>NC_138125.1:72526501-73927620 GCF_964188305.1 Podarcis bocagei
AGAGGGTTCAATTTCAGGGTTAAGAATTTGTCAGGGACCCACAAGAAATGTAGCTGAACTGGTACTTGATAGTCGATATTCTTGAAGAATTTTTAAAAGTGGTATTTTCCTTTGTAGAACCCACATTGATCCTTCCTCAACAAGCCTTGCTCTTCTCTTCTTAACAATGCTCTCCACCCATTGACCTAGGTCAGAAGTTAGATGCAGCAGGAACTTTCTTGATCCCTAGTGGATCAGCAGTGTGATTTTCTCTTCCTTCAAGTCCTCTAGTAAGAACACTGATTTTAGTCAAAAGACATAGTTGACTAAATATTTCCCTTTTTTTGTTTTTTGTTATCCAGTCTTGGTAACAAAACACCATTAAATGGTTTGATAACTTCATCCCTGCCATTTCCAGTTATATCACTCCAAAGGCTAGATGGTAACTTCACATTTGTTGCTCGTTATGGATTACTATGAATAATGTTTACAGCATAGATGGACAATTGCATGCTGCCATCTGATATACCTTTAGTTTCTGCATCCAAAGTGCACAAGAGGGTGCAGGTGTGGTATTGTGCCCATTCAGTTTTCCAGCACCGGGTACTACTGCCAACTGCTGTTTGGCTAGTGTAGCAATCTATGCAATAGCTCTGGCATTCAATAGCCATTCATATATACAGTACTTGCAGGTAGTGGCTAAGCTCCAGGATGAAATTCAAGCCAAAAGTGGATGAAATGAATAAAACATGGGATTTATGGAACTTGCTTCTTCAGCTGTGATAGCTACTATTCTGAACCCTGTAATCTAGTACAAATTGTAACCTTCCTTGGTTTTCCCAGTGTACCATGCTTTAAAGTATTATGCTAGGCTGTGGTTGGACTATGCTGAATATATGCCAGTTTTGGAGCAAAAGTAGTGGTCTTATTGGGGTCAATCTGTGCAAATATCCACCTTCATTTGATTCCTTCCCCCTTTGGTTGCTGCTTCTTCAGCACCATTTCACCTGATTTGTCTTTCTCTGGTCAAGAACTGGTGGATGTTATGATAATACTATGCAGTCAAACAGACTTGGCTACATATTGACATCATGATGGGCAAATGACGACAACTGAAAATGAAGAGATAATGCTGCTTGGATGAATGATCCACCAAATCAGGGAGCACGCAGAGGTGTTGTTGTTGTTGTTGTTGTTGTTGTTAAATGAAATTTATACACTACCCGGTTTTTTAAAAAACAACAACCCTCAATGCAGTGTCACAATGCTTCAAGATCAATCGGATTTAGCCATATGAGGACATTCTTAAAGGTAAATGAAGTCAACTGATAATGAAAGCCTATCAGTGAGAAGCATATCAGGGTGGTATACAACCATATTTTACTCAGCGTAGATCCATTGAAATTAAGGAACAGGACTATGTTTGAACTGTTAATTTCCATAGGTCTGCTCTGAGTAAAACTTAGTTGAATACCACCTTAAAAAATTCTGGGTGGGATTCAACTAACTTGTCTTGCCAGCAGGGGCCCTGCTAAGGAAATAGGACTTTCCAGCTCTGGAGGGGCCCTGTGGCCAGACATGAGCCTCTGTTTGTTTGGAAATGCTACTCATTTTGTTTGGAAATGTCTCTCATTTTGGAAACAGGGATTTTCAAACTGAGAGTGAGGTTATAGTTAAGCAAAGTGCCATATTCAAGAACTATGAGCTCGATGGAGATGCAGACACACAAATACAATTTTGTCCTTGGCTTCACAAATCTAAACACGTGCAGTTGTATCTTTTATCCAAAGAATATATAATAAGTGGAGTGAAATAATTTATCCCCAAGAAGCCAGAGTGAGGTTTATGATTCATGAAAGCCGTAACAAGTATGCATATGAAGCTCTTAACCTTATGTGTATAGACTGAAGAAAGAGCTCTACTCCTTCTGTTTGAGATAAATTATACATACTTCTCCTGTACTTAAATATAAATTTTCCACATGCTTCATTTTGACAAATATTTCAGTTTGTAATTGAGGCTATGCTACCCAAACAAAGTTAACAGACAGGGAATTGGCATCATATGCAACAGCAAGGTTCACACTGCTTACATGACATTTAAAATGAGAGAGAGAAAAAATAACTGGGTTTATATCTTATGGGCAGGGGTATCTTTTAATGATAGGGAGAAGAACAGTCCCTTGTTTCAGATCCCATGCAATAATGATTCCTCAAGGAATTCTTAACAAACCCTAATATACGTAATTGACCCTGCCTGTGATGTCTACACAGCTCTTCTTCTTCTTCTTCTTCTTCTTCTTCTTCTTCTTCTTCTTCTTCTTCTTCAGTTGCATTGCATTGCAAAATTAGAAGTGCAGATTTTCAAAGGACACCTCTGTTTCCCTTCACATATTGGGTGTAAGGCAGACTCAGGATAGGAGGAAAAGGAAGACTGGTCCTGCTGCTACACAACTCATCTTAAAGTGCACTGGCCATATGGAAGCTTCAAGCCCTACATGAATGTCCCTAACGATAGCGAAGCATGAAGCAGCCTTGCAGAAGGCAATTTCATTGCCAAATGTCCACAGCTTTGCCTGGTTGAACAAAAATAGGGCTGGTATATCAAAGAATTGTATATAGCAGTATATGATAGTGTCTTCTACCATTTCAACACAGAAATGGGAGTCGTTGTCCCCAATGAAATGCTCTCTTATATACAATAATAAACTATACAGAGTAAAGTTTCATATTGAATCTGGCAAAACTACTCTGCCTTGTTTTACTTCTGAAATCTGACTGGTTGAGAGCATTATGCACTACAGTGGACTGCTTACACAAGTCCCTTTGACATGAGAATATAGGAAGATTCACACACACACACACATACACACACACACACACACACACACTTTTTGAAGTTTCTAGACTGTGCATACTTATTTAGCCTACTGGAAGTAACGGAATAAACATACTTTCCATACTGAGAAGTTAATTAAATTATGGCAGTATCCAATCTTGTGTACAACTGTATGGAAGCTTTAGGAGAACAATGTAGTTTTTAGTCCAGGACTTAGGGAAAGAAACTTACCCATGTAAATATTTTTCTGTCAGCATTGGGACTAGATGTAGGTGAATGCAGAAATAGCTCATTTGCCATAGAATTCACTGGATAAGACTGGACAAATCATTGTCCCTTAGCTTAATGCCATGCTTCCAACATGGTTGTGATAAGACAAGGCTTGTAAAATACTTGCATACTGTAAAAATGTTATTAAAAAGACTAGAAATCTCAGCAATTTATAAAATGGTATTGTTTTGAATGAAGCTTCTGTTACAATTCCGGGATTAACACATTGCAAATTCAAAGTGTTTTAAAAACACCAACACCACCAAACTATTCCCCCTTCCCACCCCAGCCTCTTTCTATGTTTCTTCCCCCCCCCTCTTTTTTTTGGCTCTGAAGGAAAAATGGTAAACGCTAATGTCCTTATCGTGAGTCACTTGGCCAAGACTTCCCTAATGTGATGCCACCTGCATTACTTAGGATGTAATTACAGTACTTGTCTAGTTATCAACACTTAACTCGCTCTTGGATGAAAGAAGGACCTAGAGAATTGTCCTTCTGTTTTCTTTCTTTACAGGAGTTTCTGTGCCTCCTTAAGCAAACTTAACAGGGACTTACTGAAAGCTTTCTGAAATCATTCTTGAAATATGGTATATAATCTCCTGAGATTAACTCTGTGACAAAATTTAAATGCAAGTTTAATTTGGCACCTTCCACTTAACTGATTCCAAACACATAAAAATGCTTCAGTTAAGTACTTAAGATGACATTTAATTGGTCTCGAATATGATACCACTCTGTATAAAATCTTTGTGCTGCTTAAAAACTTTAATCACTGCTTTTCAAGCAAGGCTAGATTTACCCTCCACTAGCATCTGTGGGCATATAAAAGCTTTAAAGTGGTACCAACCTGAGGGTGGGGGGAAATACATTGCTGCTCTTACAACTTCTCTGTAACTTCTGCTTGGCAGCAGCACTTTCATTTAGAAAGAGTTCTATAAAAAGAACTAGCAAAAAGGGTGTTTGTGTGTGTGTAGTGTTATTTCGAATCACATGGGGGAAATGAATAAGCAGCTGGAGAAATGAGGCAATTCTTGCTTTTGATGGGGATGTACAAAATTATATGTGATAGGATACTAGTTTCCTTAGGCCACAATCCAAAACAGAAGCCCTCTTAGGAATAGACCCATTAAAGCGATGGATCTAACTTAGTAAATATTGAAATGGCTCTACTCTGAGTATGGCTGAGTATAATCTTAGGTGTGCGGAGATAACTCTTGCCTTTTTTCACCCGCACACAAACCCATTTATATTTATTGTTGATTTATTTTCCCTTATTATTTTGTTTAGACTGATTCCTAACCATTTTTGGAGCTATGGTTGAGACACATGAGTGAATGAATGAATGAATGGATGGATGAATGAGTGGATGAATAAGTCCATTGATTTCAATGAGTTTAAGTGTGCCTCACTCTGGACTGGATTGTGGCCTTCGGATGCATACAAATCTACTGCTGTGAATGGCAGGGGCAGTTTTACTGCTTTGTAAACAGATCACAGGTACCAGTGTTCCAATATGAGCTCTTAAAAAAAAATCATTCAGGTTTTCAACACGGTAGAGTATGAATGCAGAAGATTCATTACAGAAGGAAGTGTTGGGAGGTTCTTTGTAATAGGCCAATTTCCCCAATTTATGGATTGGTTTGTAGCAACTGCTTAAAAAACAACACCATATCTTGCGTTTTTGTGAATTTTTTTATGAGAGGAAGAAGAATGAAATGCATAAACATGCATAAAGTGCTATAACTTTTTTTTTCCAGTGTCAGGGAGAGGAAAAACTAGCACCTGAATCAATGTTCAATTCAGTTACGTAAGCCATAGTTTGCTTGGTAAGAAAAAACGATCAACTGCGGTTTGCCAGAGACAAGGATTGTGAGCTGGGCGCATAAGGGAAGGAGTGAGGGGCAGAAGGAAGGCTGTCTGCCCAAGGTTCCTGTGGACTCACAAAATGCCAAACACATGGTATATTGAATGGGCCCCATAGGTATAATAAATTGCAAGTTTGTGCTGAATTTTTAGTCATCTAAGATTTAGTTGTGCTAACTCAACAGTTGTACCACTTTGGGCTCGTCCACACTGTTGCTTGTCCCGTGACTAGAAAGCGCAGATCCCAGCAGTCTTGCCTTGGCCCCGCTGCTTTCGCCAGGAAAACCAAGTTTTTAGGGCTGAATCAGAGCGAAATTGATTGAAGTTTGCTCTGTTCAGCAGTCAAAAGTGGGTTTTCCCAGAGGAAAGTGGCAGGGCAACCAGAAGTGTGGATGAGCCCTTTGTCCAGCAATACACAACTGAATCCTAAGGACCATGCCCAGCATTCCCATCTCTATCACGCACACTCAAAAGTTGTTCCTCGGCATCAAGAGACCTTTTGCAAACACAGTCGATTTGATTTGGTACAAGAGACTATAGTAGCTAGAGAAAACAGGGCAATCACTTCCCTATTTGTTCTGCCAATATCAAATGTTCTTTTTTGATTCAAACAAGGCAAAGAGCGCATAGGATGCATTGCTTAATAAACAGATTTTAGAGAAGAAAACAAGGAACCAAGAGCAAAGCAAAAAAAGGAGACATCTTGTATCACTTCAGTTGCTGGGAACCACCTCATGTAATGCGACCAGGGCCAGATTTACAACAAAGCTACTGAAGGTAATGGGGCCCTTTATATGTCCAGCTGTCCTTTGTCAACAACAACATTGTCACTGTTTTTTGTGTTGAATATATGCTATCTGGTAATTTATGGGCCTAATAGGTATCTAAAGCCATTTGCACATAACACAATATGTATTTTATCAAAGTAATTGATAGAGAAATGAGCAAAGCAGTGATATTTTAGGGAGCAGGCTAGCAGGCGTGGGCCATTACGTACATCATAGGAGCCTACACAACACAAAACACTGTTGCTGTATGTAGGTTTTATTTGCTTTTTATCTTACATTTTGGAAATGTACATCCAGGTTTTTCCCCTTTAAATTTTTTGGGTGCCCCCAAGAGAGTGGAGACCTAAGCTATAGCTTGTTTAGTTTATATGTAAATCTGGCACTGAGAGTAACTCCTGTAATCGTCAATATGTGGCACCTTCCATGGTCTTGGTCTATGCTGAGGTTAATAGAGAAGAGTTCCCAGCCCCTTTTATATCTTACAAACATAAACCTTCTCAGAGACTATGTGACTAGACACCAGCACTCCTTTAACAGGTGGCTGACCTTGAAGCCCTGCCAAGAGCTTCCCATGACAAAGTGATAGATAACGTATTAGCCACTTTATCAGCAGGTGCCTGAACACAAGAAATGTGGCTGGCTAACTGCTGTACAGCAGTGGCTTCTCTCTCACCCAGACCCCCACTCCAAGGAAAGGTGTGGCCACAAAAGGAGCAATTGCTGTATAACACTAACTCCTCACAACACAAAGGTCTCCTGCATTCCCATTACACCACGTGCCAGCAGAAACACTTTCCATACTCTTTAACGGTCTCTTTCCATCCCATCCATGGTCTGCTCCTGTTTAAACTGAATCTTGCATCATTGCCAATATATTTCACATTTTGAAAGCCTTAAAATTCCAGTGTTTGGACAAATTGTGTGGAGTCAGATCTCTAGACCTGCACTACATCTATATGTGGGAAAATATACTGCCACAAAATCTTTGGTGCCACCAAGTACTCCGTGGGAGAAGCTGGCTGATTTGGCTTGTCAACTGCGCCATCACCCCAGACTGCTTCTGTGCAGAGTATTGTAGCTTTTCAGACGTTGGAAGGCAAGCTGAAATATTTGACAGTGGTAGAAAAATTGTTTTAAAGTGTCTGTGTCCATAAGATCCACTCTAATATTGGTTGTCCCATGATCTTAAAGCAGCATTTCAACTCCACCCTTGCTATTACCGGCTACTTGGCAGGAGCACTTCTCTCTAAAAGTGTTTTAGTGCTCACAACTGACGGTAAGCCGTATTTTATCTATCTAATGTGTAATTTAATAAGCCAACGTGCAATTATTTGAATTAATTGGAAGATGTGTAAGAGCTTTTTTCTGTTGTAATGCACTTTGGTCGTCATCTTTAAATGCACATTTATATCTAGTGATCTATAAATATTTGAGGTATATTTATGCAAATTGGAGAGACTTCCAAGCCGCTATAGATAGTTTGCAAGGGTGTTTATAGTGCAAATTCACACTGAGTGCATCAAGCAGTGTATGCTAAAAGAGAATTATTAAGGTTTAGATTATTTTTGTGGGTGTTTTGAAATAAGCCCTGTATTTATGTTTGCACTTCTTGTAAATGCGAATTTGATACCAGCCCAACTACGGGCATGCTTGGTTTAAAAGGGATGTTATAGTAGGAAACTGATGGACATGCACTTTGAAACACCTTCTTGCCCCAACTGAGTCTTTCTGGTGAAGCTCCTGGCCATTTTCATGCCATCCCAACAGAGTGAAGCTGAGACCTGTCAGCAGGGTGGATGGGGCCAAAGAGGAGAGCATTTCTACCATTTTGTCTGTTTATCGCTTCTTTGGAACCTGAAAAGTAAACACACAGATAAGTGGCATGGAAAATGCCTCACACAGGGCAGATGAGTATTGGCAAAATGGTGCCTAAGAAAGCACTTTCTCTCCTACAGACTCATTTGTTCACTGAGAAAAATCGGATCCCTGCCCCAATGGTATTGCAGGGTCCACAGATTCACTTAATTGCTGCTTGAAATAGAGCTTGTAGCCTTATGGCACCTGCTCTGTAGAATGCTCTGCCTCATGAAGTAAGGCAGCCATTTTGAGGCTGATGCCCATTCAAAGCTTTTCTGTTTGCCCAGGCATTTACAAAATGTTGATATTGTTTACGGTTGTCCACAGATCTTTGTGTGGTCTGCTGGATTGGTTTTATTTTATACACACACACACATTGGGCTTCTTTTGGGAGTTTCTTAATATGGTTTAACATAAATATGAAGAGCAATAAACAGTTCAAAATAAATACATACGGAAAACGACATACTTTTCCTTCTGAGAAATCTACGCTCCCTTTCATCCCATGGAAGCACAAAATTGAAGAGAACGTAATGGTTCCAGAAAAAGCAAATATGGATGAAGAATTGGAATAGAGGAAGAGCAAGAACTTTTAGAAGATATCTGAAGGCAGCCCTGTTTAGGGAAGCTTTTAATGTTTAATAGGTTATTGTATCTTAGTGTTTTGTTGGAAGCCGCCCAGAGTGGCTGGGGAAGCCCAGCCAGATGGGCGGGGTATAAATAATAAATTATTATTAGTAGTAGTAGTAATAGTAGTAGTACATGTGCCTTAAGAGCTTCAGGAGAAGCCCTCTTTGTTGACCCAACTGCAGCTGAGGTACAAGGGATGGATGCAAGGGAGAGAGTCTTCTTGGTGCTGGCCCCTTACCCCTAGAACTATCTACTTCCAGAGGAGCATCTTGCACCATGGTTATATTTTTCTGGCAGCAGCTAAAGATACACCTTTTTTGCACAGGCCTTTGAAACCACTAGGTTTTGTGTTACTGATTTGCTAATTATATATTGTGTTGAGGCTGCTGATTTATGGTGGGATTTTGTTATCTGACTTCTAATTATCGTGCTGTGTTAATTATTTGTTTTATTTAATGGTTTTCTGGAATGTGTTATGTGATTTCTGTGACCCACCCTGGGACCTTATGGTGAATTAATAGCAAGAAATTGAACCAGTCAAAAAGGAAAGGGGGGGACTAGAAAGCTCACGGAGACACAGTTTTGGTGGGGAACAAGGAAGAACTGTCAATTAACGCAACAGTAGAGAGTACAGAGAGGAAGAAAATTAAAGAGGAGTGAGAATATAATTAAGAGGAACCCACAATCTCCTTGGCTGGCTTGCATCACTTTTGTGTTTCTCGAACATTTGCTACTGACATGTAATTTGCTCCAGGGTTAAGCAAAGTCGAGAAGTTCTATATTCTTTCATTGGGTCAATAGTTACTGTTCCTTACTCTAACTTCTTAAGTTAACCTCTGTCCTGGCAGAGGCTTTTAATTTTTAAAAATTATGTTTTGTATGACTTTCCTGAAACTGCTTTGAGAGGCACCTTTGAAAGGTATCTGAAAAGTGCTATATAAATGTTTGGAACAGAACCATGAAGCTGAAGGCCTCTGGTCAATGTGGGAGATTCGTAGATGGAGCATTGCCAACAGATGGCTATCTAGTCTCCGAATGATGACCTCCAATGCAGAGAGAGCTGTCCTCCCACACTGCCAGGTTATTGGTTCAATTGTCCAACAGCTCTTACTATTAGAAAGTTTGTCCGAATGTTTGACACAAGCTACTCTCCTATGACTAAACTCCATTGAAATCAGAGTTGCCCACTGAGGTGACAAAGAGCAAGTCTTTTGTCCTCTTCTATGTGATAGCCCTTTGGATATTTGAAATGAATAAATAATATTGCATTAAGATTATTTTGTGTGTGGTGCACTCATGAGTTCTTGCACCTTAGCAAAAGATCCCACAAAGGCAATGGTGCAAGCACACGCGCAGTTGCATTGAGTTTGCTTTTTGCGGTACTTTACCAAAGCATACAAGTGTACAGGATACAAGAAGGTTTTCCTCGTTTTTATTAACCCACCATTTTGCAATTAAAAAGAAAAAAACCATCTTATTTTTCATTACAACAGCAGCAGCAGCAGCAACAACAACAACAATTTATTTATACCATGCCCATTATGTGTACAATTACAGCGAAGTCTCCATTTTTCAGTTGAACACGTGTGTTAAGGAGTGTGGGGAGAAAATCATGAATTAATGGAAGTAACAGAAAACTGCAGCACAGTGCATGTGCCAAAATAAAAGAGGAACAGTTAGTGAATTCCTTATACATTGGTTCCACTTTGAAACCAGTTCATTCGGAACTCCAAAATTGGGATAGAATTCAGATGAAGAGAATTTTGGAACCATCCCTAGATTGGACTAGCCTTGGAGACTCTATGTCAGCATTCCAGATGTCAAGTAGGGAGAAATGGAAACCAACAGAAAGGTCTCTCTGAAGCCATAGCCAGATAAGCTTGGGGGAAAGGGGAGGCATTGCTGCTGCAGTGATTGGGAGTGATGGCACTAGGGCAAACTTTTAATGAGCCAGGGCCAAACTCTGGTGGCATTTGGGCTTGGCTTGTAGAAAGCTAGGGTGTACACTGCAATGTGCAAACTCTTTAAGTTCACCCAGCCCTCTTCCAACTTTCACTGTTGCTAGAGATTTGGTTTAGGATTGGATGAACCAGTTACATCATGCCATGAATCTTCACAACTACCCTACAAAGCACTGATAAATGGTGCCTGCCTTGCCCAAAGCATCGAGCTTCACAGCTGAGTGACAGAACTGCATTGCATCACAGTCTTCCACCTTCAGCTCTCTTCCTTCTGCACCATTCTGGCCTTCAATCCAACTGCATTGATCTACTCAGATAACCGCTGCCTTTCAAATGCCATCGGATGCATGGCAAGCTTTTTGGTACAAGCTCCCAGTTGAAAGAGAGGAGAGGAGCACAAGCAGAACTAAAGCTTTCCAAATAAGACACTAAATTCATGATTATTATTTTAAAAATCCTAAAAGTCTTGCCCCACAGTCTTCAATCAACGTCATCCCCATCTCAGTGCACCTATTGTCGGTTATGAATCACTGGCAAGGCACACACCATATAGCTTTCTAAGCCTTCCAGTAGGATGTTGACAAATTGCAGAGCTTCCAGCTGTCCAATGTCAGTGCTCTTTTCTTATTCTACCTTCTGCACTCATTTTCTAAATCCAGATGTGGAAAGAAATCTGATACTTGGGTTGGGGAAAACAGTGATGACTACTTGCAGTCACAAGCGGTGTATTCTTTCCTCCCCAACATAGCTAATGGATCAAGAGGATCCAATGTCTTCAGATTCAAACTAAATTCTGGCAACAGGACCCCAATGTTTAATCCAGCAAAAAGAAACATCAACAGTACTCTGTCCACAGCCAGCATATGGGTCATGTGTGACTTCCTAACTATCAGGGTAACTACATTATATCTACAGAAATTCAAAAGGTGTACTGCTGAGCCATTGGTATAATGTTCTTCATTATAGGCTGATAGCAGAACCTTCTAGTGGAATCTCCCTACTATTGGGCTCCTAAGAAGTCCTGTTCTCCTTGGTATGTGGCTGCACTACTTACCGTGGGCTAGAATACAAAATACCAAAAGGTGGCATTAACCTTTAAAGCCCCAAAGACTTGAGACCTGGGCTGCCTTCTTCTGTAGGTTCTTCTCTGCATGCTCCAGCCATCAGCTGAGGCCCCCTGCTCCAGATTCCTCAACTCTGTGAGGAATGGCTGCAGGTAACCATATTTATTTTTTTGTTGCTGTTGGAGCAGCGCCCTGTGGAACTCCTTACCAAGTGAGGGGCACCAGGCCTCTAGGTTGCTAGTTAAAACATGGGGCTTTAAAAAGACATTTGGCTGATTCATTTCTTTTCCTGGTTTATTCTGGTGTGACTGTCTTAGAATTTGTTATTGTGGCTTTACACTCATATTTTGATCTTATAACCAGGGTTGGAATGGGGACTGAGTGTATATTTCAATACCTCTGTGATGATTGGTGGTTTGTTAGTCACCTTGACTTTCTTTTGAAAATTTGGTGGGATATGAGGTGTTAAAAAATAAAAATAAAATAGGCAAACGGCCTATAATGCACTGAATACAGAACATGCCTTATATGGGACATCTATTGTTTAGTTGGCCCAGAGAGTGGAGGAGACACGGCCTTTTAAGTCTTGGTTAAAAAAAAGAAAAACTTTGGTGGAAACAGGAGATAAATCTCAGAAAACTTCACATTATGTATCAAATTGGGTGAGAAAGATTCTCTTTATTCCTTCACCCAACTAAGTGATATGTAATCCTATCAAATGCATATTTAAAAGACAATCTAATATGCATCATCATCATCATTATTATTAGGGTATAGTTTTAAGCCACTGAATAAATTAACAGAGCATGTTCTTTGGTGCAGACCCATTAATGTTAATTTTACCATGCCTGTGCATATGTGAGTATTCTGAGAATATCGCCTACCACAGTTTAAGTTGGTTCCAATATCATAATGCAGATACTCATGGAGCTGTAGTGAAGCCACATCCTGTACTTTGTTTAATGCCTGTGAATTCCCAGAGAAGGGTCACCATAGATTGCACAGCTTATGAGCCAATATGCCAGCCTTATGTCATAGAGGGACATGGGAGGTGCTGTGGTCCAAACCACTGAGCCTCTTGGGCATGCTGATCAGAAGGTCGGCAGTTCAAATCCCAGCAACAGGGTGAGCTCCCTTTGCTCTGTCCCAGCTCCTGCCAACCTAGCAGTTCGAAAGCAGATCAGTGCAAGTAGATAAATAAGTACCATTATGGCAGGAAGGTAAATGGTGTTTCCATATGCTCTGGCTTCCGTCACAATGTTCTACTGCTCCAGAAACAGTTTTGTCATGCTGGCACCATGATCCGGAAAGATGTCTATGGACAAATGCAAGCTCCCTCGGCCTGAAGTGAGACGAGCACTGCATCCCATAGTCGCCTTTGACTGGACTTAATCGTCCAGGGGTCCTTTACCTTTTCCGATAGAGGCATCACACACACATTCTCTAGAGGGTCTAGTTTTATGAGTTATCCTTCACATTTTTATTTCTTTGGAGTGTCAGAAATAACACTGTGACACAAGTGATTCAACGAAAATACTCTGTACTTAAAGATTTAAGAATTCTTTCATTTTTAGCTGATCAAGTCCAAATTCCATATACAATTAAATACAGTAGATTTTGGTGGTAAGCTAAAAAACACAAACCCCAGCTCATACAGGACAGTATTTTAGCACTGCAGAAATCCCACTGAGAAACAGACTTATACATGTCTTAAGTTCTTTCTGAACTGAGACCAGATCTTGTTATGTGTTATAAAGCGTTTTCCTTACACGGTCCCTGAAAAATGCAGCGGTTTGTTCTGATGAGTTGGCAGAGCTACTGGAGATCTGGTGCAGCCTAGTAGCCAAGGGACTGAGCTACTAGGATATCCCCACCTTTGCCATGAACTCACTAGGCATCCTTCGGCAAGCCAGTCTCTGCCAGCTTCAGTCCCATCACCATTTGCAAGAAAGGGGATAATAAGGAGGAAATCACAGCCCCGAGAAAAGCCCTTTTTTAGGGCAAGATTAGGGCACCCAAAATGACCGACATATTCTTGTGCAAAAAAAAGGGGGGGTGTCCCGGGACAGCTGAGAGCTATGCCAACATCATGTAGACTCCTACTGGAAATCATGAAGAATCACTCTTAGCCAGTATAGATCAGCATTCCCAAACCTAATGCCATCCAGATGTTTCAGACTACTATTCTCATCTGTCCTGACCATTGGCCTGTCCTGACCTGGGGCTGATGGGGGTTGCAGTTCTAAACATCTGGATGACACCAGCTTGGAGATGGCTGTTGCAGACAGTTCTGAGCTACATGGACCAATGGTCTCATTCAGTCTGAGGCAGCTTTTTGGAAAGGTTGTAGTATATGAAAGTTTTCTCCCTTTCCCAGACAGTTCTCCACCCTACTTCCCCCACCTGAATCTGCCTTTTTCAGTGAACAGAATAGTAAAGCAAACACTTCAGAAAAAGTTTTCCGACATGAAAACAGCACTAATGCGCTAGCCATAATATGTGTTGCCCATAAAACACAAATGCAAGATGAAATAATGCATCACTTTTATATAGATTCAGAGTGTTTGAAGTGCTTCACATCCATTACTGCAGTATTCCCTTACAGAAAACCCTGCAAAATAAGTCATCCCCATGCCATGGTGCAAAGATGGGACTGGCAGAACAATCATAGAAGTATCTGTTCAGACATAAGCTCATTGAGTTCAATGGAACTTGAGTGAGTGTAGAACTGTATAGCTTTTGGGAACTTGCCTAACATTGTGACCTGCCTAAGATCACTCCAGTCTGAGGTGAGATAGCATGTGATTTTGGAAATTTAGAGCACATGAAAGAGCCACATTTTGTATAATGCACACAAATTTCTCTGAATTTAACAGGACTACTTGAAACCAGGGATTTGATAGAATCATTTGTAGCCCAAGCAATAACTCTGAAGCTGAGCTCAGAATTCATCCAAGTTCTCTGAAAGGTTGAAGGTTGTGGGACCCACCAGAAGGCTGTGGGAAGTGTGATATATTTGAAGCTACAATTGATAAAGCCAGGAGAACATTATCAGGCTGGATTCATGTGAATATTACTCCGAAGGAAAGGGATATTTGAATTGAGTGAAGGCTGGATGTGTATTTATATCTTATCAGGAAAACTCTTCAACGTATATCTAGATCACAGGCCCAACTAGATTTGGAAACCTCAAAAGCAAAGGTTTCAGAATGCAGCTCGAAGACAGAGGAAGATGCTTGGAAAGATGTAAGTTTTTGCGAGCCCTGAACAGCAACGTCAGCTTCCTGTTCTAGCCTGCCGAGAGCCCTGCAACATTTTGCTGTGAATAATTTGCATCTTCTCATACTGCAGGGGAGGGAGGGTACCTGTGGCCCTCCAGATATTGTGAACTTCAACTTCCATCAGCTCCAGCCAGCATGGCCAGATGTCAGAATATGAGAGATAAAGTCCAACCGCATCTGAAAAGTTTGATTATAGTAGACACAATATTGTGATAATCTATTGTCATTTCCTTTATTTGTTATTCTTATGGGGTTTGTTTACATTTCTTGTTTCTCTGTACACGGGATACAGAAATATTTTTAAAAATAAATAAAGCTGTTACCAAACAATAACAGTATCTGGCGAGTCACAGGTTTCCCTTCCTTTTAATACTGAATAAGGCATGGTTTCTGATCATGCCTCTAAGCTGGGCAGCAAAGCTGGAATGCCCAAGAGCCTGGCAGTGGTTTCTGAATACTTGAAGTCACCTTCAATTTCTAGAGATCACCTTCAATTTCTAGAGATCAGGCACCCCTCTCCTCTTGTATATCTGAGTGCCTTGAAAACCTAGTTCTTCTCTACAGCTTTAAATGTGGGGTTATAAATGGAGGTTTCTTATTGTTGTTTTATGCTACTTCTGATTTTATTATTGTTGTTGCTAACTGTATGTTTTATTATAGATGCTGGATTTGTATTTTTTAAATAAATGTGTAAGTCACTCTGTGGATGGCCTTCTTGAAAAGCAGAGTATAAATCCTATGAACAAAATGGACAGAAAAAACAGTTTCTCCAGTCCTAATTTATCACACACGCCTCAGTTTCCACCCCAAACTTTTCCATTGCTAAGGGCAATGAGCGGCAGAGATGGGAACCAGGAGTCAGGGCCAACGAGCAATTGGGATCAGAGAGTCAACCAAGAGGCAGAACCAACGAGCAAGACCAGAAGCACACCAGTTGTTCAGCAAGACCTAGACAAAAAACCACTTGTTCGGGAACACCGCTACCTAGACAGGAAGAACTCTTATGCTACTTCCTGCCCAGGAGATGGCCAATCAGGTGGGTGGAGCTAGTCTAGAGCTTGGAAGGTTCTTCACTGAAAAGCTGCAGTTCTGTGCTTCACCACAAGGGCTAATCATCAGCGATTCCTGACACCCATACTAGCAGCAATCAGTGAAGAGAAACAGATAGGCTCCCCCCCCCACACACACACTGACTTCCTGCCCAGTAAGTAGCAGTGCCTCTGCTGTCAGGAGACCAGGTACATGGCACTGCCCATTTGTATCAACCACTCATGATATGGCATCCAGGTCTTTGCCTCCTGGATTGCTTTCTGCAAATTCTTTTTATTTTTATTCCATAAAGACAAAATACGCACAAAAGATCCACAAAACACAAGCATAGAAAATAGAAAAACAAAAAAGAGAAAAAGAAAAGCAAAAATTCTCAATCACAACAAAAAAGCTCACAAAGTTCTTATTTCCATAGTTTTTTCATAACATATTTCTTTCTTTTGGGACTTCCTTCAGCCTGGCCGCAAATCATACGAAGTAAATAAATAAAGTCACACGTTTCACATTTTATATTGTCGTTGTGTCCAATTTTGTTCTCTATTTTCCTTATACAATAACCTTAATCTATCACAATACATCTCTAAACCCCCTTAGCGTTATTTGTCCATTACTGATATTTTCCAGATAGTTTGCATATTTTCCCCAGTCTCTGATAAACACTTGATCTTTTATATATCTGATCTTTCCTGTTAATTTGTCTAGCTCTGCATATTCTGTTAGTTTGCATCTCCACTCCTCTATCGTTGGGGTTTCTTCCTGTTTCCATCTTTGAGCTATCAAGATCCTTGCTGCCGTAGCCGCATAGTATACCATTCTGCAATCCTCCTTTCTTATCTCTCGTTGTAATATTCCTAATAGGAAAGTTTCTGGTTTTTTTATAAACGTGTACTTTAATATCTTTTTCAGTTCTGTATATACCTTTTCCCAGAACTGTTTTACCTTTCCGCACTCCCACCACATATGGTAGAAGGTTCCCTCTACGTCTTTACATCTCCAACACTTATTGTTCACCTTGTACATTTTTGAAAGTTTTGCAGGTGTCAGATGCCACCTATAAAACATCTTCATGACATTTTCTTTTAGCGCCGTACACGCTGTGAAGTTCAACCCATCTTTCCATAGTCTTTCCCAGTCCTCATATTGTATACTGTGGCCTACGTCCTTTGCCCAACGAATCATCACTGATTTCACCTCCTCATTTCCCAAATTCCAGTCTAACAACATCCTGTATGCTTTAGATATGTTTTTCACCTTGTTGTTTATTATTTCCGTCTGGAATTTTGAATCCTTGTCTACGTACCCTCTTTCTTTAATGTCTTTACTAAGCATCTGGTTAATCTGTTGGTGGCTAAACCAGTCATACACATATTCTCTAATCATTTCGTAGGGTTTGATTCTCCATTTCCCATCTACTTTAGTCACTAGTTGGTTGTATGTTGCCCAGTTACCTCCCATGTTAATAGTTTTCCTGTTTATTATTTCGAGTGGTGCTAACCAGTGGGGTGTTTTCGGTTCCAATATGTTTTTATATCTTTCCCACACTTCTATTATCGGTCCTCTAAAAATGTGATTGTTAAATCCCCTGTGTTCTTTCGTTTTATTCTTCCACAGGTAGGCATGCCAGCCAAAGTGGTTATCGAAACCCTCCAGATCAAGTAACTCTGTATTTTCTAAGTTGACCCAGTCTTTTAGCCAACTTAGGCATGTCGCCTCATAGTATAACATAAGATCTGGCAGCGCAAACCCCCCCTTGCTTTCTGAACCCTTCTTGCTGACTCCTTCTGACCATAGCTGTCAACTTACAGATTTGAAAATAAGGGACCAGCAGCCTTGAAAATAAGGGACCAGCAGCCAAAATAAGGGACCTGCAGCCTCACCAGGCACTCCAGTCTTCCTGTCCTCCTGCAGTCTGGTCAAACTCATGCTGGTAGCTTCGAGAACACTGTCCAACCAACTTTGTAACCAGAGGTTCAACTGAATAGAATCTGAATCACATGCACCACAAGGCCTATGCAGCCTCAACTTAAGATGGCTCCCCGGCCTGGCTTTGCACTGCAAAGTTTGCAGCAGCACGTGCAACAAAATGGCAGCCAGCATTCAAAAGCCCCCTCAGCTTGCATTAACTAGCCACACACAAGGCATGCAGGCGCCACCCCCCAGTCGTTCTTAGACTTCTTATTGGGTGAGCAACACAGCCAAGCAACACAGTTGGAGCCTCCCTCCTCCCTGGCCGGCAGAGAGGGAGGGAGGGAGAGGAGCTGCTTCCTTTGAAATTTAAGGGACATCATTTAAGGGACATCCATCAATAAGGGGCAGCAGCGGGACATGGTGCTGGAATAAGGGGCTGTCCCTTCAAATAAGGGACACTTGACAGCTATGCCTTCTGACTCATACATACTACAGGGAGGCAGAGATGAATACACCCCACACAGGTTTGGAGCCTGGTGAGCTGCTTAATACTCACCTAGCTTTGAACCTTAGTAGTCACATGATAAAGCAATTTTACTATAAGGCTAGACTACTGAAGTTCAGGGCTAGGGGAGCAGGAAACTAGTTCTATATCTTAGGGATGGTAAGTCAACTAAGTCTTATTCACTGAAATTTATGAACATGACTAAGTTATGTCCATTAATTTCAATAGGACGACTGTAAGTACAACTTAGCAGTGCACTATTCTGCTATTGAAGAGGGATTTTCTAGTAATTCCCCTCGCACAATTTATTGGAGATCCCCAGCTTGTATTATCATAATGTTCCTGTAGAGATTATGAAAATATACTCTAGTGCCAAAATGTCAGGACTACCTTAGAAATGGGCAAAATATCTCTACCTCATTCTCAAACTTCCCACGAGTTTTGTCTCACTTGTTTCAAAGATTTTCCCTTTGACATTCCCTTCCCAGAAGTGTGGTTTGGAAAGACCCAAGCCTACAGATATTTGGGTATTTAATTGATTATTAAAATTTCATAAACTTGCGGAGTACATGTACATGTAGTGTACAGAAGGATCTTAAAGCAGGGATCTTTACATTCATCAATGCAATAAATTGGAATGCAGTCAAGATAGAGTATTTAAAACTCCTTCTAAATGGAAGTGCAGAGGTTAGGGTATGCATTTCAAATGGCAATGTAATTATGTAATTACAGCTGTTAGAATAATCTCATTTTATGCTTTAGTTATTCTCTCCCCACGCCCCTTTGTGACTTCAGTCAGTCTAAATTGGTGGTAAGCATCCCCTTCTTGAATGATGAATTCAAATTCATATCTGAGAACAGGACTAAATGCAACACTACTCAGTTTGTAGTTTCAAGTATGTTTCCGCCCATGAGATTGTGAACTTGAATTCTCCCTTAGGGAAGGGGCATAGCCCAGAAGCAGAATGCATACTTTATGTACATAAGGTTCCAGCTTCTGTCCTTGACATCTTCCTTTAATGGATCTCAGATCATAGGGCTGAGACTGCAACAAAGCTATTGCCCGTCAGAGTATATAGTCTTGGGCTAGATGGGCCCATGGTCCAATTCAGTATGAGGTTGCTTCATTTATTCATATTCCCTAGGCAGGGTTTCCCAGCTGGTTTGGGGCTACAACTACCATCATCCCTAGCTAGCAGGACCAATGGCCAGGGATGATGGGAGTTGTAGTCCAAAAACAGCTGGCAACCCAAGTTTGGAAAACTCTGCCCTAGAACAAGGGTGAGAAACCTTTGACCCTTCAGATGTTGCTGGATTACAGCTCCTCTAATCTCTGAGCATTGTCCATAGTCAACTGGTGTTCAGCCACACTGCCTTTTGAGTCTAGGCCCTAGATTGGTTCCCCAAACTGGTGCCCTCCTCATCTTTCATACTATAACTGTCATCCACCTGACAAGCTTGGCCGATGGTCAGGGATGATGGGAACTGTATCCCTAAAGTTATGGAGTGCCATGTGCACCAGGTTGGAGAAGGCTGGCAGCCTATAGTAGAAATTGCAATAGTACTTTTCCACATCACTGTGACTATGAAAGATATCCCAGCTTTGGTAACAGCATCTCACTAAGACCACTGCTTATAGCAAACCACAAAGAACGAGAGTGAATTTTTATATACTGATCAGTCATTGCTACAGTCCAAATGAAAGTTTCCTGGAAAGGCTCAAACCCGACAAGTTTTATCCTATTGTAAAAGAGCCTGCTGCAAAATGATTTCTCCACGGTTTGGTATTTCTCCAGCTCTGTTGTGTTCTTTCAAAATGTGATTCATTGAGTTAAGCAGGTCAAGTTCCTGTGGGTGCAGTATATGCCATCCACTGGAAATTAAAGACCAGAAAATTAACAGGGTTTGTTGTGTTACAAAGCTGAAGACATTTTATCCGCATGCTCCTAGAAACACATCCTGAGCTAATGGAACACAGTGCTATATTCCAAGTCATATTTATACTTGCAAAAGCAATGAGTGTACTTCAGTTAAGCTCACTTGGCAACTATCTCGCCAGCTTTTTTTCCTCCTTGGCTTTAAGTGATACGGACAAGGTGTGCTTTAAAGATAATGGGCAGAGTTGCCAAATGAGCCGGTTTAATCATGGAAGTCCTGACATGGGTGAATGTGAAAATATGGGATTGGGGGTCAGGGACCAAAAACAAAAACCTAAGCTGCAATGGCTGCAATTAGTGGGTTCCTCCCCCCCCCTTCTTTCCAAGTGGTCCATAATTTGAACGTGGTTCATCAAGAGGAACCACCCTGAACCAATAGTTGAAAACTAAAGGGCTGGCAGATGCTCTAAAACCCGGGATGAGCAGTTAATATTAGGGGTTTATATATACATATATATAGCCAAATGGATTAATGGATCAGCTCATGCACTGCATCAGGAAACAAAAAGAGTACCTTCCATATTTCTGTGCACAATGGGGACAGTAACAATAGAAAGAGGAAATTCCTAATTGGGTGCAAAGAGGTGGTTAGCAGTGGAGACAATTGCAGCTCCTTTTTAAAGACCGAAGTTCAGAAGAAGAAGAAGAAGAAGAAGAAGAAATAGGTGCCTTCCAAGCACCAAGTTCTCTATCCAAAATAGACTACGGGAGAGAGGAGACGAAAGAGTGTGTATGCGCTCGCCTATAATTGTTGATTTCAGTTTGTATTAGTTCTGCCTAGTCTCTTTTCAGCACTTTAGTTTCTGCTAATGGAAAATCAAGCCCATTATATGGTAAACGTGGGAAGCAAGTACATTAATAGTGGGCACTGACATTAATTCAGATTGTAAACAATTCACTACTGTTACCACTACATGCTAAATTATGTGTCATTTGTTGCTTTCATAGGGCTATTTCCTTCACGGCTTTTTCGGGGTTTTTTTGTAACAGAAAGCATAGAGATTTTTCACAGTTGTCTGCTCTGATAAACAACTATTTTGAAATCCTCCCTTAGACCCTAAAGAAAAACAAATATTACTTGCAAACGCTTTCCAACCCAACCATGTCACCGAAGTTCATTGCAATTCAACTCTGACTCTGTACTTCGAGAAAGTTAAGCAAGGCAGGGTGGGGGGGAGAGATGTGGGGAATAATCGGATGCAATAGGTAGGCAGAAAATAGCGCTTATTTATACTGGAGCACGTGCGTCAGCGGTGCTTCTTTTCCCCAGCTATACACACACTCTGCCCCCCGTCCCCCCCTCTCTCTCACACACACGCACGTATATGTACGCACGCACACACACCCACTTTAACTGTGCTTTTGTGTTTTGTCAGAATTAATGAGAAAAGTTCCCTTGCCCTAGGGGTAATTAGTGTCCTTGGAGTTAAATAAGCTAATACTTAGACACCTCTGGCACAGGCAATTATGTTTGTGTATTGAATAATTGATTCAAAGAGGGGGGGAAGGGGGGTTGCTAATCAGATCTGAGCATAATGAATTGATTTAATTAACAGGGGAATCTGAGGGTCCCTGGGAAATGTGTGCATTTATTCAGCAGCAGGAGAGAGTGCAGGCACATAAATTGAGAGAAAGGGCAGCAAGCAAGCGCATTTGCTTCAGCGATAGGCTCGCATCTTTCCAGCCTCTCCTCCGCCTCCCCCCCCCCCCGGCCGCCGCTCCTCTTTTGAATATAATTTTAGATTTAGAGTGAAATCAAGAGAAAAGCACTTTAGAAGCTTGTCCGGCTCTGCAGTAGCAACAGCCAAAGAGGGTTTAGCGGAGGATCCCATGCGCTTGCATTAGGATCATTAGGGGGCTCTGATTGTTATTATTGTTATTATTTCGACTGCGTGGAGGTTACGGGGAAAGGGACGAGCAGGAGAGAGAGAGAGAGAGAGAGAGAGAGAGAGAGAGAGAGCGCCCTCGATTCGTCTCCTTCCTTTTCTCGATGCGTGCCATTTCCAAACTGGCATTCGAGTTGCAGCCCCAGAAGGAGGGTGGGTGTCTCTGAGGTTGCTGCTGCCGCCGCCTTGGGGAAAAGAGAGAGAAAGCTAGAGAGAGAGGGAAAGCGATCGAGCAAGAGCGAGCTGGCTCTTCGGGGGTTCGCCTCCTGTAATTCTAGCTGAGCGCGATCTGGGTTAAAAGTCGTGCAACTGTAGCCGGCTTGGCCGGGGTGTGCATGTGCAAAAGGGGGGTGGGGTGGGCGGCAGGGGGAGAGCGGAGGAAAGAAAAGGCGAGAGTGTGGGGCGGGGTGGGGGGGGGAGAGGGGGGAAAGAAGAAGAAGAAGAAGGGAGGACGCCGAGCCGGGCGCATTCCCCCTCTCGGGCGGCCCGCTTTGCAAACACTCCTCTCTCTCCCCCGCGTGCTCCTCTTCTGCCGGCGCCGCCTGCCCTTTTTCCAACGGAGCGGAGGAACAGCGAACCGGCGGCTTGGAGGGCGAGCCGGCCACGGAGACGGAGCGGCGGAGGCAGCCGATCCCCGCCACAATGGTGCTGGACAAGGAGGACGGTAGGTGGCGGGTGCGGCGGGGTGGGCGAGAAGCAGCAGCAGCAGCAGAAGCGGCGGCGGCGGCGGGGAGCTGTGGCGAGGAGCGAGCGTGGCTCCTGCTTGCCCTTTCCACCCTCCGTGCCTTCCTCGCTGCTGCTGCTGTGCAGCTGGCAATAAGGCACCAGAGCCGCCCGAGCGGAGAGAGAGGCTGCCTCCGGGCGACGTGCGTGCGCGGGGCTGGCTGAGGGACATTTCTGCAAAGTGCACGGCCCGTCCCCTCGGCGCCTGTGCAAAGAAGCAGCCCGCGGCTTCTCTCTCTCTCGCTTTGCCCTCCCGCTTTCGGGACTAGGATTCCGAGGATTTGCCCGGGTGCTGCTATCTTGTCTCTTTCCCCCCTCACAGGACCCCGAAATTGTCATGTTGCGAAGGGAAGCCAGTCCCGTCCTTCCCTCCCGCCTGCTGCGTCTGCTTCTGCCACTTTCTTCTCCCGTCCCCGGATTAGCTCGCCTGCCCTTTAAAAACCCATTAGTTCCTCTCGCGAAATAATGTCGCCACCTTGCCTCTCTCTCTCTCCCCCGCCTCCTCTTATTGAGGAGAGCCGGCTTGGCTAAACGGCCTCGCCAAAAGGCTCCCGGGTGTTTTCAACGGGGAAACGGGGTTACTTTTAAATGTTCGAGAGAGCGCTTCGGAGGCCGAGCTGAGGGGACAAGGTGTGCGTGGAGAGGCGAGGGAGGGGGGGAGGAGAGTGGTAACTGCGTGCAAGTTTCGAAGAAGCGTGTGGTTATTGTTAAGACTTGCCGGGAATTCAGGCAGGGCTCACTTGGGGGTAGCGAGGGAAGGCCGGAGTTTGAGGCGAGAGTTAAAAAGACTATATAAGCTAATGAAAAGGGCAATTGCTGAGGAGGAGGAGGAAGGGACGTCGCCTCTGAAGGGAGGGAGCTCTCCCAAGGGGTAAATAGGCTCCTGGAAGTTGGCGTGTGTTGAGACTCAAGCGAGGATAAGTTAAGAACAGTGGCGTCTACTTAAGCAGTAATTTTAGCTGTCAGACCCGGCTGTAGCACTTTTTTGAGTTAACCATCTGAGGCGGCCTTTGTCCCAGCTGCACTTTAAAAACAGCAACACAATAAAGTCATGGAGCAAAGCTTGAGCTTTCATTTCCCCCCTCTCCCGCAAGAATATGTTGCTTTTTCGTTTTACAAGAAAACTATTTGTCAGCACAAACCTAATAAAGCTTCTCTTGCTCATTGCGCAAGGATTACTGTTGGGTTTGGTTGTTGTTATTGTTGTTTTTTTGAAAAACCTACATAATTTGTGAGAGTGCGTCCTTTTAAGTTTGTGAGACAAATCTCTCTTCTTTTGCAGCTGGGAAAAAAGATTGCTGGTACTGTATAGTTCTCAAAATGCAGCGTGCTTGGACATCACTGCATCTCGACATGTGTTGAGTTGCTGTTTTTTTGTTTTTTTAGGTGTGCACCTAAGGTTTCAAGGTGTACACCTAAAACATGTACAAGTGTTACTGTAAACAAACAGGTGTCCGAAAACCCATGTACAGCACAGACACATGTGCCAGAGAACCAGATTGGATGTGGCTCCTGCCTGAGGGTGAAATTTAAGAAGAGTGCTGAATCAGGCCATTGGCCCACCTGGTCCAGGATCCTGTTCTCACAGTGGCCAAGCAGGAGAGTCCTCTCCCCTCCCATGGTTTCCTAGCCTAATATGTGAAACTGTTCTTTTAGTATGTCTGGCGCTCTACCATTTTTGCATGGCGCGTTCATGAGCAACCTTTTCGTCTTCGAGTTTTTATTCAAAGCATCAGGGCATAAATATTCCCTCAAAGAGCTTAGCTAGGAAGCACTGATGCTTTCCCTTTGCAGCACCAGTGTTTCAACACAGAGTTGCGCTCTCTCATACTTTCTCCTTAGTTACTCAGTTATAGGGCTGGAAAGGCTTTTTTCGTTGGAGCTTACTTCCAAGTAAGAGGACATTGCATTGCACCCTGTGGAATGCCCTCCCATCGGATGTCAAGGTGATGGACAACTACCTGACATTCAGAAGACATCTTAAGGCGGCCCTATTCAGGGAAGCTTTTAATGTATGATATTTTAGTGTTTTTTTGTTTCTGTGGAAGCCGCCCAGAGTGGCTGGGGAAACCCATCAGATGGGCGGGGTACAAATAATTTATTATTATTATTATTATTATTATTATTATTATTATTATTATTATCCTTAAGCATCAAAAGATGCTCAGTGCCATGAAAGAGAAATGCTGTCCTTAGATGTAAAATGATGTTTTGGCCTTGATAAAGTTATGGGAGGACATGAAGTTTGGGACATGAAGTCGTCATCCCGCCCCCCCCCCCCATGAAAGTTCTGTTAAAGTAGCATCCCTTTGTGTTCTGCAAGAACATAATGGTAAGAGAAAAGTTTCATCCTCCTGCTTTGCATACACTTTCCATTTCCAAGGATGTATCTGCTGAGTAAAGCTTAATAAAATGGAAGTGCTGCCTTCTCTAACTGATGTACCCAGTTATGAAAGCTGAGAACCAACAATATAAACTGGGGCGCGGGGGGGGGGGGAGCGGGAGCACAATCCTGCGCCTGTTTCATGACTCTGCCTTAATACCAGAGGGCAGAACTTTGTGCACTTACAGAGATTAACCCATCTATGGCTGTGTACTAATCAGGAGAGGAATCTGACCGTCATACATTGAAAAATGCATAATAGTTAAAATTTATATGCTATTTGTAAGGCCATAGAGCAAGGCTGTGGGGCAAAGTCAATGAATCAATCAATCAATCAATCAAGCCCTAGCTCCTGGTTGCTAAAAGCTCTTAAAAATTGTTATTAACAGGTAGGAATTAAATATCTTTTCATCTCTATGGGAGAAATGTGGCATATGTTTCTGCCCCCAGTACTGAGATCTCAAATATTTTCAGGGTAGGTATGCCTAGTTGTCTATATGCCCAAACTGGAACTTTTGTTGCTATCATGTCCCCCTCCCCCTCCCCACCAGCAGATATCTGAAACTTAAACACTGTTGTCTCAATCTTGTTTTCTAGCAATTGAGGTTTTCCCTCCCAGTCATCAAAACTTAGGCCTCCGTCATAACAAATAATGGCTATATCTATGAACAAGTTCATTTAGGACTTGGGTCGAATCCCCATAGTAACTACATATGAATTTTAAAAAGCCTCCGCCTTGTCTATTCCCCTAAAGACAAAGATGTAAGAGGTTAACTAATGTCAGTATAATTAAGCAAGGTTAATTCATTGCTGTTTTGTTCCTGTGGGATTTTACTTGCATTTCCATCTGCTCTGGTTTTGATGGTGTGAACTGCACCAAATCATCCGAGTGATGTTGAAATGTTATAAATTTTGTTTTACTAGACAAAAAAAGGGTCTTTTTTTTCCTTGATCCTTTTAAATAATAAGCAGGGTGACATTCTGATTCTGTCCTCCCTTAACTTTTTTTTTTTTTTTTTTGCCAAAGGGAGCCTTCCAGCCTATATCTGTTTAAATCTGATTGACGGGTCAAACAGCATGATGCTGCCTCCACAGAGGTAGTAAGGGAAGCAGGTGAGCTACTAGGAAAGACTGAGATCTAAGGAGAGTTTCCTAATGGGGGTATTTGGGTTCTTTCAAGTATTGCAGACATACTCATTAAACATAAGGAGCTCAGGGGCTGGAATGATGGTGGTGTAAGGAAGTGAAACTAGAAACATTGATTATCCAGACAGTTCTCAACAGCCCTCCTTCCAGGAGCTCTCACAAATGGCTGTATAAAAGGAAATAATGGGGATGGTAGTGAAGGTAAAGAGGAAATTAGAATGGGATGCACTTAAAAAGAAGAAATGTTAAGGAACAAACCCCTGATGAGAGGGATGTGGAGATCAGAGTAACAAACTGAAGCGGCGCCTGGGAAATTTTTCAGAATTGTTTGCAAGGAAGTTATTCCAGCAGAGAAATTTACGTCTGTTGAAATGTGTCTCAGAAATTAAGGGCAGAAGCTGGAAAAAGAAACTTGAAGGTTTGCCCCCCCCCCCCCATTGGGGGTTTGCGTGCTGTTCTACACTAATATTTCTCTTTCTTCTTGATTGGGCTCCAGTTGTTGCTAATCTGCAAACATTAAAGGGAATGTCCTATTGCTACATTAAAAGTGAGAGAAGTGGAAGTTTTTATTGGCCTTTGGTATTCCTCTGTAAACTAAGGTGGAGAGATCGTGTTAATGATACTTTCAGGAAGTCTTGTTTATGGGCAGAAGGTCAAATTGTCACTTTACCTCTAACAGTCTTATCATTTCATCTCATAAAGTATCAGCAATTAAAAAAACCTAATACAGTCAAATTCTGAAATAAGAGTTGTTCTCTTCAAAGTGGGTGTTGGAGTGGCCGTTAATATTATGGGCTGTCCTTTGACAAACTTTGGTTTTTGATATCTTCTAGGAAACTAGCAACACTAATGGTTTAAAAGCTGTTCTCTAGCTAGGAGTAGACTGCAGTGCACTGATTTTTTCTGTATTACTAAGATCTCTGCAGATCAAGTTCTGGAGCACGAGAGGAGAACTGGCTTCATATTTATTTTATTTTTAAATTTTCTGTCCCACCTTTGGAAGCATAGAGTTTGTACAGTTGCTGTTCTTTCAAATCTGATATTTTTTGTCAGTGTTTTTGTCCGTGTTTTTGGCAAATGCTAATTTTTTGTATAAGTAACTTGTTAATTAACATTCAGGCAAAAGTCTATTTCTGTGGGATAGGACTCAATAATATTCCAAATACATGAAAGGACAAGAAGACAAAACTGTCATAGTCTTGATTTGATGTCTCCTGGCACCATGTCAAGTTGTGTCAGTGAGGTACCATCACGTCCTATAAGTCCAGAGTGATCTGATGTGATTAGATTGATGCAATAGAATGTGATATTGAGGTAGTGATGGGGAATCTTATTTTAGGACAGAAGCAAAGGTCAAAAATTAGGGTTGAAGGAGCAGATTCTATGACTTGGAATGTATAGAACTCAAGTTATACTCATGTGGACTAGGTTACAACTGAATTTCATTTTCTTCATCTTTATTCCATCTTGGGTGACTATGCCTGTTCAAACCAACTCAGTGCCAGGTGTAGATCCAAAGTTGGATCAATATGGACTGCTTTTGAATTGCAAACGATTCAAGTCCTACTCACTCAGTCAATTCGGTGCAGAATAATATGACCCATTCTAACCTTGGTTTAACTGAAGGTGCTTCGGTTAATAATTTGAGGCTACAGTTTGGCCGAAGTTAAGCACTTTTCACTCACACTGATTTCAGGAGGAGAGATTTTAAAGCAGGCTCTTCACTCTTCCATTGAGATCAAAGGGATTTTTAAAATGCTTAACTTTGGCTGGATCCTTTCCTTAGTTTATTAGCATTTTAGAGAGCATGGGCGGTGGGGGTGAGGATGCCAAACAGTGGAGGAGGAGATGTTGAACTGGGTAAAATTAATAGATGGAATTGTGCTGGCGTACTGCTTCTCATTGTAGTTTCAATTGAGGTTTAAAATAATGGGATGGGCTTAGGGGACATTTAAGTCTCCTGTTCCCATGAAATGTAATAACTCTCTCTCTCTCTCTCTCTCTCTCTCTCTCTCTCTCTCTCTCTCTGTGTGTGTGTGTGTGTGTGTGTGTGTGTCTGGATATCTCTTAAATGATACTGCTGAAGGAAATCTGTGGTGGTATAAAGAGGGAAGCAGTGTTTCAAGAAACTTAAAATTTGATAGCTATTAAAGTTTAACAATGTGTTAGAGAAGTATTATATTTGCTTTTATGATTCATTTAAAAGAACCTCGAACAGGATGAAACCTGACAAAATAGATGCTGTGTATACTTTTTCAATTTGGCAAAAGTGATGCTTTCTGAGGGCATTTAAAGACCAGATCTAAAACTATGGATTCTTAGGATTGCTGGAAATGATAATGGCATGCCTTCTGAAAAGAAGTGCCTTTGGGATTGTGGCATTAAAATCCCACTGACAGTTGTGGCATTCATGCTATAACATAAAAAAAATTCTCGTTTGCAGATGGGCAGTGGCCAAATGAGAAGGGAAGTTTTAAGTATTGAATGAAATGATTCTCTATGCAAAATGATCTATTTAACATCAAATACGTTCAAGGACTGTTAGGATTAAGCATTCAAAATGAAGGGGAAAGGCAAAGCCATTTGAGTTGAGGATAAGGAATCTAATTAAAATAGGTATTAAGGGTATCTGGCTTGAGCTTGCTATCGTGCTTTTAAAAGATGACTCTTGTATCTGTTGTAAAGTAGAGGGAGAAGTATAGCAGAAACTGGAATGAAATGTTTTCTGGGATTAAAAAGGCAGTCGGAAACTTGTTCTTTAGCACTGAGTACTTAAGAACCTCATCCTGTAAGTGTAACCCTTATTTCTTGTGATAGAAAAATCTGAACGCTTCTTCTGAGAGTACGTTTTATGTGTGCAACTAAGGAGCGTTTCGGTTCAGATTTTGGTTTCAGCACCAGCAGTGTAAACTATCATAGTGAGACAGTGTGGAAAGAATGAATTGCAGGCGAGAACAAGCTAGTAAAGGATTCCCCATCTTCATCATATCTAGGTGTTACTAGTGAAAAAATCATGGGTAGAAGGTCTCCCAGTTCACTACCTTCCCCTGTACCCAAGAGTTCAAGTTTTAGATTAAAGCATATTGATGTGAATATTGTAGTTTGTGTTCAGTGTTGTGTCAAAATGTCAAAGTGGGGTGTGTTTTAGAAATAAACCAAGTGATTTTACAGAGGAAGCTGCCAAAATGGCTTTCAAACATAGAAATATAACATGACTGTAGGATTAGGGTGGAAGAGTCACATATATATTATTCAGATGATAAAGTCTTTTGCATAATGACTTACCACCTAATTTTTTTGTGGGAACCCATGCATGTGAAATAGCACCCATGCACACCCACACATGTAAGACTACAAAAAGTTATTTCACACTGTATATTAAAACAACAGCCTGAGGGTGTTTTACCATCTCAGTAAAGTGGGAGGGGGAAATTGGGGGGATCTGCCCTGAAACTCCTATCTACTACAGTGTACAGAACTGTGTTTCTGAACGATAGACTACGACCTGCTAGACGCAACCAGTTATTTCAAAGTAAGCAGGAGAGAAGGAGAAGTGTGATAGGGGGGGGGGATGTGTGTGTCTAAGTACGATTAATAATGCAGATGGTAGTTTACTGTACAGATATTAAGGATATTTTTTTCTCTTCTACTGAGCATCATATCAAAGGTGCACTCAATCAAATAAATGAACCAATGTAATGAAAATGGAGAGCATCAAAACGACAAAGTTAATAGAAACGCAACGTAGTTGGTGCTCTCTGGTTATAGCGCAAACGGTGCTGCAGGTGGTGCTGCTGAGCTGGAAAGCTTTAAATTCTCCATTAAAACCTGACAGAAGAATAAGCCGGTGTCCCTGGGAAATGAGTGCATTTATTCAGCAGCAAGGGTGCAAAGCTCACACAAATGGAGAAGCAGAGGCAGCAGTAGCTAGGCTCAGATATTTTTCTCCCCCTCCTCCCTCTCTTTGAGTGTAATTTTAGATTGAGATTCAGCTTAAATCCAAGGGGAAAACACTTTATAAGGCTGAAAGCTGTATAGTTGCAACAGCCAAGGTTATGGGCTATCAAATGCAATTACATTAAAACAGATTATACTGTGCAAATTGAGCCATTTAGAAGGTGAGAACCAAAGAAACAGCTCTGACCCCCCCTTTTTTCTAAATTGCAGTTTTAGTTCCTTGCAATTCCAAGGTACGAAAGTAGGTGAGACTGCTTTTGTATCTGCAAAGTGCTTCATTTTTGAAGGTAATTCTAACTGAGTGCAATCTAGGTTAAAAGCTGGACAACTGGATAATTAGAGCTCTCTCACTGCTAGAGGACAATCAGCCGTACGTGGCAGCTCATCTTGGCTCCCACGTAGACTAGCTCTTTTCTGCCTTGAGTGGAGGCTATTGGAGACAGAACATCTGCACCCCGACTTCCTCTGAACCCTGAGATGATGGTGCTGGACAAGGAGGACGGTAGGTGAGCTGAGATTTTGTGGGCATCACTCAGCATATTCACGTATGCTGCTTACATGCAGCGAATGAACCTTAAGCGTGCTTTAGTCTCCTGTCTCCCGTTCATTTTATGACCCTGTCTGATATAACAGCTTGCTCCCTCCTCTGCTCTGGCTGATCGGCAAAGGGGGGAAGCAACTCACGCTGCTTTACTTTTGGTTCTAGTGAAGGCTAACAAGTTAAAAACTGTTTAATTTTAAAATAATTGTGGGAGGGTCCCCCCCTTACTTGCCACCCTGCTTGCTGAATTTATTTTTGTCATCTTAGTGTAGTTTCTCCCTCTCTCTCCCCCCTTGTTTGCTACTTGAGAGAGTATTCAGAACTCTGCATCTCTAAAATGCCTCTCTTTCTCTAGCTATAAGCTTAATAATTACAGTTGTGAATGCACCTACTAAATGGCTCGTGGAACAAACATTTTGGTAGGAAAGAGTTGATTTCGTTAAACATAAATGTGTGTATGTGTGTGTGTTTGGGAACTCCTCCTGTTTTAATTTCTGAGGCTAACTTATCCCTTGCAAAGAGTAAATGAATAGCATACAAGTACAGCAAAGGGTTCAAAGGCAGATGTGGCATGTGTGTGACTGTGAAATGTGTGTGACTGTGAAATGACCTGAGAGACGCAACTTAACACTGGTGGTTTCTAGGAAAAGTACGGTAAGTGAGAAAGACATGCTGTTTACAAGCATTGTGTGTGTGTGTGTGTGTGATATATCTGCTTCAGCTAGTCTTGGGGTGCCTGTGATACAGATTATCGTTGGTCAAGTTTAAGGGTAGCGTATGAAATGTTGCGCTTGGAATGCGAAGGGGCAGCTAGTAAGTTAAAAGAAGTGTGAGAGTTCAGAATCCTCCCTCCCCTCTACTGTTCGCTTCATTTTCTCAAAAATGAAAGCGAACTTGAACATACTTCCAGGGAGAAGTTGTGTGTTAGGTTAAATATTAGTTCTTCATATGGTGGTTTCATTTAAGCACGTTGTCATTTACCAAGTGACAGCAGACAGTTTCTGCTATCTGTTGCTGAATAGCATGTATGTTGGTTGGGGTATGTGTTAGGGTATCAATGGGGAGAGAGTGACAAAAAAAATCCCACACTGGATATGGCCAGGTTTTCAGTGTGGAGATCAGCAGCAGCATTATTTTTCTTTTCCAGCCCACTTAGGATGATAAATAATGTTGCTGTTGAAGAAAGTGCTCAACATAACTTTTCATGCAGTTGGTGTATTATTTAAGGCAGCTCTGAATATTAAAACAAAGCAGTGTTGATTGCATAAGGTTGCTATTTACAACATTGGCTAGCTCAGTTTTTTTTAAAGACAGCAGTCTTACACAAGCATCTGGGAATACGTCCCGTTGAACTTGCTGGAGCTTCTTTCTGACATGCATAGGATTGCACCATTCGTGTCTCTTTTATCAAAGGTAAGTTAACACGAGAGTGGGGTGGAACAGATAAAGCAACACGCTTGCATTTAAGAAAATTGTTAATGCACTGATGTGTTTCAGGATGACAGAAGTTCTTTGAAATTTTGTGTCTGCCCATAGATCATTTAGGTCTTTCTCCCTGGCATGTAGTGGGGTGTACCTAATTTGGATGCTGGGAGCCCCCCTGAAAAGTATTGCAGTATTTAATGCATACACTGCTTTGATCTGCTTTACATAAGTTTAACAGTGCAGTGCTTTACATCGGTGCAGTCCTATGCATATCTATTCAGAAGAGAGTTCCACAGAGTTCAGTGAGACGTACTCTCAGGAAAGCATGCAACCTTACTGTATTTTTAAAACTCCTTTGATGTTTATTTAAGTGTATTACAATGTCTCTAAAATTCTTAGTTTGAGCTGTCAGTCATATGCATGAGTAAAAGCTGCCATCTAGAATTTTGTATTAACTGGACATGTGTGATGACAGAAGTTTTTCTACCAGTTCTGTTTGACTTTATGAAAATGCCCTGGTGCTTAAAAAGTAAGTCGTCCAACAACATTTGTTCTAGCCTCTTTTCAATAATCAATAGATATGGCTTCAAATAACAAAGTGGTTTAAAATTATGAACAAAATAGTTATTTAGTATAGATTAGTATAGGTTAGAGATAGCAGTTTTGCAGAGAGAGTTGAAAGTGGTATCACTCATTTTTGTTAAGCACCCCAGAAACTCCACTTACTTCTTTTGTCGCGGTGTTGCTTTTGGTCAAAGAGGTGTTTCAGGTATTTGAAGCACTGCAAAACCTGCAAATCCTGTTTCCTGGAGCCAGTAAGGGATGAGTACACACACCACAGGCAACAGCATCTCTATCAGACCACTCTTTTCCCCCTGAAAAAACTGGTAGAATTAATCATAGAATCATAGAATCATAGAGTTGGAAGAGACCACAAGGGCCATCGAGTCCAACCCCCTGCTAAGCAGGAAATTAGCAAAGGTATTTCAAAGGGCTTACTGTTGTTAGACACTTGCTGAATGAACATTGTTGTTGTTGTTCTGTCCCAGCTTCTACCAACCTAGCAGTTCGAAAGCATACCAGTGCAAGTAAATAAATAGGTACTGCTGCAGTGGGAAGGTAAATGGTGTTTCCGTATGCTCTGGCTTCCGTTGCATCAAAAGCGGTTTAGTCAGGCTGGCCACATGACCCGGAAAGCTGTCTGTGGACAAATGCCAGCTCCCTCGGCCTGAAGCAAGATAAGCGCCGCATCCCATAGTCGCCTTTGACTGGACTTAACCGTCCAGGGGTCCTTTACCTTTTTACCTATTGTTCACGGAACAGATGGCACATATATATATATATAGTTACATGAGAGTAAGCTCTGCATACATAAGGAAGCACATCATAAGAGTACTGAGGTTGCAATGCTATGCATACTTACTGAAGAGTAAGCTCATTGAAAGCAGTGCATAAATTATGCTGTTGGCTTATAATTCTAAACGTTATTATCAGAAAGAAAGGTTAATTGTACACATGATTAGGATCAGGCCCAAACCTGCATGTGAATAAGAAATATTTGGCAGGCTGACCTTATTTTTTTACCCGTCCACTATAACTGTACTGATTTCTTTGTTTCCCTTCAGAGTTTCAAGTGTTCAGAGGAAAGCAACATCTTCTATGGTTGGAGTTTCTTGTTGTTTCTTTTAGTTCACACTTAGTTGAAGGTGTTGCACCGTTGAGACGGAGTTTGGTATCAAAGCCAAAAACAAATATTTCATGACATGATGGTCTTTCTGAAATCAATAGGACTTGCATAACAGTGCCTGAGATCTCTGCTAGAATTTTTGGGTGGTGGTGTAATCTAACTAATACATGAAGGAAAACAAAATGAAGTTGTGTGCAGGAATTTAGAAGCATTGTTTCATATGTAAAAGGGGTAAGTGAGGAATGCAGTTCAGAAATAATAGAACTCCAACCCCACTCCAGCCGCCAAATTAAATATCCACATATCAAGTTAAACTCAAGTGCTTTGATAAATCTGTTTTAAAACCATTCCTTAATAAAGGAACTTTGACAGTTACTCTGCCTCTACTACCTAGTTTGATTTGCTGATAGCCTTGGACCACATTGTTTACATTAAAAATAAATAAATTATTTTTTTGAGGATGGGGTAGTTTGCCAGAAGCTGGATGCTTGGAGTAATGAATATCAAATAATTTTTAGAGGAATGGGTAGGTTAACTGCTTTTGCAATCCTTTACAAAATACTTATTATACAAAATGGTGCAAACCTCTACACCCGTTAATACCAAGAAGAGAATGAAATAGCAGAAACCTGAACTGCAAAGATCAAACCCTGAATCTGCCCAGTCCCTGTTTGTATATAAGGTCTGATGGGCAAGGGAAGTCAAATGAGTTGGTCATTCAAAAAGGTGGTCAACAGCTTAGATCAAATGATCACCATGACAGTGAATATATTTGGAATTCATATTAATTTGGTATTTATATTTGAATTTTGCTCCTAAATGGTGTCTCCAGAACTTTAAATAAAATTCCAAATTTACCGTATTGGCCTGAATATAAGCCTCACTCCCCCCCCCCAAATTCTGCCAAAGTACGGCTTAAATTTGCGACCTTACAAAAATTGGCTTTTACGATTTCGCTGCTGAAACAAACATACAGTAAAATGGAATGGGTGTGAGTGCCTCTGGAATTTTAAGGCAGCGGCTTATATTCGCATATTGTCTTTTTTCTCTCTCGCCCCCCGGATTGTAAAGGTGCGGCTTATATTCGGGCCAATACGGTACATGAATTCCAAATATATTCACCTGTCATGAGACGTGAGCATATCCCCCAAAATCACTCCATCAGGAGCTTAAACTTTTGCAAAAGATAGCTCAGTGGTTAGAGCATGAAACCTTTAATTTCAGGGTCATAGGTTAGAGCCCCACGTTGGGCAAATGATTCCTGCATTGCAGGGGTTAGACTAGAAGGCCCTAGTGGTCCCTTCCAACTCTACAATTCTATGATTCTGGGAAAAGCACTATTTATACCTAATCTCCAAATCCTGTATTTGAGTTTAAGATCCTAGTGTTGGAATCTTCAGTTTGAAAATTCAGCCTTTGCATGTAGATTTCAGTTTGATGCTTCTAATTCATTTCATTTTGGAATTGCAGAAGGCATAAATCGCTGGTGTTACTTAGGCGTACTATTTAGTTAGCACTGTGTTTTTCTTGAATGATTTTTTTTTAAAAAAAGTAAAAGTAACAATATGTAAAGGAGAGTAGATACGGATGAAGGTTGTTAGCAGTTGGAAACATCGGCCAGTTATAGAGCAAGACATTGATCAGCATATTGTAGCATCCATAGCTCTTGAACAGAACAAAGGTCACAGTAGCAGGAAGCATCAAGATTAGTTAGAGAACTCCAGGCACTTGACGTTGGGGTAGATTTCTCTAATAATAGTGAAAGTCAAAGCTTGCAGATAAATTGATCAAGAAGGGACAATCCACTTGATGTAAGATACCATTAGCAGCACACTTACGGGCATTTAAGAAGGCACTTACAGAGTAAAAACAAACCTGAAGTGGGGTGTTGACGGTATTGAAATGTGGGAATGGGAGATATCTGGTGTATTGATAGTGAAGAAACGGATGAGAGGGGAAAGCAAGTGACTCACTCTAAAATGTCACCTTAAGCACCACTCTGACTGCTTTCTACTTTGAGAAAACGATATGCATGTGCAACATTATGGAGCCATTGAACAGGCACTTCTGTATATTGTGCATCCCACCAGTCCTCCTATAATGATAAATCTCTTTGCTTCGGAATAGATGCATTTCCAGGAGATATCCTGGTAAAAGTTATCTGTAATTACCTACGGCAAATTGCAAAAAGAATTAGAAATACATTGCTGCTGAGGGACTCTGTAATGTACCTAGTTCAGAAAATTATGCAGTCTACTAGGAAGAATGAAGATACTTTGTTCAAAATGAGTGTTAAGAATATCAGTTTATTAATTGTATTTATCATTGGCAATGCCAGAAAAGAAAAGAGAAAAGAAAAGGTAGTTTTAGCAGCGGTAAAAGTAGAAATAGATGTTTGTCGTTCTGGTATAGCATAAAAGAACGCCACCAAAACATCTTGCTTATGTAGTGGTAGTAACATCACAACATCTTAGAAGAACACACAATTCAGTTTCATCACTAAATATTGGGGATTGTCACATGTCAAACTGGTAGTACTGGTTTAAAAGTAATTCTTGGTTTAAAAGTAAATGTCAACCTAACATGAGTGAACAAGGCTGATGGCACATGGCTGAATGTAATAAACTGAATGGTTGTATGTGATTAAAAACATAGCTATTTTGGGGTCCCACACTAAGTACAGCACTGGCTTTTTAGAACAACAGTCTTAGAATAGGCAGTTCAAATGTGTGAAGCTACAGTATGTCTGGACAGAAATTTATTCCTCAGGGTCTTGAGTCAGTGGTACTTTAACCAATCTATTTTCTCCACCCAAAAGGAAAATGAGGTGTTCTAAGAGCCATAACAATGAATACATGTGACAGCAGAGAGCCTGGATCATCCACTGGACAGAGAATTTGCTTTGTAAGACCTGGGTTCAAAGCACAACTTTGCCACAGGTTTCCTAGGTTACAGTGAGCAAGTAAATATTTTCTGTCTCGTACTCTAAACATTGGAATATTCAGAGAGTGGTTGTGAGGAAGAGTGAGCTGAAATTTGTCAAGCGCTTGGCATGCCATTGAAAAGATTGATTGGAATAGACTTTCCTTTATTTTAAGGTAACATCAAGGCTGTAATCCTGTGATTATGGGCTATGCTTAAGGTTCATTTGAATCAACGGCAATTGGATGCATGTTGCTGTTGTAGGATGTCAGCAATCATTTGACTGGCTATGCTTGCAAACCCAGTTCCTAGAACTTTTCTAGGGAACAAACACATAATAAATAAAACCTGAGGCTGGATCCCTCCTTCAAGTTGTGCTCTTAATTTCCAGATGTTGCTGTTGGGATCAGTTTGGATACTCTGTTTTAGCATTAATCACTGGAGAAGGGGGATGAATGTGTATGAAAAGTATGCACTTAAAGGTTTACTTTTAACTGTAGTATGGAAGAATCTTTGAAATGCAGGGATACAGACACTATCTTTCTATGGACTTGCATTCAGTGTTCATGTTGCACTCACAAGAGATGATAAAATATCAATCTCTTTGCTGTAGCAGCTCTTATGAAACACTGGAACTACAGAATCTTCAAAAAATGTTCCTTTTAAGAGCAGTACATTATTAATAAAGTAGTCCATTAGGTCTGGTGATAAAGGGTCAGAGAGTCTGAAATATCTGTCTCTCAAATGGTTAAGGAATTTATCACGGTTGGAGGATTAATTGATTTCATTTGGGAAGCATTTTAGGTCTTCACATTTCAAGTTCAGAGGTAGCTGTGCTCTGTAAATGTGACTTTCCTACTGGAAGTTCTTGTTTAATCCACATCAGATCATAAATTTGACCCCCCCACCTCCCAGTGCAAGTGCGCCTCTGACTTGGACTGAACATTTGTATATTCATTAATCTGTATCCTTCCAGCTATCTTCCAAGGAGATCAGCATGGTGTTTTAGTCCTGCAACCACCCTGTGGGGCAACTGAGTCTACGCGAATCCACCCAGAAAGTGCCGGGATCTTGAGGCTGGGTTTCCACATTCAAGAGTACTGTTTAATCTACTTGCACCAAACACTTGCGCAACACTTTAAAATAGTTAGATGATGGAAAGAGCATCATTATAACCTCCAGGTGAGATTTCAGTATGGAATTTGAAGTTAACAAGACCTATTTATACCGATGTTAGTAAAGTTGGCAGTGTGTACATAAATTAATTTCAGCCACTTTTGGGCTTGCAAACAGCAACAAGAAACAGTTAGTGGCTGTGTTTGTACATAATGATAAGCATTCATTTATTGTGTTTGGAAAGAGTCACAATGCCCCTGCGAGTCCCACCCTCTCCCTTCTCAGATGTAGCTACAAAGAGGAATTCTGAAGTTGTTGCGTTTAAAACAGTTTGTTGCACCTGAACCCAATCAACGTAGGTAGTATTAACTATGGCTTGCTGAAATAAGTCAGCTTCAACCATGGTTATGAAGCCGGTTTCTTGAAACCCACGGCTAAAGCTGACTTGTTTCAACAAAAGATCAACCACAGACGGGACATTGTAAACAGTGGTTAAATGAAATCAGAAATGAGAATTTCTGACTGAAAGCTGCATTGGAGGAGGAGATAGGAGAAGAAGTGCGTGGACTGAGGATCACTTAGGCTCAGTCCTCTCACAATAATCCATAGTCGACCATAATGTCCAGACACAGCCAGTGTGCGTTGTGGGTGCAAGTGCTGTTATTCATTTCAGGTCTGCAAGTACATGTCAGCATTGTTATTTCCCATATCTATTAGGTTAATATTATTGTCCTCCTTTCTTCTTCTTCCAAGACACATCCTGAGATTATTTTTTATCCGCTTGGCTCAAGAAATTCTATCAGGAATAGCACTAGGCAGTACTGACGCATAATTGAATAGGTTTTAAAAAACAAAAACACTTGATTTATTCCTGGACAGTGTTGAAAGGTATGGCTCAAAGTCACTGAAAAGAAGGGGTTTGGTAGAGCAATTCTTTGTTCTGTACTTCCTTGAGCTGGATTTTCTCTTCTTAAAAAGATTGATACTTATATGCTTAAAGTGAAAGAGATTGGATGTGAAGTATGTGAGCGGCTACCTTCGTGTCTTCCATGGAATGATCAAGAGCTGCGATCTCACGAGCTGTGTTCAGTTTGGACGGAAGAAACAGAAACATATTGCAGTGGACTTGATTTCTAATAAATAAAAGCAAGTATAATGAGTGTGTAACTGGGAAGGAAGATAAAGGCAGCCATGCTTTAAATTGTTAATGACGGTGCCAATGGCTGCAGCTTTACCACAGCTGTTTAAATTGATCAATTTTGTTTAGGCAGTAGCCCGGCGTGCAGCCCTTTCAAGGGAGCTCCAAGATATTTTTAAAGACAAATCTGGATCTTATTAAATGGGCTTTTTAAAGGTCTGGAGTGCCAATATTGCAGATTATTTTTAAGGGTGGATTTGCTTTCTATTGTCACAGTTCTGACAGGAGCGCATTCTCTGTGTAACACCTCTAAGCCTTGGGCTCCTAATAAAACCACAGTTTTGAAACCACTTAACAATTATAGTACCAGGATTGTTTGTGAGTGGATTCCGGACTGCAGCCTAAAGAGTTCCACTTGTTAATTTTTAACTAATGACACGTAATCAAAATGGTGGAATGGAACACCAGCACGAAATACGCCACTGCTTTGCCATGAGTTCTTGGCAGGCTTTTATTGACAGACTGTCATCTTGCTGGGCGGGGAGGGGGAAAAGTATATATATTCCAAGATTGTGGATGGCCCTTTAATAATGCTTAGCATTTATATAGCAGTTAAGAGTGTTCGAATCACTTTTCCTGTATTGTAATATTTGCAGCAACCGTGTAAAGCCACTGGGACCCCAATATGCTAACTCCAGGTGTGAGGACTCCCTAGCAAAATGCAGTGAAAGGCAGAAGCACCACAATTTGTGCCAAATGACTGTGAGCTGCCTGCTGGTCTAAATTTCACGCAGTTCCCTAGTGTCGCTGCAGGACGCTGTGGGGTATTTAAAATGGCAGGCAGCTTCCCAGATCCAGCTGCTGACACAAGGTTTGCCCACAGCTGGGAGAACAGGCATGTAGGAAGGCTCAACCTCAGTGACAGTGCACCAACCCCCCTCTGGTCTGTGGGCCTCAGCACCTGCCTGAGGGTTCCAGATGCTGCACCCGGCCCTGAAGGTAGAGGTTAGAGATGGAAAATGTGACGGAGTGGTTTGCTGAAGAACATCAAGTGAATTCATGGCAGAGATGACTTTGAGGTTCTGCCGCTTAGCCACTGTTTGATACTAGAGGTATTCTGGCAGGTGTTTACTAGCATTTGTTCCATACATCTATGCCCAGTAAGGGCCAGATTTGTGTGTTCAGCCGCACTACCTATTTTTGAAAAGTTCATCTGCAGCGAGTACAAACAATTGGGGTAAACGGGACTTTTGTTGCTATTGTTCTGTATTCGTGGATGGGGGACTACTGAACTCTAATATGCAATGGCACCTACTCAGCTCAATGCTCTTTGGTTGAAGGTTGAATAAGCGGTTGAAGGTTTCTGCAATGGCACCAAAGGCTGGCGAAACCTATCCAGTAGCTCAGAGGAAAATGAGCCTTGTTTGAGCACTAGTTATTCCTTGGCCCCTATAATGTGTTTATAGTTGCGTAAGCTTAAGCTGAATCTGATTTCTTTCTCTTTTTTTAAAAAAATCATCCTTTGAAAGGAAAATGGTTTCTATAAATATTCTGCTATAGATATGAAGCCAACAGTGGGCAGCCGCCTTACACCTTTTGACCTGTCTGCAAAGAACAGAGCTCTTCTCTGCAAAGGACTCCTTGATGTCTGTTTTTACTCTGTGCCCTTCCATTCATTTGCCTATACAAAGCAATAAAGGGTAAAACTAAAGTAACATAAATTGGTCTGTCTTCCTGAATCCATGTCTCGCTAATGTACCCAGATTAACTCAACTGTAAATTGTCTCCTTTGGATGTCGTGTCTTGCTGAAAGTTTCCTATATGATTCATGATTTGAATTGCTTTTAACAGCTATTGGCTAAGCAATATGGTAAATGTACAAGGTGATGCAATTGGCATTAGTGAGAGAGAGAGAGAGAGGATGCACAGGAGCATGTAATGCAGTCAATACTACATTAACTACTGATGCCCAATTACAGAAACTGGAAGAGTGGCTTTTAGGAGCATTAGGACTTGCAGAAGAGCTGAGATCACCTGCCGCTCCTTGCCTAAAAGCTTCACCCTTTATGCGCTGGGATCAAAGCAAACATTCAGTTGCTATTTTGTCGTGCACAGCAACAAAGGGGCGTGTGGGGAGGGGGCGGTTCTTGTTCTTTTCCTTGCCTAAAAAGAAGTGTCACACAGATGCTTTTAATGCATGTAAATTCATGTCTTCGTTTTTCAAGATTTTGCTCTCCCATCTCCTGGGGGGGAGGCCCTATTTGAATAAAGACTTTAACCACCACTGCTCTAACTAGTTCTGTTGCTCTGTGCCTTTGTCACTGAAAGACGTACTCTACCTCTCCCCCCCCCCTCTTCTTTTTTTGTCTTTAGTGAATTAGATGGAGCAGAATTCATCCTCCCCACCCCGTATGGTTTCTGCACTTTCTCTAATCCCAACCTGATTGTTTGAGAGGCGAGGTGCCTTAAGTCGCTAGAAAGCATTCTAAATATAGAGAGATGATGGCTTCATTTCCACTGAGGTGGTAAACCTGAGATTCAACTGTACTGCTTCAAACAGCAGTTGTGGACTTGCACGATTGAAAGTGCTTCTCCACACAAAATCAGTCAATAAAAATCCCAGCATGTCAGGGAGAAGGGTAGGTTAGATGCTTCCACCATGCCACTTTCCCTGGGGGGAGGGGTTTGGGGGGCCCTTCAGGTTGGTGTTTTATTGAGGGTACATTCAGCAACATGTTATTGACAATACTAGGGCTAATACTACATTAGCAGTGGATTTAACCTATGTTATTAGTTATTCTATGATGATTTACCAATGCTACCACAGAATTTATGTCAGGAGGGGTTGCAGCACAACAAAAGCAAGGATTTTAGCAGGAAATTACAGGATATCTGCCCCAACAGCATCATGAGTGTAAATCTTCATGAATGTCCAGTATAGATAGATAGATAGATAGATAGATAGATAGATAGATAGATAGACAGACAGACAGACAGACAGACAGATAGATACAGTGGTACCTCTGGTTGCGGACAGGATCCATTCCGGAGCTCTGGTTGGGTCCTGAGGTTTTTGCAGCTGGAGGTGTCTTGCGCATGTGTGCAGCTTGGTAGAGCGCTTATGTGCATATGGCATATGGAAGGCTAGGATGAAACAAGTTGTTTGGGATAGCTAGAGTTCAGCTGGTTGAGTAGAGTACAACAGATAAATACTTTAAGCTCTTGGGGCATCAAAGAAGGAGCAACTGAAGCCCATACTTTAAAGATACAAAGTTTTGACACCTAGAGTTCAAATTCCATGCTGTAACTCTCAAATATTATTTTTCACTGTTTTTAGTCTAAAAGTAATCTGCAATATTTAGCTCATCCTTGAGAAATACAATGTGATTCCAGTTTTACAGATGAGAGGAACAGAGATTGATGCTTGTCTAGGAGCTGTTCAGTGGAGTTAATGACTGAACTCTGATTTGAACTTCATGTTGATAGGACAGAGTGCAGTGCTATCTACTGGACCATTGTATGTGGCAATTTATAAGAAATAAGGAGAGGATGTAAGCCAGTGGTCAGTGTGCAATGTCGATTCTTAACTTCCACCTCTCTTGTTTCATGTCAAAAAGTAATGACATATGCGAATAATTTTATAATTAGGCACAAGTCAAGTACAAGGAATTATTAAAGCCACTGGGAGCTTGAAAGGGTCTAACATTGAAATTGTAGCAGTGCAGAGTGAAAGGTTTGTATTGTAATGTTTAGTGAAATAAGTTTAGTGGAATGAAGAATGCCAAGACTGAGGGCTCATAGACATCATGACCACTACACAGAGGTAAGTGGAAATAGCCTCCATGTTGCTGTGATATGCAGGGCAGCTGGGTTCTACCTTCTCCGCCATGGTGTGGCAAATCGACCTGCATGCTAAAGCCACTGAGTAGATATCAAGTGGCCTCCATAGAGTGGTCTCTTTGGAACCCCCTCCTCTTCAGTATTAGACAGGCACCACCTATGTTATGTTTTGGTGCCTCCTGAAGGCCTTTGTCTTCCAACAAACCTGTTAAGTTGATATCTTTTCCAGTCTGCATTACTACTGGAATTGTTTATACAATGTTTTATTGTTTTACCACTTGCTTTCTGCCTTGGGCTCCTTTGGAAACAAGGGAGAGATATAAATTTAGGATGGAGTTCAGCGTCATGTTGTGGAGAATGTGCCACCAGAACAAGCTTTGCTACTTACCAAATGGAACAATCCTCGCCCCCCGCATGCTGTTCTGGGTGTTTTTCCAACCCTCCTGATCCAATTTTAGGGTTTGGGAAAAGCCCTCATGCAGAGCTTTTGTTGATGAGACTCAAAAGAAATAGTATTAAGAAATAATGGAGCAACCTTATCAGTGTCTTCAAAGAGCAATTCTAAGAGGAGGAGCTGAAACTATTGTTGTCTTAGTCCCAGTTCATACATTCAAAAATCAGGCATTCAAAGTGGATTTAATCACTGTAGCTGTATAGGAAAAATAACATAGGCGCTGGATCCTCTTTGTCAAAAAAGAATTTTTGGGAGCCCTCTGACATCCTTATCCTTTGGAAAGAGAAAATGCATGAAGGACTTCTTGACAACCTCATGGACCTAAGCTTCTATGTTACTTTTGTGGCAAAGAGGGAAGATTTAGGAAATATATCAATCTATGACTTAGATTCCTAGACTGAGACATTCCTTCTTTGTCCTGCTACTTTGCATGGAAAGGAGCAATAAAAAGCAGTATGTTTTCATCGCCTTCCTATGAATATATCCACCCCCCTTTTTCATAGAGGGAGAAAACTCAAGTCAAATGCTAATAAATCCCAGAACAGGGGTGACCAACATGGTGCTCTCTATATGTTGCCAGGCTACAACTCCCATCAGCCCCAGCCAACATGGCCAAGGGCAGTGGGAGTTGTAGTCCTACAACATCTGGAGGGTACCACATTGTCCATCTCTGTCCTCGATATATAATTTCTCAAAAGAATTCATGGGTATCCTTACTGATGAATCAAGAGTGCATACTAGTGTTGTTCCTGTCTTGGCTAATACTTTTGCACGTCTGCATATGTTTTGTTCAATCAAGTATTGGGCAGAATCAAAAATTGGGAGAGGATTGTTGCTGTTAGCTCTTCTTTATCAGTGCTCCTTTGCAGACCCAAAAGACACTCAGGAGAAGACCAGAAAGTCATCCCCTGGCCTTCAATCAGGGCAAGGAGCGTGTAATGTTCTGGGGTCATGAGTCTGCTTGGTTAAGATCTGGTGGTTCTCATAAATCTTGTTAGAAACGGATGCCAGTGGTTCAATATGCAAAACACTTCCAACACATGCTAAGTTGTTTAAACAAGCAATAGCTTCCAACTGGTCAAACTCTTGTGATCAATGTTTAGTTTAATGAGCATTGTTGACAATATTTCCCCTGTAACAGTTCAGGCCCACAACCCCCAAAGTTTAAGAAACCTAGGCCTCCTTTTGATTTTAATCACACACCCTTGCACTCTGATACTTTCCTTGGTGAAGTTCTGGGCTCACATTCCTAGTTAAGATCACAGGCACACACACCCATATGACTCATTTGTTAGCCTTTTCTTCTTGGGAAAAAGTGCACTCTTTAAGTGGGCTGCTCAGCGAAATAGGTACATTCATAAAATAGCTGATTGAAAAGCAATATTTCAGATAAATACAAGCCAGTGATCTATCAGCAGCTGTAATAAAAGCTGGGCTTCAGGCTGTGATTTTATTTTGAAATAATAAGAATTGCTTTATTCTTTTTACTTGAGTTACCATGGTAATTCTGTCGTGTAGCAGTGTTATATTGATTTAGAAAGTGGACAGTAATATTTCTTTTGTGTTACTCTGTTTCTAGGGGTTGATTTCTAATTTCCACTTGGAGATTACTTTTATAAATTTCTTAAGTCCTTCCCCCTTTTTTTTCTAGCAGTGTAATTTCCCTCTCACACAGTGCTATTTTCTGAGCTTATTGGTTTGCTCTTATTTTAAATTAAACTTGCAGGCTTCAAATATTGAAATGACATCTTTGTCTGTGTCTGTACTTTGGTTTAGCAAAATATTACAGTCTGGTGTTTTATACTTAATAATTTAAGGGAAGCTTTATGGCTGCCATCAGTGGTTCTTGGGTAACGTATGACTAAACCAACAGAAAGCGTGGACCTCTAACATTTTAATACTGTGTAATGATGCCTCAACCGTGCATACCATTTCCTTTTTAAAGAAAAATGTACCTGGTATGCAAGAGCAGGTTTTAATAATTAAGATCTCAGGTTATTTATGTGAATTTATAATAGCTGGCTTGGTTTCTGCCTTCATAACTTCCAAGGTAGCTAAGAAAATAGCCAGTTCAGTGCACGAGGAGTTTGGCGCGATGGGGAGACAAAGCCTTCCCTACATTTTCTTCTTTCAAAGTGTTCTTCCATGTCTGCGCAGGTGGTAGCCAGAGCAAAATTATTAAAAAGCAAACACCTAAAACGGCGACAGCTAAAATGCAACATGGTTGTTGTGCCCATAGGACATCTACTCATAATTGCTTGGTAGTGTTCTTAAACCTTGGGTCACCAAACGTTGTTAAACTACAATCCCCATCATCCTTGACCATTGCCAGCTAGAGGTGATGGGAGTTATAGTAACTGGTCCAGAAGCTTCAACTAGTACCAAATGCTGAGGTCTGGCAGCATGTAATTCCACTGCTGAGACAGCTGCACATTCAAGATTCTTTTGTCAATTTGCAAAGACCTCAACAACTTGGGCCCCAAGTATCTGATCTCTTGTACTCCATCTTGATCATTGAGATCCCCTGATGGGGCATTTTCTCGTGATTGCCCACACCCTTGAGGTATGGTCAGACTTCATAATGGGCTGAGCCTTTAGTGCAGGAGGGCCTGCCCTATCAAACTTCGTACCAGTAGAGGTTTGCCAGGAACCATCCCTGCCTTCTTTCAGACATCTTTGGAAACTGTAATATTTAGACACACCTTCACAATCTGAATTCCTCTTTTTAGCCAGCCAGTCTCTACCCATTTTGCATTGATGTTTTGAATTATGCTTAATAGATGCATGTGGACTGGCTTTATTGTGTATGCTGTATGATTTACATTCTGAAAGTGTGGGTTATTAAATAAATAAATAAAAGTTTGACCCAAGGTCATCTAGGAACCCTGGTATAATAATAAGCCCTCTTCCTTTTTCTCCTCCTGACCTTAAACCATTTTTCTTTCCTCTTTTCCTTTCTACTGTTCCTTTTTCTTGTTCCCTACTGGTTGTCAATATGTTTGGGGGAAGACTAGTTCAGGCCCAGGTAGCAAAGTGCTGCACTCCAGATGTTGGACCACAACTCCCATCATCCTTGACCATTGGCCATGCTGCCTGGGGATGATGGGAGTTGTAGTCCAACAACACCTGGAGGCCATCACTCTTTCATGTTCAAAAGAGTAGATTTAAGGAGGAATGAATTGTCCTACTAGGTTTATAAAATATAAAATGTATACATTATTATTTTTTAAAAAACAAACTATGATCCAGTTTCAAACATTTAGGAGCTATAACTGATCTGCCAACAACATTGCCATACCTTTGGTGCTAGTTATCAACACTTTTGGTCTGGATACCCAACTGCCGAAGATCATGTAGCCGTTATCTGTTACATTTAATTGCTTATCAGCAACTTCCTCTAAGCGCATGAGAAATAATGCTCACATGATACTCTTCCTGGGAAGGGTTTGTCTTAGGAGTCTATCCTTGCATGTTTCTTTGATCAGTTCCCTCCACTGAAATCAATAGGGATCCCTGTGTCGTCTGTGTTCCACAGATCTACGAACACACTCACTGATCCTTAGGTGAGACTGGTGTGCTTTTTATTTATAAAGTGACCTGCAAAGGTTGTCATCCAATTCCTAAAGGTGCTCATAGATTGATAGAATTGTAGAGTTGGAAAAGACCCTGAGGGCCATCTAGTCCAACTCCCTGCAATGCTGGACTCTTGCCCACAGCTAGTAAATATTTGACATCATTTTTAAATTGGGCATAATTTTACAGATGGAGAAAGGGATCCCACTTAGGATTCTGTCTATTTAGAGGATCAGGACCTAATTTTATTAAGACAAAGGTAATTCTTCATTTGCTTTAAAACTTTGTACAGTGATACCTCGGGTTAAGTACTTAATTCGTTCCAGAGGTCTGTTCTTAACCTGAAACTGTTCTTAACCAATATAATATTATTTCCCAATATAATATTGGGAAATGTGAGACGAGGATAAAAAATAAACGGAAAATTATCAGACAAGCTGAGGGAAGTTCTGGAAAAAAGGGTTTAAGTTAAAAGTGGATGCATAATTTTGTAAAAATGTTTTTTTTATGGAAAATCTAATAAAAAATATTTATTTTTTAAAAAAGAAACTGTTCTTAACCTGAAGCACCACTTTAGCTAATGGGGCTTCCTGCTGCCACCGGAGCATGATTTCTGTTCTCATCCTGAAGCAAAGTTCTTAACCCAAGGTAATATTTCTGGGTTAGTGGAGTCTGGAACCTGAAGCATATGCAACCTGAAGCATATGTAACCTGAGGTACTACTGTATTTGGGGGAAATGGTTCAAATGTGAGGGCCGATATGAAACAGTAGAGTTATTTTTAATCTGAGAACAAACTTTCAGCATGCTTTACAAATCACCCACCTTGATATCTTTGCACATAAAGCAGGTGAGAGTCCCTAGCCATCCTTTTGACGTCACTTGGCCACAGCTTAAATGCAAATGCATCAAATTAGGAAGCCTATCCCTCCTAGCCTTGGGCTTTTCTCTCAAACCTGCTATTCTAGAATGGCCTTATTGTTTGGATACAACCAATATTTTTAATCAAAATTCACTTGGCAGGGAAAACCCTGCACATTTCATTGCAGCCTGAAGATATGTTTATTTTATTTTTCTGCTAGATGTTTCGCTTGATTTTTTAAAAAAACCCATTACTTTCAAAATACAGGACAAGGTAAATCTTGGATTCTAAAAGTAATGTTACCTAAGATCCTGGATTAGCTATGCAAGGCTGAAATGAATAGCCTTTCATAGAAGACAGCATATCCCAGGGTGAGGGAACTAGTGATCCCAAGTGCTGGATGTTGCAGATCTCCAGTTCCCACCATTGTCCTTGCTGGCTGGGGCTGGTGGGTGTTGGAAATCCAAGGACCACTGACGGAAGATCTTAGAATTGTAGAGTTGGAAGTGACCCAAGGGTCATCTAGCCAAATCGCCTGCAGTGCAGGAATCTCAACTAAAGCATCCATGACAGATGGCCATCCATCTGGGTTATGATGTGTGTAACCTACAATGGGGTGTGTGGTCTGTTCTCCAGTTTGCAGGTTAATTGTTGAAGAGGTTCCAAAGTAAAATACTGGTCATCGTAATAGTAAACCTTTTCCAGAGGTGTAGCTGTGTTAGCGATGTGTTGTGGTATGTGCACGAATGCGTATGTATGTGTGTGAGAGAGAGTGAGAGGCCATGTCCACTTTTGTCCACTATGGCATGCAGCCCTGGAGGGTTTCCTATAAGGCACTTGTGTCCCTTTGAAAAATATTAGACACCCCTGCTTTAGCAAGACATGAACAAGCTCAGCCTTTTCTGGGCTCCATCACTCCCCCTTTCCTTGTCTTCCTTCCCTACAGCCAGGAGGAGTTTGGAAATGTTGACTTTTGCATTGGGTTTGCCATAGCTTCCCATGTTATCCAAACTGGTTTATATGGTTTTTGCTAACCATGGTTTAAACACACCAGCATTAGAAACAATGACTTGAAGTTGGCTTGTTTTAAGCTACTCTTAGTTAAGCCAAACCTGCTCCTCTCAGCAGCACAAGGAGGCGGGGAAAAGGACAGAGTGGGGTGGGACACAAGCCCAAGAGCAGGCTAGGCTTGTTCATGGTTCATTAAACCATGGTTCAGCATGATATCCAAACAGTGCTGAAACGGTGGCACTGTACACATACTTGTTTTTGTCCTTTTTTCATTCCTCATCCTCTCATTTCCCACTGTTGATAACTGACACCCTACCTTGTTTTTAAGACTGGGGTTTTCCGTGATTGTGGCAACAGATCTTTTTGTTAATCCTTGAATCCAGACTTGCAGATCCTCAACTTGAACGCTGGCCTAATTTCTAATGCTTAGGTGGTTAGGTGCAGTGCCTTCTGTTGGACTGGAGACCATAATTCTTCCCTTGCAGGAGATATTGCTAAATAGGAGGGCTGGCGACCTGGATCTGAGTGGACTTCATAAGCAAAAGAAAGACCTTCCAGGTCATCCCCAAGTGATCATCCTGGATGCTTGATTCCTATATAACTCGTTGACATGGTAACAGCATCGCATAGTTTCACTACATCAGTTTTCCATGGTGATAGTATTTGAATGTATCGACACACATAGTGAGTGCATAAATTGACTACTGTAGTCTTCACTAGGGTTGAACTAGGTTGAAACACTAGCCTTCCATAAATGTCAACTCTTGCCACATGCAGATGAAGTCAGATAGCTTCAAATTGATGACCTAGCCTGAAGAAAGGAGGACAATTGAGCACAATTAATGTTAAATGTTAACATGCAAAGCGAGCAACTGGGGGACTCCTGGACAGTGAAAATTCAGGCATAAAATTCCAAGGCAAGCCAGCTGCTTTTCAGTTTTTATGCAAAGATCTGGATACGGTTTTTGAGTACTTTTAGTTGAAACCACTTTGAAACTTACCCAGTCATCAGGGACCCTAAAAAGTCAGGGTATCTGCTCATGTGTTTTCTAAGTCTGTCCAGTCAAACATGCTTAAAAACCCTTCTTCAGACCTTAGTGCTCAACACATAAAGATCTGAAGGACCATGCCTAGAGATGATGGCATACCCCCTGTGCCTTCTCTAGTTTTTGCTGTGGCATATTGTGTGTTCAGATGAACACCAGAATATAGCTAAAGTTTTTGAAGGATGAGTAATCCAGGTTAAATCTGTGTTCACCTGAAAAGTTCACTAGCTCTCTGTGGACAAGCCACTATTTCTCAGTCCACACATTCATGTCCCTTAGCTCTGAATAATTCCTTGCCTGTGTAACAAAAGCCACGAGAGCTCAAATGCTAACGAATAGGTATTTCGTGTCATCTGGAGCACAATAGTTTTCATTGCTGGCAGCTGTAGGCCGTCAAATGATAATCACCGAGATGCATATAAATGCATAATCATTCTACCTTAAGTCTTCTTTAATAAGGCTGCAAATACAAAGGAAATCCATATGCATAAATATTTTCCTAATATGCATGGGGACAGGTGGAGAACGATAACTAAACATTCAGCGCTGATGGTGTTGGTGCTTGTTTCCATTTGTTGACACATAGAGCAATGAAAAGTTGAGCAGGGCAACAAAGGATTTATAGTACATGAAGGCAAGACACCAGAGTCTAAGCAGAAGTAGCTAACCCCAGTTCAGGGGCCTAATCTGGCCTCCCACAGGAATTTTTTTCTACATCCCCTCCAAGACCCAGCCTAGATATAAAGCCCAGCACCCTGACGGCAGTGCAGATTGCCCCATCCCCAGTCATCAGATCAATCATTTGATGAGCAGAGGGAAGGGGCGATACCCCCCCCCATTTCTGCTGATTTTCATGTGTGGCTGGCTTTGAATGCATGGGAAAGTGTGAGGTGACCAGATCCACTGTTAGTCACACACACTGCTGGCATAATGAGTCCATCCCCAGAGGCTTGCTCAAGAGTAAACGTGGCCCTTGGGAAAACATGTTATTCTCCCATTAGTCCTGAACATTATTAGTCATCATATATGGCAGGTGATTGCAAAGGCCAGGGCCTTCTCAGTTGTGGCACCGATGTTGTGGAAACCTGTCTCCAGGGTAGTTTACCTGCACCCATCTTTATGTTCTTTTTGTGGCTTTGTCAAAACATGGCGTTTTAGCGTGGTGACTGAATGCTTTTAGGATTTTCTTCTACTTCTTTGATAGTTGATTCTCCTTCATGGGTTTTTTAAAGTTATTACTGTTGCTGTGCTTTGATTGACTTTAAGAGGTGTGCATGTGTGTTTGTCAGAAACACATTTTAAAAATAAAACCAGTTAATACTGTTTGTTTGGTCTAAGATAAAGAGAAACAGGGAGAGATCACATGAGGGGAATCAACATCCTGACTTCCCCAGCTACTGTTAGTATCTTGGAGAGCCTTGCCTCAAGGCATGGCCTAAAAATACAAATAGATAAATAGATATGTCAGTGAGTTTATGGTCTGTATGTTGCTTGGACAAGATATTTGAGGCTCCCGCCATCTGCTTTAGACTGTAATTGCAATTTGTCTCTCCCTCTACAGTTCATTCGATTATGACTATAAAACACACCTTCTGGGATGGCATAATTGGGCAGCTCAGAAGTAATCTTGGTTTCCACAGGAGAGAAGTTTGCAAACTGATGTATGTGGTACCAAAACTCACTAAGAATCTGATTAGAGGCAGGAAGATCTTGCGCAAGGACTGTAAGCTCCCTGTTGATTTGAAAGGGTCAATAGATTGACACTGGCCTAACTACTGTGGATTAAGTTAGGTTTGATTCAAATACTACTTTGTTTGTAGTACTGATTGGGCTATTCTCCAAGAAGCCACTGTTAACATAGTATAAATACACATGGGCCTTCCATTTAGTGCTATGCTTACTGCTCAGCAGTTGTGGATACTCAGCAACAGACATGGCAAGATGGCGCCAGTATAGCTTGTCTTTGTTTCTTTTCGCTTTCTCTTCTTCTCTCTCTTCTTTCTCACATATGCACCACCCCATCTCTTTCTATTTTTAAACAGCATTTGAAGATCCATCTTTAAGAAGAACTGTCATTGTAGCTTTCAGGTCTTCCTCTCCTTGTGTCTCCTTCCCCTTGCCTTATTGTCTGTCTCTGGTTGCTTCAATGTGAGTCCTCATTCCCAGGAATTGCCAGAGAAATTTACAGGGAGTTAGAGATGGAGGAGAATTTTGTTTGGTCTGCTTTTTCAAAGTGAGCTGACACAATTCATGCCTCACAGGCTAGTACACAGATCAGAATGTAATTATCCTTCAGGTTTTGCACTTCTTTGAATTTTGCACCGCACTTTTTGTTTCAAAAATGTATTTAAAATGTGTCTTTTAGGGTAAAAGATGTTTAGAAATGCATCCACTGAGATGAAATAACATACTGTATTTAAAATAAAAAAATTCCTTCCTGTAGCACCTTAAAGACCTGAAGAAGTGTGCATGCACACGAAAGCTTATACCAAGAACTAACTTAGTTGGTCTTTAAGGTGCTACAGGAAGGAATTTTTTTATTTTGACTATGGCAGACCAACACGGCTACCTATCTGTATACTGTATTTAAGTGCATGTTTATGATAAAATATTTATTTACATATGTATTAAAATAAGTACAATTTTTTGTATAGATACTTTTAAAAAACAAAATGCAGATTGATTCAGAAATGAGACTAAATGGTCTTATGAATGAACACATGAAATAGACATAGATCTGAAGTATAGTGTTTCAGCCATCCGTACAGAGAATCCCTACTAATTTGTTGGTAATTGAATTCCATTTTTTCCCTGAGTTATCTGTCCTTTTTTAAAAAAATGAATCTGAATTTTCCAAGTTGCTGTGGCGTTTAAGCACCTCACTTTAATGTATAAACTATTAAAGTGCTATTGATGCACTATAGTTTGGCTTATGAGTTAGGGCGACATACTTTGCAATGCTGTTGTGGAAGAAAAGTTAAGGGAGAGAAGCAGAAATCCCCCTCCTTCGAGTCAGTCAAATTCCTAGAGGAGCAAGGGCTGTTTTTGGTACCCTGCATGTTGGTAGAGGCAGTGAGAAAGTGCCCTCATTCATCCCTGGAACTCTCCATTCCCTTGTTCTGTGACATACACCTGCATGTTGCTGTGCAGCCTCAGATGGAGCATCTGCCTCTTGCTCCAGCTTCTGCACTTCAGAGACGATGAGGGCATAATGTCCTTGAGCACCAGCAGCTTTTTGGCATTTTGGACATCTATCTCAGTGGCCAGCTCCCCCCCCCCCCCCCCGTGATATGCCTGGATAGGATGGTACAATCTTGGGGTTGGGGAGCACCAGGGTCACCATTTGCTGCCATCCCCATATCCTCTGCAGCCATAAGCTAGCACAGCAGGTAATCTAGACCCTGTGCACCTTGCATTTTCCATTCCCTGTAACTTTTAAATTTAACTCACAGCTGTTGGCATTTCTTTGGAAAAGGTGTATAGTTTCACTGTTCAGATACACACACACACACACACACATATATATATAACTTTTGAAAAGGCAGCAATCCTTAGCGCATTATTTTTACATTGAATAAGTACCATTGCATTCAGTGAGGCTTACTTCAGAGTAAAACGTTCTTAAGATCTCACAAGAAGGCGGTAATCATCCACTTTTGCCTTTGCTGTGGAGACGGGCATTGTGGGGCGTTAATATAGAGCTGTATTAAATGGTTTGTGGAACCACAATTATAATTGCACTTCCAGCTGATTGGGGGGAAAGCAGTGCTTCAGCAGCCCCACAGGATCCTAGTGTGGAAGCAACCTACATAATATTAGAAGAGAGAGAGAGAGAGAGAGAGAGAGAGAGAGAGAGAGAGAGAGCTTGTTTCCTTTTTTAACTGCTGCCCACAGCTTATTATTTAAGTCATATAGAACAATAAAGGTGATTGCTACACAGCATTTGCCAAACTAGTTCCTAATACTTGCCGTTTTCTTTCTGTGAGATGGTTTACACTTAATGCTGAAACCAGGTTTAGGAATCAGGATCAGGTTGCGGGATCACCTGTGCCAGCCTTTGCCAACCCAGTGCCCTTGAGATGGGTGTTACAGTCCAAAGTATCTATGCCTTGCTATGAACATAGCCAGGATCCCAAGCTTTCTGCATTGAGTGTTTTCTAATGTGAGATCCCATAGGCCACCCCTACTATTTAAAACAAGTGCAGCATTAAATCTCAACCAGTCCTAATAGATTTTTGCAAACAAAACAAAACAAAAACCATTGATGGATATTCTATCTATACAGCACCATTAATATTGGGGTTTTTCATCAACCAGTCTAGGGAACTGGGATGACAGCTGAAAGGATGTATTTTGCATCCAACATATAAGCCAAAAGAATGCAACAAAGCTAACATTATTTTGGTTCATCCTTGTTGATTCAGTTTGTGACATGAATAATTAGGTGCTGATAGTCGTTGAGGAAGATGGCTTTGTCTCTCAGAACTGTGAGGAAGAATAAATTGGCTGTTATGCCGTTTGGTGAATTAAATGTCTCTTGTTTTCCTCCTTGCATTGTTTTGCTGTTTAGGGGAAGAGAGAAGAGGCTTTGTTTATGCCTTTGCTCCATCTTCTTCTCATTTGATGGAGATGCTGACAGTAGCTGAGTCAGAGCACCTGCAAATAAGAGTTATAATGTACTTTACGGTATATGGTTTACACATTTCTTTAAAACAGAAAAGGTGTCCTAGAAATATACAAAACAATGATCAAGCGAGGATGCAATCTTGTAGCTCCATCAAGAAGCACTCTGAGCAAATATATGATTCCTTTGAGTTTTTGGATGAACAGAGGCCATAATTCAGGCCAGCGTAACTCAACCTTCTTGAGTCTGCTGCCTTTGGGTCTACACCCGACCCCTTATTGACTTGCTGGCCAGCAGAACTCCCCAGCTAAATTTCCTTCAGATTCTCTCATGTGTGCAAATGCCCAGTAACATAAGCAAGCAAAGTTCTTGGTGTGAGTAAAGTTGCTACTAAGTTTCACCTGCAGGCTGAGAATTAGTGACAGTTCTCAGGCAGATTTGGCACATCCCCAAACATAAGGAACTAGAGTGTTGGAACAGTTGTTAGTGGAGGAAGAAAGCATGGTAAAAGCCTGTCCATAACAACAACAACCACCACCACCCACATAGTACAATAGGGCAGGGCAGTCAAGGAGATGGAGTGTCTAGGAGAACTCCAAGTAAGCAGCTCGCTCCAGCAAGTCTTAGAGTGGACTGAAAGGTTTTATACTCTCACGGCAAGTTTACCACTCAGAGGTGATGCAACTCCTGGACTGCCCTGCAACTCCTAGGCATCTTTGAGGCTGTAAAGGGACAGGTCTCTGCCATGGAGCTCAGCCCAGACACTGTTCCATTCCAAAACATCCTTGCATTGATGAAATGACATGGGCGTGGAGAGATCACTTCCTGGGGAGGGGGGGCAGAGCACTCCAGAGCTCTTGATCTGCTCTGACTCTGGCTCTGACTCAGGCCAAGAACCTGCTAGATGAGGCCAGTGGTCCAGCTAGTCCAGCATCCTGTGCTTACAGCGGCCAACCAGATGGCTATGGGAAGCCCACAAGCAAGACCTGAATGCGAGAGCATTCTTCCCTCCTGCAATTTCCAGCAACTGGTATTCAGAGGCATGCTGGCTCTGGCCCTAGATGTACAGCTTAGCCATCAGAGTTAGCAGTTGTGTTGCTGGTTCCTGTATTTCCCCCTTGAGTCACTGATCCGATGGATCAGCTCCATCTTTTAAGTCAGAGCTCGCTCTGCTCCTCTGAGCCGGGGTCCTTCACAGTGTCTGTTTTCCATGGGACGTTTCATGAAGTAAATGTATACATTGGTAAAACATGAATATTGCTTGTATCAAGAGACTCTTTTTAATAGCTGGTACTACCACTTGCTTTGATGCAAAAAAAGTTGTTGATTGTGAAATTCAATGTGGGATATAGAGTGAAAGCTGAAATGGAACATCTTCACATGTGAGGAAGAGTGGGATATAACAACAAGAACAGCAATAGTAACAAATGTATAACAAAATACCACTTTCTTTTTCTTCTTTAAACTGATTTGATTTTAAACAAAAAAAAATACATGTCCATATAATCTTCCACCGTTCAGTTAACAAAGTAAACAAGTTCATGTGTTGCTGTTCCTGACAATATGCATTATACATTTGTACATTATAATTATGCACTTTATCGCTTAGCTATTTTACGTTTGCACGTATCTTTTCAAAATTGATGGAAGCATGTGACATTGTATCGTTGTTCATAGACCTGCAGTTTTAGCTAGTTTAAACCCAACACACTGGTTATTTTCCAAAATTTAACGAAATGTTTCCATCCCCTCCCCTGATGTTCACACATTTCACTCTTCTCTCTTAAGGCAGGGGAAGCTAGCTTGCAGCCCTCTAGAATCTGTGTTCCTGTGCAACTACAACTCCTATCATCCCTAGTCAGTAGCCACACTGGCTGGAGCTGATGGGAACTGTATTTCTGCAATGTCTGAAAAATAATAATAACAAACTGAACAATAAGATTAGAAAATGAGAAATGGAGAGAAACCAAAGCTGACAGATTCACCCATTCCTACTCTAAGGTTAATCTATTCATCCTCTCAGCAGTTGTTGTTGTTGTTGTTGTTGTTGTTGTTGTTGTTGTTGTTGTTATTATTATTATTATTATTATTATTATTATTATTATTATTATTATTAAAAGCAGCAATGGGAGTCTGAAATCAGCAGCAGAAAACTGGCAGAGGGAGGGGCTTCTTAACCATTTGTTTTCCTGCTGTCTGCACAGAACCCTCCCCACTCCTTCCTGGGGATGTGGGGGGGGGGATTCTTTGAACCCATATCTTTTTCTCTGTGTTGGGGAGGACAGCTGAATGATGGACAATACCATGATTGCAATGAACAATAAGGAAATAGGGAAAGGGTTAAGCACCCGTCCCACCCTCCCACCACCTCATTCTCAGTTTCAACCCAAGCGATAGCTTTTATTTTAGAAAAGTGTATGGGGGGAAATCACAAAAATTTAGCTTGGCCTTTAAAATAGAAAAAAATATATACAGTATTTAAAAAAACAAAAGAATTGCACAGACCGAGAGTGTATAGAAGCTCCTGCTGGTTTCTCTTTCCAGATATTTTTCTCCTAAGCCCAAGCAAGCAGTGGTCTTGACTGGGAGAAAAGAGATGTAGAGAAGTAAGCACATAGTGGGTATTGAGGGGAGGGTTCCACACCTTCCACCCACAAATCCCCATTGCTTTTAAAATTTGATCCCCTGCCATCACCTTTCCACTTGATAGTTGCAATTACTAAGTCCCCATGAACTTTAGGAATTTATTCTGTGTATACATGCATGGGATTGCACTATAAGACTCTAAGCATAGTTGGAGTCATGACTAGGGCTTATTTCTGAGTGGGCACACATAGGATGGCATGGCAAGTTAGTTGGCACTTGGTGCCCGCTGAAATCAGTGCGGCTTAAGCCTACTGTATTTAATAAGGGCTTTCTTGTGTGCACACATGGTTAGGGTCCAACCTGTGGAACTGCTGAAACTGTATCTAGTTTGGCCCTCAATTAAAATGAATGTGTTAAAACAGGATTTGACCCTGGATTTCCACCAGTGGGTGGATAGCTTCAGTCGCAAAACTTGAGGAACAGTTCGGGGTTTTTTAGTCCTTGTTGCAAACAGTAGTCTATTCTTTCCGCTGTGCTTTATCAAAGTTGCTCTATGAAAGTCCATAGCGGGAACACAGTTTTAATTGTTGGAATTTGGGGAGGTAGACAGAGAAGAGCAAAAGAAAGGCTCAAGAGAAACCCATCTGAAAGAAGTTGGTTGCATACAGAGTATTTCTGCCTCCCTCCAATGTTAAGTAATCTGTGTTAGAAATCCTTTATGTCACGTCCTTTACAGTTCTCAATAGGCTTTTTCAGTCAAACAGTATGGATGCTAGCAGGAGGTATATTTGGCAAATGACCTCTTCTCAATACATGTATGTTCAGAGGTTTGCTTTTCTCTATTCTTTTAATGCTGTGCTCTATAAAAAAAATACATTTTTCTTCCTTAAGAAAAGGGAGATTGAAAAGGCACATTGAAAAAAATAATTCTGAAGGGAGGGAACTCTCTGTAATTTTTCTTCCATGTTAGTAGCACTTAAAAGTTTTCAATCCCTGATTCTGAAACTTGTTTTTAAATAATAACTTTTTGGTTCCACTTAAAAACTGGTGGTATTCAACTTGGTTATACTCAAAGTAGGCCCATTTAAATTAGCATGTCTAAGCTATGCCTATTAATTTCATTGGTTCCTCAGCAAAGCATAGTTAAATGATCCTCTTGGTTTTTTAGTTATGTTGAATACTTGGGAATCAAGATTCCAGCTTCCCAAGCAAATTAGTAATGAGGTCTACTTTAACTAAGTATTAATCTCTTTGTGTTGGTTTTGTGTATCTTTCTAAATACATGACTACTAACACAGCTGGTTAGTATGTAACACTTTGCATCCTTCATGTTGCTTTAGGGAAACATCCATATTTTCTTGGATGGTATATCAGAGGCAAGGCCTCCTATGGGGTAGCTGTTATTGATAACACAATCTTATGCATGTTTACTCAGAGGTAGGTTTCACTGAGTTTAGTGGGTTCCATCTATTAAGTGTGCATAGGATTGAACCCATAGGTACATTATTTATTTATTTATATCGTGCCCAAGGCAACCCAAAGTGACTTAAATATAACATAACATATATATATTAATTTCATTGGTTCCTCAGCAAAGCGTAGTTAAATGATCCTCTTGGTTTTTTAGTTATGTTGAATACTTGGGAATCAAGATTCCAGCTTCCCAAGCAAATTAGTAATGAGGAACATATATTTATGTTTATATAAATATAAATATAAATATAAATTAATCTCTTCAAAAATGTTTAAGTTGGTAAGTGGTACTTGACAATACAGTGGTACCTCAAGTTACAAATGCCTCAGGTTACAATCGCTTCAGGTTACAAACTCCGCTAACCTGAAAGAGTTACCTCGAGTTGAGAACTTTTCCCCAGGATGAGAACGGAAATCATGCTGGAGGTGCAGCGGCAGCAAGAGGCCCCATTAGCAAAAGCGCGCCTCAGGTTAAGACTTTTCTGCTAGGTTACTGAATGATTATTTAGTGCATGGCCTAATTTGTCTGGTCTCTTCCCTCACAGGGCTACTATTCCCAGGGTTCCCTGTCAAGAGGGTTTGATTGTCAAACCATTCTGGGAATGGTAGCTCTGTGAGGGGAATAGGAGGTCACCTAACAACTCTCAGCACCCTTAACAAACTAACCCTCCAAGAATTCTTCTGAGGAGGGGAGCCATGGCCATTTAAAGTAGCAACATAGTGTGAATGTAGCTTGAGTCTGCGGCAGGGCTAAATTGAAACAAATTTTGAAGCTGGAGTGGTTCCTGTGGTCCTGTGGACTTTTCCTAAGCTCTTCAGTATGGCTAAGAAATTAGCAGCATGACACTCGTCCCGAGCCATCAGTGTGTCTTCCTTGACACCTCCGATGTCACATCTCAGGAGATACAACGTTCCAACCTTCCACTCAAAAGTGCAAAAGGAGAAAGTTCGCTTCTCTCATTTTGCTCCTGCCTGTATAACGCCAGTTCCACCCACTGTTAAGACATCAGAACCTTTTATCCAGGCACTAAGTTTAATGTGTGCCACAAGGCAGCCTTTTACAACCAAAGTTCTGAAGCATTTAAGACAAAACTCCCAGGCTAGGCAGAAGTGTCACTCTTTTCGGCTCTTCTCTTTCCCTCCCTTGCAACTCCAACCCCAGAAGGGACAGTTTAATGGAGTCTGACGCTTTCAAACTTGGAAATGGTTTTAAACATCAATTAGTTGACCAGCTTCCTCGGGTAAAATTGAAAATGCTTGCCAAAAATCTTGTGGTATTTAAACCTTTTGTAAAGTCTCTTGTCAAATACAGAAATGATTGCCTCTTTTCCCACCCCTCTCTCTCCTCCCCAGCCACTCTCAGCCCTGCATCTGGTTTAATATAATGGGTGTTTGCATGAATGGCTTAGTTAGCCGGAGTGGTAATAAAACACTTTAAATTTATTGTGACATTTGGATTTAATTAAAAAGTACACACTTAGAAAAGTAAAACATAATGTGAAGAGAGAGTTAGGAAGGTTTTTCTCCTTTTCTTCCAAAAAACTAATTAGAGTTGTATTTTAAATTGTTTATGTGCTGCTAATCATTGTAATAAATCATTTATACTGAAAAAGACACACTCTAATGTGCCTGTGTAACTGTTTATGTTCTCAAGTTTCTATCATGAACAAATTGATCTGGAAGTGAATTTATTAACCACTAGGGAAGAAATCATTAGTGCTTTCTCTAAATATTTCCCAGGTGCATTTTTATTATAGTAGTTTACTGCTTTAACTAAACGCACCGCTATACAGACTTGCTTGTAATTATGATGCAAATTGACTTTCCATCACTTAAAAGTGAGGGAGCTGTCTTTTTTCGTTGCTCATATTTGTCTTTCTGGTATCAGAAAATGACATGTCTTTAACATTTTGCAGAGGCAAATTGAAATTTAGCCAATCTACTCTTCTCTTTGGCACTAAAAGGGGGGAAAAGTTTTCTGCTGCACTTTTGATTAAACTGGTATATTATTGTCATGTTTTTTGCTGCAATGTGGAAATCAGCAACCACTCCTTGGCCCTTCTTAGGGTCTGGTTTCTAAACAGGCCATGTTTTTGCTCGAATCCTCTGCTGTTTTGCGATGTTTTCAAAACCTCTGAAAACTGAAGGCACCCTTTCATTCTGAATCAAAGCTGGAAACATGTCTCATTCTTACACCCCCAAAATGTTTACTTTTTGAGCATGCAAATGTAGGATGCGTAAAGGAGTCCAGCCTCCATATATCTTCTTGAATGACTATCCATGTGGCTACTACTCTGTTGCATTTGTCTGCATTGGTAGTGATTAACTGATCTAGCTGCATCCAGTCCATAGATCTATTTGCCCACTGCTAGAAGATTGGAAACAGGAAAGGCCAGAGTAGCACATTGCACTCAGTTATGACTTCCTGCAGGGCCCACCTTGATAGCTCTCACCATTTGACAGGACTGACTGCACTGTCTTCTTAGGAACATTGGAAACTCCCTTGTGACAGCTCAGGGCATTTGTCCATCTACCTGATGGACTGCTCTGTTGGGCAGCTATTCTCCAGAGTCTTTACCAGAAGTCTTACCAGTTACCTGCTATTTGACCCTTTTTAACCAGAGATGCCAGCTGGCTCCCAACTCTTTACTTCTGATGTTGTTGCATATCCACATCTGTGCTAATAGAAAGATACCTTAGAATATTCACGATATTCAGTGAAGCCCATTTCAATTATCATATTTGTGCTATTAACAGGCTTTCACTAACTGCTGGCGCTCTTTCCTTTTCTCCTGCTTCTTACCGTCAAATTGCTTCCTAAAACATTGCTTCCCTAATCTCAGTTTCAGAACCAATCTAAAGCCAGTACAAAGTTTCTCTTTAAAGGTTTTATGAAATCTTATAGGCCAATTACTAATGGCCTGTAGACAATTTAGTGTTCTAAAGCATGAGTCGTCAATATCTCAAGATCTGAGTTAATTTCAATCGGCAAAACAAGTTCTGACCTGTAATGTGTGTTTTCATACAGAGAGTTCTTACCAAAAATTGTCCATTGGCAGGAAAGAGGCATTGTGGAAAAAAGTGGTTCGTTATACTGATCAGCTTTACTTGAACATTGGCTTTACCTTATATTTTTCAGGATATTCTAGCCAACCCACATTCTGCTACCCCATAGTGCATCTTGCCTCTCCATCCTGCCCCTCCCATTTTTGCAGGTAGATGGTCCCTCCATCAGTGGCTAGCTGCCATTGCAACAGATGCTGCCCATTCATCCTACTGTTTAGCTGGCAGTGGAAAGGGTACCACTGCAAGTGAAATCCAGCTAACATCCAATCCTATTATATTTTATGTATATGTTAAAGAAGAGTATGTTAAAGCTGCTGCTTCTTTTTTTAAAAAAGTAGCTATTACGCTGTGTTCTACCACATTAGGTTTTCCTAATAATCCATAGGAGAATATGATCAAGATGTATTACTGCTTCCTGATATGGTAGACTGTGATCATCACTAAGTTTTATGAAAGTTCTGCAGTGGTTGAGATACTTTAATCTGCATTTTGATACATCATTGAAAAATAATAAAGAAAATGGAGTGTCGTCTTTGGAACACTCTTTTCAAGAATGTGTCTGAAGTAAAATTAGTCTATACTGAGCCACAGCATAAATTTTAGTCTTTCGATCATTGTGTGGACTTTTTTTGTAACCAAAAAAGAGGCCTTTACACATTAGCAATCCATCTAAGTTTGCTACTCAGAAATAACTTTAATTCCCACCCCCTTCCCCATCAAGATGCCATTAATTGAGAATAGTAAATGCTACTTTACTTCTTGCTTTTAAAGGAAGGAGGCCTCTGCTTCTGTTTCTGAATGCGTTTATTCCTTAAAGGCATAAAAAATTCAGCGAAATGTAGCTTTATGAGGCTTTGCCCTTGGGTGGGAAAAATATTGCGCCTGGGAAAGGGAAGTGGGAGTCAACAGACACTCAAGGAATAGTTCAGAGAAAAGGCTTTTATTTCTACCATCCATGAACTGGTAGAAGGAGCAAGTGTGATAAGTCACAAAAAGCATGCACGAGTTCACAATCATGTGCACAGAGTTTATATACCCATTCCAGTTCCCTCCTCCTTTCTCCTCCTTTTCCCAGAGTCCTGCCCCATGAGTTCCTCTGAGCATGAACAGAAAGCTATCTTGGGACTATTGTGGACTCTTGGCACCCTTCCCAGGAAAGAGGTTTCAGAGTGTTCAGATATGTTTCAATCTCTTGTTCTGGTATGGTTCCCGGACAGAAAGCAAGTTGCAGTGTGGTTCTTTAGCAAGGCCAGAAGGCATGAGAAAGGCCTGAGAAACAATGGACTGTTCTCTACCTTTGTTACAGCAGAGCGGAATGTTTCTGATGCTTAGCTGCTGAGAAAATGATTTTGAAAAGTTTTGAGAAGCTTTGAGCCTGCTTTTGGAGGGGGTGACTTCGGGCCTAGGTGAGGTCACCTGTCCTCACCTTCCTTCAATATAAAACAGTGTTTCCTATCCCATTGCAGCTCATGCAATTTCAGCTCTACATAACCAACACCTATCCATAAGGAATATATTTTACAAAGTGTAGTTTCCAAATCTGTTCCTTAAAACAAGTGTGGCATATGTGAGAAACGTTGTCTGAAATGATAGCTCAAAACCAGTGGCCTTTATGGTGATATGTATCAGCAAGTATGTAAAAGCGTGATTTGAAGAGCATCAATACAAATGCAGACCAGTTCAGATCACATGTGTGTATCTTCTGTAGGGCCATCATAAAACCATGAATTTGTAGCACGATTGCGAAAAAGCAATAGTAAACGTATGATACCTGAAGCACTTTCCATTTTTTAAGTCAGGTCTTAGACTTTGAGATGAAGTGGCAGGCCTGTTACTGAGCTCCCACTTTTTCTAGATACCCCCTGCCCCTTTTAAGTGCTAATAGAAAACTAAGATACCAGACTCTTTGGGGGAAAGCCACAACTGTTTAAAGTGGTGTGATACAGCTTTGAATGTATAGTGCATATGGGGCCTGAGTTGCACTCCCTGTTTCTACACTTCTCCTATAATGCTTGAAATGGATGCTTATTCATGTTCACACACTAGATACCCTAGATTCGGGCACAACTCAGGCTTACGGAGCCAATCCAAAGCCGCTCTCTACTGCAGATCAAGTAGTGGTGGTGGGGATATGTAGGTTTTTGCCTGCCTTTACCAAATATCATTCTGCAGATTTGAGGAAGCCGTTTGCTTGTACACACTTATGCACCCATTGAGAATGTTGGCAACCTTTGTTGCCACTGTCCTTTGCAGCCATGCGAAAGCATCCTAAATGAATGTCTCATGCAAAACAAATGTTTTCCTAACGCATCTGTAATCCCTGTTCTCTGCCATGTTTGCGTGAGAACTGCTTTTTTTAAAAAAATGTCCAGCTCTAGAGAACTGCAGCTAAATGGAATAAACTGGGTTGTCTGACTCTAGAAATGACTTTAATACACATGCATCACAGCAGCATCTTAGGTTTTTAAAAAGTACAGCTGTGTTTAATATTTAGACTCAGATCTTCGCCGGTGACATTCTAATATGGTATTACACCTTATATATTATTAAATCTGCACTGTGTTTAGTCTCACTGATCTCATCAGTACACTGGAAGTGAAAACTATGCTTAAAATACCTTGGGGGCAGCTTCTCCGGGATAAAAATTTGTTATATGTTATGTGTGAAGATATCTATTTTCTGGTTCTGTACCCGCAAACACACATATAATGAACATATAAAGTTAAAACGTATGTCCCATAGTAGCAGTGCATTTACTCACTTCTCAAAATATTACATAAGAATTTTGAGTTGGGGAAAATGTAGACGTATCACTAAACACAGTTCTGCTTCTGTGGGACTGCTGTTGTTTTGTTGGATGTGTTGTAAATGGAGGGAGGTTGCATAAGTTAATTGGCAGATTAATCAACTAAAAGTTAATAGTACACATCTACACAAAAGTAAGACCCATTGAGTTCAATAGGACTTGCCCCTCGGTGAGTGGGTACAAGATTGCAGCCCAACAGAGCAATCCTAGTTACCCCTCTTCTGAATAGACATTCCCTGTTTAGGAAAGTTTTTAATGTCTGGTGTTTTATTGTATTTTTAATATTTTGTTGGAAGCCGCCCAAAGTGGCTGGAGAAACCCAGCCAGATGGGTGGGGTATGTACACACACACACACACACACACACACACACAGACAGAAATGCACCCTTAGATGATGGATCTGTGAGGGATAGTTCTAGTTGGCATGAACAGTAGACAGCAGGAAAACTCTTGTGTGTTTGTTTTAAATGCATTTTGGTTTGATGTTTCTATAATACGAATTAAAAAGAGAATATCAAAGAGTGACTCTTAACCAATAACATGTTGTAGCTCATGTGCAAATTTCTCTCAATGCCTCCATGTTGTTGTTGTTTTGCAATTTTGCCTGATGTACGTTTTTGCAAAGCCATTTCCCCCCATGTGCTGCATTTTTGTATGCTATTTTTCCCAATTTGTGCATTTTTATGCACATTTTACCCTAGTATGTCAATTTTTGTACACATTACTTAACAGAACTGCATTGCAAAATTCAGAGGAGTGTGGATTTTGAAAGGTGGCTGTGTTTTGGTCTGCATATTGTTCTGAAAAGTGTGAATTACGTAAGTTTGCCTTTAAATTCAAACTGAATCAAATTTCCTACACCATCGTTTTGTCATCATCATTATTTTATTTATACCCTGCCCTTCCTCTCATAGAGGACAGGGTAAGGCACAACATGATAAATGACAATACAACACAAATAGTTTAACCAATCATGGACATTTAAACTAACAGCAAAACCACTACGCAAAAGAATTACAGTAGCACCAAAAACAGCAGGACATAAATGAAATATGTCCCCAGACTATTGCAATAGGTTTGTCGGACACATTGCAAAAAAGGGGGATATAAATTTAGACAAAAACATTTGAACTCTGGCTTCATGTTGGAAGAAACTAGCCTCCTTGGCTCTTGGTACCTCATTGTTGCCGAACTAGAAAGGACTTTACTGAATGACCTCTTCAGCAGTGGATTCTGGGGTATGTATTCTCTTTCCACGTTCCCATCAGGAAAAGTTGCCTGAGATTGCCCACTGCTGCTTTTATCTGCCCCTGAATATCGGGGAAATAGGCAATTGGCAGATGTACTCAAACCTTTGTGAGGGTTCATATAGGCCAAGCAAACAGACCCTTGTGTGCCCCTATACAAAAGTGAGGACCTAAGTGATTGAGCGCTTTGCAGAAAGAGATCACATCGTTTAAACAATGATCACCCAATATAATTGCATGGGTGACGGGGGGCAGAGAGAGATAACAGGAAGATAACAATGATCTTCTCAGAACCCTTTGCAGGTAAACCAAGGGCTCGAAATACAAGCACCCACCAGGAATCTTGACACTACTTCTGCAACTGGGGCTTCAGGGAGAAGGCGCCCCACACTGGTCAGCACAGTAGGAGGGGGGCTCCCTAGGGAGAGGAAGGTCACTCTTCAAAGCAGAACTTCTATGCCTCCTCCATCCATGCCTTCAAGCACCTCCCTGCAAGAAAATTACCGTATTTTTCGCTTTATAAGATGCACCAGACCATAAAACGCACCAAGTTTTTGGAGGAGGAAAACAAGAAGAAAAATATTCTGAATCTCAGAAGCCAGAACAACAAGAGGGATCACTGCACAGCGATCCCTCTTGCTGTTCTGGCTTCTGGGATAGCTGTGCAGCCTGCATTCGCTCCATAAGATGCACACACATTTCCCCTTACTTTTAAGGAGGGAAAAGGTGCATCTTATAGAGTGAAAAATACGGTAATTAGTGTGCAGAGCGCTCAAAACAGCAATGGCCACAGAACATCTCCTTCTTTCCCCCTTTTATAGTGAAGGATAAGGCACTATACTAGCTTCGTAAGTCAGGAATCTGAGTATACAAAAGAAAACAGCTTTTGCCCAATGTGGGGCTTGAACCCATATCTATAATTCCTATATATTCCACACGACGCTAAGCCAGTCACTTTCGGGTACACCTCTTCAGTTGCTAGAGCTAATAAAAGATTAGAAACATGGGATTTGTGTTTTGTTTGGGCACTTCCTTTAGTATTTCAAGCGTGTTTTGATGGAACCTCACTGGAGAAAGTAAGACTTAAGATCCATATTTACAAGAGGTGGGGAAACATAAGAGAAACAAACGCCTATCTTGAATATCCCACGAGTGAGAGAAAAGACTCTGGTAACAGGTATAATCCCATATTTGTGTATATACAGCAATGTTTCCTTTTTTTACAGCAGTTTGTGCTTCCTCAGTATGAACTTGAACTGCCCTCCAAAAATGGAAAAAACACACACGTTATGACTGGGTTTGGTAAAGTCTCTTGCTTCCTCCCTTGTTCTTAGTCCATTAAAAGCTTGTTCTCCCAGCACTGAGTTCACTTTAATAAAGTGGAGGGGGGGAGGAGGAGAGGGAGGAGTAAAAACCTAACACGATTCAAAAGTAATAAAATGGACTATGCAACATCCTCCTCCCCAGAGACGGTTTTGTTCTTTCAAATCTGGTTTCCAGACACTTATGATCCATGAACTTTTCTCAAAATCTCTCTGAATATCTGTAGCTGATCTTTTTTTGTGTGGGCTAATATATTGCCTGATTAGTTCATGATGCCATTTGACATTTTGTGGATAATTCCTTTTTTTGTTCAGTAAAGAGCAAGGTCATTTCTTCGTGGTTCATTAGTTCTTAGCAAATGTTTGTGCAAAAAGGAAAACACTGACGATAATCTGGCTAGCCAAGGTGGGGTCTGTACTGTACTCTGCTCCAAACACTTTGGTGTTCTAGCACATAGTGTAGTTGCCAGCAGGAGTCGGACATGATTGTCTAGCGCAGAAGTAACAAAATCTCAGGTAGTAATAAACCTACAACAGGGCTTAATTTTTCTTTTTATGTTCCTGACCGCTGAGGAACATCTGCTATGGAAACTCTGTGTTGTAAATATAGATCAGAATCTTTCAATTTTGATTTCTCTCAGTTTCTCATTTTTCCAGTCTTAAGCTCAGTTCTCCACATTTGCCCATCAGTTTGCAATTTAAACAGTCCTCACGAAAATCCGTAAGCATTTTCGGGTGCACACATTTTCAATTCAGTTTTGCATAATATACACAGTTTTGCAAAATCATTCTCCCTGATGCAGTAGAATACATTTTTGTATGTTGTTTTCACTAATATATATGCATTTTCTGCACAATTTGTCTCACTAAGTGCATTTCTGTACACTGCTTAGCTTGAGAACTGTACTGCAATATTCAGAGACGTGCAGATGCCAAAGGGTGTCTGTGTTTTGGTTTGCGTATTGTTTTGGAAACTGCAAATTTGATAGGGTGACCTTTAAATGCAAACTAGCATGTATTCATTCTCAACTCCTAGCTGTAGACTTAGTACTGTAGAAGATTCTGAGGAAATGTTTTTGGGCTCACAGTCAGTTCACACAGAGGTCGGGCCTCTTATGATTCCTGGTTGCCTCTGAGAGCTGAGATTGTGCCCTGTGCCTGCACACATTTTAGGAGCAACTGGGATGCTTGTTCATCATTACTCATCATCTCATTGAGGAATACCAGCTAAGCTTCTAAAGAGCCCCAGCATTTCTCACAGCACAATTTGAAGGCCAGTGATGTACTGTACAAAGTGGTAGCTTCTAGAGGTAAATTGTGCTAGGACTCAGCTGGACTGGTAAAGTAAAAGCAATTTATATGCGTTGTATGTGCGATATAACATTATGCCACCAGATGGTGATGTTGAGTCCCTTTTTCCCTCTACCTGTTTTCCCTGTTTAAATTTACAATGCTTTAAACGGAAACGCTTCTTTGATGTGTCTAGAGCCAGCCTAAGTCTGTTGCAGCCAAAACATTTAAGAGTGTCATGGCTTAAAGACCCTTTTATTTCCTCAGTCCACCTTTGAAATGGAGGAAGTGTTGTGTGACAGGGGTGTGGCCCCTGCCCCCCCTCCAAAAAGGTCTTCTGCAGGGACTGTTTGCCACCAGTGCTGCCCATCTGTGTCCATCTTTTGCCACTGTGGAGATTGTGCGCCAGAATATACCACACAGGAGGCTAGATTTGGCCCAAGGGCAGCAGAATCGTGTTTTTCCTGATTTCCCCTTTTATCCAGAACAAAAATGCCTCTTTATTTGTGGTAGTAATAATAGACGCAGAAATTGAGGGGTAGATAATGAAGGTTGATTCACCTAGTTTTGAGAGAAGATCCATTCATTTTTATATTGTATCTTGAAAGTCCATTCAAATAATTCCTTCACAACTCAAAGTCTTCTGAATGGTATGTTCCTCTTAATTGCCTCATTTTTGCTGCTTCTTAAAAAAAAAAAAATCAAGTGCCCACAGAACTTTAAACCATTTTAATCTCTATCTAGTGACTTTTTCCATATTAGCAGAGGCGTTTAGTGCTTTAAAAGCTTTCTTGAGTCTTTCTAAATAACTTAATTTGAGCTTGACAGGTTTTAATTACAATCTCTTGAGATACTTAGTGCTAGTTCTGAATACAAAGCAAACCTGTGTCAAGTTGCTGAGCATTAGCCATCTTAATTGCTTTTGGGCTGACCTTTGACCTCAGTTCTCTCATCTATATGTCTTGCAAATTTTCTTGCCTCATCTGAAATAATTTGAGTGGGTTTTTGTTTTTTTGTATAATCACATGAATTAGTTTAAGGTTATTCAAGTGCTTTGGGGGAGGGTTGGCTTTGGTTTTGGCTTGTACTACCAACTTCTGTGATTTACTGTGTGCAAAGAAATGTACCTGCCATTTGAGGCTGACTTCATCCAGACTTTGCGTCTTCTAAATGAAGCTTATTTGAGTGGTGCTACAAAGGGGGTTAGATAACTGCAGGTTTTGCAGTGTGCCTGCATGTTGTCCTGCAAAGACCCGTGGGAACTGAAGGTTGTCTTTAGTTTGTGTCCATGCTGGAAGCACAGCACAATGGTGTCTGTTCTTGCTGGACTCTGTGAATATCAGAAGTACGTAAACACAGTTCCCTTTCTCCGGAAGATGTGATGTTAAGTACGGGGTTGGCCATTGTGTGTTTGGTTTTTGTTTATTAAATAGCAGCTGTGGGGAGGGGGCTGATCTTAATTGGGACCACAGGGACAAAATCACCCCTTCCTGACACACCACATCCCTGTTGGAGATTCCCTAGGGCTGCTGTACCTTGAACAACAACAGCCTTGGCCCAGTATACCTGAAGGAGCGTCTCCACCCTCGTGGTCCAGGCCAGACACTGAGGTCTAGCTCCGAGGGCCTTCTGGTGGTTCCCTCACTGTGAGAAGTGAGGTTGTAGGGAACCAGGCAGAGGGCCTTCTCGGTAGTAGCACCCGCCCTGTGGAATGCCCTCCCATCAGATGTCAAGAGAATAAACAACGCTCTGACTTTTAGAAGACATCTGAAGGCAGCCCTGTTTAGGGAATTTTTTAATGTTTGAGGTTTTATTCTGTTTTTAGTGTTCTGTTGGGAGCCGCCCAGAGTGGCTGGGGAAACCCAGCCAGATGGGTGGAGTGTAAATAATAAAATCATTAAATTATTATTATTATAAGAAGCCAAGTATATGCTTCTCATGGCTCCTAGTTTTTGCTCTTAGTTGCTGCATAGAAGAAGTAGTTGTGCAAGATAGCCTGTTCCATGCCTATATATAGTATAGGGACGTGGGTGGTGCTGTGGTCTAAACCGCTGAGCCTCTTGGGCTTGCTGATCGTAAGGTCAGCAGTTTGAATCCGTGCAATGGAGGATTTGCTCCCTTTGCTCTGTCCCAGCTCCTGCCAACCTAGCATCTCAAAAACATACCAGCCTGAGTAGATAAATAGGTACTGCTGTGGCGGGAAAGTAAACAGCGTTTCCGTGTGCTCTGGCACTCGTCCCGGTGTCCCATTGCACCAGAAGCAGTATAGTCATGCCAGCCACATGACCTAGAAAGCAGTCTCCAGACAAATGCTGGCTCCCTCGAACTGAAAGTGGAAAAGAGTGCTGCACCCCATAGTCAAATTTGACTGTACTTAACTATCCAGGGGTCCTTTACATTTACCTTTTTACCTATAGTACATGTGGAGACATTGCCTGATCTCAAGAGAGCTCCTGTGCTGAACCTAGAATTCCCATGCAGGCATTTTAAGACGTGGGATTGCCTTTCAGGTAGGCTCAGATGCTAGAAGGGTTGTTCTTGTTGTGATCACCCTTGGGTACAAGCGCTGGAAGTGTGTGTGGTTTTTAAACATACTTATAGCCCCCTTTTCAAATCAGATGACTACACAAAGCTTACATGGACCCATAAATTAATACAACAGGAGCTAAAGAAGGTTTAGATGTATTTATAAAATCTATGTAAGTGTCTCTGAACAGTGTGGCTTGAAACATAACACACTTTGCATTGTTGAAATTTAATTTTTTGCACCTATGGGTTTGTTTCATCTCCTGTTTTGCATTTTCTGGGTACGCGCTCCATTATATACAGTACCATTTAAGTTTCTCTAGTCTTCTAGTAGTGAAACTGAGTAAGGTGCTAATCAAAGTGAGAAAAGACATGGTAATATGAACGTTCAAATGGCGCAGGTTTTCCTAGGCTGCCTGAACTACTGTATGAGTCAGCCTGAAGCTTTCTAGAATTGTTGAGATCCAATTCTCCCCTCCCCCCCCCCCACGCCTGATTTAGGTCTGCGAGCACCAAAAGGTTCCAAGTTGCTTCTTTTCTTTAGAAAACTTTTGAGTTGCACTGAAGCCTGTAGCAAATTAGCCTTGAAAATACCCACTTATTGCAAGTTCGTTTTCTGTGTTCTGGAGAGTGAGTGCATTTAAAAGTTTGAATCCAAAATTGATTTTGAAGTACCCTAATCTAAAATAACCCTGATGTTAGCAATGTGTCTCTAACTCCTGCTAGACTCTAGCTTTCTGGTTCAGTGCATTGGCACACAGTTACCTGAGGCAGTGAAATTGAGACTTGCCGAGAGAATCGGACTGTTCTAAAAAGATTGGAAGGTGCTTAGAATGCCTTATTTTATTAGTTTGGTAAGTCCAGTTCCCTTCAGCACTCAAAAATCCAACAAACACTAAAGGAACTTAACAGCCGTGGAATAAAGTGATGGGTCCTCTGAAGGATCTGTAATTGCCTTACTGCACAATTCTGCTACAACATGTTGACTCAGAAGTAAGTCCCATTGAATTCACTGGAGCTTACTCCTAGGTAAATGGCTATAGAACTGCATATTTAAAGGCAGTAAGTGAAGCTAGGGATAAATGGACCTAAAAATTGCTTCATTTGGGCAGAGCAAAGGTCTTTCTGGTCTCCAGTTCTGTCTTTGGCCACATATCAGGAGTGTCCATTTCTGTGTCTGGCCTTATATAAGAAGTGGGGAACTGTGAGCCCTCCAGATGTTGCCGAACTACAGCTTCCATCATTCCTGATCATTGGACAAGCTGGCAGGGGCTGATGGCAGTTGAGTTCAAAACATCTGGAAGGCCACAAGTTCCTCATCCTTGCCTTATATTATGGAAAACTCTTTAGGAGTTTATGCCATGCTGTTTTGATAGTATGCCGCATTTCCATTGCATGTGAAATCCATTGAGGCCCCATTTGTCTCGTGGCTGATATCCAAATATCCACTGATATTCACTTAATTTATCACCCACCCACCCACCTTTCAATGGCTATCATCACATGTTATGATAATAACTTTTATAAACAAGTGATGTGTTGTATAAAAGGGGTTCGGGTGGGGGGGAGGGGTGCTGAATCTACACACAATCAGAAATTCCTTTTGCAACAAGAGAAAGTAAACAGTGGCACCCCCCTGACCAAAATATATTTACTTTTGGACCAGTTTGCAGTTGAAACCCAATAGCACAGGATGGTAAAAAAAATAATAATCACATGTGGATCTTAAATAACTGTAAAAGGAGCTGCATTCAAACTGGTCAGATAGAATTGTAAGGTGATGCACAAACAGGACCAAAAAAAAAAAGCTTTTTATGTATGCTGATTGGGTATGAATTGGTTGAAGCACCCGGGAAAGAGATTTTGGAGTCATAGAGAGCTCACTAAACACACCAGCTCAGTGTAGAGCAGCAGCAAAAAGGGCAATTTAAAACTGGGAATACTTAGGAAAGGAGGTGAAAATAAAACAGCAAGTATCACTGCAGCCTCTGTATTGATTGCAGATTTGCATTTAAGGTCACATCGCATTTGGCCCAAAGTTAGATGATTTCTTCAAAGAGGAAGAAAAGAGAATGGCTTGGATCATAAGCCCAATCACTTCTCTTGGTGTGAGGGGGTCCCTAATCCCCCTCCAGCTGAACCACCAAGGATTACTCTGGGAGAGATGCAGGATTGTGCAATGGGAAGGGTGAGTCAGGAAAACTCCATTCAGAAAGCAGAACTCTGCTTGCATGTCACTGAATCCGAGCCTATGCATTGAGCTTCTCAGAAGACAGTGGTGCTGGGGCTGAAGAAGATGGCTGCAGTTCAGTGGTAGAGCACATGTTTCACATGCAAAAGGACCCAGCTTCCATCCATGGTGTCTTCAGGTAGGACTAAGAATCTCTCCATGTCTTAAACCCCAGAGAGCAGCTCACAGTCAGTGTTGACAATAGTGAGCTACATGGACCAATGACTTGACTCAGTAGAAGGCCGCTTCCTATACTCCTAAGGTGTTAAGCAGTGGGGAACACTCAGGAACTTTTTTCTCCTCCTTTGAATGTTCCCTGCATTTGCAAATAAATTGTTGCATGGATGCCACCTTGCGAAGCCTGGGCAGCCCAGTGGAATATCCAAAGTGCTGGATTCCGTCTTCCCATACTTAAAAATGCTCTTGTAAACACACACCCCTGGTTTGAGGCGCATGTTAAAGTAACTGGAAGTTTGAAAGGCCTCTAAGTTAATGGGATTTCCAGAACCAAATGTGTCAAAATCTGCTCTAGTCATGATCTGTGTTTTAGTCTCTGACTTCAGGGTAGGCTAAATGAGGATGCTGAATGGATTTTGCCTAAAGACTGTGTTTAAGTAGAAGGTGTCCTCGGGGCCAGCACTTTAGGTATTCACAACCACTTTCAGAACCAATTTTTCCTCCTTTCCTTGTAGTGGAGGGTGAAAGGGATATCTGGATAAAATATTCGGGGAGTGGCTAAATTTGGAGCACTCGTTATGGGATTTAGCAGGTCTGGGTGAAACAAGCATGCCTTATGTGGCAGCCTCTTACAGCAGTAGTCCAGTGTAGGGATATTTTTATATTTATGTTCAAGGATTTATGTTTCACCTTTCAAAACACAGTTTTCCTAAGGTGGTCTACTGTTAGTAAAAAAAAAATTAAAAATCACACTGAAATGTGAAATATTGGAACTAAAAGAGCGGCGTAAAAGAACAGCATCCCAAAATACAGCCAGCAATACCACCATTTTAAAAAACAATCTAAAGCAAAGGGCAGTAACAATTTAAAGTCTGACGCCCTTTAATCAAAGGCAAATTGAAATAAAAAGGTATTGAAGTCTGCCTACATGAAAACAGGAAGGGAGCCAAATGGTACCTCTTGTAGAAAGATGTTCCACAGATATGGACCCACCACCAAAAAGGCCTCGACTCTTGTGACTGCCAATCTGATTGTGGGACCTGCAAGCAGGGGCTGAATTTAAGACCTGGGCAGGTTAACCTGGCACAGGCAGATATTCAGTTAACATTCTCCAGGACCATATAGGGCTTTAAGGATCAATGCCCAGCACTTTAAATTGGACTTGGCAATGAGAGATGGAAAAGGAATGAGAATGGTGAAAAAAGGAGTGGGAAAGGCTACCTGTAGTGGAGGTATTTAGATCCCAGAGTGGTGGTTGTGCGTTGAGTCTGATCCTACATCAGAAACAATAGTTGAGAGAGAGGAAATAAGCGCTTATTATTTATTTTATTACCTCATATCCCACACCTCTTCCATCATGGAAGATGTGGTTCCAAGGTGGTCACCCATCCAAGCGTTGACCAGACACAAACCTCTCTAGCTCTAAAATGGGAGTTGGCCTCATGTGCCTTTAGACCACTCCCTGTGACGTATTGTTTCTATTGTTTTCCCCCTTTGACACACACTGCGTGTTGTAGTCATACAGCAAAACAGAAGCTATGTTTGGAAATATTAACACTTCCTGCATATAAAGTGAAAGAGAATTGATCACTGTTTTTGTTTGCAAAACTTGACTTTAAAACAAAATGGTGACCCCTCTACATCAAGCTATCTTCATATGGAGCCTTGGAAGCTCTGCCACGACGGCACAATTTTCTTGCATAATGGAGAAATATACCACTTTTGATATTTAGACTGCTGAGTAGAAAATGGCTTTACTCCCATAACCTTTGGGTTGTTCTCCCCTGCTTTCACTCGACAAAATTCTAGCCTGCTTTATTTTTGAGTCTGCAAACTGATTATATATTGTAAAAGATCAGTGTTTTCATGGGTGAATAGTAATTACCAAGTAATGGCTTAAAACATTTCCTGAAGGAACATAAAGCTGTTTTTTAAAAGTCAAGAGTACATTAAAAGGATTACCGTGTAGATTTGATTTTTAGATAACACTAAAATGGATCCCAAATGGACTTATGAAAAAGGATGTTATCTCTTTAATGGAAAGTGCATGGTCTGACAGCTCAGCATGCAAATGGTCTGTAGTTATTCCTGCAAAGAACTGGGTGGGGAGGGAGGCTGTTCGTTCTTTCAGCTGGAGAGGAAAAGTTTTTTTTAAAAAAATCTCTTCCAACTTTTAATAGAAAATGTTTTGGTTCTGCTGTTATTTGTAAAGGTATAAAGAGGCTAAGTGTGGAAGGGAGCAGCATCTTTTTGAATCGTCGGAGGTCTGTATTTCATGACCTACATTTCATGATGCATGAATTGAATAAACTAGGAAGTCCATTAATACAGACTTCAAAGGGGTTGTCATTCACCTTTTCTGATACAGAGGAAGTGTAAATGACTCTACAACCATTAGATATTGTATGGGGCACATCTTGAAAAGCTGAATAATAAAAAAAGGCAGATCCACATAAGTCTCTAGGCCTTTTCAGAAGTTGCAAGGTTTAAACTGTGTTTACCATGTGTGCTGGACCACGCTGCTTCTATTCAGACACTGTCACCTTGAGTAGCAAAGTCTGGACACACTTGCAAACCTTCCTGTGGTCAAAAACTCTGATTCCAGAATGTCCCCAATTTTGGGGGTGGTGGGGGTGGGCTTGTAAGTTAGTTCATGTGAACCCACGTACAGGTCCCCTTGGTGGAAGGGGCAGGACTGGTGCACACAGGCCCATGCTGCAAATCCAGTTATGATGTTGTAATTTCTGAATAGGATAAGCAGATTTTAGACAAATATATTTCGAGGCTTTTTTTTAGATCCTGAGGCTGTATGTGGAGCAGTTCAGTAATAGTGTGAAATATGCAATGACCAGGTTTCTTCCAAACGGATTTGGCTTTTCTCCATTCTTCCGCCTCTTCCCAAACCTACATTGTTACCTGCAACAATGAAAGTGTTATACCGTTTTTTCACAAAAAGCACCAAAACCTGCAGGTCTGAGGGCAGTGATGTGCTGAAGACCTGAAGATACGGGGGGGGGGGCATCTGTGGGAAGAGACTTCCTCTCATGCCCTCCCATTATTTTGGGCTCCAAAAGTCTTCAGAAATGTCTGTAGTCCTGTCAAAGCTTGAGGCTGGAGAGTTGTCATTTGACTGCATTAGTGCTCCTGTGACAGACTGGTTTAATCTTTGTACACAGAGGAGAACATCAGATGGCCATTTGGCAGTGAATGCTGAAATTCTATTAAGGTTGTGGGGAGGTAGAGCCTGATACACACTGTGTGTGAGTGTGTGTTTTGCAGGAAAGGGGGGAAATGTCTTCCTTGCAATGATAGACCTTTTTCACTTCAGAACAACTTTAAACAACTTTAAGTGTGTTAAAAAATTAAGAAAGACAAGATACCTGGAAAGCATGGGTGGATTTACAAACAATAACTGAAGAGTCAGCTGAAGAATATCATAAAGGTCTAATCCCAAAAGCTATAACTTCATGGAGATTTGGGGTGGGGATACAGTTAAGCAATATTCTTGTATGTGATACAGTGATTGCAATGGATTCAAATAATCAAAGTTTATAAATTCTTAAACGGTTATACAAAGATGACTGTCATGAAATAACATAAGTTCCAAATCAATGTCAGGCATGATGAACAAAATTTCTTCCTCTTTTGGAAGGATGCAGGCTAAAGGGCCCCTGACAGTTAAGTCCAGTCGCGAATGACTCTGGGGTTGCGGTGCTCATCTCGCTTTACTGGCCGAGGGAGCTGACGTTTTTCCGCAGACAGTTTTTCTGGGTCATGTGGCCAGCATGACAAAGCCGCTTCCGGCGAAACCAGAGCAGTGCACGGAAACACCGTTTACCTTCCTGCCAGAGCGGTACATATTTATCTACTTGCACTTTGACGCGCTTTCGAACTGCTAGGTTGGCAGGAGCTGGGACCGAGCAATGGGAGCTCACCCCGTCGCAGGGATTCGAACCGCGACCTTCTGATCGGCAAGCCCTAGGCTCTGTGGTTTAGACCACAGTGCCACCCGCACCCAATGCAATCACCTTATTCATTCGACTTCATGGGAATGATTGCCTATAATACACTGTCAGCTTTGGTGAAGAGTCCTAACTCTGGAAGCAAGCTTAGTTAAGATTGGACCACAGCTGGCTATCTTTTAATGGACTGGAACCAGACTTAGTCAAGCTTTTAGTAATGAATCTACTTTAATCTCAACAAAGGCTGCCTCTGCACCATGCATTTAAAGCACTGGGCTACCACTTTAACAGTCATGACTTTCCCCAAAGAATCCTGGGAACTGTAGTATCCAAGGATACTGAGAGTTGTTAGGAGGCCTTTGTTCCTGTCACAGAACTACAATTCCCAGAGTTCTTTGGTAAGAAGGATTGGTTGTGAAACCACTCTAGGAATTGTAACTCTGTGACAGGAATAGGGGTCGCCTGACAACTCTCAGCTCGCTTAACAAACTACAGTTTCCAGGATTCATTGGAAGAAGCCATAACAGCTAGTGGAATAATAGTGCATTAAATGTGTAGTGCAGCTGTGGCCTAAGTCTGGTTGCAGCCCAGTGTTAGGACTTCAGTGTATTCCATTCTACCCATTGCATTATTTGCAATAACAAAAATACACACACACACACCTCTGCATACCAAAGACTATGTGACCTTAATTTTCTTTACACATGGGAGCTATAATGATAATTTGGTTCTAATTCTGTTTCACCCCGATCCATGAGTGACCAGAGTAATGCCTTCCAGGATCTTCTAATAAGAACACACTCCGTTTTCTTGTTTGGGAAACAGATTCTGTAGGAAGAAGACAGTGCTAATGCATTACAGTATTGTCACATGAACCTGTCTTTATGTGGAACCAGAGCCCACCCATCTGTGGTCCAGTCTGCCATGGTGGGGGCTGTCCAAGGTATCCAGCAAGGGATTTTTTTTCTAGCACTGCTAGAAAACACTTGAAATCCTTTTGACTGGCAAAGGCAAAGGGTTGCGCCTGGATCATTCTGTATGCATAGTATTTGCTGCACTGCTGAGCTATGGCCCATCTCATAAGGAAATGCTCACAAATAATGTTCTTCCATGAGTTTCTTTGAAATTCAGAGTGAATATGGTGCATACTTTTACGGAAATCCTTGCAGGACGCTGGCATTAAAAATTGAATCAGATTTGGATGTTTTGCTCCTTGATGATATTCTGAGAGTCTGTCAACAATAAGACAATTTTGCTTATAGACTGGACTATAGTGTAGCATTATTATAATTATTATAATTATTATTGTTGTTGTTGCCAGAAGATGAGCAGTTGCTTCTGTTTGTGCAGTGTGGCGAGTCTGACATTTTACAACCATTGGAGACAACTTTGAAATGCTGCTTCTTTATTGTGTTGACCAAAGTTAATGAGATTACTTTGCCATTCATTTAATTTTGCCAGACTCCTAGATGCCAGTCTTTTACTGGAATGAGGTGGCTCAGCTATAAATGCTGGAATTAAACCTTTTTAAAGCTTGTGCTCTCAAATGCCATGCTGCGTCTTCCCAGTCTCTGACCTCAAACCATAAATTGCTTTAAAGGTGCAGCCGTTACAGAGCCTGACTCCGTCCTTATACATGTTTCTTTGATTCACCCAGTACTTTTTAATTCACAGGAGCATAACTTGAGAAGAATGGGACTGAAGAGTGCTTCACATTCCAAAATGTCAACAATAATGAATGAGCAGTCAGGTTTTCTCAAGTGAAAGGTAGGGAGATTTCCTGGGAAACTAGGATTTCTCCCTGATAACTCCTCAAGCGTGCCGTAAAAATATCTAAATTAACTAATAAACATTCACACTTTATAATGTGGGTGCCCTTTGCGGGATCACGTGTGGTGCTACAGTTCCCATGGAACTTTCTAGTAGAGGGGGGCTGGCTTGCCTCTCAGTGTTATTACTGGGAGGTTCACGCCCAGCCTCAGGAATCGAGTTTCTTGCTGGGAGGCGGGACCAGCCCCATTTATAAATAGGGGGTAGAGCTGATGATGACCAGGCAGTCGGCTCTGGAGATTCACCCTCCCTACCTGCCCTTTGTTTAATGTTTTCTTGCTTGCAGGTTAACTTTTTCTTCATGTTTCGCGGGCGCTGCTACGGTCTTTGATTGGTTGTTGTTAAAGGATCAGGAAGAAATTTTCATGCAGTGGCAGGTTTTGTCTTCCCCACAGCAATTCATCAGAACTTTGGCGGTAATGGCCTTGGGTGGAATCCTTTAGTCTTTTCCTCCCTATAATGTGTGTGTGTGTGTGTGTGTGTGTGAAGTGGTGACTCACCCCCCTGTGGTGGCGATTCCAGGGTCCCCTCTTAAAGCGGTTATATAATGGGTGTCACTGGCCATACACTGAAAGGTTGTCAGTGAACTATCCTGCATGAGGGGATATGGACTGGGCTGCCTGCTATACTTACATCTCGCAGAGTGCTCCCATATCCCATTTACCCTGATGTGCCCCAGTTTCCCCGGCTGTGGGGCTGGGAGGGATACACACCCAAGGCCTAAGCCAAGGTCTTCCTACATTTGGAAGTTTAATAAAGTTGTGGCCTAATTTTAATTCCATAACGTCGTCAGAGTCTTTATTCCTTTCTTATGATCCCTGGGGGCTGGGGCTGTTACACCTGGTCACACAATAAACCACTCACCACAGAAATTTGGGCATAGACCAACTGGATATGCATAGGGCACTCTGCATGCACAGTTGTATGTCTCCCACTTCTCAGTATGGTGTTACACTTGCTCCTGGTTTGAAAGCTCCAGCTAGTGCAAAATGCTGTGCCCAGGATATCTTAATGACCACCTCATCTCTTGTATCTCTGAGCAGTCGCTGAGATCTTGGGGCAAGTCTCTGTTGGTGCTCTCCCATGTCTCAAGAGGCACGGCTTATAATTGTGCATACCTGTGGAAGTCTCTCCCACCTGATTTGACAGGCACTCCCCTTTGATGAACTTCAGGTTCATGACAAAGTCACTTTCTAGTGGTCATTTCAGGGTAGCGTCCTGTTACTGTTTCATTTTATGGTGATTTTTTTTATCATTTTACTCGCCGTACGGTTTGTTTTTAGGCACACCACTTAAAAATGCCAACGATTCAGTGGTATGTAAATGCCTTTAAATAAATAAATACTTCAATAAAGAAACAAAACTCCCTACATATTGCCTAGCAAGCTTTCTCCCCCAAGGGCTGATGAACTTCTGGGAAGCAGTTTCCAATGTGTATATGAGCAATTGGAATTGGGGGGGGGGGGTAGGACAGGAGGAGAGCTAAGTACATATTGAAAGCACTTTTGCCACACATTACTAAAAAGTCTTTTTGATTGCCGGCCATAACTTCAGTTCTTAAGAAGTGCGAAGTTATTCTCTCTGAATAAGTAGAATGCCAGTGAGACGGTGGGTGTAATTGTGTTTCAGGACTGGGTTTTTATTTGTTTATTTTTTTAACTCCGGTACTTAGTGCGATCTTGGATGCTTCACAAAGAGTAGAAAACTGTGGTGTCTAAGCTGAGGGAATGCCTATGATATATTAATACTGCAGGGGGAGAGAGAGATGGTTAGCGCTTAGTGGAAGCACTTATTTCTGAGACATGCTCACTCACTGCCACTTCCGGGTCTCTTTGAATGAGTCTTCATAAAAATCTCCTCAGCACATGCACGGGCCATATCTGTGTGTGAACTGCTTAGGCTGACTAGTGCAGCTGCTACAGAATCAGACAGCAAACCAGGGGGAGCGCTCCAGAAGAGCAGAGAAGCATACCCAGAAAACCAGGGGGGCAGGGACTCCCGAGGTCCTTGCTTTGAAGACCAGAGCAACAGGCCCGCAAGGCATTTTGGGCTCCCAATGAGAAGCTAAAATCTGAAAGCCATATTCACACATGGCCTTGGGTGGGGATCGTGGTTGCATTCCTCACATTGCATGTTGACATCTGCACATTGAAAGCCATGCTGTTTTGATTATGTAGCAATTAAGTTAAACCTTTAGTTTCCCAGTGATTAGCAATTAAAGGAGCAGGGAAGAATGTTTTCCCTGATATAAGGAAGGAAATGTTCGAGTGCGTCTCTGTACCTCAGTGCTAGAATTGCTGCACAGCTGTAAGGTTTGGTAGCAAAGCTTGACAGTGCATGGTTTTGTTCCATTCCAGCCTATTCGCCGTTTCAGAAATATTTCCTCCCCACAAAGCCCAAATTTCATTCCAAAGCATGAATTCCAAAGCTTAGCATGGATTTTCTTTTCCTTTGCTAAATACAGCTTGCTCTTCAACGTTTCCACTTGCGACCTACAAAGGTCCACAGTGGAAATCCAGACTTGACACTTGAACCCTGGCCTGTGGTTAATCAAGGGAGTTTGTTTATAATGGGATTCAACCATTTCAAATGGGTAATAGTTGGGGGGAAATGGAAGTTATGTAACTCCCCTTTCCTCCCATTTCAGTCCTGTTGCTTATTGTCTACTATGCAATCATTTAAGTACCAGGAGTCTGTTTTTTTTAGTCTTCATTTTCTTCACAAGATCTTCTAAAGAATTACCTCGCAAACCCACGCTTTTGTGCAATGAACTGTGTGATGAGATATGGGTGGTAAAGCACGCGAAAAGTGCTCTAGAAACGACAAGCAATAATTATTGTCTCTATCTTTGAAGCAACAATGAATGAAGCATTTGCTCCCTGATTTTAGGTGCGGGTATAGTAGGGAGGGAATCTTGAGATACATTTGAGTAAAAAAAAAGAGAGAGTGGCTATTAGGATTCACATACAAGTCTGGGGGGTGGAAACTGCTCCAACTTGAGTTGCAGCCGGAAAGAGTTAAAGCCATCTGCCCAAAAGCATTGTGTAAAACACACACAATGTTGGGGAAATAAGCCAATTATGTGTGCTTCACAGGAGGTGGGGGACTGACCTTTGTGTATAATTAGTTCTTTTATTTAAAGCAAAGATTTTGAATAGAATAACTAATTAGCTGTCATAACTGGCAAATTGAAGATTTTGGCCGGATCCCCTTATGGGATGTGGGAGGCCGTCTTTTCCCACACAGAATATTCGCACGCTTCTTTAATTAGGCCTGCTTTTAGTTCTGTGCGGTGGTAATGAGGAAGCCAGTTTGCCGCACTCGACGGAGCCCCTTCTAACAAGGCATAAAATACAGGTGGAACTAAACTGCCTTCAGCTACTGTTGCTTTAATGTGAAGCATTTCCCTTCCCCAACCCCCCTTTTTTATTAAAAAAAAATCCACGTTGATTGTGAGGTGATTGAGAGGGACTGAGATTGTGGTGATCTCGACAGCGGGCTCAACTCTGGACTCGTTCCTATAAAACACAAGAAGGCAGGGAAGCCTCGAGGCGTCTTTCATTAGCCAGCAGTCCCACATTACTCTTTCACAGACCAATTAACCTTTAGAGTTGCATTAAAGAAATGAGATGGTGAATTTCCATGCTTTTCAGATAGCAGCAGCAAACCTCTTCCAGAGCAGACGACACTGGGGTGTTTGCGCTTGACGTCTAGGGAATCTGTGTGGCTGTGCCGTGCAGGCAAGCAACCCTTCCTGCGTCTGCTCTAAGTCTCAGGCATGTTTTTGGCCTCGTGTGATGGAAGGGACATGCAAATGGTTTTACCTTTTCAAGGCCACCTCAAAAAGCCAATTTAAGTTGGGTGCTAGTGGCGTGACTCAAAACAGAACGCTCTTGCCATGGAAGGCCTAGGCTGATTAAAGCCAGTTTGTCATTCTTTGAACGGCGGTAAAGTCTAGCTTACCCAGTACAATAACAGCCTGTTTAGACACCCTCGTAAATTTCAGTATGACCAGAGGTGGTGTCCATAATTTTTTTAATGTACGCTGAAGCCGTGAGCGCTCCAAACAGGGTTTGTTTTTTGTTTTTACCAGCAGCGAGTCTATTAAATTGAAAGGGCGGGGGGGGGGGAGAGAGGGGACTGGTCACCAAAAATAGAAAAAGTTCATCCACTGATCTTAAGAAAAAAGTGCCCCAGCCTGCTGGCATTTGTGTTTGTGTGTGTATGAAACAGGAACCTGGAAACCAGCCTTCTTCCTCAATCAACATTTTCTGTGTAATACGTCTTGATCACATATTTAAACAAGCAAGTATCAGTTTGTTACTGCAAATACGTAGTTTCATTTCTAGTATTACCTTATTCTCTCCTTGTGGAATTGTACCTCTGGCAGGCTGTTTATTTCTTTTTGATAAAACACCACATAACACATAACAGCATGCAATAAACTTTTCCCTCACCTTCCTTTCCGGGCTTATGGCTTTGGATGACTGCTGAAGGTGGAAGGAATCGAAATCTTCCGATTCCAACCAAAGACGAGGCTTTGGAATGCGTATGTTATGGAGGACAATTATGTGCAGGGCAGATCTCAAGCTGGTTAAGCAGTGTTCCCTTGCCCTGGGGAGACTTGGCAGTGCAGTTCTTTCATTCCTAAAGGAAAGGATGTGGGGAGACCACGTTTATGCCAAAATGCCATCTTCTGATCTGAAAACCCTTCACTCCTGAAGACTGGGGATACTTTACCATTACCCACTGGTCAATGACATGCAGCCTACGTTTTATTCATTTATTTTTGAATCACTTCCTATGATGCATCTTGAAGTGATGTACAATGTAACACAAAACACTGAATATATTAAAAAATTACATATATAAAAGCATGACTGGAGGTCAAAAAGTATTTTCCCTAGCTGCCTGAGATCAAATAGTAGGCTTCTGCTGTTTTATGTTTGTGACATTAAAGTCAGAAAGGAGTTGCTTTCAGGTGCTTTCCAGAATAGTAGTTTTATTTGCCCTTTGTGCAGAAACAGAACAACAACAACAAACCATCACCAATAGCCCATTCAAACCCTGCAGGACTCACTTCTGAGAAGGCCAGTGTGGAACTTGAAGTTCCAGTCTTGGGTAGCCATGATGCAAATTGAAACCAGTTGCTTTTCTTTCTGGATTAGTTAATCCAGATCAGTATCCCTCTGGAGCTGCCCAGTGCCAAGAGCTGGCCCCTAACAGATTACTGCAAGGAAATGTGTCTCTTCACAGAAAAAAGGTTGCTCAACCCTATTCAACCATGGCACAAATTAATTCCTGAGCACTCTATTTGCATATGGGTAGGGGTCTCTTACAGAATTGTCTGTACAAGTCTCAGAATAATAATTATCAGAATGATAATTAAATTGCTCTAAAATAAATACGATATAGGTGGGCTCTCACTGTGTCTAACTTGCAAGGACTGTGGTGATCACCAAGTTGCTGGAAATGGAGAGATGACTGCAACCTTTATATTTCCATGCTGAATATTTCTGTTTCTTGCCAGGGGCTGCTTTAACTGCTAACAACATTCTGAACTTGAAAGCACTTCCATGTTGGAATGAGCATCCACCTTATTTCTATTGATACACCGCCCACGCATAAGGCAGTGCAAAACAGTATATACAAATAAAACATAAGATACCATAAAACAATATAAAATAATCATAAGGATGATTAGCTCACCCTGATATTTTTTTTAACAACCGAATAGGCCTATAGCATTTCTTTTAAGTATTCAGGAGATAGAACCATACAATTGTAGTTGGAATAGCTCCAAAGGATCATTCTAGTCCAGTCCTCTACAGTGTAGGAATCACAGCTAAATAATCCATGACAGATGACCACCCAACCTCTGTTTAAAAACCCCCAATGAAGGAAACGCTACCTTCTGAGTCAGTCTGTTCTACTGTCAAACAGTTGTTGCCACCAGAAAGTTAGAACCTTACACTTGTCCCTATTGAATTTCATTTTGTCAGCTTGGGCCCAGTTCTCCAATCTGCTAAGAACAACTTGAATTCTTCTGAGATATTAGCCTCCTCTCCCAGTTTGGTGTTATTTGCAAATTTGATGAGCATCCCCTCTGCTCCTTCATTCAAGACATTAATAAATATGTTGAACCGCAGGCCCATCACAGGACCCTGCAGCACTCCACTTGTCACTTTTTCCAGGACAATGAGTGAGCACTCACTGGGTTCAGTCAGTCAACCAGCAACAAATCTACCCAGCAGTAACATTGTCTAGCCCACATTTTACCAGATTTGTTCCACAAGAATATCATGGGGGACTTTGTCAAAATCCTTACTGAAATCAAGATACGTTGCATCCCACAGCATTCCCCTGATCCACCAAACTTGTAACTCTATCAAAAAAATAAGAAATAAGATGAGTCTGGCATCATTTGTTTTTGAAAAACCAATCCTGGCTTTTAATAATCATAGCATCCTTTTCTAAGTACTCACAGACTGTTTAATTATCTGTCTAGGATCTTTCCTGGTATAGATGTCAAACAGACTGGCCCATAGTTGTGTGGCCCTCATTCCCTACCTTTTCGAAGATTCCCTCTGTCTGAGCATTAGTGAGGATGACTGCTAAATCTCTGCTAGAAGAGTATGGGAACAGTGACACTGAGTGTCCAACTTCTAGTGGAAGCAAGACAATTTTTTGAGCCACGTGTAGTGACAGATGCATTTTGCTATGTACAACATATACATGGCAAGAAGCTCCCATTAGCTGCAGCTTCTCACCTGTGGATACACAGCAACATGCACACGTGACTCATTATTGCACATGTGATGGCGCATATGCAGATTGCGGACAGACTCCTACGGAGAAGTCGTTTCCCTGTGGAAATTTTGTGGCGTTGGAGTAGCCCTCAAAAAGAATAAGCACAGTGGTTTTACCTGCTCTGAGCCATGTCTCCAGAGGCGTAGGACTGGAAAGTTACAATGCCACAGAGACAATGTTCGCTTGTTATTTGCCACAGAAATCCGCAGTGATGAATGCCGGCAGTTTTGAAATTTGTTTCTCAGTGCTCTTCCCACATCAACCAGTTGCCAGCTAATTACAGCCCCAACTTTTCTACATCTCTATTTGTTCCATCTCCAGGTTGGTTCGGGTGTCGGGGAGAAAAGCATTCCAGACCAAAATGTAATTTCAAAAAACTGAACCCGACTGGCACGGGTTGACCTTGCTCGTTATTATCTGAGTGGGAATAGCGGCTTTGAACATCATATGATCTCTGAAACGGTTGCTTTTTTTCATTAGAAAACCCCCTGCTGAAAACTGACCAAATGTGTCTGTGTGTGTGTTTTATCTTGCAAAGATAACTGCAAAAAGAGAGAGAGAGATCTTTTTCACGAATAACTAGAAGGGAGAAGAAGAAAAATCAGAAAGTGTCCCTCTTTTACCTGTCTCATAAGCCTTTCTGAAGACCATTGTGTCTCTAAAATGGATAGTAAAGAATCCGAATTGTTTTTGTCTGCTAGGTATGTTGGAGGCAAGAAACCTGCCTATGACCAATTTCCACATTCTTAAAAGTATTTCTTCCTCTTGTTCCAATTCAGCTTTTTATCATTTGTTCTAAAAGGAGACTTATGGATTGGAGGGGGGAGAAAGTGAAGGTACATGCCAGTCACAATTTTATAGAAAAAGTCATGGTTAAGGTGTGACATCTCCCAAGGGTAAAACTACGGCTACAGTATTTTATGTCCACTCACATTTACGCATGTTGGAAATTCTCCGCTGTCTGACGTTAAGGCACTTGTGTGTGGGGGAAGGGAAACTAAACAACTGTAGTCACAGCCTTAACCTAGTTTAATGCCATCCACAACTTGTGTTTCTGGACTCACAGGGCCATGGGCTGAACGCAGCCTTCTAACTTTCTCTAGCTGATCTCCTCCGCAGCCCCTCCACACCCTCCTTGAGGTTTTTTACCTGGCTTTAATTTGTCCATGAATTCTGTTCATGCCATTTGCTTCTCTGGGTAGAGGAGAGAGAGAGAGAGAGAGAGAGAGAGAGAGAGAGAGAGAGAGAGAGAGAGTAGTGATGGTGCTTTGCTTCTCCCAGACCTTTATTTAATTAGCCAATTAATGGTCTTTTAAACTGGGGGGGTATTGTTTTTGTTTGTTACTATATTGTGCATTTCTGTGTTTTTATATTGTACACCACTCTGTGATCCTCGGATGAAGGGCAGTATATTATTATTATTATTTCTCAAGAAGTTACAGGCTATGAAAGGATTGTGGCTAACATTATCTGGTGGCACCATACTGAAGGTGGAGGGAATGGTAATGCATTCACAGCCGAAATGCCACCCACCTGCCCCCATCGAAAAATGAAAGGCTACTGTGGATTCTTCCATTTTTATTTTTAAAGAGAGGAATGAAGTTCGATGAGACTTTTCTTATGCCTGAGTGCTGGTGAAGTCGTGCTGATGCCTTCTCTGTGGGCCTCCTTCTGTCAAATGCCTGCATCATTAATATATATTTATTTGTACTCCACATTTTTCCCTGACAGGACTCATGGCAGCTTACAGATAAAAACAAGAATTGCTAAAAACACACAATTAAAACACAATTAAACATTAATAAAATGAAAACTATATACATATAAAAAAAATTACAATAAAAACAGTATGGCACCAGCCCTTTCATTAAAAGCAGTCAATTTCCAAAAGTGTGTCGGAACAAGAGATTCTTCACTTGCTGGTGAAGAACAAGAAGGAGGGAACAAGTCTAGCTTCTCCAGGGAGGGGGTTCCAGAGTCTAGTAACAGGCCCGCAATAATACTATACCCAGACTAGGAAAGATCCCCTCATGCCCTTTGACATAACATTTCAGCCTATATGAACTTCCGTAGCAGCTCAACACAACACTGGTGGCCACTTCTATTGGGTTCATGGCTGTCATCCCGGCAACTATTTTCTCTTTCCCTTTCCAAACCTAGCTAATGAAACCGAATATTTCCACTAAAGTTTCTGTTTTGAAAATGGATCTCGCTCCCTTGCATGCAATTTGTTGACATTTTGAAATGAGATTTTATTCCAGATTTGGAAGAAATTGCCAAAATGCTGATTCACTTGACAGGAGTCGAGAAGCCCTCCCAAAACGTGTCTCAAACTGGATGAGGAGGGGGTGGGATGATTTGTATAATGAAGCATTTCAGGATGTTGAAATTAGACAGCCTGTTATCGCTCAAAGACTTGGCTCAAGCGCTTACTGCATTTCCCCCACCCCAAACGGAAAAGGTGTCAAAAATTTAGATTTTTTTTGGGGGGGGGGAGGGGACAAATCTATTTTGGCAAAAGTAACAAAAGGTGAAAAAAATTTGGAAGTGAAACCCAAGATCTTCTGTAGGTGAGCCACTTCTCTGGTAACAGAAAAGAGTTTTAATACCTTTGAGTAGGGTGCCCAGTACAAAAGGGGACCTTTAAAAAGTTGTGTTTGTTTGAAGAGAGATTTTCAGTAGGTATATCTTGCATTACAAAGCTACAGCTGTTGAAATCCTCTCTTCCAAACAACTGCCCTGCCGCAGGTGGGCTCCCAAGGAAGTGGGCTGTGATTGTGGTACCTCTTCGCATGATAGCAGATATAGGTGCTGTAGTTGTGTTCAGGTGAGGCAGAGGTCAAGGCAAAAACCTGGACACTGGCTGGAGGGAAGACATGGCTTCAAAAGTACTTTCTGCTGCCTTCTGAAGGCTGGTGGATCAGTACTGTTGGTGACCCTCTGCCCTTGAAATGTTGCTGCCTTGCTCTGCAGCCATGCGAATGGCAGGGGCTGCCCCAGAAATCTTTGGAAGCATCCAACAAAGCCATGTCTTCTGTTCAGGGAGAGGGAGGCATCATCAAGATCAGTGTGTGTGTGTTTGAGAAATGCAACAGTTGTGAGGGTGCTGCCCTGACCTTTCAAAACAGGTGGGATAAAAATCTAGCCCATAAATAAAAGTCACCACATGCTCCGGAGTCGTCATACTGAGTGCTTTCATACTCCTACCTCACAGATTTTGGTGCCGCTGGGAGGCAATTGATCACTGCAAGATGCTGCCAAGACAAAATATGAACTGAATTACACCTCCCATTTGGGGTGCACAGCAACCCTGTTTTTGTTTGTTTCGTTTTGTAATGGATGGCTGCACTCTTAGCTTTGGAGAAATGCTAAGTATCTCACTCCACTCCGAACAAAAATCCCAATTCCTATATGGGTCTGTGCTTACTGGGTTTTATTTATTGAACTGGATTTCAATGTCATAAAGTCTGGTACAAAGTGGCCCGTGTTAGACATACCTTGGGTTCAACTGTGAGAAGTAAGAAAGCATTTGTTCCTTTACATGGACACTTCTTGGGTCAATAGTTTTGGAGGGTCTTGTGCCAGCCTCAGCATCCCTCAGCTGTCCATGTAGCGGTTCTGGTGGTAACTGATGCAACCAATAAGAGGCAGACAATTTTCTTTGTCCGGTCTCAAGTCCTGTCTCAGCATTTCCCACTTCACTATTGGTCTCATATGGAGGGAGTCTTAGAATTGGAAGACACCCAGTAGGCCGTCTAATTGAAGACCATACTCTGTGGGAAATGGGCTGTTGGTTTTATTAGCCAAACTAAAATTATTGAATATCACGGTAAATGCAGCAATGCAGCTGCAAATGGACTCCTGAGTCCTTTCCAAAGCAGATTTAATTGAAAATAACTCCTATTGATTTCAGTGGAACTTTTAAGCTAATTTACTTGGGATCATGCCTAAATATACATGGACAAAGTCATCCATAAGCAGACAATGGCTGTACAGTTAGAGGGTAGACTGATGAACTCAGTAAAGGGAAAGTTGGATTCAGCTCCCCATACAGCCTTGGAGTTGACCGGGTGGTCATGAGGCAATATGTTTCAGTCCAACCTGTACATTCATTCCTAAGTCTGTTCTGTCCCATTTGCACATTAATACGTACACGTGTAAGCTTTTTTAAAAAAACAACAGTCTGCATCAAAGTATGTATTTGTGAAATATTGCCACAAAAGACACATTTCTAAACTTATTATTTACTCAAAACTATGTGTATTCAAACATATTTTATCTGAAAATATGGACTTCTTATAATAATTATTATTATAAAAGCTTTTCATTTACAAAAGAGAAATACCATTGATAAAACACAACAGCACTCAGTAAAAATAAATAATTGTCAGTATTGATCAAGCAAGTCAGGTAATGGCTGGGTAAATGCATTTTTTTTAGCACAAGAGCTACATCCAGGGGAGAGTGAAATCTGAAGGATAGCTACACTCTGACCCACACCTTACTTTGGAAGCTGTGGATCAGGTCAGTTCATCGGAAGAATTTGCAAAGGACAAATTCTCCAAACCTCTCTAGATCCTGTGTGCAACTCTGACCTCCTTAGCGGAAGAGTAGGATACACACAGTTGACAAATAAATAATAACAGGGAGCTACCCAGGGGAGATCTTGTGTAATGCCTATGCATGCATCCATATATTTCGAGTCACAGACATATTTTGAGTGGCACTATTGATTGTGTGCCGTCTTTTGAGAACATGGTTGTATTTTTCCTTAGTAATATGAGTTTGGTAGGCTTTTTTTAAAAAAAAAGTCAAAAGTTGCTGGCATTAACACTGAAAGTGGATTTTTGTGACTCCAGCAGGCTCAGTGAAGAGGGCTCTTTTTAAGTCTCAAGGGTTTTTGAACATTACTTGACCTGTCTCCATAGTACTGAGGCCATTTTTGATAACAAATGGATCAATACCTCCCTGTTTGTCTTGAAGTGTCTTAAGTGCTGTTGTTGTCCGCTTGCAGTTCTGACAAAGCAATTATTACTGTAAGAGTGGCGGTTTTTATGTGTTGAGCATTTGCTACCCTCAGGTCACCCTTGCTTTTAAGGAAAGCATAAAATGTCACTTGCCATAGCGGGATTAACTAGAACCACTATGGTTAAGGGTCTGTTAATAATTCCATAATATATCCTGCTTTGGTCTGAATACTACTTCAACTTGACAAGAGAGTTTTTCCTTTGACTATCCTACTAGCAACCATTTCCTTCTCTCCTCATCTCAGGCCAAATAAGTGCATTGGGGTTGAGTTTGTTTTTACTGCAAGGAAACAAGCATTTTTAACAGGGATATTGATGGTTCCTAAATATTCAGGAGTAGGAGCAAAGACATTTGCTACTGGGGGCAAGAGAAGAAATTATTATTTTCTAAGAAACAAAACACAAACCCTGGAAATCCTCACACACAGTTGGCTAACTTATTAACTCTGCTATAATTGGGGTATAGTTATATATGGATCCACTGCAACCAGAATTTGACAGTGCTCTTTGCTTTCTTCTTTGTACCTCGTGTGTATGTAATGGCACCTTTAGGGATCACCCCAAGAATAAAAGAATAGTATTTAGAATGGGTATCATTATTGTTATTACTATTATTTATTAAATTTGTATACAGTGGTACCTCGGGTTACATGCACTTCAGGTTACAGACGCTTCAGCTTACAGACTCCTCTAACCCAGAAATAGTACCTCGGGTTAAGAACTTTGCTTCAGGATGAGAACAGAAATCGTGCTCTGGCGGCGCAGCAGCAGCAGGAGGCCCCATTAGCTAAAGTGGTGCTTCAGGTTAAGAACAGTTTCAGGTTAAGAACGGACCTCTGGAACGAATTAAGTACTTAACCCGAGGTACCACTGTACTGCCTTTAGTCTGAAGATCACCGGGTAGTTCACAGCATAAAAATACAAAATGCATAAAAGAAACAAACAGACAAACCAAAGAGAAACACATTTAAAATGCCAAAGAATATTTAATTAGCCAAAGGCTTGGTTATAGAGAAACGATTTTGCCTGACACCCAAAGATGCATAATGAAGACACCAGGCAGGCCTCCCCGGGGGGAGCATTCCACAGACGGGGAGCCACTGCAGAAAAGGCCCGTTCTTGTAGAATGCCCATGTGATACCTTTTCTCGTGACATGCTGAGAGGCATACTACTTTATCACTACACTCGGAAGCAGCTTCAGGTATTGACCAAGGTCCAGCAATTGACCTTGATGGTTGAAGCTCCAGGGAAGCATCTAGGATTAGCATGCCAGTCAATTGACCAAATACTGTCAGCTGGCCAACTGTTACTTGACTGTGGCCAAACATTGTCAGATGCTTGAAGAATTCGCCTCCAGCCTCCTTAGCATAACTCCTTTCAGTAGCAGCCCTGGGTGAAGCTGCTCAGCTGCCCACTCCCCAATACTTGTGTTGACTCCAGCTACCTGGACAGGCTGTGCAACCCCAGCCACCCCAGCCTCGTCCAGGTAAGGTACAACAACACCGACATCATCCAGAAGGTGGCTCAGTGGCCCTGCCTCATCTCATAGGCCACTGTTGCTGCCTTTCAGCTTCTCACTGCAGCTTTTCCTTCTCTGGCCAACGAAGGGGGCCAGGCTGGTGTTCTCCTCACAATGATGTTTATCTTGAGAGGCAAAAGGTGCAACATCCCAGCAGCTCTTGGTTCCCTGATCAGTGGGAGAGGCTACTTACCTCTTTTTCCTTGTTCTATTTTATTTTGCCGGTTTTTCAAAAAGTTGCAACAGGTTGATCATGCCAGTCAACAAAAATTAAAGTCTGTCGTGTCTGAAATGTATATTTTTTCCTTAATGAAGCTTTTTGATCATACTCACTGGAGTAGTTCTGGAAGTCAGGCAGAAGAATCAGTAGAGGTAGCAGAGAGGTTAACCTCAACTAGGTGGGCAACCTGTGGACATCTGGATGTCTTGGACTCCAGGTCCCATCATCCATGACTGCTGGACGTACTGGCTGAGACTGATGGGAGTTGGAGCTCAACAACATTTGGAAAGCCGCAAGTCGCCCACCCTTGACTTAAGCAAAATCCATGGTGTCAAGCCAGTTTGATTATGGGGGCAAATTATGGCCATATCCCTGCAACTAATTGTGCTGCCCAGAGCAAAAAAATAATGGGACTCAGATTGTCTGTTCACTTAATAGACAACCAGCTAGAAAACACCAAGAACCTGCCAGCATTCTGTACTGGGGATTTCCGCAGAGAGCTAGCAGGAACCTGCTCAGTAACTTTACCTGTAACGTCCTCATGGGTGTGCTTTGTTGTTCATAGGTGTGCCAATGTTATCCGTCCAGCCGAAAGGGAAGCAAAAGGGCTGCGCTGGCTGCAACCGGAAGATTAAGGACCGATACCTTTTGAAGGCCTTGGATAAGTACTGGCATGAAGATTGTCTAAAGTGCGCCTGCTGCGACTGTCGCCTGGGAGAGGTTGGATCAACACTTTACACAAAGGCAAATCTCATTCTCTGCCGCAGAGATTACCTGAGGTAAGTTAGGTTTTATGCCACACCTGCTTATAAGCATCTCACTCAATAAACTGCTTTCTTTTTTCCCCTGCCATTGGCGTTTAAGACGTAACTCTATTGTTTGTTTACTTTATTTCCTTTTGGAAAATCTGTGGCGTACCTGTACAAAGAAGACCAACCCCCACAAAACAAACCTATGTCAACTTTTCAGGAAGAATAACTTTGGTGGGATGCTTTTTGTTGGAACCATAGTACAGAAGGAAAGGGTTATACTTGCCCCCCCCCCAAAAGCCACAAACTGCTATTTAAATAACAAAAGACACATGAAATGCATTCACACCCTAAGTTTCTTAGTTAATTTTCTATTCTGATGCACCTTCAAAGGAAAATATGCTTAGATTTTTAGGAGTAAATAAAATAGAAAGCCTGTTGGACCTTATTTATCTCTCATTTCTTTTGGCCAAAGTTGCCAAAAGTTGGGGAAATGAATTGGGATTGCAAACGTTCCCTCCTTTGCCCTTCTTTTGCCCCAAATTGCATAAGTACTGAGCAACCAAAGGGGAATCCCTCAGTTATTTGAATGCAGAATCTCCAATGATCCTGAGAAACCTTCAAAAGATGCTTTTTCTCGCCCGGGGTAAGGAGGAGAATTCCCACACTCAAAAAACAATATGATCTCCCCCTTCACTGCTTACTTTTTCCTGCAGTGAGGGGAGTAAAAGTAAAAGAAGTGCATAAGTTTTACTCATAATTTAGTAACAATTGAGATACAATCAGTTTCCTGTGAAATTCAGCAACAAAAATACTATGGGGTTGATACTCAGATAATACAAATAGAAATAAAGAACTAAATATATATATACCGGTATATACTCAAACAGGTATGGGGTGCCTGTGGTCCTTCAGATGTTGGATTTTGTGCACCAGGAACTTCAATCTTCATGGCCTGTGTTCTGAAATAAAGGGAGCTGTGGTCCAACAATATATGGGGGATCATGTCTTCCCAATCCCTGTGCTATAGGCAGGGCTTTTTTTTTCAGCCAGAACTTGTCATAACTCAACTCCAGCACCTCTCAGGTGAGCACCATTGCCATTCTAAGAGAATGAGGGATATATTCATGGTGAGTTCCAGCTCCTCTTTTTCTAGAAAAATAGCACAGGCTGTACAAAACATTCATAGTATCATGAAATAAAGGAAAGGTATGCAGGCCTTACAATGGTTTTACCTTGCTTCCAGATACGGGCTGAATAATAACGTAGCTCTTGTAAACGGTCCTACCTGACACCGCTTTCCAAATTCCAAAACTGCCACTTTCCACCTCAGCAGCGATCATGTGAATCAAGCCTATACAAAGTGTGTGGGTAAACTTTTGCAGAAGATGTTTTATATGCATTGAATCATTCTTAGCCCCGTTGTATGGATTAGGTGGGCTTGAATGGCTCCTTCAGCTTTCTTGCGGAGCTCAATAAATTTGTTAAAATGATGCTGTATCCATGTAAAAAAGCATACAGCAGAAACGCTTTCAAATACCATTTGAAAAGTATCCCTGGCACTCTTAGTGCACTGCAACAGGGCATTGGTCCCTGGCACAGAGGCCTGTGTAGCTGAAGAGGCATCATCCTGTGTAGGGCAAGTGGAGCGGGACTGTCCCGCTCAGGCCCTCTTGCCATTTCAAATGCATTAGCACACCTACACACGCCATTCCCTTTACTCCTACAAAATGCCAGCATCGCTTTGTACCAGAGCTCTGGGATTTGGGACCTCTCTGTCCTTTCAGGTGGCACGCAAGGGACTGCAGGCGGAATCGGCTATTAGCTGTCATGCCAGCATAGGCGAAAGTGGGGGAAGGTGGCCTGGTTCCAGCTCCAGTTCAAAGGCATAAATGGGTAGCACTGAAGACTGTGGGCTTCTGCAGATGACTTGCTTATTGAGCATCCGTCCTGATTTGCTTGCACAAAGCTTACGCAGAGGTTAGAGCACGTCCAGTCTTTAACGAGCAGTCGTTCTCCTTTGTTTGCACAGTGATTATACACCTTTCTGTTGATCGTTAGTTCTGTTCACACTTTTCAGCGCATTTCCTGTCACTTTCCTAACCATTAAAAAATTGTTTGTTTGTTTCTTAAATAGATTTGTTGCTCTGTGGCGACAGAGTCCTTTAACCCACTTTAATTGAGCAAACTTGCCTTTCCGGTATGCACTGGAAGCCCTCCTGCAAAATACTGACAGTCTGGAGGTGTGACCCCCTGTTTGCTTGTATCTTTTGCATCATCACCTTGGCCCTCAGTATCAAGACTAGGGCTGCAAATGTTCTTGACTCTTTCCAGAGAGAAATCATCACCACAGATTTGGAGAGGAAATGCAGCCTTGGCACACTATAATATCCACTCCCCCTCATTTTAAATCAGCCCTCAGAAAGGTCTCCAACTCTTACCTTTGGGTATAATTAGAATCATAGCACTGTATGGAATTAAAATCTTGTTTGTTTGCTGGCTTTATTAGATTTCTTACCTGGCCTGTACCATAAGGTCCCAGAATGGATTACAGAAATAAAATATACAATAAATATACAATAAAATATACAATAAAATATAAAATTTATTTATAAAACAGAGCCGTGAAAATGTAAAAACAGTTCAATACATAAAAGAGTTTAAAACAATGTCACATCTAATAACAAGGCAAACATTTGAAAGCAATTCCATATATATAAAAACAGTTTTAAAATACTTCCAGTACAGATGCAATCTGGGAAAAGAACTCATCCATCAAAGGCTTGCTGAACACTCCACCCTGTGGAAGGCCACCGTCTTCTCAATAGACAAATGTAAACCGTTTCTGGTCCACAAATCAGTCCCTTGGTACCTATACTACACTGGCTCTCATCTTCTGGCATCTTTGTCTGTTTTTTTGTTTTAATGTAGCATTAGCATCCTACCTTTCCTCCAAGAAGCTTAAGAAGACATATATGCTTCTTCTTCTCCTTCCCATTTCCTCCCTCGCAACAACCCTGTGGGCTGAGGAATGGGGACTTTCCTAAGGTCACCCAGTGAGCTTCATGGCTTGGCAGGGGCCCGAACACTGGTTTCCCAGGTCCCAGCACATCACTCCTAACCACTACACCACACTGGCTCGCAATGAAGAAGGCACTGGCGTTTCAGGAAATTAGAGGGCATCAACCGTGAGAGGGACTTGTGCCTCCACTTGCCCTGCTTCTTGTGTGAGGCAAGATCTGCAAGTCTGCTTTTTCCGCTGAGATGTGTGATCTCAACATGCATACTCCCCCTCCTTCCGTTTTGAGTGTCATTTGCATCAATCTTTTTAGCTATCAAATGGAATTATGGTTAGTTGATTATTAGCTATGGCCCCACAACCCAGAAAAAACTTGTCACAGTTGAGACTCACAGAAATAAATAGGATTTTAGTTCATCACAGCCAAGTCCCATTTCAGTAGTCACAACTAGCTTGTCCTGGATTCCACCCAATGCCTTTTTGAATGTTATGAATAACTCCTCGCTCTTTCTTGTAGGAGCTATTGTAAATGAACCTCACAGACCTGCTATCTGAACATAGATTTATGCAAACGTCCATTTTATTTGTTCAAATAAATACTTTGGAGAGGCTTCTTGTACTGAAGCATGTAAACAATCACCGTGAACCATGTCATGGCTGCGGGTCAGGTTGTACGATACGATTTCAGGGAGCTGATGTTCCTTTCCTGCCAGCCTCAGCCAACTTTAGTTCCATTCACCATAATTATTTTTTTTGTATTTTGGCTTATTGTAATTAAAGGGAAGGCAGGAATAGGAAGGGAAAGCAGGGGGATACACATCTCTGTATTCTGACAATACCTCTAAATGGCTGAGTGGCACATTATTGGAATGTCATATGCCTTGTAAAGCTTGTTCCATTCAGGACAGAAATAGAGGCTCCGAAAGAAAATTAGTAGTTGCATTCTCAAGGTTAACATTTAAATTTACATTAGCAGGAATATACGCCGGTTGAGACGCAGTTTCAGAGCCTTTCCATAAAGATGCCATTATATCCAGAAACAAGGAGGCAAGTAAAACAGCTAGAAAGCACAAGGCACAGTTTTGTGAACACTTTGTGATAGAGGGAGATCTAATGGTTGTGGCTTCTGGTGCCCATGCTGCTAATATTCTGCAAACAAAGACAGTGTCTGGTAGGGCAGCTAGGGAATAGGCAGATCTGTCAGTTTTGGCTTCCCATTTTCCCAGTCTTAAATTCAGTTCTTCACATTTCCACATTAGATTGTTATTTTTTAAAAAATAAAATAAAACCTAATGGAAATTCATTAGCATTTTAAGTTCTTTTAACATCTATATATTCAAATAAATTAGTATTTATTCATTTAACAAAAGTGTATGTGTATACACACACACACACCTCCATCTCATAAAATATTAAGGCAGTGTACAGCGATATATGTATACAAAAAAAACATAAAACACCACTAACACAGTACGAAACAATCATTAAATGACTGACTAATCAAAAAGGTTTTAAATGACTGTGAGGGCTGGTGGCCTAAAAGGGTCTTCAAGAGACGCCCAAGTGTCAAAAGGTAAGGATTGTCTGTCAGATCTGTGCCAGAAGAGTGTTCCATGGCATTCGACTAGCAGTACTCAGTGCCCAAGAACAAGTTGAAGCCAATCGGGGTCTGTAACATCAGAGGCGGATCCGAGGGAGCACAGATTTGGGGGTGAGAAGCTGCATTGGGTGAGAAGCCTCGGAAGTGCTGCCTGTGGAGGGTGCTATATTTTGGCGTCGCACAGGACATCACTGAAATTTGAGACCTCAAGGGTGGAATCTACACACATAAAAAACCGCTGTGAAAATGCTTTTTAAAAAACGTATTGAAAAATATATTGAGCTCACCTTCGCCATCTTGTATCACATTTGTGTATTGCACTTTACAGCACATTTAATATGTTTTATTTGCAGCTTCAGTAGCAGACCTTGGACTCAGCTAGACAGCTGTATAGCTCAGTCCAAGGTCTGCTACTGGTAACATGGGGGACAACTAACAGCATTCCTCTGGATGATCTCAGGGCTTGGCCACACTTTCCCCGTGCCTAGAAAGCATGGGATGGGTCTGAGTAGTTTGCCTTTGCCCCACCACTTCCCCCTGAAAAACCCGCTCTTTGGTGCTAAACCAGAACAAATAGCCGATTGCCATTTGTTCCGATTCACTGCTAAACTATGGGTTTTCCTGGGGAAAGACAGTGGGGCAAATGGAGGCATGGATGAACCCTCAGTGACTGAGCTAGGATATAAGGGCTCAGGTGGTACGCCGGGTAACCTGAGGAAGGCAGTCCTTAAGGTACATACTAAAGAAATGATGGGTTGACTTTCTTTCTCTTTGGGATGAGGAGAGCCATCCTGGCCGTCAGCTGCATGTCCTGAGAAGATACCTTTTATTGCTCAAGAACCATGACTGTAGCTCAACAGCAATACTCTGTGTTTCCTACCCTCAGCCAGTTGCATAGTGCAGCGGTCTGTATTTTAGTCTGTCCTCAGCAACCGTTCTGTGGACATCCTGTTTCAGTTTCCAAAGTGCTTCATAAGCACTGTGGGTGAAAGGTGTTTACAGTAGCTTCAGTGTCTCTTTTCATTACTGTCTGTGCAGAGTAAGACCTTGATTCTTGGAGGTGTGCCGTTTCTACCTGGAGAAGAGCTGCTCTCAGGAATACCTAGTTTTCATCAGGCTGCCATTTTGAGGCAAGGGCAGTGGAACAAAATTAAATGGTCAGATCTGGACGTAGACCCTGAATGTCACATGTACGCATGCCAAACTTGTCAGACTCAAGTAACTCTGTCAAAGTGATGAATACAAGTGACTGCAGCTTCTGTGTTCAGGAACGGACTTTGGTAAAGCCAAGAATCGTTTTAAGGCAAATGGTGCTTCTTCCACAAATAGATGTCGTGTTTTGTGGCCACTGGCAACAAATACCACTGGACAGGAATAGTGAACTTTTAAATAGAAAGCACCAGTCTTTAGAATTTCGATGGAAACATTAATATAACTTCCCAAAAGAAGATGGCAATCAATCTGTTCATATTTTTTAAGATGTACATCTATGTAAGAGGATAAAAACAAGAACCGTACATGAAATGTGTGTGTGGGGGGGTCCATTAGGGCAAAATAGATACTGCCCCACTAACCTATGTGCGTCTCCAGCTAGCCCCCCCCCCCCACCTGCCTGCCTTCTTACTTACAACCAGTTTAAGAAGTAGCACTGGCTTCCAGCTTCATCCTCAGTCTCAGTGTTGCACTGAGCTCATCAGGGAGGAAGAAGTTCAAAGTAGTTGACTCTGCTTGCCATTGGCTCTAGCTCCCCCTACTGCTGGCCTCCTGCATTATGCCCTAGCAGTCCCAATGGATGTCACTGACACACAGCCACTAACAACACATGTGGGTAGGTGAAAAAAAAGTCCACAACCTTTTTTTTGCACAATACCTTCCATAGTTTGGTGTAGCAAGTGGCAGGGACTAAATGACCCCATCCAGCTTTCTGGGTAGAATTTCAGAGGAAACAAAAGCAATGTGGTGTAGTGGTTAGAGTGGGAGACCAGGGCTGAAATCCCTGCTTGGCCCTACTTGCTTCAACCTAACACACACCACAGAGTTGTTGTGGGGATTAAATGGGGGGGGGGGCAACGACCATGTATGCCACCTTGAGCTCCTTGGAGAAAAGGTGTGATATAAATGCAATTAATAAATCATAAGACGAGGTTCATTGTACTGACTTATTTTCCCTCCCGCCCCCAATATATGGAGGTATCATTGATTAGGTCCCAAGAAATTTGAGTTCCCATAATGAGGCACCCTCAAAACAAGCTATTGGGGAAGTCCCACTCCTCTTACTTCTCAAAGTGTCATCCTTGCCCAGTTCCAAGGTGTGGAGTTAACACATGGCTGGCTGGATTCCAGCACCAAAAGAAGAGATAGACACTGCAGTTGTATGAGTTCTCCAGATAAGCAGCTACACACATGCACACACCACAAATGTGGGCAGGAATTTTGCATCACCTTTGTTATTTATCTCAAGCAAGTCTTCAACTCCCTTGGGTGCTAAGCATGCTTCCCTAAACAATGCTAGGGAAGCTATAGCACTTTTCATTCCTTTTTTGTGATACTATCCTACAAGACTGACTACGAAATGTGGGTTTGCCACATCAGAATGGCAATGCCGGGATAAGGAGTAAGGCAAAGACGCTGCTATAATAATGTGATCTCTATAAAAGGATTTCCCTATTCCTTTCATTTAACCTACATTTGGCTTGAAAGATCTGAGCAGAAATTTACAGCTGCCCATTTCTGCCGTGCTCAGATGTAGCAGTCATCCCATTAGAGCATACTGGCTTTGGCATAATGGGTCGCATAAAAGTTCTATTGCACTGTCTGCAACTTTGAAGCAAAGACCTTCCCCAAAGTATGATATCTTAACTGAGGCCGTCTAGTTGAAGTTCCACACTCTAAAGGCAAAAATAGATTGCACTTGGTTTGTTAGTTGACTTTTTTATTATTTCCTAAAGCCTTGTGATTAAGTGAAAAGCTTGCGTGGACTAAATCTTGCAGCCGTTTGATGTTCCAACCTGCCTCTGGCACTTTCAGACTTGCTGTTTTGCTACTGATAATTTTTAAACTCTCCAAAGAGACCTCTGCTCTGTTCATGTGTGTTTGCATAGCCTCTGTGAAACTCAAGTTGTGTGTTAATGCTCGTTGCAGCAGTTACACCCCAGGTGTCTCCCCCACGTAATACTAATACTGTGGCCAGCAAGCCAAAACCCTGTGGTTGAAATGAAGCACTCAAATTTGTACAAATTTACTGGATTTCTTTTGTAAAATGGTTACACGGTTTGCTCAAAAGAAATGGAGTCGGGCTCTAGCAAATTCTGAAGGACACGGAGAAGAAAGTGCCCGATAGTAAAATTCTTCCTTCTTCAGAGATGAGAAGCTTTATATTGAGATCACCACTGGTTTGAGTCTACTGCGTTGAAATGTAACGGCTTCTGTCTGAAATTAGTAATTGATTTCTTAAACTCTGGCATGAAGAGAGGAGGACTGATAGCTGAAAGGGCACAGTGGCTAGGGTGAATCTTACATAACGAGAGCCCTGCTATATCAGACCAAAGGCCCATCTTCTTCAGCATCCTGTTCCCCCAGTGATCAGCAAGGTGCCAATGGACAGCCAGCAAGATGAACCTGCATGCAGCCCTGCTAGTTTGTCAGCTGCCTCCTCAGCTACCATGGAAATCTTGGACAGCTGAGTGGAGGCTGGCTCCTCGCCTTATGTGTCATTGGCATAAGAGCCAACTCCTAGGGGCCAAGGTCTCTTCACCCCCAATAAAATTGAGAGGGCCACCCCCACCCCAAATGATGGGCATTGACATTCAAATGGTGTGTCTTGTGATTGATTATGTGTGGCAGGAATTCCCTGGGGTCCCTCTCGTATTTTATCCAAGTTGGCACTTGTCAGGCTTCAGGGAATCAGATTTCTCCCACTCCCCACCCCACTTACCACCTTGGCAGTAGGTAAGCAGAACAAAGGAAAAGGAGTCTTCTTACCAGTTAGAAACTTTCATGATCACAGCGAGAGAACAAAGAATCCATTCCTAGGAATTCCCAATTAAGGGTCCCACCCACTTCCTCCCTAGTCACCCACATCATTACCGTGTCTTGTAACCTGATCCCACAATCACTGTGTTTTCTGTTCTGCCACCTTTTTAGCTCTTCTTGTTCTTGGGCTGGGTGGAGGAATGCTTCCCAGAGATAGTGAATCTGTTAATTCTCTCTCTCCCAGTGCTTCTTCTCCTAGCTGTTCCCCATCCAGTATTTCCCAGCTTCTGCCTTCTGAACTGTGTCCCTCTGCAAACCACTGTTCAAAATCTATACTGTCCTCCTGCTCCTGGGAAGATTCAGGATCCTGATCAGGAGCAGGGGGACGGTCCCACCATTCCTCCTCAGTGCAGTCCTCCTCAGGACAGTCCCTGGTAGCACCCCTGGTATCTTCTGGTAATATTGTGACAGGACCCTTTCCCAAGTCACCACTTGAGCTCTTGCCACACCCAGCCTCTCATTCCTCCTCCTCTGCTTGCCATCTATCTTGATTGGCACCATGGGACCCACGGCAGGGTTGGGGTTTTTTGTCCCAATGTGCCTCACTTTACACTTGCATACATTGAATCACATCTGCTGCTTCAATCCCCATTCATCTATTAAGGATAAAGTCTTCCTGTTCTGGGTGGCTTGTATCAAAGGGTGATCACTATTCCATGCAGACCCCAGGCTTGTACCATTAGCTATCCGTTCGCCAACAAAAACTGCTCTTTTATAAGATGTATACTATCCAGGTAAGCAAGGCACTGTTAAACAGCATACATGTGGAAGGGTTACAGCTCAGTAACAGAGGACATGTTCTGCTTGCCAAAGATCTCAGGTTCAATTCCCAGTAAAGTGATATCTTGGATCCCACACATGTTGCGAGTCGAACCTCTTGGCTCCTGAACACCGCAAACCCAGAGGTGAGTGTTACGGCTTGTGAACGTTCTTTGGAACCCCAATGTCCGATGTGACTTCCTCGGCTTCCGATTGGCTGCAGGAGCTTCCTGCAGCCAATTGGAAGCCGTGCCTTGGTTTCTGAACATTTTGGAAATTGAACAGACTTCCAGAACAGATTCCTACCACTGTACCTCTAGGTAGGGCAGGGAAAGACTCCTGTCTGAAACCCCAGAGAGCCACTGGAAGTAAATGTAGGTCGGGGTGTCTAATCAATACCCCTGCAGATGTTGTTGGAGTCCCAGCCAGCATGGCCAGTGGTCAGGATGATGGGATTTGTAGTCCAACCACAACTGGAAGGCCATAGGTTGGTCATACCTGCTGCAGGCAATCCTGAGCTAGATGGACAAGATACATGTGCCATTTAGCACAACTAAAAAGGTGCAATTTATTTTGTAGAAGGGAAGTAAGTGTTCTTCCTTATAGATCTTTACCATACATATGCCAAAGAGTGAATCTGAAAAGGTAGCACATGTATCTTGTTCCATCTGTGCGTCTGTCTCTTCATCGGACTGGAAAAGTGTAAAAAGACTCTCAAACTAGGTCACCTTTTATCATACCACAGAAAAAGCTTGTAACAAGACACTGCACTTTCTTGATGCAACAATTCATTGGTTGCTGTCCTGTTAATTAAGTACGCAAATATTTATCCAAACAGCCCAAGGAGCACTAGATCCTTTGGATAGGCAGAGCTTCATAAAAGCTGCTGTAGTGTTTCTATGGAGGATGCACAATGAATTCTGATAAACTGGAGCTTGAAAATACCATGGTTCAGCAAATGGGGATTCTGCTGAAAACTAGATTCAGCGGCTGAGTGCATCAATGACAGGCATGTCATCATTACAATAGCAAATCTGTGATATTTTTAAATATGTCTCTGACGAGGAAGTCGTCCCCCCCCCCATTGGAAGATTTTCCAGAAAGTCAAGTACATACAAAAATGAGCTTGTTAGGAGAAATTCACATTAAGATACTGAAGAACTTTCATAAGGAACTTGATGGAGAACAGTTGTTTTTTTTTTGAAGAAAGGAACCGGAAAATTGGCAGATTTGTCAATCCCTAGAGATATGCCATGTGAATATTGTTTTCTCATAAGCAGGCATATATTGAAGGTCAAATTTTGTCCCATTTCAGAGATGCTGTGTAATGTAATGTGTTGCCTTATGCAGTAATTCCAGTACAATTTCTATTCCTTATCTAGATCCACAATAGTGGAAGAGATGAGACATTATAAAAACCATTTGTACTTTCTGCCCAGACACAGTGGTCCAGTGCCGAGGGCCTTCAGGCTGTTCCCTCGCTGTGAGAAGCCAAGTTACAGGGGACCAGGCAGAGGGCCTTCTCGGTAGTGGCGCCCACCCTGTGGAATGCCCTCCCACCAGATGTCAAAGAGAAAAATAATTACCAAACTTTTAGAAGACATCTAAAGGCAGCCCTGTTTAGGGAAGCTTTTAATGTTTAATAGGTTATTGTATTTTAGTGTTTTGTTGGAAGCCGCCCAGAGTGGCTGGGGAAACCCGGCCAGATGGGCGGGGTATAAATAATAAATTATTATTATTATTATTATTATTATTATTATTATTATTATTATTATTATTATTATTATTATTATTATTGAAGTTATATAAGACTTATTATTACTATTCATATTGAAATCTTCATATTGGGGCACTTTCATAAATTTCTTTTGATGTTGATGCTGTTGCTTATTTACTGAGACAATTCGATTACAGAAACACTTTCTGTGGTTAAATTATTATTATTGTTAGCAGTATCACATTTTATATTTTGGAATATCACTATGATAATTGCTCTGTTCATCTCAGGTACATAGAATCATAGAACTGTAGAGCTGAAATGAATTATGCTTAATGGCCCCAAGGGTTATCTAGTCCAGCCCCCTGCTATGCAGAAATTTCAACTAAAGCATCCATGACAGATTGCCACCCAACCTCTGCTTAAAAGCCTCCATGGAAGGAGAGTCCACCACCTTCTGAGGGAGTCCATCCCACTGTTGAATAGCTCTTACCACCAGAAAGTTCTTCCTGGTGTTTTGTTGGAATATCCTTTTGTTTTGTTGGAATAACTAGAAGCCATTGGTTTGGGTCCTACCCTCCACTGCAGGAGAAAACAAGTTTCCTCGATCTTCCATGTTTCAGCCCTTTAGATATTTGAAGATTGGCTATGCTATTTCCTCTCAGTCTCCTCTTTTCCAGGCTAAACATTCCCAGGGCCCTCATAATGTTTGGTTTCCAGACCTTGATCATCGTGGTTGCCCTCCTCTGCACACATTCCAGCTTGTCAACATCTTAAATTGTGGTGCCCACAGTACTCTAGGTATGGTCTGACCAAGGTAGAAAAGAGCAGGACTATTACTTCCCTTGATCAGGACACTATATTTCTGTTGATGCAAGCTAGAATAGCATTGGAGATGTTTTTGCTGCTGCATCACACTGTGGCCTCATGGTAAGTTTGTGGTCTACTAAGACCCCCTAGATCCTCTTCACATGTACTCCTGGCAAGCCAGGTGTCCCCCATTTTATATTTGTGCAGCTCCTGCGCATGTTGGCCAGGGCAGAGCACAATGGCAGAAGGAAGCCATTTTTGGAGGCATGCTATGTGGAGAGCCATAATGAATGTTCCAGTTCTAGTGGAGAAAGCGAGGCAGTGTCAGACATAGCGAGCATCCTGACAGAAGGCACAGAGGTGGGGCTGAGAGGGGGACAAAGAAGACACCCTTTGAGATGAGTTTGAAAGCAACACTGTCCTCATTAAGAAAGTGAATTGGCGCAAAAAAGCATTAAATCTAATGTGCTTTTCTAAAGAATCAATTACTATTCCTTGGAAGAAGCCAGCCTGCTAGCCATATTTATCATAGGACCTGCTCACTGTGCCATCATTTTGGACAAAGTACCAAACCTTAGGTAAATCTGCACACCCGCCATGGATTTGCGACATAGCTGCAGCCCCTGAAACATGCGCAAACTACTGTACAAACGATTGCTGCTCTGAACAGAGAAGTCTTTAAATAAAAAGCCGCCTTCAACAGTCACGCGCCACTAAGCGTGCTTCCTTTTATTCCATTTTCTCCCATCAATTCATTCGTATTCACTGCCAGCCCTCTGTGCCAATTAGCTTTAATTTTTACTATACACAATGACATCAACAGCCAATGGGATTCTAGGCTCGCAGGATTTTAGTGTGCCTATAAACTACAGAAAATTGTCCTTGGCTAAACTCCTGCTTTCAGATTGGCTGACGACAATAGGCATGGTTAAGTTCAGAGTAAGAGCCATTAAGCATAATTACTACCACAGGGTAAAAGTTTAATTGTGTTAAATTTTAAATCTGCATAGCCTAAGCTTATTTACAAGCTGGCTAGGTCCTTCTGTTACATAAGGGAAAATAAATCTGTACTTAAAAATTTGCTGCTTGCCAACTTTTATTTTACAAAAAGTTTTTTAAAAGCTGATAAAAGCTTCTCTTGTCTCTGACTCATTCCTTCCTGTTGGGATCACGCTGGCTAAGTATTGAGGATCTTATGATATACTGCACTAATATGTCTGAGCCTTCTATTGATATGAGTGACAAGATTGCGTTTTGTATGAAAGACCGGGGGGGGGGGTCACAGGGACTGAGGATCCTCTCCCTTGTTTTGATACATTTAAGTCATGAGGATTTTTATTGCTGGAAGAAATCCTGACGTCCCTCACTCCTAACCACCTCCAATATCCTGTTGTAGATCCTCTAGGGAAAGGAGCACAACTGGTCATGTTATCAAAAGAAAATGCATTTATTGGTGGGAAACATACCTTGCCTTCAGGGCTATATAAATCATGAGACATGCTCCCCTCCTTCACTTGAGAACACATATGGATGGCTTTTCTGATATTACCAGACTGTGGGTACATGGCAAACATCTGGACACTTTCACCCTTTTTGAAAATGGAGTTGCAAAAAAAAAATCTAAGGGGCAGGTGAAGTCCTTAAGGGAAGAATGGGACATAAGAAAAGGCTTTTTTGTTGTTGTTGAGAAGGCCTTCCCCAACTTGGTGTCCTCCAGATGTTTGGCACTACAACTCATAATTCCTAACCATTGGCCATGCTGGCTCAGGCTAACAGGAGATGTGGTCCAAAACATCTGGAAGGCATCGGTTGTGGAAGGCTGGTTCAAATCAAAGTCTTTCTGTTCTAACATGCTGTTACCAGCTTTGGCCAGTTGCATGCCTATAGGAAGTTCACAAGGAGTGTGTGGTGCGGATCATTTCTTGGTGCCCCCACCCCAACCTGCTACTAAAATAGCAAACCATTTAGCTGTCGCCACTAATTGTAACTGATCCAGGAATGGAGAACCTGTGACCTTCCAGATGTTGTTGGGATCCCCAACTCCCATCATCCCCAGACAGAATATCCCAATAGTTAGAGATGGTGGGAGTTGTACAACAGCATCTGAAGGCCCAATGGTTCCCCCACTCTAAGTCATCCAAGTTGGTGGTCATCACCTCACCTCATCTTGGGGGGAGGGGAGAAGAAAGGAAAAAAGGTTTGGATCCTACGCTAAGTTGACTTAAGGAAGTTCACCCATCTTCTCATACCCAAAAATCCTCTGGAACCCCATTCCACATTGTTTAAGAGGGCTCCAGAGAGGCTTTATAGGTGTGGTGGCGGCTGCAATGGGGAGAAAATCATGGAAACCTTCCCTTCTGTAAACTTATTTAAGGTAAGTCATTTTAGGGTGCAAGCCAATGCGTTGAAAAATCAAAGCTTGTTTTCTGCCCTCAAACTCTGCTTGTACATCCTTTTGAAAGTCATGACCAATTGTCTGGGAACATAACCTCTGCATGCCAAAGAGCTCAGTCTAGAATGCATAGCAGATGTATTCAGTTTATGTCCCTTAGTTCCTGTTGACAACCCCACTTAGATTACCTAACTGCTCGTTGAACATCCCAGGACATTTTTAAATGCAAGCAAATTTACCCTTCTGTGCCGTTCCCACAAAAGACAATTTGAACTTGGAAGTGCTAGAGTAAGTGAGATATATTCATATGCTGAAGAGTGGGAAGAAATGTTCGAGGCCGAGAACGAGATTAGCACGCAGACTAGCTGGGAGCTATATTTGTTACAGACATTAAAAAGCAACATGATTTCAGCTGGACAGAACATAAGCCTTAAATCTTATGCAAACATTCAAAGCTGTTTAACACTGTCTTACCCCCAAAGCCCCTGGAAGGAGGCAGGTGAATCCAGTACCAAATACATTTTTCATGTCCCTTAAGCTGACTGTTTAAATAGTTAAGTGAACATCTGTCCAAACTTCCCATCATTTCCATTTAGAGAAGCCGCTAATTCAAAGGGTGACAAAAAGTGCCTGTTTAACAATGCAGATGGTGCTGTCTGCCCCCCTTTTTTTGTTTAATCTAGATTGAGCTCCACACAACTGTGATGCTAATGAATAATGGATTTTTTTTTATATTCGCACATGGAGTGGCATTGCGCTCTGAACAAATCTAGGATTAGCTTGCTTCTAATTTCCCCATTTGGATATAGGGCAGTGATTTATTTATTTTATAATGGTAACCGATGTGGATATTTTAAAGATCAGAGGGGTAGCATTCTGATTTCAAAGATGAAAGCAACTTGTCAACTTTGTCATTTGGAAGAGTAACACAGATTAATATGAGTGCAGCAATAAAATGCTGAGAACCTCCATTTTTTTGCAATTTAAGTGAACTGCATCCATCAGTGATACTTATATTTTATTGGCAAAATTGACACAAATTTGCAACTGTCTGATAAACACATTGTGTGTTACCTCACAGTTTTCATAGAACTAGTGTCCCTTTAAAGATAAACAAGTATAGTCTCATTTCAAAGATAAAAGAAGTGGGGATACTTTCTAAAGCACAAACCAAATCAAGATGAGGCAATGTTATAGTTTCCTGAACTGATTTAGGCCATTTATATTCATAAAACCTACAGAGAGGTGATGAGTTAGTAGTCATTCAGTAGCAGCAGCAATTATTATTATTATTATTATTATTATTATTATTATTATTATTATTATTATTATCCCACCTTTCCTCCTATCCCACCTTTCCTCCAAGGAGCTGGAAGTAGCATGCATGGTCCTCCCTATCCCCTTTTTACCTCACAACAACCCTGTAAGTAGGTTATGTTTAGAGAAATAATGACTGGCCCAAGGTGAGCTTCATAGCTGAGTAAAGACTAGACTCCTTTACACCACACTGGGGCAAAAAATCATATTCAGCTGACCCCAGAAAGCACATTGGTTGAACAAATTCATGTGAGATTCGAAGTGTTCAAATATTTGTGGGGTTCCTTTTTCAGTGGAATGTCTTTTGAGGGATGTGAAATGCCCTGCATAGTCATTTCCTGGGTTTGTTTCCCTTTCGTTGCAAAATTCATTTAATGCCTCTTTCTACTTGTTTGCTTAAAGCTATTGTTCACTATAGCGGCCATTAAGTTAGATAACAGCTTGAGCTAAAACAATGTAAAGTAACAATAGGATAAAATCCATTCAACGTAGTCATTACAACAAACTAATGTGAATAAAGACCTTTCATATCAATTGACTTAGGCTGGAATTCAAAACACACTTCCAAAGGCCTAAATCCAGCTAACACAGATGAATTTCTGAGTAAACATGCAATAGATTGATCTTCATATCTAACTTTTGAAGATAGTGTTGGCTTCACTGCTGGGGCATCAGAAAAGGCTATCTCAAATATTTTAGGTAGGGGTGACCAGTGTAGTGTCTTCCAGGTGCTATTTTGTCCCATTCATATGTGTGGAAATACTACTGAAATGGAGGAGGCCTTTTCAAAGAGCTAAAGGTTGTGCCAACCAGCCCAGGGACGGAGGAAGGGGATACAGTGGGGGCAGGCCACCCTGGGTGTCACCACTGAGGGGGGTGACAAAATGCCAGGCAGCACTCACTGCAAGGCCTGCAGCGCGCCAAAGCCATGCGTCTCTCCTGGGAGCGATGCATGGCTTGGGCGCCCACAGGCTCCGCGCTGCCCCAAACAGTCCGCCAGCCGCCTCATCTGTAGGGCAGCTAAGTGGGAGGAGGCAGGCAGACCCTTCAGAGGCCCCGTGGAGTATCCTGACCTGGCTCTCCCCGCCCCACGGGCAGCTGGCCCCACCCCTGGGTGCAGGGTAGACACGCCACTCCAGGCGCCCGATCAGCTTGCTCCACCGCTGAATCATTTTTGCTTGGTTCTATTTTAAAGTGCAAGTTAGAGGACTGACACTAAAACTCTGGACAAAGAGACTCTGGGTCTTCAGAGTCTTGCACAAATACTCCTAACTTTGTTTGAGAAAGAGACAAAAGCTTCAAATACTCTCCCACTTCTCCAAGAACAGGCTGCACAGGAAACTCTGGTTTCACGCAGATCTAGACAATGTTTTTCCTCTGACCTTGTGGTAACTTTTCCCATCACCTCATGGTGAGACCATATAGAAATAGGTCATCAGAAGGTTATGATGCATATTTTTACTCCGGCACCCAGTCGCTGATGGAACGTGATTCTCAAGGCTCTGTCGAGGTAGACTACAGCCTGAGCTCAGTTATAATGGAAGCAAGGATGCGTCACGGTTGATGAAAAGCTGAACTCAGATCTGGGTTTAAGTAGCATCCGTGTGACAGCTTTCTTGTGTGTGGCCTTCAACAAATCTCAGATTCAGCTCCCCATCTGTAAAATGAGAATAGTAATGAACCATCTTGCCAGTCTGTTGTGAGGATGAAAGCAGTGAAGATTGCAAATTTTCTCTTCAGGATTAAAAGCACAAATATTAGCAATAGCACTAGGCCCATATTAATATTTATATATACAAGCATTTCTATCTACTCATTTGGCCCTAAAGAGTTTTCCCCCTCAAGGTAGCTTGCATCTATAAAAGACATAAGCATCAATTACAGTTATTATTGTTACATTTCTATAGCAGCAAACATGAACAAGTTGAAACAATACAATTTAAAACAAAACCAATTTTAAAACCAACTAAAACATTTGAAAGCATATAGAACATCTAAAAACACAATGGCAAACTCTCACAGCTGCTAATTTCAAGGTTGCCACGGCCAGTATCTTTCAGTCATCAAAAGCCAGGGTCAACAAGAATGTTTTTCGATTCCTCCTGAAAGTCAACAATGAAGGAGGAGACGGATGCATCTCCCCAGGTTTTGAACACATAAGAGAGACCTTATCACAGACTCATACTCACATACTAAATCAGCACACTGTGTATTTTGTTGTTTTTACTGAGTATTTTTTACTTAAAGTGTAGCTAGCAGTTGATTGGCACCATTGTCATACAAACTTTGAAGTGGAGTCATTTGCAAACTACAGAGGTTTAGCTCTTGTGTGTTGGAAAAGGCAACAGAATGCTGTCTTCCACACCGCTGTAGTAATTACATAATAAATCATATTGGATCTAGAGTAAGTTAGTTGTACTTAGGCCCCATTGAAATCTGCCTGAAAAAATGAGACATGAAAGAGTGGAATCCCGCTGATTTGAGTTTAACCCACTCAATCAGGATCAAACCTATTGCCTTTCACATAAAGCTATTTATTGCCTACATTTATTGTTAAAGAGGAACTTAATCTGACTGGGTATGAAGTTGCTTTATATTGAGTCTGTTCATTGGGCCATCTAGTCCCACATTTTCTACTCTTGACTGGCCATAGCTCCCCAAGGTTGCAGGCTACTTATGGTTCTTTGACCTGAAAATACAGGACCTTCTGAGTACAAAACTTGTGGTCTACGACTGAGATACGGTGAACTTCCCATGTGTCGTACTTGTCAAGAGATTCCCGCCTCTTTTATAAGAGTTGTTGTGATGCATTCTTCTTGTGCTGGTGATGCTGCAGCGATCTTCAAGGACTTGTAGGTGGGCCTAGAAGAGCAAACCGTACTTCTTGGAGTGTCATGCTCTGAAAGCAGCCAGTATCTGTGGAAGCAGATAACAAAGTTGGCAAAGCATTCGTGTTGACACAAAAGCTATCTCCAAAGACCAGGGGTGGGGGTGGGGTGGAACCAATTGATGTAGAGGAAGAATTACTTTCATTGAGAAATTGAAGAGAAAGGAGTAAAAGGGAAGCAACGCTATTTTTTGCCAAAATTCATTTCCAGGTTGAGATTCCAATTAAGATTCTTAACATTTTAACTGTGGGAAGATTGGACTCTTCTTAGAGGGAGACTTTGGACCCCGTAAACATGGTTTACGTGGAGTCAACTTGACTCTTCCAGTGGATATGGATGGACTGAGTAGTTTTTGCGAATGCCCATGTATGCTCAGATCACAACTCCTCCATGTCCTAGAAAATCCTCCAGTGATGTGGTAGATAGTGATCTTGATCCACGTGGAAGCAGTCATGGGATCTGTTCTGCACTGGAAAGATCAACTTGCATTTCCAATTCAGCACTAAATGACTGAATGTGAAAAAATTCAGATGAGTTTTTTGAGCCAAACCAAACTTGCATGGATTGATATCACCCTGGGGTCCCATCAGCATAGGATCCTATTTCAGTGTTTAGTTCTAGATTGAAAATGCCACCACCACCACCACCAGTCTGAAAAAATTAAGTATCATGTAGAATAAACTTAGCTCTCTCTGCCTCCCAGGTATCTTAACTTCACCCAACTTCTGCCTATAACAAAGGCAAATTGTGGCCCACAGGGAACATGTTTACATCCAGTGCTCCCAAAAAAAACATACCCGGCACTTCCCCCCCTCCCCCCCCCGTATAGCTAAGAAATCAGTAGGAATTGATGAAAGAATAGCAAATTAGAAAGTGGAAGGTCTGAAAGAGGGGCCTGTAAAGATGTTCTGCAAAGATGCTCTTAATTTGCATAAGGGGGGGGCAATTAGATTGCTTTGACTAAGATGTTGGAAGCCCCAAAATAGTGCTCTGTGTGCAAAATGCATTTCTTCATTAGGCAGTCAATTAGCAGGAGGCTCAGCAGCCGAGCAAAGGAGGCCGGCTTTCTTCTCCTTCTCCCTTTTTCTTTTCTCCGTGCCATTTCAGCCCACATTCCCACACACTGGCTGGTCAGCGAAATAAGGGACGGCAACTTCTCTTTATTGGTGCAATACAGTATTTGATACTGCTAATTACACTTAATTAGTCCTTCCGCCATTTAATTAAAACGGCTTCTAATGATTGTGCTTCCTTGGCAGGCTCTTTGGGACCACGGGGAATTGTGCTGCCTGCAGTAAGCTGATCCCTGCCTTTGAGATGGTGATGAGGGCCAGAGATAATGTTTACCATTTGGACTGCTTTGCCTGCCAGCTTTGCAACCAGAGGTGAGGACATGAGGCTTTTATATGAACAGAACAGAAAGAAAGAAAGAATGCAAGTTATTCCCCACCCCCCACCCACCCCTGATCCCAGTGGAACAAGAAAGTCTGGCTCACGGTTTGATATCCATCACCTTCTCCCAGGCCTTCAAATTGCCACTGCTGGGTGAGTCATTTTACCTGCTAATGGAACACTGGAGCCTTCCCCCTGATAGGCCAACATGCGGAATTGGTGGTAGGTTGGATTGTGGCAGGAGCAAACAAACAAACAAAAGTGAGTGCTGTGCTGCAGGCTAGCAGGTGGTGTTAAGCGGCACCGAGGCAACCGAATGAGCCGCTTCAAAGCCAAGCTTCTTGTCGGTCTGTTGCACATCCATTGATATGAGGATGGCTTGGCATAAATACTTTTTAAATCAAGGTTACTTAAGTTGGGCATCTGACAGGCTCGGAGGCCGGGCTGGGAAGAGTCAAAGGAAATAGAGCTCTTCAGAATAATTCCTCTCAGAGCCCCATCAGCTCGCCGCACGGTCGGGAGGGTCTGTTCAGAGCGCAGCTTTAAGTGGGACATATCATGTGTGCCTAAAAGGCAAGCTATAATAGGAGAGGCTATATAATGAAGAGCGTGGTCGCTATTCTGGCGTGCTTCACATCACCATTGTACTGAAGTGTCCTGCAGCTTTTAATGCACCGTGGTCGACTTGTATGTTGTGCATGGATATCAGGAGGGTATCCACTTAAGGTTTAATTTGCAGAGGGTTAGCTGGGGCCTGGAGCTTTTCTCTCAGATAACAACCATATTTCCCAATGACACATAACCATCAAACCTAGGAGTCCTGTCACATTAAAATTCCAAACTCTACACAAGGCCATCCTGGTCTTGGAACCCTTTTGGGAAAGGTTCAGGTTTCAGTGAGTTTCCAAAGGCAGGAAAAGGAGGGAAATCTGTTAGTTATGAAGCAGCTACAAACAATGCTGCCCTGCTACATACACCCTCATAGTACATACTGAGATTTGCCACGCTGATGATCTTTGCACTCAGGGTGGTGTTTGGTCTAGGCTTTAAGCTAGATCAAATTCAAGAGCAAGACAGCATGCAATCCAAGCAGGGCTGCTTGCAAAATTACAGAAACATCTATTCTAATTAAAAAGTATTTCAGTATCTCTAAAGAGAAGGCGGAAATGCTTCATGCAAATGAGGGTAGCCAGCCTGGTGCTCCACAAACGTTTGGGACTACAACTCCTTTCAGCCCCAGCTAACATGGTAAGTGCTCAGGAATTATGGAAATCGTAGTCCACAACATTAGGAAGGCACCAGGTTGGTACAGATAACTGTGAGGAAACAGAATCTGACAATGTCCAATATCAAATGTAGCCGTACTGGTAATTCAGAATCAAGTTTCCATAAAAATGCTTTAAATAAAGAGGAACATCAGTGTGTTGTGAATTAGGAACCATGTTAAGTCTGCCATTTTTATGCCTACTTGCCTGTGCTTAAGTCCCATTTAATTCAATGGGATTTATTTCTGAATAGATATGTATAGGATTGTGCTCTTGGAATAGTTCCAGACACTACAACATGTAGAGGGGAAAGGAAGCACAATTTTTGTAAGCTTCCTGATCGCTACAGTTCTTCGTAACTTTTGCATCTTTCTCCTACAGAGTTGCGAGCAGGAGCATCACAGAGAAGTTGCGCATCCCAGTCTGGCTCCCAAATTTCAACACATTTATAAACACGCACATCTCATCACAGAGGGGAATGTCTAATTGAAACTTGAGACATTTAGAAGAAGCCTGAAGGACAGGAAGTGGGAGCACTTCCTGTTTCCTGCACACAATTAAACCACTCAGCTGGCATCCTAGCATAAGCTTGCTTTCAAACAACAAATCCATGTGCATGCCTTACTTTAACCCAGATAAACCTTATTTCTACCTCTTAATATACTTTTTAAAAAACCTCTAAGCCTTATATGTGCCAAACAGGTAATCTAAAAAGCTCAGCTCTTCGGCAGCTTGACATGTTGCTGCTGCTGCTTCACCACACTAAGGAAGTTTGGAATTAGCAAGCCAAATCCGTTTTTGCTTGACAAAACATTCGGACAACAGACCTTCGTGCACAAAAAGGTCTCCACAGGATTACCAGTGATAGAGCTGCACTGCTGGCCCTCTGAATGTCCACATGTTGGCATAGACACCTGCACTGTCAAAGTAGCTTCTTTCATGTATGCTTCCATGTGTTCCAGAGCCCAAATCACATGGGCACCTGCGCATAAGCAACCAGTCACACATAGGCTTTGACAGTGCAGGTGTCCACACCAATCGGTGAACAGTCAGGGAGCAGAGACAGCAGCACAGCCCTGCTCCCTGGTAATCCCATGGAAACACCCTCACCAGATTAATAAGTGAAGGGTGCTCACCTTTTGGCCACATCATATTAAAAGTAGTGACCAGTCGGCGTGTGGATTGGCCATAAAGAACATCATTATCATGATGAATCCATTCACTTTACTCAAAACCCCTTGGCTCCACATCCATGCAGGCTCCCTTGAGTGCAAACCCAGTGCATTTCTTCTGAACAATGTCTATCAAATAATTTAGCTTTTCGGTGAAGTCAGTGTAGTTTCCCCTGACGGAAAGGTGCGTGGAACAGAACATATCCGAAGTTAAGAGTATCAGGAATTCTGTCGTTTTGGGTGGCTGTTATTGAAAAGGCTGCATCAAGCACGAAGCTGGCATTATTTGTTTGGAGTAGACTGCCTTTCTGTATGAAAGAGGCAGGCTCAATAAATCAAGCTGTCCCATTTGATAGGCTATTCCACTGAGGTTCTAGTGACATCTAGTGGGTTCAGATAGATATCCCCATTTCTGTGTCCACCTTTGTTGAAAAATGCTAGAATGTTGTAGGATCTTACTGTCTGCCCCGACTTTAAATGTGTTTGTGGGGCCTTTACCAAAGTTATGTGAGGAAAACGTATTGACTGTTTTTTAGTACTATGATGGTAACAAAAATACTTTCTTTCATCGCAGCAGACCTTTTTAGTACACAGTGGGGTTTCTGAGGCTTGTTCACAAAGCTTTAGCAACCCTAATTAAAAATGAAGAGAAAAGTTGGCTGAGTTGATGGTCTGGACATTCTATGAAATAAGGCAAAGCTGAAGTTTTTCCAACTTTCCCAGACATAGACTTGTACTCACAGTCACTGCAGCTTCAGCCTTAAGCATCACAATCCTCCATTTATTTATTTATTTATTTATTTATTTATTTATTTATTTATTTATTTATTTATTTATTTGTAAAATTATATCGTCTCCTTCCAAGCATTCATGGAGCTATTCTATTTTATCCTCCTAGCAACCCTTCATTCAATGATTATGATATCCCCTATCTTCAAAGATGGTTCATCAGAGATTTGAGCAGAAGGAGCTTGCTGGTTAGGGTGGAGCCATGCTAGCGCCCCAGTCACCGTTGCTTAAATGGGGAGAGGGAGGGGCAGGTAGGTCAGGGTGGTGCAAATGCGCCAGCAGCACCAATCTAGTGCTCCTGCTGACCTAGCTGGGGAGGAGCCAGTTCTGCAGCATGCAGACCTGGCTCCTCCCCATCTTTCTTGCAGTAAGCAACAGTGGCCCACCTGCAGAGGATTTAGCACAGCTCTTCTGGATTTGAACCCAGCTCTCCCCAGGCCAAGGCCAACACCCCAGCAACCATACTTTGTAGTTTCTCGGTGCTACTGAATGAAGAAAAGGCTAGGTTAATGTTTATTTCTGTATTTATTTGATTCCATTTCTTAATTGCATCTTGAAGTGAAAGAACCTTATAAGCAATTCCATGTATGTAAAGCATTGAAAACAATTCCTTTTTTAAAAAAAAAACAATTAAAAACCAGTTCATAAGTAGATCCAAACCAGGATGTGGAGCATATTTTCCAAAGTTTGGAAGGGAAGGGGGAGATAAGCACATAATAAGGAAGTTCCTTGGACCTGAAGGGATGGAAACAAAATCAGATACTACCTTGTCAATTGGATTTGAAATTGTTTTTATATGTGTTTTTATTGATGGTGTTGTTTTTAATTATCATTTTTTAAGATGCTTTGGTTGTTAATTTCCTCAAGTTTGTTTCATGGGAAGCGCTTCATAAATTAAATGAATGAATGTTACTTCTAGGGCATTAAGTTAGAGGTGGGTGGCCCCTGGCCCTCCAGATATTGTTGGACTCAAACTTCCATCAGTCCCAGGCACACTGGCCAATGGTCAAGCAACATTTGGTGGGCCAGAGATCTCCCACCCCTCTCTTAAGTCATAGCCTTTACACACACACACACACCCGTGACACACACACCCCACAACTCCAGTGCTTGAGAAATGTCAAAAAGTGTGTCATGGAAGAGGTCCCCCCCACCTGGTTTCCTAAAATATATGTCACCCAGATATATGATCAAAAGTTAGACTCATTTTAGATGACTTGTCTGTGCTGTTAGCACACTGTTTTTTTTAAAACCACAAACTCAAAACTACTTCAGCACTCTATTTCCATTAATTATCTTCCACAGTGCACTGTTAGTGTTACTATAAAAAAAATCCTTCCTGTAGCACCTTAAAGACCAACTAAGTTAGTTCTTGGTATAAGCTTTCGTGTGCATGCACACTTCTTCAGATACACTGAAACAGAAGTTGCCAGATCCTTCTATATATAGAGAAGGTGGGGAGGGGTATTACTCAGAAGGGTGGTGGGAATCGGAGATTGTTAGTGTTACTGTCAGCGTTAACTGTGACTTCTAAAATATTTCCTGGCAATAACTCTATTGCAATTTGTTAGATGAGAGCTGGGTTTGTTCGGTTTATTTGTTGTTGGGTTTTTTGGGTTTTTTAAAAAAAAAATCCTTTTAAATCCTCAACCTCATTTCAAGAATTGTAGGCAGTGTTTAAAAGAATCCTGAAGGCAATTTACCTGCTGCTTTACACAAATGTTATAAATTTAAACATTGGTTCCTAAAGTGACTGCGAATGGGACACCTCATTTTTTTTAAAAAAAAAAAGCTCATGCCAGCAGAATGAAAATAAATGATTTCTACTGATTCTCCCTGCCTTCTGCGCTTTCTGAAAAGCTGCTCCAGAGAGCTAGAGGCCATTCTGGAACCGTGTATTTGCAGAATGGACAGTTAAGGTCCAAGTCATTGATTCTGAGGTGATTCGGGCTGCACTTCTGCACCCACTTACATGGGAGTAAGCCCCACTGAACTCAGTGGGACTAACTTCTGAGTAAGCATATAAAGTGGATGGCTACTCATTGCATCTGGTACTGGTTCCTTTCACCAAGTCCTCAGGCACACCAGTTATCTCACATGATATGGATGCCCCAGGCTGCATGAAAATCTGTGCACTCTCTCCAAATGAACCCATTTAAGTGAATATCGTGGAAATCATAGATTTGTAGTGTTGGAAGGGACCCTGAGGATCATCTAGTCCAACGCCCTGCAATGCAGGGAAATGCAGCTGTCCCATACGGGTATCGAACCTGCAACCTTGGCGTTATCAACACTACACTAGAACTGAGTATCCAGAGTTGTTACATGCCAAATAAACTCATTGGTGTGTGTTTACCAGCAATGTCCCCATATATAATGCATTTTTGTATATGATTTTGATTAAGACCTGCATTTTGGTGCATACTTTACCCCAATATACACCTTTTTTGTATGTATTTTTGGGTTGGACAACTACATTGCAAAATTCAGAGTAGTGTGCATCGGTTTGGAAGGTGAAAATTAGGTAGATTCGCATAAAAATGCAAACTGACTGAATTTCTCCCCCTCCCCATGTCCAACCCACATCTGCTGCCATGTAATATATGACACAGCCCAGCTGCTGGGGGGGGGGCTAGTTTGACCCTACTTTGAAATTCTAGTCGGGGAGCTTCCAAAATGTCATTTCTAAAACATAACACATTTCTTCTCCATGCTTTTGCGAGGTCTTCCATCCCTGCTCCTCGAAACCTCCGCTGATTTGGCAAGAGGCAGCTGTCAAGCGTGCTGCACTTGTGCCGGTGGCAAGACTTTAATCTTCATTTTGCATTACTACTCCTTCAGTTTTTTGCTTCTTGGTTTAAGGCAAAAATATGTAGCGAGTCAGCAGCTGTCTGTTTTTCAGTCAGCAAGGGAAACCTTTCCAATTCAGCAAAACACTTGGAGAGGCCTGCACTTTTCACAACAGATTTTGAGGTGCGGATTTTAGCTGGTGTGATAATTATTTTGTCTATATCTCCTTAATAGAAACCCAAAAATCATAGAGCTCTGTAGTACTGAAAGGAGTTTCGAAATTCTCATAAGGCTAATACATATAGGGCACCAAGCTGAATCTTACCTGATCTATTAATTAACCCTTTCCCCATTGAACCCATAAGCTTCTTGCCTATTGTCATCAAATTAAGCTGCCAGCAAACCTGAGGGTCAGAAGAAAATTAGCTGTCACCAAGACCGCTGATACTTCATCGTGCTAAGTGGAACCGGTATTTCCCCAGTGTGCAAGTTTGCTGCGGGTGGGTTTAATTTCCTATTCTGTGAAGTCTATAATTTTTTTCTGCGGCAGCATGAAAACTGCTTTGCCACATTCTGGTTCCATCCTTCTCAAGCAACATCCAGATTGGGGATAGCCAACATGGTGGCCTGCAGAACTTGTTGGATTTCAATCCACATCGTCCTTGACCGTTGGCCATGCTGCTTGGGGGAATGGGAGTTGCAGTCCAACATCTGCAGACCACCATGTTGACTACTTCTGAACTAGGCATTATTTGAAACTGATGACAGGGGACAAGGGGAAGACATTCTTTTGCTGCTTCAACTGCATATATGCTGATGTCCACACGTACATGCTGATCAGAGTCTCCCACATAAGCCAGATGAATGATCATTACCCTTTTCAGTAGGTGATATTCAATGAGAAGGAACCATGATTATTGCTTCCTGGATATGATACCTCAATCTGTATTGCAATGGGACTGGACTATTGAGCAGGAGCTCATAGAATCATAGAATCATAGAATCATAGAGTTGGAAGAGACCACAAGGGCCATCGAGTCCAACCCCCTGCCAAGCAGGAAACACCATCAGAGCACTCCTGACATATGGTTGTCAAGCCTCTGCTTAAAGACCTCCAAAGAAGGAGACTCCACCACACTCCTTGGCAGCAAATTCCACTGTCGAACAGCTCTTACTGTCAGGAAGTTCTTCCTAATGTTTAGGTGGAATCTTCTTTCTTGTAGTTTGGCTACAAGAAAGAAGCTCTCAAACGTTTGAAGTCATGTGCACACTAGGACTGAGAAAAATAAGCATGCATTCCATGAAGGTGTTTGATGGAACGACACTTCACTTTCCTTTATAGTGCAGGATAATTCTAGCCCTCATCAACACATGTTTGATGATAAATGTGTGAATCTTCCTTGAGCCCAAAGTTTAAGTCCCAGTGAAACTAAAATTGCAATCCGAAGTCCATTTTCTCAGGAGTAAACCACACTGAACACAGTGTGACTTACTTCTGAGTACTGCAAATTCATTTTCCAAAACTTAGCAGCATGACTCTCTGGTGATATAAACAAGTTTCTTGCTGCCAGAGAACAAGTTACCTTGCAGTGTGGTCCCTCGGTTGACAGAAAATGCATTAAGTATCCACCAAAGTGCAAAGGCTGACACCTCCACTCCAGTCATACACTTGGCGTGCATGAAGTATTCTCTAGCCTTGCCTTTCAAATTATGCCTCTTGCACAGCCCTGAATACAATCAAGTGTTGCATCCCAGCAAAGTAGGAAGTAGGAAGACAGTTTGCCTTGGTGCCCATAGCTCAGCTGCTAGTCTTTGTTATAGGCCTGGCAAAGTTATTTCAGCCTTACCTAAATGATCCCACAAGTGGCCAATGCTACGTGTGCATAGCCCTGTTTTTAATGTGAAGACACTGGGGATAAGGTACACCTATAGGGACAAGATTAGCTGCCATGATCCAGCTCTCCCTTCAGCATTTCTGCTTAATGTGTGGGTGGGAGAATTGTGCTTTGGGAGACTGCATTTCTTACTCATCATTCATCAAAAGTAACATGAATGTCAAAGGAAATACATGCATACATCATTTTATTTGTATGTCGCCCTTCCATAGTTGGAACCGTGCTCAGGGGGAATTGCAACACGTAAAAAAATGCATAATCACATACATAACAAAAGTAGTAAACAATAAATAAAACATCAAAAAGTACACAACCAAACAGAACAATTTCCACATAAATCATAAGATCAAAAATAAAGATAAAAAAAATTAATTTCAATAACGGCAACAACACAGCAAAACCTCATAAACAACACCCCCAGCCCAAAAGCCTGGTCAGCAGCCTCAGCTTCTGCAGCTGAAGTGAGTCTTCCAGGACTCACAGCCAATAAATAGCACATGGCTCGTATTATGTTGGTGCAATATTCCATATACAATGTGAAAAAAATTACCTAGACATAGATTTCCGTGCGCTGCTCTGGTTTCACCAGAAGCAGCTTAGTCATGCTGGCCACATGACCCTGAAAAACTGTCTGTGGACAAACGGCTCCCTCAGCCAGTAAAGCGAGATGAGCGCCGCAACCCCAGAGTCATTCGCGACTGAACTTAACTGTCAGGGGTCCTTTACCTTTACCTTTTAGATATGGATTAAGTTTTAAGATGGGAAGAGGCTAAGAGAAGAGACAGTTCCATTGCAAGTTCTCATTTGGTAACTTAAGCATAGGCCATGGCTCTTTCAAACTACTGTTTCTGTCAACTAGACTACATATCAAGTGAATGTAATAGTGGAGATCCTTGTTTTTAAGGTTTAGCAAATTCAATTAGGTTCAATACCAACAGGGGCTTGCAGATTTATGGCAGACTTGGAATGAAGGTGTGAGTGTTTGTGAGGGGTTACACTTTTAGAGATCGTAAGTCGGACCCTTTATAATTTGATGGGTGATACAAAGAATGGGGACTCGTGTGTGTGTGTGTGTGTGTGTGTGTGTGTGTGTGTGTGTAGAACCCAGTTGCATTTAAAGACAGAAGGCACCACCTCCATCCAGTACCAGGTTGAGACCTTAGGTGAGCACTGGAAGTGTTCAGCAGGTGTATAAGCAAAGGGCCAGGACCGCGGACAGCTCACTGCAGAATATGATAGTCAGGCTGGACATAAAACACCAGAACACAAGTTAAGATGCTTCCACACAGCCTTTTACTGTGGACCCTGTGCTGCAAGCTTTTCTCACCCGCCACCTAATGTCATCCTTATCGAAATGCCCTCCCATTCCCCACTTCCCTAATTTATTCTGCATTTACTATTTGCAATTCTTTTATCTTTTTTACTTATCAGATTTCCCACAGAAATGGAAAATCCAGATTAAATTGTAAAAACGATATGGAACATCATTTTTTTATGAGATCACTGTCATATGGATGCTGTGCAAAAGTTGCATGCAGGAGCAGCCCTGAGTCCACAATAAATTACCGTATGGAAGAGCCCTATCTGGGCCTGAATTCCATCCTGCTCCACAATGAGCTGTCCATGGTCCTGGCTCCCCCACCTGCCCACTACCTGGGCAAATCTCCCAGTTCCCACCTGCAGGTCTCAGCCTGGTACTGGACCTCTCATAGGTCACTGAGAGAGGGTGTGTAACCTAAACATAAAGGGGCTGATTTATTAAAGGATTGCCAGAAGTGTCTGATGCATTGCAAACTCAGGGCCAAACAAGTTGAATAAGCCTGGTTTGTGGCCCCTGAGATCACTGGGTTAATTTTACCTTTCCAATTAACAGTTATAATTGAAGGCCTCTAGACCTTTTGATGCTAGAGGCAGAAAATCTTAATGACATTCTTCTCTCCTACCCCTCACTTTGGTGTTTAAAAATATGATCATAAGCCAAATTAGTGATCATTTTATGCCCTTTAAAACTTGCCATTTGAACCAAAATATCTAACTTCGCCTAATGTTAGGGCCAATCCCCCTTTCTTGGGTTTCTTAATCAGCTCATAGCAGCTCAAAAAGAGTGATCTGAATCTATCTTTGTGGAGCATTTTTATCTATACAAGCTTACCCTGCCATACGACCCAGTTTTGTGTTCTGATTCCCACTGCCCCTTTTTTAAAAAAAGCTTTTTGCTTTTGTGTTGATTATATGTTCATCTCTTTGAGAAGTGTTTTTCATTCCTGATGTGGTGGTAATAGAAAAGTATTTGTAAATAAATTAAATATTTTCAGGTGGGGAGGAAAAAGACGCACAACTTAACCACTTCTGTTTTTCTCAAAAGCCAATGGAAGATAAAACATAAAGACCTTAAAAACGATCTCTTCTTTTTCTTCTGTGTTCTAGATTTTGCGTGGGAGACAAATTTTTCCTGAAGAACAACATGATCTTGTGTCAGATGGACTATGAGGAGGGACAGCTGAACGGGAGCTTTGAGCCCCAAGTTCAATAACAAGCCCTGCTTTGCTGAAACACTGTGGGATGGACGTTCGGCCGCACTAGCAGTGAAGGGCGTCTGTCAGCTTGCCTGCAATATTTTTTTAATTCTCGGTCCACAAAGGACTCTATACATTGTAGTATTTCCCCCCCTCCCCACAACACAAAGCAGTTACAATTTTAGATGTACAGTTGTGCCTGCTTAGCTGAGCACTGCATTGCCTGTATGTTCGTGAGTTTTTTTGGGGGATATTTGGGGGAGGGCTCTGTACAGTCTGTTTTTTCTGTATATAAACTGGAACATTTATTTTATGAAAAATGTAATGCAATTTTATTACAGGTGTGAATTAAAAAAAAATATGAATGTTTCCTGGCCATCTTTAAGCGATTATTTGCTCTGGCGGTATTCATATAGGAAGAAGCCATGTCACTCAATGCACACCAGTTTCTCCATGTGGAAGTTCTCAGAGTGGTCTGAGATTGTAGAGGAGAAGTTCTGTCCTGTGGCTCGTCAGTATTCTAAGAATCAGGTTTAAGAAAAGAGGAGGACAATAGTTCACCCTAGCCTTCTCTATGACATACCTTTTATTTCTGCGTTCAGGGAGCTTCTCTTCGATGCTGAATACGTAATATTTAAACCAGCCAGCAGGAATATAGGAAGCTACCTATTGGTCCATCTGGCTCAATATTGTCTACCCTGACAGACAACATGCTGAAAATTGAATCTGGGACCTTCTACGTGAAAAGCAGGTATTCTACCAGTGAGCTACGATCCTTCCCACCGAGCCACAGCAACCTGGAGTGACATATGCCAGGAAATCAGGGGTCGCCAATCTGACCACTAAGACTTCCTCTGACACCCCCAGGGTTCCAGTCCCCCCTGCTCCATTGAAAAGAGACTTGGAAGATGCATTCTGTTGTAGCCAATCTAATAGCTTGTGTTGCGTGCTTGGCTGCCGTGTGTGTGTGATGCCCACGATGGTTTCATCTGCTTGCAAACCACAGTCCTGGGTTTGGACATAATGAGAAACCAAACCTGATTGTGGGTTTATGGTATGTTTTGCTTGTGTGAGGGGAAGAGTCAAGAGGGAGCAATCAGGCAGCATACACCAGCATCCTGCTCAGTCACGGTAAACCACAATAGGCCAGAAACTATGGTTTATCCTGATGTGCAAATGTGACTGCTCAAACAAGCCATGGTCTCTTTCATCTAAGGTGGGTTAGTTGCCCCACTACCTCCTTTGTGAGAAGCCCTTTGCATCACCCATTATCATACCATTAGAGAAACAAGGCAGGTTATAGAGATAATTTGGCTTTCAGCATAACCCTGAGGGAGAAACCAGTCCTAAAGCACCACTCCCTCCCCTATCTTCAATCTTCACAAAACCTTTGCAGCCCTCTTTGATAACCCTTGCCTCTCAAAAAGTCCTCCCCACTGTAACCACTTTTTCAATAGGAATAGTCCCACCACCCCAGTACTAAACTTTCAGTGGCAGCAGAAGAAACAAGTGCTCAAAATGACTTGGGCCCTTGGAATATAAAAGGTGACAGGTGGGTTTTTGCAGAACAAGGGCTTTTCATGGGAAGCAAGGGGAGGAGTGCTGGCCGTGGCTGAGAAGAGGAGCACAGAAGAAAGCTTCTGGCAGGACTGCTGTGCTTGGTAGCACTTCAGAGAGGAGACGGGACAGAAACATGTAAGAGCAGATTACAGTTCCTTTTCTAGGAATTCCTGGGGCTTGTGGAAAGGGAGGTGATGAAACAGCGCAAAAGACTATGATGAAGGACGTCCAACAGCAGGAAAGAAGGATGTCAGCATTAAACAAAATGCTCCCCAAAAGCAACAAAGAGATGTGAGCCTCAGTAAGGTGCCCCAAGAAGAACATGTTCAGATAGCTGAATTGCCGAACATGTTTGGGGAAGTGTCATGACGGGGTTTTTTAGGTACTAACTAAGGGAAAGGACAGTTGCAACTTGGCGTCAACCTCAGTGAGACATGAATCGCATGTATGACTGCATTTACCATTTAGGATTTAACTTCCCTGCCTGCACAGACACATGCCATGGTCCCAATGCAAAGTGGCAACTTTCCTCCCCAAACCAATACAAACTTTCTCCTCCCCAGGCACCATCCCACTGACATTGATATATATATATAACACAAGGTGTACATAATGCATTCACACTTACACTCCCAACCACAATCCGTTCTGGAGGCCCGTCTGGAAGTTGAAATGGGTCTCTGGGAGAGGTGCCGTGCGCAGGTGTGGGTGGCAATTGCCCGCTCCTGTGCATGCGCGAATGGCGATCGCTGCTCCTGCACATGCGCGAATGGCGGCAAACCCACCGGTTACTTCCGGGTTTGCCATAGACATTGGGCAAAATGGACGCGAGCGGAAGTGGATGTAAGAAGAGGTTTGACTGTATTGTATGTTCCAGATCATCACCCGTTTATCAAAAGGTGTTCCCCAGTAATCATTTAGCTTGATCCACTCCAATTTACTTGAAAATAAACCACACTGACCTTAGGTATTTACTCTCAAGGAAGGTACCCAGCAGTGCAGCTTGAGCTGACCTCTTGGTTCACCTTCCTTTGATGCTTTTTGCTTCCACGGAATCCAAGATCTGAGAAATGAAGTTGCTAGTGATTTCAAATAGTTGTCATATTTTTAATGGGAATGTCTTTCTTAGACAGGTTAGATGTGTGAATGTGGAAGCTGTTATTCATGTGCCCAAAATAGTATCCTTAACAGTTACCAGTCTTGTAAGTAATTCTCCTTATGGTCATAATGGTTTCCTAGAGCTTGCCTTCCACCAGGGTAAAACATGGCTCGCTTCAGAGATGTTGCACATCAGGGAGAAGTTTGGACTGGAATACAGCCAACATCTCTTCTCACAGTAGCCAACCAGATTCCCATGGGAAGCAAACAACCAGGACCTGTGCGCATCAAATAATCTCCCCTCCCATGGTTTCCAGCGGCAGCTATTCAGCCTCTAGAAGTGGCGGTGGAACATAGTCATCAGGGTTTAGTGGCCAGCTCAGTTCTACAGATGCCAAATGCCTGCTATCTCTCTTCCCTCCTCCCTCCGTCCCCTGCCTTTCTGAGAGTGCAAGCATCATATCGATTGTGCTGTCATGCGATCTGGGCAACTGTGTCGTGTGTGTGGCCTTGTGCTTGCTCCTCCACCATGCAAAAACTCGCTAGCTGGTAAAGATTTGAACTGGAACCATCACAGCTCATTCTGCTGTAATGGAGATGCAGGCCATGCTGAGTTAACTTGAGAATGGCTGTGCAAGCAGCTCTGGGGCCAGCTCCATGCCAGAGATACCCACAACTGAAACACCCCAAACCTAAGCCCCAGGGCAACAGGTCCACTTTTCTCTAGACAATCTGCCAGCTGCTGTTCTTGTTGTTTTCCCCAAAACTTTAGTATAAAGGAGGGAGATTTGGACTGCACACATGAATCGCTAGAAAGTTAGTTGCACTTCAGGGCCATAGCACAGCTCGCTGAGGCTCCAGGAATCTCATTTGTTTAGCATCTTCGCCACATGGACTCCCATGCAAATCCTGTTTGCATTTCCCTGCCTCTCATCTCGTTGCATTCAGAACAGCTCAATGCTCGTGTGCCCATGCAAATGGCTTTTTGAATTATTTCCACGATGTAAGTTTGGCAAGCGGGGGAAAAAAACATTTGTAAAAAAAGAAATAAATCGCAAGGAATTATTGATCGGCTTTCACAGAAGCTGCAACAAAACAGCCAGAATTTCACATAAAACCTGGGAGAGAGATTGTACAGAATCTATATAACGGTGTACATAAATATATATGTGTGTGTTGAATAAGGCCCTCCTGCCGTGACCCACATTCTTAGGTGCAAAGGAATGATTTCCTTTTTTAAAAAAGTGGAATAAAAATGCAATCATGAATTTTGTGTGAACACTGCAAATTTGCTTAATAGAAACAAGTATTGAAGACCAGACCTGCCGCTGAATAATCGCTGCAGCTCTGAAGAACGGAAACGGGGGGAGGAACCTTTTGATGGTGCTGTACTCATCACTTGGCATAAATATTCATTCACGGAATCAGAGCCGGGTAAATGGCATTTAGTATTAGCAGATAGCCTTTTTGCTGATAAAGATAACCACCTCTTAATCAGTTTAGTGACCACTGGCCTATAGTGAGGCATTTAAGCTTTTGAATCAGACCCTGCATTGAGAACAAGTTAATCCCTGCCCCTGGTGCTTGAACCTTAATGAATCTTACTTTTGAGTCCATTTATAGATGCTGCTGGATGCAGCAAAAATTAAAAAGTGCATGCTGCTCAACTTCTGAGGCCTGGTTCACGTGGCCATGTGGTTCTAGAAACAAACTATGCAGAGGCAGAGAGAGAGAGAGGGAGAGAGAGAGGTAACATCTAGAGGTCTAGAAAGGCAAAACGGGAGTTACTTATCAGGCATAGGTACCACAAAATTCGGATTGGTCTGGTAAATAGGAAATCAGATGGCACATACCGTCAGGTGTTCAGATGGGAGTCTTTCTCAGCCCTACCTAAAGATGCTGGAGATTTTACTGAACCTGGAATTTTTTGAACCCAAAGTATTACTCTGTCACTGAACAATGGCCTTTCTACTTGCAGGGATTTTAACCTTTCCCCTGCACCCTAAAAATCTGTTCTGGACTGGTGAAGCCTTAGCTGTTAATAGATCATGACCATCCACTCTTGCTTTGTAAATTTAGAAACCACAGGAATTCTAGGACTGACCAACAGTTCAGTGATGCAGGAGGAAGTCCTTGCCTGACCGGATTCCGGTAAAAACAAAAAAGAAGATCCCATAAAAGTAGAGTTTGTCTGCACCCGAAACTGAACAATGATCAACTGTGATCATTGTATTGGAAAGTGTTTGGTCTTGTTTTAATTCAGGCTTACACCATGTTGGAATAACCAAAGCTGTCTTCTCCCACCGAATCTGTAATGCTGTGGTGATTGTTCTGCCAATGCTGACTTCATTTCCATTCTACCTCTTTCGCTTCCCAGTACATCTGTATTTCAGAGAGCCGTCGCTGCTGCTGCTGCTTCCGCCACCACAACCACCACCACCTTTTCCCTCGACTGCATTCCTTTCATTGGCCAGGCCAGCTCCAGGCAATCTTAACTCTCGCGAATTCATATCTTTCCAAAGAAGTTAATCTAATATTAACAGCAATTTGTTACCGTGCTATTAGCTTAATTTGAATTACAAAAAGCTGCTGCATTTGCAGCTCAACTCTGAGCCGTTCATTTGTAAGCTTTATCCAGCCTCTGTGCTGTTAACGATCACTCACTTTGCTGAGAGCGATACGCCAAAAAAAAAGAAAAGAAAAGAAAAGAAGGGGGGGAAGGAGGAGTGGGGGGGTAGAAGAAGAATCTCTTTGCCACGGCTGGCTGTAGCAAGTTACATATGGCAGACAGGAGGAAGCATAATGAGGTGTTCACTAATTGGCTGGGTGGTGAAAGATAGTCTAAAGAACTCTTTCAGCGATAAGGGCTACAGAATGAAGATCTGTGCATGTCCTGGAAATGGGAGAGTCCGCCGAATACAAATACAATACTGCTCTTCCAGTAATACCGCTAAAGAGTAGACAGCAGTTTTCCCTTGTGGCAAATGTATACAGTAAATGTCTTTAGTATGGAAATAAGCAGACATATGGGCACAACAGCAGACATTTCTAATACCAACAGATTCCTGACGCATTTAGATGCTGCTTCCACGCTCTTCGTCAACATGTGCATTAGGGTTTTCCGAGATTTATCTACTGCCAAAGTAAGTATCTGTCTTTTTGCCGGCAAATTCTTGTAAGAGTAGGGAGGGGAAAGGAAGAGGAATGCTGATGAACGCAATGAGGAAAGCTTTGCCCCCTCCTCGGCACTTACACACACACACCTTCCCAGCTTCGCTACGCTTAGCTCAGATCTCCAACTGAGGAGGGCTGGGATGTAATTGGATGGAGGTCCTCCAAACTAGAGCTCGGCAGCAGATAAAATGCTGACAGCAGTTCAGTCCCTTCGGCAGTAAGCCGCAGTCTGCCACTCTATAAAAGGGAATGGTCCTGGTAATTCTGGGCTAATTGTTGGCCATGATGGGCATTGACCTGATCAGATTTGAGGCTGAATTTGCTGAGTCACTTTTTAATGGGGAGAGGATGTTCCAAATGTCTGTTCACTGTTCTCATCCACTACCGAATGCCATCTTTTCTTGGGAGACTTTCAGAGTGGTCCACATACTGAGCTTATCTTGACCCTGTTGGGAAAGTGTTTAAGATGAAATCTGTGTCAAGGTCATTGATTGAAGATGTAAATCAAGTTTAATATATGTTTGGCTCGCAACATGCTTTGGAAAGAAATGTGCTAAAATGTGTGAGGTGTTTTAAATATAATATTAAACCCACGAAAATGGCATTGCAGCTCCTTCAGAGTTCTGAAGGGTGCAACTAGTGTTTTTTTTTAAAAAAAATGTTTAGGGGTACTTTCATTTTGACTCAAGAAAATCACCATTTTACAGTTCAAATCGGGGGAAATAAATACAGTAAATGGACAAAAGTACAAAGATTCACAAAATGTTTAGGGGTATGCGTACCCCTGCATACCCCCAGAAAAAAAGCACTGGGTTCAACTGAATAGAACTTCCTCACTGTGTGTACCACATGTTAAAACCTGAGGCATCGAGTGGTGAGGGACCTCCATGTGTTCTTTAGCCATCAAAGGCTCATCAATAGAATAGTCGTATCTCCAGGTGTCAATTCAAGCATAATAGCGTTCAAAGGAAACATGTCCCAGCTTTTGTCCAGCACAGAAGCTCTTACATTTAAGTAAGGAAGAGAGATTATTCTGGCAAATAACAGCACTGGCTCAGCAGCAGACACAGAGTTCAGGAATCATGATTCTGGAGTTGAGGAATCAGGCAAAAAGTTTAGAACTAGTTAGAAGCAGCAAAGATGTCCCAACCCTTTCCATATGGTTCCACAGCTCCCCCCAGCTTCCACCAGGGCTCTCTATTTAACTGGAAGGTCAGGCAGAGGAGAAGGCGCCCCTTCTCCTGCTTCCAAAATGGCTGAAGTTGGGACACAATGGGGAATATCCTTACCACCACCAACCCCAGTTCCCACCATTTAGGCCCCTTCTCTGTTTCCTTCTCCTCCTCTTCCTCCTCCTCCTCCACCAGGGCCCGGCAATCCAAACTCAATCTCGACTATACTGCCAGGCCCATGACAAAGACAATACAATTGTCCATGGGGTCATCTCATGTGTGAACCAAACCATGGAATCTGAGGTTCAAAAATGTCATTTAATCCAATCCTCTACCTTCAATATAGGGCTATCCATCAGTTCACCACAGATCAATCACACAGTCCTGGGCTGAGTGTTCTAGAAGCTCGCCTGAGTAGCCCATTCTTGATAGAGTAGCATGACTTGCCTGAGAAAGACGCAAGCTATTGTGCTATTGTGGGCTCAGTAATGATGAGCCCTGTTAGAAAATGTTGTCTGTCTTCCACTTCTCCCTAAGTCTTAACATGCCTACTGCAGTATTTCCTCTCTGACCTAGAACGTTTTCCAGAAGATACCGTGAAGTGCTGAATTGATTTTGTGGGCATTACACCGGTATGAAATTATGAATGGGGTCCAAGAAGGTCCACTATGATAGCTTCATTAGATTCTGTTTAATGAACTCTTACCTTCTACTTGACATAGTTTTTCTGGTATGTATGTCGACATTATTCCTCTATCAATGCTACATTGACTTTGGTTTTGAACTCATACCCAACTTCACACTCTGCTATAATGCTGTCAACTCACATTTTGTCACATTAAATACAGTAAAACCATTCAGATCAAATGTTGGGGTTTTTTTTTGGAAGCTAGTTGACATTTGTCATTTCTCCATTTTTCACAACTGCCAAGTTTTCCTTTCAGTGCCACTGACTTTTAATTTTTTCCATTTATAACTTTTACTTTGTTCTCAGTTTAATTTACCACAGACATGCTTTTCTTTTCTTTCAACATTTATTTCTTCAACATGAATTGTTTTCCTAGTTCTCCTATAATTTCTGACTAGATTATCGTCATGTTATAAGCCATGAGTTTCTTGGTTGCTTTTGCTGTAAGAGGCTGCCTCTCCAGAGTTTTTGTCTTTCTTAATGAACACCCAAGAAGTCTTTGAAACATCTGTTAGATTTCTGTCAGTATCTCTTATCATGGCTGTGCTAGCTGGAGCTGATGAGATATCTGCTGCAAAACAGCCGGCGGGCACCAGGTTGGCAAACACTGCCTTATCAGGGACCCAATTTCCTTTAAAAGTAAGTAACATGCATTTCTCAGATATAGAACATAACTCTATTGGATCTACCTTGGGAGCTAGTACTGAGGGTGTTTATATTCCCCTATGAATATTGGCATGGAGAAGTCCCAGGTTAATCTGTTACCTACTTCTGGCTTTAATATTAACAAATCTTTTAAATAATATATTGGAACAATTTGATTTGATTATTTGATTGCCTTATTTACACAAATCTAATGCGCACTCAATTTTCAAAACCTTGAAACCAAAAACAATTTGCTATATCAGTGGTGTTTATCAAGTTTACCATCAAACCTAATGCGCCACCAAATCTAATGCACACCCTAATTTTCACAATGTAATTTGGCCAAAAAAAGGTGTGTTTGAGTAAATACAGTCTTTAATTTCTATACCACTTAGTATAGGAAAAATATCTTTTCACCTGGAACACATAGGCCATTCATCTTAAAAGGCTGATCCTAAAGGTGCAATAGAAATCCTGGAGGGTAGACTTATGTGTGTTACAGACCACTTATAAAACCAGGCCATAATATGAGGACACATGAATCAGCCACCTTTTTGCTAGTAAGCAAGTCTCAATCAAGTCAGTGCCTATATAGGAGATCCCCGAGGAATACCATCTTCATTTCTCTAGTAAAATAAAGGTGGGCTACGTATGTTGTAAATAAACCAGGGTTTGCTATGGGCACCAGTCACAAAATGGTTGCTCTGGGGCCTTGTAAGAGAGGCTGCGCTAGTGCAAACAGGAACTGAGCAGGAGCAGCAAAGAGCTTCTAAACTAGTGCATTGTGGAGAGATAGATAAACTTTATTCGCATTAGCCAACGGCCATAGCAACATAAAACAAGCAATATATACAATTAAAAAGACAACAATGGGTAAAAAGGGCAATCAAACGACCAAGATTATCGTTCAGACAGTGGCCCTTAATCTCATTGCACCCTCGATAAACCTAGCAACCTTTGCTGTTGTCTGATCATTTTGATCTGATAAAAGACAGGACAATGTGGCCGCAGATGGGTGGCCTGGGATGGTAAGTAAGAGTGGGGTAATGATCTCATTCCTCAGATCTTTATAAAGGGGGCAGGACAGGAGAACATGTGCCACTGTTTCCAGATTGCCATCTTCACAGGGGCAGAGTCGTTTCTCAGTTGGAATATTTTGGTATCTGCCCTCAAGTACGGCAGAGGGCATCAACTAGCCACATTGGATGTGCATTGTGGATTATTGAGGGGATCATGACTGAAACCTCACAAATAATAAACCTTACTAAAGTGATACCTCGATATCAAGGAACAGATTGCCTTCAGGTGCAAGGAGGAGCTCACATGAGTTAATGATCCACTATTCCAACATAAAGGGATGTGGGTGGCGCTGTGGGTTAAACCACAGAGCCTAGGACTTGCTGATCAGAAGGTCGGCGGTTTGAATCCCCATGACGGGGTGAGCTCCCATTGCTCGGTCCCTTCTCCTGCCAACCTAGCAGTTCAAAAGCATGTCAAAGTGCAAGTAAATAAATAGGTACCGCTCAAGCGGGAAGGTAAACGGTGTTTCCGTGCTCTGCTCTGGTTTGCCAGAAGCGGCTTAGTCATGCTGGCCACATGCATGGCTGTACGCTGGCTCCCTCGGCCAATAAAGCGAGATGAGCGCCGCAACCCCAGAGTCAGCCACGACTGGACCTAATGGTCAGGGGTCCCTTTACCTTTACTATTCCAACATAAACCGTTGCACATAGAAAACAAGATGTGAACGGGAGCAATTCTAGTCTAGCTTTCCCCAGAACGTGCTAGTTTTCTGTCTTGGGGGAAAACATTATATGGAATATAGCAGCATGCAATCAAGAATGCCCCCACCAGTAGTGTTAAGGGTGTGGTCCAGGCTCACCTCAGTGAGAAGCAATCCATCATTTTCTGACAGGGTATAATAGCTCAATGGGTATAGCATTGAGCAGATGCAGCAACAGATGCAGCAGCAAATGCAGGATTTCTCCTTGGCTCACAGCGATTGCAGTTACAGGTCAGGAGTTGGCAAAACACATGTTCACCAGAAGGTTTGGCTAATGCTCATTGTCCCCCTCAAAGGTGATAGTGGAAATTCAGCATATAACTTGTTCTGAAATACAGACGAGGTTGGGGGCCTTAATTCTTAAAGGTAAATGGAAGTCAGACTAACTAAATATTTTAAAGACAAATACCATCAACCCATTTTTCAAGCAATTAACAGATTTTACCTTCATTTAAAGATGAAAGTTAATGAGGAGTTGACCCACTTTAACAGGCTGCAGCAGCAGAGCAGAGCAAACTAGACAAGGTGGTCCAAACCAAACAGAATCGGCACACACAGCAAAGCATTAAATATTTAAACACCATTTTGGTGAGCAGAGGCGACTCCAGTCCACTTGGCTGCTTTCTTCTTCAGCTGCTTTCGCTAGGCCTATGATGATGCTCTTATTAATCTTAAAAAGTTCCTTGAGCAAATAGTTCCTTTTTCCCCAATCTGCAGGGTAATAGCAGTAGATGGATTCTCCCTCCCAGACAGCATGAAGTGGCATTTCATTATGGCTGGACACCCAGCGAAACTGAATTTTGGAAGATTCAGAATGGATTTTTAAAAAGCACTTCTTCATGCAGCACTATGGAACTTTCTCCCCTGGGAAGCAGTGATGGCCACCAACTTGGAGGGCTTTAAGAGAGGATTTGACATTTTCCTTTCTTTTGAATAACCTAAAAATGTTATTTATTTAAGCTGCAGCTGCTACTGGTAGCCCCAAAATGGAAAACGAGTGAGGTCCCAACGAAAGAAGAATGGCAACTCAAACTGATGGAAGATGCTCAGCTTGCAGACCTAACATATAGAATAAGAGAACAAGAAGATTGGGAAATGTTTATAGAATATATGGGGGGGCATGATAGTATACACTTGAAAACGTCGGCAGCATTAAGATAAATTCAACAGTGTAAATAAGTTTTGATGGATGTAAAAATGGAATACTGAATGGTTTAGTTTATGTAAAATGTGCAGGGATTTATGTTATGCAAAATGAACCATGGAAAAGAGAAGAAGGGAAGTCGTTGATATCTTAAGGTGGTTTAAATGAATATTCTAAATTGTAAAACAGAAAATTTAATAAAAATTAGAGAGGGGCGGGGAGAGAAAGAGAGGGGGGCGGTTTGACAAATTCATGGAGGAGAAGACTATGAATGGCTACTAGTCACGATGACTTTGCTCTGCTTCCATGGCTTGACTACCAGTTGCTGGAAACCCCAGGAGGAATGAGTGCTCTCATGCTCAGGTCCTGCTTGCAGGTTTCCCACAAGCATCTGGTTGGGCCCTTTGAGGTTACTGGACTAGATGAGCCAACGGCTTGATCCAGCAGGCTCTTCTTACAGTCTTATGTTCTAACTCATGGCTGAACATAAGAAGGATGACCATTCCCACCTAAATTAGGCTGGAGAAGGCTAACCAGGAGTGGTCTTCTTTGTGAAAACACAGTGAGCTCAGATTAGCTGTGGTGCTGAAGAGCAATCCCTAGACTGCTCTGAAGCAGCCCGTTCTTTAATTCTAACTGCACGTCCTTTGCACCTGACGCTAGCTGATAGATGTTGAGGTTCTAATAAAAAACAAAATACATCTGCCAAGTCCAAAGTTCGCCCGGCTCTGCTTCAGAAGAATGCCACTTTTGGTGCAATGTTTTTTGGTTTTTTCCTGAGCCTGATCTCACAGAGCAATTGGAAAGAAAACATTTTCCAGATGTGAACAATGCTGCGGCATTGCTTATGTACCGAGAATACTGTGGCATTCAAGTGCATGTGCTGGGGTGGTCCAGACCTGGGTTTGAGTCTGACATTGCTGCTTGTTATCAGCTGGGTTCATCGTCTGCTTTTCAAAGTGGCCAGGGAAGACAGGCATTTGAACATGTCACCCCTGATGAAATACTGTATAGACCAGGTGTGGGAAACCTTTGGTCCTCTGGATGTTGCTGAACTGGAACTCCCATCCTCCCTGGCCATTGGTCATGCTTGCTAGGGCTAATGGGAGCTGTAGTTCAGCAACATCTGGAGGGTCAAAGGTTCACTTCCCCTGGCATAGACTATGTTTGCGAATGGCATTTGAAATTCTTATGGGGGGGGGAGAAATCACCAGTTTAGCAATTAATCCTGAATGAGTGTGCCAGACGTCGATATATGCTTCATTGAAAACAGAACTTTGTGTCATACAAAGTAGGGGCTTGTGCACTAGGGACTAGTATAAAACCCCAGTTGAAAAGTAAAACAGGAGCTCCGTGGGACTTACTCCCAGGCCGTTGTGTATAGGATGGTAGATGGAAATTATCAGACATTTGTAGAGCTGTGATATTTAAATGGAGGATGGGAACAAAACTAGACCCATTTGGCCCTGCCTATATGACCTCTTTGTCCACAAAGCAGCCCCACCAGGCCTAGGGATCACGAGCCATCTTAGTACCTTGCAGATAGAGGGCTAAATTTGTGTGCTAGTGTCAGGATTAGCCCTGGTGCAAGGGAATTCCTGCCACCCACACAAGACATATTCCCAGATCTGCTCTGGAGGGTTGTGGTGAAATTCAGGACAGATTTTGGGGAGTGGGCTCAGGGGGAGAAGAATGGGAGCCCCCTGCCAGTGTGTTGCCTGATTGAAGAGAAATGGACTGGGGGGGGGGCATGTCTTGGTTTAATGCTGGGGTCTGGAAGGAGAACCTCTTGAAGCAGGACTGATCATCTGGGTTTCCTGTTGCCAATAAATAGTTTAGACCACTGTTGTCATATTCATTCAGAGATTAGAATACATAGATAACAAGTTGTGTTGGTAAAGGGGTTGCAAGCTTCCCAAGCCCTGCAGGTGCTATTACTTTTCAGTGTAATAGCTGAAGCCCATCTAAAATTTGCGATCTTCATGCTAGGAAGCCAGATGGGCTTCAGGTGTTATAGTGGCAATGAATTTAAAAGGTGGTAAAATTGACGCACATCACATTTATAATCAAAAGGAAGGTGTTTTTTTATTTAGACAGTTCCGTATTCAGCACAAACTGATCTATCGCTACATGTGATTACACGAGAAACAGCATATAAAACATTACTAAAAGCATGCTGTAAAAAACCAAAAAAACAAAACCCCGCATACATTGGGAGATTTGTCCTTGAAATGATCTATGACTGATCAGCTCTTTTACCATCCTATGAAACTGCATTCAGCACAGGAACCCCACTGCGTATCTAAATACTCTCATTTGCAGCCTTCAGTGCCATAGGACCAGCCCATGCAGTTCATCCAACATATATGTCATTGTATATATTTGAATGGATGGGTGGCTGGATGGGATGCTTGGTAAACAGGGTTAATGAATCTACTTTGCTGTACAAAAGCCTCCAGGCATTACAAGATTTGGGCTGCAATTAAAAAAAAAAACACCCAGTGCTGGGCTGGTGTCTTTGTATGGATTGGGTAGAAGGACCCTCTGCCCAGCCCTGATGGTCTCTGCCCGTCTTTGGCAGCTTCTGCCCATTGAATGGGTAGGATACAGGGCTGCTGCAGCATCCCCACTGACAGCAACCAGCAGAGGCACCCCACAATGGGACATTCCGGGATGGGCTAGGGCTGATCTGCTCTGTGGTCTACAGTTTTCCAAGCATGCACACACAACTATAATGTTGTTGGAATGATACTTAAAGGGACAGGAGCCGTGAGTTCATGGTAGAGTGCATGTGTTGCTCCCAAGTTAGCATCTTCAGTTTAAAGGAACGTGAGGCAGGGAGAGGCCTCTGCCCCTAGAGAGTTGTTGCCAGGGCCACATGGACTAATATTCTGACCTGTTTATAAGACAGCGCTCTATGCCCTAACCAGATACAGTGGGGCGCAATACCATGTGCATCCTAGGAATGTACCTTCTCATTTGTTTTACAATGAAGTTGGAAATCTGCAACCCCGTCTATGCCATGTAGTTCAATTGCAGCCTGCATCACTTCTGCGTGCCAGTGCCAATGTGGATACACACTGTGTGCAGCTTTTGTTGACCTGGATGAAGTAATGTATGAGTCTATCTCATTCTTTAAAGATTTATATCATAAATAAAGGGAACAAAGCTTAACACTTTTTAGGTTCACAAACCCAATCATTAAATAATTCCTCTATCATCTGCAAGAATTAACTGTGTATATAAGAAACCTTTGTCTACAAAATAACCACTGGCATCATATGGCAATCTTAAAACTCAGAACAGCAAGGTTACCAATCTCACTGCTATGTCCGCCCCTCTCCTTGTTTAGGGAGATTCTTTAGCTTAAATAAAAACCAGCTTCAATCTCTGCTGTCCAAAAGCTTTCTCTCTCTCCCAGTACGGCCTCCTCCTTTAATTTGCATTGGTAAAGCATGAAACAAAAATAAGAGTGTCAGTAAACCACTCATTTCAATATAGCAATGCTCTTCTACAAGTGAAGTTTAACCTACCATATTTTTCCGTGTATAACATGCCCCTATGTATAAGACGACCGCTATTTTTTTGGACTGCAACAAAAAAATTGGGGGGGAGATTGCCCAGCTTTTTTTGGGGGGGGGTCACCACCACCAAGCACTCTACAGCCTTCCCACAAACAGAAGTCGCACGCATTGCCGCAGCCATAAATCATCTGCACGCCCGCCCACTCCTGCTAGCTGTGTATAAGACAACCCACAATTTTGCCTATTGTTTCTAAGGAAAAAATATCATCTTATACGTGGAAAAATATGGTATATTGTCTTTCTAGATTTTTATATTATTATTAACATTGTTATCTTCCAGATTCAACAGTTTTTTAAAAAAACAATGCTTTTGTTCCATACTGGGGGCAATTGACCAAGATGATTTTAAAAATTGAAAAGAATTTCAGGGAAGAAGCAGCTCTAGCATGCCTGACAGAGCCCAGTCCAAGACAAAGTGGAATGGAATTTGGCTTTGGGAAGCATGCAGAAACACTGAATGAACCATCTGCACATTTGCGCTAAGGGCATTACGGAGGAAATGTGTGGCCCGGTTTTGCCATTCCATATGCTTTCCAGCAAACCATTCATGTGGATTTATTGCTGCAGCTGACTCAGGGAGCTTTGCCTTCTCTCCTTGGGCGCTCATGACTGCACCCTGAGGATATATTCTAGTGCTCATGGAATGGGTGTCCAGGAAGGACTTGATTTAGGAAGAGAGGCATGTTGGAGATACCAGTGCACAGAAGCAAAGGGCTAGTCCATGAAAGAGGATCCAAGAATGCAAGGAGCAGAGCTACAAAGTCTTTTAAAACATATTATAATTTTCTGCCCTTATATGTTCTTAACTGGCCAAAGACAAGTTAAAATTGGTAGCCACTGTGGAATGCCCTCCCATCAGACGTCAAGGAAATAAACAACTATCTGACTTTTAGAAGACATCTGAAGGCAGCCCTGTTTAGGGAAGTTTTTAATGTTTGGTGTTTTATTGCATTTTTAACATTTTGTTGGGAGCCACCCAGAGTGGTTGGGGAAACCCAGCCAGATGGGTGGGGTATAAATAAATAAATTGTTGTTGTTGTTGTTGTTTATACCAATTAAAGTAATATTCAATAATCTGTTAGAATACAATAGAGCACAATAAAATTAACTCTCAAAATAATTAAACAGAAATTCACTCTTAGCAAGCACAATAAATAATTACTAAACTGCATAAAATACCACAATACATACAAAACTATGTAAAAGGATCAAACGGAGAAACAAAGACACACAACTTATAAAAGTATTATTATTATTATCATTATTTTAAAAAACCCAAACTCCTATTCTCCCTTCCCAGCTGCTTCTGCTCTTCTCAAAGTCCTGACCTAGGAGAGGCTATTGCTCAGCTGGACTTGACTGAGGGTGGGGGAGGTGAAGCTCTTTCCCCTTCTTTGCACTTCCCTGCTGAGGAAGCTGGCAAGATGCTGAGAAAGTGGTAGATGTTCAAGGGGTCCTTTCCCTCCTCATCCCTCTTTCTGCTGCCTGTTCACTCGTCAGGTCAGTCTGGCTGAAGCCTCAACATAATGCCTGTGGCAGCAGCTCCATTCTGAAGGTTCCTTAGGCCGGAGGTAGGGCAGGACGAGTGAAACCAACCACCCCAACCCTCACAACCCTCACAATTCTTCCTCTGGAAACAGCCCCCCATGCGGGCTCTTAGGACTGGAGGGTGGGACAAAGCAGGGGGTGAAAGCCATTGCCTGGTGACCAGCACAAAGTCTCTCACTCCTCACAGCTGCTACGTGATGATCCATATAACCAGTGCGTTTTTCTTGGGGGGCGTGGGGATACGCATACCCCTAAACATTTTGTGAATCTTTGTACTTTTGTCCATTCACTGTATTTATTTTTCCCGATTTGAACTATAAAATGGTGAGAGTACCCCTAAACATTTTTTTGGTGGGGAGCACTGCATATAACAGCCAGGAAGGTGGGCTGCGCTTGACATCCAATGCCCTTTTAAAATGTTTTGGGGAGGGGGATTATTGGGTTGTCCTTGTTTTGATTTTTATTACATATTTTGTGTTTTTATATTGTGATTTTATGTTGTGAACGACCTTGAGACCTGCAGGTATAGGGTGGCGTAAAATTTTTAATAATAATATAAATAGTGCTTTTTTCTTTAAAACAAAAATTGTGTAGGGGTACTTTCATTTTGATTCAAGAAAACCATCGTTTTATAGTTCAAACTGGGGAAAATAAATAAAGTAAATGGACAAAAGTACAAAGATTCACAAAATGTTTAGGGGTATGCATACCCCTCCGCCCCCGCCCCCCCCCCGAAAAAAGCACAGAAGAAGAAGAAGAAGAAGAAGAAGAAGAAGAAGAAGAAGAAGAAGAAGAAGAAGAAGAAGAAATTACTAAAAAGGCATCATTGCCTATAATGTGTAATCATCTTGCCAATAGCAGTCAGTTCCCAATGTGGCAACTTACTGTTCATGTGCAGACATTTACATGCGCAAGGCACAAGTTATATCTTCTGCCATGTAACTACCAGAGAAACGGAGGAAAGACTGAAAACCTAACAGACTAGAGCTCTAGCTATGCTCCTCAATGTCATTGTGAAAGGGCATCCCTTAAAAGCAAAGTTAGAGGGAGGGGAGAGAAAGAGAGAAAGATTTACCAGGATGTGGTACAGGAATACTGAGATTGTTCCTTCCAATTAGGAATGGCTTGTTCATATGGGGAGAGAGCAAAGCACAGACTTTTTTGGGTTTACTTTGGTTTGCGCTATTTCCCCCCATTATACCCCCAGCAAGGAAAATAGCACACAAGCCAATCTTTTTACTCATCCCTGCAAAGTGATGCAGGACTAGCCATGAAAGTTGTGTTTCGACTACACAGTAGCTCCCCAACAAAACTCTGCACTGCAGGTGTCATGAGAGGGCTCCAATATGTTGGAGGGGAATATAAAATCTTCTACAGACCCAAATAAACTGCCCCACACCTGAGCTGCTGACACCATCCAACATGTTCTCCCACAAACCATGTGTCATTGACTGTGCCTAATGGCTCTGTAACAAACAGAAGCATCCTGTTTAGTGCTGACAATGCTGAGGGTGGCAGTTTATGAAATATAATCTGGAAAGGATCCTGATTTACACATCTGCGCCTTCTGCATCAAATTGGACTAGGTCGGTCAGTGCAATTGCATCTGGTCTTTGTAATGCAGGTTGCAGACAATCACATTCTCTAAAACAATTAATCTTCTCTCCCCTCCATCACCACTTCCAGTGTAGAAATACAAAAAAATCTGTCTCTTGGCAGCTTACCTGGCCAACACAGTAAGCATATGACAGATACAGCGTGCCTCATGCCAAGGTGCTTTGTACTGGAATTGAATTTTTTCCCTGCAGTTTATCTTTTTACACAGCATAGTATGTGCAGACAAAGCGGGTTGCGATGCACAATCGGAGCATTTATGCCATGTAGCAGATCATAGAGTTGTGGGAGAGAAAGGACGTTCTACATCAGGGATGGCCCCCAGTTAGTATTATCAGGCCCGGAAGATCCCATCAAATTTCATCAAGCTGTTGTAAAATGCTTCCTCCAGTTCACTCACAAGGAATAGAAAACTGTTCTCGAGATGTAAGAACAGGTAACATGAACTGAGTTACAGTGAGTTCCAGCTTGGGGGGGGGAGCCCTGTATGTAGCTATATATATTTATATGTAGCATTATGCCGGAGCATAATTATAGAGTCCATAATTGAGAAGTTCTTCCTCCTAGCTAGTGTTGGTGTGGAAAATGTGCAGGCACTCCAGTAGCCTGCAAACATTCAGGGCCCTTGATCCATTTTACAGCAAGACCAAGAGGGACTGGGTGTGCTGGGAAGTTCCCAGTCCCACCAGCATGGATTCACTAGACAACATTAGAACAATAATGACCATAATTTAAACACATTAGAATCAAGAGGCTGGCTAGGGAGGTGGCTGGACCTTGGGAAAACAAAGGACTTGAAAGTGTGCTAAAAGCTGAAAATGAGATCGCAGAGAAACTGCATAAATTATTTGCATCTGTTTTCATAGCAGAATACATGTACGCGTGAACTAAGTTTCACAGAAAGAGCATTTAGAGAACTGCTGACAATGGTAGTGACGAGACACAAAGTCCTAGAACTTATTGACAAATTTGGAAAATGACAACTCACTTTAGCCACCATTGGCATGTCGGCCCTGGAAGGTTCCCCATGAGAGGATGCAGCTCAGAGGATGCAAAAAAGGTTCTGCACACCTGTATAAGACAGATTCTTAAAGTCCCTTCATTGTCTTCTCATCCTATTGTGCATCATACATCACCACCCATTTGCCATTCAGCATTGTTGCAGACATATAACATTATATATTACGACTATCACTGAATGATCTATCTTAAGTAATGCAATAAATTAGAGTCAGGCAAATGAGGTGAACACTGTTAAATGGCAATGCACAAGTTACCAATTTCCCATCTTGTGTACATAATAACAGAGGTTTATTTGAATGTACACTTCTGCATCTGCACCTTCCTGGTGACGGCCTTTTCACTCCAGCTCCCCCGAATTAATTTAAGTATGCAAGCGTGGTGGTCAGATTTCCAAAAGTCACAATCAACTAGCAGCTCCTGTTCTTAAATATCTTTGCACATACTTAAGTGCTCCAACTGGAAATCCAGGGGGCTGAACCTCTTTGAGAGTCTGGTCCAAACATTCCTTGTAAAACCTATTCAGTTGGAAGGCAGAAAAATATGCATTAAATGGAACATTACCAAAGAAAATCTCATTGTGAAAGTTAAAATGAGAGTAGGGAAAGGAGTCACTTGCAGTATCTTACAATTATGAATTCCCTCTGCGATTTTATTATAGGTATCTGTTAAAATATATTATGAGGCAAATTACCAAAGGCAGTGTAGTGTGTTACAATTACATTACAATGTGTGCTACAGAGGGAAGCCATTTCAGTACCTGTAGTAGTGTGAAACCAAACCAATTTTATGACAAATGAAGTTGTAGTGTTGTCAGAAATAATAAGAGAAACAAAGGAAATTTAAACACAAAAACCCGCCTCTAACATCAATTAAATTTCAATGTCTTGTGGATTTATGTCAGACCCCGAACGCTAATTTGAAGGGATTCTTTTGGTTAAATAATAGACTTGTTGAAAAGAAATGAAGGAAATCTGGTTATAATAGGACAAGTGTTAGTCTGCCACTACTGTATTTATTTATGGATTGTAAAAAAAAACCTAATCAAGTTTTAAACCCACATCTCAGGTAACTGGAGATGATGCCCCAGTCACACAACAACTAATAGAGCTGTCAACAGCTTTGTCTTCGTAGTATTAATGCTACAAACCCATTCCTGGCTGCACAATCACACCGTTCTCTGCATAGTCTTTGGCTTTGTCAGCCATCTTAGACCAATGGTTCCCATAGGATGACTTGGGCCACAGAGGAGACCCAGCAGGTGCGAGTTGAATTGTGACCATTCTCAGTTTGCTGATGGGACCAGGAAGTAGAATATCAATTTATCTACCCGATGCAATCAGCACATAAGAAAAGCTCTGCTGGATCAAGCCAAAGTCCCATGTCATTCTGGCATTCTGTACTCACAGTGATTAATCAGATGTCCATTGGAAGCTCACAAGTGGGGCACTCTCCCACACACAATGCCCAGCAACTCATCACTAGGGGCAGGGCCGTCTTAAGCATATGCAGCGCTGTGGTGCAAAAATCCGTCCGGCGCCCCCCCCCCCGTTTCCCAGAGTTCTCGACCTTTTCCCAAGCCTCTGTGGGGTTCATTCTCCTTCCATGGAGGCTTGGGAAGGAAGCTGCATGCCCACCAGCCATATAGTTGGCGGGGCACAGCTGGTGGGCATGCAGGGAAAGGGGAGGCCGCTGGCAAAGGCGTGCAGCTTCCCCACTCGTTGGGGCACCCCTGAGAGACCAGCGCCCTGGCGCAACGTGCCAGTAAGCCCAATAGGAAAGACGGCTCTGGCTAGGGGCATACTGTCTGTGACAAGAGAGCCCTGATGGCTAGTGACCATCTTACCTTCCATGAATTTGTCTCATCCTCTTTTAAAGCCATCTTTAGGCTATAGTTTAACTATGGAGTCTGTGAAGTACTATCTTTTGTCTGTCTTGAATCTTGCAGCATTTGTCTTCATCGGACATCCCCAAGTTCTAGTATCATGGAAGAGGGAGAAGATCTCCTCTCTATGCACCGTCTCCCCACCATGATAGACATCTCTATCTTGCCTCCTCTTGCTCACCTTTCCTCTAGCTAAAAAGCCCTGAATGCTGTAAACTTTCCTTATAGGGGAGCTGCTCCAACTCCTTGATTGTTTTGTTTTCGCTTTTCTGAACTCTTTCCAGCTCTACAATATCCTTTCTAATTCAACATTTGCAGTGGAGCAGTATCTTGCACTGCCACTGGGGGCAGCAGGCTAGATTAGTGGGTGCAGGGCAGGTAGCACTGGCCCTTCAACTCTATCCTCCAGCAGAGGTGAATGGCTACAAGGCTCAGGGGGAATATCTGGAGGGTCTATCACAACTGCCCCCACATGTACCCACTACCTGAGGCACTACCTCACTCTGTTAATGAAAGATTGTCATGTCAGATTGCCTATGCTAGGGCTCCAGGCTGTTTGAATCTTACAGTCATACCTTGGTTGTCCAATGCCTTGGTACTCGGACATTTTGGTTGTCGAATGCCACAAACCAAGAATGTTCCGGTTTGCGAACGTTTTTTGGAAGCCGGACGTCCGATGTGGCTTCCGCAGCTTCCAGTTGAGTGCAGGAAGCTCCTGCAGCCAATCGGAAGCCACACCTTGGTTTTTGAACCATTTCAGGAGTCGAACGGACTCCCAGAATGGATTAGGTTTGACAACCAAGGTACAACTGTATTTGTTTTCTGAAAGGTGGGGTGTGATATCACATGCTGTGTCAGCAATGGTACTTTCTCAACCCTCTGGAGCAGATTTGGAAAAGGCAGGAGCTACACTCAGGAGAAGAGGGAAAGGAAATCCCATTGTGCTGGTGGAAGTTCATTCCAACAGCAGATAGACACCATTGGATGTCACCAAAAATCTTCACATACTCCCCACTCATGACCAAAGTTCAGGAGGAACAGAGCAGTCTAAAATACCACTCCATCAGAAGAGTAGCCATTCTAGGCCTCTCAAGGGCCTTCAGTGAACCTCTCACACGAAAGGATTCATGAAATGTGGTGAAAAGAAACATCTTCTCCACAAAGCATCTTGTGAGCCGCCATGTGTTCTCTCTCTTTTTCTTTGTCTTTTATTCACAAGTTTCTCTTTCTGCTTCTCCTCTTCACAACAATGCACCATAATTTGGCACGGTTGTTTTACATGCTTCAGGAACAGCCTGGCAATATGAGTAGCACGGACGCCGGAGATCAGGATTTAGTCCCACTGGCAGCACTCTGTGGAAAAGGTTCCCTGCCACCTGCCTGTACCATGTCCCCCTCAGTCTCATCAGCATGAATATCCTCCACATTAAAAAAAGAAAGAAAAGAAATTAATGGCATAAAAGCAATACAACTTCCACCTATGAAGGACATTTTTTTTGCTATCAGTACAGACAAAGAACCAAAATTTGGAAGCTTTTGAAGGGAACTGGGTCTGAACTTCTGAATAAATGAGAAAGTATTGAAAAGCCCTGTGTTTGTGAGCTCCTCTGAGGTAACTTTCCGCTTTGAGAGAATATTTCACAAGACATTTTATTCTTTCGAAGATGCCAAAAATTGCAAGACTTGGCACTTTAACAAAACAGAAAAACGAAAATACATAATCTTCTTAACTAGTCAGTTTTGAGCCCAGCATCACATTGTTGCCATATAATAAAAAGGATTGCTTTGCAGTAATTTGGGCAGTTAAGAATTCTGTGCATGCTCAAAATCATGACATTTCAAGGACAATAAAGTTGGCTGGCTGTTAGCCATTGGCTGTATAGAGTGGGGGGGGAAACCTGTTTTGTCAGCTGGTTATTCAGACAGCATTATAAAACAAGTTTCCAAACAGACAGCCACTCTTTTTATTTCCCTAGTACATATATTTTTAATTCAGCATCTTTATGGGGGCTTATTTAACAAATGTCAAACCCATACGCAAAATTCCTCAGCACAATATGGTGTTCAACTGTTCTTCTTTGTGTATGTTCAACAGAAACAATGGATGCAGAACAGATATACTTTCAGAAGCAAAAAACTATACCTGGTTAAAGTGAAATTTTAATAAGCACGGATCAAGTTTATAAAATAATAATAATAATAAAGTGATGTGATTGGAGCTGTTTCCAAGCCAGCAAACACAACACAAGTATCCTTGAAAGAGTTCTGTTTTGTAAGTCCTGTTTCTGCACAACCTTCAATTCTGTGGTACCACCAGCTGCTCTGACATGGCTTCTTCTGCACTGACCAATAATCTCAGAAGCCCAGACTCACACAGCAGGAGATACCATGCTGTGGTTAAGGATCTGAAATTGCCTCCACAATTACTTTGGGATGACACCACAGAATGAACTCCTTCCATGTGATCATCATGGGTATCCATGTTCAAGCTGCATGGGAAGGAATCAACCTGCAGTGGCTCCATCAGGCTGAATGGGGCCCAAGTTTATCTTCAAGGTAAGTTAACCCAGATAAGTTAATAGCCTTCAACCATTCTATTCCGTTTACAGTTTGGTAAGATGGTAGTTTTTCTCTACCCTGTCCTATATCAGTGCATGTATATGGATGAAATGGAGTGTTCAAGAGAAACTCTGTGCAGATAGCATCCCCAACTCCATATGTTCAAAATCCAACTCTCAACAGACTTATGCATATACTGTCGGTCTGAAGCATACATGTAAGCTACACTGCAAAAAATGAAACATGTGGATCACATACAGGGAATACGCCATTCATGTGTTTGCATGTGTAAATGGGAAGATCAGATTAGGTCCAGCGGGTGCAATCCCAATCCTTTCCTCTACTCATTCATTTTGCACACTCAGTGCCAGTCTGCATGGGAACCGAGATGAGGTGTTCCAGACTGATTACTGCAAAGTTTAAGAGTGTGGTTTTGTATACATGTCAGTCACATTGAGAACAAGATACTGGACCTGATTCAGGAGGATTACCTTATATGGCACATTTTCCCTCTCCATCTGAAGCCTTGCTTGTTGCATGTGGAGCCCTGTGGCCTTTGCTATCTCTTAGCCAATTAGGAAAGAAAGGAAACCTTCCTTTGCATCTTTGTCTATAGTTCTGTCATGGTTTGGAGACATGTCTTGATGACTTGCTAGGACAGGCTGTCCTTCTGGAGGATGGTATATTCAGGGGCAATGTGTGCCTAGCTCCAGGATGGGGAACCTGCGATCCTCTGGAAGTTGAGAATAAACCAAGTGGCCGCCGAGACCATATAACACTGGTCCTGAAAGACCTGCATTGGCTCCCAGTACGTTTCCAAGCACAATTCAAAGTGTTGGTGCTGACCTTTAAAGCCCTAAATGGCCTTGATTCAGTATACCTGAAGGAGCATCTCCACCCTCATCGTTCAGCCTGAACACTGAGGTCCAGCTCCAAGGGCCTTCTGGCAGTTCCCTCACTGCGAGAAGTGAGGTTACAGGGAACCAGGCAGAGGGCCTTCTCAGTAGTGGCACCCACCCTGTGGAACACCCTCCCACCAGATGTCAAGGAAATAAACAACTATCTGCCTTTTAGAAGACATCTGAAGGCAACCCTGTTTAGGGAAGTTTTTAATGTTTGATGTTTTATCGTTGTTGTTGTTGTTGTTGTTGTTGTTGTTGTTGTTGTTGTTGTTGTTGTTGTTGTTAATTCTGTTTGGAGCCACCCAGAGTGGCTGGGGAAACCCAGCGAGATGGGCAGAGTATAAATATTATTATTATTATTATTATTATTATTATTATTATTATTATTATTACTACTACTACTACTACTACTACTACCACTTGAAGGCTGTTGCCCCCACCATCTTCTGTCTACGTGCACCCAGGCCTAGCATTTGAAGGAGAGAAAGGAGGCTGGATCAGAATGGTGTTTTATTACCTCTCAGTCCCCTGAGGGGTGTGGGAGGGGGTGCTATTTTTGAACTTGGGCATGCAGTCTTTTTCTTAATTAAATTTCAGAGTGCCTGAATGAATAGCAGAGACCGGATTAAATAATAGACACTCGTTATCCTGTTTCACAATGCGGCCTTCTTTGAAGTCAACAGGGTCTCATCGACACAATGGCTAATTGCACTCTTGCCTCTTTTTACATGTGGGCAGCGTTGGCCGGGGTGGGGGGTGGGGGCTGTGTTTTGCCAGACAGTAAGTGCGGCTGCAAAGCAAATAAATACAGGTGAGCAAATTTTGTCCAAAAGAGTTTGGCCTTTCTCGAGCTTGAAGGTTAATAGATTACAAAATGATTGCAGCAAAAATTGAAGCCTGTCTATTGGGAGGCTTGTTTTTTTTGTCTTTCCCTACAAGCAGTCAACTGACAGTCATGCCTTCACTTCTCATTTCAAGGAGGCAACCGACTTCATTGACTTGATTTTCCACATAACCGTCGATCCCTTATGGTTCTTGTTGACTAGGTTTTATAAAAATGAAAGTTATCAGCAGTAAACTTGACCCTGCTGATCCTTGAAATTTATTTATTTATTTGTGGAAGGGGCAGACAGTCAAGGGAAATTAAACTGAAGCAGCTGATGTTTCGTCTAATAATACAGCACCAATATAAAAAAAAGACAGAGAGAGAAGAAAATCTGAAGGGCAGTCTAACAGCACACTTTCAAACTGTAAAGAAGGCCTCCTGCCTTTTAATAGGAAAGACTTTGGGTTGCCAGGGCAAAGAAAGTTTTCCCAGCCATTTGGAGGAAGAAAAGAGGAAGAAGCAACTTGAAACAAAGACATCTTATTTCCTGGTCTAACCATGCAATCTTTTACATGCCTACTCAGAAGTAAATCCCACTGAGTTGTAATGAGATTCACTCCTGCCTAAGAAAGTGCTGGACTGCAGCCTAAGCTATATATAATTCATAGTTATTTTGCCTGTATTTTACTTGCTTTAAATTTAGTGTCCCAAATCTACATGGGCATGGCAGACCCTCCAAGTGTCCCTCTTTTCCAGGGACGTCCCTGATTTTGAGAAGCTGTCCTGGTTTCTGATTTGATCCTGGAATGTCCCACTTTTCCTTAGGATGTCCCTATTTTCACTGGAGGAATGTTGGACTGTATGGAGTTATCCGACCCCCGAGCCATCTGAAGGCAATCCTGTATAGGGAAGGTTTTTAAAATGTTTAATGTTTTATTGTGTTTTTATATATATTAGAAGCTGCCCAGAGTGGCTGGGGCAACCCAGTAAGATGTAAATAGTAAAGTTATCATTATGGAATGGGACGTCCCTATTTTCATTGGAGAAATGTTGGAGGGTATGACATGGAAGTAAACTGGAGCTTTGCCACAAGAATTGCTTGGGTCCGGGATATGACTGTGTACATGATCCATTACAAAGATATTCAGAAGCAAAAATGATGGAATCAGCTTTCATTTCATTACAGGTTTAGGGGGCTGCTGTAAGGACAATAGGAGACACCTGTCAGTGATGCACGTTTTGCATCTGATTGGACCCTGATGGAACTATAATATTCAACAAAGAAAGCTGCTGTATTTATCGAGTCCATCTAGCTCAATAATGTCTACACGGACTGGCAGTAGATCTCCAAGATCTCTAATAGGAGTGAGTGGTTCCTTTTTCATCTCTACCAGAGACGCCAGGGAATAAACCTTGGATTTTCTTCATGGAAAACATATGTAAATCAACAAGGAGATGAAATTATTCTTGTGGGCAAGACAGGTTGTAGCAAAAAAATAATAATGGAAGGGTGTCAGGCGTCAGGGAATCTGATCCCAACGCGGCAGGCTGCCAGGGACAGATGGACAAGAAAAGCTCTTACCAAAGTCTTTTATTCGGTATTCACACAGAGAGGCTTACAAAGGCAGCCTCTTGGAGTAATCACATTGTTCTGAGTAATCTCCACCCCCTTTCCCTTCTCAATCCTCAACAGCACCACCTCTGTTACGGTGGCTGGTTAAGGCCAATTGCCTCTTAGCACTTTGCTCTCCTACTTTCACTGCTGGCTGGGTTCTGGGAGAAGGAGGGTCTGGAATGCTTTCTAGTGATAACGTGTCAGCCAGCTGCTCTGGCTCTGCTTCTCCCCTCCCCTCCCCTTCTCCCATTATTTCCCAGCTTTGCCCCTCATCTATCTCTGAGCCGTGACCTTCTGCAAACCACTGTTGCAAATCTATACTGCCTTCCTCTTCTGTGTGAGGTTCAGGGGGGGGGGCAGTCTCCACCACACCTCCTCAGTCCAGTCCCTGACATTGGGGCAGCTTTGTTTAAAAGTGTTATTGCCTTACAACATTCAGCAACATCAACAGGCAAAAAACAAAAACCAGACACACATGGACTTGGATTTCTACTACTCTCTTTCCACTGACCCGCCAGACATTTCCTCTTCAAGAAATCACCTTTTCGGAATTCCTAGCAATGACCATGAGAGGTGAGTCCAGAAACCTAGACACTGAGAAAGGCCTATGCCCAGTCCAGTTTGGGCTTATGTGCTTCAGACTCAGAATGCATACACACCATACATTTAAAGCACATTTAAAGCATGTGCCTTTGTCCAATGAATCCTGGGAACTGTAGCTCTGTGAAGGGGTCTCCTAACCACCCATAGGATTTTTAATGAGTCAGTGTTCCCAGGATTCTTCGGGGGAAGTTCATGTGCTTTATATGTGCTTTTAAATTTATCTAGCCAGAAGGATAGGGAGCATCTATCGTCTTCATGTACATGCTCCATCAAATAAACTGACATCTCTGGGAGATAAGGAAACTGTAATTTAGGAAAGAAATCAGGGGGGCAGGATTGGAAAAAGTAGGAAAGGTATAGCAGCAGGCCTCTTTGAAGCCCATCACATGCTTTGAGGACACCCCTTAGGGGACACCTAGAAATGGAATGTAAAGTTATTAACTGTTGCTCGTGCACAAATAGAGAAGTGGTCAACGACGCCATTTGAGCAGAGCTTTGCTCTGTGTGCTGCACTGTCTTCAGACCTGCACCCATCCCACAAATGCAACTATAGGCCTAGTATGAAGATGGGCAGTTGCAGTCACGATTTCATGAGAGAAATGTGTGGAGGATCTACCAACAAAAGCTAGCTTCCCTACCTCCCTATTTATCTTTAGAATTTCAACCTGCATGCAATTATGCATTAGTTCTTAATTGCTCATTGACCCTCAGTTACTATAAACTTCCTGTAAATTAATTACATTAGAAGATCCCATGGTGGGAGGGGAGCTGCCACTGCAGAATGATTCGATAATGATTTGTACGGCTTATGATCCCATTACACAAGCATGAGTGTCAAACTATTCTCTTCATTCAAGAGCAACATCAGCATATGAGGATCGCTGAGGCAAGCAGGGATGAGGGGAGGAAGCAAAAGCCCGCATGCAACCAAAGGAAGCTTCCTAAAATCTGGAAGCACAGAGTTACAATGGCTCGCTCCCATCTTACTAGCAAATTCCAGAAGGTACTGCTATCTACTGCTCATATACAGTGCTACCTCAGGTTAAGTACTTAATTCGTTCCGGAGGTCCGTACTTAACCTGAAACTGTTCTTAACCTGAAGCACCACTTTAGCTAATGGGGCCTCCTGCTGCCGCCACGATGCCAGAGCACGATTTCTGTTCTCATCCTGAAGCAAAGTTCATAACCTGAAGCATACCACCCCCACATCATAAGATCCCAGGGCAGTTCACAGAATAAAAACAAGCAAATAAATGAAACGAAATAGCATGTCTTTCTACATGTCCATTACTATAATACATGTCCTTCATGCTATTTTACATCTAATGAAACTACTGGGAATGGTCACTCAGGGGTTTGGGATGTGTTCGTTGGGGTAGCCAGCATGGTGCCCTCCAAATGTCACTGGTTACTGGTCAGGGATGATGGGAGGTGTAGTCCTTCAATATTTGAAGGGCTTTCCTTGATGTAGATGATACCCGGTGCCTTTTTTCTGGGGGACACACAGGGGTACTCATACCCCTAAACATTTTGTGCATACCCCTAAACATTTTTTTAGGGGGGGGAGCACTGATGATACCCAGCTCTTCTTTTAACCTAACCTAGCTGTAGCTGTGAATACCTTCTGAAGAGTTTGGAGGCAGTCATGGGCTACATAGTAGGCTCATAATCTGATGCTTAGGACAATATGGAGGCTGGGAATCCATCTCAGCTTGTATGTGGGGTTTGGCCTGTATTTGATGGGAATTGCTTTCCCTCTTAAAAGACCAGTGGCACACTCTGGGCACTCAAATTTCAGGGGTGCCTTATGTGATACTCCCCTACCCCCCCCCCCGTTTTGTTCTACAGCATTGTTTTGGTGCCCCCTGCAGGGCAGCGTCCAGGGTGACCACACCAGTTGTGCTACCCTAAAACCGCCTCTTCTGGTGGCTAGGGGCACAGTTGCATGAAGTGTATTTCATTACTTTGGCTCGTTGCACAGATGCTCGCCTTCCAGAAGAAGATTATATTGCCTCATTTATCCACGTTTTCATATCATCTGCGCTTAATTGTTGCGATGCATTACACTGAGGACGGAAACTGTCTGGAAACTTCAGCTGGTTCAGAATACAGCCACTCAGCTGTTAAACTGGCAGTCACAGTGAAGAACGTTATTTCTCTTAAAAAAAAAACCTTTTGTTTATTTCAAAGTGACCTGCCAGGGAATGGGAATATGTAAAGTAAAAGCCACCCTCAACTTATTTCCTCTGTCGTAATAGCAGAAATATGTTGTTAAGTAGTGGTTCATCTCCAGCAATGACTTCACTATAAACCTCTGGAATGTAATGCATTTGTAGGTGTGTGTGTGTGTGTGTGTGTGTGAGAGAGAGAGAGAGAGAGAGAGAGAGAGAGAGAGAGAGAGAGAGAGAGAGAGCTGGGGGGGGGTTGAGGAGAAAAAGAGATAGGGTAATAAGAAAGGTTTAGGAGTTTTGTGCAGTATTGTACAGTTCATAAATCCACACCTTGAACAGTCAGAAAAGACGGAAGTATCACAGCTCTTGTAAATCACTCTGCTCAAGAGTTCAATAGATTAACTCTCCAGTCATCCCAGGTCTTTTAAAGGGCTTTTTCTCTTTTTATTATCCAATTAGCTCTACATGTTAATAAGAAATTTTCTTTCTTATAAAACTGTGCAAATTTCTTTCCGTGCCTGGGGTGATATAAATAGACCTTTTCACATATAATTTCAGTGCCCCGGGACTGATTTGTGGGTATATATTGCTGCTTGGGAACATTATAATTTACAGGTGATTGTTTGGAGGAGTTCAAATTACCAGCACTCATATATATGGATATATAAATAAAAAAATGAAGCTCCTCAAGAGATTCTGCACAAACAGTTTTCTTGGACAGGAAAAGAGTTCTCAATAAAAACATGTATATATATGTATAGGTATACACACACACACACCTCTGCATAAAGTATTGATAGATTATTTCAGCCCTTCATTTCTATTTCAGCATTTCTGAACCATTTCCTCTAACATTTTATCTCTCCCCCCCCCCGCTCCCATCATCATATAAATCCTCATATATCTCAGTCCCTATGGAATCAGGCCATTCCACAGTTTGAAAAGGGGAAACCGAATCTAGGCTAGAGAATCTGGGTTTGTCAGTGGGGTTTGATTACTTACTGCAAAACTGACTGTAAGAAGAAAAGATCGGTGTGCGGGTCAATCCGAAACCCTGATCTTCCGTGCTGGATAGAGAAAATGTGTCCCTCTGCTCAGCCCTGCCCAGTACCACCAGCAGGAAAGCCATGTCAGAGAACCCCAATGTACCCAGGCAAATAGTGGATTGAAGCAATCACCAGCAGTATTATTGATGTTTCATATAAAGGTAAAGGGACCCCTGACCATTAGGTCCTTTCGTGACCGACTCTGGGGTTGCGGCGCTCATCTTGCTTTATTGGCCGAAGGAGCCGGCGTACAGCTTCCGGGTCATGTGGCCAGCATGAACCAGATTTCCTACTCTAGACCTTCCCAGTTCTCATAGCAGTTGATTTACTATCTTTCTGCCCTGAAAAGCAGCTACTCCAAGTTGCAATTTCAAGTTTATGTAGTAAAATACAACCCAGGTGTTCCATGGAACAAACCTGTGGAACAACGAGAGACTAGGGTAGCAGAGATTTTGAGGTAGTTACGAGTCGCACGGTATTGAATAAAACTTGCACCACGCTTCGATGGGCATAGTTTTCTGCAGTAGAACATTAGAAGCTGTCAGCCAGTGACACACTGGAGCTGGTGAACCAGAGCAGCACATGGAAACGCCATTTACCTTCCCGCCGGAGCGGTACCTATTTATCTACTTGCACTTTGAGGTGCTTTCGAGCTGCTAAGCTGGCAGGAGCAGGGACCGAGCAACGGGAGCTCACCCCGTCATGGGGATTCGAACTGCCAACCTTCTGATCGGCAAGTCCTTGGCTCTGTGGTTTAACCCACAGCGCCACCCGCGTCCCTGACGTTTCATATCTTGGAGATTTAATTTATGTTTTCAATATTGCATATTGTTGTAAGCAGCTTTGAGACCTACATGGTGGGGGGAAAGGAGGAATACGTTTTCAAATAAATAAACGGTAAATAAGTATCCTCGCTGGCAATAGTGGGAATCCCACCAAGTGGGGCACCTGAGGAGGCTGGCGGGATCCCGGCCAGCACTGATTTGTGGTAGCCATGATGGCTATGCTCTGCCTTCACAGTGGGAGAGAGCAATGCTTCTGAATGCCAGTTGCCAGCAGCAGGAGGAAGGAAAAGGGCTGTTGGGCTCAGGTCCTATTTGCAGGTTTCCCACAGGCATCTGGTTGGTCACTGTGAGAACAGAATGTTGGACAAGATGGGTCTTTGGCCTGATCCAATGGGCCCCTTCTTATCTTCTGGTGCAGGGGTCAGCAAACTTTTTCAGCAGGGGGCCGGTCCACTGTCCCTCAGACCTTGTGGGGGGCCGGACTATATTTTGAAAAAAAATGAACAAATTCCTATGCCCCACAAATAACCCAGAGATGCATTTTAAATAAAAGCACACATTCTACTCATGGAAAAACACGCTGATTCCTGGACTGTCTGCAGGCCAGATTGAGAAGGTGATTGGGCCGGATCCGGCCCCCAGGCCTTAGTTTGCCTACCCATGTTCTTGTGCATGTTGAGTTAGCCCTGCTGTTGTCAAGGGGCCTGATCCAAGCTTCTTTGCTGTACCAGCCTTGGTGGCGACACAGTAAAGAGGCAGTTTTTCCTTCCCCGTCTTTCCTCCCTGGCAGTGAGGTTGTAGATGCAGAGCTGCCAGCAAGGGCTGTAGTTTAAGGATCTGGGAATAACTAATCGAATAACGCCTTCCAAAGGAATTAGTTTCACTAGGTGTCAAAAGAAAAAGGAGACAACTCTGTAGGAACCTGATATTTCAGAAAGGACTGTGTCAGGGAACTGACATCGGTGCTAGAGGTGGAGGGAAGGCTCTCAAATGATGCTGGAGAAAGGCCCAGCAGGGAGAGCAGCAGCTCCGCAGATGGGGAAGCAAATCAGCGCAACACCAGGGATATAGAGGGGCTGATGGGGGAATCGGCGAGAGGGCTCCAGGACTCTTCACCGGACACCAGCGGGGAGAGCACGGGTCCTCCGCTACCCACGCCCACCCTGCGCAGAAGACTTCTGCGCAGGGAGAGTAGGAGGAGACTTGGCGTCAAACAACTTTTATGTTGGAAAAGGTTTAAGAAACGCCCACTGGCGGATTCTGCTAGCGACTGAGGCAGCCATGAAGTGAAGGGCTGTCCAGACAGAAAGGTTTAACCAGGCAACATAGCCAGGAGAGGCAGCAACTTACGCACGAGCAACCCATACTCATTACAGACTGAGAGCACCAACTCGAACAAGTCAGTAGGGCTACACCAGCCAGTATTTGCTTACCCCTTCTGCCTCCTTCCTTGTCCTTGAGAAATGAATTCAAAAGTTTTAAAACTGAAATAACTCGGGGAAATTAAGCAGCTTATTCAAATCTCAGCAGCTTATTTTGATAGCTCCATTTGGGGTATCTGACTGCAACATTTGTTGTGTTTTAGTACAGAAAGCTACACACGTTCACACACCTGCCAGATGTAACTGATTTGTGTAGTGTAGCACTACACTACTATGGTTTATAATCCTGCTAGCTGTTATGCTTCCTGATATGGCAATTTTAAGATTATTGGAATTCGTACTTTAATTGTAGCTTTCAAACTGTGCAATTTGTGTTAACCAACTTTTAACAGGCTACTAAAAAAAAAAGGTGAGATCTATCATTACATACAGAGAGACAGACACCCAGGTTTTGAGGTTGAACAAGATGGCTTTTTTTTATTTCTTTCTTTAAAATTAACACAATCTATATGCCAGAGAAAGAGTTATCTATTTGAAAGGAATATTTCTGAAGTGAGATTACCTGATCCATGAACCATTAATAAAGCTCAATTCAATATATGCATTCCCTGGGAGTCAGAGGTAGATTTATTGCTTTTATTGCCTGCACAATCTCTTGTGACAGACAGAAAGAAATTCTGAGATTGCTGAGCCTGTTTTACCTAGGAGTGGTGAGCAGAGAGGAAACTGCATGGGCTCTTGTATATCATTGATCTCCTGGTCACCAAATAATGATTCAGATTCACAGAGAGATCCGTAAAAGTCTGTGGTTTATTACTGTCTTGTATCTCTATATTAACCACCTCATTATCATCCCAAATGGAATATAAATCTAGCAGTATCCAGTTGCTTTAATCTGCACGCTAGCTCCTCCACCATCTTTATCCTGTAAATCTTAGCCCTACATAAAGTGAACAAGTGTACAATTACCAGGTTCTTGAATAGAAGACAATTACAGGAGATATATTTCTTTTGCTCGGGGGGACAAGGTACACACAGTTTCATATTTCTTAATAATACTTCCTTGCTTGTACAATGTTCCTCAGTCCTATTGACACAATTGATCAGGAGAGGCTGCTAGATTGCGGAAGGAGTTCAGAGTTAAACCACACTAATAATCTTCCTTCATTCCTGTTTTACAGAGAGGGCCGGGACTCTCTTATCCAAACCCATCTGTGGAATAGCACTCACTATGCAAACCTCTGTCAGATATAGCAGCTTGTTATCCAAACTCTCTACCCCACCAAATGATCCTTAAACTGGAATGGGGACCCTGTGATCCTCCAGATGTTGGACTATCGCTTCCATTATCCCTGACCTGTTAATGTGCAGGCTGGGACTGATGGGAGCTGGAGTACAACAGCATCTGAATGGCCCAAGGTACCCCAAGCTGTGTGCATAACTTGTCCTGTTTGCATTACAATCTATCCCAGAGTAAGAAGGCAGAAAGAGCCCTGATGATCTGATTTTCAGTCCATCTAATGCAGCATCCTCTTTCCAGCTGTGGTCAGCTGGGAGGTTTGCAAGCAGGAGGTGAAGGCAACAGCCCTCCTCTGCCATAGAGATACAGCATCTGATATTGAAGCATATACTACCTATGAGGTGTATAAGGTGTTAGGGGAGCGGTAGTACCTCTGCTGGGGGACACATCATGCTCATTCTGGGGTAGCTTGCCCACCTTTGGTCCCCACCCTGCATTCATTTCTCACCTGTGGCTCCTAGAAGCTGTCAGCAGGTGACAGCAATCGCACCCCAGGAATGCCTTTGACTGGCCAGCTAAACCAGGTGAGGGTAGTCGATGGGACTCAAACCCTCAGTGAGTCAGGGACTTTCCCTGCATGCAAAGACAGGTTCTGCTGGTTTGAGGGGATGAGACTAATAGTTGGCTCAACGGTCAAGAAGACAGTTTCTGCACATGCTGAAGAAAGAAATGAGGGGCAGATGGGGCCCATCAACCTGGGAAGGAACCCATCTAGCAGAATAAAAATTCTGATCCTAAACCTCCCCTGCTTTGTGGGATATCTTCAGGAGAAGAAAAGGCTAAGAAGTAAGCCCTACACAAATCTGGAGTGGAGTTGGTTAGATGGCACATTGATTGCTTCCTTCTGGCAACTCCTGCAGTCAAGCTGGTGCCAAATGTATTTGTGATGGGATGATGAGCTGCTTGTGCGTAAAATCGTAGTCCCTCAGAGTTTGTTCAAGTCCACAAACCTCTGTCTGTGACGGAGCCCCTCAGACATGGCTCCTCTTAGTCACTCGCAGATTCCGACAGTGGCTGTTTCGGAATCGCTTCCAACATAAAAGCTCCTTAACGGAAACACGTCTTCTGGACTCACGGCGTGACAGTTTCCGGCGAGGAGTGGGTCTCCCTATGGGAGGTCCAGAAACCTCCCCACTGTTCTCACTGGATGTGTCCCTGAGCCCTCCCTCTTGCTCGCTTTCCCTCAGAGACCCACCTCTCCCCCTGCTGGTTCCTGCTTCCGCTGCTGGGTCTCTCCCAACCTCCGTGAGCCCTTCCACCACCTGTCCCTCCGATGGCAGTTCCCTGACATCCACCTCCCCTCCAGGGCCCCCGTCACCCCCTCCCGTTCCCTCTCCTCTGGTCGGTGAGGAGGTAAAACCCCGAAAAGAATCCTCTTCATCTTCAGACGTCTCGAACATTTCCCTCCATCGGCTGCTGTTCCGGGTCGCTGAATCCTCCTCCTCCTCGGCATCTGTGAACCCCTCCAACTCCTCTTCCTCATCTGTGGTTGCAAAGTATTCCCTCCGGAACCTCGCTACAGGCTGAGGTTTACGTGGGAACCTCTGATGAAAAGTTTCTATTAAGACCTCGTCATTGACATCCTCTGCCATGACCCAGGTGTTTTCCGACTCCGGTTCCCCTTCCCACATTACCAAATACTCCACTTGATCTCCCTTCCACCTGGAATCGAGGATCTCCGCCACATGGCTGCTGTGTTCCCTTTCCTCCATTGCTGGTCCCCGGGTGAACCTCCCTTCTCTGTCCCCTTTATACGGTGACAGCAACGACCTGTGGAAAACTGGGTGCAGCTTCATGTGGTTCGGTAACCGGAGTCTGAAAGCCACTGGGTTGACCTGTTGCGTGACTTCAAAGGGGCCCAATCTTTTGGGTCTTAACTTCTTACAACCCCCTTTGAATGGTAACCCTTGGGTTGACAGCCACACCTGGTCCCCCACCCTAATGGTTTCACCTTCCCTTCTGTTTTTGTCTGCCTGCCTTTTATACTCCTCCTTGGCCCTGTCTAAGTTGAGTTGGAGCTGACGATGGATCGCTTCCATTTCTTCTACAAACTGTTCGGCAGCCGGGACGCTCCATCTCTCCCCTTCCCCCCCTGGGAAAGCCCTGGGATGGCACCCGTAATTAGCCAAAAAGGGGCTCATCCCTGTGGACACGTTCTCCGCATTGTTGTAGGCAAATTCCGCCAACGCCAGCTTCTCCTACCAATCATTCTCTCTGTCATTGACATAACACCTCAGATATTGCTGGAGGATGCCATTGGCTCTTTCCGCCTGCCCGTTGGTTTCAGGATGCCGGGTAGTCGAAAAATTGACCTCTACATGCAGTAAGCTCATGAACTTCCTCCAGAACCTGGAAGTAAATTGTTTCCCTCGGTCAGAAACCACCCTCAAGGGGGCGCCATGCAACCTGAAAACATTTTCTACAAACAATTTCGCTGTTTCTTCTGCCGTGACCGCATGTGAGCAGGCTATAAAGTGGCCCATTTTGGTTAACAGGTCTACCACCACCATGATGGCTGTTTTCCCTCTGGACTTTGGCAGATCAGTCATGAAATCTATTGACACTGCCTCCCATGGCCTTTCAGGTGTGGGTAGCGGTTCTAATAGCCCCGCCGGCGCCCGCCTCTCCCCTTTGGCTCGCTGGCATTGGTCACAACCTCTCACATACTCCCGTACATCTTCCCTGACCTTGGGCCACCAAAATTCCCTGGTAACCAACCACATGGTTTTGTGTTGCCCAAAATGCCCCGCTGTGGGGCTATCGTGCAGCTGCTTGAGTACCTTCCCCCTCAACTCTCCTTCAGGTATATACAGCGCTCCCTTGTAATACAACGCCCCGTTTCTCTCCTCAAAACCTCCGGGTTTGTCTCCCTCCCTCCTGATACCCCTGAGTTTGTCCTGGGCGTATTCATCATTCTCCGTTCCCTCTACCAGTTCTCTTTGCCCCACCAATGCCGCCCCACACACCCAGCGGTCCTCTGGAATGACATGTCTCTCTTCGGGTGCTCCCTCCCCCTCCAAATATTCAGGTTTGCATGAGAGAGCGTCCGCCCTAATGTTCTCTGGGCCTGGCACGTAACAAATCTCAAAGTTAAATTTGGAGAACTCCTGGGCCCATTTCACTTGCCGTTGGTTGAGCACTCGTGCCGTTCTCCAATACTCTAGGTTCTTGTGGTCAGTGCACACTTGCACCTTATGTTGTGCGCCAATTAGCAGGTGCCTCCATCTCCGGAACGCCTCAAGAATGGCGAGTAGTTCTCGGTCATACACCGTGTAGTTCCTCTCAGATTTGTTCAGCTTTCGCGAAAAAAAGGCACACGGTCTCCACTCTGACTCCTCCTTCCCTGGCTGCAGAAGCACCGCCCCGATCGCTCTGTCTGATGCGTCAGTTTCCACTCTCATCGGTTTTTGTAAATCCACATGCAGGAGTTGTTCTTCCGAGGCGAAGGCCCTTTTTAGCTCCTCAAATGCTCGCTCCGCCTCCTCAGTCCAAACGAATTTTTTCTTACTGCTGAGACAGTCCGTAATGGGCGCCGTCAGGTGGGCAAAGTTTTGGATGAACTTACGATAGAAGTTCCCAAACCCTAGGAACCTCTGCACATCCTTCTTTGTTTTGGGTGTTTTCCATTCCAGCACCGCCTGGACCTTGCCAGGATCCATGGCCAATCCCTTGTCTGACAGGCGATACCCCAGGAATTCCACCTCCTTGGTATGAAACTGACACTTCTCCAGTTTCACCCACAGCTGGTTGGCTTGCAGCCTGCTCAACACTTCTCTGACGTCTCTCACATGCTGCTCCTCATTCTCAGAATACACCAACATGTCATCTAAGAAGGCCACACAATTCTTGTAAAGCAAAGGCCCCAGTACGTGGTTCATAAATGATTGAAAGCACGCGGAGCCTGCTTGTAGGCCGAAGGGCATCACTAAATATTCAAATGCCCCCAAAGGGGTGAACATGGTGGTTTTCCATTCATCCCCCTTCCTTATTCGTATCAGGTTGTACGCCCCCCTTAGGTCCAGTTTTGTGAAAATCTTTCCCTTCCGCACCCTTGTCAAAATGTCGTCAATCCTGGGCATAGGGAAGGCCACTGGTTCTGACACTGCGTTCAATGCCCTGAAGTCACACACCAGCCTCGGCTTGTCCGTGTTTTTTTTATCCACAAAAAACACTGGGCTGCCTCCCACCGCTCTGGACTCTCGGATGAAACCTCTCTTCAGGTTCTTGTCAATGAACTCCCTTAGCGCCTGCATCTCTCTGTCTGACATGGCGTACAGCTTGCCTACAGGGAGCTGTGCCCCAGGGATTAAATTGATTTGACAGTCAAAGGGTCTATGCGGGGGTAGTTGGTCAGCTTCCCTTTCGCTGAAGACGTCGCGGAGATCTGCGTATTGTCGTGGTACCTTCACCTTCTCCATTACTTCAGTCCCTGCTAGGGTGGCTTGGGCCCCTGCCAAACCCTTTCCCTCTTTGCAGTGTTCTAAGCAATGTGCTGAACCAAAGGAAACCACTCTCTGATGCCAGCCCACCAGCGGATCATGTAACGCTAGCCAGCTCATCCCCAATATAATGGGAGCTCCTCCCAAGGTGGCCACATTAAACGCTATCAGTTCGGTGTGCCTTGCCACCTTCATTATCATTGGGATGGTCTGCAAGCTGACTTCTCCTCCCAACAGCTCCCTGCCATCAATCGTGGTCACCTGCAGGGGGTTGCTTAAAGGGATAGTCTGTATCTGGTGCTCAGCAGCAAACTCCTTACTCATGAAATTGCAGGAGCTGCCTGAGTCCAAGCGCCTTTATCTTTAGTGGGTGTCCGTTAGGCAGCTCTAGTAACACCTCTATCACTAGGACGGGTTTAGGAGGTTCTGGAGTGGGCACTTTCACTGCTCTTTGGCCTGGCTGCTGTGCCCCGACGGTGGCAGCCAGGCGTTGGCTTTTACTTGCTCCGGTATTTCTTCCTCTCTTCCCTCAACAGCTCCCACCATCCCTTGCCATTCCTTCCTCTGGGGGCAGACTCTGGCAAAGTGACCTGGCTGTTGGCAGAGATAGCATTTCCGGGCGCCTTTTCCCTCCTTCTTTCCCCCCTCACTGGGCTTTGAAACTGCGCGCGCACTGTTCCGATTTCCATCGGCTCTGCCGGCGGGAAAGTTGGCTCTGGAATGTCTGGAATGCGGAACTCCTTCCAACGTTCCCCCTTCCCTTCCCGCCTCTCCAATGCTCTCGCCTCCTGGCGCGCTCCTATGGTCAGCGCAGATTTGGTCAGCTGGTCCATAGAATCCGCCCTGGGGCCCCGGGAAAGTTCATCTTTCACAGCCGAAGCAAGCCCTTCTTCAAATAGCATTTGAATGGGTTCTGCCGATAAGTCCCACCCCAGTCTGTGAACCAGCATGGTGAACTCAGTCCAGTACTCACGGACAGATCGGCTCCCCTGTTTGCAAGCCATTAACTGTCTGCGCACCACTCCTTTCTCAATATCGCTGGAAAACATCAGATCCAAGGCGCGAAAGAACTTCATCGTGTCCTTTAGGACGTCACTATTCGCTGCCATCAGGGGTCTAACCCAGTCTCTCGCCCCCTTTTCAAGATGCCCAATCACGAAAGCCACTCGCAATTCCTCATCAGGGAATTCATCAAACTGCAGATTGAGGGCATATTGCATCTCTGTCCGGAAGGCATGATAGTCCTTGGGCTCCCCCCCCAAACTTCTGCACCAATCCTGGTACCTTTCTGGCGAGCTGGGGGGCTTTCCCCTTTTTGTCTGCATCCTGAGCCCTCCTCTCCTCAAGCCTCGCCGTCTGCAGCGCTAGCTGGACTTCCAACACCCGGTACCTTTCTTCCAGGCTTGGACTCGCTCCCTCTCCTGCTTCTCCGGTTCCGGCTGGGTTGCTCATGATGCCTTCTCCTGCACAAGCTGCTTTTCAGAGACTGTCGGAATGCTGTGATGGGATGATGAGCTGCTTGTGCGTAAAATCGTAGTCCCTCAGAGTTTGTTCAAGTCCACAAACCTCTGTCTGTGACGGAGCCCCTCAGACATGGCTCCTCTTAGTCACTCGCAGATTCCGACAGTGGCTGCTTTCGGAATCGCTTCCAACATAAAAGCTCCTTAACGGAAACACGTCTTCTGGACTCACGGCGTGACAGTTTCCGGCGAGGAGTGGGTCTCCCTATGGGAGGTCCAGAAACCTCCCCACTGTTCTCGCTGGACGTGTCCCTGAGCCCTCCCTCTTGCTCGCTTTCCCTCAGAGACCCACCTCTCCCCCTGCTGGTTCCTGCTTCCGCTGCTGGGTCTCTCCCAACCTCCGTGAGCCCTTCCACCACCTGTCCCTCCGATGGCAGTTCCCTGACAGTATTGCTCTGCTTTCCTTTGGATCACATTAGGGAAGCTGAGAGTAGGGCCTTGTCATCTGGGTAGCCCGGACCTCCATACACTCCATTTTGTACCACAAAATTCAGAGCACTTCAAAATTCAAAGAATAAACATGTTCCAATTTGTACATTAGGCCAGGGGATACCAATCAGGTGCCTTCACACCAGAATTAATAGAAATTGAATCCCTCAAGCATCGTTTGGGGCAAGTGCCACAACAAACCTAAGGTCTTTCTAGATTCTTGCATACTATGGCTTCAGACATATCTGAGTAATGTGGGTCAGTTACTGGCAGCAGTGTGAGGCTCCAACCTATTGCACTAATCCTACTGTAGTTGTAGGCAAGTACTAGAGCACAGTTGTACTCATTTGCATGGAAGGTAGACTTTGGCATGCCGATCTCACTTGCTTAATTAGGTGCATGTCTTTCAAATAGTGGAGGTTTCTACCTTGCAGGCCAGGGAAGGTGCATCCTTGCCAAGTCATACAATGTAACCTCAGAACGCCTCTGACTAGGCTTCCCCCCCGACCTTATGAATGCTATTGACCCAAAACACGGAGTGAGCTAACAGCTCCTCCAGAGGTAATGAGGAAATAAGGCATCATTCCTCAGGTGAAAAGACCTATATTGCATTTTTACAGTTTCGTGCTACGTAATTTATGAGACACCCCTCAAAGTAGCCTTATACTTCAGTGTCTAGAAGAACCCAATTCTCTTTATGATCTGCCTGCTGGCACCTGGCAGAAAGGTTTAATAAAATTCTATAAGTCATGATGGGTAAAACACGGCGTAATTAAAATGCATTTGACAAAACAATAAAAAGAGCTTATGCTTCAAAATATAAGACCCTAGCATAACACTCAATCCCATCTGGCACAACTTAGATCCTCCCCTATATTTCAGGGGAAGCACACCAAAATAACTTGAGCTGAAGATGTGGTCCATGAAGTCATATCATTCAGGAGACTAGCGAGTTTATTCCATTATAAATCCAGTCAGTCTATGCTTTGGATACAGTAGCCAACACTTTTTGATTGTTTTTGACGGTAATTTCTTTACATTTTCTTGAATGGCCTCCTTTCCTCATATTTTTCCTTTCTGCTCAAAAAAGAGCTCATTATTTAACTTCTCCAAAGTGTTTTGGCTGAGCCAATTCAAATCTGATGCAGCCTTATTTTTTAAAAAAATTAAAAATAAAATAAATCTTCCTGTTTGCCCCCTAAATGAAATGTGCTGGGTTTCTCTTCCCATGAATGCTAATTACTGAACAATTCCTGTTTGAACAGGAGCTTTGTTCCTCATTTCCCTTTTACCCATCCACTCAGTGTTTGTATCATTACAATCTGATGCCATGGAAATTACTCTAACATTACAGGCAGAGAATAATGAATCTATTGCTTGAAATGGTGAAGAGAGGAGATAGATTGTAAAAAGGAAAGGTCTTCTTGAATAATGATACTCCTATGCTGAAAAAGAGAAAAGAGCACGATGATGATCTTGAAATTACAGGAAACATGAATATAATTCTATATATAAATATTAGGCTGAAATGTCCTTTTTAGGCAAAGAGGGTTTTTTTAAAAAAAAACAAGAACCATGCACTCTCAAATAGAAAAGGAAGAGAATGCAGGCTGAAATTTATTCTCCAATCCTCAGACACTACAGGCTTTGTCTTTTCAGTAAGCTACTTATACAAAAGAAGAAAAAGAAATGGTGATTCTCGTGATATTTAAGCGGCATTACCAATTTCCCAGAATAAGACCAATTAATATCTTCTCTCACACACCTTTAAAAATAGGCCTTTATTCCAATGAGAGCTGAGCTGAAATTTCTTAGGAGACAGACTTTGAGAACATTTCTGAGATATTGCACCAGTAGCTTCCTATTTTGCCTCAGGATGAATTTGTTACCAAAAGAAAAAGACCATTGGAACAGTAAATAGCTTCACCTTGTGTTTATCTGGAAGATATCCTGAAAATAGAGAAAACTATGCAGCTATATATTGCTTTGTTTGCTGCGGTGCAGGCTTTCAAGATGTTTGCCCAAATGAAGCAGTGCTTGCACAAGTGACATTTGGTCCAACTTGGGATGAGTTGTGCACCACTGTCTCTAGTTGTGTGACTTGCTATTTCATTCACTCAAGCTCCTGTAGAGCCAAATAGTCCCTTGAGACTGAGGCAACAGAAGTGGTAGGGATGCTTTTTCAGTTTGGGGCTGATTGGGCTGTGCCCTCCAAAAAAGTAAACAAACCCAGAACAAGAGCCTTCTCTCTCTCCATTCTCCCATATAAACATCAGTTGTGACTATCAGTCCTCTCTCCACCCGCCTCTGGAGTACATTTTCAGTTTGTGCTGGCCAATCAGCTGCAAGTCAGACACATGTATCCAATCAGAATTACTGTGTGAGGGGTGGGCGGGGGCTTCACTGGAGAGAGCATCTCACAGAGTTGGCAGTACAGCTGAAAAGACCCTGCCTGCCATGCTCACCTTTGGCAGGTGGATACAGGGTAGGACCTCTGATGCTGAACAGAGAGAACAGGAAGGCACAGGTAGGAGAAGGTTAGACCCTTGGGTACCTGAGTCCCAAACCATTTAATGCTTTAAAGCAAGGGTAAGGTGCCCCCAGGTCTTTATTTATTTACAAAAATACTTGTACAGTGGTACCTCAGGTTAAGAACTTAATTCGTTCTGGAGGTCTGTTCTTAACCTGAAACCTGAGGTACCACTTTAGCTAATGGGGCCTCCCACTGCCGCTGCACGATTTCTGTTCTCATCCTGAAGCAAAGTTCTTAACCTGAGGTAATATTTCTGGGTTAGCAGAGTCTGTAACCTGAAGCGTCTGTAACCTGAAGCGTCTGTAACCAGAGGTACCACTGTATAACATCATCAAAGTGGTTTACAACAGCCAAACATACAATAAAAACCATGTAAAATGTTTAAAACTAGAGATCAAGTAACTGCAGAAATATGCCTTCTCCATTGCCCGAATAAGAGGTGTGGCATGGAAAAGTTTTCGGCAGCCATTTAAAAGCCCAAACAGAAGGTGTCTGTGGTTGTGGTTAGACTCCCAGCAATCATCAGCACCAGCTGGCATGGTAAGTAGCCAGAGATGGTGGTCAGTAGCATCTTGAGGACCATTTCTGCTTTGGAGGAAGAATCAGCACTTTGAAATGAGCCTGGAAACCAGCAGAATTGTTTACTAGGCTGCTGCAGCTCAGCACTAGAAAGTGGAGAGATATTCTCACCGCTCTGTGCCAAGTGGCCACGTGGATAGGGGCCCTCGCTGCTGGTAGCAGCCTGAGAAAGAAAACAAGAAAATGCTTCTCGTGCTGTTATACTACTTCGAGGATTAGTTTGCAAAAGACAGATATTTTCAAAAAGCAGGTCTATGACAAAGCAGTGGGTGAATGGGACTGGCTGCGGCTAAAATTCCAATCAACAGAGTGTGTGCTTTCTGTTTGGAGAATTGTTTCAAGTGGCTGTTTTCTACGAAAACTTCTTTGAATTAATTTTCGCCATTTATTCTGATTACCACCACCCCCCTTTTTGGAAAGAAAATGATAATGCAATATTTCATAATTGTGGACATTTGGATGCCATGGTGATGAGTTCGATATAAATTCCAAATGAAATAGAAGAGATTAGCAATAAATAGATTATGCAGACTAGTTACCTTTGCCAAAAACACTGCTCTGATTTATGGCTCCATCTCTAACACTAAGAAACAACACATTTCCTAGGTTTATGAACCCTCTGAACCAATCTTACATACATTGATCTTTTTGAGTTCATATGTTTTATTTCATTCGTGTTCAATTCAAGAGGATTTACTGAGGATGGTGGATACGTAATCTATAGCTGAGGGCAAAGAGGAAGAAGCCATGGAATATTTATTTCAGGGATCGGCAATATGGTGCCCTGCAGATGTTATTGGACTGCAATTCCCATCAGTCTCAGCCTGCATGTCTAGTGGTCAGGCATGAAGCAGCTTAGCCACATCATCAGACTACTACAATTGAAACGGAGAAACGTTAGAGGGTAGAGATCTTATACACACCATGACCCAAGTAAGGAATGCTATGGTGAGGAGCGGAAGTGGCAGCTACTTCCTGCTTTGCCTCATGCCATGAAAGGCTAGGCAACCCAGCCTGTTCATTTCTCATTTACGTAGGGCTATTTAAAACTGCTTTACAGTTCATAATCTAAAAGACTATTATTGTTATTATTATTATCCCCTTACACATGGGGTGGGACGCGGGTGGCGCTGTGGTCTAAACCACTAAGCCTCTTGGGCTTGCCAATCAGAAGGTCGACGGTTCGAATCCCCGCAACGGGGTGAGCTCCCGTCACTCGGTCCCAGCTCCTGCCAACCTAGCAGTTCGAAAGCACATCAAAGTGCAAGTAGATAAATAGGTACCGCTCCAGCGGGAAGGTAAACGGCATTTCCATGCACTGCTCTGGTTCGCCAGAAGCAGCTTAGTCATGCTGGCCACATGACCCGGAAGCTGTACGCCAGCTCCCTTGGCCAGTAAAGCGAGATGAGTGCTGCAACCCCAGAGTCATCCGTGACTGCACTTAACTGTCAGGGGTCCCTTTACCTTTACCTTTACACATGGGGTACTAAAGCAAGCAAGGCTAGCAAAATGGCAGGACTCGATTCCCAATCTCCCAATCCAAGTTCACTCACACCCTAAACTGGGTTTTTGTTGTTTTTTTTTTTTTTAGGGTATTACATCCCCACATTATAAGAGCATAGGCCAGAGTTTACCATCATAGTTACCTTTGGTGCATTGTGCTGCTTCAAAATGATTGCATTTCTATGCTGTTTTCCCTTTCAGATGAAAAGCATTTGCGGAAGAGGCTCACAAGTTTTATGGCCAAGGTACACAAGAAGCAAATTAAAATTCCATAAATATATTTTCTTGTGGAAATTTACACATCCTGTATTCCTCGGGTATCTAATTAGAAACTGGGAAGAAAATAGCCCTGGAAAGAATAGACATTTTGTTCAAATAATTTTAAAAATTGAGCTAAATAATGGCCATTTTATACAGCACACAATATAATTGTTCTTCTTGTATTGGGGAGTAGTTATAAATTATCTAGTATCCCAGTTGGCCTGGTTGCCATGCAGAGCTCCAAACAATTGTGAGTTGAGTTCCTGGCCACGTAAATCCAAGGTTTTCTGACAGCTAGACTGTTATTGTAGCTACTAACTAACCCTCTGCATAAAGAGAGAGGGGGGAAATGGGAATCGCCATGAAAGAATGGGCATTTATCTAAGTGCTGACATTGAAACATTGTGAATAACTCTCAGAATCATTTGTATTATTATGAGTAAAAAATATAATTACTGTAATCAGCCTTGAGTCTGAGGCAATGTTGTTTAAAAAATGGGGGAGAGAGGGAATCCGGAACTGAACAAACGAAAATGAAGCTTGATAATAGAAAAACCTTGAATTCCACTTCATTTATCACACTAATGGATGTCAAGATGACCTCAATCAAACATTTTGTTTTCCAGTTTTCAACAGAAAGGCTTTCCCCTTTTTTTTCCTGAGGGGGAAAAAACTTATGTAAATTGTTTCTTTATAAAATGATCCTAGCAATTATATTACAGTAGAAGGTCAATTCCATTATTGGATTATTAAATGAAGGATGGGAGCTAATAGAAATTTGGGGAGGGATATTGATCACTACTCCCTTGTATTTTGCGATGTAAAGTGAGAAATCTAAATGAGCATATACTGTTCACAAGAGAAGCAAGTCATCTGCATTTGTTGAGCTGGCATAATTCATAACCAGAGACAGGGTCTTATCAAATTGTGGCACCTGTTTGTAGAATTGTCTCCCCGGAGAAGTCCCCCTGGCACCAACATTGTTATTTTTATTGTCCCCAAGCATCTGCTTTGCATGCAAAAGGTCTCCAGTTCAATCCCCATCATCTCTAGCTAGGACTGGGAATGCCCTCTGCCTGAAACTCTGAAGATCCACAATACTGAACAAGATGGACCAATGGCCTGACTTAATATGGCGTCCTCCAATATTCCTATATATCCTTAATTAAGCAAATTGCTTGTTAGTGGCTGAGGATATCTCCTCAGTAGGAGCTAGTGGTTGAGCTATGGAATGTGAGGGCCACTTCAGGAAGGTAACTTCCCATCCCCAGCTGTGGGCAAGTGGTTTTAAGAGTCTCTGTATGAAAGAAGCTGCATATGGTGAGACAGGGAACAGATTCTTTCCCTACCCATCCCAGTAGTTTTCAATTAAGCCTTGGTGACTTGGCTTAATTGAGGTGAGGGTGAGAGTTGAAAACAGAAGTGTGGGATGAGCAGAGAACACAAAATAAAGGAGGAGGACTATGGTCAGGTAGACATTGTGAGAGAATAAACTGAGCAGTAACAGCATCATTGGAGAAATGGGTTTAAGGATAGTAGTTGATCCACAGTAGAGATAAGGGTGAGATAGGCAAGTCCTCAACTCTTCAGTCCAAGAGCAGAGATCAGGAGCAGCCTCCTCTCACCCTGCCCTCTCACAGGAGATGAACACACCAAGGTGTCACTGGGGAGAGTTCCCTACCATTAGGCAGAGTGAAGTAATTGCCACAACCAACTGGTTTGTGGGTGTCATAGACTAACAGCACATTGCTGGTTAGTTATGGCAGCTCTGACCTCCCTTGTTGTTTAGTTATGGAAGTTTGCTGCTCTGCTTCAGGCAGTGAAATGTCTTGGGCTTAACCATAGAGACCCACCCCAAACTTCTCTTCACTGCAGCTTTTGAAGAGACAAAAAGAGAGCTTGTTATGAGATCCAAAGGCACCCTGGGACATAGGCACATCTCAGGAAGGATATGGTGGGGAGGCAGTGGGTCTGTTGCATGATTGCTTCTGCCTATGTTTTACTTGAATAATGTCATAAGTCTCAGTGACTCTTCCCCAAAAGGAAGCCAAATCCTAGTAGTACTGGCCCTAGAATTTCTCACATTCAGAGAAGAGAGAAGCACATAACAATATTTTTGCATATTTGAAAGCCAGTGTTCCTGAGCTGTGAACCTCAAAGTCTCCCTGTTCAAATCTTGTTACAGGTAGGTAGCCGTGTTGGTCTGCCGTAGTCGAAACAAAATAAATACCTCAGATACCTGAGGTATCTGAAGAAGTGTGCATGCACACAAAAGCTCATACCAATAACCAACTTAGTTGGTCTCTAAGGTGCTACTGGAAGGAATTTTTTCTTGTTGTTGTTGTTCAAATCTTGTCTGTGTGAAATTTCAGGCGGTTGCCTCAAGCAAGCCACTATTCTAGGGGAACACTGTTGCCTTTTCCCCAAGTCAGATCACTGCTCCATCTAGCTCAGTAACTGACAGTGGTTCTCAATAGTTTCAAATAGGTGTCATTCCCAAGACCTGATGAGGTATGGGGGCGGAATCTGTGACCTGTGTATGGAAAGCATGGGCTCAGTCCTCAGCTTCAAAACACTACTTATGAAGTTATGTGATGCCTTTGAAGACATTATAGCTGTGTCAACTCCTATGATGATAGGTCCCCAGATGACCGGGAGAACAAGTGTGTCAGAAATAGGCCATTGCTCTAAGGAAGGTAAAAATGTAATAATAGGCCTCAGTTAATAATGATTTTAACCTGGTGCCAAAATGAATACACTGTGAGTCTTCTTCTCCTCTGGCGATCACTCGTAGCTGAGTAAGATTGTCTTCCATAAACACGGTTTTAACAGTGGGTCTGTGACTGTGGAGGCCAATTCTGGATCCACATGTCCTTTCACAGGGGGGACATAGGTTTCTGGGTGAGAGTTGGTCATGGTGAGGGTTTGCCAAGCATGCCTTCCTCTTAACATGCTTAGCACGTTTCCTCTTCCCCTTGCATCCTGAGTTTGAGCATCTTCAAACCCATGACACCTTTGGTAAAGGCTGTTCTCCAACTGGAGCGCTCGCAAGCCAGTGTTTCCCAGTTGTCGGTGTTTGTACTCCATTTTTTAAGATTTGCCTTGAGGAAGTCTTTAAACCTCTTTTATTGACTGCAAGCGTTACACTTTCCATTTTTAAGTTCAGAATAGAGTAGTTGCTTTGGAAGACGTTAATCAGGCATCCGTACAACATGACCAGTCTATCGAAGTTGCTGTTGAAGAATCATTGTTTTAACACAGTGTGGGTATTACATAGGTGTACCTTGGAAGGACATTCCACCATCAGAGTGCCAGCACATAAAACGTCCTCTTTTTTTGCACATTTGTGATGTATATGCTGTACTTCTAGAGACAAAACATGGGGAAGGTCTTCCTCTAATGATCTGAGTGCATGAGCAGCTTGCTACAGAAAGATGCTGGCTCCTACCTAGAATTTTGCCTTTTCCTTCCATGCCTTAAGTCTATTGTGAATCTCCTTTATTGTTTTCCTGTATGGTTCCCATGCAGGAAATCAGGACTGCCATCAATGGTTGTCATGGTTGGGCAACTTATAGAGGCTCACACTCCAGCAGGGGGGCCACTGACAACAGCCCCCTGGACCTACTGCTATGAGGAGGTAGACTCACTAAGGGAGAGGGTGCCCAGGGAGAATGTTTTACCCAAGACCTGCACCTGACACTTTGGGAAAGTGATCACTTATCACAAAACAGTACTTGCCTGCTGGTGAAACAAATGTTACCAAGGTACTTAGATATCCATAGCCCTTAATGTGGGCACTACTAAACACTGTTTAGCAAATAGAAAACAGCAATGAGTTATGATGGGGACATTATAATAAGATGAAATTATTTTTAAAAATGAACAAGAAACACTGACTTGTCTGTCTTTACTAGGGTTAATGAATGCTCTCCATAGTTACCTTGGGCTAAAATAAAACCCCCAAACAGCCAGTCATAATAACAGAGTGTTGAGTGGGGGTGGGGGGAGAGATTATACTAATTTTAAAATAAAGCTTTTTTTAAAATAAAAAGTTAACTGAAGAGTTAAATCAGCTACCTCCCCTGCTTTCTCTCCCTTCCTCCCAAACATTTACCAGAAGGGTTGGAAATGTTTGTGGGTTCCACACACACACACACACACATGCATTTTTCTTTCTGTTTTTGTTTTTTTGCCAAATCATGCAGAAGATGCTGGCAGCTGCAAAGATTCAATTATACACAATGCAAAAAATAATTTTTTAAAAATAATGGCACTCCAAAAAAAAAAAAATGCCTCTCCAGAAATTGCGTGGAACAATAAATCCGTTAATTAGCTAATTAATATTCAATTGGGGTCAGTGGGCTTAATAGAACATTTTTCTGAGACCCAAGAAATTTTCAAATCACAATGTTAAGTCTGCCCACTTCCATTATCATCTAAGACCAGGCAGCTCTTATCTAGCTGCCAGATGTCTTAGAACAATACAGGACCATTATCATCTCATTGCAGTGGGTGAGAATACTACATTTGGATGTTGCAGGCTGTGAAGTAAAAATGCTTGCGCATTTAGCGTAATTGATATATGGTTTCTGCTATATTGTTTAGGGCTGTTTGTTTGCTCTACTGGTATTTAAAGCAACGGAGCATCAGAAGATTGATTTTCATTGGCTGCTATTTTTTTCCCCTCCACAAAGTCAGTGACAACCTGCCAGGGCTAGATTCTGACCAATAGAACCAATCCAGTTCTTATGCCAGCCCAGGTGTGTGGGACAGGATTTGGAAGTTTCATTTGTTCATCCACAACAGCCGCTATGAAAGATGGTGCAGCTTGAGTTCTGTATATTGTGATATTTGTGGGAGGGGGGCAGGATTGCTTTCAAGCTCATTTCGACAGGGCAAATGTGCACGTAGGATTGCAACCCAAAGTGCTAGGAAACTGGCTGATACTGAGTCAGACCCATTGGTCCATCCAGTTTCAGACTGGGATTTCTCCCAGTCCTACATGAAGATGCTCGGAATTGAAGCTGGCACCTTACACATGCAAAGCTGATGGTCCATGAGTGACCCTTTACCCTTCTGCTAAATTCTAAACCTTCCTTTCACTGTTTGGTAAGCAAGTTCACAAAGGAGTCACTAATTCCTTTTCTCCCATATGTGGGGAAGTCCTAAAAAGGAGCTCTACTCCAGAGCTGGGGTGTCATGATGTTGGGCTTTAGTCATTTGCAGTCAGGAGGTTACAGGCCAATATTCTGCTTTGGTCCTTTTAAGGTGTGCCCAAACTAGAAGGCCATAACTGGATTTCCACTGGATGTCCACCCCCAATGTTTTATGTTTCTTTCGTGTTATTCCCATTGAAGGTTTTTATTACAAGCTTCCTCCTAGCCAAAGAAAATATCCTACTCTTAAAAAACAACCACCACCACCTCCACCACCACCAAGAATTAGCAAACACTAAATTCAGGACATTGTCATATACAAATTTACACAATGCACAGTGTTGGTGCTTCGCCCAAGTCTGCATCTGTGCCAAATATGAAATAGTTTCACATATGAAACTGCTTTTCTTTTTCCTTTTAAAAGTCGTTATAATTGTTTTTATATACAAAATTGTATAATTTATTGCCATATGACTTTGAGAGATTTTATAGAAAGCAATTAATAAATGGAAATAAATAAATGTTAAAGCTATGGTTTTCCCAGTAGTGGTGTATGGAAGTGAGAGCTGGACCAAGACTTGATGCTTTTGAATTCTGGTGCTGGAGGAGACTCTTGAGAGTCCCATGGACTGCAAGAAGATCAAACCTATCCATTCTTAAGGAAATCAGTCCTATGTGCTCACTGGAAGGACAGATCGTGAAGCTGAGGCTCCAATACTTTGGCCATCTCATGAGAAGAGAAGTCTCCCTGGAAAAGACCCTGATGATGGGAAAGATTGAGGGTACAAGGAGAAGGGGACGACAGAGGATGAGATGGTTGGACAGTGTTCTCGAAGCTACAAACATGAGTTTGACCAAACTGCGGGAGGCAGTGAAAGACAGGAGGGCCTGGCGTGCTCTGGTCCATGGGGCCACGAAGAGTCGGACACAACTAAACGACTAAACAACAACAACAAATAAATGTCAAATTTGTCCTCATGTAGACCAATGCGGTAGAAAGTGTAGCATCCCAAGGACATATTTGTTTGCCTCTCTGCCACATTGCCCCACCTGGATGAGGCTGTGCCACTTTTGGACTCTTCTTCCAGTTAATGGGTGAGGGCTCTGACAGTGAGAGATCTGGGTCTGGAATGTTCAGCTTGGTGTTGTGTCTTCATTTCCCAGTTGGTGTTGGAAACTTCCATAGACTGCGCTTCCACCACTCTAAATCCCCCATATTTGCCTACCTAATCTTCTTGTGCTTTGCGGGGGGTGGGGGAACAAGTTTGAGAGTGTGGGATATGCGGTAGCGAACGAGGGGAGGCATCTCCCTCTTGCTCTGCCCTGAATGCCTCTTTTACGATACGATACCATTTCCGGGGTGTGCGCTATCCTGCGCTATCTCTGCCGCATTCTTATGGCACCTGGAAGCATAGATTTGATCCAAGGTGGGAAGAGTGCACCCAATGATTCTCTCTGCAGTCTTTACAACCCTGGACAGCATTGTTTTTTTCCTGACCGTGCAGCTCCCAAACCACACACACAGACCATAAGTTAATACACTCTCAACAGTACAATGGTAAAATGCCTTCAACAGGTCCTTTGAGAGATTGTTTTTCCGGAGGATTGCCCGTCCTGCCTGATTTGTCTGACGCTTTTCCCAAGCAAGAGGTACCTGTGCATTCTGTGCAGTTGCTGCTGAGGCAGAGCTGTATGGCAACTGCAACTCTGAGGAACAGTGTGGGTCTGTAGGCATCAGACCCAGCCTGCCTCCCCTCCCCAGAGATGAGACTTCTGCTGCCAGACTCTGGTAGCTCATTAACAAACTTCCTGGGAATCAAGAGAGCCCTGAGGAAAAGAATCCCACAGCTAGAAACCCAATTGCTTCTAATGAAGCAATACTGCAGGGAAAAGGCTCCAGCTCTTGAAGTCGGCTCTCAAGGGGTAGGATCTCCATGTAACGACTACCTAGCCATCTTGTAAAATGCAGCTAGTTGCTCCAGGGCTATGCTGAGATAGCTTTGATGTTTGGCCTCAGGATAGGAGCGCTGTCCATTGTCCTGAACCCACACCTTGATCTCCTTCCAAGTTGTTAGGCCTTGCCTTGCCATTCTGTCTACTAGAAATGACTGACCTCCCATTGCTTGGGCCACCACTTCTCCTCAGTGTCGGGCATCCACACTGCTCACGAGAGATATGTAGATAGCTAGACACATAGGGAAAGTGTTACGTGTGAAATGGCCCTAGCGCTTGAGGAAAAATAATCTAGTTATGGCCTTGATGATTCTGCAGTGGGTCTAGCCATTGTCTTCTTGCCAGGAAATCAAACCAGGAAAGTTGGGAGTGAAAAAATTTAATACAAATCTTGGAGAGTGTTATTACAACTTTTGGAGTTCACTGGAGTGTACACAGTTGTTTATGGCATTCCACAAAATTTTATAAAATAGTTGTGATCAGAATTAGATTTTTTGTTTAGTTGGTAGTAAATCCTCCAGGTTAGTTTAGGAAGGCCATTTAGGTCCAAGCAGTTTGACATAGACTCCTTAAATCACTGTCACAACCCCTTGACATGTAATATACTCTTTTGATGATTAGATTGTAAATGAAAAATATAGTCTGCATTAACACTACCGAAAATGAACAGGATCTACACTACTCACCTATCAGCCTCTATAGGCCCTTTATGAGACCTAATTTTAGCTCAGGGATACAAATGACACACACATACATAGAGAGAGAATTTTTTAAAGCATAGAATGCTTAGTAATTTCAAGCATTCATCTTTTATGACTTTCAAAATATGTTTCCCTATGCCTGAACAGTTTGTGAACAACTTTGTTTCATAGATGATTTCAGGCATTAGAAAAAGGCAGATCAAGTCAGGAAGAATCCCCCCCCCTCCTTTGTGAATGCAGAGGAGAAAACATGAATATCTTCAAGGAAAATTATGAGAATATACAGGGATTTCACACTGGCAGGCTTTGTAATGATTTCTGCCCGGTATAGCTTAGCTTTTAAACCAAACTTCTAGAGATGGAGGACACTGTGCATCATTTTGTTCTAAAAGGCTAACTCCAGAGAAAATCCTTTATTGGCCAATTCTGGAATAGCTATTCAGCAGACCTCTTTTGAGTTGTTCATAGCTTCTTAATATCTAACCCAATGACTGGGATCCTAGAACCCCATACTGTGACACTTTTAGCTATTGTGGCCTGAGGATGCAGGCAAAATTTATTTCTTTGTTTGTTGAATGTAAATAATTTCTACCACGGAGGTCTCAAAATGCCTTATAACAATAAAATATACAATATACAAAATTTAAAACATAAATTAAATTTCCCAAATTTGAAACTTCCAACAAAAAATTAGAATTTCTGTCTCCCCACCTTCTCTAAATGTAAAACATCTGAGAAGCATTCAGGGTGCAACAGTTTTGACCAGGTGTCTGAAACTCAGGAGGGACGGCGGCTGTCTAACTTCTTGTGGGAAGGAGTGCCACAGAGTTGGGCCCATAATAATGAAGGCACAGCTCCTCATTGACATGAGTTGTGCTTCTGACCCATGGGAACCTACTAACAGTGCTCCCTACCACTACCACTACCACTACCACTACCACTACCACTACCACTACCACTACCACTACCACCACCACACCCCAAGCAGTCCTCTTGAAGGAGTAGGCTCATTGCTTGGGGGTCCTTCCTTAATCCAGCTTTGTCATTGGTGGTTCAGGGCCTCACTGACTAGGAGTGCCTTTCTGGTGCACCAGCTATGCCTGTTCCCTGGATGGAGATGCCTTGGCCACAGTAACTCATGCATTAGAGCAGCGGTTCTCAACCTGTGGGTCCCCAGATGTTGTTGGACTACAACTCCCATCATCCCTGAGCTGTGGCCTTGCTAGCTAGGGGTGATAGGAGTTGTAGTCCAACAACATCTGGGGACCCACAGGTTGAGAAAGGCCGCATTAGAGAATTCTAGATTGGATTGTTGCAATGTCTCCTACACGGGGCTGCCTTTAGGGTTGATTCAGCAGCTGTAGCTACTGCAAAATGCAGTTGCAAGAGTATTTAGTGGAGCATCCTAAAATGAACATATTACAACTCATAGAATTGTAGAGTTAGAAGGCACCTCAAGGGTCATCTAGTCCAACCCCCAGGAATGCAGGAATCTCAACTAGATCATTGACAGGGGGCCATCCAACCTCTGTTTAATGACCTCCAAGGAAAGAGAGTCTACCACCTCCCGAGGAAGTCCATTCCACTGTTGAACAGCTCTGTCAGAAAGTTTTTCCTGATGTTTAGTTGGAATCTCCTTTCCTGTAACCTGAATCCATTGGTTTAGGTCCTAGCCTCCAGAGCAGGAGAAAACAAGCTTGCTCCATCCTGCACGTGGCAGCCCTTTAGATATTTAAAGATGGCTATCCTATTAGTTTCTCTTTATCAGGCTAAACATACCCAATTTCCTCAACTGTTTCTCATAAGACTTTGTTTCCAGACCCTTGATCATCTTAGTCACCCTTCTCTGCGCACACTCCAGCTTGTCAACATCCTTCTTCAGTTGTGGTGCCCAGAACTAGATATTGTACTCTGGGTGTGGCCTAACCAAGACAGAACAGAGCAGTACTATTACTTCCCTTGATCTGGACACTATACTTCTGTTGATGTGGCCTCGGATAGCATTAGCTTTTTTTGCTGCTGCATCACACTGTTGACTCATGTTCAGCTTGTGGTCTACTAAGATGCCTAGATCCTTTGCACACGCTGAAGAATTTGAACCATCTGCCTGTTTGCTACAAAACTTACTTTAAGGTTTCGTTGCTGATTTATATGGTCCGGTACACCTTAAGGACTCAGCTAGATTGGTTAAAAAAAAGAAGAGTGTTTTATATGCATTGTATATGCTATATAACACTGTGACACCAGACGGCACTGTGGAGGCCAGTCTTCCCTTACCGGATTTCCCTGTATGAATTTACAATGTGTTTAACTGAATCGCTTCTATGACATATCCAGCCTAAGAGCAGGCTGAGAGAGTGCCTTCTTCCATATCGACCAGCCTGTTCAATGAGCTTTATTGAACTCAGGATCTCTGGTGCCTGTATTGTACTGCTTTTGTTTTGTATTTTCTGCAATGAAAGGCAACCTTTAAATATTTTTAAAATTTTATATATATATATATATATATATATATATATATATATATATATGCAGGTTTTGGTGTCTTCGGGTGTCTTCCCGTGTAAGAGTTGGGGTGTCTAGGCGACGTTTCGACGAGGTCTCAACTCGTCATCTTCAGGCTGGTGCTTTCGGCTTCTTGTTACTAGAACAGAGCAGGATCTCAGTGTTTGAGTTCCTATAAATACTGTTGAGGGGGTGTGGTGTATAGCCTCCAACGTTCTGGGCAGAGAGGGAGTTCCCAGGTTAGTGTGCCTTTTCTTCTTTTGTTCCTTAATTACTTGAGGGATATCTTGAGTGATTTCTTGAGTGATATTCTGAGTACCACTTAGGAGGGTCATTAGGTGTGGATTAGTTGCTAAAGCTTTCGTGTCTTGACCTCTTGAGCTTGTGAAGAGTTTTTCTGAGAAGATGGCTGTACTGCACTTAGTTGTGCTCTGGCTTGGCTTCGTGTATAGGGGCGAGCTGTGGTTTTGTGCCCTGTGCCAGCCAGATCTGTGTAGGGATTGCAGGGGGGTGCAGCATCCGGAGGTGCCACTATGGTTTGGCTACTGGATGGTGTCTGTACTTTATCTGTGGAGAGGGTCTGGGTTTGGGTCTGGTGTGGTTGATTGGAGATGGCGTTCTGTGTGTCTCTGGTTCTGGTGTCGGTTTTTGTGGGGAGGGCTAATTTCCAGATGTCTGGCAGGCGGGACGTGTCGTCACGCTTGTTCATGTTGTGAGGGTGTTTCTCTATCTCGATGGCTTCCATGATTATTCTCTTGTGGTGATGTTCCATGTTAAAGAGCAATTTGGAATCTGCAAAATTAATTTCGTGTCCTGTTTCTTTCACCCGAAGACACCAAAACCTGCATTCCTGTACCCGTGAAAATCTACGAAAGCAAATATATATATATATATATATATATATATATATATATATATATATATATATATATTCATTCCATGTTTATCCTGCCCTTCCTCTTAAAGGATATATAAGGTGGTCTTTCCTTAAACCCTACTTGGAATAGACCAACTGAAATAAATGAGTCTAAATTGGTCATTTTTGTTAACATCAATGGGTCTACTCTGATTAAGACTAGCATGGAATAGCACCCACAGTAATTATATCTAAGTTTGCACCTATACATTTAAATTAGAAGATGCATCATTTTACTTTTTGGGGTAAGTGTGTATCTTTCTTGTCTTCTTTATTTGGTGATGAATAAGTGTCTAACCCTCTGTATAGCTGTACAGTATTTCTGTATTATAATTATTAAATTTATACCCCACCCTTCCTCCCAAACAGAAGCAATTACCAACAGATAGACAAGGAAAATAATGGCAGAAATGAAAAATAGAATTGAGGGAGGGGGTCAAAACAGGTTTTTTAAAAAACCTTGAGATCCAGCTGTTTCTATTGCTTTATTCTGTGTCACCAAAAAGCAGGGGATTTATATATACATATAGCCTTATCTAAACTCACTTAAAAAAAAAAACTTGGTCCCCCACCTCTTTGCAAGCTACTAGGCCTGTCCGTTGTGTTTAATTCAGACAGAGCCTCTGTGCAATTGTTCAGATTAGATGCCAATTGCTACCTCTCTGCTGTAAAGCTCAAGCACCCAAAACCTTAACAAGAAAATGAAAGCTCCATTTTCGCATTTCCATAAATGAAAAGATGTTTAAGTATTGGGAGACACTGAAAGAAATTCTGCAGTTTGAAGATACTTCAACTTAACTGCTAATTGCAGGGGACCAGTGGGCGTAATTTTGGCACTGTATTAGCTCTGCTACTCCATGAATAATTTGCATACAAAATGCTTTATTTTGGCAATCTATTAAAGAGCTATACAGTATTTGTGGCTTATCACATTCACGCAGGAAGCAGGATCCTTGGCCATCTCGTTAAATTCTGTTGATGCATAACAATTTAAAGCATGGCACAAGCTGGTATGACATTTAAAAGATGCCTTCACTTAATTATATTACACAAATATTGGGTTGTTTATCCTTGGGAATAAAGTCTTTTTGAAGTCAGAGTTGGCATGTGCATAAAGGAGTAAATTTTAACTGATCCCTCAAGTGGGCCTCCTAGCTGCAAATTGGGGTGCTTGCATTTTTTAAATTATTTGCGATAAGAAGCATTACATTTTTTGAATACAGTCACTGGAGTTTGGGTGTTTATTTTTTTCCTTCCTCCCTCTTCTTTTTCTACGGTGGAGAATGTGTTGCTTAACAATAAATCATGTCGTGAAAATAGAAAGTGTGGAGTGTGCAGCAGTGGGGGAGAGATTGAAATTTTACAAACAATGCCTTCATGACAGTTACTCACTTCAAAAGCAATATAATTAAAATGGTGGTGCATGTGGATTTTTTATTTTAAAACTTTACTCAAAAAGTAAAATAGTCGTTGAAAGTTTAGTTTTACAGTATTTGGGTACATAACCTCAAACATTTATCCGATGAAAATAGGGACGTCCCATTCCATAATGATAATTCTGCTATTTATACCCCACACATCTTACTGGGTTGCCCCAGCCACTCTGGGCAGCTTCCAACATTTATTTTAAAAAAAATTAAACATTTTAAAAACCTTCCCTACACAGGATTGCCTTCAGATGGCTCGGGGGTCAGATAACTCCATACAGTCCAACATTTCTCCAGTGAAAATAGGGACACCCTAAGGAAACGTGGGACATTCCAGGATCAAATCAGAAACTGGGACGGCTTCTCTAAATCAGGGATGTCCCTGGAAAATAGGGACACTTGGACGGTCTGTGGGTATACAGGGAAACAAAATGAGATTCCTCCTTTCTTTCCAAAATAGCATTTTGCTGTGGTGGATTAAAATGTGTTACGCAAATTGCGTGATCCAAACCTTGGTAGACAATACCAAAAGCTGTAACTGCACAAATTCTAGTTGTTCTTCGTGGAACTTTCTGTGGCCCATGATTGTGCCCATCTTTTAGCATCCTTTCTGAGTCAAACAGGTCGCCTTTTGTCTCTGGTAAACTGGAAGCAACAAATCAAGGGAGAAGTAAGTTAACACTTCTAGTTTGGTTTTAGTTCTTGGCAATACCAGTTGGTGGGGATCATGGAGGGGACGGTAGTGCTGTTGTGCACAGGTCTTGGTTGTAGCCTTCTCAAGAGCATGTGATTAGCCATTGTGACAGCAGGAAGCTGCTGGACTGGGTGGGCCACTGCACTGAGCCAACAGCCTCTTATGCGAACTGTGCTGCTTTCAGACAGATTCTGTACTAATTTTATGCCATTTCACTGCTGGAGATGGTTGTGTGTGTGTATTTATTTGTTTGGTTTTCTGCCCATAGGCTGCATTCCCTCTTGGGCAACCCTATGGGGGGCATATAGGGCAGTGATGGGCAGGAAAAGAAGCAAAAGTAGCGGAAGCAATGGATGCCATTCTTCAGGGAAGCAAGAGGCATGGCTTTTTCGGCCGTGGCCCTGATCTGGTGGAACACTCTGTCACAAGAGACCAGGGCCCTGCGGGACTTGACATCTTTCCACAGGGCCTGCAAGACAGAGCTGTTCCACCAGGCCTTTGGCCAGGGCACAGCCTGACTCCCTCCCTCAGCAATCTTCACGGAGCTCTGGCCCAATGGTTGCCATTAATTTGATTTTGAATTGATTTTAGAATGAACTGATTTTAGAATGCATTTCAATTAATTGATTGTGATTTTATGTAAACTGTGTTACTTTTATTGTTGTCAGCCGCTCTGAGCCCGGCTTCGGCTGAGGAGAGCGGGATATAAATAAAATATTATTATTATTATAGTTCAGGGGTACATTGCAGCCAGGTGAGAGTACTGAAAGAGGGTGCAGAGCGGACTTGGCCTGGGGAAAGTATGTGCAGCCTGTGGAAAGTCATGAGGGCCCAATAGAAAGGGCTGGTGGGGAGACATTTGGCCCTGTACCTGGGATTTCCAATACATGATGTAGAAGGAAACATAGCAGGTTGCTCCCTTGTGGTAATAGCTGGGTTGGTGACCACTGGTGAGGAAATGTGAGAACTGTGGGTCACTGTGCAGCATGCTGTTAATATCGGAAGCTACAAGCACCATGTCTCCAACCTCCAGTTATGTTGCCGTGTAAGTTTAAAATGGCTGTCACAACTCAAAGCCTCTCTACTACAGAAACCCCACCCCACCCTACAAACCCTTTTCCAGTGGCATTTGGGGCAACACCTGCCCCCCTCCAAATAACTACTTGAGGTAGAAGCAATGCTACTTTTGCTGTTGGAGGGCAGGGGCCTGAGGGATTTCAGGAATAGAATTGCAGCTGGAAAAGCCTGTAAGCTTCATGTCATAATCTGAGCTGCTTTAGAAGTTAATGGGAAATTTTAGCACTCCATCAACGATATAGACAATATCCTCATGGGAGAGCCAGCAGGAGTGGGGCACAGCAACTGTTAGTTAAGTCTATGACAGGCTTAAATTTTATTCTCTAAAGGGGATCGTTTTCTAACAAATCATACAGATTTGCAATTTATACATAGCATTTACCAAATATTGCAGAAAACATAACTATTACATTCCAAGCCATAAAAATTATATATTGATGAAAAATGGGCACATAGAACACATACATAACATTTCCCAGTAACAATAAATGATGTAGCATGCACATTTCGTTGCCATTCTTCGTTTTACATTAGGCTCATGTGCTTTTAAAAAAGGCTGTTAATTCGTGCATCTTGATGTTGCAGATGTTCATTGGTTTTATCAATCATTTGCTATTTGAACTCAAGCAAACAAGCCCATCATGTAATTCAAAACATTTCAGAGGCTTTATAGAAGGAGCTGGACATTTTCTATTCTCTTACTCGGTTTCTATTGCATTGATGTGCATCATCTATAGAGGATTGCTTTGGGATTTATTCCAGTGGAAATACATACATAAAAATGTTTCGTCTGAATAATGTCACCCATCTAAATGTGTCAGCCATGAAACTTTATTTAAAGGTGATCTCATAAGATGGATAAGCAGGGAACCGGGAACCAATGGACATTGCTGTGGACAAATCTGCCTTGTGGCTTTACTTCCAAAGATACAATGAATGCAATCCAGGCAGAATTAAGCACTTTTAAATCCCAATGATGGAGGTAAACACTGATCTCCATCTTTTGCAGGGACTGTACCATCCCATGTGATCATTTGGGTATTGCAGGATGAACATGGACATTGTGTGACTTGCTGAGATCAGATTGACTGCGCATGAGTGACGCAGAAGCCACAGCTTCAGATTCTTTGCATGGATCTGGGGTCAAGGGCTGGGCAGTAGGGCTTACAAGCCCCCTACCTCCCTTCAACTCTATAATTCTAGAAACTTCACTCATAATTTGTACCCTGCTTTATGTAATCATTTTAGTTTAGTATAATGAAGCTTCTACTTGCTTTACAGTACAGCTAGTTCACCACAGTTCCGCATTAGCAGATGAAGGGATGATCAAATTTTAAAAGCTACTCCATACATTACAGTTTTCATGTGTACATAGGAAAACGAAGGTGTAAATTGAAAGACTGTATACAGTATGGGCACACAAGCCACAAAATCAAGACTTGCCACTGTGTCCTGCTGCATGAACAACCAGGGGTCTTGTGACACCTTAAAGACTAGCAAATTTATTATTAGCATTAACCATAATACATTTGTTAGGCTCTTGGGCCTTCTTAAAGATTAACAAATTTATTATGGCATGACCCATAATGTTTCTGTCAGAGTTTAAGGTGCCACAAAACTCTCTGTTATAGCAGAGTACCACAGCTACCCTTCTATATGCTGTCTGAATATGCTGAGATAAAACATGCCTATCATTATCCAAGGTTTCTAAGCTTTGGATAAAAAGAAAAAAAAGCCTCAGCTTGTGATCCAGGACTTTTTGATCTTCAATTGTAATTCTTTTCTGTTTGCTCATTTGTTTGTTTGTTCAATTGCTTGCACAACCCTCTCTTATGTTTAAGTGCAAAAGATTGATGAATTGATTAATTAGCTGGCTGCTCCTGTTTTCTGCGTACGGAACACTGTTACCACACAAACTGAAACCTGCAAGACCAATGGTAAACAGCATTGCCAGTTATTTTTGTCTAGTTACTCCTACCTCTGCAATTAAGAAGTCTGTGACATGTCTTCCATGGAGTTCAGATTTGCAACATGATTAAGGGTGCTTTCCAGATTTTACACTCTCTGAATCAGAGAGCTGAATACCCACCAGGTGGGCAACGGGGAGTGATGCTGTCAGTCCACATGAACTTTGCAGGATCAACATCTGGGAAGGGTTATTGCCAGAATGAAAGACCATTGGTAGTGCAGATGCTCCCTGGCAGGAAGGTCAGGGAAGATCACTTCAGTTGGGATGGCTGCTTTCTCACAACCATCACTACTGGAAATGATGTTTCAAAACAACCTGAGGGACAATCTTAAAAGTCATGTCACTTCTTACAGAGATTAATTCCCATGTTGGAAAAACGACTTTGCAGCTTAGATATTGAATCCTACACAAACACACAAGTACACTGGCTGAGAAGTTGAGGTATGCGGCAGTTTCCACAATAAGCCTTTGCTGTGAAATCCCATGCGTTCTGCTTCGCTGTGCCCCAGACCTTGGATACCTTGTGTGGGTCAATGGGAATCCCATGGTTCTCAACTTGACCAAGGCTGCCTGAAGGCAAACCAGAGGAATAACCATGTGTGCTTCATCTTGGAAGAAGATTTAATGCCTGAGCTAATGGCAGAAATACAGAAACCTTATTGTGAGAGTAACATCTGTCTTGCCTGGGAGCTTTCCGAGGTGCTGACCATTCCTTACCACCTGTTACCTGGAAACTGTCACTTTCGGCTGGACAGCTCTTATTCCAGTTAGTCCTTGCCCCATGGTCTGTCAGGCTGCCCAGAACTAGGGATAACATCAAACTGTGCAATCTCAGGGAGAAGGGTTGTAGATGGCAAGAAACAGCTCTGGAATTCAGAGATCTTTTTAGACACAAACACGGTTCTGCACTATACTTCAGCATATTTTGAGGAGTGTGTGTGTTTTTTTGTTTTTTTCGTGACATGAATAGCATTAGCACAAGCAGGAATTGACACTCATTAGTCTTTTATGGCTGAGAATAATAGTGGACAACACACTATCCTTTTGGTGGAAGCAGCAATATTGGACATGCCATTTCACACCATACCACGTTACAGATATTAAGTGGAATGGACATGCACGAGGCTTCTGACGTGCACAAGGCTTCTGTCCAACCCAGATAGATAGATAGATGATAGATAGATAGATAGATAGATAGATAGATAGATAGATAGATCGCTCTGCCTTGTATCTTGTCCACTTTCTGCAGCCAGGGTTGGGATGATGGTAACACAGTTATGGATCATCAGGTATTGTGTCAGTAGAGAAGTAGCCACACTTTGGAGCTATGATAAGTGCTGTCATTATTGCTTTTGACAATCACTGAAGTAACATTATTGGATCATCCGTCTGTCTAAAAGTAAAATTAGGACCCCTCAGTGTAGCAGTGCTTCTTTTCTGTCAGAAACCGCTGACCGCATTCACACACTTCCCAACTTTGCTGCGACAGAAGCATGACAAACAGCCAGGAGTGATAACAGCTTAGCCTTCTTCGGACTTTTTTCTTTTATCCCATCTCCCCATAACATTTCACTTACTGTAAAAGGCACGTTTGTGGCTCACTAAAATCTAGCTGAGTGGTTTTTTGAGTCAATGGAGAGATAAAATCTTTGTTAACTTGTAGCTCATCATAAGAAGGCTTTAATGAAACGGGATGAAGTTATGTGTGACCAGGTGATGAGGACTACAGAATAACTCTTCCCAGCAGCCTTTTACCTAAAGAAGGGAGTGCAGCCCTATTTTTGTTAGCATGAATCAGATGGGTGGCATCAACGAAAAGGCAATAAAGTCTAAGAAATGGGTGGGGCCAAGCAGACTAGACCCCCCCTCCCTCTCTGCATTTCACTGATCAGTTACTTTTTCGCTACGTTGCCTGTCAGTGTATGCAAAATCGTGGAAAAGCTTTGTGACATATTAATCAGAAATCAGGCTCAACTTAAACATTAGAGATTTAAGCTTGTACAATTCTTGAAAGCAAATGGAATATTTCAGACAACCTCATCAGCATGTTGCAGTCTACTTAGCAACGTATTTAGCATATTGCTGCTCCTGGTAAAGTGCCACATTCCTTATTACTTTTTCAGGACATTTGGCTGACTTTCATCGAGTTTCACGCAGTGCCAGAAGTGCTAGTCCATTCTTCCAGATGGGGGGTTGAATGTAGATTCCTATTTAATGGTTACCGTAAATAGTTCCGTCATGACACAGGGCAGGAAAATGCAGGAAAAGCATGAGAGGTGTGGCAAAAGCGATTCAATACCAAGGTGTTAAGTTAACGTTAATGCTTGTGATTGCTGCATGTGACAGAAATCAAATAAAGAATGATCAAGAAGGTCCCTCAGCTTCCATCCGGATGAATGAAAGCATCATGTGAACCACTGAAAAGGCAAGCACATTTCAAAGTTGTAATGAGTCCTATCATTATTACTTTTGACCATCACCTAAGTACGATTATCTGATCATATGTGCCTTTACTTTTTAAAAATATAAATGAATAAATAAATTAGGACCTTGAACCTATCAGTGACCCACTGGCAAATAACTGTAGAACAGAAATCATAAGAATGAGCATTACTGCTTGTTTTTCTAGAGGGATGCTGCCACCTTCTGGGAGCCAAAAGCCTTGCTTCTATGAATCTTCTGGTTTTTCAAGGATGGACATTCCCTTTAAAAAGTTTTTTTGTTGGACTACTGAAACAATGGAAGGGAAATATTTGGAATTTGGGTACATTTGAAGCGGGAACCTGAGGACCAGCAAAGATCATAGTGGACTAACTTATACTAACATAGACAAAATCTTCATCAAGCAGAAAAATAGCTTATGTAGAACTACTGCTATTGGTTGCTGCTGCTGTTATTATTATATAATTGTATCACCAGTGTATCTAACTTAGTTACAGATGAGATGCAGCTGTATAGATAAACTGCCTTTCCATACACCAAAGGGAAAAGATGGATTGGTGTATACCAAGCACAGCATGCCATGTTAATTTTTATCAATATTCTCACGACAAAATTCTGACCAAACATCACAGTGGCACCTCAGTTGTGGAACGTAATATGTTCCGGAAGACCGTTCGACTTGCGAAACGTTTGACAACTGAGGCGCAAATGGCCATCTGAAATTTCCATTGAGCAAAACTGGAAAACACGCAGCGGAAGCCGTTCGACTTCCGAGGTGCGTTCAAAAACGGAAGCAATTCTGGGTTTTCAGAGTTTGGGTTCTGAAACGTTTGGCTTCTGAGATGCTCGAAAACTGAGGTTCCGCTATAATTATGGAGGCCAAATTCATACAATGTGACTGAAAAGTATTTTTAAATGATAAGAACAATATAGCACTTCCCATGCTTATATTAAAAGTAAGCAATGTTCAAAGTCTAAGGTGTGGGGCAGGACTGAGGTACAGGTTATATCTGGCTACGTTCTGGCAAATCTGTCTGAAAGCAATGAAAAATGAGCATTGTATCTCTCTCATATATGGGGAGGACAGGCAATTCCCGATTTATGTGGGATGTTTCGAGTCAGAACGCATGTCAGCGGGACACACGTAAGCCCGCCCCGTTCTGCCCCGTCCCCTTGTGGGGCTGAACATGGTGTATGTGTCAGTGGTTGTGTGTGTATTCATTTCGTCAGGAATGCTACACGTTAAGAAGTATCCCAAAGACAAAACAACAGGCTGACGACAGAAGAATAGAAGAATAGAAGAACAGAGGCCTGATTCTGGTTTCAGAACAGGAATGTGCCAATGTTATCAAAAGGCATGATCTCCAGAAAATTATAGACTTGCTTGGATGAAACAACTTAGTTACTCATGAAGCATACAATCCTTAAATTTCCTTTAGTGGTATGTATTTGGGCCCTGGTTATTGTCTGACTTGTCTGCTTCGACATTACATCCCTCATTTTGCTGATCCTCCCATATCCTTCCTGGACACACTTTGTTGCTCTGTGCCTTGTCTCTTGCTCTAGAAAACAGAAGAGATAAACCCCCTACTTCATATAGCTGTGAGAATAAAATGTTATGGCAGTAATCATGGAGGCCATATAAATAAATACCATAGATAAATTTCACCTGTTTGCTTAGAAGCTTTTTCTGTTAAGTATAATGAAATACTTCCAGCTCGTTATTTTTACCTTACCAATATAAGACAGGTGGAGATATTTTTCATTTTCTCTTCCTCTGCCTCAGCTTTCAGTTACATCATTTAGAAAGAAGGAGGTTCCTTTCCATTCTGTAAGGTGCTGCTGCTAGCTGAACTTTCTTCTGTAAGGCAGACTGGAATGGGGGGTGTTTTATCAATGGCAACAGCACCTGTCCTGAAGGTGTGCTGCAGGTATAGGCAAACTCGGCCCTCCAGATGTTTTGGGACTACAACTCCCATCATCCCTAGCTAACAGGACCAGTGGTCAGGGATGATGGGAATTGTAGTCTCAGAACATCTGGAGGGCTGAGTTTGCCTATGCCTGATGTGTTGGCCTGGTACTGTTGAGCGATAGTGAACAGATCTGTCCTATATGCATTTGAGAAGCTTGTCTGTTTGCTAAGAGGAAAGTATTATTTCCAGCACAGGACACACAGAGGCTAGTTTCTTCTTAGGGTTTTTTATTATTATTTTTACTTTTCATCCTGTTTTTGATTTTTCCTAATCCTCATGGGTTACTTCTGCTAACGAATCTTCCAGTGGAAAACAGTAGACCACACCACAAGACATCTGGTAGACATGGACTTCTGATTAATATTTTCCTAATTTAATATCATTTATGTATTTAAAATCATTTATGCACGAAAGCTCCTAAAGTTTATCTCAATACTAGATCAATATATACCAGTATCTCATATGTATAATTTACTTCCTTTAACACCTTAAGTAACTTTGGGTTGTTGTTGGGTTTTTTGATTGGGTTTTTTGTGGTTTTATATTTTTATTTTATTCTGTGAACTGCCCTTAGACGTCCGGGTATAGGGCGGTTTATAAATTCAATAATAAATAAATAAATAACTTTCCCCATATTGATTTAGAAAGCCTTATAATATTGTGAAACTTTCTTCTGCTTTAGCTTTTAAGTTAGCTGGACAGCAAGGAGTCTGTTAGGACAATTGCTTTCTTATACTTTCATTTTTTCATTTATAATTTCTTGGTACACCATAAGCAGCTAATGTAGTTTTATATTTCTTCTATTTAGAGTTTGCAGTATCACCATTGTAATTGTTTCATCTATTATACTGTGATCGTTTTATGTAATTTTCTGTTTATTTTCTATTGTGCTTTTACTATTTTAAAGAATTTTTTCTCAATTCATCAGTAATTTTAAAAAACAATGTAAATTTCTTTTGCTGTGGTTCTGGCTCTTTGATCACTGTTCTTATGCTTATGGGAGCAAAGAAATATAGACCGAAATGAGAACCGTTTTTCAATGGCCATCGTCTTGGATGACTTTAAAAGAGGATTATTCATGGAGGATAAGGCTGTCAATAATGGCTATGTTTTACTATCAATGGCTACCATGATGGCTATGTTTTCCTTTCACATGTTGGGGGACTTTGTATACCAGTTATTGGGTTTCACAAGTGGGGAGAGTGCAGAGGTGCCATGCTTTAAAGCTGCTCCATGCAGCCAAACACTGTTAACGGATGAAAAAATAAGAAGCATCCCTCAGCCAACCATATAAGTAAGAAAATGGAACAAGTGCTCAGAAAGGCAGGTAGGCCTGAGGCCTAAATCACAGGTCTACATTCTGCTCCGATTCGACAGGATCCAACAGGGCACATAACACCAAATTGTGGAGTAAAAGAAAACCCTTTACCATTCCTACCAGAGATCAGCTATTTCAAGTCCCATCTTTTACATTAAGTCAACATGTAACTTGTGTACAGCACTCAAGCAATAATATCCTTAAGAGTCCCATCCTTGGGCATTACATTTGATGTGATGACACAAGAGAGCACCCTCTCCATGGCAGAATTCTGCAGGTGGAATGCTCTCCTCTATGAATTCTGCCTGGCATGAACTTTGTTTTAGTTTCAGTGACAGTTTAAAATCTGGTTATTTACTCAAGCTTCTGGTCATCATTCAGCTCACTCTTAATTTGTAATAACCATAACTTGCGTTTTAAGATTATTTATTGTTTTATTGTTTATCCACTTCTGATCTGTAGATAAGGGGACTTTTTATGTGTGTTTTAATTACAGTGGTACCTCAGGTTACATACGCTTCAGGTTACAGACTCCGCTAACCCAGAAATATTACCTCGTGTTAAGTACTTTGCTTCAGGATGAGAACAGAAATCGTGCTCCAGCGGCGTGGCGGCAGCGGGAGGCCCCATTAGCTAAAGTGGTGCTTCGGGTTAAGAACAGTTTCAGGTTAAGTACAGACCTCCGGAACGAATTAAGTACTTAACCTGAGGTACCACTGTATTGGTTTTCCCCTCCTAAAATCTTTGATAGAGGATGGGATATAAATGTTTTTGTGAATAAATAAGCTTAGCTAGATGTTAATGCCCCTCCCAGTTGAGGTTGCACGTAGACAAAATCTGTATGTTCTAGTCAGCCCTTCCTGGGCCCTTTTAATCAAGCATAGCTGTGTCTCAATGAAAATCAATAGCATCATAAAATGTGAGCATACTCCTATCTCATAATTAGCAGGAATGTTTTGCCTGCAATGGAGGAAACCAAAGTTTGGCTCCAAAGGTAGTTGGCAGATGGTGCGAAGGCTGTGGTTTCTAGTATCCTTAAATGCATTCTCCAGCAGAAAGAAAAACAGTGATTATCAAAAAGTCAATTGTCATTCTGTGTCTTTAGAAAAATTCCCATTAAAGATAAAGCCAATTTTAATTAGATTAAGTATCCAATTACTGTAATTACATTTTTAAAAAAATTCACATCATGAGGATGACCCTTTTAAAAAGGGTTACAAGAATAATTAGTGTATTCATATTAACCAAAATGTATTGGATAATATTTATACCCAGAAGGCAAAGTACATTACACATATTTCACCTTTGGGGAAACCTTGTAAATGTTTTGGCAGTAGTATGAATATTTATAGGCAGGAATGTGCTTTAGCAAGATTATGTGAGAAAGCATTTATATCCTCACAATTTTTTACCCAAGGGTAAAGTATACATAAAATGTAGTGCAGAGATTATGGATATGCAAAGTACAATTTAAGCAGGGACAGTTTTTATCCGTTTGTTTAATTAATTGGAGCAGACTATTTTCTTTCTTTCTGCGCCCAAATGACCCACAAATCCAAGGGTCGGTCCCTTTTTTATTCAGTAGTAACCAAGCAAACAAAACTGCCAAAGGGGCAGTAAAGATATAACATACAGGCTGGGCATTAATTAGACTGGGCTAGAAGCCACGTGGCCTTAAGGCCTTCCATGGAACAGGAACCTGGTACTCCAGAGCTTGGCTTGAAGGGATGCTATGGGCCACAGCAGGCTGTTGTTATCGGCTGGGCTTCCCCGGGCCAACAGCCTAGTGCCACTAGGCCAGAGAACAGATTCTATCCCTGCAGAGTCAGGACATGCCACACAGCTGAGTGAATTGTGTATCCTGCCACCATGTATTATACCAGGAAGCAAAAACTATGCTGAACAACATAAAATGCAACTTAGTCGCAGCTGCTTTGTGAGCGAAGGTTATCCTCTTGTTGTTTATACACTGGCTCAGGGTGCATACACACTGATGCACACCAGCACCTAGAAGGTTTATCTCCAGGTGATGGGCTGACATTGTAACACAGCCTAGAATGGGAATGGCTAACCTTTGGCCCTCCAGATGCTGCTGGACTACAACTCCCATCATCCCCCAAGTACTGGCCATGCCGACTGTGGCCAATCAGAGTTGGAGTTCAACAACATTTGGAGTGTGCAGGTTAGTGTATGTTGGCCTAGAACATGGCTGAGAGAGCCAGTGAGAGAGGAGAGTGAGACTTGCCCGGAGACATTCACAAGACACAGAAGAAGACTTCTCTAGAGCCCTCGCAGGTAAAGAACATGCACTGGAGAAGGAGCTCTGCTGGCCTCACCCTGGTATCTGCATGTCAGGCATGGACATCAGAAGAGGAGCTCCCTTGCTTGAGCAACTCTTCACACAAAGGGGTTCCTCTTCAGATGCCTGAGTTCAGTGCATGGACCTAAGGGGCAGTGGTAGCATCTCACTTCTCCTACAACTGAGAGTAATGTGTGAATGCGGCTGGAGATACACTGACATATATTACAGGAGGAATTGGAGGTTCCTATACTTTCTCAGAAAATAAGCAGTGCAGATTTATTTCATGGGGAAGAGCAATGGGTTGGAAGAGCTTTTCTGTGGATCTGCCATAGAAATGCAGACACAAGAGAATGATTTTTTAAAAAATGTGAAGATCCCACTTATGAGTTGGCACACGATTCTTAAGTCTGGTTCTGGAAACTACATGCAAATTGGGACTATTCTTGCTAAGCAGGACATTTGCATAGTCATGGCCCTGCCTCACAGAACAGGTTCAAGTTGAATATATAGGACAAGCCTTCATGGCTGGGAAGAAAGGGTAGGATCGACCTAGACTGCAGTCCTAACCCTACTTACCTCAGAGTAAGTTGGGTTACTTACCTGAGTGTCATCCTGACCTGAGTTCATTTTGACACACCCCTGCTCTGGCACAGTATATGTCCATAGTTAGTGTGGGTATGGAAAAGCCAACAAAATCTAATTTCAGGTAAGAAATAGTTTTGATGAATTGAATGCACAATAAGAAAATGTGTCCAGAGGGGGGGCCTGTGACTTGCTGTTCTTCAGTTTTACTCCTCATTGGTACAGTATCTCAAAGTTTAATGTGTGTTGTCTTATCCCGGTTTGGGAATATTTGGCAATGTTGCTAAACTACAACTCCCATCATTCCTGACCACACCCCATACTTGCTAGGGCTGATGGGAGCTGCAGTTCACCAATATCTGGAGGGCAAAAATTCCCCCACGTCTGGTCTTATCCAAAATACATATATATGAACATTAAGGGCCAAGCTACAAGCTATGTTAAATGTGTTCATTTGTAGAATTGTGGTTGTTCCCATCCCCAGGAGATGTTGCCCAGCCATGGATTTTGAAAGGCTATGTGCTACTCTTTTTATGTGTGGAATTATACCCGTGCCTCATTCACCAACCAGCGGTGCTGCTGTCCTTTTATTTTCAAAGACAGCACTTCTGTAACTGCTGCACGGCAGGGTCAAACCCAGGCTTTGTAGGATTTTTTGCCAACATCCTCCTCCCGCTACAGCAGACCTAATATCAACCACTAAGGCATCCAGATAGAGAGAGCACAGACAAGAGAGCAGAGATGGCCCTTTTCAGCACTGTTACCACTCACTCCAGCCAGTGGCTGGGCTCTTTCCTAGGTGGTGCGGCAGCCAGGAGTGCTCTTTCTCAAAAGGGGTGCATCTTTCTGCTACACAGGAAAAGAGTGTGCAGAAGCAGCTTTGTGCAGCCGCCACCACCTCCCCTTGCTACCTCACATTTATATACCGCTCTCATAATATTCTTTATCTCTCTGGTGGTTTGCAATGCAAATTAAAAATTAAAAACTATGCAATTCAATAAAACAATTAAAACTAATTCTGTTTTCAGTGTGGCCAGCCATAGAAGAGTGAAATGCAAGAATTTCTAAACTAATTTTGTCAGCATGCTTAAGATATTTAGCTTCACCCTTAAGAGTTCAAGAGTTTAGTTCTAGGTGACCATTTTAGAATGGACTTCTAAAGGTAGATGTTCAAGGAAAAGTCAGTTAAAAGGCCAAAGCTGATTTCTAGACAGATTTTCATATGTACCGAGATAAACAGGAATTGGAATACCAGATGTCAAGGAGAAGCCTGGAAGCAGGACATGGGTGCTACAGGGCTCTCTGCAGCAAATTGCATTCACAAAGGCATACTGCATCCAACAGTAGAAGCAGAATATAGCCATCATTGGGGGGGGGGGCTATTAGGTTGTTGTTTTTATTTTTATGCATTTTCTGGCTTTATATCTTGATTTTATTCTGTGAACTGCCCTGAGACCCCTGGGTATGGGGCAGGTTACCAGACATCCCTGTTTCTCAAGGACAGTCCCCAGATTTACAAATCAGTCCCCTCACAAAATCCATCTATTTAGTAGGAAGTTGAAAAGTGTCCCAGGATTCATTGGGAAAAACCTAGTAACCTTAGTATGGGGCGGTATATAAATTCAATAAATACATAAAATAAATCACAGCCACCAGCCACTGATACCTTTCTCCTCCTGCACGGACTACTTGCAACACAAGTCATCTACCCACGCATTCATTTAATATGTACCACTTAGAATTACAGAGTTGCAAGGGATCCCCAGGATCATTCAGTCCAATGCACACAGCTGTCCCAAGGCCAGATTTAGGTTTGATGAGGCCCTAAGCTACTGAAGGTAATGGGGCCCTTTAGATATCCAGCTGTCCTTTGTCAACAACAAATTGTCACTGTTTTTTGTGTTGAATATTTGCTATATGGTAATTTATGGCCCTAATAGGTATCTAAAGCCATTTGCACATAACAAAATACGTCGTTTATCAAAGCAATTGTTGAACTGAAATACAATTAAGAAGAAGTATATTAATAGTGAAATATTGGGGGGGGGGCAAGAGAGTGGGGCTCCAAGCTATAGTTGTTTAGCTTATACGTAAACCCGGCACTGGCTGTCCTATACAGGGATCGAAGCTGCAGCAACCTTGGTGTTATCCGCACCGAGCTCTTACCAACTGAGCTATCCAGGCTGATTGTAAAAAATAAAATAAAAAAGCAAAAAGCAAACCTCAAAAAGTTCGCAAGAGATGGAAAACAGTTTTTAAAAAAAAGATCAACAAGAAGAACTGACCATTTCAAAGCATTCAAAAAATTAACAACAAGGATAAAGTGAAAGCAGATTAAAACATGCCTCCCATAAATTCTGAAGTAAAATATGCAAGGCAGCAAGCGACAGAGGCTGCTGCTCTCCTTCGCCCTTCGCCTTCCCTCCAAGTGTGGGCAGCCTGGCGTCCGCCGGCGCCTTCGGGAGAAGTGCGCATGTCCGCCACAGCCCTTCTCTTTCTCCTGCCCTCTCCCCCCCCCCCAAAAAAAAAACCCGGAAAACATTCCCAACGGCTTAGGGAAGCGAACGAGGATGTGACGTCGTGCGGGAAAGGACGCCGACGTTCTGCTCCGGGCCGCGGCGGGCGGGCGCGCGCTTGTGGCCAGCCATGGCGTACTCGACGTTCCGCAAGGTGGCCCTGGCCTCTTGCTTGGTGCTGTGCGTGTCGCTGCTGCTGCCCAAGGTCTTCCTTTCGCGGGGCTGGAGGCAGCCGGAGCCCAGCGCTGCGCCGCCTACTCTGGTCGCCGCGCCCGAGGGTAAGAGGCCGTCCCGAAGGCCCCGACCGCCCCCGAACCCCTTCCGCAACCTCGTGCGTCAAGGGCTGCCGGACTGAGTCATGTGCATGTCAGGGTCACATCTGCACCCCCCCCATCCCACCCCCACGTAGCAGCTCCTGGAAACACAAATGGGGAGGGTTTTTTTTAATATATTGGGTGGGATTGCTTTCTCGATATTAGTTTAGAGGAAGGTGGGGGAAGCCCAAGGATTTGCAAACCTGTGCACACACAAATGCACCCAACCCCTTTTGCACAGTTCACCTGTGCTGTTTTTTGCACGTGGTTTTCTTCTTTCTTGCACGTGATTTTTTTCTTTCCCCTGCTCTTTCCGCACAGGAATTTTGGAAAGCGGGGTGGCTGGAAGCTCAGCATACATGTAGCGGGAAGGTGATCCTTGCTCATTTAATTAGATCGGTCTTATTTGGGATGAAATGGACCATTCACTGAGGAAAGTAAATCGCAGTTCTAACTGCCTTGCCCTCGTTCCTTCTCACAACTAAGCTGTTGGGAAGTTCTGTCCGATGTGCTGAAACTGTTTAGGAAGCTGGGTGAATGGGCATTCCAAGTGGTAAATGCGATCAGAGCAGACAAACGGAAGTGCTTCTTCACACAGTGCGTAGTTAAATTACGGATTTTGCTGTTACAAAATGTAGTGATGGTCTTCGAAAGGGGTTTAATACAAATTAATGGAGGACCATTTGTGCAATACCTCCAATGTGCAACTGTATCAGTTGCTAAGGAACACAAGTAAGGAGTGTGCTGTTGCACTCATGTCCTGTTTGAAGGCATTCCAGAGGCATTTGGTTGCCACGGTGAGAACAAGACGCTGGACTGGATGGGCCTTTGGTCTGATCCAGCAGAGCAATGAAGCTATTACTGAAGCTGCCCCTTGAGTCTAGGACTGAATAAAAAAAAGTGTGTATGAGAGAGAAAGACTTCACCTTTTGACTAGCAGGTATCTTGACTGAAGGAGGTTCAGGTGAGACATTATTGTATTCAGTATTAGGAAATGTGCAGTTATTTATATCTCCAGGTTTAGCTGTGGCTAACAAAGTTAAGATTACAACCTTACCTTACCTGGCCTTTACCATTGAATTCACAGAATCTTTCTTCCAAGATGACGTGCATTTTAAATTTTGTTCGTTTTTAAGCCATCCCTTGGAAGCATCAGTTTGCCAGCATCTTGTAGTCATCACATTGTTTTTGTTTTTATAAACTTCAAAATTCCATGTCCACCAATTGTTTTGATGTTTGTTACATTGCTTTGGATATTTTATATGAAATAAAATATGATTTAAACCATCTGTATCATTTTTTTCCTGCTTTCTGCCATTTCTTTTTTTAAAAAAAAAAAAATTCTGCCAGCCTTTGTGGCAGAAATGGTCACCATTTGCATTATTTTTAAAGTGTCTTTCCTAATGGATACATGTGATTGTACATGATGACCAAGGATTTCTCATGTACAGAAAAAATCTGCACTAGCACTGCAGTATTTCTGCAACTTCTTACCTTCCTTAATGTGTAGTTGATCTTACTTCTGAAGGCATAACTGTACATTTGGGGTGGTAAGAGCTTACAGTCCTACCGTTATTCATTCTCACATCATTACTTACCACCCATGTCACCTTTTAAAGTTGCACTTTTATTACAGAGCTGCAGACAATGAATTGTAGAAGTAGCATTTCAGGTGTGTTTAAATTGAATTGCCAGAAAAGAAGTATCCCATCTCAGCTGTGTTACCACTCATTGAGTACTTTTAAATTGCTGCAGCAACTGCAAAGCATTTACCAAGCATTTACCAAGTTGGATTTGTTGCCACTTAGTCGCAAGTCTCGCTGTGGCAGGAATGAAGCCTCTCGGTCTTTCTGGAATTCAAAGGGGGTATTGGCGTGGCCATATCCCATGAAGCTTGGTGCAGATGCTCATTTTTAAACTGCAGGATTTTTGTTACAAATTATGCTGTTTGTAACACTCTCCTTTTATCCAGCTAAAGCAGTGGTTTTCAACCAGTGTGCCGTGGCACCCTGGAGTGTCTTGAATGATGGTCAGCGGTGCCACGGGCAACACTGGCCTCTGTCCCTCTTTCCTTCCCTCCTTTGATGCCCTCTCGCATCTCTGCCTCTCAAAGACCTGTGCGGCTGTTTATTGCAACAACTCCGGCCACAAGCTCAACAGGTGAATGGTGCCTCTGGAGCTGGCCAGGGGTTGCTGGTTGCCCAGAGCTGAGGTGGCCTCCGAGTAAGCAAGCAAGTGGGTGACGGAGCCCAGCCAGCCAGTTCGCCAGCCCTTGCTATTGGGAATGGACAGACAAGTGGGAGATCGGGCAGGCAGACAGGTGCTATGCTGGCCTTTCTCGTACTTGCTATGTGCCTGGGAGTTTAGTGCTTGGAGCCAAAGGGGAGCCTTTCCACCATGCAGGCCCAGCGACTCCTGCTGCTGCCACTGCTACCTCCCAAGGTGAGTAAGATGGTGGCTGCACATTCACCATCAGGCTGCTAAGGCTGGGGGCATTTTTTTCCCAGGTCCCTGTGGGTCGGTGTGAGGAGGCACCTCTCTTTGGGGTGGGGTGGGGTGGGGGTGGCTCAGGGACCAAGAGCGGCTGCGGTGGCTGCTCAGAGGACTTCCAAGGAGATGAGAGGAGCCACAAGGGCTGGTGTTCAAAAAGAGGTATGGGGCTGCTTGCTCTGCAGGCAAGGGGTGACCTAATTGGGCTTCTGAGGCTCAGAGCACGTTTCCCCACAGGGAAAGAATGTAGTTGGTCAATGGAGCTGTGGACTCAAAATGGTTCTTGAGCTAATATCTCACATGATAGTATAAAAGTCAATGGATGCAGAAAACCCTAAGCATAATAAAGTAAATCCCAGTTAGGAATAAAAGTATAGAATGTGTATCCTGTTTCATGACCAAGCATGATATAGTGGCACAGGAAAAGGGAGCAGACTCATGCTGTGGTCTAAACCACTGAACTTCTTGGGCTTGCTGATCGGAAGGTCAGCGGTTCGAATCCCCACAACGGGGTGAGCTCCTGTTGCTCTGTCCCAGCTTCTGTCAACCTAGCAGTTCAAAAGCACGCCAGTGCAAGTAAATAGGTATCAATGCGGCGGGAAGGTAAATGGAATTTCTGTGCACTCTGACTTCTGTCAGTGTTCTATTGTGCCAGAAGCAGTTTAGTCATGCTGGCCACATGACCTGGAAAGCTGTCTGTGGACAAACGCCAGCTCCCTCAGCCTGAAAGCTAGATGAGCGCTGCACCCCCATAGTTGCTTCTGACTGTACTTAACTGACCAGGGGTTCTTTACCTTTATCTTTTTTGGGGGAGGGGGCACAGGAACAGTAAATGCAGGGATTTTTTTCCCCAGCTGGAACTTGCTGGAACTCAGTTCTGACACCTCTCAGGTGGGCATGGAGGTGGGGAATTGGGTGGGTATTGTCTAGATGGAGCAGGTCTAGATGCTGGTTTTGTCTGGCTCCCTCCTCATATAGTGGGTTAGTAACCCATCTAGTACAGCCACATGCAGCAGCCGTTTGTGTACAACTGCAATTAAAATCTTTGCACATTCCCCTGTGTATCAGAGTATTGCTGCTGAATTATGCAGGGTCACAAAATAAATGGAAGGCCAAGTTGGGAGAACTTTTACAGATCAATCATGGAATCACTGAGCACGCAGTACTTTCATAAATCTTCTTGAAGTCACAATGAACAGAACTTTACTGATGACTGATGGGGCAGAATCAGGAGGTTCTCCTGGCAAAAAGTGACTCCTGAGCTATGGCAGGCCAGGCTCTGTAGGGCCATGGTTTTGTTGCCAGGTGTATTCAGGAAAATAGTGGTGGGGTGGGAGGGTAGACTTAGATATCTACCAAGGAACTTATATGAACATGTCTTGGAACTCCAATGTCTTGTAGAGGCATCTGGGGAATATTCTGTAGTGTATGCAACATCATGTGGACTAGAGCATTAGCCAGGCTTGTCAGGACCTCCCTGATCCCCAGTTGAACTGAAAGGTAAGGTTTAAAGCACAGTGGAAACGATCCTGCAGCTACTCATTGCAGGGGGACACTGGTAGTGGTGAGTCAGCTGTCTTAACATGCTCGTTTGACATTCCTGGATTTTGATAAAAGCTCAATAAGCTTCTGAGGATCCCCAAGATTTCCCTAAATTGTAGTTCATCAGTGGTTAAGGAATTAAGTATATACACTGTAGTGCCTTAAATGCCAGGTGACTTTTCTGCAGCCCCCATACAGTTTTGAATTACAGTGTGTCAAAATCTGCATAAAATAGAATATAAAGTGGTGTGGTTCATTTTGGCAAGGTATGCATGTCAACTTAGCTGGCAGTGTTCCATCTTGGCAAACTGCTTGGTGCCATAGCAACCTCCCATCATTTTGTGATTACCGGTAATCTCTTTTAGCTTGAGGTCACATTCACCCTCCAGGAGCGGCATACAAGTGGTGAAGTTTCCCCAAAGTGGGTGTGACCACCACACACTGTCAGAGACACACAGCTCCCCCTCCTTAGTTGATTTGTGGAGATCAGTTGAGAAAGGGGCTATTGCTCCCCCTCCACCCATCAAATGAGAATTTGCATCCCCATAAAGACATTGGGCTCTGCTATCCTGTCCCCACCCCGGACTGTGAACAACTTTTTCTTTTTGCCGCTGCCACCAAAATTTGATGAGTTCCTGAGGCAGGACTAAGAAGCTGGATTAGTTCCTCGAACCGGTTGTTTAGGTGTTCCTGCTTTGTGCCTTTCAACATACTGTGGTACATATGCTTCAGGTTACATACGCTTCAGGTTACAGACTCCGCTAAGCCAGAAATATTACCTCAGGTTAAGAACTTTGCCTCAGGATGAGAACAGAAATCGTGCTCCGGTGGCATGGCGGCAGCAGGAGGCTCCATTAGCTAAAGTGGTGCTTCAGGTTAAGAACAGTTTCAGGTTAAGAACCGACCTCTGGAACGAATTAAGTACTTAACCCAAGGTACCACTGTACATTGTTATCCAATGCTCATTCAAGGGGATTATTGACAGTAATTAATATGTCGATTACCATATGTTAAAATTGCCATATGGTTTCTGATGATGGAGACTTACTGATGTGATAGAAATGTCAATCAGTCATTGTTATATGTGCAATCTTGTGTGAAAAAATATGGGTGTATGTAATGTGTATGGATTGCTCGTGCGTAAGTTGCCGCCTCTCCAGGCTTTGTTGCCTTGCTAAACCTTTCAGTCTGGGCAGCCCTTCACTTCGTGGCTGCCTTAGTCGCTAGCAGAATCCGTCAGTGGGCGTTTTTTAAATCTTTTCCAACATAAAAGTTGTTTGACACCCAGTCTCCTCCTACTCTCTCTGCGCGGAAGTCTTCTGCGCAGGGTGGGCGTGGGTAGCGGAGGACCCGTGCTCTCCCCGCTGGTGTCCGGTGAAGAGTCCTGGAGCCCTCTCGCCGATTCCCCCATCAGCCCCTCTATATCCCTGGTGTTGCGCTGATTTGCTTCCCCATCTGCGGAGCTGCCTCTCTCCCTGCTGGGCCCTTCTCCAGCATCATTTGAGAGCCTTCCCTCCGCCTCTAGCTCTGATGTCAGTTCCCTGACAGTGTATGAACACCTTATTAAGGACTTCTCTATACAGCTGCAAATAGAAGGTTTTTAGTGTGCGTTATACAAATGTGATGCTAGATGGTGATGGCAAGCTATGGCAAATTTGATACATGTTTCAAATCATTTTTTTAAAAGGCATTTTCATAGCGTTTTTTTATATGTGTCTAGATTCCACCTAAGATTCATATTCAGAGGATAGAACAGGATTTAAAACACAACACATCCCTTTAAGAATGGATCTTTTTAACCTTGATTTTCAGGAAAGACCAGTCAGTTTCCTCCAACAATGCATCCCCAGATGTCTCCAGAAACCAGACCACCCACTACCCATTTCCCAAGGTCTCATCTTGCGGAAGCAGTTGCAAAGGCCAAGGGTGGAGGTGGAGGCGGCGGTGGAGGTGGAGGAGGTGGCGGCGGCAGTGGAAGAGGTCTTGTGGGACAAGTCATCCCAATATATGGATTTGGGATCCTTTTATACATATTGTACATTCTTTTTAAGGTAAGAAATACCACTTCACCCTTAAAGTTGCATCAGTACAGTTTCTTAACCAGTGAGTCATTGACCTAGTTCACATGTCATGGTAAATCTAAGGGCTCTTTTGCTTCTCTCCACTAGTATTGGGGTGAAACGAATACTTAGTTCATATGGTCACATGCCGGAGGAGAAGATCAAGAGCTTCTGTTTTGAAACCAACTGTATTTCCCTGTGATGATCAAACTTGTTAATGGTTCTTTTGAAAACCAACCAAAAAAACCTCTACTTAGTGAGCATAAACGAAAAGCAAACTCTGGTTTCTGATCCTGATATATTCAGCAACTAGAGTTTGAACAAAATCATAATTCCCCAAGTTAGGACTTCATAGGGAACTGTGGTTGGTTTAAAACTGAAAGCAGAAGCTTTCAAACCTGGCATGCAAAAGGGGAGTGTGGCGGTAGAGTGAGCCATGGCTTGCCCCAACTCATTTTCATAACTTTGGTTTCCTTTTATGTTTTAGCTGAGGCTGTTAATGTCTTTCTAGAAACACCTATGTCACTTCTGTCACAGCAATAACCCTTTCCAATTAATAGCTTTCTTCTAAGGGGAAAACCACAACAGTTGAGCGGAAATGTCCTCCGTCGTCATCTGGAAACACAAACAGGAAAATCAGTAAGTAGCATTTCCCAGACTGAATTGAAATGGCATCCAAAATTGGCTCTCACTTGGAAAATAAATCTAGCAGCATGATAGATGAGGCACTGTGATTATTATTACTACTAGTAGTAGTGAGTGATAGTCAATGTTTGTCATACTGAGTAAACCCATTGAAATCAGTGGGATGAAATCCAAGGGGAGAAATTGGATATCACCCATTGAGTTTGTTACTTTCAACACAGTCGAATTCTGTGCGTATGCAGAAATAAATCCCACTCTTGTTAAATTGAGCTTATCCCACATAAACTATGCATAGAGTCGCAGCCTTGATCTCCTTCTTCTCAACAAAAATAATTGTTAGCTTTCCTCTTATTCTGAACATCCCTTATGTCATTAGACTGTGTGGTTTTCTATGTCGTAGCCTTTCCTGTCTCCAGGCATTTACAATCAGCCAGTTGCTCTGCATGTAGCTGCTTATGAGCAATTGGGTGCATTATATATGCTTCTCCTAGCCTTAGGGAAATTTCCCTTTTCCTTTCATTCTGCCTGGGAAGAATAAAAAGATTATTTTCATTAGTTCTGTTTACCGGTAAAGCCCTCTTAGTCGCCTCTCATGGTTCTCTCGGAACAAGTTCCATTTTGTTTGCTGCACATTCAGAACAAATACATGCTGATTGGAGTGAATTGTCAGAGCTGCCGCTGATGCCTTTTGGGACCACATTTATTTTGCAGCTGACTATGAGCTTGCCCAACTTCAAGATAAGCTGAGAGAGACTGAAGAAGCCATGGAGAAATTAATCAATAGAGTGGGACCCAACTGTGAAAGGTATGTGGCAGTGACTCTTGTTCCGGCAGATTAAAAAGGGTGGGTTCTTTTTGTATTTCTCTGTTCCCGATAAAGCAAATTAGAACATTGCAAATAAAAATATGCTGTTAAATAAAAAACTGCATCTCTTAAACATCTTATAATTTGGAGGTACCTTTACTCAACTCTTCCCTCTTCTAGTTCTATGTTAAACTAAATTCAGCATTTTGAGTTAAACTAAAAGAAATATGGATGCACGTGATTTCTGGTGTGGTGTTTCACTAGCTCTGTAGCGTCATAAATCCATTAAACACCGAGAGTGATACTCCTGTGTAGACCCATTTAAAACAATGGCTCTCCAAGTCCATTCATTTCAATGGGCCTAATCTGAATATGATTTAGTTGGATGCCACCCAGGGATTGTAAAGAGATGACGTCAACTCTGTTACAATGTTCTGCATAAATGGATTGATGCCTTCTTAACCTCTATAAATTCCATTATGGAATTTCAGAAGGAATGCCAATATTTATAATTTCCAGCAGTATTCCATTTGTTCACAGTAGATGGGAAATAAAAAAGAGGGTGGCTTGATGGGTTAAGTAAGAAAAGAAAAAATATCCCAGTTCAGGCAATAAATAGGCACTTTTGTATGGTCTATAATTAAGGTATTTGTCTGAGTACTGTTTGTTTGAACTATCCTTACTACCTACTAGATTAAGAATATTTATAAATACAGAACTAAAGATACTCACTCTTCCCAGTCTTTGCCATGCTGATGAGAATGGCCTATTCGCTACCCTTCACTACAGATCATATTAATCTGTAGCCTGTCTTCTAGTTGCCTGCTCATCCAATGCACAGATCGCAAGGCTCTTTTCCTTATGCTTGGCATCCAAAAGCATAGGTGCGTATTTATCCCAAAATAAGTCCCACTGAATTCAGCAGGTCTTGCTTTCAAGTAAGTGTGTTTAGTATTGCCGCCTAAAGCTAAGTCTCCAATCAGTCTGACACAAGAGACTGACCAAGGGGAAGGATGTAGCTCAGTGGAAGAGCATCTGCTTGGCTTGCAGAAGGTCACAGGTTCAGTCCCCAGCGTGTCTGGGTGAGCGATTGCAGTGTGAAAGTCTGGAGAGACCTGCTGCCATTGGTGTAGACAAAACTGAAGGTAGATGGACCAATGGTCATAAAAACATTATGCTCCTGGTCTGATTTAGCATAAGACATCTTCCTGTTTTTTAGAATGGAACGGCGGTCCATAAGCACACATGCAGACAGTTTCCTCTACTATTTGATTCTTCATAGATAAGGTTGCTGAAGTTATTTGGAAAATTCAGCTAAAACTGGAGTTCTGATTGAAATGGTACCGGTAAAACATTTCAGATGGCTTCTGTGTGGCATACAGTGAACAGAACACATGAAGGCAAATTGTTAGCCACGCTGCGCTGTGTTTGCCTCTTGCCAGTCTTGGATGCCCTAGTTAGGAGCCAGGTCACTGATAGAGAAATCATAACAGTAATGAAGTCTGGGATTAGAGTTGCCATTGGCCCTTAAACGTCACTCAAAGCAAAGCAGATTTTTGAAGGAATGTTTCTCAGGAGCCAAAATAATTCATAGAATCATAGAATAGAATCATAGAATCATAGAGTTGGAATAGACCACAAGGGCCATCGAGTCCAACCCCCTCCCAAGCAGGAAACACCATCAGAGCACTCCTGACGTATGGTTGTCAAGCCTCTGCTTAAAGACCTCCAAAGAAGGAGACTCCACCACACTCCTTGGCAGCAAATTCCACTGTTGAACAGCTCTTACTGTCAGGAAGTTCTTCCTAATGGTCTTCTGATATGACCATCAGTGTTTCTCTAGGCAAAGCAGTTCTGCAGATTCCTAAACAATCCAGCTTCGTAAGATTCGCCCTTAGGCCAGAGCCACGACACTGTGTATCTTCCCTTTTATTTAGAGGCATCTTACTTTGCTAGTCTTGCTGCTTTCTAATGACATGATATGAAAAGGCCTCGTCACAATATCTTGCTATTCTTGTGAGGTAAAGTCTCTCTCATTAGGCAACCGAGTACCCATAGCAAAGACAAAGTGGCTTTGTTTTTTTTTCTGCCTGTCTGGAGGTGACAGTCTTTCAAAAGGCACACGTTAGTTTGATAAACGTCAGGGTTGGCAGAGGAGACACTATCCTGAAAGCAGAAGAAATTCAGTAGGGGTTCAATTCCTGCTTAGGTAGGTTTACTTGGAGAAAAGTAGGTGGAGAAGGGAGGAGACCCGCAAAAGCTATGACAAATGGAAAAGGAAATATATTTCCTAGAGACTGATGTGCCTCATTTAGGGTCGTGTTCATTCTAAAAAATAATGAGAGAAAATCCCTACTGGTTAAAAGGACCAGAGGCCTTATGCGTAATTGTTTCAACCAAGTTGCTACTGTACTATTCCCTTTACTGTTTTAAAGATGAGACCTAGAAAACTCAGGGTGCTTCCAAACTACTGCTAATTTTTTTTGATGATTTCAGTGATATACTGGCAAATTTAGGTTTCAGACAATTAAAGTCAATCGGGCACTCTTGTGCAACAAACCTGCTCTCCCTCCAGGCCCATTTTGCTGTAAGGAAATAATAATAATAATAATAATAATAATAATAATAATAATAATAATAATTTATTTGCCCTTCATCCGAAGAACTCAGGGAGGTTCACAAGATAAAATTAAAGAGATAGCACAAAATGAATAGATAAAACAAAACAGAACAATAACCCCCTTCCTGCAATCACATTAAAAAGGCCATAGAACATTACACAGCCAGAGGCCTGGTTGAAGAGAAAATGCATTGGAAAGTGTGGGGTAACAATGGCTTGTTGCATTGTCACAGAACCCGCGAGCAATCAAATAGGAATGGGTGCTCCATAGAGAGCCAATGTTGTCTCGCCTCCCTGCAAATTTTGTGCAAACCAGTTGGGATGATTGCTCCGTAAACCAGTCAGCTGGAAGCGACCTCTCAACAGATACAGAAGAACCATTGGGTTGCAGAGTCCAGCTCACTTTGATGCATGCATTTTATTTATTTGGTTAGAATGCCGGTTGTGAGCTGACAGGAGCAGTCGTCTAAAATACCTGGAGGGCACCAGGTAGATAAAGGCTTCCACAAGCAATAGGTTGGATCTTTACAAATTTGTAAGATCAGAACCAGGCATGCTTCCCCCGCTCCTCCATAGCTGTCTGACGGTCCCTTTTCTTAACTTAGGAGAAAAAATATAAATAATTTGAATGCTTTCCTCTTCTGTGATATTTAATCAGCATGGGATAAAATGATGATAAAAACTATGAGCCACTTGATCTTTCTCAAATAGATGAAAATAACACAAAAGGTCACTGTTTCCATCTATTTCCTAGTCACTAATACTGTTCATCTATTATATATATAAAGCTCTCTGTGTTATTATTGCGCAGTGGCAAGAATTTATTTTACTGTGAGCAATCAAACAAATTGCCAAACGGTATTTTGATGGTCTTAGGGCATGGTTTGGAGGCACACAAGGCCCCCAACTTGCTGAAGCTAAGCAGGACTGGGAACCACATGTATGGGTTGGGTTCCATGGTGGAAGAAAGGCGGGATATAAATAAAATAAAATAAATTTTAAAAGAGAGAAATAGTGATTCAGACAAAGATTTAATCAGTTACTTCATTTTTCTTTCTTTCTCCTTTTTTCCAGTTTATTTGGTTGTTTTTTTAAAAAAAAGAAAGTTTTTTTAAAAAATTATTTATGATTTTCAGGTTTTAAACATTTCACTAATTTTACAACCATTTTAATATTTCAAAACTTGACTTCCTTCCCCCCTCTTTCTGCGGTTCCTTAAATTTATTTTAAATATCTTCTGCATATCCAAATTAACTTAATTTGCTCATTAATTCATCTACTTTAAATATATACTCTTATAAAACTGAAGGTTTACACTTTATCTGTAAATATTCAATAAACCATTTCCATTCTTTTATTAAAACATTTGTTATCGTGATTTCTTATTCTTCCGGTAAGTTTTGCCATCTCTGCATATTCCAAAAGTTTTTGTATCCATTCTTCTTTCGCTGGGACTTCTGCTTCTCTCCATTTTTGGGCAAGTAACATTCTTGCCACTGTAGTAGCATACATAAATACATTTCTATACAGTTTAGGGAGTTCTGTCCCTATAATTCCCCAAAGAAATCAGTTACTTCAGGTCAACATGTGAAATGTAGCCACCTGCTTTCTTGGTACCTTTCCTTCCGCAGCTCCCTTGCATCTGTACCCTTTCATTTCGCCCACAAAAGCTGTGATGTTAGTTGGCATTCCACAACTGTGCCTGAAGGTGGATTGATTTAAATTATTGATTTACAAATTATGTAAATCAGCCAGGAAAAAATGCCATTTTAAATCACTGATACTATATCATTGATGCTACTTCATTTATTTTCTAAACAATGGTGTGAATCATTAATTTGCAAGAAAGTAGAATATTATTTACACTGTTTCAACTAGGTCTTTCATCTCCTTGTATGCTGTCCTCTATAAAAAAAACCAATGCAGTCATACCTTGGGTTGAACATGCTTCGGGATGAATGTGTTCAAGTTGCGCTCCTTGGCAGATGCTCAAAATGATGTCACACGCATGTGCAGAAGCAGCGAAAAGCGACGCATGCGTACGCAGACGTGACATTGCTGGTTACGTTTGCTTCTAGATGCGAACGGGGCTCCGGAACGGATCCCGTTTGCATCTAGAGGTACCATTGTAGAGTGAATTACTTTAAAATAGGGCCTTTATGATCCCCCATGGCAGTTGGTGAGGTTAAGTATGGGACCATATAGCAGTCTTTTTCATTTGACATTGGGACATATTAATTGGCTTGAACATTGCTTTTTTCATGCTTGTTCACTAGGACAGAGAACCATTCCTCTAAAACTCACTCAGATATTGCCAGTCATGTGCAATAGTAGGTTTGAGCTGTTGTCGTGGGTATTTTTTAAAATGCCTGTTCCATGTTGCTGTTTAGTCGTGTCCGACTCTTCGTGACCCCATGGACCAGAGCACGCCAGGCACTCCTGTCTTCCACTGCCTCCCGCAGTTTGGTCAAACTTATGTTTGTAGCTTCGAGAACACTGTCCAACCATCTTGTCCTCTGTCGTCCCCTTCTCCTTGTGCCCTCCATCTTTCCCAACATCAGGGTCTTTCCCAGGGAGTCTTCTCTTCTCATGAGGTGGCCAAAGTATTGGAGCCTCAGCTTCACGATCTGTCCTTCCAGTGAGCACTCAGGGCTGATTTCCTTCAGAATGGATAGGTTTGATCTTCTTGCAGTCCATGGGACTCTCAAGAGTCTCCTCCAGCACCATAATTCAAAAGCATCCATTCTGTTCCATAGTCGGCCCCAAAACGTCACGACTGATCAAGAGAAAAGGCTACTTCAGCAGCTCCGAGAAATTACGAAGGTCATGAAAGAAGGCAAACTCATAGATGGAATCTCCCCAGAGAAAGAAGCTGAAGAGGCTCCGTATATGCAGGACTGGGAAGGTAAGGAAGACCTTTCTATTGATATGAAGGAAGCATGAGTGTGCTGCTGTTTGTTTCTGCTTTTCCTTTAAAAGAAAAGCTTATCACAGGAAGCCATTCAGTATTCAAAGGCATCTGAGCACCTGGCTCTCTTAACAAGAGAGAATCCATTGATTGTTTAAGCATCTCAGACTAGCCAGCTGTAGTTTGTTGTTCATGAGGGTTTATAGCGCTATGCTACAAAGCTACAAAGCTGAGGGACAGGAGGGCTCCTTGGGATATCTAGGGATGGGGGGAGAAACTTTATTCCTTTTGTATTTAAAGGCAAACCTACCTGATTTGCCCTTACCAAAACAATACACAAACTGTAACATCACTTCCTTTGACATCCACACTTCTCTGAATTTTGCAATGCAGTTCTCTAGACAAGTAAATGTGAACAAAAATGCATATGCTAGGTAGGGTGCCACTTACATAAAAATGCATATAGTGGTGAACGTAACATACAGAAATGCATAATATTTGTGGGGAACTGCTTTGCAAAAACGTGTGTATCGGGCAAAATTCAATACAAGAAATGTACATGTTAGGATAATTTCAGACTCAAGTGCTGATTTTTTTTTATTAAAAAACACACATACTGATGGGGAATTGTAGAGAACTGAATTTAAGACTGGGAAAATGAAAACTGAACGAAATCAAAATTGCCATTTTCACACATCCTGAGCTAACATCTGAGGCTGTTGTAGAGTAGCTCCCCCAGTCTACATAGGGAGGGCTACTGTGCCCTGGGTTGGGCATCTTTAAAAAGAATCTTATTGCCACTCCAGTGTCTTTCTGCAGATGGATCAGTATCATTCTTTTTATCTCTACCAGTCTGTGCTTCATTTAGTGGCTGCACAGGTGAAAGGCAGGTGGTTTCTACCATGGAGGTAGAAGCAGGTGGTTTTTGTGACCCACCAACTCTCTTGCAGGAATTGATCCAGGGGTTGAGAGAAACTGCTCAGTTTTGACCACTGTTAATACCTGTTATGGTGAAGCACAGTTAATGGCAGGGAGAGGGGATTTGCTCTAGGAAGGCAGTGTGCAATCGAAGAACTAAATCCCAATTTGTTAATCCTGGTTAGCAAGGAGCCATTAGTATGTCTAGACCAGTCCCATATGGATGCAGGGCAGATCTCATTCTAAAACACATAAGCAATTTCAGCGACTAGATTATCTCTTCTGGCTGCAACCTCAAATCAAGCACACTGATTTGAAAGGAATTCAGGTGTTTGTATGGCTGAACAGATCCATGAACAAAGTGCTTGGCATGATTGTTCCATCTAAGACGAGTTTATTTTATGTCCTAAGGTTATCCAGAGGAGACCTATCCTGTCTATGATAACTCTGACTGTGTCAAGCGCAGACAGGACACAATCCTTGTGGATTACCCTGACCCCAGCCAGCCTTCGGCTGAAGAGATAGCAGAGAGAATGGCGTTTGTGGACGATGAGGAGTGTTTATGTAGTGAAACCGTTTTGTCTGCTCTCGCCATAGTGAACAGTGACCCTGCAGCAGCCCACGAGACGGAGGGCCAGCACGCCACGCTCGGCGACCAGAGTGGCACTGGCCACGACCCTGAGAAGTGCCACTTCGAAGAGGACGACCCTGCTGTGATAGCGGAGAACGAGGGCTTCTACCCCGAAAACTGCGGTGAAATGGAAGATGCCGCAGCCCAGGAGGAGCAGTTGCTAGATTGCGACCTCGAAAATGCTGCGCCCCAAGAGCAGAACGAGGAAAATCCAGACGAAATGGGCATTCTGAGGAAGCGAAACACGAAGGGCATAGCGTTGCTGGGACACTGAGGATCAAACGCGGAAGGCTATCTCTCCTTCTAGAAACTGGGGTAAACTGCTGCTTGCAAGACAAAGGCTTGTCTCTGTTGTTGCGTACCCAGCTGCTGCATATCTTTTGCATTTGCTGCTTATTTGGATGGAAAATGAGTAGCCCCCCACTAGTTCATCAGCCTGGCCACTTCCGCATCAACTGCCTTGGAATCACAGAATCATAGTTGGAAGGGACCCTGAGGATCATCTAGTCCAACCCCCTGCAATCCAGGAATCTCAACCAAAGCAACCATTACAGATGGCCTCCAACCTCTGCTTTAGAGCCTCCAAGAAGGAGAGTCCGCTGAGAGAGTCCATACCACTGTTGAACAGCTCTCACCACCAGAAAGTTCTTACTCGGAATCTCCTTTCTAGGAACTTGAAGCCATTGGTTCGGGTCCTACCCTCCAGAGCAGGAGAAAACAAGCTTACTCCATCTTCCATATGACAACCCTGTAGATATTTGAAGATGGCTATCATGCGTATCTCCTCTCATTCTCCTCTTATTCAAGCTAAGCATACCCGACTCTCTCAATTGTTCCTCATAAGGCTTGGTTTCCAGTCCCTTGCTTGCCGTAGCCTCCCAAGTCGTCTAAATCAAGATAGCTTCCCATTGTGCCTTCTTTCAGCCTCTCCTCCTGTATAAAGTAATCCAGCAGGGAATTTTCCCACTGTACTTCTAACACCTTCACCAATGTTAACCATTCGTCAGGTTGAGGCAGCCTGTTTCAGATACTGTTAAAAGGATAGCAGATAATCAGTTTTTATATTTGATTATCATATTTGATTTGCGTAAAGTAGTTGGCGTTTTGTTTTATTTTTTGCCTCTGTCTTGGGTGGTCTCTTGTTGCAGACCAAAATCCTTCATCCTCTTGTAAGGAGGAAATCGTAAGGTGAAAGGGGTGTCTTAATGCCATTCCTTACGTGCAAATGTTAGTTGATTTTCTTGGCTGATAAGCACAAGGAATTTCTGGGAAATTTAGGGGCAAATCTTAATACCACCCACTGCCTAGCAGGACTCAATGGAGATGGGGGGACAGTGCTGCATTCGCAGCCCTGCTACCTATTGTGGCTAGGGTGGAAAGTGGGAGAGGCAAGCAGATCTCTGTGCCAGCCTGGAGCTGGCACAGTGATGAGGCACTGATCTGGCATGATGCTGCTATCTGACAACCATGGTGCCAGCTCTGGCTCCAACTGATCCCAGGCTGGCTCAGCCCCTCTTTGCCCCTGGAATGCCCCATTGCAGAGCCTTCCACTGGCTGTTGCTGCTGGGGATTCCACCAGTGGCACTTCTGCCTGCCAAGATCTTTGGCAGCCAGAAGGGTGATGTCTGTATTGATGGAGTGATGCTTGCAACCAAGTTGGCAGAGACAGGTGGGACGCTTACTTAAATGATAGAGGTGGGTGGAGGGACGCTTCTGCCCAATCCAAACCTTCTCCCCAGCCTAGCGTGTGGGTGTGTGCCAAATTATCTCTTTTTTGGTTGAATCAACAAAGAACAGGGTTTCTTTTTCTAGGTCACTTGTGGAATGAGCAATCCATTTCACCTCGCCTGTGGCTCAAGATGGCAGCCCTTCCTGTGGCTCAAAGCTTACTTACCGCATGATTCCACATGAACTTCAAGGCCAACTTTTTCAAAATGCACTCACAGTTAAAGTGTGCAACCAAAACACAAGGGCATGATTTTTGGAGGAGAGCAAAACAGATGACCAATATGTGTCGTTTAACAGATGAATTAACAGCGTCTTCAGAAAACCTGCTTCACTTGCCCAGTGAAATCGCAGAAAGAAAGGGATTTCCAGGGATGAAAGCAAAGAGATGAAGATGCCAAGTGGCATAACACTCCTTCTCTGAGGCCTAAAATTACATGAGTAGTTTGTCTCCCTATTTTTCTTTTTCTACTAAAGGTTTTATAATTTCTTTTGATGTTGCAATTATTTATGAAAGCACTATTTATATTTATTTATTTATTTATTTTATTGTGCAAGTATTTATATAGCACTGTATTGTTAAATATCACAGCAATCCGAATACAATAAAACACAACTATAAGCTGTACAAAATAATCACTAAAATGACTGGTCAGTCGATAACATTTTTTAAAAAACGGAAAAAAAACCCTGCATAGGCTTGTTGGCATACAGGGCTTGGTTTGTGGGCTCTTTTTCCTTACAAGAGTTTGGGTTTTGAAGAGATGCCGAAGGCACAAGAAGGGTCACTTTCTCCCATGACGGCTTTTCACAGCCCAATCCCATGCAGGTTGACTGAGAAGCAGCAGTAGCTTGAAGGAAGTGGGAAGGGAACACAGTGCTGGCACTGCAGTCATTGGGATGAGGCAGGACAAGGTGGCGATGAGGCTGGGGAGTGCCACACACACTTCAGGGGCCATCGCCTCCAACCTGGTCATGATCACCCTGCTTCATCCCAGTGAGCTCACTACTGCCAAGATTAGGCCACTCCCTTGGCCTACTCGCCTGCAATGGACCACTGCTCAGCTCGGGTGCAGTCCTGTCTATTGTCTGCTCAGGAGCAAGTGCCAGTGAGACTCAACTCCGAAGAAATGTGTATAGGATTGTGGCTTTAGAATGGAATTCCGTGTTGTGCTGTTACAACCATCTGTGCAAGCACATCAGCTTATAAGAAGGAGCGATCTCTTCCTCCTTCCCCGTGAGCTGTTCTGGGGATTCTCACAAGAAGCCAGTTTCAGGGAGTGCAGGGGAAGGAAAGGGGAGAAGGCCCTGTTGTGCAAGTGAAAGTTCATTAGATGAGTCCTGTCCCATGTATGTAACATAGTAGGCATACCGTCCATTGAAACATCATGCAGATGTAGCTATCCAGTAGATTGCTAGGAACTTCTCGAGAAGGTGACTCCATAGAGCCATTATGACTAATTCAAAGTGTGGTTGTATTGTAGGGTACATGAAGAATGTCAACAGCTGCACTTATAAAATGGGAGGGATGTAGGGAGGGTTAATTTTGGTTGGGTTTTCATTGCTGCCTACCTATTCTGCAGCAGGAAAGATTGTATATGTTGTCTTGCGTTTGTGGCTTCTGCTGCTAGAAAGCCTGCCTTTTGGCAACTATCCTGCTTTAATAACTAGGGGCTGAAATGTCAGATATGCCTGGCCAGCAAAAATGCTTCTGTATTATAAGTTTTTGTTCCAGGAATAAGGGACTTGGGTCATTCCAGTTCCCCAAGCCTTTAGAAAGATCTGCTTTAGCGAAGTTGATAATCAGTTCAGCACCATTTCGTGGCCCATGTTGAACATTACAGAAACCTGCTTTGAAAATAGGTTGCAGCACTAAGTGAATGGAAAATACCAGAGGAAATTTTGTAAGCATATTTCTCTTTTGCATCCATGTTTATTTTTAAATTTGTTTATCTATCTTGAGTAAAATGAGGAACAACATTCCAGTATATTATTTCTTGTGTGAATTATGTGTGTGTTCTCTGGAACAAGCAATGTGACTTTCAAAAAGAATGGCAGACAGTTACGTTTCCCATTTTAAGGCTGCGTGAGAAAAGACCATTCTGCTTACCGTGAATGGAATTTCTGGATTTCATATAAACTGCTACCATAGAGAGGGCTATGCTCCCTTTCCAGCAGCCAATTGGCAACGTTGCAAGTTCAAAACAGGTAACTAGGAAATACATACTTGGCTCTACCCTGCCCTGAAGGGAAGCTGTTTTTTTAATGACAAGCCCCAAAGTGGAGACAGCTACTAAAACTACATTACTATAGAACAATGAGTAAACTAACCGTTGCTTGAAACGGAGGCTCACTGGCAGAGGGAAGAACAGAATAACTTTACAGAGGATAGGTAGAATTTGTTCTGGGTAGTTCAGAGGCAGCCAGATTAAGCCCAGGTGGGGCTGGTGGCAGTTTCTACAAGATCCAGAAATCCCATTCATGGTATGTAGAACGGTCTTCTCTCGAGATTTCCTGGTAGAAGCTGCCACCATAGAGACGTACCAGAGCTTACAGACCCTTCGAGGGTGGGGTCAGTGTGTTGCTGCTATTGAGAACTGTAGCATTCTCCTACCAAAGGCTGCCTCAGCCAAGGTGGATGGAGGGGTGCTCTACATGTTTTGTGTAGGGCAGCACTGATCCTGACCAGAGGAGTCAGGTTATGAGATGGGTATGCCAGTGAGATGCAACCTCTTAGCCATCAAACCAGGGTGGCGGACATGGCTTTCTTACCAAGAGAGAGTGGATGAAAGCAGATGGAGAGAGAGAACATGTGATGACTAGATCTTCAGTGGTCCGTGGACATCCTGGAAAGACAGCACTACCCCTTCTTCGGTGGCAGTTACTACCAGGAGATCCAGAGAATGTGGTTCCACCTTTTCTTTCTGGATTTTGAACAGCCACCTTTCTTGCAGAAATTTCACAGTCGAATCCTTCCTTGGAATGCAGTCGTAGTGAAATTCAGCTAAGAAAGTTTTCATATCTGTCCAATGCACAGATGTTCCATGGGCCAGGAAGGAGGAAGGGGAAAGCAGTTATGGTGAGAAGAGAGAGCAATCTTGGAGCCACATGGTAAATGAGTAAGGACCACGTATAAAAAAAAGCATGTTTTTTGGGGGGGAAGCCACAATTCTTTGAAACAAATTCAAGTTTAATTTCTTTTCTGCACAAGTTTTCTGTATTGACATGTACTGTACTTTCTACAACAGACACAATGTAATTATGTGAAAATACCAAATTAGTTGTACACATACTGATAAATAAATACATTTGCTTCAGAATACCAAAGTGTTTCTTTAAAAATTGACTTCATAAAAGCACATTTCCCCCCTCAGATTTATCTAAAACTCCATATAGTTTGAAACGAACGAACAAAAGAATGCCTGACTGCTCCAACAGGACAAGACAGTCTTGTGCAAATGGACAGAACACATTCTAAGCATTATGCAAAAATATGACTAATTAAATATTTGTTCGGTCCTAATTCCTCTTAGCCCACTCCCACCCATGTTTTGTTTAAAACCCAAAGACAATTTAAAACAAATTGAGACAGGAACATTGTCAAATTCTACTAGAATGATCATTGGTTTGTTTTAAGAAAGGCACAGTGATGAATTAGAAAATGTTAGCCATGGGAGAAAACACTGCTAGCAAACCTTGTTCACCTAGCATCTCCAGTTTTCTGCTTTTTTACAATTGAAAAGTCAGCTGGGTTTTAAAATTCATCTTTGATGAAACAGAACATCTGGGCTTAATCCTACAAATACGTATGCCTGGCGCTCTCTCTATATTATACTCGAGCAACCACCTGGTCAGTTACAGGACAGATCCTTCAGAATAACATCACACAATTCTGTCTCCAGTTTGGTTCTCATTTATGGGGGTTTTCCACAATTCAGGCTCACATATTCTTCGCTGGCCATTGAACCAAAGGACAACAGTGATCCGGCTGTCTGAAAAACTGTTAAGTACAACTTTCAGTGCCGCAACTTCCTGGGACATCCTTGTTTTGTCCTTACAATTACATTTTAATAAGCCTTTCACAGAAACCAGAATGGCAAAATCGGATTTTTGCAAACTGCACGGGGGTTTTCCCCCATTACGGTTGATCTCATTCTAAAATATAGGGCCCATGCATTGAGAGTGAGTTAGAATTACTCACGGGAAACTAAGGCTGTCAGTGACATTTTTTAAACTGGAGGAAGTTCAAAGTAAGTAAAGTGGAAAGAGATTGAAATTCTTTTTGCCATATTCTTTATAAGAACCGCCCCCCCCCCCGCCCTGCAAATGCTGGCTGGATGATTCTACAAAGAAGTTAGTGGGAGGTTGGGGTCAGGAGTCCACACATTTTGGCTGGCCTTGGTCACCAGTTGACAATTGTGCTTGCCACTGACTCTTCCCTTCTCTCTGAACAGGGACAGCCAGTGTTTGCTGTAGAGGCCAGACCCCTGTCCTGCAGGGGCTCATCCCAGCCACGCTGAGCCTCAGAGAAGCTTGATAAGCTGTGATACAGCTTGCTGCTTTCCAAGCAAAATCCAAGAGAGTCTTTGGCCAGGTCCCCGCTCTGGAGAAGGCAGAGAATATCACTAGATTTAAAGTTGGAAAGTCACCAGGCTTGATTGTGGATCCTGAGCTGGAGGTAAAACTCAGGGCTGGCTTCACCCCCTTGGCATTAACTGTCAGGACACCTGATCCCTAGCAGGACCCACTGCTGGTGCCTGCCCTGGACCACCCTTTTTGTTGTTTTCTGGTCCAGAGCTCCAACCTGCACCACACAGGTGGGTCACCATTTAATTCCTCCATGCCTCCAATATAAGCATTGGTTGGGGGCACAATACCAATAGCAGCTAGATCCGGCATATCAGAGTGCTGCTGATGCCCTCAGGTGCCACTAAGTAATCACACAAAAAACGAGGAATTCAGGCCCTCTCAAACCTACAGGTAGAAAAGTTAAGGTGATGTTTCTCCCATGAGTCCTAATTTAGATGCGACCTGTGCTGCAGGTAGATTTTTCATGGATTAACTTCCAGCCAGTCTCTCCTAAATGCCCAAGTAAGGACAGAACTAGAAAGGTTGGTGGGAGATCAATGATCTGATCTGATTAGTTGCTGAAGACATCTTACCAAGTCAATTTCCTGTGCAAACATAAATCTTTAGATATTGTCACAGGACTGTTTGTGTTGATGGAGGGGCCTAACTGAGCAAACACGATAGCAGCCTCCTTATTCTTTCACAACATCAGAAGCAGCCCTTAGCGTTAAAGATTTTGAATTTGGCTAAGTATATATATAATGCATATTACAATGGATAAATATTTGGCCCTAGCCCTCCAAACATTTGTGTTTCTTTTATTTCATACCAAACAATCACCAAACTTACATTTTGTTGTACAGCCTCAAGGCACACCCTTGTAACCCAAATCTCTTTGCAAGTTGTTTTAGAGACAGAGAATGCACTCTGCCACTTAGTGTGCTGAATTTGTCCAGAGTCTGTTGACAATGAGCTTTCTAGCTTTTAAAATGCTTGCCTTGCAGGATTTTTTCCTGCACCACATTACTGCATTACCTAAAATAGTGGCACTTTTATTTATATGTTGGTATCGCAGAAGTTTCAAACGCTGCTTTCAAAAGAAATCCAATGTACATTTCATGCTGGCAGCCAATGCTTTCAAATGGCGGGGAAATAACCCAGGAGGTTAACAAATGCTTTTTCCTCCAAGGCTGTGTGTGTACAAAAATGAAACAACCATAAACAAAGTTATTTCTTGACTGTTTGGAAATATCTCTAGATAATTCAACCATTCATGCAATCTTCCAAATTTAGGGGCAGGGGGGCTTGACTGATTTGTCAGTTTGCCATTGCACACGGCTTTTTGTTCTTTGCCCATTCATGCTTTCACTAAAGCTGCCTAGGTATCAAAATGTAGCAAATCATAAAGTGTCTCATGAATAAGGCACATTAAACAGGCGGGCTGATGGGTTTTGCTGTTTTGGGATGCAATGAAACAGGCTGGCGTAAAATCCAGGACAATATAGGGCATACCTGCACTACAAACTGGTACTTGTTTTCTACCAGCCATGGCTTCTGTCTAAAGCATTCTGGTAACAAACATGTTAGAGGATTAGTTTTCAAACTTCTGCTTTTAGAAACCCTTTCCATATACAGTGGTACCTCGGGTTAAGTACTTAATCCATTCCGGAGGTCTGTTCTTAACCTGAAACTTCTTAACCTGAAGCACCACTTTAGCTAATGGGGCCTCCTGCTGCTGCCGTGCCGCTGGAGCACAATTTCTGTTCTCATCCTGAAAGCAAAGTTCTTAACCCGAGGTAATATTTCTGGGTTAGCGGAGTCTGTAACCTGAAGCATATGTATCCTGAGGTACCACTGTACCCATCTGCTGACAAGCCTCTACATATCTGCAATAAAAGCCACACTATCCTTGTGTGCTGCAGAGAGACGAGCTACTTTGTTGCCGGGTCACCGAAGCTCGTGTCAGCAGACCCCTCTGGAGAGTTTCACCAGGTGGCTACTTGAGGATGCGAACAAGGATGCCAAGTAGACCTTCACCGCCTGCGCCATCTTATAGTATGTATCATTATGTGCACTAAGTTCTGTTCACTCAACTTCGCAGCAGGTCTTGTGCCACTCATGCTCTAGACATCATTTGGCCTGCTTCATTGCCATCAGTGACTCAAGGGCCTCAACTGGATGGCCAGCTCTAGCCACTGGGAAATCCCACACAGGCAGGCATCCATTAGATAAAATTAGTTTCTGGGGGCAGACTACCCAAAGAGGTCACCCACCCTCTCCTGCAGGGAGGAATTGCTGTTGCAAAGCTTAATTGAGCAGAAGTGTGGTTCTTTTTAGCAAGTTATCCATAAATTTAAAAGGTGCTCTTGATAAACTGGACAGAAGATTTAAAATATAAGTATATGCTTTTGTGGTATTTTTATGCATTGCGATTCGCTGTTATTTTTATTGATTATAGATTAGTAATTCTTTATTGTAATTGATAAGTGTAAACTGTTTAATTATTATTTGCTGCTGTTTAATTTTACTGTTTACTATTAGATCTTAATAGCTTATTCAATATTGCTTTATTTGATATAAGTTGTTTGTTTTAAGGTTACTGTGACATTTTTTATATCGGATCTGATTGTTACTATTAATGTTTGGTGTTTTATTATATTTTTATATGTTTTGGAAGCCACCCAGAGTGGCTGGGGCAACCCAGTCAGCTGGGCAGGGTATAAATTAAAAAATATTATTATTAAAAATGCAGATTGCAAGCATCATCTTAAGAGACACTTATCATTTACTTCCGATTCCACAGAATGCTGCTTCTAAAGAAGAACGTGAAAAGTTAAACCAGGAGGGGTTGGAGAAGGAATTATAGCAGAAAAGGAGGTGAACTTTTATTTCTTTACCCCCACCCCCCACAGGAGCCCACCTACAGCCTAAGACTTGGGTGCCCACAGGGACAGGGATGTGCATAAAAGTGAGCTATGGAATCTATTTTCCTTTGCTAACAAAGATGACTGCTTTAGTTTGTAATGCTGAGCGCACTTATTTAGCCATTGAACCAAGTGGGAATGAACCTTTCAGTAAGTGTGCCTAGGATCTGTGTGCAGGGCAACCTAATTCTCGAATGGACTATCAAATATGTTGGGCCTTCTGCAGTTTTTACTCTGTCGGAATAATGCAAGTCAACTGAACTGACAGGGACCTGTTTCTGTGTAAACATGGTTAGGTTTGTATTATGAAAGTGCCTTCAACTAGTGCCTCTTTTCTTTTGGAGGTGATTGAAACCGGACACAACCCAGTAGCCTCTAAGTCAGATTTGTAGAAGAAAACCAACTACGCCAAGAGTGGCACCCCATGCTTGCCTGCTCCTTAGTATATTTAGGGTGGCAGCCTCTGGATAGGCAAGCAGTTGCAGCGTAACCTTTAGTAATGACAGCCATTGGAGCAATATAGGTGGGACAGAAATAGAATATACTTTCTAGAGTGTTTTATAAGTCGGCTTTAGTTTATTTGCCTTTCATTTTCATTCTGCATGAGCGGCAGAACCTTGCTCACCCTAATCCTTTATTTCTCTGGCATTTACACAACAATCACCTTGATATTTCTCTGCTGCTAGAATAATGCCATTTCTAAGAATAACACTGTGCGGAGAACAGGTATGTTCTTGTATGGCCAGGATATTGCATTTTCTCCATATTCAGAGGATTGCATTTGTGTCTAGGATGATGCTGTACACCAGCTACATGCGTGAAATATGGGTTTTGTTGTGGCCTTAGGTGCTTTTGTTAGAAAAGCAGTCAGTCAGTATTCAAAAACAAATATATATTGTTTTTTCTTAAGAGAGAGAGAGAGTGTGTGTGTGTGTGTGTGTGTGTGTGTGTGTATACAGGGTGAGTCCTTTAAAAGAGGCCCGTGGATACAGAGTACACATGCTCCACAAGGCCTCTTTTAAAAGATTCACCCTGTATATATATATATTTTAAAAAATCCTGATTTTCTTTGTGAACATGGTTACCATTTAGTATGCTCTGCTCCAAAAAGCGTTGCTCTAATCCCAGGTATGTGGAGAGTGGCTGTAGTTTCTCAGTGAAGAGGAAAACAACTCAGCTTTGCGCTCAGGTAGAGCACTGAGGCTGGCATTTGAGACAGGTGCTAGGGCCAAATGTCAGCCTCAGTGTTCCACCTGAGTGCATGCCGAGTTGTTTTCCTCATCACTGAGAAACTACAGCCACTCTCCACACACCTGGGATTAGAGCAATGCTTTTTGGAGCAGCGTAAAACTTCCAGAAAGGAGGGAGCCCTGGAAGCAGTTCACCCCCTTTGAGAACTTAAGTAACCGGTACCCCCCCCCAAAAAAACCCCAATTCAGTAACATTTTGCATCTAAACCTGGATACCCTTTTAGCTATGATGTTTAATAGCCCAAGAATGTCTGCTCCTTTCTGAAAGTGCCATGCTGGTGCCCAAAGCTTCACCTTGTGGCAGAACATTCCATTTATTAATCATGCATTGTGTGAACAAACAGCTTCGTGATCAATTTCACTGGCTGACCCCTAAGTTCTGGTAATGTTGGGAGCCATCCACTTCCCCCCCCCCCCCATTCAATGCATAACTTTATAAACCATCTTGCCCAGCCCAGCTGCCCAAACACTTGACCTATTCAAGTCCTCCTAACAAACAAGGGTGCTGTAAAACGCAGAGATGTAGATTCTTTCGGCAATTGAAACACCTTTTTCTCCAAAGCGCTATCCTTTATGATTATTATTTCCTTAAGACTATTTGGTTACTGCACTTAAGGCCTTGGAAATGCTTGCTCTTGAAATTTCCCCAGAAATGGCAGACATTGTGGATGTTCTTTGAATGTTCCGGACACGGTAGAACAAATTCTTTTCTACTGTCCATTGTACAACCAGTTACATAAAATGTGTGCTATCCTCTTTTTGGGGTAGTCTAACATCATGGCACAATGAAAATATCAGATTCTATCTGTCTGACATCAACCTGGAAGTAACGGCAAGGGTGGTTGAGTTTTTGTCAACAGTATGTCTTCGGGTGGTGAATGGCACTATTTAGCGGGAAGAAATCCCAATTAAAATCCTCATTATTATATATTTTGCATGGCTGTTTATTCGTATATATTTTAAAATTTTATATATGGATGTTTTATGTTGGCCTAGAATTGTAATGCCTAATAAAGGTTTGGCGGAGTAAGTAAGCTCTTCACAGTTGTTTTGGTTTCCAGCCACAAAGAAATTTTTTTAAAAGCCTAATTTGTTGCTGTGAATCTTGCTTCCCTCGCATGCACTTTGATAAGGTGCCCCTGAATCCAAATCTCTAGTAATCTAAAACCTGAAATTCTTCGGTGCTTAATGCATGTCTTTTCTGTAATGACTGATGGTGGGGAAAGACAGCAACAATTCTCCCTGTTTAGAATATTTTGATAACTTGGCCCAAGGCATGAACAAACTCTCACTCAAGTCTTCCCAGCTACCCACTTTGGAAAGAATTGCTACTGATAATCCCACTGAGGCCCCTTTGCCTTGCTGAAAGAATCTATGAAATAAAGGCATTAAAAAGCAACAATAATTCAAATGCACACTTGAACATGGAAATCCGCTTGCTCCCTTCTTTGTAAAAATCTACCTCCCCACAGGGGGCAAATAAACAGAACATAATTATCTGAATATCTAAAATCACACAGTCCAGATGGATATAAACTCTCATCACAGCCGCGTCCTTGGATCTTATTTTCTTATCATACAAATATTTGGTAAATTGGAGGAAATGTCTGGTTGGCTGATGGTCACGTTTCTGAGGCTGCAACACTCTTTCTCGGAGAACAGGTCCACAGAAATCAGCCTAAATCTAATTCTTCTAATATCAATCTGCTCTTGCTTTAAGATTAGTGAAGGTATGCTATTTAAACAACTGACGCCAATAAGCAACATTAGCAAGTTATTTTATTTCACTGGTCAATGAGGATTTTTGAAATTAGGTTGTATTTTTAAAAAATTATGTATGCCACTTTGGATTTTTTCTAAATATTAAGTGGTTTATAAATACATGTAAATAAAAAACAAACAAAAGAAAGGCTTTTTTCCAGCAGTTTTTCCTCTCTCATGCCATGTCCTCTCTTAAAAAAAAAGGCTAGCTTGACACCTATGTTGCAGTCTTTGGCGCCAGGCAAATGTGTTATTCTTCACCTAGGCATTCTAACAATGCAATTTTTAACTGTTTTGTTATTGTATAAGCATCATGATACAGTTGTTCCTGAAATCCTAAATAGGGTGAAGACTGGCATATAAATATTTAAAATAAAGAAATTAATGTTGAATAAGGCTCCTTTGGATTCTGCCATAAAGCTCTTCTATCAGATTTTATGTCGAGTTCATTGGCAGAGTTTTGCGGTGGGTTTTTAGCTAATCCATAATCTGGGATCCCACAAATCTCTTTCCTTGCATATTCCATGGCCACATGAAAGTATTTCACCACTCTCACAATCGGCTATCATCCCACAGAAAATGGAAATTCACTGAGTTGGGTGAATCCTTGTGCTGTGTGAACTGTCATTATATTAGGGTTTCTCCACATCTTGGGGCACGGTCCCTGCTTTGTTGTCATCCAATAATAGAATGCTAATGTGTATTGGCTTAGGAGGGGAGATTTTGAAGTATTTCTTGCCCACTACACAATGACATACATCCAAAGTGAATCCCGGTAACCCTTGTATGGTATTGGTGGTGAAGCTGTTTATTCCCAGCCTTCTCTTGATATGGCCAAGAAAGAGTGTCTTCCTACAACTCACATGGCAACTTGGTTTCTCCCAAGCTGTGTGCTTTGCCTTACTGCATGCTCCCTCTGAATCTGGGCCAAAGTGGCGAACCATCCTTTCAGCTCATAGAATCATAGAATCATAGAGTTGGAAGAAACCACAAGGGCCATCGAGTCCAACCCCCTGCCAAGCAGGAAACACCATCAGAGCACTCCTGACATATGGTTGTCAAGCCTCTGCTTAAAGACCTCCAAAGAAGGAGACTCCACCACACTCCTTGGCAGCAAATTCCACTGTCAAACAGCTCTTACTGTCAGGAAGTTCTTCCTAATGTTTAGGTGGAATCTTCTTTCTTGTAATTTGGATCCATTGCTCCGTGTCCGCTTCTCTGGAGCAGCAGAAAACAACCTTTCTCCCTCCTCTATGTGACATCCTTTTATATATTTGAGGGGAGATTTTTAGCTCAATTTGTAGTACCTTTTTCTGAACTTAAAATACAAGAAATTAGGATATTCAACAGCCTGTACTCTTCTGAAACATTTTGATCTAGTAATTAAAAGGCAGCATAGTATATATTTAAAACTGGGACACTTTAAAAAATAAATTTGCATGTCCGCCACAAATTTTCATGTCCACTTTTGTGTGTAACCTAAAATACACTTGCACAGCAAACTGGCTCAGTCTTGGTAGGTGGTATTTTCACATCAATGTGCAACTTAATAGTCCTTTCTATGAAAACAGATACGTGGACAGTATCAGTCACTGTAGGTTTAGCATATGGTAATTCTAGATTTTGTCCTCAAAAGGGCAGGACATATTTTGTAATCGTAACATTTTGCAATAGCTGCATTATCTTCTAAACAGCTGCCACAGAGGCAGTTGTCTGAAGAGGTCTTCATCCAAGTAACTGAGTGCCATACAGAACATATGGAGGTGACCTGAATTTAGCCAGCTCAATATTGACAATGTTCATGAGCAGCAGTTCTTCAAGTCTTCCAGCCCAGCTCTTCAGAATCTTAAGATCAGAAAAGTGGAACCTGCAGACCTCTGGGTGTTGCTGGACTACAAACCCCCTCATCCCCAAGCATTGGCCATGCTTGGGAGGTGAAATCAAGCAAAACCTGGAGGGTCACAGGTCCCACAACTCTGTGTTTACTGAATGTGCCACAGATTGAACCCAAGGTATCATACATGCAAACTGAATGCGTGCTCTTGATGATAACAGGAAGTTCCCCAGATATGAGATAACATAATTTCTAGCATCCATATGGCAATTTTGCAAGAGTGCAGATTCTCTCCTTTAAAAATAACAATGACTTTGCATTTGAAAGTAAGGTTTAAATTAAAACACGTCTATAAAATGACAACTTTGCTAACAAGTGACTTGTGCAACATTAATTTGTGCTTCCTGTTTCTCTCTCGCCCATCTCCCATCATGACTAAAAATTCATCAGGCCCCTCCCACGTAAGCAATATAACAAATTAAGTTTGGTCTTGGCCTTGAGACCAAATGCTACCTTCATCTGTGGGTGCGTGTGTGTGTTTTTAAAGTGCATCTTTCCCGTGGTCTTGTTTCTAAAGTGGGTGATGTGAAGCTCTCAAGGAATTTAACGCGATCTTGAGGTATGCTTACAGCCTCTGAATACTTCTTAAATCTAAAACCAGATTTGTGTTGCGGTAGCTGTCATGGATTTAGGAAAGAAGAAGAAAAAGCACCACTCTCGATGGTGTTTTCACTTTAAGCCATGATACAGTACCTCATGGCACATCTTCATCACATAACTGAGGACATAAGATAGGATTTCTATTTACAGATCTCTGATGCCCCTTCCAGAAAAAAATAGAGACTAGATGGGAAAAAAATATTTCCTGAAAGTCCTGAATTTTAAAATATTTTCTCTCCAGCAAAAGGGTTGGTCCTTCAAAAAAGCAAATTTTACCTGCCCCGTTAAAACATGAAACCAGTGATGACACCAGAGAAAACCTGGAACATCTCTTTACTCCTCCTTCTTCTGGTGGCAAGTGGTCCTGGTGGTAGTGAGACTCGGATATAAGCTAGTTCACTCACAAGCCAGCTTGCTGTCAAAACTGGACAGGGCAATAGCAAAGGCTTGAAGTGCACACATTGGGTAGTTGTAGTCCATAGTGAAAATATCTTCTGCCACGCGGCCAAACTGCATCACAATATAGTCAGCTGAAAGAGGGTGGGGTGGGGAGTAAAGAAACACAGTACAAGGACATCAATATAAGGTTCTGTGTATTGAGTGTGTGTCACACTAACTTGCAGTCCAAAATATAAAGCAGGGGAAGATGAAAAATCATTTTCACCACCCAGATTCAATGAATTCAGCCTGGGAGACAGTTTCCTTTAGAGAGTTGAAAGGGGCATGATTGAGATGCTGGCCAGCTGTGAATTGCCTGGCGCTTCCTCTCATACCAAGGATGTCCTCATAAAGGGCAGAGCCAGGAAACAGAAAAAGGATACAGAGATGCAGATGAGATGAATAGAGAAGCGGAAGGCAGCTGCAGCAATCAGGAAGAGACGGGGCAAAGCATCCTTCTCCCCCGCCCCCACCTCAGCTCCCCAGCCTGCTACCCTGACTGAACTCACTCTATAGTAGCCTTTCCCAACACTCTTTGCCTTCACTGTTAATCCTTTCCAGCCAGGCAAATGTTAAGGGGTGTAAGTCTCCTCTCCCCATAAACTGTGGGGCACATCACAGTGTAGCAAAAGCCTTGATCCCCATGGTGCGCATGCTCATTCCACTACCTCTGTTTCAGGTTTCATCACTTTCGGTGGCCATATTAAAAAAAATAGCAACCTGCAAAACCTATTTAACTAGAGGCAACAGTGACAATAGCAAATGAGTGTGTACACCACCAAAAGCTATACCCCCAACATAAAACCTTCCAACGTTCTCAAAAACTAGTACATGCTCTGACTAAATTCCATGGTGAAGTCAAATTGCTCGGTGTTGGTTAATTCTGTGAACTAGTTATCAATAGTTCAGCCATCCCCAGTCTGGTAGCCTTGAGATGTTTAGGACTATACCTCCTGTCAACCCCTGCCAGCGTGGCCAATGGTGAAGGATGGTATGAGCTGTACCCTAAGACATCTAGAAAGCACCAGGTTAGACCAGGCTGCCCTACTTCCTCATCTTCTGTGTCAAGCCTTTGCATCCACAGAACGGTTGGGGGACTGGACACTGAGCAAAGTGTAACAAAAACAGAATCTCTCTCTCTCTCTCTCTCTCTCTCTCTCTCTCTCTCTCTCTCTCTCCCTCTCTCTCTCCCTCTGTTTATCAGATTTCAGACAAATAAACAGCATTTCCAAGCAGTTTTGCTATAGCAGCTGTACTTACGATCATTATCGTGAATAATTTGAAAATTTTTCACTGAGGCCTGTGTCACGCGACCGTGGAAATTTAAAACGTAAGACTGGGTGTCATCGTTCCAGACTGGAGTTTTGTTGTGCAGCTCAATGACACTTTCTGTGTTTTTATTCTGCCACCTTGCCAGGAGAGTTTCATGTTCCTATGAAAGCCAAGGAAAAGACATCATTTTAGCAAAAGCCCACTTTTTACTTTTGGTTTATGCAACATCAGAATGTGCCCACCCCCATGCCATCACTCTCTCAAAAAACAGTCTTTACATGCAGCCCCCATATCTACCATATTTGTCTGCCCACACTTCAAGGTCAGATGCCAAAACTATTCTCCAAGTGTCTCCTTTATTGGTGATGAGATTGAAGACCATGACAGAGAGACAAGTGGCTTTTTTATTTAAAGATTTCATATATTAAATATGAATCAGGGAAACTCCTGAGATACATGATTTAAGCTAACATGACAGCTTCTCTGTATGCAGAGCTATAGCCACTAGTATCTTGTGCAGACTGTATTTGCTAAAAAAGAAAAGCCACCTATCATTCAGAGGCTCCTTGTTAATGACCCATTCTCACAACTTCAGCAAGCATGACAGTTTTTATGTATGCAGATGTGAGAAGCCACCGGTACCACGCACAGAAGAGTGGCAACCCTGACAGCAAGCACAGAGCTCTGTGCACTGAATTTTACCATGCCACAGTGAAGGCAGCTTTTTGCAATGCTCATGGGGTTAAAGGTCCATAACACTGCTTAAGTTCCTTGAATTCCTTGCACTGAGTGTTGTTGTCAGCTAGCTTCCACTCAACTGTAGACTCACTGAAATTAATGGACCTAGATTAGTCATGCTTCTTAATTTCAGTGTCTACTATGAGTAGAAGTTAGTTGAATGTAGTTGTCTCTGGAGATGAGCTAAACACGTCTGCTTCTGCACATGGAACTTAGAAGAAGAAATTGGCATAGGCAGCTGCAGCCATGAGAATATTATTGACCAGCACCTTGGGTAAATCTCACCTGTGAAACTCAGATTAGGAACCTAGCACACAGTACTAAGACAGAACTTTGAGCTCAGTATTATCTCTGTTCAGTGTTCTCTCCTAATCTGGAAATGCTAGTGATTGAATGTGGAACCTTTGGCATGAAAAGCATCTGTTCTATCACTGCTTTATGGCAGCTAGGTTTTTTGTATCTCCAATATCCCTCCTCCACAGCCTGTGACATTTACTTTTATTTTAGATATTTAAATGTATCATCATCAACAACAACTTGCTTAGTATGCACCCTCCCACACACACTTGAGACTCATTATGAAGAGGCTGGCAAACCCTTAGCTTAAACAAATGCGCCCACAGTCATTGCAGGTGAGCTAGTTTTACTGAGAAGAGTGACTTACATTGCGTGGCCTGATGGAAACTCTCTCATGGTCCATATTCATCCCTGGTATGATGACACTCATCTTACGAGGACCTTTAAACCCCAAAACATTTGTTTCCTGTTTTGAAATGAATAGGAGAAGCATTTTGAATACCACAAATCTTTCCTTTGGAAGTCAGTCTTTCCAAACAAATATCACTGATGATAAAACAGTAATTAGCCGACAAAGGTGTTGCTACAAAGCCACCCCACTGTTGGCCAACAGCGTCCCGAAATATTCAATTTTACCTTGTAAGTTCACAGGGAAAGGGAAAATGTAGGCGCTTCATAAAACATACTTTGCATAAAGTTTAAACATGTGCAGACACTTCAGCACCGGCTACAGCTCTGCGCTACCCAACAACAAGTATCATTAACAAGAACGCAACAAGTGGCTTTTGACAGTTAGTGCATATTTTCAGGACCCACCTTATTTTTGTGATTGCAAGTTGTTCTAAACTGCACCCAGCACACACAAGCAGGTGAATTCTAACCCATTATCACAGTTGAGTAATGTTAAGTGCACAACTGCAAAAACTGTGTCGTCAGTTGCACACACTTATTTCAACGGTAGTAGTACAAAAACTGTTGGAGCACTGCAGCCCAACTTGATAACTGGGAACTGAGGTCCATGTCACAGTTTTATGCAAACTAAATTGCATGTAAGTGGTCAAGAGGTCAGCAACAGACAATTTCTCACTAACTGTTATATTTCTAAGGACTTGGCTGGAATCTCTCTTCTGCTGCAGTTCTAACTATGACCATTAGGTGCAGCTGTAGATTTATTAATCAGCAGCAGTGCCATTTCTGTAGGACTGCCTTGTTTTGAAAGCCATTCAGGATCCTGGGTTTTCTCTAAAGTCATGAGTGTTTGAAAATGTACACACCCAGGACTTAAGTGAATATGCATTTTGGGGCCACTTCTGATCCGATTCAGCAGTTTGCATAGAATGTGGCGTTTTGGGGACATCTCCTATGCACACAGGCATGGGGAATTTTTTGTCGGAATTGATCATCCACTCATGCAACTTTTTTGCACATAATCCTGTGAGGTGGACTACGAAAGCATGCACACATTCTTCCACAGATATGTAACCAAGAATGCTCCCAAATGTGGGCTATAATATACAAAATGACCATGCGGTGTATGATCTTAAAAGACATCTGAAGTGCTTTACTCAAATACCTCTTGAATCCCAGCATGGTGGGAAAGCAATGTGTAAATACAATATATTAAACAAACAAACTTTTGTGATGAGTGGTTCCTGAGTTTCTCAGACTTTCTTGCTTCCAGCACGTTGCTGATCTTAATACAAAGAAGCTTGCACAAGGTACAGCAACCCCCCCCCCATTTAAGCACTTTCACTATATGTGCAACCGTGCACAAGTGCATTGCACAGAACCTGGAAGGGACCCAAAAATGTCACAAAAAGGAGCAGAACATGGTGTTTGCAGGCTTTTTCAATGGTGTTTCAAACATACATGATTTCACTAAAATGTGCAGTGCCTTGGAACGTAACCCCCATGTAAAGGGGGGGGGTGTTGCCTGCATAGGGCTTAATCTGATGCAAGCCTTTGCCTTGAGAGTCCATTTTAAATATCAGGACTGAACCTAATAACTTATGAAAGAACTTCAATCATTTGCAGAGAGTCTTTCTTTCACCCAGGTCCTATTCATTTAGAATTAAGGATGACAGTTTCCAATGCACTGGAAATGATTTGGAGGCAGGCCAAGCACCTCTCATTTTATAAATTGAACGCTGACTAGGGCTTCTCTTCCATCCTGTAATATCTGGCAATTGGTTGTTAATCTACTGCCAACCTTTGGCTTTGCTTGTGCAACTCAAAGCAGGCTGGATGACTCAGACCCACAGCGGAACCAGCAGTTTGCTTGACCCAGGCACACCAAAGGAGCATGTGATCATCGTGAGCTAAGAGCATTTTGCATCTTGTATATCAGATGCTCATTTCAGCAAGTCGCATTTGCTCCAGGGAAGTCTAGGACTTGAGCAGAAATGGGTCATTTGAGGGTAAAGAAATCCCGAGTACATCTATGCTGGGGTTGGAATGACTCATGCAAACAACATTCACTATCATTAGCAAATGGATGCAGATATTCTCAGTCTTATGGCCAGAATGAATCAACGGACACAGCCACCAGTCTCATTTACTCTGGTTTTACACCACCTCTGATTATACACTGTGATCTGCTTTTGCGTAAGAGGCCCAGGTGTCCAATAATAAACCTAGAGAAATGAACCCCACTCTTGCACAATTTATTTACCTAGACTTAATGTAAGAGCATCAAGGCCAGTGCCCATTTCTCACTGAAAAATCTGCTCCTAAAGGTAGTCATAGTTTCCTAGAGGCACGTGGTCACTGCACCTCCCTTGGACATGATGCCACTGTTCCTCATTTGAACTGGATGGGGGAGCATCTGGCTTCCTCAGTTAAAAGAACTACACAAGACAGCAGGGGAATCATGGGGCATCCTCTTATTTTTCAGCAAGTGTGATAGCGGTGAGGAGGATGCGCTGGGAAGACAGTCTGAGCGCAGCACCGACCAGGCAAAAGGCATCACTGCTCTCTGGCTTCCCCCGATGGGCGTCCCTGATTTAGGTATGGGTGTGGGTCACAAATGTGTTGAATGGTTAGTACAGCTTTGCATGCTTGATTATTAATTACCTTACTGAAAAACGTTTGCTTATGAATGGTACTTACGTAGCAAATAGCAGCTAGCTCCTGGCGCAGATTACTTGCCTCCAAGCTCAATGTTGTTTTCATTGGGTTTACTCCATTATCATACACTGTAAACTTAGTCCCCATAAGATTTGATCTATTAGAGAGGAAAAACAATGGATTACCTTCATTGCCTGCTACTGATTGATTATCATCATTTGAGCCTTAAGCACTCAGAATCTCTCTCTTTCTCTCCAGTGTATCTGGGACATCATAATCCCAGAGAGTGCAGAGGTTCTGAAGGCTGCATACAATAAGAGGCATGCCAGATTGAGCTACTGTTACTATAAGACTCTGAAATGAATTTCACAAAATCTCAGAGAAATGTATCAAGGCTAGAGATATGATCCCATGTGAACCAATTATGAAGCCTTCATAAAAGCATACTTCTATCCTGAAGCAAATCATGCAGCATTAATACTCACCACTATCATTAATACTTGTATCTCCCCTCTCCTTCAAAGAGCTCTGGGTAGCGTACATGGCTTTCCCCTGTTTATCCTCACTACAATCCGGTGAGGTATATTGGGCTGCGAGATCTGTGTCTGCTGCTAGCAAGCTTCATAGCTGAAAAGGGGTTTGAACTCAGGTCTTCCTGGATCAAGTCAACCACTTCATCCACTATGCCCAGGAGTGGCTCACCCAGTGAGAAGAGGTAGGGGGTGAGGAGGCCAGCCAAGCACACTGGTGGGAGTGATGGACTGGGTCGCAGCAAGGGAGGGATGCGCAGCGACACTGTTCCTGGGAGGGTATGACTTTGGCTCTTCCCCATCTCCTGACTCTGCTACAGTGGCACTTCTATCTCTCATTAGCCCCCTTCTTCCCAATGCTCTTGGGAGGCTAGAATGCCAGTTTCCTGACCACCCTTTAATCACTCCAGCTTGTGTAAATAAAAATAGTAGTTAAAATTAATTAAGGGGGTAATTAAACCAAGTTATGCTGCAAGCATTCTGAAGTTACTGCAGTGGGTGAATGGACAGCAGATAAATAAATAAATAAATAAATAAATAAATAAATAAATAAATAGCAGGAAGTCTTTTGGCTCCATTATGCAAAATGAGGAGCAGCGATCGCTTGATTCTTTTGTGAATTGCTGTCAATTGCGACTTTCCATCAAGAGCTAAAGAAGGTAGTAGGAATGTAAACAGGGACTGATATCAAAGGTTTGCTTTCAGTGTTACCACTGGTATCCTGAATCCCAAAATGTTTATCTGATTATCTTAGCATATACCCTAAATCAATGATGGTGAGCCTGTGGCCCTTCAGATGTGACTGGACTCCAACTCCTGTCATCTTTTATAACTGGCTATGCTGGCTGGAGCTGATGCAGTTGGAGTCTAAGAACATCTGGAAGACCAGAGGTTCCCTGTCCCTGCCTCAAAAAACTAAACCTTTACCTTAGCTTTCCAATGAAACTCTCTCCTCCTCGTGACAGGTCTGTAGGGTCAATAGAGATGAGGTAATTCGAGGTTTTGCTCTTCTTTCGCTTTCTTCCAGCTAACAAAAATACCTGAGGAATTTGAAAGTGGAACAAAAGTCACACTCCAGGCAGAATCTGATAGAACCACCAGAAAAAGAAAACAGACTCTAATTTTCTTGGGGTTTAGTATCATCAGCAAAAATGTAGAAGGCCAAAGGGAAAGTTAGCAAAAAAAAGGGGGGTTAAAAAAAATCAGCAGAGGAAACTACTTCCTTCGATCCATTATTTATGGTTTAAATAATTAAACCTAGTACACTTTGTTAAAGGTTTAATTCGAGCTTGAACAGTTTCCTTCAAGTAAAAGGAAAACAGATGCCAGTTCAGGTCAGAAGGGTAGAGAGTCCAACTACTAATCACTTGAATTCTCCAAGCATAATGACTTTTAAGGACAAAGTATAAAGTAAAAGACAACTACCTGAAGCCACGTGGGAGTGAATATTGCATTACCCTTTCCCCAAGTTTCCCAATACAGTGGTACCTCGGGTTACGAACTTAATTCATTCCGGAGGTCTATTCTTAACCCGAGTTGCGCTTTCGCTAATAGGGCCTCCTGCTGCCACACAATTTCCATTCTCATCCTGGGGCAAAGTTCGCAACTCAAGGTAACTACTTCCAGGTTAGCAGAGTTTGTAACACGAAGCGATTGTAACCCAAGGTACCATGTGTTGCTAACACATTCAGAAAGAAAAGAGAATGCAAGCTACTCTGACATGTTTCTGAAAATCATTTCAGCATACTCCCAGCTCCATGGAGCTATTGTAGCATGTGGCATTGGCTTTCCACATGGACTGGCAGGATGGCATGTTAAATATCCCAAACTAGGGTTGCACTTCCCTGAGGTCTAATGAGCTGACCTACGGCTGCATCTTATGGGAGCTGCATTCTCTGGGAGCAAGTCCTATTGATTTCAGTGTGATTTACTTCTGAATAAATATGTGTAGGATTACACTTCGTGTACTTCTGTACAATTTGACCATCTACAATACGAAGCTGATTCCAGACATCAAGTCAGCTGCATGGACTCTTGGAACTGCTATTCAATGGCCACCACATGGCAGTTAGAAATGTGTGAAACTGCCCTAAAATGTTTACCATCCATATCTGATGCAAGAAGAGCATGTTTTAAGAGGCAGCTCCCCATTCCACTCCTTGGTTACTTTTGATTATTTACATATGGCTCAGGATTGGGTTGCCTCACTAGGAATGTCCTAATGAGACACAGCATCTAAACATCTCTGTTTGTATACAGTTAATAAAGCATAAATTTCCATGTTTAAGAGTGTGTCTTATGACACTTAGCACTGGGGAAATACTTGAATGAAACATTTTAACAGAACGAACAAACCCTGTCCAAGCTCAGAAATTAAATGTTAACATTCAAGTGGTTATTCAATAATCATATATACTATTCCTAATTATAAATAATGCAGAGAACATAGGGGAGTTTGGTCTCTTAACCAGGCAATCCTATACAGGTCTACTCAGAAGTAAATCCCACTGAATTAAATAGGACTTACTCCCAGGAAAGCATGTACAAGATTAAAGCATATTGTTATGTTATTTTTTTCTCTCTGCTTGCAGGTTATAATGTGCTCTCAGCTTTAAGCATTCATATGTTGAGGGTGGATGGTCCAAATTCTGGGTATAGGGATTTTCCCACTTGTACAAGCTTGTTTCTGCATGTTTTCTTTTGCTGTTTTATATGCAACCAGCAAGATCTGCTTTATGACCTTTTTCCCATCTTCCCTTTCCAGGTGGAGGTAGTAAGTAGGGTACATTCCACGGTCCATTCCCTTCTTGTCCCTTGTGATTCGGCATTTGACAGTAACCCCCTGAGGAGCAGGTCTCACAGCAAACACCTCCAGGTCGTCTACTTCTATGACGGGGTTGTTTGTCAAAGGGCTAGGCCCAGAGGCCGACTCCTAGGAGAGGAAGAAAAGCAACCATGTGCTTAAAAGACAGACACAAATTTGCTCACAAATTTATTGACAGCTGCACGAATTATTGTAGCTAGGAAGTGGAAGGGCCAAGCAGAATGTAAAATGGAAGAATGGTATAAAGAGGTATGGGGTATAGCTATGAATGATAAATTAACATGTGCCATTAAGGTAAGATGGGGAATATGCAGGAGAAATGATTTTGAGGAGCTATGGAAGGTGTTTGAGGAATTTGTACTGTTAAAATGGAAAGGGGTCAAACTATTGCAAGAGGTGTTGAAATTTTGGGAGGATGGATAGTTACAATGGAATGGTCTCAGTTGTGGGGTGCACATTATTATTATTTTTTATTTATGATTATTACTTTGTCATTTAAAAAAAAATGACAGCAGGATCCAGTCATTCTAAAGGCAAGCAAGAGCAGAAGTGTGGCCCGCAGGATCTGTGCTGGAAAAGGGGATACGCCTGAACTGGGCAAAAGCCAGAATGCGGGCAATATGTCCTCAATGAACCATGGAACTGTAGAGTTGGAAGGGACCACAAACATCACGTGTATCAAAGACCATGTGCTGAATTGACAACATTGAGAAAACTGGGGTTTCCAAATGGTCGATGAAACCCAGGCGCCAGTGTACGCTGCAATCCTGACCCTATCAAGATCTGATGAAATGTTAATATTCAATGTACTCAGCAGGACTTCTTCCTGACTATATGTAGTTAGGATTGCACTGCCACTCAGAAGTTTGATGAGGGCAGCCAGCCAGGCAGAATAGCTCTGACGCAGTTTCCCATTGGCCCTGTGCCTTCAGCCATAATTAGGAAAGTCACTCTACACTGCTACTAAGGGAGGGGAGAAAGTGGGAAACGTGCGGCATTAGTCAGCAATAGCCAACCGTTTGATCTGTTTGCCACACAACAGCTTATGATCAGGAGCAGTCCATACGGGATAGGTGACTTTACAGCATATCCTCCAAGTCTCACAGGTAATATTTACCCACCACAATGTTGCATAATATTTGTTATGTTGTTTGTGCTCATCACACTTGTCATACGTCAAATGCTAAATGTGCTTCCAATAGAGCCAACAGCCCAGTGGAAGTATGGGATCTTTTCGCTATAAAGGATTTTAAGAGGAATCTGTTTGGATGGCTTTAGTCTGAAGAATACTACCATTTCTAGCAATTGCACTAGATGACTCTTGACAAATGTTTGAACCTCACCACATCAGAGTTCTCACCTTATTTGATTTCTTGCTTGTTGCAGAACCTGGCCGTGTATTACTATTCAACTGTGACGAACTTGAGCTGTCTTCATCCTCCTCGTCCTCCTCTTCATCAAAATTCATGCTACTTGAAATGCCTACGGGACATCCATCACATTTACAGATTTAAAAAAGGCTTTTATAATATTCAGTTTGAATATACATCTCAATTGCTATGATAATTCTCTAATTTTCAGAGACGGCATACTTCTGGTGACTGCATTCTGGGTATTTACAACAGAAGATGGAAACTTTCTTTTCATTGTTATTATTTATCATTTTTATTTGTCGTATAGCAATCTGAAACACGTGTAATGCAACAAATAAACATTAATACAGAATAACAAGAGGAGCTGTTCATTTGTTTTCCATTAAAGTCTTTTGCAGCAGGAAACTATCTTCTTTCCCTTTTACAGCATCTTTCTGCACATTAACAAATAGACAGAAGGCTGATTTAAGCAGAATATTTATCCAAACCATGAGTCAGGGCAGGACAATTCTGATGCCCATACTCCATAGCATCACCATCCTATATTTCATATGTAAATGGAGATGCAAGTACATGACAAAAAAATGATAAGGGTCACACCCATGGAAGATGTTAGAGAAGTCTTCCGCAACCTGGTGCCCTCCAGATGTTTTGGAATACATCTCCCAGCACGGCTGTGTTGGGTGGAGCTGATGGGCACCTTATTTATTTATTTATTAGCATTTACTTACTGCTTGATTGTAGAAAACCTCTAAGTGGCACTACCAATGCCAGTTCGGCAGGTCAAAGTGGTCAAGAAGGCAGATATGAGGAAATATGTAGTCCAAAACACTGGGGGGGGGCACCAGGTTGGGGGAAAATATCTTAAAGACTTGTGTTTTACCCTCTCAGAACAGAAGATGTGCCAAGTATACAAGGTCTTTACACTGCAGAATGGTTGCAATGTGGCTTCTGCCTATCAATTCATTGCTGTTAATGCTGCTTAAGGACTACCGTAGGCTGCTAATTTTCATATTGTTACAGTGACATAACTGGTACTGACAGCGTCCCAGAAACAGAATGCTTGCTATAATGTAAGAAACAGTTGTACTGTCCTTTTGACTCTGTTCACCGACAAGGAAAATTGAAATCTAAATGGCAGAATATTTCCCAGTAACTAAAGCTGCTGGTGGCATATCCAGATTAGAGTATCAAACAAAACAGTTGATGTTCTTTGCAGGCCTTGTATTTCCTGTACATTTTTATATTTTCAGGAAGTGCAAGTTTTTTTTGGGGGGGGGCATTTTCTGGATGCCACACAGGGAACAAACAAGCACTTGTTATGTGAGCTAAATATTAGCTGATGCTGCCACCAAAGAATTTGAACAGAATAAGTTCAAACCGGAGCAAAGCAATTGGAAGAAATAGTTGCAAACTTTCTGCACAGTATTTTAGTAATCCCCTTCTGTTGTTTATAGCTTTTCAATAATATTAAACTGACGGGGGTGTGGAGGAATACAGTGAAAGAGTTGCACATGTTCTCAGTATCCACAAGGGAATCTAGTTGGCTTTCAAAGGCCTTACTTGGATATCAGACTGGCAAGCCATGCTCCTTAATAGAAATATCCCAAGTCCCCTAGTCATTAAAACTCACTGCTTGATCCTTCTAGGACATAATATAATCCACCACCACGGGAGAGGGGAGACAGTCACACAGCTAAGCCTCAGTCCTATGTACGAAACGGCGCTATCCACTGACGTTGAGAAGTGAGGCAGCTAAGCTCTCGTGTTTTCATGTAACACTTTCCTACAAACTTGTCACAGTAGGTCCTAAGTGTGTCAATTTTAACAGGATTACTGGCTTGCTCCAAAAAAACGCATAGCAAGGAGGAATACGTGAAAACACCAGCTCATTAAAAAATAAAATAAAAAATACAGCACATCTGAGTTAGAATAAACCCAGATTTGACTTCGGGGGGGGGGGAAGCAATTTATGATACACTGTGAAAATAGGATGGGAAATAGGATGCTATTTTATTGAAAAACAAGCTGAAGACCCGCCTATTTGAAAAGTAGGTAAACCCTCACCTTCCCACAACCAACCTCATATTTTTTTAGTACTCTGCTCCCCACACTCCTATCATTTAGGCCTTGGCCTCAGAAAGGAAGGGCAGAGCCTAGGCTGCTTTTCCAACCCTGGCCTTGAATTCTGCTTCTTCAAACTAATCTTAGTTGCAAGGTCCTCTAAAACAGTAAGGAAATCTTCTCTCCTTCCTAAACCTGTTGTCTGAAGGTGGGTCAAAACACTGGAAATGTAATACCCATTTCTAAAGCAAAGCTGTTTCGTGCTGGAATGGGTTACCTTGGAACCTTGACTGAATGAGAACCAAGCTAGTCCTTACCTCAGTAGTATTAACTAGCCGTACTCTGGCAACTATTTGGGGGAGCATATTATGAACTGGTTTTTAGTAATATATATATATATATATATATATCACAGTATTCTGGAGTTGGAAAGGACCCTGAGGGTCATTTAGTCCAACCCCATGTAATGCAGGAATCTCAAGTAAAGCATCCATGACAAATGGCCATCCAATCTTGAATGGTGGAGACACCACCACCTTCCAAGGGAGTCCATTTCATTGTCAAACAGCTCTTGCCATCAGAAAGTACCTCCTGATGTTTATTTGAAATCTCTTTTATTGTAACCTGAATCCACTGGATTAGGTGACCTGTAATCAAACCGAGTAGAACCAACAGCCAGCAGCATCAGCAGCAAGTTTCATGGTTCCTTACCTTTCTTCTGCATTGTCAGTCTAAGGTCCTGTGTCCCTTGTTGTTGACTGGTAGCTATTGTCTCACCATCATCCTCATCTTGGCAAGCCTCTCCAACAGTAAGTATTTGAACTTGGCTCCCTACTTCCTGTACATCATCTTGAAAAGCGGCCGGACCATCAATTCCTATCAAGCAGAAAAAGTCAAACAACAGTGTCACTATCCAGAGACAATATGTGTTTTTCAACCTTTGACCACGGCATACCTAAGAAGTCAAACCTGGCAGCCATCTTTAGGTATATTTAAATAAGAAACATAGTTTTCATACAAAAGAGTGCTTGCTTCCTGTTGCTTCCAGGGGTCTGGCTCTAGATCAGTTAGCATGGAAACTGTTATCTAGAAGAGTACTGAAAGAGCAATGTTATAGGACGTCCTTTCACAGAGCACTTGCCTTTAGAATGGCACCTCAAGTGGCCTAAAACTACCATTGTAACCAAAAGAGATTGGTCACATCTGCCTGGGCTGCAGGAGACCCTGGATAAGAGGCAGGCAGTGGTAGGAAATGGCCGCCCATGCTTTTTTTTCTTGGCATGAGGAAGAGGCATGTGGAATTATCACTGCTTCCTGCCTGACATTTGGAGCTTCCAGGTTCATGGCAGGCAAAGACAGAAGGTGCTTTGGCTGTAGGCTGGGGAGGAACAGATTGAGTGTGTCACCTGCCTGCACAGCCACTGGATATGGAAGGCTAGCCCCACCCACATAGCTGCTTAAAAGACCACAATATGGAACGACATAAAACAAGGATTGGATGCGTTCCGACAATCCTCCAAACCAAACTCAGAACTGAAATGTAAAGGTAACAGTTCATGTCACTCCCTTTGAGAAAAAAGCTTGCTATAGTGACAGAAAATCAAAACAAAATAGAATTATGTGCAATTCAGCTTTTGATTTTATGCTTGCATGTACAAAATGTTGTGCTTGTGTTTACTTATTTGTCAGCCCTCTAAAAATCATTTTTGAATTGATATAAGCTGTAATATTTCAATTTATTTGCATAATGGTTTACATGCTTCCTGTTCTGTGCGGTTCAAAATTAACTACCGGAGACAGAAACTGCAGAGCACTAGGCAGAATTGGCTACTATTTCAAAATGTCAATATTTTAATAATGTCTCTTGCAAAGATGATCACAAATGGGGATTGGGGGGAGCAAATCAGAACTGGGCAAACATTGCCTAATTCCCTCCTTGGATATTAGCATTAATTTGCATCATCCATTTTACTTTCCTGTGATCACGCAACTTTATTATTTCTCACATACTATCAAAAGTAAATAAAAAAATGTTAATGTTGAATTTCTGCACACTAGAAATTGGCACTTAAGAACTGGCAACAAAGAATTAAATTGGCACAAAAGTGCATTATGCTTAAGCCTGCAAAATGTATGCAGAAAAGCTTTTTAGGGAGACAATTATGTGCACTATAGCCACAATAATTCTGCAAGTAACTAATGAAGCAAAGGTAGCCATGGGAACTAATTCATACTTTACAAGGCAGATTTTCCTTGCAGTTCCCTTTAAGCACTTTCCTTTCACTGGATATTCGCCTGAGACAGAGCACTGCATAGAATGGGCCACTGGTGTGACTTAGCATAGCAATTAATTGGGATGGTTTCGCACACTCATTAAGCCAGGCATCTTCTCTGCACGGTGAGAGAACAGACATGCATACAACGTAAAATGCGGTGTGGGTGGGTGGGACACACGTGTGCATCTGTTTCTGTTTGTGCCCAACTTAAGAGGGGAAAGGGTCACACCATCAAACACAGAAATGTGCCACCCATAGCCTTTAACATACTAGTTATGCACCAATATGCTGATTCCCATCCAGAATGTCATAGCCTTCATTTGAAGAGCGCTATCTACAATTTAATATCCAGAGGGATTCTAGAGTGAGCATCACTTATTTATATATCATTTATATTTATTTTCATGGGGGCTGCTGCTGAACTGTAGCTTTGATACAGTTCAATACCGTATAATTGTTCTTTTACTGTTTTTAATTGCTTTGGGTGGGCATTTGCACAGAAAAGCAGCCTAAGTAAAATATTTAAAAATAAATACATACATACGTTTTGTAGAAAGGCAGTATGGCTACACAAACAAACATTTCTATTGCTCAACAGTGCAAACTCACACATGCTACCCCAAAGTAAGGCAAAACAGAGAGGAAAAAATTGCAATCATCAAACTAGCGATTAAATCAAAATATTTGCAGCAGAAAGCAATACAAAACAGTGGGTTAGAGCTACAGATAGGAGTAATTCTGCCAGTGACGCTCTGCCAGTTGTACGCGAACTACTCGGAGAAATTGTGTGGCACTGAACAAGCCCCTGTAGAAGGGTTTGTATGACACCCTGGGCTAGCACTTATCTTGGGACCTTATGCAAGGGATTACGCAATGTCTTGTACAAACAGAAGCACACCTCTGCATTTCAGTCCTCATAAAGGAATCATGTGCTAAATCAGTCTGTCTATCGATCTAGATACAAGCAGAACTGAAATATTATAGCTACATGCTAGATATTTCATGATGACTCCTAGATATGTGTGTGTGTCCCCCACGAGAGGTCCAGAGGGCAGCAACACAAGAACGGGCCTTTTCTGCAGTGGCTCCTCATTTGTGGAATGTTGTCCCCAGACAGGCTCCTCTGGTGCCTTCATTATATTATCTTCATTATATATCTTTAGGCACATGATAGCCATGTTCAAATATATAAAAGGATGTCACATAGAGGAGGGAGAAAGGTTGTTTTCTGCTGCTCCAGAGAAGCGGACACGGAGCAATGGATCCAAACTACAAGAAAGAAGATTCCACCTAAACATTAGGAAGAACTTCCTGACAGTAAGAGCTGTTTGACAGTGGAATTTGCTGCCAAGGAGTGTGGTGGAGTCTCCTTCTTTGGAGGTCTTTAAGCAGAGGCTTGACAACCATATGTCAGGAGTGCTCTGATGGTGTTTCCTGCTTGGCAGGGGGTTGGACTCGATGGCCCTTGTGGTCTCTTCCAACTCTATGATTCTATGATTCTATGATTTCTCTTTAACCAGGCCTTTGGCTGATTAACATTTGATGGTCTTTTAAATGTGTTTTTGTTCTTGTTTTTATTATGTATTTTGGGTTCTCATTTTGTAATTTTTTGTTGTTAACCAGAGGAAGGGTAATAATAATAATAATAATAATAATAATAATAATAATAATAATATCTCTTGATAATGGCTGCAGTGTCCAATGAGTTTTCAGAAGGAGGATGGAAAGAAGAGCAGAAAAAGCTGACTCTCATCCATTCGCTTCCTGTCCTCTGCTCTGACAGTAACCAGCTGCTACTGTAGCTTTCCTAACAGAACTACAGGAGTCAGGGGGTTCTAACTGCATCTGTCCATCCTAACAAGCAAGAGACATGACCACAGATCCAAAACACAATCCAGCCAGGAAAAGGCACCTGAGGAGGGTGCAGAGCAGGGCCAATGAGGGCCTCAGCCAGGGGATAGGGGCCCAAGTCCAGAGGCCCAGAGCCTGGCAGACCAGATTCAGGCCCTGGGCCAGATGTTCCCCATCCCTAGTGAAGGTATTTCCCCCTGTTGGAAGTCAAGATGAAATTGTGTGTGTGCGCAGTTTCAGCTCCGCCGTAATGTATGTAAACCTACAAACAAAGCCAATTGGCCTCATCGGATGTGTAGTTCATAGCTCTTTCCCCTGGGATATTTATTACATTCAAAGGCCCAGTGTATACAGCGGAGTCACATCTGCGCATTAGAATTCTGAAGTGCTGCTGAAAAGCCCACATCATCGCCAACCCTGCTGGAAAGTTGGCACTGCTATACATCAAAGAAACACTGGCCTGCTTTGAAATTAAGAAGAATGATAGGAGGTTAGGAGTAAAAAGAAGACACCAATTCTTTTTTAAAAAGACAACTTATTTTGAAGTATAGCTAACCAAAATGACACTGTAAAGGCTTTCATTTAATCCAAACCACGACTCTCCAGAGATTCACATTTGAAAAGTGAACAGGAGAAGTAGCCGGATAATGATCTGAATTCCTTGCTCGTTTAAAAAAACCCCACCTATTTCTTTGAGAATAGAGCCTATTTTTAGCTAACTCTTACCGACAATTGTGCAAGGAACATGGCACAGTTAGCCTTGCTTTATCTGATCTGTAATCCAATGTCCCTTTTTAGCAACTGAAGTTGGGCAAAAGTTTGTACCTTATTCTAAATGAAGGCAGTTAAATCCTTATAGCAGATTGAATGATTTATGGTTACTAACTTTCCCAGTTAAACCACAATCCCCTGAGCTTCTGATATTCAGAGGTAAACTGCCTCTGAGTCTGGAGGTGCCACAATCAGATGCTGAGGGCAAAGAACAGGGGATCACCATCCCATGCCCTAATGCTTCCAGAGGCATCTTCCTGCATGGTAATAGAGAAGAAGTTTCAGAATGCATGGAACTGGTTGGGTCTAGCAAGCCTATTCATGTCTATTCAGAAGTAAGACTCATTTAGGGGTCTAATGGGACTTACTCCCAGGTAAACCTGTACAGGATGGAAACCTAGGGCTTTCTGCAACTGGTTTGGATAGGAGACTTCTGCTGTCCCATCTCTATGCAATTTATGTTCCCCACCTCCTGTATTATTATCTCTCTCTCTCTCTCTCTCTCTCTCTCTCTCTCTCTCTCTCTCTCTCTGTGTGTGTGTGTGTGTCTTACCCATTACTAATATGTTTACCTTTGCCCCCTGCATACCTTCCTAATTCTGTCATTTGGTTTATTTTTAATAAAGTTTTGCATACATACAGCAAGCAGCAGTTCTGGAGTAAACTATTTTTATCAGGGAAATGGCAGTGGCAGGGAGACCTAACCCTCTCTCCCACACCATGGTCCCAATCTGGATCTCTCACACAAACACACCAAAATATTTGTGAAGAGATTCAATCATGGATTTCTATTGACTTGTCTGGGTTTGATCATTGCTAGATTTTTTTTTTAAGTTGGTTTCTTTTTGGATTTGGAATCTGGCTCAACTATTAACTGGACTTCTGTCAGTAGGGGAAATTGCCTTGATGGCTCTTCTGGTACAAGAGTAGTCTGTTCCTACTATTCAGCTGTCTACTCAGGCACAAGACATCTTTTGCACTCATCCCTTTTGGATAGTTGCCCTGGCTGAAAGGAGGAGGATTTCATTGTTGCTGAACTTGCACCCTTAAGAAGGCAACCTGGCAACAGTCATTCTAATTCATTTCTGCATGTTTCTGAGATAAGGCATAAATGTCAGAGGGAATTAACGAATTTGTTCTGGTCTGGATGTGCCCTTGAAGTTGGGGTACCATAAAGCTTGCCCCCATCTTAGTTGTTGTAAATAATAAGAACATGTCCATTTGCCATAGTAGAGGGAAACTACTGTACTGGAATTGCAATCTGCTCAGTTACAATTCTGGAACACCACTCTTGGGATTTCAAGTGTGCATTTTAAGGAGTTTACAGCCACGTAAGGAGTTAACAAGTTTTCTTGTTGTCTGGATTTTGTAATTCCCTGTTCTTTCCAAAGTAGCATGCTCACGACTGACTGAGTTTGAAATAGAACTAATTTCAGAAATCATAATCACTACAGCTAAATTGCTCTGAGGTCAAAAGGACAATTTTAATGTGTCATCTTACATCCATGGCCACGACTAACTGGATTTGCAGGACTCCAAAGCATATATTTAATCAGCGATCTAGCAAGGATGGCATTATAATCATATAGCTGAGACAAGGTAATGTTTGTGCTTGAAAATTATTGCAATTATTATTTTCCTGCCTATGAAATGGAGACTTAAAAATAGAAGAAGAAAGCAGGGTTTCTATTAATGTGCATTGTGAGGGCTGGATATCCTTAATTCTAATGAGAGCTTTTATGCACTGCACCAAAGCAATAGCTCTTTATTGGCCTGTAAGTACACAGGGAATGCAATCACAAGCAATTAGCTGCATCCAGTAACTAACCATTTCTCTCTCATTTTATGAAAGTGCAGCTTCGTTATGCCTAATATTTCCCTGGTGTTCATCTTTATCACATTGTCCTGAATGCAATGTCATCAGCCATGAAGCCACTCAGAAAACCATCGGTTTTTACATTTAAGGTTCTGCATTCAGTTATTACAAGAGAGACTTTGAGTACTGCTCATGTATAATTCAATAGTTTACAGCTCGGAATTAGCTGATAATTCATAAAACCTGGTTTACTTTTAGCCCAACGAGATTGGCCTTACTATGAAATGGGAGTCTTACATCATCCAAATGAATGAAAACCCTTTAGGAACATGCTGTTTTCGAGTACAGCTGAATTCTAACAGCACACCGAAGGGTCCCACCAAATAGGGGATACAGCGCATATGATATACAAAATAATTTTTGTGCAAACTCTCAGCCATTAGAATTCTACCAGTTACTGAACTCCCAAACTATGCATTCCTACTGTATCTGTAAGTTATCAAAGTGAACTGTGACCATAAATAAGTAAATGGACACCAAAAGCAAAATCGTGGAAGGGAAATTCCCATTCTCTTAGATCCTAGTTAACAGTTGTGGGGGTGAGACATTTTAAGTGTGGTGGGGAGGACTCACTATAGCACGTTTGGAGCTGCACAAGCAAGAGCCCTTTTAAAACAAATGAAGTCTACTAATCAGGTGACTGGTGGGGATGATAAGGATTGTGGTGGAGGGAAATAACTGAGCTAACAGCACAATGTTAGCTCTCTGCACAGAGCACTGGATGCTGGCCGGTCCACAAAGATGCAAGACACATTTGCCTATGCACATGCAACCTCATTTGATTTACGATAGAGACCTACTTCCATGCTGATAGAAGCCCTCCAATCAACTGGAGCAACTGAGACACTAACACGCAACTGATATATAATAAAATTAAAATGCTAGTCCTAGCCCCAAAATGTGTGAAGAAAAATCTCCAGAAAATGTTTGCATAGTTGTTGTTGTTTTTCCCTTCTCCACCTTTTCCTGATATTAGACTGTGAAATTTTAAAAACCGGGAACATGACTTATTAGCCTGATGTGTGGTTTTATGCTCTTGAGCAGATGGGTGCTACTCTGATGAAGAACATTGGTCAGGGTTGGCAGAGGAATATGCCCAAGGAGCCAAGTCCAAAATGTATTGGATATTAGACTTTTTATCCTACTCCTTTGCATCCTACTCACCCCCACCCCCCAAAAAAATATCTCACTGCCTGTAAATCTTACTGTCAAAAAACAGAGTGCAAATTGGGGGGGAAGTCCTAAAATATTTTACGCAAACCAAAAATGTTAGTTACAGTATATACATTCATTAATACTAATACGTAAGCTTAATAAAAATAAATATGATCAAAACAACACATATCTAATCTGCTCATCCTTAAAAGCACGGCTTGTTGTTTTCAAACAAAAATCACAAACATTTGTCTCTAAATTTATTTGAGAAATACAGACTAGGCATTCACAGTTCTTCCTCATTAAGCGTGGTATCATTTTTTAACCAAAACCTTAAATCCAGTCCAGCTGAGGTAAACACTACTTTCACAGACAATATCTTTTTTTTAAAAAAAAGCTAATTAATTGGGTCTAGATTTAATTAATTAGGACTACAGCCATTTTGACCCAGAACTGCCACTGCAGTGAGAGAAAATGCCACACTGGAGAGCACCTGCAGCACTTGGCTCTGTCCCGAGAGATTTGTAAGAGGGGCCTTTCATGACCGAGATACACAAAAATCATTCAATCAGCATTTTGTATGGACGATTGTATATAGAGTTAGAGAATACACTAGCGCTTCAGCTAAAATGAATAGCCTTTTCAAATTCAGAAATCAAGTGAGTGCTTGTTTCCTAAACCATGCCAAATATAATCTCATTCCTCTGCATAAACTAGGTAGATTTCCAGATAATCAGAAGATTTTGGAAAAGCAGGTGTACTGCCTATACAGGGTATCTCTGCCTTCTGGCACACTACGGAAGACAGCACTTCGCAAGTCTGCACTCCTGATGCACAATTTTTCAAGACTGAGGTGTACAAACAGCCCCTTCTAGATACAAGTTCCAGACCAAGGGCTTAGCAGGGCAGCATCGATAGCACAGCTGAAAAAAGGGCCAGCAGTATGGGAACCTTGGGTGTACACTGACTAAAGGGCAAAGTAGAGAGCATTTGTCATTCATTTTGCCCTTCCGTTGTTGAATTTTCTTTAACTCAGGGCATGGATAGGCAAACTAAGGCCCGGATCTGGCCCAATTGCCTTCTAAATCCGGCCCGTGGATAGTCCGGGAATCAGCGTGTTTTTATGTGAGTAGAATGTGTCCTTTTCTTTAAAATGCATCTCTGGGTTATTTGTGGGGCATAGGAATTCGTTCTTCTTCTTTCCCCAAAAAAATATAGTTGTCCCCCCCCCCCAAGGTCTGAGAGACAGTGGACCGGCCGCCTGCTGAAAAAGTTTGCTGACCCCTGCACAAGAACATAAGAAGGGGCCTGTTAGAGCCATCTTGTCCAACATGTGTGAGAGAGCTAAATCAGGACTGTGGTATATTGAGGTGTGGGAGCCAACACTTTGCCATGGTCCCTATTAGAATGACTAACCAACACCTAAGTATTCACCTTGTGGAGGCTGGGGGATTCTAACGGAGACAAAGAGGGGAAGCCCACCTCTTCCCAACACCACAGGTCTGATCCAGTTTGCTAACCACACAGGCTATTTGTTATTTGAAAATCAACTATGCATGGGGTACCTGTGTGACAAACGTCACATCTAACTTGGCCCTTGGGATTGCCAAGGTTGTGACAATGAATGCTGGGCATGTGCATCACCCAGATCAGTGGGGTCTGTCACATGTCCTGTTCTGTTTATCACAGGCACCAACTGTGCTCAGAAAATGAGCAGATCCTTTGCTCTTCATTCACACACAGACACTGGCAGAGTGACTGGCAGAGTGACAGATGACTGGCAGAGTGGAGCTTCACGTCCATGTCTTCATGCACAACATGCTGCACATGGAGAAATAGGTACCATGGCGATGCAGTCAAGCAGCCCAGTCTGAAAGCCTCTTGACAGTCCACCCCCATATCCACAAAGGTGAACCCAAATATCTACTAGCAAACACTGGCCTTTATTATGTGGAATAGGAAAATATGTTCCCAAAAATGCAATCGATGAAATAAATCAATAAATACAAGCACTTGGATACAGCTGTATCTAGGCTTTCCATGCTAGATGGAATGGGCAAAAAATGCCATTAGAACAAGCCAGAGGAACAGTCCTATTGACATTCAGCAGGCACTGACTTTGTTATTATTTAGACACTAGCTTAAAATACAGTTGTTTGCCTAAGTTTTTGATAATTTCTAATGTGTGGCTGTGATTTGGGGCTGATCTGCTGCGTCTGATGGATTTTGTTAATTTTGCTCATTGTGAATGGACTCTGTTTTCATATGCTTTTATTGTTTCCCGCCCAGAGAGGCTATAATTTTTTTTATTAAAAATACATAAATACTGAATAACTACACTCTGTGTTATGTAGTGTAGTTTCACCCTGGGCCAACAGGGGGATACTGTATATAGTTTTCACTCAGGTCTGTAGATAGTTTTCACTCAGGTCCGCGGCAGTTAGTTTAGGCGGGAACTCTGGGCTGTTGTGGTTACAATGTTGACAGCCGGCTGCCTATAAATACAGGCCGGCTGAGCTGTTCGCAGTTAGTTCTATTCCAGCTTATCTTAATAAAGAGCTACTTGAAGAAATCGCTGTGCCGGCTGCTATGTCAACCCACTATTTAACACTGGCGACGAGGATGGGATAGATGGACATCAGAGCACAGCCAGATGCGGCCAGCCTCTGAACTGAGCTGAATCACAGAGCGAAATCACTGAGCGAAATCACTGGGCAGAACCAATTCAGAGCTGACTGTTCTGGCTAGAGCACTGTGTTCCATCCATCGCCCTTCACGCCGGCATCGGAATCATGGCTTCACTTGTGCCTCTACCGCCGTTTGCGCCAGCCTCTGAGTCATGGGACTCCTACCTCGCTCGGTTCGACTGCTACCTCCAAGCCAACGAGCTGACAGCAATATCAGTGGATCGGAAGCGGGGCCTATTTCTCAGCCTCTGTGGGCCTGAGGTATTTGAGACGGCCCGAGCATTGGTTGCGCCTGAAGCAGTCCAGGCAACACCATGGGACACGATCCAAGAGAAGCTCCGCAACCACTACGCACCAAAGCCGTCCTAGATTGCTGCCCGCCATGCGTTCTACCACCGGAACCAGGCAGAGGGGGAGTCAATCAACAACTACGCCACCGCCCTGCGACAGGCTGCAATGCACTGTGAGTTCCGAGACTTAGACGATGCCCTGATGGATCGAATCGTCTGCGGAGTCCGGGGCATCCATCTGCAACGGCGTCTCCTAGCCAAGCCAGACCTCACGCTACAGAAAGCCATTGAGGAGGCTGTGGCCTCAGAAGCTGCTGAACGCTCCGCCCAGGAGATCCGCAAGTCCAGCAGCCCGCGTCTTGCTAGGGGGCCAGTTCCGGTGCATCATGAAGAGGCCAGCAGTGATGAGGCATCCTCCAGTGAAGACGATGACGTGCACCAGACAAAGCGGGAGTGCCGGAAGCTCCAACAGAAGTCCAAGGGCCAACCGGAATGTGCTGGCTGCGGAGGTGACCATTCCCGTGCCAAGTGTCGATTCAGAGACGCCATCTGTAGGAGGTGTTCCAGAAGGGGCCACATCGCTAAGGTCTGCCGATCGGCTCCGTCTGACACCCCCCCCTTCATCGACTCGCAAGTTCAAGTCTTCACTCCAGTCCGCCAAGGAAAGTTGTTTCGCTCTCACCAACTGCCGCTGCCCGTCTGGAACCACGATTGGCCAAACCGACTCGTCTACGCGACGCAAGCTGAACGTCACGGTGCTCATTGAAGGAGCTCCATGTGACATGGAGATTGACACCGGGTCTGCCCTGTCCGTCGTGTCATGGAGCACCATCAAAAGACTGGTACCCAGAGTATCCAAAAGGCAACTCGACTCTCACCGCGTACACCTGAGAGACTACCAGGGAAACGACATTCCCGTGGTTGGCGTTGGCCGGTTCCGGATCGCCTTCAAGGATTTTTCGGGCCTGCTCCGGTTGGTGGTGGTCGAAGGTCAGCGGCCAAGCCTCCTAGGGCTAGACTGGTTTGATGCCCTCGGCCTGGAAGTCACCGGCATCAACTGCATCTCTAACGCAGAGACTGAGGGTCTGGTCAAAGACTTTGCCGAGGTTTTTGACGGCACCTTGGGACAATATACTGGTACGCCCATCTCCTTTAGCCTTGATCCACAAGTCGCCCCCATCAAGCTTAAGCCACGCCGGGTTCCCTTTGCTCTCAAGGCTAAGGTGGACGAACAACTGGACAAACTGATCGCCCAAGGAGTTTTGGAGCCCGTTGACCACGCAAAGTGGGAAACCCCCATCGTCACGCCTGTCAAGCCAGATGGGTCGGTGAGAATCTGCGCTGACTACAAGTGCACAATCAACAAGGCACTTCAGCAGCACGCTTATCCGGTTCCTGTTGTCCAACACCTGCTGCATTCCCTGGGTGAGGGTAAGGTCTTCGCTAAGCTGGACCTTGCCCAAGCCTATCAACAACTGCCAGTCGATGATGCCACTGCTGAAGCACAGACGATCGTCACCCACCGGGGGGCATTCCGTTGCCGCCGGTTGCAGTTCGGGGTGAGTGTGGCTCCTGGCATCTTCCAAAGCCTTATGGAGCGTCTCCTGCAAGGGCTTCCGGGCATGGTACCATATTTTGATGACGTCTTGGTGTCTGCAGACTCACACCAGCAGCTGTTCGAGCGCCTCCGTGCCGTGCTGACCAGGTTCCAGGAGGCCGGGCTCAAGGTAAAGAGGGAGAAGTGCCTGATTGCTGTTCCACAGGTAGAGTTCCTGGGCTATCTTATCGATGCCTCCGGCCTTCATCCAACCACATCCAAGATCCGCGCTATCCAGCAGGCCCCCACCCCAAAGGACAAAACGGAGTTGCAGGCATTCCTGGGGCTGCTGAACTTTTATAACATGTTCCTGCCCCACAAAGCCACAGTGGCTGAGCCTCTTCACCGACTCCTTAGCACTAAGACGCCTTGGGCCTGGGGTCATCGAGAGACGGCGGCCTTCAACGCGGTCAAGGCTCTCCTTTCTTCAGACAGTGTGCTGGTACAGTACAGTGAATCCAGGCCGCTGGTCCTTGCCTGCGACGCCTCACCTTTTGGCATCGGTGCTGTCCTTAGTCACCGTTTTCCAGATGGAAGAGAAGCACCGCTCGCCTACTTTTCCAGGACACTATCTCCGACGGAACGGAATTACAGCCAGCTCGACAAGGAGGCATTGGCACTTGTGGCTGGAGTGAAGAGGTTCCATGAATACCTCTATGGCAGGACTTTTGACCTCATCACTGACCACAAGCCACTCCTGGGCCTCCTCGCCGGTGATCGTCCAACTCCACCGGTCCTCTCACCACGCATGCTGCGATGGACTGTTTTCCTGGCTGCCTACCACTACCGGCTCATCCATCGCCCGGGAAAATCGATGGGCCATGCCGACGCCCTCAGCCATTGCCCTCTTCCAGCATTTGTGGAAGACCCGGCTCCAGCTTCATCGCTCCTTCTGATTGAGGATCTTCCGGCAGCGCCTGTATCGGCTGCCACTGTGGCCTCCGCGTCTGCCCAGGATCGCACCATCAGCCGGGTGCTCAACTGGGTGTGGAGGGGGTGGCCACAAGGGCCTTTTGCATCGGAGTTCCAGCCCTTCGCAACCAGACAACATGAACTCTCAGCTCATCGCGGCTGTCTGCTGTGGGGAGACCGCGTCGTGATTCCCCAGGGACTCCGTCAGCGCGTCCTGGAGGCTCTGCACGTTGGCCACCCGGGAATTGTCAAAATGAAGGCGTTGGCTCGGTGTTACGTTTGGTGGCCTAATATGGACGATGCCATCACTGCCTGGGTGTCCGCCTGTCACGCGTGCCAAGAGTCGAGGCCTGCACCACCGGCAGCTAAGGGACACACCTGGGAGACGCCAAAGACACCCTGGTCGAGGGTGCACATCGATCTGGCTGGCCCCTTTCACGGCCGGACCTTTATGGTAGTGGTGGACGCCTATTCCAAATGGCTGGAGGTCGCCCTGATGCCCTCCACCACTACCGAAGCTGTCATCCGGGTGCTGCGAGGCCTGTTTGCAACGCATGGGTGTCCTGATGTCCTTGTCTCTGACAACGGACTGCAGTTCACGTCAGGCACGTTTGAGCGGTATCTTTTGGGACTGGGCATCCGCCATGCCCTAACGGCACCTTTTCATCCATCCAGCAATGGGCAAGCGGAAAGAATGGTGCGCTCGACAAAAGAGGCACTAGCGCGCCTGGACCGGGGAGACTGGCATGAGCGGGTCGCCGAATACTTGTTCGTGCAACACATCACTCCTCATGCAGCCACAGGGAGGAGTCCTGCTGAACTGCTTATGGGCCGCCGCCTCAGGTCACCGCTCGACCGGCTACACCCAGACTTTGCCGTGGCTGAACCCCCAGGCTGTGCCAACGCACCACGGTCATTTGTCCCAGGAAACCAGGTCTTTGCCCGGAACTATGTGGGGGACATCCCGTGGGTGCCAGCCACAGTAGTGGGAGTCACTGGACCTCGCTCGTACCAGGTGGCACTCGAAGACGGACGTTTGTGGCGACGGCACATAGACCAGCTTAGGCGCAGGGTTGGCGACTTAGACACTACCGAGGTGCCCCCAACTGCGCTTGCGGCTCCAGAAGAGACACGTACAGATGGCGAGGCCCCACCTACACCTCCCTCGCAAACTGCCAGCGTGGAGCCGAACCAAGCCGTCTCAGAACAGACTCAGACCACTCCACTTGCGGAGGCTCCACCCACAGCAGCGGATCCAGGGGAGTTGGTTCCAACGCCACCTAGGGTCGCACCACAGCCTCAGCGAGAACTGGGTGGCCCTCCGGACTTGGCTACCAGTCCCCGGCGGTCTGGCAGAGTTTCCAAGCGCCCAACTCATTTAAAGGACTACGTTGTTGGACAGGTATCACTGTTGGTCTAAGTATGGGAAATGTAACCGATATGCTTTTGTGCCTAATTGAACCATTACGCGTAGTGCTGTATATAAGAAAACCATTACGATTGTAACTAACGCCTTATCTCGGTGGGGAGGGGTGTTATGTAGTGTAGTTTCACCCTGGGCCAACAGGGGGATACTGTATATAGTTTTCACTCAGGTCTGTAGATAGTTTTCACTCAGGTCCGCGGCAGTTAGTTTAGGTGGGAACTCTGGGCTGTTGTGGTTACAATGTTGACAGCCGGCTGCCTATAAATACAGGCCGGCTGAGCTGTTCGCAGTTAGTTCTATTCCAGCTTATCTTAATAAAGAGCTACTTGAAGAAATCGCTGTGCCGGCTGCTATGTCAACCCACTATTTAACACTCTGTATATGTGGCAAGTAGCTAATAAATTTAAAACGTCTCTTTGGAGACTCGGCAGAGAGAGTGTATCTTTTCAAAAGTCTTGAAAACATTTCTAATTTGGATTTGAGTCACTGGGGTTAAGCTAGGATTTTGTGGGCAGCATCCACCAGGGACTTGTTATATTATTGCTTTGTTCCTGGAATCTTGCACTTTGGTTTATACATGTTGTAGCTTGCTCTGAGGCTTTCTGGGAAAGTGGTAAGCATTAAATCCTTACTTAACACCACCAATTAAAGGAGTGGAAACATCAGTACTTGGGTGCACTTGATATCTCAACTGGACAATGCAAACTCCATCTACTGAATGCTTATACATATATATAATATAGGTTTCGGACAATGTGTAGCTTGAATGAAAAAATATGAAAGAGAAAAAAATCACCCCTTGCCATTGTATAAACATATGGTGACTTGTCTCATTCTTATTTAATAATCAGCAGCATGCAGCTAACCTTTGTGCTTCCCCTTTTTCTCCTTTCTGATGTTGCCAGTTTGGCAGCCTCCTGTGGCTGCCTTGGCTTTTTTAGTTGACTTTGGAGCTTGTGACTCTGCTACCACCTTTACGTCCTCTTGCTCAGGTTCCTGTACTGCTGGAAGAGAATCCAGACACCCCAACCAAAAAGAAACACAAAGAGAAAAACAGAGGAGAGAAGAAATGAGAAACCTATGAAGCCACAAGAAGTGAGCAAGCAAGCAGGCAGATTGTAAAAGTATTTATATATATATCAAGTCAGTTCCAGAGAAAGAAGACAGTATAGGGTAGAAGACTGCAGGTTTATAATCATATTTTAAATATGCAGTATATTACCATCTTTACCTTTAGGCTGCTAGTAAAATAAATGGCAATCCCTTTCTGTGTTACATTTTGCCTGGGTGAACCAGTCTTGACTGCTATGTCCAAGGACATCAGAAGAACTGAGAGTGCCATGTGCACATGGTACCCTGTGATATCATTAGTTAAGGCTCCATTTCTAAGATTCCTTCTGGGGGGAAACAGCACCTTATTAAAAATGTACTAACATTCCTGCAATGTTCCTAATAATATCGGACGGGATGCTGCAAGGGACACTGTCTCCATCAAATTTGCCACTTCAAATTGCAAGCAGCAGCATTTACCTACAAGTCAACTTATTTCTATGTACAGGCACCAGCCTGCCCTTTCAAGCATCAAGTAAAAGTCCCCAGCAGCAACTAAATTTACTGGCTAGTATCTGGGTCTTCTTGTCTCACTTCTCCTCTGCTTTATCTAAACATGTTTTGCAAATTCTCAAAGAGGACAACAGAAAAAAATGAGAGACCATCAACTCAAAATGTAACAAAATTAAGCACAGGAGCTTTTGTGCTGGCATAACCCATTCAGCTACTTTGCAATTCAATCTATGAATGCCTGCTAATAAGCAAATCTCACTATGTTCAGTGGAACTAATTCCTAAGTAAATGTGCAAAGGATTGCAGGCCTTATACAGTGGTACCTCGGGTTAAGTACTTAATTCGTTCCGGAGGTCCGTTCTTAACCTGAAACTGTTCTTAATCTGAAGCACCACTTTAGCTAATGGGGCCTCCAGCTGCCGCCGCGCCACCGGAGCACAATTTCTGTTCTCATCCTGAAGCAAAGTTCTTAACCCGAGGTACTATTTCTGGGTTAGCGGAGTCTGTAACCTGAAGCGTATGTAACCTGAAGCGTATGTAACGCGAGGTACCACTGTAATTTGACCTGCATGAACCTGTGAAGCAAATAGAAATCACAGTAGTTTCATATTGTCAGTTTACTTATTTGAAACGCATACAAATAAATATTTCTGCAACAAAGTAAAAAAGAGAAGCTGGCAGGCTGCTCCTTCTGCTCCTCCAATCCCCACTCCATACACACACCTTCATTGAAGTACAGAAAAGGGGGGGGAAGTGGTAATGTTATGTAACTTCAGAGCTCACAAACAATGCAATTACAAGTATCTATGTACACTTAGAAGCAAATCCCACTGAATTCAATGGGGCTTTACTTCCAAGTAAATGTGCATAATATGGCAGCCTAAATTGCAACATTCCTTTCATAAGTCAGAGCTTCTGCGCACCATTAAAACAAACTCCACACTAGTTCCATCTTTGATTTAACATTCTGCTTTTTTTAGAGTTTAGGATAAGTGCTCAGATGTTCAAGCTGCCAAAAGAGGGTCCTTTTAAAGAAATAAGATTCAAATGGCAAGCAGCCTTGAGTAAAAGACCTGGCATTCATATAAAGCCATTTAATTATATTTGGGAAGTTCTAAAGCTGCAACAATTACCAGTAATGATAACAGGAAGAGTTCCAGGAACCGCTGTTCCTTGACAAAGAGGAAGATGAAGGATGGTCATATCAGATTTCCTCTATGGCAGGGATGAGGAAGCTGTGGTCAGTCAGCTGTGGCTGGGTTCCAGCTTCCATCAGCCCCCACCAGCATGTCAATGGTCAGATGATGGGAGTTGGAGTCAAGCAACATCTGGAGGACCACAGGTTCCCCACTGGTGGTTCATGGCATCCTACAAGCTTGGTGATCTGGTGTGGATTGCAGCATCTATTAGCAATGAATGATTAGGTTTTCAGGTCACTCAGACACATAGATTTGTGTGTATCCACATCTATTGTTTTGCCTTGTGTTTCCTGCAAGATGACTTTCAATAGTTGGTCCATTTCACATCCGGATATCATCATCATTGTCAATTCTTTCTTGGAGTCACACACATAGTCTGGACCAGGCATAGGCAAACTTGCCCTGCAGCTGTTTTGGGACTACAACTCCCATCATCCCTAGCTAACAGGACCAGTGTTCAGGATGATGGTAATTGTAGTCCCAAAACATCTAGAGGGCCAAGTTTGCCTATGCCTGGTCTGGACATCCCTCCAACAATGTCCAGCTGTGTTGAAATGCATTTGGGACTATCCAATTTTTTTTGAAAAGGGACTCTGTGTGTGCTCACAAGAAGGCTCTGTTAGTGCTCCACTGAGGAGTCTTGGTGAGGCCTCACAAAAATTATAAAAATGTGTATTAAAAGTGTCTAAAGCATGAGTTGATTTGCATGTGTCTTTAAACTGCATTTTTAAAGAAACACAGAAACTGTCTGGCACTTCTTATTTCAGCAGTTTGCTCAACTAACTAGGAATAGCCAGAAGCAAAATAAATAAATACTGTGGGCTGCAGCTTGAGATGTTAGTTCCAAAGGTGGCACTTTCTCTGCACTTGTCAAAGCCTGAATTTCAGTTTTAATACACATGTCTAATTTTGTTGAGGCAGAGCTTAGCAATCCATATGACTTTAGGTTTAAGGACTGATCCATACTGTCCATAGCACCACATGAGGTGGGGCACTGTCATGAAGCTGCCCTGCCATATGTCCCTCCAGCACATATTGATGCCTTGAATCCACATAGGTGGAATGGGAGATATTAAAAACTGAATTATTTGCTATAAAAGCAGCCAAATGAGATTTTCAAAAAAGATAAACAGAGAGTACCCTATAATTTCAGCAGAATAAATTGACACTTAGAGTAGAGCAATAAACTATGGCAGGGACGGAGAACCTTTTTTGCTCCTTATCAGCCTCGCAGGCCGAATTTGACAGGTGGGCAGAACTGAGCAGAATTCCTCAGCTCCTGGAAAGGACCATAGTAGGTGGCCGCTCCATGTAATCCCATCTTGTGCTCAATTCCTTTTTGCTACCTCAGCAATTCATTCCTGGGAATGCTTCAGCCATGCTCAGTAGAATATCAAGCTTAGAAGGAAGCCAGGAGGTCTAACCCCCTACTCAGTGCAAGATTTGCAACATAGGGTGCAACAGCAGCATCCCTGGCATGTGGCCACCCCTGTTTATAAGTCTCCAGTAAAGAACAGCCCACTATCTCCCAAGGCAGCCTCATCCATTGCCAGATAGCTCATACTGTGAAAGTTTCTCCTGCTAGTTAGCTGAAATCTGCTTCCTTGCCATTTCCATCCATTAGTTCTAATCCTGCCCTCTGGAAATCACAGAGTGCAGGACTTCTTGTGCTGCATCAGCCTACTGAAAGAGAAGACCACGAGGAATATTTGCCTGCAACCAACCCTGCCTGCCTCTGGCTTTGCGGCTCCATTATGTTAGGCGAGCAGCATCTGGGGTTGTCCCAGGGTGCAATTCTCTGTCGAGGAAGCGGCCAGAGATCAAGTGTACACATGGCTGTGATGGTGGCATGAGGCTTCTAGTCACCTGTCAATGTGGAAGCAATAGAGAGTACAGAACGCTCCATCCAGAACACAAAATGAAATGAAATACAGATGGCATTTATACAGAGTGTAAATTAGCCAATTATCCTTCTCTGAAGAGAAGTCTACACATGTGAACTCATTCATTCCAAATCTTACCTGCTACAAATGACTGTCATGGAACTGAAGCTCTGCCTTTGCAAACCACAAGGTGCAAAGGAGAGGCCTGTGTTTGACCTTGAAGAGATTTCTGCAGGCACATAAAATACCTAGCCCTGGGTATCATGCTAAACATCAGTCTGGGAGGCTGATTTAAATAGGCCTTGAATGACAAGGAAGAGCAGCTTCTTTTCCTTTTGGTAAATAGCGTGAAATATTATTTTAATTCACTTGATTCCTTTCCTGATTTTTAGATGAATCTTACTACAGTGGTACCTTGGTTTTCAAACAGTTTAGTTCCCGAACAACTCGGAACCTGAATGCTGCAAACCCGGAAGTAGGTGATCCGGTTTTCAAACTTTGCCTCGGAAGTCGAACATGCTCCTGAGCTTCTGTTTTCACTGTCGCGCAGCAAATTTGAGTCCTCCGCATAGTAATTAAGGCTTTTTTTCATCCCATTTTACCCTTGGCCAGCAAATTTAAGCCCCCCCCCCATCATAATTAAAGCCTTCCATTTCTGATTGCAGTGTTCTGAGGTGATATTTGGTGCTTTTGTTTTTGTTATTTTGGGGGTTTTAGTTTATGTGGCTTTTTCATTTTTGTGACCATGACTTGTTTTATGATTGATTGATTGATTGATTGATTGATTGTGTGACTGCGGAAATGGATAAAAGCCCCCCATTCAAACAATGACTATCATCAGTGCAGGTAAGAAAGAAAGAAAATTTAAATTTTTATCATCTACTATACTGTCTTATTTATTTTATAGTACAGATTGATTATTGCTTTCATTTTATGGATCAATGGTTTTGTTACATAGTAAAATTCATGTTAAATTGCTGTTTTAGGGGTTGTTTTTAAAAGTCTGGAACAGATTAATCCATTTTGTATTACTTTCTATGGGAAAGTGTGCCTTGGTTTTGGAACACGTTGGTTTCGGAACAGACTTCCAGAACCGATTAAGTTTGAGAACCAAGGTACCACTGTAAATGTTGAAGCATTATCATCCCACAGTACTGATAAAACCTGGCTGGTTGTTAACAATGTTTTGACTTGACATTTTCTTATGCTGGTGTCCTTTGATAAAGACAGAACATTTTTTTTCTTTATCTTTCTCCTGTAACCTTAGGTTTTTCCTCCCTACGTGAAGCTTTTCTGGAACAATTTTATCTTATGTTAAATTTGTACCCAGGTCCTTTTGTTCTACTGAAAAAGTAGAAAGCTATTAAGTTTTAACTGTACTTTTGTTAACACAAAAAGGAGGATGAACCGAAACAAAAAGGTAGGTTTTCTTTAATAGAGAACATTTAATTTTCTGTATCAACCCATGCTTTCGATTACAGGTTAACAAAACTGAAATTTTCTCACAGCTTGAAATGTAAATTAAAACACTGTTTCATATATATCATGTGAAAAACTGTTAGATTCCCCCTGCTTGTGTGAATAAAAACATTTAAAACATTTTAAGTGTTAACTAACGCTCATTAATAGAATGTGCACAAACATCCACTGAACTGGTAACTTGAAACTTGCCACTTGGTGGAAAACTAATGTCATTTATGGCTCAAAGTAAAATGGCACTCAAAATTAAACAATGTACAGCCAAAACTTTTCATCTGAAATACATTTGATTATTATTTTTTACAAGTTATATAAAAGGAAGGAAGAAGCAGACAGGAACTGAATGTATTTTGAGCCAACACATTTTCCATAGGAAAAATGGGTTGCATCCTACTCTGCATGATCAGAGTACCACACACGCAACAGGATCCCACCTTCCTCTCCTCTGCCTGCAACCCCCCAAATGCCAAAATCCGGTCCCTCAACATTACAGAGCATATTTTGGCATGTGCAGGGGACCGTAGGAGAGAGAAGAGGATGGAGAAGTTATGCCAATGATGGCAGTGCTGGATGTAACCTCATGCTTCTCTCCTCTGTGCACATGCATACCAACATGTGCTGAGCCACAAAATGCAAATCATTAATCCAAACAGAAGTTCTATTCACAGTGTGGTTTCCAATTTATAAATGTAACTGAAGAAAAGGCTGCTGAGACTAAGTCAAATGCATTTAATATTCAAACACCGTGTACATTTAAATTGCTGTTAAAAAGGGCTAATGAAATTCAAATGCTTCTTTAATTTTGTATTTTTTTAAAAAAAACAAAAACACTTTTGAGGAATGCTAAAGGGGAAAAGTGAACATCAATGCAATTTTCTAAAAGGCTATTGTAAAAAAATAACATTTTCCCTGTAACATTTTGCAAGGAAATACATACTTTAGGGGATTGAGATTTTCATATGGTGGGAAGGGGAGAAGGGTTGTCTCAGACTTACTGAGTTGAAGCAAATGATGGCATAATTATAAACTAAAATGTAATGAGCATGCATATAAAATGAATCTGCGAGCAAAGGAACTGTATGCTCACATTAATAAGGTCATTTGGGCTGCGTGATATTGCAGTGTCGCACATAATGTTTACTAAAATATGTATATTTACCATTCTTTGCCAAGATTGAAAGGCTGAGGACAGCAACCGTGTACCAAGAAGTAAGATTTATTCAGTCAGACATTCAACTACTGATGGTGCATTTTTATTTTTATATTTTAAAGTTTAACTGGGGAGTGGGGGCAGTTAGTGATTATGAAAGTGGACAAAAAGCCTGAAAGTTTTATGCGCAGTCAACTTTCTACAGAACATGGAAAGGAAATGTACATTCTGTTGACAAGTTGTCCTCTTCCATTTTATGAAAAGTAGTAGTTTAAGTTTTTGCTTAAAACCATGAGAAATTCATTGCTAAAACAACAGCAATGCATTCTGCAACTGTGAATGAAACACCTCCCACAAATGGTGAATGATTGAATAATTTCAGAAGGAAGATAGATGGCTCAGTAGCTCTGTCAATCTCTGACAGAGATTGACAGAGCTAAACCCCCCAAACCCTTTCCACTGGGAGAATAATAATCAAAATACTATTTGATGGATTATTGAAGTAAGAGTTATAGGGAGACCGAGCTGCCGTGTAAAAAGGAACAAGTATTCAATTCTGGTGCCTATATTTAGACCAGTTTATATTACTTTTCCCCTAAAATTCTTGTCAGCATATTCTCAAATGCATCTCTTGATACTTTCCCTGCCCTCAACATTTTGCAGTAAATTAGGACACATACCATTATAAATGGTGCTGCTGTTGCTGTTGAGGTAAGATTCAACCAATGGTGCTTGTTCTTCTGACTGTTTCATTCTGCGCGCCCTTGTCCGGCTGTCCACATTGGACTGAACCATTAGTGGCTCCTGACGTTTTTTCTTCTGCTTCTGCTCAAGTAATGCTCGCTGGGAAAACACACAGTGACACACAGAGAGAGCTCCTCATTAGATTAAATAGGAATCTGTGGGCCTATGGACTGATTTCTGGGTGTCTCAGCAAGATGCTTTGAACCAAACAATATTAAATTGGACATCGACCACCTACCACAATTCTGTATCAAACCATTTATTTTGCTACTATTATGTACAGTGGAGATACACAAGCAATTCTTTATGGAGAGCCTCTTTAAAAAACAAAAATACCTATGGTGCTAAGAGCAGAGATATTTGACACCTCTACTGATAGTCAGATTTGAGATTTTAAATCGCTTATACTAAATATTGGGAAAGCAATAAAATATAGGACCTAAAATTATTGCTGTATTATGCTGATTATAATTATGATCTAAGCTCTATGTGCTGCAACTCCCTAGCCACTGAATCAATGGGATTTATGTCTGAATAGGCACGGGGAGAATTGCTCTGTGAAATGCATAAAAGTCTTTCCCAATGCTACAACTAATCTAGCACAGAGATTCTGCAACAATTGCATGATCCATCAGATCAATCCCCACCCCCACCCCCGGCCCTGAGAAGCACAAAGCAAGCAGGCTGCAGCCAATTGCTAGTGATGATTCTGGAAAACATATTAATAACTACTTGCATCAGACCATGTAAGTGACCCATGCTTGTGCAGGGGTGGCTGAAAGTAATTTCATACATCACACCCCTAACCTGGAGAATGGAGCACTGTGGCCTGATTATGGAACATGTGAAAATGCTGACTGGGCCCAAAATGAGAGGGTGGGATATCTGATTTTCCGATTTAGATTCCAAATATTATTTTGTATCAAAGACAAATTTGAAAGCTAGTATCAACATCGCAGCCCAGGGTAACAGTGATCTACGCTGAACATTAAACAAATACCGTATTTCAGTTCTCAGTTCCTTAGCAGATTTTATAACCAGAAGGGGAGTGTATTTCCCAGCTGTATGGATCTCTCATTCCAGATGTTTCCATGTTTATATTATGATGGTAGATAGTGCATATTTCTGACTCATTTGTCCATATCCACAGCAAAACTACACACCTAGTTTTAAAGAGCCCTGTGGCTTATTGGTCAGCACTGATTTATGCTATGGAAAAAACCTAAAAATTACCAATTGTGAATATCAGTAAGAGGAGGTTTGTCTTATACTTAAGAAATCCAGTTAAGCAAGCTCCAGCTATCAACATGAAATAACCAATGAAGTGCAATGAAAGTTTTACAAACTCACCTGTCTGTCAAGCTTTTGTTGCCGGAGATTGCTGCTCTCATCATCTAAAACGCTGCCAAGATAAATAAATAAATAAAAGCAGAATTTACTCATCTAACCAGAGAAGAAAAACTTGCTGTTCTATAATTATCTATTCAGTGGTGCCTCGGTTTAAGAACAGTCCAGTTTAAGAACGATTTGGTTTACAAATTCTGCAAAACCGGACACTCAGAAGCAGCAATAATCCAAGTGTCTCTAAAGCCTGGCACATAGTAGCCAAATGACCTCTCCCTACCACCAAGTTCTGTGTGTGTCTACCAGAGCTTCTCTCTGTTGCTTATCCCCCCCCCCCATCTCGAAATCCTCTGGAGTGTAAGGAATACTCAGGAAAGATGAAGGATCTCTCATTTCATTGTGGGCAAGCAGGGGAGGGTTGCTGCCGGAAAGAAATTTATTGCAATATTTTGGATCACTTGGATCAAGTTAACGTAATAACCACAGCAAAACAGGGCCTTTTCAGTGGTGCTCCCCCAGGTGTGGAATGCCCTCTCTAGCGAGGTGTGCTTGTCTCCCATCATTATTAACTTTATGAGGGAAATAAAAAACATTGTTTTTAAACATTTGGTGGCTTAAGAATACTGTTGATGGTAACACTGAGATCATTGGATGGAAATATGTTTTTAATTGTAAGTGTTATCAGAATGTTTTGACCTGTTTTAGAATGTTTTTGCTTTGTTTTTTGTTTTTAAATTGTATAAAAATTAGACTTCCGGTCGGTGCCAGCGCTTAATGGCGGTCCTACCTCCGAGCTCCGGAGAAGGACTGCTTCGCAAGTTCGGGTCTTACCCGCTACGGCAAGCGGGGGACCCCTAAAATCCCAGGCGCTGAAGCCTGAGAACAAGGAGACTCGGTGGGCACCTTTGCGCCCCCCGGTACCGTGAAAGAGCCTTTTTAAAGGCTACGGATCGACATCGGGAGTGAGCGCGGTGCTGAGAGTCGCTACCCAGCCTGCGAAGTGAAGCCGCGTCGCCATAAGCGGAGAGCGCCGATTCCTTCCTGAAAAGAAATTCGGACTGATTCCCCGTGAGTAAGAACTGAAAAATAACTGGGACTTTTCTTAATTTTAAAAATTGGGCTAAAAACGGGGGAGATTTAAACAAAGGAAGTCTGCCTCCCCCCGACCGCATGAAAGTGAAAGCAACGGAGCTCTAAACCTGCATCCGTTTAAATTCATCCTTTGATCAGCTAAACCGGACATTTAAACCTTTGATCTCCCCTCTAGCAAGCAGGGCAGAGGGGAGGCGAATTTGACCATTAACTGCATGACTTATTTGAAGGAAAAAACCTCTGCTATCTCATCTACTTGAAAGTCTGAAACGGTCTGCCTTCTTAGTACATTGAGCTGACTTTTCCCTGTGAAGTGACACTTTGATACAAAGTTTCCACAGTGCCTGACTTTTGTACATTTTAAGAAGAAACAGTATAAACAGTATACTGGGCAACTGTGGCAATTGGAAGCTATAAGACTTTAGTAACATTGATTTTGACTGGGTTAATCTCCTTTCTTTCTACATCTTGGATGGTTTCCTTTGTTCATGTATTTTGAAATTTCCTTCTATGGCCATTTTGATTTGCTCCCTCTAGAGGATAAAGTGAAGTTCAGCACGGCCTAAGACAGTGGAATTTTCCAAGGGAGAATAAATCCCGTGGGAATTGACCTTGACATGAGTGGGCCACAAGAAGAGATAACTACAAGAGCCAAGACCAAGCAACAACAACAGCAACAGCTGCAGCTGCAACAAGCAAAGAGAAGAGGTTCGATCTTAGGCGTAACAGCCGGACTAGCTGGAACAACAGGACAGGACAAAGGAGCAGCCGTTTCTATGGAAGCTGTGACAGAAGCTTTGCTTAAGATAAACCAGACTCTGGAGTCTTTGACAAAACAGACTTCAGAGAACACACAAAAATTAACAGAAATATCAACAAGATTAAACCAGAATACAGAATCTATAAATAAATTGGTCGAGGAAAATGCCACCACGCGTCAAATTGCCGAAGAGGCCAAAGCCACAGCTGGAGAGACGCAGGAGAAATTAGAGCCACTTGCCAAGAAGGTCTATGAGCATGATGCAACCTTGGCCTTGTGGGAGTTACAGAGGAAAGAGAGAAACTTAAAATTAAGATTGATTCCGGAGAATGAAAGTGACAACCTTGTGGAATATTTGACACGGGAGTTTGCGGATTGCTGGGACCTGGAGGAAGACGATATTAAAATCACAACTGCCTTTAGACTCGGCAAAAAGCAAGATAGAAAGACACCAAGAGATTGTTTGATCACACTCAGATCTAAGGAGGAAAGAGATAAAATTTTAGGACTACACTTTGGAAAAGCCCTCCAAATTGGAAATTCAGCAGTACAGATCTTTAAAGACATACCAAAATATATCTTGGACTTAAGAAACTTCTACAAGGATTTGGTGCTTTTGTTAAAGAAAAATCAGATCCGCTTCAGGTGGGAATTCCCACAAGGACTGTCATTCGACTACAAGGCAAAGAAAGTGAAAATAAAGACAATTCAAGATAAAGACAAATTTCTGGCAAGATATCAGGAGGACCTACAGAAGGGGACTGTGGACGTACTTGCAGAACAGAGGAGAGCACTGGATATCCTGAATCTCTCGTTTGGACAAAAACCACCACCGTCAGAAGAAGAGCAACAACTTGGAGCTGTTGGAGGAGCCTTAAGAAAATAACAAGATGGCTCTGCAATTCCTTAGTTGGAATTGTAATGGACTGAATGGGCCTTTGAAGAGAAGACAAGTATTTCACATTTTGAACAGAGAACAATTGGATTTGATATGTTTACAAGAAACTCACATAACTAGAGCCCACAGGAGATTACTCACAAATAAAAGGTTAGGACAAGAATTTGTCTCATCAGACAAAGTTAAGAAGAGGGGAGTGGTAATATATGTGAAGGAGAAATGGGCTCCAAAAATGATATTTAAAGATGAACAAGGGAGATATCTGGCTGTGGAGATACAAGTACAAGGAGAAAAACTTTTAGTTGTTGGAATTTATGCACCAAATGAAGGCAAATCTGACTTCTTTAAGGGACTTCATGAAACTTTGACGGACTATCTGGATTATAATATGATAATCATGGGAGACATGAATGGCGTGGTCTCCACTAATATGGACAAGGCACAAAGACTAACAGTCACTAAAGAAGGGAGACTCCCCAAGACTTTTTTCGAAATGACAGAAAACATGGACTTGATAGACATTTGGAGAACAAGGAACCCTCTGGAGAGAGAGGGAACCTTCTTCTCCCAAGCAATGATGACCTGGACCAGAATTGACCAAATCTGGGTTACTAGTGGATTGGCTCCAAAGATTAAGAAAGTGGAAATCTGCCCAAAAACTTGCTCCGACCATAACGCCGTGAAGATGGAGATGAAACTCACAATAACTGGTCAATTTAGATGGAGAATGAATGACACCCTCTTTCGAGATAAGGAGATTCTCACGAAGGCCCAAAAGACCTTAAAAGACTATTTTGAAATAAATTTGAGGACTGACGTGGAGAAAAGAGTGATCTGGGACGCAAGTAAAGCTGTTATGAGAGGATTTTTGATTCAACAAAATTCAATAAAGAGGAAAAAACAAAATGAGAAAAAAGAGAAGATCTTGGAAATGATAAAGGAAGGAGAGAGGAAACTAAGAACAAAACCAAAGTCTCAGGACATTTTAAGAGAGATTAAGTTATATCAAACTCAATATATGGAATTGATGAACCAAGAGATTGAATGGAAGATAAAGCAAATGAAACAAAAGACTTTTGAATCAGCAAATAAATGCGGTAAACTTTTGGCATGGCAATTGAAGAAAAGGCAGAAACTAAATACAGTTACAAGCCTAGAGGTTGATGGAAAGAGTATATCTAAACCTAATGAAATTAGAAATTGCTTTCTAAGTTACTTCAAAAAACTTTATACCCAAGGCCCGCAAAATGAAGAAGATATAGACAAATTCCTTGGAAGATATGGATTACAAAATATCTCTCAGCAAAGTAAGATGGACTTGAACCAGAGAATCTCAGAACAAGAGGTAGAGGCTGCCATTCAGAATATGCAATTGGGCAAATCTCCGGGACCAGATGGACTGACTTCTAGATACTACAAATCGTTGAAGGAATGGTTGATTCAACCATTAAGAGAAGTTTGTAATGAGATCCTTGAAGGAAAAAGGGCACCTGAATCGTGGAAAGAGGCATATATCTCACTCATACCAAAGTCAGAGACTGAAAAGACCCAACTCAAGAACTACCGCCCGATATCACTCCTTAATGTGGATTACAAAATTTTTGCAGACATTTTGGCAAAAAGATTTAAAAGAGTTTTGATGGAGAAGATTCATAAAGACCAAGCAGGCTTTCTCCCTAAAAGACACCTAGCGGACAATGTAAGGAATGTAATAGACATTTTGGAAAAGCTGGAGGTGAATATAAACACTAAAGCAGTATTGATCTTTGTGGACGCGGAGAAAGCCTTTGATAATATCTCTTGGAGTTTTATGAGGAAGAATCTTCATGGGATGGGGGTAGGCCAGGGTTTTGAGAATGGTATGGCTGCAATATATTCCGAACAAAAAGCTAAGCTGATTGTAAATAATGTTGTGACTGAGGAACTTAAGATAGAAAAAGGAACTCGGCAGGGGTGCCCAATTTCCCCATTACTTTTCATTTCGGTTCTGGAGGTGTTGCTGAATATGATAAGAAATGACCAGCAGGTCAAAGGTGTGCAGGTCGGAGCTAAACACTACAAGTTAAGAGCGTATGCAGATGACCTAGTATTGACTTTGCAAGAGCCAAACACTAGTACGAAAAGGGTTTTAGAAATAATTCAACAATTTGGCCAGGTGGCTGGATTTAAGTTGAATAAGCAAAAAACTAAAGTCTTAGGGAAAAACCTAACAGATATGGAAAAGGAGAAGTTTCAGGAGGAAACAGGTTTGACAGTGGTTAAGAAAGTCAAATACCTAGGGGTTTATTTAACACCTAAGAATGTTAATTTGTATAAGGACAATTATGAAAAATGTTGGTCAGAGATTAAAAAAGATCTAGAAATATGGTCAAATCTGAAACTGTCAATGTTAGGCCGAATTGCAGTAATTAAAATGAATGTATTGCCTAGAATGTTATTTTTGTTTCAGACCTTGCAGATTCTTGATAAGATGGAATGTTTTAAGAGGTGGCACAAAGATATTTCGAAATTTGTCTGGCAGGGCAAAAAGCCCCGAATTAAATTCAAAATACTGACTGACGCTAAAGAAAGAGGGGGTTTTGCCCTGCCGGACCTAAAATTGTACTATGAGGCAGCAGCGTTTTGCTGGCTGAAAGAATGGATGCTCCTCGAGAATACAGACATCTTGGATCTGGAAGGCTTCAATAATGCTTTTGGTTGGCATGCATATCTTTGGTATGACAAGGTTAACAGTACCTTTAAAAATCACATTGTTAGAAAAGCATTATTTAATGTCTGGATAAGATACAAAGACTTATTGGAAAATAAAACCCCTAGATGGGTGTCACCAGTGGAGGCTAAAGCAGTGAAGAAACTCAATATGGAGGTCGGATGGCCGAAGTATTGGGAAATTTTAGAACAGGATGGAGACAAGGTTAAACTACAAAGTCAGGAGAAATTGAAGCACAAAGTAGAAAATTGGTTTCAATATCGCCAAATAATGGAAATTTTTAAACAGGATAGGAAAATCGGTTTCCAAGTGGAGAAATCAAAACTAGAGACCGAATTGCTAGAACCCAATACTAAGAATTTATCTAGAATGTATAACTTGCTGTTGAAATGGAACACACAGGATGAAACAGTTAAATCTGCTATGATTAAGTGGGCGCAGGATGTTGGACACAACATTATGTCAGATGACTGGGAATGGTTATGGAACACCGGTATCAAATTTACGGCATGTAATGCCTTAAAGGAAAACATTATGAAAATGGTATACAGGTGGTACATGACCCCAGTCAAGCTGGCAAAAATCTATCATTTGCCCGACAATAAATGTTGGAAATGTAAAGAGACTGAAGGTACCTTTTACCACCTTTGGTGGACATGCCCGAAGATAAAGGCCTTCTGGGAAATGATCTATAATGAAATGAAAAAGGTACTTAAATGTACATTTTCCAAAAAACCAGAGGCCTTTCTCTTGGGCATTGTCGGCCAATTGGTGACAAAGAAAGATAGAAATTTCTTTATGTATGCTACAACAGCAGCAAGAATACTCATCGCAAAGTATTGGAAGACACAAGATTTACCTACTCTGGAAGAATGGCAGATGAAAGTGATGGACTATATGACACTGGCTGAGATGACAGGCAGAATCCGTGACCAACGTAAAGAGATGGTGGAAGAAGAATGGAAAAAATTTAAGAGCTATCTTAAGGACTACTACAAACTCAACGAATGTTAAAATGTTGTGGTTGCTAGAAGTAACAGGGTACAGGGATACAAGGTTAGATAATAAAGGAGGACTAAGATGACAGAGATTAGAAAGTAACAACTGGGAGTTGCTAGTTCAAATATGGACACTGGGATGCAGAGAGGGGGGGTATGGGGAAGTCCAAGAAAAGAGGTTTATGAAAATATCTTTGAAAGTATTTTGTATGTTTGTTTTGTTTTGTGTTTGTTTGTTTTTTTTTTTTAAAAAATGCTGTAAAACCAATAAAAATTTATTAAAAAAAAAAAAAATAAATTGTATAAAAATTATGCCACCCTGAGCAACTTGGGGGAGGCAGGGCAGGGCAAAAATTCAATAAATAAAAAAAATGTAAGTGTACAGGTGTCAGAGTCAGGGAATGATAGCACTGTAGGCATGGTTGCAAGGGGCAATCTTTCACACATATCCCACCATACACACAGAGAGAATGTCCAAACTGAGCCATTAAAAAAAACCATGCAGTTTCAAAGCAAAGAAAAGGTGTTCCAGAATCCACCAAATAGCAATATATTAAAAGAGCTAGCACAGAGCTAAAGCCCATCAGATGACAGTTCACTCAACGGCCTTCTGAAACAGATAAGTCTTAACAAAATGTAAGAAATAACACAACTTAGTGAATGAATACCATCTAGCCACTTCAAAGCTAAATCCAGAGAATGGTGCGAAAAATCAAATCACAAACTTTACAAGAGTAAATAACTGTATGGCAGATCAGCTGTTAACTACATGCGAGATCTTATTCACGATTCTCCCAAGTCATGTCTGATTTGGCCCAGAGAGCCATTACCTTGTTGAAAGGGCTGGTACATCCCACAGTTGTGCAATGCAAAGCTTTGCTGCAGACAGTGTTTGCATGATTAATGGGACTTCTTTCTCTCTGACATTCAATATGACAAGCTGGGAGTGCAAAGGGATAGAATGACCGGTAATGAATTGAATTAACCTCAAACCTGCCTGCCAGAGGGCTCTGATATATTTACACAACCACCAGATTTATAAGCTATTGCTATCCTGGTCACAAGAGATCTTCCGCAGCACCTTAGATAACCTTATTTAGTGCTGATATACTACATTTCTCAAACAGCAAATCTCCACTGCTAAGTAGCTGATCAGTTCCCAAACGATTTCCTGTAAAAGATTATGGACTCGCTTAATGTTTGTATCCTGTAGGAGCAACAGTGGCAAAAATGAGGTCAGAACTGGGCCTTAAGTACATTTCTATTATTTTAGTAGGTCACTCTCTGCAGGGAAGCCAGTACCCCACTATTATTGTCAAAGGGGCAGCCATTTCGCCTTGAGCTAGTGACTAATGGCCCTTTGATTTCATTTTCCTGGACTCCTTGATGCAGAGATTGGGATTCAGAAGCTGGTGGGTCAAATTAGTCACTGAAGGGATGTTTGTCATTTTAAAAATACAGGTTTCTATCTTCAGAAAACCTCCACAAAGCTAGTTCTGAGAAGAGAGAGTTTGTCAGCGCTGAAGTGAGGGTCTGGTCGACAGAGCTGACACAGATCCTCCCTCAGCAATGTGGCAACCTACCAGAGGCAGATTTAGGGGAGATGACTGGCTCGCCCGCAGGAGGTGCTGAGCCAAGAGGGTACCACAGGGGGTGCACAACAATGACGAACAATGAAAGGCGAGAAGCAAGAGGAACTGGATTTTGGTGTCGCACAGAGCGCCAGTAAAAATTTTAAAGCCGGAAGTCTGCCACTGCAACGTACATACACTGAGAGATGATCCAGGCTGCAGGGTCTGCTAAGGAGTCATCCACCAAAATATAGGCCTGACACGAATGGGACAAAAGTTGGTGAGATGCACTTCCATCCCCATCACCCCCTCTCTTCCCTCACTGAATAGTGCAAATAATCTACAACTGGTGGCTTGTACTTTCTAGCAATAAAAGGTGAAGAAGACTGTCGAGGTCACATTTTAAACAGTGTCACATTGCTCTACTGGGAGTTACATCTAACATCACGTATAATACTGTAACATCAGAAGTGATGGAAATTCTGCAGTGCTGTTGTTTCCATTACAAACTTCCAGAAACCACTGAAGAAAAGGGACCACTTTCTGTCCATTTACGAACTGATGTAGCCTAAAAGTGTTTAGTCAGTATAACCTAAAACTCCTTACACTGAAACTCAGATTTCACCTTTCCATTTCACCCAAAGTGCCGTTGATTATCTCGATTTCTTTTTTCCAAAGGTGAGTTAACTGGCGTTTAAGATGCCTTTGTAATTAGGTCATCATCTGCAACGAGTCAAAATTTCCTTCAGGCAAGGCATGTTTTGTCCTCTTCAGCAGATCAGGCAGAGTCATGTGGTACCCACTCAAAAGCTTACTGTGTAGTGCCCATAATGACATGGAGAAGCAGCAGTCCAGAGCCTGGCCACACAATTATGCTTTTTGCTACCAGATCCTTGCTTCTCCAGTTTCCCAAGTGGCTGTGGGAGGTCTGCAGTCTGGGGGTTGGCTGGTTAGTTGGAAACTGCAGATAGTTGTGAACATTATGCAATAAGCTTCTGCGGCTACTACATGCTTCTCTGTCATAAGATTCCACTCACTGAATAGGCATTTCATTCATAATGCAAATTACTTAGCTATATTAGGGATGCTACAAATAGCTTCCAGTAGAGGAAAATGAATGTATTACACATACACACTTTGCATGCAATGTCAGATAAGACCCTTGAACTAATTCTGCAACACAATTCTGTTTAAAATCACAATATTGCATGTAGAATCATACATGCAGGGCCTGTTTTTCATTCTACCTTGTGGGTGTCTAACTTGACTAGAACCAGGTGGTTGCATTAATATATGGAAGATTTGCCCCTTGGGCCTCTAGCTTATGTATATAAAGGGAGTACAAGTTATATTTGTACCACATACAATTCAAGGTAAAGGTAAAGGGACCCCTGACCATTAGGTCCATTCATGACTGACTCTGGGGTTGCGGCGCTCATCTCGCTTTACTCCGAGGGAGCTGGCGTACAGCTTCCGGGTCATGTGGCCAGCATGACTAAGCCACTTCTGGCAAACCAGAGCAGTGCACAGAAACGCCGTTTACCTTCTCGCCGGAGTGGTACCTATTTATCTACTTGCACTTTGACGTGCTTTCAAACTGCCAGGTTGGCAGGAGCAGGGACCAAGCAACGGGAGCTCACCCCGTCGCAGGGATTCAAACCGCCAACCTTCTGATCGGCAAGTCCTGGGCTCCAACCTGAGATGTCCATTAAGCACATAAATGGAAAGGGAGCAGTGACTTTTACCTATAGCAAGTATATTTCAGAGGCTTGCAGCCACCTCATTTTGACATCCCTTAACCCCTTTTTTACTCCAATGCAGCTCCAGAGAACCCCTGAAGAGAGTTAGCCAACCTGAGTGTCAGCCTCCTTGAAGTTTTAATGCCTAATTCAAACCCACTACCATCAATGGGAATTGACAGCACAACTTCAATGATCAAAAACAAACTTTAATGGGCTCTTAGGTGCACATTTAAAATATGTTGTTTTGCTAACATTTTTCACAGTACAGTGATACCTTGGGTTGCATACGCTTCAGGTTACATACGCTTCAGGTTACAGACTCCGCTAACCCAGAAATATTACCTCAGGTTAAGAACTTTGCTTCAGGATGAGAGCAGAAATTGTGCTCCGGTGGTGCGGGGGCAGCGGGAGGCACCATTAGCTAAAGTGGTGCTTCAGGTTAAGAACAGTTTCAGGTTAAGAACGGACCTCTGGAATGAATTAAGTACTTAACCCGAGGTACCACTGTAAATGTTTAAACTATGTTACAGGCTAAACCCACTGCACTTTTCCAAGTTTCACATTCTTAAGAAGGTTCAACAAACCCTTCAAAAATGTTTTTTTAAAAAACAAACAAACCATTTTCATACTTCAAGATGTAGGTGGTGTTTCAGTATATGAGACACAAAGGCATATCCTTCATCAAGTTTCCCACACAGCCTTTTCATTTGCAAAGCCCTGGAGCTGCCACCTCCTTATGAAAACATGAGGAATTGATGGTGTATCAAGCACCAATGGAGCTTATTTTAAAATCCCCACACAGGTGAATTTCATACTGATATATGAAACTGAGACCAAGGCACGTACTACAGACACCATCTGGAGGCTGCTTCAGATCATTCCACATGTCAGCTTAGTTCATGCAGCAAGCAAAAAAAAAAGCTAAGGCAACAAGAAGCTGTTATACAATCCAAACCAACGTCACATTAAGTAGAGCGGACCTGCGTACAGTTATAAAAGGAAGATTCTGCTGTGCCCTCACTGACAGGGACAGTGGCTCCTTTGGAACAAAGTGCCCAACACTGATCTTCCCCATCATTTGTAGGGCTGGAGGATGATCACAAATGCCACCTGCCATGGAAGCAGAAGAAGCTATGGGGCACAGAGCGCCCCTGGTACCCAGAAACATCATGAGCCAAAATGTGGACAGTCAAAAAAGACAATCATGGGGGGGGGGACGACTAGATGTGATATTGAGGTGCATTGCAGCATGGGAGCAGTGTGAGGTAGTCGCCAGAGAGTTGGACTAGGACCTGGAAGACCAAACTTCAAATCTCCACTCAAACCATAAAGTTCACTGGGTGACCACAGGCCAGTTGCTGCGTCTAATCCTAACCTACCTTGGAGGGCTTAGTGAGGATAAAATGGGGAGGGGGGAAGAGCTTTGAGCTCCTTGAAGGAAAATGAAATACAATAAACAAACAAATAAATGAAATGTTAGCAGCTGTCATAGTCCCCCTGAAGCTTCCCCTTTGTTCGCAAAATTTGTCTGAGAATATGTTGAGGGTGCTACTCAAGCAGGCAATAGTAGTTGCTATGTCCCTTATTTGACAGATCCTCTAATCAGAGTATTTTCTAGAAGGAAAGCCTCAAGAGCTGTTTAGAAGTGTTTATTCTGAATATGACAGAAATAACTTTGGAAGGGCAACATTCATCTTGGGCTTCCATCTCCTAGAGAGAAACACAAGGTCACTCAAATGTCAACATACTGCTGTAGTAAGGTTCAGACAGATGCCTGAAATTGCTGTAAGAAATGAAAAACAGTTTCACTCTTGCTTTTTTTTATTGTGGTGCTTTACTTTGAAATACTCTTAGCAGCCTGAAGAGACAATGACTGAGCTGACATACGGCATGTTCAAATTGTGTTACAGGCCAAACCCCTCTGTGCTAGGAGTTCAGCATCACTTATGCCAGCTCTGTGACAGAGGCTTGGTTTACTCTGTGTGCAAGGAAAAGGACAATCCAATGGGATAAGGATAAAAGGCAGGAGGGCAACCACAGAATCCTCACAATTATATGCAGCACCACAAAGAGATGGAAGCACTATTGTCATTTCTTAGAAGGGGTTGGCAAGTGTTGCATGCCAACCCCTTCTAAGCAACTTGCCGCATTTGTATTTTGAGGAGAACAGAATACACTCTAAACTTTAGGACAGATTCACACACTGGCCTCCCACATTGCAAGCAAGCAATATCCATAGGAATGTGACACTGTGTGTCAGAAGATCTGGTGTGTCTTGTCTTGTGTAGTTCCAATGAGCCAACTAGGCTACCTGGCAGGGGCCTAGTGCTGTTCTCTCACGTGGGGAGAGGCAGTCTTTAAGGAGAAGATGCAACCACTGTGCCTTCCACCCCATTTCCCCACTGGCCCCTTCATCTTGCCACCGCCTCCATCTGCTATGGGGCAAAACTGAAGTCCTACTTGCTACCACAAGCACAGGAGGAGGAAAGGCAAAGGGACCAGTGAAAAACACGGGACAGGAAGCCCAGCAACTGTTGTGCTTTCTTGTTACCATGGAGATTTTAAAGAGACAGACAACAAGAGTTCTGGGTTGACAGATGGCAATGCCAGCTGCACTTCTATGTACAGGGGTTACTGCAGGCTTCCTCAACATCAGCCCTCCAGAAGTTTTTTTAGACTACAATTCCCATCATCCCTGACCACTGGTCCTGCTAGCTAGGGATCATGGGAGTTGTAGGCCAAAAACATCTGGAGGGCCGAGGTTGAGGAAGTCTGGGTACCACTACCAAGGAGTAACTACAGTTTAACAAAGCCACACATGGTAACTACATCCTGGGTTAAATATAATGAAGAAGAAAAAAGTTGTGTGCTGAAAATCTGTCGAGAGTACAGTGGATTGGAATAGGACAGCATGAGATTTAACGGTTTACTAGCCCAAATCATGACAAAACTGAACTACAATCTGTAGAAAACAAAACACTGTTATAATGCTGGCATTACATGCTTCTTTATGGTTTAGCAGAGCACTATCATTTGAGCACAGTATGCCAGTGCAATTTATTCCACAGAGGTTCACTTCCCTAAGAAGCATACACACAGAACAATTTCAAAAAATCAGAGTGAGCTGTCAACGATCTCATTAGTTTGCTGCTTGAAATGCTGACTGCAGGGCCTGTTCCTTGAATTGTTATATACATTCTATAAATACCAAAGTCTTGTTTGGTATGTATTCAGCATTTGTCAGCTGGGATTAATATACAGAATTTTGGACTTATAAAGCAGGAGTGGGGAGCAGCTGTCTCTCTTCCTTCACCATTCCTGGTACTAACATTTGAACAAGCAAAAACTCTGGCCTTTAGCAGCACTCCTTTCTGAGAGCTGTGCAGCAAACAGGACCGAAATGTCAACATGCCAACTCATCTTTGCTTTTCTCACAGAAAGCGCTGCCAATGAATGGAAAGATTTGTTCAACGTTAAGGGCCTTGCATCAAAGTAACTTGCTTTATCAATTCTGAGGAGATACAAAAATTAATGGCAAACCCCCAAAGGTACACACAATTATTACAGCCTCTTTCCTCATAAATTTATTGATTTGTAATTAGCATTTTCCATCAAGGGAAACCTCTCCTGCAGGGACACATAACTACTGAGTAGAAAAGCAATAGCAAAAGCTAGGGTACAGGACATTTGCGGGCTTAGAGAAAAGGCAGACACTTTTTCTTCCCACTCTCACCTGCAGGAGGAGAACTACATGAGGGCTTCACTGCCAAGCTGGTCTAAAACCAGGTTTCAACAGCTGTGGAATGAAGGTGGGAAAACAGCAAAGGCTGAAAACACCTGATAATGTGGGCTGCAAGTTCCCCAAGTCTCCACCACAGATTTAGAGAGAGTGCCATGGACACAGGAAGAAGTGAATGCAGTACAGCCAAAAAACAAATGAAAGCATTCCTAAGAGCATGTGGAATACAACAAACTAAAAACTAAATCCTTGGCTCACAGACAAGAGTTAGATGACTGATCCAATATACACAGCAAGAAGTGGAGGATTATCAAATCTGTGAAAATGGATTATTCCTGAAAGAACATTTGAGTGCTTTCTCCAGGGTCAAATGAGCCAAACTATTATTTGCCATGATTTCCCTAGGCTAGTCTATATTGAACAGTTTCAGTACAGATCCTTTACATTTGCATAGCTGGCAATATAGCTCTCAAGAATAAAAAGCAACAGCAATAAATGCATATGAAAAGAATAGATGAGTTTAGTTGTTGCTTCCATCCTGGCTTTAGCTCTTCAGAACACAGGAACGGCCCTTTGGGATCAGACCAGAGGTCTAGCCAGATGCCTGCAAGTAAGGCATGAGCACAACAGAACTCTCCTACTCATGATCCCAAGCAACTGGAGTGTTCAGAGGCAGGTCGCCTCTGCACTTGGAGGTAATATATACCGTATTTTTTGGACTATTGGACGCACCGGTCCATAGGACGCACCTAGATTTGGGGGGGGGGGGGAATAAAGGCAAAAAAAATTTATTCCCCCCCCCCCGCCAGGCGCGGGGCTGGGGCGGGGAAGCCCGAGCTTCCCCCTCCCCCAGAACGGGACCCAGAGCCATGCCGAAGCTGCGCGCAGCTTTGGCATCGCTCTGGGAGCTTGCGGGGCTGGGGGAGGAGGAAGCCTTCCGCCAGCCTCCAAACCATGTCGGGAGACAGCGGGATGGCGCGCTGCGCCTCTCCCGCTGTCCCCCGAGTTTGCGGGGCTGGGCCAGCCTTCTAACCAAGTCAGGGGACAGCGGGAAGGGCGCGCTGCGCCCCTGCCGCTGTCTCCCGAGTTTGCGGGGCTGGCGACGGGGAGGAGCAGGCTTCTCCCCCCGCCAGCCTTCTAACCAAGTCGGGGGACAGCGGGAAGGGCGCGCTGCGCCCCTGCCGCTGTCTCCCGAGTTTGCGGGGCTGGCGACGGGGAGGAGCAGGCTTCTCCCCCCGCCAGCCTTCTAACCAAGTCGGGGGACAGCGGGAAGGGCGCGCTGCGCCTCTCCCGCTGTCCCCCGAGCTTGTGGGGCTGGCGGTGGGGCTCTCCTGAAGCCTGCCATCTCGCTATTCCCCGACCTGATCTGGAGGTTGTGGGGATGGTGGGGGGGAGAAGCAGGCTTGCTTCTCCCACCCCCAGCCTCCAGATCAGGTCGTGGAATAGCGGGATGGCGGAGCGCTGCCATCCCGCTATTCCCCGACCTGATCTGGAGGTTGTGGGGATGGTGGGGGGGGAGAAGCAGGCTTGCTTCTCCCACCCCCAGCCTCCAGATCAGGTCGTGGAATAGCGGGATGGCGGAGCGCTGCCATCCCGCTATTCCCCGACCTGATCTGGAGGTTGTGGGGATGGTGGGCGGGAGAAGCAGGCTTGCTTCTCCCACCCCCAGCCTCCAGATCAGGTCGTGGAATAGCGGGATGGCGGAGCGCTGCCATCCCGCTATTCCCCGACCTGATCTGGAGGTTGTGGGGATGGTGGGCGGGAGAAGCAGGCTTGCTTCTCCCACCCCCAGCCTCCAGATCAGGTCGTGGAATAGCGGGATGGCAGAGCGCTGCCATCCCGCTATTCCCCGACCTGATCTGGAGGTTGTGGGGATGGTGGGCGGGAGAAGCAGGCTTGCTTCTCCCACCCCCAGCCTCCAGATCAGGTCGTGGAATAGCGGGATGGCGGAGCGCTGCCATCCCGCTATTCCCCGACCTGATCTGGAGGTTGTGGGGATGGTGGGGGGGGAGAAGCAGGCTTGCTTCTCCCACCCCCAGCCTCCAGATCAGGTCGGGGAATAGCGGGATGGCGGCGCTTCGCCATCCCCCTATCCCCCGAGCTTGTGGGGCTGGGGGGGGGGAGAAGCAGGCTTGCTTCTCCCCCCGCCAGCCTCCAGATCAGGTCGGGGAATAGCGGGGTGGCGGCTCTGCGCCTCCCCGCTGTCCCCAGCTTTTGGGTGCAGGCTGCTGCCCGCAAGCCTTGCGAGCCCGCGGGACATCCCGCCGGGCTTGCAAGACTTGGGATAGCTTCCTGAAGCCTGGAGAGCGAGAGGGGTCGGTGCGCACGGACCCCTCTCGCTCTCCAGGCTTCAGCAAAAGCCTGCATTCGCACCATAGGACGCACACACATTTCCCCTTCATTTTTGGAGGGGAAAAAGTGCGTCCTATAGTGTGAAAAATACGGTACCCATCATGAGTAGTAGTCATTGATAGGCTTAGAGTGCAGTCCTAAACATCTCTACTCAAAAGTAAGCCCAAGTTAAGTTAGGGTTGCAGCCCTATTTTCCTTCATGAAAGCTTCCCTACTAAGTCAAATAGCAGGGGAAGAGGGACCCTACTGATGCTACAGTGGATGTCACCTATTTAGCTAGAAACAGAATGTATCGATCAAACTGCTTTGGGCTGGAACGTATGCAGATTCTCCTCATCTGGATTGTGAAGATTCCATAACATCTGGACAGGAAAGGGAAGAGATTCCTTGACACCAGAATGGGGAAAGAGTGAGAAGTTTTCACAAACTAGGTACACCACAGTTGTGCCTGAAGTTTACATAGTCGAAAACCCTTCATGGTTAACCACAAACCAGATATAAGGGAAGTGAGGTAATGGTAATGTGAATAAACATCACATAGAAGCAGCTGTGCTTCTTGAGGTACACCAATTCTTATTCAGATAATGTTGCAAAGCCTGAGAACAACAAAGACAGAACGAATGTGCTAACTATACATACCCAAACCTACTTAAATGATCAAAGCTCAACGGAAGTACAATAATGACTAGAGCAGTGCCACAGCACATTTGTAGAGTGATACATCATGGGATTGTACTCTGTTTGTTGAAGCCTGCTTTTAGGATACAGCTTCAAACAGAATACATGTTTTTTTTCTGTTTAGGGCTAGATTAAGATATTATATTGTGACAGTCTCACAAATCTTCTGTCTATAAAGTTTGTGCATTGCTGAGATGGAGGAAGCAATTTTTTCATATACTGTAATGTGAATTCATTTATTTTACTCCCAGTTGGGGCATTTTCAACATTGCTTCTGATGTACAGTGTCAAGTTTTAGAGGCTTCTCCTGCAAAGGAGAAAAATGTTATTATTTTGAACAGCCACTGTTTGTTTGAGTCTTCAGAGCAGATTCTAATTTGTGGTTGCCAGGGCTCAGCGAAAGAAATCTCTTTTCAATCCTTGAGTTAAATCACAGGACATATGAAACAATAATACTGTACAGAGAAGTAATTCGGAACATGTTCAGAGTGATATAACCTTTGCACTGAATGACCACAGTCTGTCCCCAAACACTTTAAGGAATGTGTCTTCAAGGGCAGATGGCATTGCTTTAGGCAGACTTGAAACACTCTTTCTCATCCCATCCTCTCTGTCAGGAGCATATATCTGTATCTAAACTGGAAGTTACAGATATATGTTTTGCAAGCATCCAAACAGAAAACCAATGTTTTAATCATAGAGCCTTCCAGAAATAAACACACAAAGCTTAAATCAGCTTTGTTTTAAATTTGTTCCAGAGTGATTGTGAAACATACACTGAACTAGAACATACATTTGCTTTTCCTTCCAAATTCTCTCCCACATTAATGGAATTCAGACTCAACACAAATGCTCCTCATATCACTGCCGCTCTTTCTCAGTATCAATATACTGGGAATCCGACTTCAAGACCAAAAAATCCCCTTTAATTTTAGCTTTGGTCTTTATCTCACTAAAACTCCAAGTCAATTGTTACTTTAAGAACACATTCATTTTATGAACTAATAATAATCTTTTATGTTCTATTTTATTTATTTTTATTTTCAAAATATTTTTATTACTTTTTTTTTCTCAGATAGATATCAACAGTACAGAAAAACAAAGAAAACAAGAAAAGAAAAAGAAAGAAAAAAGAAAAACTGATTTTTCCAAAGCTTGTTTCAATTCTCCGACCGACTTCCCCACATCTCCCGCACAATGCAATCCTTATAATAAATTTGTCAGCAAATTATAACCTTGTTTCATGTGTTTCTTTTGTACTTTCAGTTACATTTTAAGTTTAAATTACTTATTATCCAATTACTCTATAAACACATATATTATCCTTTTTTTAAACATTTAAACATTGGTTCATTAATGTTATCTAATTTCAATGTCATCCGCTCTCATTGCTGGAGCTAACCTTTCCAAATCATGCGAATTTTTATAGTTCATATAACTTATAAAATTTTTGCAAATAGTCCTTAATTTTTTTCCAGTCCTCTTCAATTGTTTCTTCTCCCAAATCTCGGATTCTGGCAGTCATCTCGGCCTATTCCATATAGTTCATTAATTGCGTTTGCCACTCTTCCAGGGTGGGCAAATCTTGAGTCTTCCAATATTTTGCGACAAGTATTCTTGCTGCTGTAGTTGCATACATAAAAAACGTTCTATCCTTCTTTAACACCTTTTGGCCGACAATGCCCAAGAGGAAGGCCTCCGGTTTCTTAGGAAAGGTGTACTTAAACACCTTTTTTAACTCATTGTAGATCATTTCCCAGAAGGCCTTCACTCCTGGACAGGTCCACCAAAGGTGAAAGAATGTCCCTTCAGCCTCCTTATATTTCCAACATTTGTTATCGGACAGATGATATATCTTAGCAAGCTTGACTGGGGTCATGTACCACCTGTATATCATTTTCATAATGTTTTCTTTCAGGGCATTACATGCCGTAAATTTCATACCGGTGGTCCATAACCTTTCCCAGTCTTCAAACATAATGTTGTACCCAATGTCTTGAGCCCATTTTATCATGGCTGATTTAACTGTTTCATCCTGAGTATTCCATTTAAGCAGCAAGTTATACATTCTCGATAATACCTTGGTCTTTGGTTCTAACAGCTCTGTTTCAAGTTTCGATTTTTCCACCTGGAATCCTGTTTTTTTATCCAACTTAAATTTTATGTTCTATTTTAAAACCCCATTTTGGAATACAGTTCCAATTTGTGGTATGCTCCCAGGTAGCACCTGCCCACATCTCACAAAGTTTCTTTTACACAATACAAATATGGGGAAAATTCAAATTGTCAGAAGGATGGCCTGGTGTTTGCGGAATTCCATAATAATATGGAAGTGATAAATAGAGTGGAATGTTCTAAGAACCATGCCCTGTTTTGCCACCAGAAGTATTAACACTGTGTAAATCTTAATTAGGATTGTGATTTGCATGAAGTTTAATACTTTGCCATTTGTACATCACATTGCATTTAAATCAGGGTGTATTTGGGGTTCTGCTGTCAGACTAAATCCCTTTGGTATTGCTGAAAAACAAACTCACCATCAATTCATTGCTTCCTTTTTAATACTAATTACTACATACGGTACATAGTATTCATTCATTTGTAATCACACACCTGTATTTTAAAAAAGTCATTGTGTTAATTTCATTGTAGTCATATTTATTTGCATTTAATTCCTTTATACTGCCCACTCGCATAAATATCAAGGCAATGCACAGCATAAAATACTGCAAAACAATACAAAATAATCACAATAACCATATGGCTTTTCTAAAACAGGTAATTGAACTGACTAGGCCTGCCAGCATTATTCCAGCAGTGTTTTGTACAGGAAGAAAAAACACACCACATGAATTCCAAAAACCCATTATGCCATTTATTGTATTGTTAAGCACTAGATGATAGGGGTAGGCAGCAGCTAGTGTCTGCTCTGGATTCCTATTATCTTCTAAATAATATTCAAGATGTTGACCTTGAATTATAAAAAACTAAAACAGAGAACTTTATAAACATATGAGGTAGGATATGAGAAGCCATTTTTGGAGACTGATCCAAACACACACACACACACACACACACACACACACACACACCACTTTTTCTTTCTTTGGAGACTCTCGACATCCTGAGCTAGAAACCAGCATTCAACAATACAGCACCTTTCTTTACTTCCTGAGTTAGCAGTGCATCACAACAGCATCATTAGTTCTATGAAGTATCTATTTCCCCCCCTCCCATATTTCCATGACTTCCATTGTTCTGTCTAAATCTATTTTTTCCTGCAGATAACAATAATTGCTCTGGTTGCTTACAACGGAGGCAGTAGAAATGATATAAATTATACAAAGATGTAACAAAGGAGAGGTGCTACATGGCTTTGTGGGCAGCTGGAAGTTATTTATCGAAACATGTATTTTGTTCAGAAATTCCTGCCATTTTTTGTAAACAGGTGTTGTCTTTTTTTGAAGAGGTGTGTCTTTCAGGATGACAATAATATTAAAAAGGAATGAACCCTACCTCGTGTCAATATAGCCAAGAATTGGATGAGTGACCTGGGTGGGCCTGACCTATCTCAGCTGTGTGCACCTGGGTAGTCAGTACAGCACCAGGCTAGACTGGAGGGTGAAGGAGGGTGTTGTCCATTGAAATACTGTCTCATGTACCAGAAATCCTTGGAGTGGGCTTTAAAAACTCTGTACCTGTATTGGGCCAGAGAGAGAGAGATTGAGGGTGCTGCTGGCCTATTGATCATTCTGTTGCCCAACAGCATCCTTGACCAAGCTAGTCTCTGGCATGGTGGAGGACAATAGTTCTTCAATATCCATGAGAGTGCTGCCGTTGGGCTGGAACAGGACTTCATGGGTGATTCCCGCCTGGTAATGCAGTATGCAAAATTTAGCATGGTTCTGTGGTGGAATCGGATAGTGTTCTGAGTGAGTTCAATACAGCTAGTGGAATTTGTGGTGGCAGATGCCACCGGAAAAAGTGCTGGCTTGCCACCAGTCTCGTACCAGATGCCTCATCTACAAATGGAGTGGCAGTCATCACTGGTGTCATCAGTAGCAAAGGCCATTCCCACCATGATCTCCATTCTTCAACACCTGAAACTGGAGTAAAGAGAGGAGGCAGCAGGAAAAAGTTGGGCGGCAGGCAACTTTAAAGTTAGCACTGTAGCAGGTGTGTAAGACATCTCTGAATAACAAACACTGGAGAGAAATAATATTACATTTATCATTTCTCATAAATATTTACACACGCTCTCAGAATGCATGCTTTCTGCAGGTTTAATTGATTAATTACCGGTACATTAATTGACTAAAACTCAGATGATTAATTGGGTAAGCTTTTCTAAATCAAGTGACAGCCCTAGAGACTACATGTTAACCAGATATTAGATTGCCCAAAGAGCATTTCAACTAGTTTTATGCCATCATTCCATTAAACTTACTACAAAGCCACATTTTATTCTCTACTGTAGTTTGCTGAGCATGTACGTCACAAATTGAAAATTAAAGCATGTAAATCTGGTAAACATGCACCAATGAATCTAAAAACACAGGTTTTTTCCTAGTAGTTTCCCCAAATAATCTACAACTCAATACAGTGGTACCTCGGGTTAAGAACTTAATTCATTCTGGAGGTCCGTTCTTAACCTGAAACTGTTCTTCACCTGAGGTACCACTTTAGCTAATGGGGCCTCCCGCCGCGGCCACCATGCAATTTCTGTTCTCATCCTGAAGCAAAATTCTTAACCTGAGGTACTATTTCTGGGTTAGCAGAGTCTGTAACCTGAAGCATCTGTAACCCAAGGTACCACTGTAAATACCTCTTTCTTCCATTCTTAGAAATATCCAAATTTAATTCAGGAAAAAGGACAAAACTCCACAATACCATATACTTCATCCTTCCTATTCAATTGTCATTTTGTTTCCATTTCAGACTATTTTGCAAATTCACTTGAATGAAAACAGAAGTAAATGAGTTTAATAACCACTGATAGCTCTTCTCGCTGCTATGTTCAGAAGATTTATAGGAGCTAGCTAATTAAGGAAATATAATCTAATAAAGTAACCAAGACTCAACATCTACAAATAGAACAAAATTGCCTAGAGTTTCTGTTGTCCCGGTTACTGAGATGGACAGCCTTTGTTTCAGACAATTAAGCCAGACATTTAAAATTACTACATAGAGAAAGTTCAATTGTTCCCAGACTACTTTCTGAATATTGAGGAATACAATCCTCTTGTAGTGAAACTAAGTGTTTCTCATTAATTACTCTGGGGCAGGATTCACTACTGCAACATGCCTATTTACATGGCCAAGTGAGGTTTGTTTGTTCTTAATGATATTTAGGGTGTATGTCATTTGAAGGATGTTCACAATTTAAACCGCTGTACAATATTTTCTCAAATGAGCATGCATTACACCAGGAATAGATATTAGTGTTTAAAGAAGCAGTATGGAAAGTGCACTCACAGATGCAAGAGTCATTCATTCACATACTATTTCCCCACCAGACTATGCCTAAAAGCAGCTTACACAATGTGAGTCATAATAGATACAACTTGAAGTATACTATAGCAAAAACAATTATGGATATCAATAACAGTGTCAAGAATGAATAGCAGCATTCAATATATCTCAACACACTTAACGCAACCATAAAAAACAGGGTTAAACTAAACCAACCAGGAAATCATGGCTCTCCACCTTCTGATTCAATTCCATTTGCAAAGAGTGCACAACAGGTGGCAGGGGCTGCAATCTTGCCAGTTTTCAGTAAAGCTCAAGTTCATTCAAATGACTCAAGGATAAAACCACCTCAAGGTTGCTTCCCAACCTCAGCTGTCAATCCTGGGAGGCAACTAAGTTATCCCTTATTCATAAAAAGTACTTGCTAGTAATTTCAAAAGCTAGATCTTTGCAGGTTACACATACTTATCTTCGATGTTTATGATGCAAGTAACTTAGCCCTTATAGAACCAGGCTGAACACATGAAAAACATTATAGTATTTTCTATAGGGGAGGAGCCACCACTCAGTGGTAGAACATCTCATTTGCATGTAAAGGCCCTATGTGCTATCCTTGGCATCTTTAGGTGGGGCTTGGGGTGGGGGATGCTGTCTGAAACCCTGGAGAGTCACTCCCAAGCAGTGCAGACAACACAGAGCTAGCTGAATTCATGAGTTCACGCCATGTAAATCAGCTTCTTACATTCCTATGAAAATGTATGATTGCTAAATTCTATTATACGAGATCTAAAATATATACTTCAGTTTATTGTAAGAACAAAAAATCTTGTGGCGCTTTAATGTCAAATAAATTCATTTTTCCACAGGCTTTTGTAGGCCACAGTCCACTTCGCATGATTACAGCATCATAATGAATTTGTTAGAATTAAAGGTGCCTCAAGATTCTTTGCTGCTTTTGTTACCAAGGATGAATACGGCTGGAAATTGCTCTACTGTGGTCTCTATTCTTAGGGTGCTGAACAAAAATCCCTTTGCTCAGCTTCCTATTTTATTAATCTATTAATGCAATGGCCCTCATTCCGTCTCATCTGTCATAATGCCCATAGGCAAAAGAAAGAACAATTATAGTCAAATAAACATCACAGAGAACGAAAGCGACTACATATACATCCTACATTTAAGCATACGTCTTCTTAGCTTGATAGCTCATTCATGTGGAATGCTTTCAATTAGCATATGGGAGAAGGAAATGAAACATAAATTGCAGTAGCATGGACTGCTGATTTGCTGGACAGGGGAAAAGGCAATGTGCAGTAGAACAAACAAAAATGTTCTATATGTGTTTGGAAAGCTTGCAGTTTAAACTATGAACCAAAAACCCCCTCCTGTGCAATGTTGGAGCTACAACCCATTTTAAAAGAACAGAAAGGGAAATGGGTCTTTAGTCGCAATAGTAATAGAGAAGTGTTTTCTGTAAAACAAAACCTTGCTTTGCAATCTGTCCCAATTTGTTCTGTGGCAAAAGCCCACCAAAAGGTAATTCTGCAGAGCCTGCCCTATAAACATGAAGTTACACATAAGCAGATCAAAAGAAGTATCTAAAGTCAGTGGGCATGGGGTCATAATGAATATAATCAGTGAGCACCACCTGTCAGCTAAGGAGGAAAAAGCAGAAAGTTTAGCAGTGACCTCCTGGCATTCCCCAGCTATTCAGTCCCTACCCCAACCAGGAGCCTTCTGGGGTTGACAGGTTTGATGCCTCAAGTACCTGGGAGTCATGGATGATCCCAGGGATCATGGCATGTGACCAGAAGAGGTCTCTTCTGGAGCCACATACAAGTACAATCTGGAGCCCTCAGAGCCAAGGGAAAGCCTTCATCCATGATCCAGGAAAGTTCTACCTTGAACACAGGAAAGGTGGTGAACTTCTGGTACTGTTGGGCCATGGCATTTAGAAAGGGATCCTGGCATCTGCTGGTGGGGGACTGTGAAATAAGCAGTGTTAGAAACTGAGATATGAAAGCTAGGTGCTAAATGGCACCTTAAATCTAGGTTATGGGTGCAACAACGGAATGTCTAGGCACACTTTTTTATAACAATAATACAAAGCTGAAAATGAATGAACTGCAGACAAAATATTATGTTCATTTTTCACATGGTCTAGTCCTTCCCCTGCCCACCCCCCTAATATCCTTAAGAGGCTCTCTTCTCCAGTCTTCAAAGAGTAGCTAGAAGTGGGGAGACAGAAAAAGGTCCTCCTTTCCTTCCACTCTGCAGTTTGAATCCAAAATCTTAGGCGCATTAGTGCACCCAGTGCTCAGAAACTGCTCACACTAATGAAATTCCCTGTCACAAATGCACTTAGAATGATGGGAGTTTTGAACACTGGAAATAAGGTGGGCTCCCCAACCAACATCCTATTGGAAGTTCTCTGTAGCCAGTTAATGCAGCCTCATTGGCACATCCTGCAGCACAAGGAAGTCTCAGCTGGAGTGCTCAGAGCCCTGCAGGTGAGAGCACATCATTATATGTAATGCACATAGCAAAGATACAGAAGAACCTCTTCACCAGGTAAACCTCTGAAGATACCTAACAAACAGGCTTGAACAAGCTTAAGTGGGAAGGATGCTTCAGCTCATGAAGCCACTGAAGCCACTCGGTACATTTGTGGAAATTATAATTTAGTGTCATTTTTGCTGGCGATGGAAGAGAAGAGAACCCCACAGATTATTTATAATACCACCAGATATAATTATGCTGTTCTTGGCACTGTGGGAAGCTGACTCTAAATGCTATGTTTATTTTCCCAAATTGTACTGTTTGTGTAGCCAAAATAAGATTTCCTGCTATTTGTAATTGAAATCTGTGGCCTAATTGTTTGGCTGTTTCGCAAATCATTACACATGGCTGCACATTCCAAGACTTCTTCATGAATAAGGCAAATGCTCCTGCCATGACACACATGGTGTAATGGCATGGCATAATCATAAAGTCTGTGTCGGTTGAGGTTATTCATTCTGCAGAAGGGGTGTTCAGGGCTTACGAATGCGCCAGAAATGATAATTCAGACATCATGAACTTAACAAGACACTGTAATCAGCCTTATTCCCTATTTTGCTTTCCTTGTTGTGGCTGCTTTGTTACACTCTCACTTCCCAGGACAGACAACTTGTACAAAAGTGAGAGAATGTAACAGCAAACAGTCACAGTTGTTATTGCAATTTTCTAAGTTTTTCTGTTCTGGGACAGAATGAAATCATACAAGGCACTGAGTTGTCCACTGTGCTATGCAACAGCGTCCCCAAGCACAAAGGAGAGTACCGTAACTATGGCTAGGCAAGATGGGCACCAGCTGCAGCCCAGAAACCCATCTGTGATATGTTTCATTGTTAAAATAGTGTTAAAGCTATGCAATGTCATATTTTCACTTTGGAATGACAAGAGATGAAAAGCCTGATCTCCATCCACTGGGAAACTTAGTGAGGGCAACAGGCCAGACAGATTAGCAGCTTTTCACAGGCTCCTAAAGTGACAGTCTAAAACAGTAAAGCACATTCAGCGACTGACGGCTGCTGATGGTTGAACAGCCTCTTCCACCAGGGTGCTTTTCTCTTTTTGCACTCTGGCTTGAAGTTCTGACACAGTATCACTGCAGAGTAGAATAAATATTTTAGATCAGCGCAAATTTGGGAGTTTCAGCAGCAGTATCCTTAAAGGCACACAAACCGCTCTGGATCCTACAAAACAGTGTTCACGAGGGTCAAGCCAGAGGCAATTCCTGTTTTATGCACTGACCTGTAGGGGCAGGGGAATTCATTTAAGTTTGAAAGGTGAATGTACCTAATTATCCAGCCAAGTAATGTGTACAAGAATGAATATACCAGTGGAAAGTCTCTGCTGTATTATCAGTGAGAATATACAAAAAAATGAAGTGTTTGGGGAACTAGGGAAAGTGCCCCTTCTCAATCCACTTTCCAACTCTTCCACCTCTCCCCCCTCCCTTTGACCTCACCAAAGCCCCCTTACTCATACTACACACCTCACACCAGTTCCCAGTTCATGTGGAAATAATTCTTATGAGAATTATTCATCCAGGGAAGGGGAAAGCTGTGGCGCTCTAGATGTGGTTCCACTACTACTATAGTGGTACCCCGCAAGACGAACGCCTCGCAAGACGGAAAACCCACTAGACGAAAGGGTTTTCCGTTTTGGAGGCGCTTCGCAAAACGAATTTCCCTATGGGCTTGCCTCGCAAGACGACAGCCCATAGGGAAATCTCCGGGACAGCGGGGAAGCGCAGCGCGTCTTCCCCACTGTCCTCGGACCTCCTCCCGCCGCGCGGCATCGGAACGAAGCTCCGATGCCGGGCAGGGGGGGGAACGCCTCCTCCCCCCCCCCGCGCGGCATCGGAACGAAGCTCCGATGCCGGGCAGGGGGGGGGACGCCTCCTCCCGGCGCGCGGCATCGGAACGAAGCTCCGATGCTGGGCGGGGGGGGGAACGCCTCCTCCCCCCCGCGCGGCATCGGAACGAAGCTCCGATGCCGGGCAGGGGGGGGAACGCCTCCTCCAGCCGCGCGGCATCGGAACGAAGTTCCGATGCCGGGCGGGGGGGGGGAACGCCTCCTCCCGCCGCGCGGCATCGGATGGCTTTCCTGAAGACTTGGGGTGGGAGGAGGGTTTTCCTTCCCACCGCCAACATTCAGAATGCTGTTCTGAATGTTGGCGGCGGGGAGGAAAAACCCTCCTCCCACGCAAGCCCCGGGAACAGAGGGAAAGCGCTGCGCGCCTTCCCCTCTGTTCCCGTACCTGTCCTGAAGGCTTGCGGTGCGGAGAAAAGCCCTTCTCCGCACCGCCAGCCTGGCAAGCGGTTTCCCTAGGAACGCATTAATCGATTTTCAATGCATTCCTATGGGAAACCGTGCATCGCAAGACGAAAAAACCGCAAGACAAAGAGACTTGCGGAACGAATTAATTTCGTCTTGCGAGGCACCACTGTACTACTACTACTACTACTACTACTACAATAATAATTTATTATTTATACCCCGCCCATCTGGCTGGGCTTCCCCAGCCACTCTGGGCGGCTTCCAAAAAATTTTTTAAATACTGTAATACATCAAACATTAAAAGCTTCCCTAAACAGGGCTGCCTTCAGATGTCTTCTAAAAGTCTGGTAGTTGTTGTTCTCTTTGACATCTGGTGGGAGGGCGTTCCATGACTCTCATCATCTCTAGCCAGCATCTCTGATGGTCAGAGATGGTGGTAACTGCAGTTCAGCAAAATCTGGAGGGCAACAGGTTCCCCTGGTGCTCCCTACATCCTTATAATTATCTTCAGTAAAGTATGCAAACAAAAATATTTGATTTCCAATAACTCTCATAGACTCACATAATGGAAGATTTGCCTGTTGAAAACAGTGGAATTTAATTCCAAGTCAACATTAATAAATAGGATTGCACTCAGTGGAATAAATTACCGGCGCCAACGTTTTCAATTGATTTGTCTATCAATCAATAGGTGGCTTCCCTATTTGTAATCTGAAGCTATAAACAGCATACAAGGAAAATTAAGTTGTCGGAAACACTGTGTGTGTCAAATAAACAGCATTCAAAACAACAACAGCAATTATAAAAAAAACTCTCTCCAGAAGGCAGCAAGATATTCATGTAATATAATCCCAGATTAAAAATACAAATCTGTTAAATATTAGCTAAGTATGCAATTGCAAAAGAGATGGCCCACATCTTTTCAAAAGCAAGCTAACCTTCTACATACATGTAGATGAAGACCATCTCTGCTTGACTACACATCTTCCTTTGAGCACACAGCATCATCTGATGTTCTAAAACCTTGCAGCTGATGTGCTGTTTTGGACAGCCCTGCATGAGATGGTAGGGTAAGGCTACCAGATGTCCCCGTTTCCTGGGGAGAGTACCCAGATTTACAAATCAGTCCCCTGACAAAATCCTATCATTCCGACTGATTTCAATGAAGCATCCCCGGATTCATTGGGGGAAAATATGGTAACCTTATGGTAGGGCATATGGCTATAGACCAACTGGATCAGTCACTGTTTGAGGCTAATTAGCATTAGATAATTCCATGGAGTGGTGGAAAATGATGCAGGAAATAACTTTTAAAAGATAGGAGAAACAGGGTGGAAGACCAGGTGTTTGTTTTGGTTTTTAAAATACAAAAAACAAACCCAAGATTCAATAAGATCCAATAACATTTCTTGTGATAACATTCCGTAAAGTATCAGATCTACTGATGTGTCAAAAACATGGAAACTCTTAAGTTACAGCAACTGATCTTTGCTTCTGAACCATGTAGCAATAAACATGTTCCACACTGTCACATATTGTGCTTGCTTACATGTGAGCATAATATACCCACATTTCACCTTGGACTTTCAGCTCCAATCCTCTTTCTCTGCAGGTTGGGGAAACACTCTGCTTTACTTGCAGGGTTTAATCTGGGTAAGAGGGTATATGTTTGCAGTAATATGGGGCGGGAGTGACAAGATGGAAAGATGGAGAATGCCAAGGAGAGACATGGGTCAGCCAGGCATTGGGGAAAGTGTCTGTCTCCAATTTCACCTTCCATACTAAGTCACTCTTTTAATTAATAAAAAATTTGTATAGCATTTCCTAGTGCTCATGTACATCATATGCAATATCTATTTTATTATTATTATTATTATTATTATTATTATTATTATTATTATTATTGCATTATCTATTCTTAATTATAACCCATCCTTTGTCCTAAGGTCCCAGAATAGGTTAAAACATTAAAACACAGTATTAGAAACAGTTTTAAACAACCCAGAATGCAGTGGTCAAGTCATCTCTGTCCAAAAGGCCTGTAGATGGAGAAAAGGCATTCCTAGCCCCTGAAGCCACCCGAGCCTCCAGTGACAGTGTTGAATCTAGGAGTGCCCCCTAAACTGAGAACCTGCTCCTTCCAGGAGACTGCAACCCCATTCAGGGCAGTTCGCCTTCCCATCTTCCAGATGTGAGAACTTGGGACAACTAATATCTGTCTTTTCAGGATTCAGCTTCATTTTCTTGGCCCACATCCAGCCCATCTTACACCTCTACTGCCTATTCTGATTCACATGGAACAGAGAGATTGAGCTGGGTGTCACCTGCAGATTGACACACTTCACTCCAAATTTCCTGTTGACAGCTGCCAAAAGCTTCATATACATGTTGTATGTAATTGATATCATTACACAACCCTATAAGGCAATAATATATTATTATCTCCCATTATCCCATATTCCAGATAGGGTAGGGAAATGCTGGAGCTTAGAGGGAGTGCCTTGTCTAAAGTCACAAAAATGAGTGGATGGCAGAGGCGAGATCTGAACCAGAGACTGTGAATTCAGTCTAAAAGTTGCATAGGTATATTGTTAATTTCAGTATGCATATTTCTAATCTCAGTTTCATAATTAGGACCATGATTCTGATTCCAACACTAATAGGGATTTGGGTGGATTTGATTCCCCCACCCCCAATAAGGTCAGAATGGGTGGAGGCTAGACAGAGATACATTTTGAGCAATATTTTACTCCGCAAAAGTGCAGCCATAACACACACACACACACACACACCTGTGTTCTGTGTTACTCCAGATGTAGTTGTAGCATTGCCACATCAAACCAACAGGTAACAAACTGCTGTAAGTCCCTTTCTGAACTATGTTGCTCCTTTTTTTAATCAAATATGTCCTGCTTAAGCAATTAAAGCTATTCTAAAACACTGAAGATAGGATCCATGTATTTTCCTCCCCTACGTCATAATATGGTTTGGGTATTGAATATGTAGGTTACTTTACACACCACCATCTGCTGTTATGAAGCGTGCTAAATGTTGCTAATCAGATTATATAGGCCTTGCTGAAAATTTAGAGAGGCAATCATGTTATTTTCCCCATACTGTGCACACACACTTTACGTTTCAGCTCTTAGCTGCCACCAGCAACGACTTTTATATAAGACTAATTTTCAACAGTGCAAACCATTTCCCATATGTGAACAAATAATCAAATGCACCAGATCTACTGAGACATGATGATACCACAGAGGGAATTATCTCTTCAGTGCTCTTGTAGCAGGAGTTCTGCACAGTCAGCACTGCAACCGTGCTGCTTCATTCAAGGCATGTTTGATGCGCTGTCAAAACAAAGCTAATATGCAAACTCCAGAGAATGCCAACCTCTACAATGAGCTTGTGCTAGTGTCTTAAGCTTCTGAAGACCTCAGATTATGAGTATCAATATACATCACACAAGCAGTAAAAAGCAGTCAACAGACACTTTGAAGAGCTGTTAAACAAAGTAATTCATGCTGTGCAAGCAGGAATTCTAATGTAGTATTAAGGCTCGGCTGCAGAGCACTTATTTTGGGGACTGAAATGTCCTAGAGAAACAATCCATTCACCATATATATTGAGGGAGTGTTATCCAAGTGGGTTACCTGCCCACCCACAACACTAATGGATCAGTGCAGGCTTTTAACAGAGGAGGTATTTCAGAAGGCAGAGCTTCCAGGGGCACATCCTGAATTTTCAGTACTTACTGCAGCGCATATGTTGGTTTAGAGTTAAAGTACCTCGTTTAGGCACAGCTGCAAAGCTGATGGAATGGAATGGAAGGGAATGGAAACTGATTTTCTTTGAGCAGCAGACCCCAATGGCAAATCTTGGATCACTTATGAAATTACCCAGTTTCAAATGCCACTTCAGGTAAGGCACAGAGAGGGAAGAAGATGCTCTTCATGAACCTCAACCCTACTCCATCCCTGACTGTGCATTTCTTTTCATCACAGCCATCTAAAGGCATCAACTGTTTTTAAATATATGTATATATATTTAACAGGATTTATATACCACTTAATCATCAAAACCTGTAAACAGTTTCCATCCGCTATAATTCAGCCTTTAATCCCCTAGAATGGAAAAAGAAAGTCAACGTTTCATTGGTGAAGGGAGTTCGGGACTGAGAGTATAATAACATAAAATAAGCACTCAGACGAACCCACTGCGTTAGTTTTAAGTCACTGCAGGCTGCTATGCTGTAAGGTATGTGCATTTTAAAAGGGAGAGACGGTGACAGAGATCAAAGAGAAGCAAATAATAAGAACGTTCATTTAAGGCTCCATTTCTTTGATGTGCACAGCGCAGAGAAGACAAAAGGATTACTTTTCACGGGGAAATGAAGATGAAGCACTGCCTCCCTTGCGCAATATTACAAAGCCCCCTGCAAAACCTTGGCATCAGCTGATAGGTTGCCTGAGTGATGGCATAGCTGTTATTCCCACCACAACTGCTTATCTTTCGGCACATCTTTAGAAGGACAGAGAGAAAGCAATTGGAGTTCTTTGTTCTCTGCCTGATCTGCACACACACAAAAATGCTTTCCAAGAGTCAGTGGTGCTGTTGCATTCTTAGACGACATTCTGTAACAACTTTTCAACTACCAGTTAGCAGGAATGTTTGTTTACATCCTGCCTTTCCCCCAAGGAGCTCAAGGTGGCATACAGAGAGAGTTTCCCAGACCCAAACCTCATTCACTTCAGCAAGGCTGCTCCATCCTGGGCCTTCAGCCCATGCCCTGGGTGTTGTATGTTAGATCAACACGCAGTTCCTTTTTTACAAAAAGCAACAACAAATAACATGTTACAATCTTTGCTTTCGCCACCCCCTGCTTATTTTTACTACATGCTGTGAACCAATTTGTCTGTCGTGCATTTAAAGTTCACCCTCTCCCTGTGGGAGAGAAACACTAAAATGGCTGTAAGGTTTCCCATAAAATTGTGCAGCACTTGAGGGAAAATACTTTCTCTAAGTTGCTGTACAAACAGAAACGTTTTATTGAAATACAAAGCATGTTCAGAAAAGTTATGATTCAGCCCTCAATTAAACATGCACATCATTAATGTGTTTTTTTAATTAAAAAAAATTAAACGAAACACACAAGACCTAGTATAGCAAAGAAAAATGGAGAAATGCACACAGGTTATCCTCAGGACAATTTTAATTTTCAGTATGTTTTCCTGCCATCGGTGCAAAAAATGTGTTTTCATATTACAAGCCTGTTCATACAAAGCTTACTACTTTGAAGTAAGCTTCACTGAGTTCAGTAGGACTAACTTTCAAGTGTGTGTACTGGATTGCAGGCTTTGTCACTTTGTAATCTGCTCTTCAACTCTGATGAGCTCCCATAGCAAAAAACAATTTTAATAACAAATAAACGGCAACGCCATTTAAAAAAACCCAAGGGGAAAAAATACATAATAAATTAACAGCATTATCAGAACAGCAGGGAGCGTAGTCTAAACCACATTTGGAAAGGAAAAGCTGTTTAGCAGGGAAAGCTGTGCCATGCAGCCCTATAGATATGATTGGACAAAGGTAAGCAAAATTAAGTTCAGTGGGACTTACGCATAGGTAAGTGGGTAGTGATTTGCAGCTTTACATTAAAAATTTCATAGCTTAAGGGTGGCAGCAGAGAACTGACTATTGATTGTGGAGGACAATCAAGCCTCTGAAGGAGGCGACGCCTGCAGCAAAGATTTATCAGTTGGCAGAGCATGAGACTCAATCTCAGGGTCGTGGGTTCAAGACATACGTTAGGCGAAATATTCCTGCACTGCAGGTGTTTAGAGTAGATAATCCTGGTTGTCCCTTCCAACTCTACAATTCCATGATTCTATGATTATCAGGCCTCAGTGTGAGCATAAGAGGAGAATCCTTGACCCAGGCTGTATGGAACTATATAAGATCCAGAAGTCAGACATTAACCTTAAAATAAACTGGCAACCAGTGGAACTTCTGCAGCATTGGTGGGACAATGCTCCTGTCAGTTATTACCAATCACCAAACCTGACCATTGTATTCTGGACCAAATGAAGTTTTTATGCTGCCTTCATGGGCAGCCCCACAAATAGTGCATTGCAGTAGTCCAATTGAAACTTATCAGAACATGCAGAACAGTACATAAGAACTATGGCCACATGACACATCTGGCAAGTATGTGTTTTAAAAAATAACATCGACGGCCCAAAGAGTTATCTAATTACATTTTTTTTTTCATTACAAAAAAGAGAGACAAATTACCATTTTATTTATAAGCCACAAAGCATGGGTAGGCAAACAAAAGCCTGGGGGCCTTCTAAATCTGGCCCATGGACAGTCCAGGAATCAGCATGTTTTTACATGAGTAGAATGTGTGCTTTTATTTAAAATGCATCTCTGGGTTATTTGTGGGGCATAGGAATTCGTTCATTATTATTTTTTTCCAAAATATAGTCTGCCCCCCCCACAAGGTCTGAGGGACAGTGGACCAGCCCCCTGCTGAAAAAGTTTGCTGACCCCTGCCACAAAGTCATTAAAAATATTACAGAGGTTTACAAACGCTGTATGTCCCTCCTATAACCAAAGTGTTCAGACAAACCTAGAAATCCCACTTCACAGGAAATCAAATGCAATGGTGCAATGAAGCAAATATAAACTTAACCTTCTAAACTAAGCTACCAACATAATCCTGTGTCCATCAAAACTGTACTCTCAACTTTTATCAACTTCAAACTGCTACTGGATTCCCAGCACAAACAAAGATCCTCAAGCCCTTGCCACTCTGCTCCTTGTCTATAGCTCCCCTAAAGCCCCGTTACTTTCCCTGCTTCATTAGCAGGCAAGAGGAACAGGGGATCTAGCCCAGAGTGACAGGCAATGCCCCCCACAGTTTGACGCACAAACTTCTCCAGAAAGAGGCTTTGGTAGCTTATGGCAACCAAGGAGCCAATGACAGGCAACAGCAGCTGGTGCTGCCATGGCGATCCCTGCTCTTCTCCATGGCAGCAAGAGCGGCAGCAGGAGAATATGGGAGAGCAGCAAACACTGACTGCCAAGCTGCTGCACAGTCCACGCTGTGTGTATTCTGTAAGGGGAAATGGATAGACAAGGAGAGGGCAAGAGGAAGGGGAGGAGAAATATTTGAGATGCCTTATGCAAGAAACCACTGCACTATCCCCTCCCCCAATCAATTTATGCACCGAAGTTGCAAAAACAGACTTTAAAAACAAAATTAAACAAACATGTAGAACTCCGGCTGCCTATCTCTCAGCCGAATTTCCCCAATTCCTTCTCCAACTTCACCTTTTTATTTAATAGGTTCATGATCTGTGCTTCTATTCATCCAGTAACGGCTGCTTCACACAAGACAAAATGCCCTGTGTGGACAGGTAAGTTCCTTGTTCTTTGCCCTATAGAGTGGTACCTCGGGTTAAGAACTTAATTCGTTCTGGAGGTCCGTTCTTAACCTGAAACTGTTCTTAACCTGAGGTACCACTTTAGCTAATGGGGCCTCCCACTGCTGCCGTGCTGCCAGAGCACAATTTCTGTTCTCATCCTGCAGCAGAGTTCTTAACCCGAGGTACTATTTCTGCGTTAGCGGAGTCTGTAACCTGAAGCGTCTGTAACCTGAAGCGTCTGTAACCTGAGGTACCACTGTACTTGGAAGCTAGTTCCACTTTGCAGTCAACAGAGATCACTTCCATATAATAGGTAATGTCATGTGTAACCCATGTTACACATCAATAGGAGTATAGCATCTAGATCAAGGGAAGTAATAGTGCCACTGTATTCTGCTCTGGTCAGACCTCACCTGGAGTACTGTGTCCAGTTCTGGGCACCACAGTTCAAGAGGGACACTGACAAACTGGAACGTGTCCAGAGGAGGGCAATCAAAATGGTCAAAGGCCTGGAAACGATGCCTTATGAGGAACGGCTAAGGGAGCTGGGCATGTTTAGCCTGGAGAAGAGGAGGTTAAGGGGTGATATGATAGCCATGTTCAAATATATAAAAGGATGTCATATAGAGGAGGGAGAAAGGTTGTTTTCTGCTGCTCCAGAGAAGCGGACACGGAGCAATGGATCCAAACTACAAGAAAGAAGATTCCATCTAAACATTAGGAAGAACTTCCTGACAGTAAGAGCTGTTCGACAGTGGAATTTGCTGCCAAGGAGTGTGGTGGAGTCTCCTACTTTGGAGGTCTTTAAGCAGAGGCTTGACATCCAGATGTCAGGAGTGCTCTGATGGTGTTTCCTGCTTGGCAGGGGGTTGGACTCGATGGCCCTTGTGGTCTCTTCCAACTCTATGATTCTATGATTCTATGTGCAATTGCAGTGGCTTACTGCCAATGATACACATGGCATGAAAGCATTCATCACTTGTGAAAGTACATACAGGTTTACAGGTTTCATGCAATTGCACATGGAAGTGATTTAAGAGTAAAAACGAGCCTCTAGTGAAATCCCGTCAAGAAGGCACACTTAACGGAGCAGAAGTGAACTCCAGGTACAAAACAGGAGCTGGCACCTGCATTTCATGGCAAATGATGAAGAAGGATTTTGCATTAAAGTCAAGGCTGCCTTTATAGCTGTAAGTGTTCCACGTGTACCAAAACAAAGAAGATTTCATACTGAAGAGTTATGAAAAATAAAAAGCATTTTTCACAGCTGTTGGGAATATTGCAACAGTTTAAAATTTATAAATATGTCCTTAAAACGCCCAGCTAAATTTGAAGACCAGGACAAAACATAAAGAGTGGATGCAGATTTCAATGGATAAGTCTGAGATATCACTCAACCGCAGTACATAAGTCAGTCCTGTTAATAACTTGAGAGAAACCAGGGCAACAAAAGAATAGAGGAAGGAATGCCCTTGCCCACCCTAGAATTTGAGTTACTTATCATAAACCTGAAACACTACTAAAAAGAAAAATCAGTGTTGCTATCATACAAAGACAGCAATGCAGTTCACCTCCTGTTTTGGTCTTAAAAAGAAGTTTTATTAGCACACCCCCTAATCCAAGAAGGGGTTGAACAATTGCCTTCGACATAGTTTTGCCTATCTGGATCTCATGTTTTCAAAGGAAGAGATTTCACAAGCACAGCGCTCATGCCTGCAAAATACCAAGATTGTAAAACAGAATGGCTGTGCGCGACTTTCATTCATTCAGGAAGCCTGTTATCCTACAATGAGGCGCTTCCTTCATAGCAACCTCCCTAAACAACACGATCTGCCGTCCTCCCCTCCCCAAAATGATCGTGGGCTAACCTGGTTCGTGAAAACAAGGCAGAGCACCCCTCAATTTCCTTCCCTTCCTTTTCTTTTCTTTTAAGGGCAACAACTTTGCTGCAGACGGGGCTGCTCCCCTGCTGGACCTCCTTCCCCTCTCCTGCCCACTTCGGTGAAGGGGGCGCCCGCAGCAGAGCCCCCGCCCTGGCGCCCTACCTGTAAGGGATCCAGTCCGCCTGGTGCTTCGAAGTCATCGCTCGCCGAAGGAGCTAGCAGCCGAGGCAGGGACAGCAGTCCCCAGGGCCGGGACGGGAGGCGAGCGGGCGGGCGCGGATCCCCTGGTCACAGCCTCCCACCGGCCAGGGCAGCATCCTTTACCCGGCCTAAGGAGCGGCGGCGGCGGCGGCGAGGTCAAGTACATGGGGAGGAATTATCCAAGCGGGGCTCCGAAGAGCGGAGGCAGCATTTTCCGCGCGAGGGTCGCGCGCAACGGTAGCGGCGGCGGCTGTGGGAGCGGGAGGCGCCCCTCGCCACAGTCCCTTTCAGCAGCGGCTGACCGGCGAGTCGCTCACGAGAGACACGCGAGAAGGAGGCGAGGAGGAGCAGGAGGCGGGAGAAGCCGCGGCGACTCTGGCGACCCCCGAGCCCGCGTCCCGGTCGTTGTTGCCTTCCTTCAGCCAATCAGGGTCAGCCCGCGCGTTTGTACACAGAGCCGAAAAGAGACGCCCGCCTTGCCCCAGCAGCGCCGAGGCGCGGCCACTGCGCTACACTGCACTGCATTGCATGTTCCCTGGACGCGGCGGCAGCCGGGCCGGCCGCATCAAAAACACCTCCCTCCCTCCCTCCTTCGCCCTCGCGCCGGCCAATCGTCAGAGCCCTCCCTCCGGCCTGCCGGAGTTCCCCGCCTCGGCCGTCGGCGTGGCCCTGAAGGGGTCCTGCGCGCCGCGCGCGCCCTGTCGCCAGGAGGGTTCCGAGGCCAGTGTAGGCGCGCGCATCTTGGGGGGGGGTGGAAACGGCGCGCGCGAGGCGGAGGCCAAGATGGGGGGCGGGCGGGGTGGATAAAGAAGTTGTGGCGTTTTCGGGATTCACAATGCTCTCCTGAGCTGAAGGAGGCCCCTCCAAAATAAATACTGTAGCTAAATAAACCTAAGCTGTCAACGTTTCCTTTTTTTTAAGGGAAATTCCCTTATTCCGAATAGGATTCCTTGCAAGAAAAGGGAAAAGTTGACAGCTATGTAAATAAACAAACGCACCACAACCAATAACGCGTTCATCTTTGACGACGTAGGAAGCTGGCTTCTACCGAGTCAGGCCATCTGTCTATCTAGCTCAGGATTGTCCTCACTGGCAGGCAGTGGATTTCCAGGGTTTCAGACGCAGGAGTAGCATTACCCTCCAACATTTCTGTGATGAAAATAGCGACGTCCCATTCCTTAATGATAATTCTACTAGAGTCACACCCCGGGTTACAGATGCTTCAGGTTGCGTGTTTTTAGGTTGCACACGGCGCCAAACCTGGAAGTACCGGAATGGGTTACTTCTGGGTTTTGGTGCTCGCACATGCACAGAAGCGCTAAATCGTGCTTTGTACATGCACAGAGGTGCCGAATCACGACCTGCGTGTGCGCAGACACAGAGCTGCAGATTGCAAACATGCCTCCCACATAGATCACGTTCTCAACCCGAGCGTCCACTGTATTTATACCCCACACACCTTACTGAGCTGCCCCAGCCACTCTGGGCAGTCTCCAACATTTATAAAAACACCATACAACATGAAACATTTAAGAAACTTCCCTTTACAGGATTGCCTTCAGACAGCTCAGGGGTCGGATAACTCCACATCCTCCAACATTTCTCCAATGAACATAGGGACATCTCAAGGAAAAGTGGGACATTCCGGGATCAAATCAGAAATCGGGATGGCTTCTCTAAATCAGGGATGTCGTCCCTGCATTATAGGGACACTTGGAGGGCTGGAATGGTCTCTCCTATCTCTGCCTGGAGATGCTGTGGGTTGCACCAGGGACCTTCTGCATGCTGTACCGCTGAGGTGTGACCCTTTCCTTCGTGAACATTCATCCAGATTCGTTCAGAGTAAGAGCAGGCATGGGCTGCTTCATGAGTATCCATTCTGATTTGTTTGTGGGGAGGTTAGATGGTGATGTGTCCAAAGGAATGTTCTCCCATGCTTTCCGGTGCATTTCCCCTCTCTCCCTTTCCTTATCTCAAAAAGTCAGATCTTTGGGGATTGTTCCCAATCAACTATGGCTGCCTTCACGTGACAGTTTGTTCTGCTTCTCCTGTTAATCTCTGCATTAGTTTTGAGCTTTCACAACATGTCAAAGCCGCTTTCAGAAATCTAGTGGACGTTTATTGCTCATTTCCATGTTAATTGCTTCAAGGGGGAAACATTTGCAACCCCATTAAGAACGCATTCAGACTTAGAAAATATTGTGTTAATTTTCCTTTTTATAATGCTAGTGCTTCTGTGCCTTTTTCTAATGCTGTATTCCTTTCACACTTATCCAGCATGGGTGTTCTTACAGTTAACATCAGAAAAAACAGGCATGGCTGCATGTTTAGCAGCTACAACCTGGACATTGCTGTGTGAGCAGCATTCTGGTCATGTAGTGGGACTCATCCTCTGGAGCAGATTTTGAGGATATTTCTATTTTTACTATCTGAGAATCACAGGGCAGTTTATAATATAAAAACACAGAAATACGTAACACTGTAGGAGGCGAAGGGGGAGTTCTGTTGTGCAAATGGAGTGGCAGTGAATCCAAATGCAGCCATATAACAGAAAGGGTAAGAAGAGAAGATGGTAATGAGGATTAAAAGGCAGATTCAGCAGTTACCATACCAGAAATGCCTGTAAGAGGTACTACCAATCTTCTTTCTCTTTCCCACTATCGACTAGCACTTTGTTCTGTGAACACTTTTGATTCTTGTCCCTCCAGTACAACAAACTCTGCTGCCAAAAAAAGCCACACATCCTGGCTGCGTGATACTGTTCCTTTTGTACATAAAACACTCTCCCAGTATTAAAACAATGCAAAGACTTGCACCAATTCAAATGGCCCAAAAGTTCAGAGAGAGGGAGAGATTTTATTTCATGTTTGCAAACAAATTCTTCAAGCAATCTGTTAAATTTTAAGGCACTTTCACATCCCACTGATACCATCATGGATCCTATGGTCTTCCGATTTTAAATCAACTACTGCACAATTGCACTCATTTCACACGCTAGCAAGGTTATACTTAAAATTCTACAAGGAAGGCTCAAGCAGTATGTGGACCGAGAACTCCCAGAAGTGCAAGCTGGATTTAGAAGAGGCAGAGGAACCAGAGACCAAATTGCAAACATGCGCTGGATTATGGAGAAAGCTAGAGAGTTCCAGAAAGACATCTACTTCTGCTTCATTGACTATGCAAAAGCCTTTGACTGTGTCGACCACAGCAAACTATGGCAAGTTCTTAAAGAAATGGGAGTGCCTGATCACCTCATCTGTCTCCTGAGAAATCTCTATGTGGCACAAGAAGCTACAGTTAGAACTGGATATGGAACAACTGATTGGTTCAAAATTGGCAAAGGAGTACGACAAGGCTGTATATTGTCTCCCTACTTATTTAACTTATATGCAGAATTCATCATGCGAAAGGCTGGGCTGGATGAATCCGAAGCTGGAATTAAGATTGCCGGAAGAAATATCAACAACCTCAGATATGCAGATGACACAACCTTGATGGCAGAAAGTGAGGAGGAATTAAAGAACCTTTTACCGAGGGTGAAAGAGGAGAGCGCAAAATATGGTCTGAAGCTCAACATCAAAAAACGAAGATCATGGCCACTGGTCCCATCACCTCCTGGCAAATAGAAGGGGAAGAATCTTGGGCTCCATGATCACTGCAGATGGTGACAGCAGTCACGAAATTAAAAGACGCCTGCTTCTTGGGGGAAAGCAATGACAAACCTAGACAGCATCTTAAAAAGTAGAGACATCACCTTGCCAACAAAGGTCCGTATAGTAAAAGCTATGGTTTTCCCAGTAGTGATGTATGGAAGTGAGAGCTGGACCATAAAGAAGGCTGATTGCCGAAGAATTGATGCTTTTGAATTATGGTGCTGGAGGAGACTCTTGAGAGTCCCATGGACTGCAAGAAGATCAAACGTATCCATTCTTAAGGAAATCAGCCCTGAGTGCTCACTGGAAGGACAGATCGTGAAGCTGAGGCTCCAATACTTTGGCCACCTCATGAGAAGAGAAGACTCCCTGGAAAAGACCCTGATGTTGGGAAAGATGGAGGGCACAAGGAGAAGGGGACAACAGAGGATGAGATGGTTGGATGGTGTTCTCGAAGCTACCAGCATGAGTTTGATCAAACTGCGGGAGGCAGTGGAGGACAGAAGTGCCTGGCGTGCTCTGGTCCATGGGGTCACGAAGAGTCGGACACGACTAAACAACAACAACACCTCGGGTTAAGAACTTAATTCGTCCAGGAGGTCTGTTCTTAGCCTGAAGCACCACTTTAGCTAATGGGGCATCCCGCTGCTGCTGTGCCGCCGGAGCACGACTTCTGTTCTCATCCTGAAGCAAAGTTCTTAATCTGAGGTACTATTTCTGGGTTAGCAGAGTCTGTAACCTGAAGCGTATGTAACCTGAAGCATATGTAACCGGAGGTACCACTATATGTCAAATAATTCTCAGAATAGGGCAAGGTTAAGACAGACAATGCAACACAGAATTTTATTTCTGTCTGTCACAGCCTAGCATTCAGAAGGAAATAGTAGTTGCAGGGCTGTAATCTGGAAGTTTAGAAAGAGGCCAGGCTTTATCGTCTTGGTTTTAAGAGCTTACAGTGTTACTACAAACGTCAGTGTAGACACAATTAAATGTGTCTGCCCTTGTATCATTTTCTTTCAGATTCATCGCATACTAGCCTGGTGATAGTCTTTGTGGGTTTCCCATAGCCTCTCCCAGCAAGTTGGGTTGTATTTAATTCTCCTTGACCTGCACCGCAATAACAATGTCTTTGTGCAACAATGTACAGTGCTCACTTCAGATAACAGAACCACAGACTTGTTCATTTGTCATTGATTTGATTCTCACATTGCTTGGAGTAACTATCAACATCAACGATTGACAAATTCGGGAAGTATGTGTAATTCACTCCCTACAGGATTGCTGGTAACTACACATGCAGTTCTTTACATTTTTGTGTTGTTTTCTCAACTGCAGTCCAGCACATTAGAGCACCAAACTTTTGTTCCAAATAGAAGAAAATCATTCACACCTGGACAGAATAGCCTCATGAAAAACAGAGCAAAGACAAAGGATGTAGCAAATGAACAGCTAAAACATAAGGATCCACATCACAACTCATATATTTCTGGCCTGCCACAATTTTTTGCCTGCAACAGGGCCTTCAATGTTGCTGCACCAGTTCTCTATCTTGAATTATGCCAGGCTCTTGCAATTGTGGGCTTTTAGAATATGTTGAAAACCCTTTACTCCCCCCTAACTTAGGCTTTCCTAGCTTAGCATTCTTGTTAATTTTTCCACAACAAACAATTTGAGTATGCCTGGGGGGGTTCATTGTTTCTCTTTCTTCCTTCCTTTTCAGACACCACTTAAATAAATAAATAGCTAAACAAATAACATTTATTTAGCAGCAACAGACAACTTTAGGATTCAATCAAATGGGCATTTGCATGTACCACCACTGGCGTACACACAGTAATATAATCTTTTTTTTAAAAAAAAGGTTTCATCTTAAAAACAAAGAACAACCAAGCCTAATAACCTTTAAAGATATAAAAAGAAAGAGCAGCAGGTAAAGGGTGGTTTGTTTCCTAAAGCAGTGGTTCTGAATTGGTGGTCTGCGGATCCGAGGGGCTCCGTGGCATCATTCACATAACAATAACTACCATAGAAATATCAAAATTTTCAAAAGTAGAGGGTCCATGGCTTGGCTTTTGAAAAATGGGGGAGGGGGGGTTCACAGTACTTAACTAATTGGGAACCACTGTCCTAAAGGATTCATCAATAAAGGTCTAGTATCAACCTGGGATGGTGCTGTGGGTTAAACCACAGAGCCTAGGACTTGCCAATCAGGTCAACGGTTTTAATCCCTGCGATGGGGTGAGCTCCTGTTGTTTGGTCCCAGCTCCTGCCAACCTAGCAGTTCGAAAGCACAAAGTGCAAGTAGATAAATAGGTACCGCTCCGGCAGGAAGGTAAATGGCATTTCCGTGCACTGCTCTGGTTTGCCAGAAGCGGCTTAGTCATGCTGGCCACATGACCTGGAAGCTGTATGCCAGCTCCCTCGGCCAATAAACCAAGATGAGCGCTGCAACCCCAGAGTCGGTCACGACTGGACCTAATGGTCAGGGGTCCCTTTACCTTTACCTTTATCAACCTGTTTAAGGCTTTCTGGAATTTTGCATTTGAGATATCAGTCATTCTGCTTACCAGTCGTTCCAGACCACCTCATGCTAACCTTGAGCAGTCAAGACAGGCAAGGGTCAAGCGCACAGGTAGTTGGCCTTATTTTAAATCACTGTTTTGAAAAAATGGGTCAAAAGCAATTTTATAGCTAAGGGTCCAATTCACAACCCTTCTTGAAAACCATTTTTATCAAGGGCTGTTTCAATTAGGATGCTAATTGGTTGCCTAAGCCTTCCAGCGTTTCCTACATTAAAAGTGAACTGTCCAGATTTCATGATTGATACAATGAATACCTCCCCCCCCCCCATGGGCCAAACCCCTGCACTTGTTAAAAACAAAATCCATCTATCAATTGAGCCTAACTAACAAGAAAGCATCAGAAGATAGTCTCTTCGGTCAGAATAATTTTTAAAAGATTTAATATAAAAGGCTGACATATATTTCCTTTTAATGAAAAATTAAATAGCCTAGTCCTGTAAGGCAGCAATCTCCCTGGCAGACAATAAGTATCTGTTAATACTCCAAAATCAAAAGTGTTAAGCAGAGTGTTTTTTGTTTCTCATTCATATTCCCTCTTACTGCAGCCTTTTGCTTTCTTTGTTATTTTTCAGCTAGCATGAATGTCATTGTGCACAACTAATCTGCCAAGGCTTGCGAGAGCCTCTGATCACTGTGGCTTTGAGCATTTTCCATACAACTTACCTGTCCTCTGCTAATTGGGGCTTTATGAGCAACCTAATTAAAATTCCCATCTCATGCGCACTAATTATTTCCCCTATTTCCATTTCAGTCCCACATTTAAGCAGAGTGAGATCATGAAGCAAATCCAAAATACTCCAAAGTGTGTATGACACAGACACTGAGCCCTGCATCTGTTAAGCTACATTATGTTGAATTCATACCAAAACTTAAGGTGTGTCTTCTATTTAATCTCATTTCAGGCACAAGAATTGATCTTTTGTCAGCCTGCTTCTCATAGCATGTTTTGCTTGCACAGTAGCATAGTTTCTTATCACTAATAATAATAATTATACAAATGGGGGGTGGCTCGTTAGTATAGTGTTCATTGACTGTTGTTTTGTATTAGATAGAAATGGTCTGTGCAGGCAAGTATTAAAGTTATTGAATATTGTACAGTACTTGAATAATGCACTGAAAGGATGGTCGGTGGTGTACCTATCTTATCTTTGGAACTGCCAGCCCTTCAGTCTCCACTGCTGCAAGTTAAATGAGGCAATTACATGTACCAAGGGTTTTTTTGGGTTAGCTGCCTTTCTGATCTTCACCTCCCCCTCCCCATGTAGTCTCCATAACCACAATGAGGTGTACAGATGCACTTTTCTTAACAAAATGAAACAAATCTTTAGGGAGAATCCAGTTGGTGCTTTTGCAATTCTATACTAACTTTTGATCCAGCAAATGCTGCCTCTAGGAAAAAAGGGGGGGCTCCCCTTTTTTTTGCTAATTCTTCCTCCCCTCTGCATTTCCCAATGACCCCCTCCTAAATCAGCTCCAGGGTATTGGGTAAGGTTACCAGACGTCCCCGTTTCCCAGGGACAGTCCCCAGATTTACAAATCAGTCCTCTCACAAAATCCATTGAAGTTGAAAAGTGTCACCGGATTCACTGAAAAAAATCTGGTAACCCTAGTGTTGGGGAAGCCTCCATTAGGATATATATATATCCTCCCTCTCCTCTTCCATTAATAGGCATCTGCTGAATCAAAAGTATAAGGCCACAAACTGGATTCCACCCAATACTGATAGACTATTTAAAATGCTTCTTTCTGAGTAAGGATACACCTCAAAGGATGAAGTTTCACCTACATCTATTGGTCCCCAAACTTGCACTGCTTACCTTACTGCTCAGTGCAGCTGGAACATTATACCTGCCCTAAGACCATGTGTGTGATTTGGCTTTTCTCTGAACCATGGTGACTGAGGATTGTGATGGTGGAGAGAGAGAGAGCATCTTAGTGCATATGTTAACGACAATCCCAGCACCTGCCCATCACAAGCAGGGTGATGCCCCTGATATAGCTAATTCCAGTATTCAGTACCAAACTGCATGCAAAACCACATCTATAACCTCTCGAGGGAAATGGTTCCCAAAGAGCAGTCATCTCCAACCTACATAAATTAATTAAGAATTCTTTGGCTGCTTGGAGGAAATAACAAGCCTGGCTCCTTTCAGCTGGGTGAGAGCACTTTGCTAATAAACTATGAATAATTAGGATGTGTAGGTTTCCTTTTGCATTTATTTAGCACTTGCAGGTTCAACTTCTTTGAACTTCCCAAAGCACAAGATCATCACAAAAAAAGGGAAACACCACTTTGGCTGGGCTCTCAAGTGTGGCATTGCAGTTAATTAATTATATCATGTCAGGATGTCTCAGGAGCTTCTCCACTCATGTCTTTGTCATGAAATGTCACTCAGGTACAAGCCTAGACCATCTCTGAAAGACTCTCCTCCTGCAAGAGGCGAGGGGTTGTGGGCGGGATCCGATGTCTGCCTCACCTGGCTGGCGCACCACGCCCACGGGCAAGCGCCCAACCGGGCAGCTTCGAGGGGGCGTGGTCTGCAGCTTAACTTGCTGCTGCGCCAGCCACGCGGCCCTCACTTTTCGCCGTCCCACCGCGAGTCACCCACCCTCCACTCCCTTAGAGCTCAGGGTTTCAGTTTCTCTCTTGGCCTTGCTATGGACCTTAGGTTGGTCGCCCAGGTTGTGCAGGGGGCCTGGTAGGAATTTTTCCATTTGGCATTAGGCTTTGTGGTTTTTTCGCCTACTTCGTAGCAACCGTCACAACTTCCATGGTATTGGTGGGTAGGTTAGGCATTGGAATGTGTTTGTGGTGTGTGGAAGGGCTAGGTGTGGCCATCGCCTACGCCTTCAATTTTTGGGTATTCCGTTAAAGGAATCCGGCGGTCGTGGATCCTGTCTGATGCCTGTGTGGTGGGGGGGGGCCATGGCACGACCCTCAGTGACATCAGGGGAGAGCTTATAGTTTTATTAGCATCAACAGGCTCCACCTACTGGTGAATAAACCCCCCTTTTAGGCTCCCCCCTCTCTGAGTGGGTGGAGTCAACTGACGTGATCCAATGCCTAAGCCAATACCTTTTCACTTACTGTAATCAATAAAGTTGTGGCCTTTCTCTTGCCCATTAACCTTATATTACGTGTCCGTGTGTCTTCATTCCACTAAGCGGGGATCGGGTCCTCGAACCACAAAAGATCACTTTGATAAAGGATGCTAAGGACAAAGTTAAGCAATAGCTTGGGTTCCCAACATATTCAGTCCCTGGTGGAAGGACTGTGTTACTCTGGATCAGCTCCGGGGGGGGGGGGGGAGGTTTCCAGTGGGCTGATAGTCCCCATTGCAGAGCATGAGTACCAGCCTATTTTTTTCTTCCACAAGATTTTAACTAGGCCCCCTCCTTGCCTCTATCCTTCTTTGTTCCCTTGCCTGTAAGGGGACTGGTAAGGAACTTCTTGGGGGACTACTAAGACGGGGGGAAATTTTTCTGCTTTCAAACTACACTAAATAAAGTTTGGGAGAACACTAGAAAAGAGGGATTTACAGGAAAGAGGAGTTATTTTGGCCCCATCAAGGTCCCAGTAAATGACTTTGGTCCCTTGGACAAGCAGGCACTGTCTCCTGCTCTTTACAGGAACACCAGGTACTGTGTGGTAGTTACAATTAGTCTGGTCACAGTACTATGAACTCAGTATCCATGGCCCTCTTCTAAGTTACAGGCCATTCCTCATTTCCTCCTCCCACAGGGCAGGTAAATACTAGCATTGCATTTAATTTAATTCTATTGCCTTATCTATCTCAGCAGCACATTATTATTATCATTATTAGCTGATTTTTGATTAGAACATTTTATAGGGTTCTTTCTATGTGGTTTTATGTACTATTGCTCTAAACCAAATCGGTTTTTTTAATGAATAGTAATATATACATATGTTGTTAATACCAGTTTCAGTCCAGCCGAAACGTCCATGAGAATATTAAAATCAATTAGATTTTAAAATGCTCGATTAGATTATGTACTTGGCTACATTGCGGCAGTAACCTCTGCATGCCCCACCCCTTGCTAGCTCTGACTTCAGGCAAAATATAGACTTTAGTCAATAAATAGTGAAAGCTTACATTTCTTTACTCTGAAGCAAACTCAGCTGAGTTCAGTGAGGTTTACTCTCTAGTAAACAATCCTAAAGGGTTACAATCCTAAAGGGGTATTCTAAGTTCAACTGAGTTCAGTGGCACCTACTTCTGGGAGAATGCACAGGATAGGGCTGCTATTGAACCAAATCCTTCGTATACCTTCAAATCCTTAAAAGAGTTATATTAAGAAGTTAGATCTTTAACTTTTCTGTTTATATTTTTTGTTTAATGAGCAGTTATCGTAATGGATTCACACTGTACACTGCTTGAAATGTTTGTGTAGTACACAACGTAATGTAATGAGGTTTCATTTCAGCTTAAATCTACAGTATCTTGTCCTTATAAAATAATGTGTGAATGGTGATCCTTTCACTACACTTGCTTTTCGAAGAATGAAAACAGTGCGGCCCATTTCATGGTTAAATCCACTATTTAGCAGATTTGGCTCATTACACTTGAAATATTGCATGTTGAAGTACTAACAACAATCTGTTTACATAAAAAAGGGATATTGTACACTTTCAGCAGCCTTTTAGAATTACTTAACTGAAACAAAGTAATCAAATCCAATGGAAAAGCTTGGCAACATTCATCTTCCTGAGATTTCCCTTCTTTTACATTTTCTGCAGAAGCTAGTTTAATGAAATCATGGCACTGATATCTAAATAAATATGTAAGTGGCTTGGGATCTATCACATAAAGAAGGAAGCTCTCCACATCTTGTTGCTATTTATACATTTGCAATTGCTTCAAATTTATGTCCCACCTTCCTTCCTTCTTTTTTCTTTTCATTTTTAAAAGAAAGCTCCATGGACCTGACAAAAAAGAAATGAAAGATACATTGGTCACGGTGGGGAATGAGAAGGATTGCACTGTTTCTTTGCCTGGGGACTGTGATGTGTGGGTTAGTTAGGGTTGCCAGAGCTCTGGCTTCAGGTGCTGACCAGATCCAGGCCTGCTTAGTTGCAGCACGGCAGTGGCTTCATGTGCCTTCAGACCATATTATGAGACCATGCCCTGGTAACTTCCTAACTGGATTAGTATAATGTGTTCTGTGTGGGGATGCCTCTGAAGATGGTCTGGAAGCTTCAGCTGATGTGCCAGGATTTTGACTGTGTCAACTTATTTAGATCATGTATTGCCTGTCTTTAAAAAGCCTGTCCACTTCTGAAGACAATTCAGTCTGCTAAGATTTATCATACTTTTGAAGCCCTACATGGCTGGGGACCTAGGTACCTGAAGGAGTTTCCTCTCCCATATCATCCTATCCATACTTTCAGATCATCAGTTGAGGCTCTTCTCTCTGTTCTCTCGAGTGAAAACCAGTTAGAGGACCCTTTTGGCTGTGGCAACTGGCAAATGGAATGTCCTTCCTAGGGAGACACACTGCTCTCTTATAGACTCGGGGGGGGGGGAGCTATTACAAGGGTACCATTGTGGCATTTTCTGTATGTTGTTGGGACTACAACTCTCATCAGCCCTAAAGAGCATGACCAATGGACAGGGATGGTGGGAGTTGTTGTCCAACCACTTCTGCAAGGCATCTGGAAGGCACCACATTGGCACCACAATGCTCATAGCTCTGTATAATCAATGCTTTTATTGTTTTAAAAATAATTAATCTGGTTGGATCCAGACTCATGCTTCTTCATGGTGGAAGGGGGCATGGAGGCGATTTTCCTCAAGTCCCTCCTCCCTCTGCAGACCCCAGCACTACCAGCCATGCTATTCCAGGGGCCACCCCAACTTTATCCAGCAGCTTTGGGGGGAGGCACATTGGGCTGCAAGGAGAAAGAGGAATAAAGATAAATTGACTCCCCCCAACCCCCGGCTCTTTCCTACAGTGCTGAATGCAAGTATGGATCCAGTGCTATTTTTCTAGAAAAAGAAGTGCTGGAGCTCATCAGGCACACCACCCTCATTCTCATATAATGGCAATAGCACCCACCTGAGAGGCACCAGAACTGAGTCCAGCGAGTTCCAGCTGCGGAAAAAAAGGCCGGTCTAAATACAATTTTGATGAAAGGTGAGATACAAAATGTTTTAAACAAATGAACCAGTGGGAAACAGTTTTAGTAATATTGAACCTTTGTGTGAGTGTAGTTAGGACTTTGCATGGTTGTAATGATCCAAGGGAGCCCTTGGATTGGGAAATAAAGAAGATTTTTGGTACACCACAGTGACAATAAAACAACTTTCAGCTTAGCTTCCTAGAAGTCTAACTTAGATTAACTTCAAGATCCTGGCACAAGTCCAGTGTTTTAGCAGGTGGTAAATTGGACAGAAAATTCTTCAAATAGACCCCGAGGAGCTGTTGATATATAGCACATGCAGTTCCCCAACACTCCTAGCAGAGACTAACCATCTAGTTTATCACTCCAGCTGCCCATCAGAGACTCTGAAGAAAATCAAAAGGGAGCCCTTTCAGTGGAGACAACGGAGGAAAATTTCAGATTTGAGGGAAGGCAAATAAATGATGTTTGAACTTGGCAGTTCACTTCTCAGTTAAATTGCTTTAGCAATCCTGAATTCCTCCCATACTTTGAAAAGACATCACAGGAAATGTTTAGCATTTCCATCCAGCAGTTTGTGATGAGGTAAATTGGGCTAACTCAGCAATGGGTACTGACTCAGAATACACAGCAGCACTTATTGAGTTATCCTAAAGTACAGTGGTACTTTCCTCAGGCTCTTTCAAGCACTTTGGGCATTATAGGCAAAATGGCTATCATGAATCATCAGCAATTCACAGCAAGATTCATGGTGCTCACTCCCAGCTAAGTGCATAGGATTGCAACCTCAGTCACTATAATCAGGCAGTAGGCATCAGTAGTTTGAGCAGGTTTTTCCAACAAGGAAACAAAATACATGTTCTAGTGTCATTTAAAGATCCCAGGACATCATTTCCAAAATTGGCCTAATCCTCAGCAAAGAAGAGGGGAGGTGTTATTTTTAAATCCCTTTGTCAAATTATTTAAGTACCAATCAATACATACATACTTCAAAGTGGGGTGATCACCTGTAGATGTTCACAAAGTCATATTCTCATTTTAAAATGCCATTGTCTTTAGAAAAGAAAGAGTTCATTTTTTCCCCTTCCAAAGACAGGATATAATATGTATAATGAATTTGATATAATGAATCCATCAAATGCTCCAGCATGTCATTTGAAACCACACACACACACACACCACTGTCAATAGTGTTATATAAGGTGCAGTAAGATCTGGATTTACATTCCATACACAGCCTTGAACTACATATATGGCTGTTGCTCGCCCTCTCCATCACATAAATTTGTGAATAATATGTCACAGAGTTTTGTGGCGACAAAGAGAGAAATATATGGAGCATAGACAGCTGCTTAGGTCCAGTAAGTCTAGCCCAATACTGTCACCACTGATTGGCAGTAGCTCTCTGGGTTTTCAGGAGGGAGTCTTTTCCAGTACTACCTGGAGATACCAAGGCTTGGACCAAGGGCCTTCTCCTTGCTGAGTAATGTGAGCTTCCACAGAGCACACCCCCAAAGGGGATATGTCCCATCTGCCTCCTTAAGAGAGCGAGCTAACATTCAAATGCAATTGAATGGTTCCATTTTTCAGATCACAGTAAGTGACAGTATGCCATCACTGGCACTGTCATGATACTGTTGCACACAGCACTCTGATGTGAGGCAATCTACGGTGCCCTCAGTAAGAACCTCCTTGTTATGCAGGTAAGAGAGCCCTTCTTAAAGTATTCGTAATAACACTGAACATGAGAAGTGTCCACTTGGATCAGACCAGTGACCCATCTCGTCCAGCATCCTGTTCTCACAGTGGCCCAACAGATGCAGGAGCTGAGCACAACCACACTGCCCACCTATGATTCCAAGCAACTGGTATTCAGAGGAATACTCTATCTGGCAACACACTGGTGGGGCCGGAGAGGAGGCCAAGTGTGTCAGGAAGATTCAAGGACAATCAATATGATATTTTGGGAATGATTCATGCTCTTATGTAGCTGCATCATTTTATGCTTTCTGGATGTCCCATGATCATGTTACAGTATAAAGTAGTTGTGTTCTGTATTATAAATCAAGCATTGCTAGTTATTGTTTCATTTCATTTTCCAATGTACTTTCCCGCAAGCAAATCTTCATTCTGAAAGTGCAGCCCAGAGAAAAAACTTTGAGAACCACTGCTTTAGTGGGATCTAGAGATTACCTTTTCAATTGCTGGGGGGGGGGAGGTGGTAATCTAACTTCTTCCTGTTTATAGTGCCTTAGATCCATATAAATGCCAGTGAACATTGACAGAAGGAAAGCACACATACAGTGGTACCTCGGGTTACATATGCTTCAGGTTACAGACTCCACTAACCCAGAAATAGTACCTCGGGTTAAGAACTTTGCTTCAGGATGAGAACAGAAATTGTGCTCCGGCAGTGCAGCGGCAGCGGGAGGCCCTATTAGCTAAAGTGGTGCTTCAGGTTAAGAACAGTTTCAGGTTAAGAACGGACCTCCAGAATGAATTAAGTATGTAACCAGAGGTACCACTGTACACTGAAGAGTCCAATCTCTGCCCATCCGCTGGAAGCATTTGCATTCACAATAGGCATCTGAGTAGAGGGTATCACATGCTTGGGCACAATGCACGTTTGCTCACATCTGTCTTTCAAAGACATCCTGGTTTTTAAACAAAATGGATTAGACTGCATCTGCTTTCATGTTGCATTGTAGACGCAGTTTATCGGCTTCCTCTCTCCAGTGCCTGCCTGCTATCACTGGCAGACTTTTCCGTTGTCGGAACTGCTGTGTTCTCTGAAATGCAGTAATTGTTTGAACACGGCATTAGAAGCTGAAGCTGAATAAGAAGCTGCTTGCACACTCCAGTTCTTGTGGCGTGGAGAGATGCCTTTTTATGTCTCAACATGTCTGCCAAGCTCCCTCTCACAAGAGCCATAAAGAACAATGAAACCCACCCTGTCCTCTGAAGAAACCACAAAAGGAAATTGTTGTTTTGTTTCTTACGTTTTTACCATAAGAAGAGGTGGAAAGAACAAAGCCCAAAGCAAAAATGTTGCAGTGGTTTCATTTCTAAAAGTCATTGGCTACATTCATATTGAAAGTGAGAGAGAGAGAAAGATAGAATTGAGAAGAGGAGATGATGGGAACCAGTTCTGAATAAATGGTGAGGGTTTGGGATTGTATTATGTACTAGCCATGAAAGTTGTGTTTTCTGCTTCAGTGGTGATGGACTTCATTGAAGGTTTTCAAACAGAGGTTGGGTGGCCATCTGTCATCTGTCAAGAATTCTTTAGCAGTGATACCTGCATTAGAGGGGCTTGCACTAAATGATCCTTGGGGTCCTTTCCAACTCTTCTGTGCTATGATTCGAGAAAACAAAACAATGACCCTTCAGTTCAATAGACAATGTATAGCTATCAGGGAGTGTTATCTAAGTAAATCTCAAAATGCCCCATCTTCTTTCCTCTTTTTTAATTATGCAGCTCCACTTTTTTGGCAATGCATAATGGCAGCCTAACCTGTGCTGAAAGAGCAGGATGAGTTGGCAATATCCCTCATCAATACATGAACAGTCCATCATGCACATCAATTCTCTGTGCACAGTTGAGCATGGAAGGTCACTTCTCTTCACCAGGTATGTAAGGTAATGTGTGACATAAGAGCTTCATGTTCACATTTGTAGGTGCCAAAGTCTAATTACGAGCATAAAAAGAGCCTGTCTAGTCCAGCATCCCATTCTCACAGTGACCAACCAGATACCTTTGGGGAGCCTGCAAGCAGGCCCTGAGTACAAACAACAACACTCTCTCCATTCTTGATTTATATGCCTTTGATATGCCTTAATTCTTCCCCTCAAAATCTTTGAAGAGTTCTACAATCCAAGCTCACTTTGTTATACACAAAATGCTTGACTCTCAGAGAAAGGACCCCTCTTTTAGACACATTCCACTTGGGCTGATATCTTGGTATTCTTATCTGTTTCCCCAGACTTACTAAGAGGATGTTGACTGGTTGCTGAGTCATTGTGCCCCTTACTTACCAGTTCTCATGGGAGTGAAGTCTAAACATTGTGCATGAAGCCCTTGAAAGTAAGAACCCCATGGTGTAGTGAGGTGCCGTGAGTCATTCCATTTTAAAACAAAAGTTTCTTCTTTGTCCTTTGCATTGGTGCGTATTTACCAAAAATAGAACATCACTCATACAAGGTCTCTGCCTGATTTGTGGCAATGCCTCACACACACTGCAACCAAGCCTGTTGTGCCCCCACCCCATACCACCCCCATTTGAGTCAAAAAACAATGTGTGCATCAATTGAACATGCACAATATGGCGGCTGCCTATAATAGATCATCTTCATGGCCTTCAGGATTTAAGACAGGGGCAGAATGTAGCCGTAAAGATGCGGCAGTTAAAAAACCCACACCTATTTATGAATTGTTTGCTATTCAAGGAGTGCTATTAGGAAGCAAAATCAGATGTGTGATCTGAGCCCAGATTATGTTTTTGCTTTTGGAATGGTAATGCAGACTGAGCGCTCGCACTATGACAAGGTGACAACAAGTTGCTCGCAAGCACACCAATTGCATTAACAATGTTAGATCATAGGCTTGATAGATTCTGAAATTGTGTTTTAGCATCTGCAGCCGGTAGGGTGGGAGTGATATAAAAACCTTGTGATGTGGCTCAAAATGCAAATTGTTTGTCTCTCATTGCAGATGAGATCAATGAATATAAAGACCCCCTGCTAGATTAGGCCAAAGGCTCATCAAATCCAGCTTCCTGTTCTCACAGTGGCCAAACAGATGCCAATGGGAAGTCCAGATGTAGGACCTGAATGTGTGCTGAATAATTGCATACCGTACTGAATTGTATGGTCCCAGTGCACATATGGGGCTCTGTGAGACACCATGTCCTCAACTTTGGTAGAATAAACTTTACTTGGAAGCCATAAGGCGAGCATGTATGTGTTTGGGGCAACTCTTGGGCTGCTTTGGGGTTGGATCTGCAGGTTCACTAGGTGGTTGTTGTTTAGTCGTTTAGTCGTGTCCGATTCTTCGTGACTCCATGGACCAGAGCACGCCAGGCACTCCTGTCTTCCACTGCCTCCCGCAGTTTGGTCAAACTCATGTTCGTAGCTTTGAGAACACTGTCCAACCATCTCGTCCTCTGTCATCCCCTTCTCTTTGTGCCCTCAATCTTTCCCAACATCAGGGTCTTTTCCTGGGAGTCTTCTCTTCTCATGAGGTGGCCAAAGTACTGGAGCATCAGCTTCATAATCTGTCCTTCCAGTGAGCAGTCAGGGCTGATTTCCTTCAGAATGGATAGGTTTGATCTTCTTGTTCACTAGGTAGTATCAAGTAATTATTTCTTCTCTGTGTGTGTCTCATGCCTTCCCTTTGGTACATAAAAATAATATACAAGTATATGCAGAGTCAATTTTAATGTTACAGCTGCCGTGGGACCCTCCAAACAGAGTCTTTGCATGATGGGTCTTACTGAACTTCTGAAAGTCTTCTTGAAGAGTGACTTGGATTTAGCTTTTAGCACCATTGTGCAAGCCTTGCTGTCTACACAGGTAATACTCAGCATTGTAGAAGCAACAGCTAAGAACTGGAAAGATCCCAGCGGGATGTGCCTGGCTTCTGATATGGTTAAGTTAGGGGTGCAGAACATGCAGCCACCCAGATGTTGCTAGATTACAACTCCTATAATCCCTTACCACTGGGGGTGGGTGGGAGCTGCATTGGAAGACCTACTAGTTTCCCATCTGTGCCAGATGTGGAGAAGCTGTCCCTGGGCAGATCCTTAGCAAGGGCATGATGGGACATCTATTATCCCTCTTGGAGGAAGAGATGCAGATGGAGATGTTAAATTTATGGGCATAGCAGAGCCCACTCTGGCAGCAAACTCATCACCATGTGGCTTGCCCATCAGACGGTGAATCTCTAGATCAGCACCAGCTGGAGCTGTGTGGAGACTTTCCATCAGGGTGATCTATGTACAATGAGCAGTTCCTAAGTGATGATGCACATAATAGCCACCAAAACAATGGAGCCACATGTTGGTGTGGCAACTTTAACCATCAGTGAAACAAATTCAGAAGTGCTGCAGGTATATACCGTATTTTTCGCCCTATAGGACGCACTTTTTTCCCTCCAAAAATGAAGGGGAAATGTGGGTGCATCCTATGGGGCGAATGCAGGCTTTCACTGAAGCCTGGAGAGCGAGAGGGGTTGGTGCGCACCGACCCCTCTCGCTCTCCAGGCTTCAGGAGAGCCCCAGCGCCAGCCCCACAAGGTCGGGGGACAGAGGGAGGCTGAACGCCGCCATCCCGCTGTCTCCCGAAGTGGTTTGGAGGCTGACGGCGGGGAGAAGAGCGCTTCTCCCCACTGCCTGCCCCACCACTCCGGGGACAGCAGGGAGACGCAGCGCGTCTCCAGGCTGTCCCCGGACCTGATCTCAAGGCGGGCGGTGGGGAGAAGAGCGCTTCTCCCCGCTGGCTGTCCCCGGACCTGATCTGAAGGCGGGCGGCGGGGAGAAGAGCGCTTCTCCCTGCTGCCTGCCCCACAAGCGCCTGGGGGAAAATATTTTTTTTTCTTTATTTCCCCCCCAAAAAACTTGATGCGTCCTATGGGCCGGTGCGTCCTATGGGGCGAAAAATACGGTAAAATGTTGCTGTTGTTGTGCCTGGTTCTAGTGTGGCTCATTCTTGAAATCAATGGTATCAAGGGACACCTCGCTACCTAGGTATGTTTTTTATTGTAAAGGTCACACTAATTACCAAAGAGAAAGTATCACTTAATCTGAGCATGTCACATTAGTATCTCATAGATTTCTGCATCCATATGCTCATTGTAACTTGTACCAAAAGAAAAAGTATGAGCAACCATTCCTGAATGCCACTCTCTTGGTTTGGCTCCAATGACTTTTAATATTTGTACATTTTGGAAAATTAATTTAATGACTGTGGCATTTTAAGGGCTCATACGAATAGCAAACTGACAAATGCTTGCACATCATTCATAGAAAATCATTTCAAACTGTGCCCAACAGCTATAATTGCACTGTTATTCAGATTGTTCAATATGTTCGAGCAATCAGACAGAATCTTTCCTTACTGTTCTAGCAAGTCAGCATTTTACAGGGGGGAAATCCATAAGGAGCAAGTCATGAACATCAGCCCTACTAAAGGGGGGGCATCCAATAATGTGCTGTAAAAAGAAGAGAGGGTATGAAACTAGATTATATAAGGCAATTAAGAGAGATATAACATTTGAAATGTGGCAGAGGTGGTGAGAAATGCCCTTTATCTATTTGTAATTATTATACCATCTCTTATTTTGCACATTCTTGCTAATGAACAGACATTAAGAAAAACACAGGATGGCATGAAGTCAGGGAATTTTTCAAGTAGGTTAATCATTTGAAACAGACAGTAATGTAGCAAGCTGCTATAGTCAGATTGCTGCTTTATCAGTATTGTCTACTCTGACAGTGGCTGTCCAGGTTTCAGAGAGAAGTCTTTGCCAGCCCAACCTGGAGATGCTGAGAATTGAACCATGGACCATTTGCAAGCAAAGAATGCATTCTACCCCAGAACAATGGCCTGCCTTGTGGACACCTAAATCTGAAAGCCATTCAGTTCTGACAAAATCAATGAACTTCAAGCAGACATTTATGCTTGCAGACATTTATGCCTGCAATCTAGGAAATCCTAAGAAATGATGTTTACAAATGACTTCACTTTTAGTAAACTTCTGACTTTGGAGCCTGAAGTGTGAAACAAAGTGTGTCTTGACACATACCCTGTATAAACTGAAACAATTCATACCAATCTTGGTGGCAGCTGCAATTGTAAATGCCCATGGGGGGATGAAGCAAAAATGGATCACATGGTATTTCTGAGAAATGCAATTCCATTAGCTCCTACACACAGCACTGACTACCTTCCATTAAACAAGGAAGTGGAAAGAAACACAACTGCAATGCTTGTAATGTAGTGTGTGAGGCAAAATCCACGCAGGCCTCGCATGTTTCATGAGGGAAAGTGGCTGATGTGGAATAAACCACCTCAAAAAGGGTTATCAATGTATGGAGAACACAACTTAGTGAAACCTGAATATGGACCCCCTTCACCTGAGAAAAATATGAACCCCAAAATACCAACATTACCTTCTTGTGCAAGGATGGGAGTCTAATTAAGTTATAAATGAAGGAAACCCAGAAGGCTTATACGATTACAGTGGTACCTTGGTTTAAGAACAGCTTAGTTTATGAACAACTTGGATTAAGAATGCTGCAAACCTGCAAAAGTATGTGTTTTGGTTTGTGAACTTTGCCTTGGAAGCTGAACATGTTCCGCTTCCCGTTGAGTGTAAATTGAGTCCCCCGCTGCTATGGGAAAGCATGCCTTGGTTTAAGAATGGGCTTCCAGAACAGATTAAGTTTGTAAACCAAGGTACCACTGTATACAATTCAGAAAAGGAGTCAGTTTTTTTCAGCCCCGCTCATTGTTCAGATTACATTGGCTTTGTTTTGGACAAAGGAAATCTGTTGGAAAGGTTATTACATTGTTGGTATGAAGAATCACAAAACTGTCCATCAAGTGTAGCCGGTCAGTAGACTAAAGCACAGATGCCTTGACTTCTCAAATATTAGAGCAACTTGTTCATTTTCTAAATGTGTCCAATTATGCCTTTCCCCCCCTTTAATAAGCCAAATGAATGAAGCTTCCTTTTCATTCCATTTTAATCATGTGCCCATCACCTCCAGAGGGGCAAACCCCCTGAGCCCTGTAATATTTTCAGGTAGAACAATGAATTACATCATAACGTTTTGACTCCCTGTTGAATGAAATTGACATGGTGATTCAGATGACAGACTGCTTCTGGTGAAAGAATCAAAGGAAAAACCATTATGTGTTCTAGGGATGTGCATGGCCTCATAATTCTCCCTTTATCTGTGTGCATATTTTAAGACAGGCGACAACCATTTTGCATGGGGGAGGTTCTTTTCCTGACCCCCAGGCACATTGGCAGAGTGTGCATAAACCTGCCCCGCCCTGTTTGGCCCTATTTTGGGGCCACTTCCAGGTCGGCCGTGACGAGCATGTACACAACTGCACGTCAGTTGGATGTGCTCTAAATGTTCACAGCCTGTATTCTGATCCAAGTTGCTGTGTGAGCTCTCTGCCCTTTGATCTGTGCTCCAGGTTCCAAGTTACTCTGCATAAAGTGCAGTTCTGTGTCCCCCATGCGCTATAATGGGCAATCTAAAAACAGCCAGATTAAGCCACATTGCAAGCATCTTCGTTTCCCCGAAATGCCCTAGGAACCATTGCAACTGTGTCCTAGCCAGTTAGTCCCATCTCACCGAGATCAATAGGAAGGTGGAATGAAAAGCTGCCCCCACATCACTTACCCTTCCAGTTCCCCTAGTCTCCACACCATACTAGGCAGGTATTGTATAAACCAAAACACATGCATTCATTCTTCCCTAGGCTACCTATGTCTCCATTACTGCACTTCCTCTGTTGTCTCCCTGTGTCTTACTATAAGCCCTTGGGGTCAGGACCTGCCATACTTCTTCATTGTTAAGTGGCACATATATAGAGGGTGCTATATAAATAAATAAAATCATCTCAGGGAAGGATGGCAAGCTGAAATGAATCCATTGCCCAGATTACCCCACCTCATTTAATCACTGGCTACCCATTTTATCGTATAATTAAATTGCAACAGTTAATTTTGTAATACTAAATTTGCAACTTTTTAAATAAAAAAAAAATAAACAACAGCACCTATTTTCACTGCAGTCAGCCTAGTAAATAAACTACTTGCTGGAGAAAGATCGCTGGCTTTTAAAAACATTAAGTATGTTCCTACAAGTACTTCTTTAATTAAGCAATAACGAACTGTCCGGAAGATTAATGGCTGTCTGGGGGGACCAGCTGACTCAAGACAGCTCATTACCACACTCAAGATGCCCTGCAGGAAGAATCTTGGTTTTTGTATTTGCATATTTCTAAAAATTCAAACCAGTTTCTGAGTTGCTCTGCGCTCTCTCCACTTCTGTCTGTGTTTCAGGCTCCAAGCATCTTTGTATGAAAAAGACTTTCATATTTCCTAGTTATAATTTTCAGCCCTTTGACCAAAGCAAATTAAATTTACAAGCACAGGAGCACCCCTAGAGTGGATTAAGCTTGCAAAATGGCAGACAAACAGAACCAGGGGCTTTTTGTGGGGGAAGGAAAGGGGGTTGCTTCCCTATATAATTCTTACTTGTGGGGGTTGACTCTTGTCCTGTCTTACCTTAAAATCATTTAAAGGTGGCTTGGACCTGTGTATTCTTGCTTGTACTTTTTTGCAAACGTGGCTTCACACCAGCCTTGTCAATGCTTGCTTGTTCCCTCCGATAGCTCTTGAAACATCTGACTATCCAAAATATTGGGATGCTTTTTTATTGTTGTTAAGGCAGAGCAAGGTAGGATCTTTTAAGAAGCAACGAAGCATTTAATTTAATACTCTGCTGCTGTGCTTCAAAATAAAATTCCAGAGTTCTTCTGTGCTCCCCAGGCAACTTTGTGAACAACCTTGTTATCTGCAAACCTAGAGATTCAGAGAGCTAGGAAAGGCAAAGCCATGCAAGAAGTCCACAAAAAGTGCAAATATTGAAAGATGGTTGTGCTTCGGCTCACGTATCCTTTCAAAAAGTGCAGATGAGGTAGGTTTGCTTTTAAATGTGAATTGAATTTCTCCCCTTTCCTCACCCCTCTCTGAAAGCTACTGAAGCCTGCCTTCAGCTGAGGAGTTCAGAGCAAGCATTGGATAGGGGCAGCAGGAAGGGGAAACTGGTGGGTTAGGAAAAGGTTCCATGTCATGCTACTCAAAATGTGTCCTTTGCAAATTGTATCTTCTTAGCCTCTATTTACCTAGGAGAAGCTGTGGGGAGGCTCATGACTACAGTGGGAGTAGAAAAGAAACTGAAAAGCCAATAGACTGAATGAAGAGTAGACTACAACTTTATTAACCATATTTCCAGCTGGGATCAAGGACTCGGGCCTCATCAGCCTAGGGTGACCACTAGGAGTCACTTTACATGACATTCCGAGACAACTGATGGATAAATATTAAAGGAGGAACTGGAGCAGGTAGAGGCTCAACATGGGTGATTCCCACACCCTTAGATATCCCTCCAAAGGTGCATCAGGCCACATTTTCACTTCCTGAGCTGCTTTAGGGTGCCAAAGGTCTTTGGTACCAGTCACATGAGGCTTTCCTAAGAGGCTATCAAGTGCTGAAACCCAACACACACTAACACAAAGCAATATTCCCAACCATAGCTGTCAACGTTTCCCTTTTTTAAAGGGAAATTCCCTTATTCCGAATAGGATTCCTTGCAAGAAAAGGGAAAAGTTGACAGCTATGCTCCCAACAGACATTGGGTGGTGACGGCCAGGGGAATGGAGTCTGTTTGAAGAAGACCCTCCTAGTCCCACTTTGCACAAGAGTAGTAGTAGGAAGGCTTTGGGGGCTTTTGTTTTTATTTAAAACTTGTATTTTCCCCCAAATTAGTGTTGAAGTGTTGAAGCAACACTTACAACCGTTGTTAAAATAACAACACAGCTAAAAATAATAGAAAAAGCACATTCCAATAATGAAAGCCACAAGGTCTAGAGAGAATATAAAAGTTCTGCTTTCAAAAAGTGCTTGATCAGAGGGACAATTTCCCATACATGCTGAGACTTCCATGGCAACTGCCCTCTAAACAAAAACATCATGTTCTTCTGCAGATTAAGGTACCTCATTTGCCCCATGAGCTCAAAGAACCATGGAAGATTTGGAAGGAGATGTCACTGAGACCTAAAGCATCAATATAACCCAAGATATTCTGTGTAATCATTTGCTTTTGTTGCTGTATTTTTTTGGGTGGGAAGCCTGCTATCATATTGAATTGTTAGTCCTTCCATGGGTCCCAGGCAGTGTTGGATTTACGTATAAGCTAAACAAGCTATAGCTTGGGGCCCCACCCTCTTGGGAGCCCCCAAAAAATTTAAAGGGAAAAAAACTGGATGTAAATTTTCAAAATATAAGAAAAAGCAAAACCTACATACAGCAAGAGTGTTTTGTGTCGTGTAGGCTCCTCTGATGTAAGTAATGGGCCCTGCCTGCTAGCCTGCTCCCTAAAATATCACTGGTTTGCTCATTTCTATATATAGGGTGCCTACATCCTGCATGTGCAAATGGCTTTAGATACCTATTAGGCCCATAAATTACCATATAGCATATATTCAACACAAAAAACAGCAACAATTTGTTGTTGACAAAGGACAGCTGGACATCTAAAGGGCCCCATTACCTTCAGTAGCTTAGGGCCTCGTCAAACCTAAATCCGGCCCTGGTTCCAGCTATATTTGTGCCACTTCCTATTGCTCTGGTCTTGAAAAATCTCAGCTCTGGGTAACTGAGGACCCCAAATAATGAAGCTGTAATTGGCTGTGGAATTTTGGAAGCTGCAGCTCTTAAAGATGGCATCCCCCTGGTGTTAGGCTCTGTCCCTTGGGTGCTTTCATCTTCAAAGGCAGGATGCAAAGTCGAAACCTTTAGCCTGGCAAAGCTTGCTTTCTGGCAGGTTCACAGCTATAGCCCATCTGCTGGCTTCCCAAGGTGCTTGTTCTCATTTGAATAGCATCAGAGGAATGGCAAAGAAATTGGCTCTCAGCCAGAGTTCCCTCAAAATGGTGAATGTTATTATACTCTTATGGACAGACAAAAGAAATCACTTCTTCACACAGCACATATTTAAACTATGGATTTCACTCCCACAAGAGGCAGGGATGGCCACCAACTTAGTTTGGATTTGATATCCCTCTTTATCACTACCCGATGGAGTCTCAAAGTGGCTAACAATCTCCTTTCCCTTCCTCCCCCACAACAAACACTCTGTGAGGTGAGTGGGGCTGAGAGACTTCAGAGAAGTGTGACTAGCCCAAGGTCACCCAGCAGCTGCATGTGGAGGAGCGGAGACGCGAACCCGGTTCCCCAGATTACGAGACTACCGCTCTTAACCACTACACCACACTGGCTTTAAAAGAGGGTTAGACAAACTCATGGAGGATAAGGCTGATCTCACAACACCATGTAAAATAAGTTATGGTCTGACTGACTAGACTGAGATGCTCTCCACCAATGGGTTGCTGATGAGCACACATGTACCTGCAATGACCTTCACTGGTGACCTCCCCTTGCTGAAATTAGGCTTGGGAATGTTAACTCTTGGCTCCCCAGCAACACTCACCAGGAAGATCAGCCCCCAAATTAGGTTGGGGGAAAGCAAAAATATTTTTCTAACATTTTTTCCAGGCAGGGATGGAGAATGTGAGTGTGCACGTGTGCCTCCTGAACCCCTGGCTTAGCTGGCAGCAAGTTGGTTTGCCAAGTCCCCAGTCCACATCTCCAAATTCCAACCTGAAGCACAGTCTCACAGAGATCCTGGAGCATCCTTCAACATGGGCAGCTGAGCAAACACAGTACCTCAGCTCTGCTTCCCTTTTATACTTCGCATGCTGACTGCAGCACCTAACCTTGATGAGGCATGTGACCCTCACCTGCTCCAAGCCTACTCCAGCTGAGAAATCACATAACTAGTGAGCCCCACCGGGCCAGCTAGGGAGCTGGGCTGTGGGCATTTGTCTGCCTTGGCCTCCTAGAGCGCCACTCCCGCTGCTCCCTATGCCTCAGAGCCCTGCATGTTCATGGAGACAGGGCCCCTCTGGCTCTGGTGATGGGTCCTACTCTGGTTCCTGTCCACTGAGCCCCCCCCATCCCTCTGTCACCCTTTGACTACTTCCTACACCAACCTCTCCTACCCCTTCCCCCGCTTGCTCCAGTATGTCCCAGTTCCAGCTACACCCCTCGCCAAGATCCTCTCCTCCTCTTCCTCTTCCCCGTAGTTCATGACATCGTATGCATGGTTATAGGCTACAGGGCAGACGTGTGTTGTTGCTGGATTCCCACCACAGTTTCTCTGTGCTCAGAAAGGTTGGCAAACCTTGTGATAGAAGTCTTACTGCAATTTCAAAACCGATTGTGTATTTTAGGCACATCCCACATAGCACTCTAAACCTAACCCAAAATTAATCCTCCGAGTTGTCAGATAAACCAAGCCCAATCTCAGTCTCTATCTTATCTTTTCAACAAAAAAGGCAAAAAATAAAAATAAAAAAAATAGAATGACAAATGCTATCTGACTTCTAAAAGTCAAATTCCAAGGTGACAGAGTGATATATAAGGAGTTGGCTGTTTTTAAACCCTTACATAGTAAATGAATGTAACCAAAGCAAGTAAATTCCTCCTAAGGAAAAAATATGTACTATTTTACCATGCTTTTGAACAGTGGAATGTGTGGGTTTATTTTATAAAGCTATAATAATAAGCCAGTTTCAGTGTGCGGCATGAATTTTTAAGCTCGCATTTTGACATTGAAAAGGATAGATAGGAATTTCCCGGTTATCATCATGTTTACATTAATGTTTCTTCAAATTGGACTACACAATGTTTCTGCTCCTAATTGAATAGCAAGACAATGACAATTATTATATTACCCTGTAATTGTTTTGGGTCTACACAGAAATTGGTGCCTCATTGTCCACCAGAGATGACACACTGAGCACAGGACAGATTGAATTCCAGTATAAGAGGTCTGCCTTGTCCAATTGGTCACGCACATACACTAAATTGTTTTTCCACTGCCCTTGCTCTTCGTTCAGGGGAGCTAGCAGTAAACTCGCACGGAGCCCCATTGCTAACGTGGCACCACCACCAGCTATGCATTCTGCACAACTGCCTTGCTGCCTTCACTGAGGCATCAATGGAAAAGGTATCTGCATCTGTCCAGTCCCACCTTCCCTCCTCTGGACAGAACTCATCAGGTACCTGCCTGCCACCTTCTACACTTCTAGCTATGCACTTCAGTACCAAACTTAAGAGTCAGAGATGTTGCCATATGGATGGGCCCCAACAATATAGCCTATCAACTGATCGGTGGCTAATTAATCATAATGAATCATTGCCGAAGTCCAGGAGGTTGGACAGAGGTCAGTGAAATGATGTCACCAGTCAGTGATGTTTCCTCCTTACCATCACATGAAACAATGTATAGCTCCTTTAACTTGCTCATTCCAAGGGAATCAAAATCTGCTGGACCAGGATTTCAGACACCTCTGTGCTCAATGTGCCTTGAGCAGACAAGTGCTCTGGTGTTTCTGGTCTCACCAATGGCAAGGATTAGTCTATGCCAGGCTTCCTCAACCTTGGCCCTCCAGATGTTTTTGGCCTACAACTCCCATGATCCCTAGCTAGCAGGACCAGTGGTCAGGAATGCTGGGAATTGTAGTCTCAAAACATCTGGAGGGCTGAGGTTGAGGAAGCCTGGTCTATGCCCAACAGGGTAGAGAAAATAATGCTCCTTACAACTTTAGCAATGTGTGTCTGATTATGGATCCAAAAGTGACTTACATGGGCAGAATGGCACTTCTGCCTGGGCAAGATAGTCTAAATTCTGCGGATTTCCCTCATGCCCCCCTTCACCATCAGGAGTAGCTCTTGGGAGATCACAGAAGCTCACAGGAGACTGAGACTGAGCCAGAGGCCTTGTGGGCCAGATGCACCCCCTCCATCAGCAATTAGTCTGGGCTGAAAAGCTTTCTATGGAAGCCAGTAGGAGTCTTTTTTCAAGACTAATTGCAGTGTAGGGACCCATTTTCAGGGAGCTCTCCTCTCCGCATGCACTGTGACTTCCCTGCCGAAAACACACCACACCACACAATCCCATGCTGCAATTAGGTTTGGAAAAAGCCTTCTATTCACTCATGCTTTTTTCCAAAGTAGCACAAGGGAGGGGAGTCATCTTCATGGGGAGCGCTGATGAGGAGAATGTAGCTACAATCTCCAGGACAATCAACTTTCCTCCTGCAATCAAGCTTGAAAAAAGCTAGTGTTCTCCCCCTCTGCCACCCTGAAGCTTAATTGTAGAGGGAATTGTAGAGGTGGAAATGGTAAAAGTCTGAATGCATGTGAGCATGGGAGGGAGCAGCTATTTTAAAGACAGATGCCCAACATCACTTTTTCTAAACATTCATGGTATCAGAGGGGAATTGAGTCTATTTTTCAGCCATTTGTCCAAAGGTTTTGGGTTGTTTTTTTACAATGAAAATAGAATAACACGTTGTTGCTCTAGGAGGAGGAAGCCAAACATATGTGGTGCTGGAATGCCAGACAAAACAACAGATAAAGAGTTTTGCATCAATGAATTTTTCTCTGATTGCAAAGTCAAATGTTGTGTTCTGCAAATGTGGCAAGGAAACAGCGGCTGGAGGCACATTAGACACAACACTTCTGCTTCTTCCTATAAGAAAATTCTATATAAAAAGCATGCTTCCCCAAGTGGTAGGATGTTCCAGGAGTCAGAGTACAGAGTCCAATTTCCTGGAAAGGGAGAGCTCCTGTGGCTTTTTTTGTTGCTGTCTGCAAATATCCACGCTGAGCAGAAGGGGGAAGCAGGCAAGCACCAAGGGATGGGTTGAAGACACCTCCAGGAGGGTTTCAAGCACACCCCAGGAAATGTAGGTTTGTTCAGTTAAAGAGGCCTAGCACAACAAATCCTCTTTAAAATATAGGAAGAAAGAAACTGACTTTTGGTGGGATCGTTAGGAAAGTGACAGGAATATGCATTGAGGAATGAATGAATGAATGATTAACAAGAAGTCCCCACAAGCAAATCAGGGCAGATGCTCATTGTTATGCAAATCAGAATGAACGCTTACTAAAGACCAGACACGATCTAACTCCCACCTAAGCTTTGTGCAAGCAAATTGGGATGGATGCTCAATAAATAAGGCTACCTTGAGTCTTTGAAGCTGGGTTATTTCTCCCCAAAGCAACAACACATCTTTTGAGCTTGCCAGCCATCTGCAAAACTAAGCATTCCGTCTCCTCTGTTGACCTCACTGCACCAGCTCCCAAGTGTTTCTCTTGAGCACCCGCCTGAGCATGTGGAGTGTGCCTTGGACACAACCCATCAAACATCTATGCCCATTCACTTCCTGGCCATTAAAACATCTCCTGGTCATTAAAAGCCAGTGAAGAGCCATCTATTTCGACTGACTCTGGAAACACTGGCTGACCCTCACTGTGCCCATTAGTAAGCAGCAACACGGCACAAAATATGGCCAAATATTTGCTGGACATCACACTATAGTTTTCCTTTTATTGCATCTTTACTCCCACTGGTCCTTCTGTCACTTTGGGCTGTAAAGAAAAATGATAATGGCTAAGAGGGGGCTGGAATACTCAAATGGGCCTGCCATGATAAATCTGTTTGCTTCTATCTTTTAAATTTCATTTGACCAGGATCATCTTAGGCAGCAGTAGACATGGTCTCCCACCCACTCATTTTAGCCTCACAATAACTCAGAGAGGGGGAGAAAGATTCGAGGTCACTCAGTGATCTTTGTGTAGGATAAGGCAATGATGGCCACTAGCCACAATGGCTACTTTCTACCTCCAGTGCTGGCAACAATACCAGTTTCTGGGAAGAATGAGGTTGCCCTCAGATCTGCTTGTGTGATTCCCATAGGCACCTGGTTGGCCACTGTGGGAACAGGATACTGGACTAGATGGGCCTTTGGTCTGATCCAGCAGGCTCTTCTCACATTCATGGCTGAGCAGGAATTTGAATCTGGGTCTTCCCAATCTTTCAGGCACTCCAGTCACTACTCCATTCTCACGGACGCTGTTTTGGCTTTGGCGGGTGTGAACAATATAGACTTGGCAGAATGCAGGGAAAGAAAGAAATCATCAGCTTGTGACTAATGGGAAGTATTCTTTGAAACTCTGAAACAGTTTCAAAGTAATTACATTTCCCTCAAAATATCACATCAAATACTCTCGCCCCTTTCCTCCTCCTTAGTATGCCTAGTCATTTGCTCAGAGGTTGCTTTTTTGTAATGAACAGTATCTAGGCCAAAAAAACCAAACAAAACAAGAGTCTTATACAAGTTCATGAATGTGCAAGGCCAGGGATAATTTGCGGGATAAAAGCTGCCAGTTATCAAAATGGTTTCTTTCTTACTAAAGTTTATAAAACTGGAAGTTTACTTAGGCTCACAAATCTCTGGAAAACTACCACCAGTGGAAACCAGTCCATTGGGGTTTCTGGGACATAGCCTGTGCACTGAAAACATCAAGCATTTTTATTTTTAAATCCCCATCTCAAGACTTTTTCCTGTCCCACACACTTTTTATAGCTCCTCAAAGAGGCATTTCTGTCAATCATCTGTTCTTCGGCCAATCAGCTCTCTGCACCACTCAGCCAATCCAAATCCGAAAGTATGGCTGCTACAAAGAGGTCCCTTCCATGTGTCTCTAAACGGGAAAACCATCTGACTGACTGCACTGCTAGAAAGTCAGCCCCAGTAGGAAAGCTCTTGCTCCATCTATCATTACAAGGCCTGCCCAGCACAGCCACCCTAGCAGATATAGGAGGAGTCAGGACTGCCTCAGAAACAGCCCTGTGTGGTAAAATCAACCTGTCAGAATCATACATTGGTTCTGAGCATGGTCAGGTGTTTCCCTGAAGGCCAGGGAAGCAACAGGGCGCGTTTCTTACTTTGAAGAGCTTTGCTTGGTGATTTAATTTAGTCTTTGTTTTGCGACAGAGAGAGAGAGAGAGAGAGAGAGAGAGAGAGAGAGAGAGAGAGAGAGAGAGAGGGAGACAGAGGGAGCAACAGATGCTTTCAGATTCTGTTGTGTTTTTTAAATGATTTTTTTGTTGTACTTTTTTTGGTAAAGTGTTGTATTATCATTTCATTTTGCATATATAAAACAGAGAGAAAAATCATAACATGAAAATTAAAAGAGGAAGGACAAAGCTATAAAATAGGCATGTAGAATAAGAAAGTCCAAGTAAAGACTATCAGCATTATCAGATTATCAAGTAATTTGTTTGACTATTTGTTTGTATTTTTATTGGCTTTGATCTCAGTTGCTCCTTCCATGAATGAAAAATTTCCATGAATGCAAACTCTCCTGGAAAATTTTTTGAAGGGTGGAATAAAAACACTGTATAACAGACACTTGAGTAATTTGACCATATATAGAGAGATGGATATATGTATAGACTGTGTACACATTACTGGCTTAAAACACAGTTATGCCATTATTATTATTATTATTATTATTATTATTATTATTATTATTATATTTCTTGTACCCCACCCATCTGACTGGCTTGCCCCAGCCACTCTGGGCAGCTTCCAAAAGAATATAAAAGAACACAATTCAGATCGAAGCTGGTTGGGGGGGAAATATCAAAAGTTTCATAAGAAACAACAGGATAGATACAGGATAGAGATGGGTTGCAGCTGAAGATGTCTGTACACCTTCCCAAACTAGCAGTGTGAGCATAATATTAATGTAATGCTTGATTGTAAACAAACAAAAAACAAAAACCTCTCAAAGTGGTTGAAAAATACCTCAAAACATTATAATCACCTTATACCTGTGCTTTGCCAACTAACCTGGCTCCTAGTTCATTTCTGGGCTGAATTCAAAGTGCTGATTTTGATCTTTAAACCCTTTTCTGCATTGGTCTGTGATACCTGAACGATTGCTGGCCTCCAGAAGGACCCGTAGGTCAAGAATTTCTTCAAAGGCTCTTATTCCGGCACCCTCCGCCATCTGAGGTGCAGCAGGGAGCTATAGGGGAAATGGCCTCCTCGAGGGTGGCACCCCAACTGGGCAATGCCCTCCCCAGCAAGATTCACTTGGTACCAGCCTTGATGCCATTTTAGTGCCAGCCACAGACTTCGTGTTTTCCCAAGCTTTTATGCCGCTTCACATTTCTGCGCCTAGGTTTTATGCTGCTTCACACTTCTTTTTAAATCTGCAGATTTGTTTTTAGAACATTCTTTTTATCTTTCAGTCTTTTATTTGTTTATTTACTGTAATGTGTCACTCTTTAAAGGGACACGGGTGTCACTCTTTATAAGCTACAATTATAAAGAACCTCTGGGAAACCAACTAACCAACAAAACAGGCCAACTGTTCAGGAATGATGAGAGTCGCAATCTAGCAACCTCTGAATCCTTGCTGTGAATATACTGCAGTGGAAGAGAATCCTGATCCACAACATTTCTTTCTATTCCTTTCCGGAATAGAGGAAACTCTGTATGTGTAGTTTAAATGGAAGAGTGCAAAACAGAAATAATTTTCCTATTTGGAACTGTGGAGAGGGAGGGAGACAGATGTAACCTTTGACAGAGCATTTCTTAGAAATGTTGACGACTGAATTATCCTACATCTCCCTCTTCCATGCTACTCAGAAGTGCAAAGGATAATTGCAGGTTCTTGCAAAGACATGGCAGTTCCACTCGGTGGCACCATGGTTCCAGTTTCCATGGAAATACCCAAGGCCGGCATAGTTGCAGCAGGATGTTCCCATGGTAACTTGTTAAGAAAAATCTGTGCGGAAGACAATGGCCTAGTTTTATAGTGCTAGCATGTGTTCACGAACAGAATTATTGCCCTAGTATTGAATTACACTTAGGTCATCCTTTGTCTTAAAAATACAGAGTTCCCATGCTGAAACAAGCAAGCGTATGGAAATGCTTCATTTAATGTACTGCATTCATTTAGTAACTTTGATATTTAATCACTTTAAGGTTAGCTTAGTAACTTTAATATTCAAGTAGCTAATATCAAGTAACTTGATTAGGCAGTATAGGACCACCCATATGGTTCCTGGATCTCAACATCATTGGGCAGTATAGGAAGCTGCTAGGGAAAAGTAGCTTGCACAGCACCACTGGCAGGATTGAATTGGCATCAGAAATATAGATAATATATACCAATGATAGGGCTGCCTACAGTTTACGTTGGAGGATTACCAAAATGTGTCAATGTTCTAACATTTTCTTGACATAACTGAAAACCAAAAACGTGTTTATTTGTGTTATTAAACTGAACTCGAAAGTTCTCAGGTTGCAAAATGTCCTGTGTCCTCACAAAATCTTGCTTCTCTCCTCCCCATGCATGCACTGGCGGATGAAGGTGGGGGCGGGGGGCAGTCTGCCCTGGGTGCCATCCCCGGGAATCTCAGCACTCACCTCGCACGCCCCGAGACGCGCACCGCTTGCTGCACACACACACCCCGACGCGTGCCACACCCCCACGAGCAGTGTGCCACGCCCCCTGGGAGATGTGCCAGCCACGCCTGTGGATGTTTGCCACTCCCAGTGGCAGAGCAGGCAGCCCCATGCTCTCCCCTGATCTGCTCCAGAGGTTTGGGAAACCCCTAGAACAGATTTAGGGGCTACATAAGGGGGTGGAATGGACTTCTGCTTGCACATCTAGACTTCACCTTCTGCAGTTCCTGCAGGCTTTCAAAATCCACTCCAGAGGAGCAGGTTTTGAAGGGGAACTGCAGGAGATGGGGAAGGAAAGTGACTTCTGCTTGCATGTCATTTCATTGTGCCCACAGCCGTAGGTATGAGCCCCTAGGATATTTCCTTTGATCCAGTTGACATCTGTCTCCCTCAAGAGGCAATGGAGTGTGCCTCTGGGGGTGAAGTCAAACTGCTGCATAAACAGCACCAAAGTGACCTCCCTGGGGTGCAAACCTGGGCTGTGTGAATGGAGGTCCTGGGCTGCCCAGACAACAAGACCCATCCTCTTAACATCACTGGTGTGGTCCAAAGAAAGCAGAGCAATACATTTGGCACCAGCGTGGCCGCAGGAGTTGCCAGGAGGAGGTAAACAAGGCACCATCCTACCATCTCAGGGACTGCACTCCGGATTTGTGTAGGCCTGACCCCTTAGCCTTTTCTTCTCCTGAAGATATCCTGCAAGGAAGCCTTTGATCCAAGGTTTAGGATCAAAGTATTCCTTCTCCTAGATGAGCTACCTTCTCAGGGTGACGAGCCCCATCTGCCCCTCACTTCCCTCGACAGCATGTGCAGAAACTGCCTTTTTTGACCTTGGGACCCACTGTTGATTTGTCTGCTCAATCCACTGGAGTCTGACTTCACATGCAGGGGAAGCCCCTAATTTGCTGAGGGTTGAAGACCCATCAGTTACCCTTGCCTGGTTTTGCCGGCCAGTCAAAGCCATTCCCAAGATGTGGCCACTATCGCATGCTGACACCTTCTGGGAGCCACAGGGGAGAACTGCGGGCTGGATGGGGGGCAAAGGTGGACAAACTACCCAGAAGGAACACAACATGTCCCCCACCAGAGGTACTACCCCTCCCTTAACATCCCATGCACCCCTTTCTTCCAATACTGCCCAGCAAATTCCATTCTTTTCACTGACATTTATACTGAACAGATGTACCTCTCTATGTGGCATTTTATTCAACTAGCAAGGGGAAAAGGTATGAAAACCGCTATTACAACACTTGGAGGCAGCAAAGTCAATGTCTTCGTTATAAAGCACCAGAACACAGCAAATCTCCCCACAACCTATTCCATATGATGCATGAGTACCACTAGAGGGCAATAAATCTACCAACCTGTAACGAGTGAAGAAAAAGGATTCTGAACTGAATCTAAAATGTTCATTAATTTTACAGCAATTGGTATACCTGCTCTTCTAAAAGAATGTTATTGTTTCTAAGATAGTGCAACTAAGCAGTTCCTTATCTGTCTTTAGTATTTAAGAGATACCTGTGGGGAGAGATCTTTAATGCATTCTTACAAAAGAGATACGTTTAAAATGCTAGCTCATCTAATTGTCTAGATGAATTGTCTGTTCTAATTGAATTCAGATGTTCTCCCTGAGATGCTTCTGGTAGTTTCCCTACCCTTTGGATAGTTATCCATAAAACCAAGGTAAGTGCTCGGATTTAACCCTGAAAATTAATGGGTATGGTTCTGCCAATATCTTCATCCCTATTCCTAGTTATTCCTCTAATTAATAAAGCAGGTATGTTTAGATTAATTTGAATGGGGCAGTGGGAGAGGAGGTCAGGAGTGGTTTCTTGCATACCATGGGACTCTTAAGCATGCATTAAAAATCATTAAAAATTAAATAATAATAATAATAAAACTATACTTTAACACACATACTCAAAAAAACCCATAGGGACATGGCACATGTATACTGCCTGGCAGCAGAGAGGAGCATGCAAGTGTGAACCCACAGCATACTAGGGGTGCATATATTTTGCCTGCAAATTGACCCAGGCTCAACTCTTGACATTTCTAGTCTGAAGGATCAGGCAACTGACAAAGTCAGTCAGTCAATCAATCAATCAATCAATCAATCAGTAAGTTTAATGTCCTAGCCAAAGGCTATAACAAATTTGTAGCAATCATATTAATAAAATAATACAGAACAGACATCCATGATATCAGCTGACATCCATGGTGTAAGACAAAGAAGATACCAGAGACACTGAGCTTAAATCTAGCCTAATTTCAAATTAAACCTCTGAATCATCAAAACAGTTTATAGCAATTTTATCTAACTTGTTTTTCTTGATCTTTTTTTGTGGCCAGTGACAGAAGCAAGTGGCATTGGCTGTCGCTTGCTTTCCTGTTGTCTGGGGGCCACAAGGAGAGAGGCAACTGGTCTTAGAGAAACCCATCTCAGACAAACTGGTACCATGATAAGCCTTCACTTTGGTTCATAACTGTTGACATAACCAGAGAATTGCATTAGGGGATAGCTATCTCTCAGTGATTTTCTCTTCTCTAACCTTCTGCCTTATCTGTTGGGTTGATGTCACAGGAATCACTGTGAAAACTGGATTGTAATAAGAATAAAACTCTTGGGCTGTCAAAAGGTGGCCAAATGCAGAGACCCTGTGCCTCTGAGCTACAGTTATGAGCCCACTTGAATCAAATATGGGTATAGGGTGTCAGTTGAAAAGATGAGCAAAACCATAGATGGTATCCTTTCAACCTGGAAACAAGGTGCAAAAACAAAACAAAACCAGCCTTGGAAGATAACTTCTTGCCCGACTGAACTAGTAAGGTCTCCAGGCACGGCTGGGAAGGATTCCTGACTGAAAGCCTGGAGAGAGTCATTGCCGCTCAACTAGATAAGCCAATGTAAAGTGGCTTCCTTGATTCCTAAGTTCCTTAACAGATTTAATAGATTTGAAATCAACAAAGCACATGAAGAGAATGGAAGACAATAGTTCTGGCAGGCTGGGTCTTCTACTTTGGTGAAGGCAATAAGCCTACTCTGGAATCAAGCAAGTTATGAACATTAGTATACAGAGCCACATATGGTTTCTCATCACTGCACACATCAGTAGGTGTATAATCTTGTTTTAGTTATCAGTTCTCATCGCCCTTCCACAATAAAGTGCTCAACAGAGACACAAAAAGAATACTGAATGTAGCATTCTTTTTTTTCTGGGGCAAGACTGAATTAGTAGCCTAATGATACTGTTGCTTGCTTGCTTGCTTGCTTACTTCGCCAAACCTTTATTAGGCATTACAAGTAGAGACCATCATAAAACACCACAAAACATCCATATATAAAATTTTATGATACTGTTGGATGACACCCCAATCTCTGGGTGGTGCGAGATTCCAGGCGTTCCAGGTGGATTACCCACGATCCATGTTTCCTTTTGGAAATGAGGCACAGCAGAGACTGTGATGTCTTGATGATATATGGCTTATTTACACATATATACAGCCTGAGCCTACAATGGAGGGGTTCACAGCATATTCACCCCAAGAGGGTCTAGCTTCTCCCATAGCGAAGCCCTGGATTCAAAAAGACATCAGACATTGTGCTTTGCCTGATACTTTGTTTCTCCCATAACTCCTTCCTAACCCAATCTTCTCACTCATGTGGCTGCCAATTTTCTACCTTTATCTGTTGAGGGAAGGGCCCCACCTATTCGCTTTCTCACACTGAGTTCCTTTGATCCATTTACAGATAGGTAGCTGTGTTGGTCTGCCATAGTCAAAATAAAAAAATTCCTTCCAGTAGCACCTTAAAGACCAACTAAGTTAGTTCTTGGTATGAGCTTTTCGTGTGCATGGTATCTGCAGAAGTGTGCATGCACACGAAAGCTCATACCAAGAACTAACTTAGTTGGTCTTTAAGGTGCTACTGGAAGGATTTTTTTTATTTTGACTTTGATCCATTGTTTACTTAATGGCTCATCACCTAGGCTATCACCTCACACAAGCAGCTTAGCCTGGCTTAATTAGCTGTTGGCACTTGCTGATTTCAGGGAACTAGAAGTGTCTAGTACATGACTTGATACACACAGATCTGGCCCCAGTTTTAACCCTCCAAGTCTTGATTAAGTTCTAACATTTACTGGTTCCAGGAATTTAGAAGTGTCTAGCACCCACAAACTCATAACAATACTTTTGTATTATTATTTCTGTAATACGAGCCACGGAAAGCCCTGATTGAAATGTGATACAACTTTAAGAATTATCTTTTCCCCCTTCCCCTTCCTCATAGAATATTCTGTTGCACTATATACTGTAAGCTGTGTCTTGTTACATCCTGTGATGCATCCCTCCATCTCTCCAACAAATGATGCTGGCTTGGCATACAAAGGTTTTTGCTAAAGCGATGTCAAGTAGCAGAAGACTAATGAGTGCTGCCAGGGAGGAAAATGAGGGAAATGTTATCCGATTAATATCAATGTTTGCTTTGCAAGCAAATATGTCTGAAACTGCTCTTAACTAGCACAAATTTGCAAAGCATTACAGTAACTGTTTAGGCAGAGGGGGAAATACAGTAACTTAAGGCTGCAATCTCAGGCACTCTTTCTTGGCGGCAAAGCCCATCAAATTCCATTGGATATGCTTCTGACTCACAGGGGGAGAAGTTTAGCCTATTTTCAATATATGTCAGTTTCACATAGGTTTCTCTGAAGTCTGTTAGGACCCATTTCTGCATTAATCTGATACACACACTAACACATATTTCATAACAAAGTAATACATCTTTTATCTCAATGCATCCATTTCTAAACATATTTTATCCAAAAGTGTGCATTTTAAAATAGCTATGAACTGTACCACAAAATTAAGGAAAGTGCAACATCCAAAGGATAATAATGCTCTGGTCTGTGTTTTAGTCCGGGGAATGCAAATTAGGTGACTCTGCTGATAAATCAAGACCAAACAAAGTTCCTCTCCAACCCTACTCTGAGAAAACATGCACAGGGTGCCGCTGTTGTGTATAAAAAGGGGATTTGAAATGTGAAGTGGTACTATGGGTAAAACATGCATTTTTCATGAATAATCCTTCAAATGATGTGCCTATCTATCTATCTATCTATCTATCTATCTATCTATCTATCTATTGCCAGCCCTGTCACCAGGCAGGGAGATATCTGCCACCACAAAGAGGGGTGGGGAGTGAGAGGAGAGGCCATTTTTATTTTCTGCTTCCATGGTCACCACCATGTCTTCCGTCTTTTCTGAGTTATTTCCCTAAAATGTTCACCATAGGAGAAAACCAATCTGTAGCACTAATTGTAGCTATTCTTTAGAGATTCACCTGGATACCACAGATCTAAAAATAAATGCTTCAATCAAATGCACAATGTGGATAATGTTAAAATAGGGTGGCTGGATTCTACATATTGCTTATTTATAAAAGCACTTCTATAGTGCCCTATCATAAAATATATCAAGGTGGTGTGCACTATAAAACAACATTTAAAATAAAAAATAAAAATGCAGAGACTCATTCAGGCAACAGACAAATCAAAAATTAAACAACTGCTAAGGCCTATCAGCACAAAAGAATTGCCTAGAGATGCCTCAAAGTTAAAATTGAGAATACCTGCTGAATCTCTGTTGGAAGAGTATGCCACAACAGGAGATCAATGACACTAAATAACCAACTTCCAGTTAAGGCCAGTCAGTTCTCTGTCATACAGGGGACAACTAACAGCACTCCTTCAGATCCCACAGTGATTGGGATGCTATCTAAGGGTGCACGAAGCCCTTAAAGTATTTTCAGCCCAAGTTGTTCTGGTCTTTGAATATCAACACAAGAACCTTCAAGGTGGCTTGGTGGCTTATGGACTATCATTGCAGATGTCTTAGCAACAGAGATGCTGTCAGCCATCCTCCCCCATCAGCAGTCCAGCCACGGCATTCTGCAGCAGCTAGAGCTTTGGAACTAGGTGCAAGTGCAGCCTCACAGAGATTGCATTGCAGCAATCCAGTCTCAAGGCTACCACTGCATGGAATATAGTGGCCAAGGTATCCCAAGCCAGATATGGTTGTAGCTGGCATACCAGGCAAGACTGGGAAACTGCGCTCCTAGTCACAGAGGTCATTTGGATCTCTAATGACAGACATGCATCTAAGAGTACCCCCCAATTTATGCACCTGCTCATTCAGAGGGAGTGACCCCTTAAGCTGCATGATGTTTATGGGGGAAATCTGGATCACTGTTGAGCCTATATATCCAATTTCAACCACCAAAATAAGATCAAGATACCTACAAAAAGCAAATCTTGAGAGAGAGGCAGAGAGATACAGGGGTCAAATACATACAGAATTGCTGGTGTTGTTGCAGCTTCAACATCAACAAATGAAACTGATCTGTAGAACTTGAAAAAAGAGACATTGCACATACTTTTGTAAACCAAGAAATCGTTAATAAAAAATGTTTTTTAAAAAATCCTTATGAGATTCATTCTTCCTTTCATTCTTGCCATAAGTTTCCCCTCTGATATAACCACATGTTCCTTTCAAGTTGAGTCCCTAAACAATCTCGCATTGTTTTTTTTGTGTGTGTGTGGAAAGAAATAGTTTAGCAAAGATGTCATATTTTCTTCTATCTTTAGTAAAATCCTTTGTTAGAGGTGAATTGCTGGAAGCACAACAGCCAGTTTGCGATCTCACATACAGAAGATGGGGGCAGGCATGAAGGGAAAATAAACCCTTGAATTGCCCATGACAATAGTTCATTTCTGCCAAACTTTAAAAGTCAGGTACATTAAGTTGGTGCTGCCCAGGGCTCTTATTAGCTTACAGTTCCAGTATTTGCTTGACAGATAACCCAGGAAGAGAGTAACCTTGTCAGCATTGCCCAGGTAATCATTACATAAAGATGGATGGGTCAGGAACAATTTTCCAATCTATTAGACTCAAAGCATTCCTTCTGTGGCATTAGTCAGGCATGGCTTCCCCCTACATCAATTTCCTCTTTGGCCAAGGATTAGATTGCAGGAATGTTGCAAGCAGTTCTGACATGGTATTTAGATTTTGGTTTACATAAAGTTTTGAGAATTGTTAATTCATCCAGTTGTTTAAGAAAGGATTCCTTGGATTCTCAAAGTTCATTTGTAAAAAGCAAATAAACTTCTAGAGCTCTTGTTGTTGTTGTTGTTTTGAGAGATACTGATATTTTATTGAAAGATTTTCATTTATAAAGAAATAAAGTGATAAAAGAAAGAAAATAAAAAGTGGAGAAAGAGAAGAGAGAGAAAACAAAAACAATAAAAAATTAGAAAACAAAAACAACAAAAACCTTTAAAACTCTTGTGCTTCTCAGCGTTGAAAGACTGAAGTCTCTCAAAGGGTCCATAGGTGATTTACCACAATGCCCTTAACGTACCATATTTTTGAGGCATTGTGGGAAATTAAAATGGTAGCCCTCGGTCACTCACTTCTGACTTCCACCACTGCTCCACAGGTATGAAATTCACGGCATGTAATGCCCTAAGAGAAAATTTAATGAAAATGATTTATAGGTGGTATATGACACCAGTCAAGCTTGCAAAAATTTATCATTTGCCCAATAATAATGTTGGAAATGTAATGAGACTGAAGGTACATTCTTTCACCATTGGTGGACATGCCCAAGGATTAAGACATTCTGGGAGATGATTTATAACGAAATGAAAAAGGTATTCAAATATACCTTCCTGAAGAAACCAGAGGCCTTTCTCCTGGGCATGGTCAGCCAATTGGTGCTAAAGAAGGATAGAACTTTTTTTATGTATGCAACAACAGCAGCAAGAATACTCATCGCGAAGTATTGGAAGACACAAGATTTACCCACCCGGGAAGAATGGCAGATGAAGTTGATGGACTATATGGAATTGGCGGAAATGACTGGCAGAATCTGAGACCAGGGAGAAGAGTCGGTGGAAGAAGACTGGAAAAAGTTTAAAGACTATTTACAGAAATACTGTAAAATTAATGAATGTTAGAACAATGTTGGAATGAAGTTATATGGCTTTAGCTGAAATGTTATAAGGAATTAAGTATAAATAGATTAATAGAGTGTTAAAGGAAAAAATAAGGTTAGAATGTGTTAAGATAATTATAGGATAGAAAACAGAGGAAGACGGAAAGGAATTGCTGAAACAATTAACAGAAGTGGAATACAAAAAGGGAGGTGTGAGGAGGTCGTTGAAATAAGTGAATGAAAGATAAGATACTGAAATTATTTGATGTGTTTTAAACTGTTTTGTTTTGTTTTGTTAGTTCAATGTGTTAGTGTTATGTGTTATGTGTTAGTGTTATGTAGTGTTTTTGCATTGTATTGTATTGTTCATTTTTTTTGTAGTGTTTAAATTGTTGGAAAAGCAATAAATATTATTATTATTATTTTAAAAAAAGACTTCCACCACTGCTGTATAAGCCTTCCAGGGCCTTCCAGCACAGGGATACCATTTACTTAGGCTGACCCCCAACCTGCAGCCACTTCCATTCATTGTGCTCTACATGTGACATGGCAGGAGTACCAACTTGGCCCCACACAAACATGGGTGCCCAGGGCTGTGGGTGTCATGCAATGTGCATAGCCCTCACACCAAAATTTGTGGATGCCTGGCCCTTTCATGGGGAATTTTGTGGGTGCTTGGGTACCCAGAGCCCCAGGGAGTTGGCACCTAAGTGACGTGACGAAGTGCATACGTAGTATTGAACAGTGATAGCTGAAAAATGCAGACGGACCTTTTGAAGTCTTTGAATGACTGTGAAGACTGCGCCTAAACTTTGTGTTGTCATCTGTGCAAGGATTTAGTATGTGGTTGACCATATCTGTGTCAAAGGCTGAAAAATAATAATAATAATAGTTGGTGGTGGTGGTGGTGGTACCCCACTCTGAGTGGCTTCCAAGATATATATAAAGGCTAAAGATGATTGAGATATAGGGCTGGTGTGTGTGTGTGTGTGTGTGTGTCAAGATCAGGGCCATGCCGGTGTACAGACGCAGTGTGGCTGTCAATTCAGCACCCTCACCAGCACAAAGGGATAAAAGCTCAGATAAAAGCCATCTAAAACTACCCACATTCCCTTCTTGCACTATGTAGAAGGTCCCATGTTCACTCTCTGGCTTCTCCAGTTAGAAGGATCAGGAACGAGGAACCTGTGTCCCTACCAGATGTTACTGGACTCCAACCCCCATCAGCCCCAGCCAGCATGGCCAGTGGTCAGTGCTGATGGGAGCTGTAGTCCAACAACATCTGAAGGGTCACAGACTTCCATCCCTGAGGTAGCCGGCCACATGCTCCTTCCCTCATCTCTACTTATGTAGAAGCTTGGGTTTTTCATGCAGCCATTTCTAGGACAGAGGTTTCACCATGTGTGTGTGCTGAGAAGCTAAATGCAGACAGAAAGTGCTGCTGTTTATTCTAGTCACATGGAGCAACTAACCTGCTTAGAGTGCCTTCTTATTTCTAAATACCATTTCACAGTGCTAAAACAAAAGAGGCTAACATTATCTTGACTGTGTACTAATCAGAGCCTGACAGTCAGCTTTTGTTTTGCTCACATCTCATCCGTGTATGGTGCGCTAAAAACATGGCTATTTATCGTTCTGTAAAAACTCTATGAGAAACCTTCTAAGCAGCAACTGAAATGACAAGAAGCTTCCAGTTTCTCCTGGAGGACACTAGAGGGCATTCGGAGTAGCATTTTCTTGCAATAATAGTTCCACAATGCTCACAACCCTTATCTGCAAGTTATAAACTGGTCTTTATATATATATATATATTCTTCATTGCTTCCCATTATCTTCTTTATTCTTTCACTATAGCACCCTGGCAGCTTGAGCAAAGATTACGGTTTAAGAAGAGGTATATGGGAGCCATTTGAATCCTTCTTGAAGGCTCTGGCATAAGATCAACATTTCCTAGTCGGAGCCAACGGCTGTTGCCTTGGTAACAAATCTATGATTCATAAATAACTAATCATCAAGCCCATAGTACTTGCTCATAGCTGAGGCCTGCCAAATATGCTGTCAAAAGGCACTTTCCAGTCAGAGTGACATGCTTTGGAGGCAGTCCAGTTAATACTAGTTTGGAAAATGAAGTTCCATTCCTCCCGCACATACACACCTCTATTTCATTTCCCCAAGCAGGGAAAAATGCTAGGAAGAGAGAGAGCCCCACAGTTTAGGTGCATATCAACTAAGTGCTCAAGCTTAAGACTTGAAAGAGCAGCAGCAAATACTTCCTTTGGCCAATACATCACAAAACAGGATATTCTGTTTCTGGCATTGCTGGAAGGCTGCACCCATGTGCTTATTGGAACACTGAAGATTGCTTACCATTTAGAGTGCCCAGCATGCGCAGCACTGTGCAAAAATAGGTCATCTGATGTCACTGTGATGTCAGGTGATTGACAGGTTGGTGGCTCCACCCACCTGCCCAACATGGTCCATGGTGGTGGGGAGAAAAAGATCCTGTCTGCCCACTGGATTCAGGTCCCAATCCCTGATTCAGACCAGCAATTCTCAAGTGTTGTTCCAGGGTAACCCTGAGGTAGCTTGGAGGCTTATCAGGGAGTTCCTTGATGAGAAGATCAGGAATGGTGAATTAGCTTTCTTGAGTGACAGCTTGCATACCACTACCTAAGCTTTTCCCACAATGAGTAGTCACAAGGGAGTGGTGGCCATGCTCTTTTGAACAGCCTCTCAGTTTATCCAGGCAACAGTGTAGCAGTGTAGCCTATCAAGTCTGGCCAATGCCCTATGTGAACTGAGTAGATGAACCCAAGAATATGCCCCAGAGTGTGCCGCCTCACAGGGAAACATTTAACTGTTTCCCCTTTGACTAGCAAATACTAGCTGAGATATGAATGGGGCAAATGTATGAAATACAAATAAACATGCCCATTCCCATCACATCTAGTTTGGTCCTCATTATAAAGACAGATTGTAAAGGTAAACGGACCCCTGACCATTAGGTCCAGTCGTGGCCAACTCTGGGGTTGCGGCGCTCATCTTCCTTTATTGGCCGAGGGAGCTGGCGTACAGCTTCCGGATCATGTGGCCAGCATAACTAAGCCGCTTCTGGCGAACCAGAGCAGCGCACAGAAACGCCGTTTACCTTTCCGCCGGAGCGGTACCTATTTATCTACAGTGGTGCCTCGCAAGATGAAATTAATTCGTTCCGCGAGTTTTTTCGTCTTGTGGTTTTTTTCGTCTTGCGAAGCACGGTTTCGGAAAAGTTTTAGAAAAGCTTCAAAAATCACCAAAGTTTTCAAAAACCTCAAAAAAGGCTACCACACCACATGCTATTAGTTGCTCCTCGAAGTCAAGTCGCAACTGTATTAACGGTTTTAAGAAAAAGGAAACAAACTTGCAAGACGTTTCCGTCTTGCAAAGCAAGCCCATAGGGAAAATCGTCTTGCGAAGCAACTCAAAAAACCAAAAACCCTTTCGTCTTGCGAGTTTTCCATCTTGCAAGGCATTCGTCTTGCGAGGTACCACTGTACTTGCACTTTGACGTGTTTTCGAACTGCTAGGTTGGCAGGAGCAGGGACCGAGCAATGGGAGCTCACCCCATCGAGGGGATTCGAACCGCCAACCTTCTGATCAGCAAGTCCTAGGCTCTGTGGTTTAACCCACAGCGCCACCTGCGTCCCAAAGACAGATTGTACATCCATACAAACAAACACTTTGGGGTGCTCATGGTGACATATTGGAAGTGGGGATGGGAAGACAGTGGTGCTTCATATTAAACAAAATGATTTATCAGTGATCGACATCCAATTTATTTGAGCTTTCTGAAAACAACACACACAATTGAACTGAAGTTCTCACTAATCTGAAACAATGAGGTTAAGAAAAACAACTTTTATATTTTCCAGGTGAGTTTTGTTTTTGTTTTTTGCTGGCAACTCCAAGCAAGGAGGTTTTCCCCTTCCCTATCTATGCACTTTCCAGTTATCAAGAGGATCCATATATGTGCTTGTGTGTACACACACACACACACACACACACACACACACACACACACACACATAATGGAAAGGAAAGGAAAGAAAACAAGCAAAGGGCCATTGGGGATGCAAAGCCAGGCTTGTAAAAAAAAAAACCCAACAACACTCAGCTAATAAATAGGAGCTGTATAATCAGTCTACTGGGAGGGAGGACATTTGTTTAATGAGTTTATTTATATATATAGAAATATCCCTGTTCTGTTAAGACAACATTTAAATCCTCTTGATGATTACCAAGGTTCTACTAGAGACTGAGATCTCTCTCTTTGTCTCTCTCAACTCAAGATTTGAGGGCATTTTTCAGAGTTGGCAGATAAATGCAATGGTCAGCACAGGTTTGAAATTTAAGATATGTTTTTCGGACTATGAGTAATTTAGTAACGCTGGCACAAGAAATAATGCTTACATATTGTACCCTGAGCGCCAATAAAGCAAGGTTCTCATTAAGGACGATCTATGGGGATTTGATTGTGAGAGAGGGATCAAATTACCGTTTTGCCAAAGATATTCGTACTGTGTTATACAAAAAGCCTTGTTCCAATGGCTGAAATCTCCTTATCATCAATATTTGTAACAGACCAAAGTCTTCAATTTGGAAAGAAGTTAAATAAAAACAGAGTTATATAGGAACCGATGTCTTTAGCAATGCCTCATTTCATATGCCGTTTGCATATATCTCCACTTTGTTTGGTAATTTGAGCACATGTGCTCCCACGTTCCAGGGCAGGAATACACATCTAACTTGTTATTTACTGTTTTATAAAAAGCTAATCCCTTTCAAGAAGTCTCTTCGTTCTCTCCATCCGCTGCATCAATTACAACATGACTGAAACCATGCTAATCTTTGAACAGGAACTTGCAAAACTATCACACACAAACCCCAAGGCTAGGCCATCTGCTGTGGCTTAGTGGCTGCTAGGTTGATCACGTATGCAGGAATATGTGTGGATCTGGATCAGAGTAGTAGTAGTTATTATACCCAAGTCACAGGAACTGGAAAAGGGCAAAAGAAGACCTATCCCTTCTAGATGTGTGGGCACAAAAAAGGCCAAAGATGAAGCCTCTCTTAGCTTCCATACATACATCTAGACCCTAAAGGTAAAGGGACCCCTGACCGTTAAGTCCAGTGGCGAACAACTCTGGGGTTGCTGCGCTCATCTCGCTTTACTGGCCGAGAGAGCCGATGTTTGTCCGCAGACAGCTTCCTGGTCATGTGGCCAGCATGACTCTGGAGAACCAGAGCAGTGCACAGAAACACTGTTTACCTTCCCACCAGAGCGGTACCTATTTATCTACTTGCACTTTGACATACTTTCGAACTGCTAGGTTGGCAGGAGCAGGGGTTGAGCAACGGGAGCTCACCCCGTCGCAGGGATTTGAACCACCGACCTTCTGATCAGCAAGCCCTAGGCTCTGTGGTTTAGACCACAGTGCCACCCACATCCCTACATCTAGGGCCTAGACTCTATGAAAAAGGGACTGCCCATTTCCTTCTTTGTTTTCTTCCTTCTCAGTTAATACAGTCATACCTCGGGATGAATACGCTTCAGGTTGAACGCTTTTGGGTTGTGCTCCACGGCGACCTGGAAGTAACGGAGTGTGTTACTTCCAGGTTTTGCCACTCGCGCATGCGCAGAAGGTCAAAATGACGTCACGCACATGCGTGGAAGCGGTGAAACGCGACCCACGCACACACAGATGCGCTGTCGTGTCTTACATTCTGTTCAGGATGCGAACGGGGCTCCGGAACGGATCCCGTTCGCATCCCAAGGTACCACTGTATTAGCCTTGTAATAAATATACAAGTGCTATTAGCTTATACAGACTTCCACTTGAGCCAGATTTAGGGAAATTGGCCCAAGGTGTTCTGTTTTGAGCAATTGTCTCAGTAATATAGATGCAAGGCTGGTACCCTGGACAGCTCCCCATAGGTTCAAGCTGGATACACCTTAAGAGGAGAGCTCTAATATTGCTTCAGCAACAGTCATCCTTAGACTGAGCCTAGCTCCAACATTCATAAGAGGAGCCTCCTTGTTTAAAAAGACCCCAGCCTACTTTAGCAGTTGTTGCCGCCAACGAAAGCAGGGAGACTGGGGTTCCAACAGGGATTCTGAGCGATGCAATATCCTTGAGGCAGAGAGATACTGGCATAACAGGCTGTCTTGCACAAATGCTTCTTGCTGCTAATCTGGAACTTGCCCCAAGGGCAATTGAACTCTTAATCCCCTAACTCATCCCCTGAAATAGAGGAGCCATAGCAGGGCTGCCATTGGGGGTGTCTGTTATCAACCTTTTATTCAGCTACTGTATTGGTTCAGCAGTCTTTCTCTTTCCAGATTCAGGAGATTTTCTTTCTACCCATTTTCAAGTACAGGGTTTTCTAATTATTGGGGGGTTGTATATTGGGGGGACAGTGATAAGTATGCTATGGAAAGCCTCTGATCTTTGGAGAGCTCAGTCTGATGTGTTTGTTGTAAAAACTCATGGAAACATAATCCGTATCTTCATGAACATTATCATCTGTCTTTCATAAGTGCAGGTAGATATAAATCATAAAACTGCTTTAATATCACAAAAGCATTTCAAATCTCTATTTCCAGGCTCCGGTAATTTTTGTAAAACTCGGGCAAGGTTTATCATATTTGTGGGCAGAAGCGGGGGGGGGGGACACAGACAGACAAAATGTATCTCCATTAGCTTTCATGGCAAACATTATGTTCAAGCAAATAACATGTACATTATGGGAATTGTATGAACTAATTATGCCAGTTAGACTTTGCCTTTCAATATGTTTCCAATGAGGTACTTAAATATGGGATCATGTTCGTCAGCTCAGCAACATATCAAATCACCATTTTAAATAGTAGCTTCACTTATTTCAGATTATGTTCCAGTGATGCAACACTGTAACCATGAAGTATGAATGAGGCTCCGAGCATGCATAACAAGCTAATAAATTAATTCATAAAATAAATAACAATTGAAGGAAACCTGAGAGAGGTGAAAATGCATTCCAAGTTCTAATACTGTTTGTTGATTCAAACAACCATTTTACATTATAACTCCAATAAAAAATATATGTGCTTGTTTGGAGAAAATATGGTGAGCTAGAAGCACCCATTTTTATAATTTGACATTTGCTAACACTGGTAGTCAATAATAGATATAGATCCAGATTTCAGGGACCAAGCTGTTTTACTTTGCAAATTTATTTCTCATTCATTATTTTTAGTTTTGAATAAAATTGTGGTGAAAGTAAATAAAATATTCTTATCATCATTTTAAAATTTTGAATCCTGAAAATAGTTTGGTTCACTGGGCATAATCCACAGTCCAGATCTTCTGCCTTCCTGTGGTAGCTTTAAGGATGGGTGGCTTATCCACACACCCCACCACGCTGCCTCATAATGCTAAGGATCAGCCACGCAAAATGCTTAAGTGTCTCTGGGTTGCAACACACATAGCTTGTTGCAATTCATATACCGCAGCTGCATAGCATGCTGTTGGGGAAGAAGCACGCTAACAGCTCTTACATATCAGTGCATTATGCTTTCATAGATAACTAAGCAGAAAATGTGACTCCTGAATCCATGTAAGATTTCCTGATCACATCAGACAGGTGGAGAGTTACAAAACCATTTCTGTTCGAGCCATTCAATTCCAACAATGGAGATTAAGTTTCAGGGTTATATTGTTGTTACAAGATAGATTCTCATCTATTTTCATGAACACAGCTCATTAGAAAGTCTTGATGCTCCCACTCGCCAAGGATAGCAATCTCAGTCAAAATGCATCTCAGAGACAAACTATACATAAGAGCAGCAAGCATTGCTCTCTGTTATGGTTGTCCTCAAGCCGTGTCTCAGCTTGGCGAAAGGTATCATGGAAGCTGCATAGCTGTCCGGCAAAATGCACTTCCTATGCTCAACAACAATAGGCAGAGGGAGGCAGCAACCTGAAGTGGTAGATGCTGCAAGGGCACATTCCCCACTGAGCCGTGCTCAGCCCAAGTCTATGTGCCAGTACTGGTGATGCTTGTTGCTTTCACACTTACCTGCCTCCTCCCATTGTGCCAAAGCATCCCACCTGGTTGTCACAAGTTATTTATTTTATTCCATTTCAAGTATCTGAGTTCTATGGGATGTACTCACAGTGTTATAGGATTGCAGCCTCCAGTACTTGAGGGTTTATTATCTATTCCTCAGTAAAACGAGTAGAGAAGATTGTTAAAAGCAAATAAGAAACATCATCATTAAGACATCTAAGGAAAATAGACTCAATAAATTAGAAGCACTGTCTTAACAGCAGGGAGAGTAGAGAGAAAAATCACACCTGGAAGTGAAAAGCTGCTTAAAAAGAAGATCCATCCTCCTTATTTTGTTACTTTAATGTGTTATTGAATTATATGTTGGTTTGGGTTTTTTAATGTATGTTATTGGTTTGTCAACATCTCTCTTACATCATGGGTGCTGGCAAATTGGATTTTAAAAAGGCAAAATGATATTAGAATCAGAATTGTCAGAGATGCACAATGGAAACTGTTTTAATGCTCAGGAGCTTGGCAAAGTCTTTTATATATATTATGGATTTTTATACAATGAATGTATGCTCTGTGTTATTTTGTTTATTAATAAGCCTAGTACAAGCTTGTTATGGCCTTTGGATAGAACAATAAACTTGTTGAACAGGTTGTTTTATGCCATGACAGCCATTTTGTGACTGGTTCCCACAGCACTTTCTCAGAACCAAAAAGGCTGACAACCCCTACCTTTGGGAAACATGTTTCGGAGCCCTGGTGTAGCCACTAAAAAGACCCTCTCACATGTGTCCACATTCCATACTTCAGAAGATGGTGGGAATTATACAAACCTTCATTACTGTTTTCATTGACTTGTGTTTGGTGAACTGCAACTATTTTTGATGTTACAACTGTCACATTAATCAAAGGTGAGAAGAAACAGTTTGCAATTATTTAAACACAGCAGCACTTCACTGAAACATTTCTGGTTAAAAAATGTTTCTTAGCCATTCTTACTTAGCATGTTAAGTTAAAAAATGTATACTATTTTAAAGAGGAAATGAAAAGCAATGGAAATCAAGCAGGTACTTTCTGTGCTTTGCTATGACAGCATCTGTACCTTGCCAGAAGGGAATATTGTTTCAGGAAATGGCTATGCAGTCATGTACATTTTGTATTTCCTTGGCCTGCTTCCAGTTAATATACTTTGGGAACAGCACACATCTAATTCAGAGGACAGCACAATCCGTTGCTCAGTGCCATCTCCCTGTGTAGGAGAAACCTGAACAAAACAAGCTAATCTGCAGAAGGATGTATCATATATTCAAAAACCCATCCTCGGGAGTAGACATTGCTGTACCTGAAATGCTGTGGGTGATTACTCTTGCATTTTGTTAGCATTATGCTGCTGATCAAATGGCTCTTGTGTGAAAAATAGCGACAGATGAATGAGTGAGGAAATGAAGGAAGGAAATTGGGGAAGGATAAAATATCACAGAGGAATCTGGAGAGAGGTACAGAAGGACTAACACAGTAATAGCATGAAGGTACCAAGAGTTACCTTTTCCTTTTTTAATTCAGTAGCAAAACGGTCTCTCAGGTGAGCAAACAAAGCCTGACTTTCTGTACTTTTCCCACAGGATTTTGATTAGATACTGGGCAACTTCCACGGCTACGGCAGCTGGTCATAGTGCTCCGACTCTGGTGCAAGGCCACACTGCTTTCTCCTGGAAAAACCTGCAGGTTAGCGCTGAATCAGAACAAATGGCAATTCAGCGAATTGCCGTTTATTCCAATATAGTGCTAGAGAGTGGGTTTTCTGGGTGAAAGCGTGGGCAAAGGCGAAACCACTCAGACCCATGCTCTCTAGGCATGGGACAAATCTGCACATATCTTATTGACTAGTGAGGGCAGAGTGAAGGACTTGCCATCAGACGTTGCAAAGGGAAATTCAACAAGGGGGAAACGCCTAGATTAAAAAATATATTGTTGTTGTTATTATTCAAAAGGAATAATAATATTCCTGTAAGGACAGGATGCTGGACTAGATGGGCTACTGGCTTGATCCAGCAGGCAGGTGTTTTTTACATTTTAGCTTCCAGGGTGGGACCCAATCCAGCCCTTCAAAAATTCAGTGAAAGCCTATACCATGACTTCTACCTTGGCCAGTGCAAGTGACAGAGATACGGGTGTGATGGTTGTCTCTACCACTTCATTCTATCTCTCTGTGTCCTGGACAAAGTTGGCTTGTTCTAGCAATGAAGGCTGGTCCACTGGGCCAAATGGGGCACTAATTCACCAAACTCAGTTGCCGCTCACCTCTATGCCTTCTTACTTACAACCAGTCCAGAGGGTGGCCCTGGCAGTCAGTTTCCTCCTCCTCCTTAGTCTTAGCATTGCCCCTGAAGAACTCAGGGAGGAGGAGGAGGAGGAGGAGGAGGAGGAGGAGGAGGAGGAGGAGGAGGGGGAGACAAAACTAGAATTAATTGACACTGCCTGTCATTGTTTCTGGCTCCATCTGCAGTTGGCCTTCCTGCCTTCTGACCCACCAGTCACCAACTGTCAGGTGTGTGTGTGTGCCAGGCCCTGTGACCAACAGGACTTTGCAGGACTGGGGCCTTCTAAGTTTGTTCTGAAGAGGCAAGGCACAGCCTCACAGGTGAGGCTGATTGGAAACTCACAGCACCTGGTGGCAAGAGCTGGGAAGGGATATAAGGTCAGCATTTCCCTTCAGGTCTTTGCCACAGCAACATGTTGCCTGCCTTGCTGCGTTTGACTCCTTGCTTCTTGATCCAACTTAAGCATGTTGGTTATATGAGGCTGGTTATCCTACATTTCACACATAAGGAGTTGCCTTTTGCCAAGTCTGTCCATCCATCCAGTTCAGTATTGTTTGCACTGACTGGCAGAGACTCTCCGCAGTTTCAAACAGAAGTGTTTCTTAGCTATACCTGGAGATGCCAGGGGTTAAAACTGGGATTTTTTTTTTTATGCAAAGCATGTGTTCTGCCACTGAGTTACAAGCACTCCAACAGCAGGAGAGCAACTCCAATGTGCTTTAAGTGGCATGTGTGAAATCAGTTTGCGTCAGTAAACAGTCAACAGTATTACTGTTGCTGGAATTAGCAATCCTGGGCAATGGTCCATAGTTTATTAACTTGTATTTGAATCAAGCTGATAATGAATGGTTCCTTTGCTCTCCATACCCTTGGCAACAAAATGTTGTTGTCATGAGCTGGCAATAATCGAGGTTCACCTTTTCAACACTACTGCTGGTGAATGAAAAGCTATGACTTGAATTCTAAAGGCCATGACTGAATGAAGCTAACAGCATATCTCTGCCTTTGAGAATGTACATTTCAAAGCTGCTTTCACTTTTGCACCAGTTATTCAAGTCTTGCCTTGTTTACTTCTTGCACACAATCACAAAGTAGACCTACAGATTTCAGTGACAAGGCTCTTTAAAAAAGTAATTTAAAAACTGCAGCCAAAAAAGTGTTTGATAAATATAAATCTACAGTGACTAAAGATAGTTTTTTTTAAAAAAAATAAAGTTCCAGCATATATGAATACGTTACAAAACCATCCAATTTTATTGGTTAAAAAAATTCAAAACACTACATTTTGAATACAGGAAGCATCTGATGGAAACTGATATAAAATATGAATGAAAATTGCATCCCTGGTTATTGCAAATGAAAACGCTATTCAGTAGAAAAGTGTTAGGAATGCAACAGCATCAATTTGACACTGGTAACGTTACATTTCATCTGGCTGATAGAGGAAGAAATGTGATCTTTTTTAAAGGGGAAAAAATGTTCACAGCATTCTGATTTAGTCTGATCAGTTGTATTGATTTAGCAATTAGCTATCATTTACATTACAGGTCTATTCAAGTTGGAAAATCACAGATTACCGTTTTATGATCATATCACAATTCTAGTTCAGATCAGCAAAGCTGATTCCAAACCTCTGAAGAGCACAAAGGCTGGCCCTATTACTGCTTATGCCATTCTCTTTCCAACCATTTTCAGCTGATTTCAATGTGTCTTACTTTAGACCTACTGATAGAAAACCCAAAAAAAATCAGGATACCACACGTGATAAGATGCAAATAAAAAAGGAAAGGGTGGTTGAGAAAATTGATAGGAAAAGCTATGTCCAAACAAGAAATAAATTATTTTATCTCCTTTATACCAGCATCATAAACAAAACTATTAACAGGAACTGTTTGATATTTGGGGCATCATGAGGAGAAGATTTTGAATCACCTGCAAGCCACCTTACCCCACACAGTTTTCAACTATCTCTGTGGCAGCCTGCAGCATATTTGCAGAGAAGTAAGTTCCAGCAGTTCTAGAAAGAGTCTGGGAGAATAAGCCAGCACAGAGTAAGTAAAATTAGCCAGCAATTGAGATGGCAGGCTTAGAAACAGTGAAGAGGTATGTGTCAAGTCAATAGCAAACTGGGAGAGAGGCAGGCAATCTCAGGAGCTGCTGCTGTCCAAGTTAGTGCCTCAGCCAGGTCTACTGTCAATGTGAAAGTTGAGACAGTTTGAATGGATCCCTACCATTAGACAGTGAGGTGGCCTTCACAGGCGTCAGATTAAAGTTTTACAACAGGGTGGCAAATTTTTATTTTATTTTTCTAGTTTTACTACTGCCAGGGAGAGGTAAAGCAACTTGTAGAATTTCTGGCCTTGGCAGTCTATTCTGGTCTTGACAGTCTATTGTGGGCAGTATCCAGCTAAACAGTTCTGCTAGCACACAGACTGTTAGCCTCCCCACCCTCACCTCTTGATTATGTTATATGGCCACTGAGACCATATAACACCAGTCCTGAAAGACCTACATAGGCTCCTAAGCACAATTCAAAGTGTTGGTACTGACCTTTAAAGCCCTAAATGGCCTCGGCCCAGTATACCTGAAGGAGCGTCTCCACCTCCATCGTTCTACCCGGACACTGAGGTCCAGCACCGAGGGCCTTCTGGAGGTTCCTTCACTGCAAGAAGTGAGGTTACAGGGAACCAGGCAGAGGGCCTTCTCGGTAGTAGCACCCGCCCTGTAGAACGCCCTCCCCTCAGATGTCAAGGGAATAAACAACTCTCTGGCTTTTAGAAGACATTTGAAGGCAGCCCTGTTTGGGGAAGTTTTTAATGGTTGATGTTTTATTGTATTTTTAATATTCTGTTGTGAGCTGCCCAAAGTGGCTGGGGGGAAATATTTTTATTATTATTACTACTACTACTACTACTATATCTATTTGGCTTCACATAATGTGCTACTTTTGAACAGAGTATCAAAAATAGAGAAAGTTTTGTGCAGTCGTGCTTCACATCATAGACAGCCAACTTGAGTACTACTCTATGTTCCAGACCATGGGTAGGCAAACTAAGGCCCAGGGGCTGGATCCGGCCCAATTGCCTTCTAAATCTGGCCCAAGGATGGTCCAGGAATCAGCGTGTTTTTACATGAGTAGAATGTGTGCTTTTATTTAAAAAGCATCTCTGGGTTATTTGTGGGGCATAGGAATTCATTCACAGGTGTTTTTTTCAAAATATAGTCCAGCCCCTCACAAGGTCTGAGGGACAGTGGACCAGCCCCCTGCTGAAAAAGTTTGCTGACCCCTGATCTAGACAGAGGTTGGGAAAGCAGGAGTGGTAAGCTCCATAATCAACTTGTCCCTAGTAAACAGTAAGGCTTTCATGTCATTAGAAAGAAATCCATGCATTTATGTATTATCACAGAACATGAAGGTACATAGTCTCTATTTCTTAACACTTGAAAACATTTTTGATAGAGCCACCAGAGGCCAGATGAGATTAATTCAGTTGACCATTTACACTCTGCATGAAACTGTTGTGTTTGGGGAAAAGCATGCGCACAAATCAAACATAGACAGTATACTGTTGATCATAAACGATCAATTTTATATCTTGTGGGCTGTCTCCAGCTAATCAGCTATGCATTGGAATTTCTCTACCCACTTCTCTGCCTGTGCAATCTCTAAATATATCTGGGGGTCCCCCAACGCTCTGGAGTAGGTTTACTGGGTGTGCAGGGGGTGTGCAGAGAGAGGAGGAGGTACTGAAGTTCTATTGCATAGCTAAAAGTCCTTGAGCTAGCAGAACTGTTTAGTTGAAGACCACCCTGTACCACCCCATATGGTATATACTGAGGTGTATACACCATTCTCTCCAGCTTGATGACTTTCTAAACAAATAAACAGGAGAAAACAAACTTGTGACCCTGCGTATAAGCAAATTAAAGTATCCCCTATGAGAAAATGAATTGCCAGCCCGAGTGATGCTTTACCAAGCACGGAACCTGCAGCCATTCATCTTCTGTTAGCGCATTTTGCTATAAGAGATCATCCAAGATGCAACATGTTATGACTTCCATAGTTACAGCCACTGGCAGAAAGCTACTTTGAACACTAGAGAGAATCCATCTATTTTGCAATGGTCAAGTAGCACAGAAGTGCGAGGGCAGATTTAATAAGCGAGAGACACCTCTGCACCATTTCTCAACTTAACACTATTAGCCATTCAGGATATATGAAGCAATATATGAACTTGCGTAACATTTCTTAACCCCTGTCAAACACACACACACAATGTGCCTGGAAACCAAAGCAGAGGAGGCCCTATCCTATAGAACCAAAACATGGGAGCTGAAAAAAGTGTTGTCCACATAAGATCCATCCTTTTTTTTTCTTTCCCCCACTAGCCTGTCCTATTACAAGAAGACATGAAGTAGTGAAATTGAATTCTATTGCTAGGCAGAAACTATTTCAGTCACCTTTAGTGTGTTTCAGCTGTCACACACCTGTCATCTATCAAAAGGCACCAAGCGCATCACAGAACAGGGCATGATGGAATACATAGACTGAGGTGGTTGGCTCTGATACACTCTCCTCCACCTCTTCTAACAGCACACAATGTTAGTTCAATGTTTTCTTCCTGTTGCTGTGTGACTATCATTTACCTTACAAAGCACACACTGCAGCTTGAACACACAGGAGGATTTCTGTGGCCTGGTGGGCGGTACTTAAGATTTTTCAAAAATTACCTTTTTGTGATTCATCAGTCAACAGTTATTAAGGAACAACAAGCACAACAAACACAAACATAAGAATCCAATGTTCTAGATGCAGTTAGGGAAAAGGAACTTAAACCTTTCGTTTGGTTACTTGTAAAGCTGCCATTGCACCAATTCTCTAATGATAGTGAATTTTATATTGGGGGAATATAATAAGGGGGAGGAGGACAGAGGGAGAAAAATAGCTGCTTGTTGCCAGATGTAGCAGGTGCATCACAGTGAGCTTCCCCCCCCTCCATCTAAATGCTTTGTGAACATTTTGCAGAGTTCTCAGCAGAAAATCTGCCCCGCTTTTACCCTTAAGTGACACATCACCCCACATTTACCTATAGAACATCTCCTGCTAATTTCTAATGGAACTTTATGGCACCACTTCTAAGCCACTAATCAACCACACAGGTCTTTCCTTATGCTCAGTTCTGGGGACACCATTTCTGCAAAAGACGAGAAACCGAACACATTTCCCTGAACTTTCCCACCTTCAACATTACAGCGGACTTGTGGGGGGAAGCCAGCTGTCATTTGGGATAAGGAGGGAAACAAACAGCAAGTTGATAACATTGTCAGTTCAAGCGAACACCAAATGGTTATGAAGGAAAGTGCCAGTCTGACGCCTCAAAAGTAAACACTGATTTTAATAGGGCAAAGGCTGTGAAGCTTTTCTAATGAGAAGGCAACAGTAAGTTTAGGAATTGCCTTGCCTAATTTTGTCTACCTGGTAAGGAGGGGTGATGTCAAAGGCTGCAAAACACAGTACCTGTCATAACTCCACCGACTGTAAGACATCGTCCTGTTGCCACTGACACCATCCATTCTTTGCAGCTGAGTGCTTGCTCCTACTCCCTGCAGTCTCTCCGATTGTCTAATCAAAAGAATGGCTGAAAAGAGTTCCTTTTAAAAAGAAGGAAGGGGAGAGACAGAGACACCTGCCTCTGAAAATCCTGTCCGACTGGAAAGATGCTGTACAACACCTATAAGCACTGAACAGTGGGACTAGAATTAAATGCACAGCAACCAATTTAGTAGAGGTTCACAATTGAAGGAATGTACCACTGTCTGTTCAAGAGTAGGGGATTCTCCCCGAGCTGCGATTCATATGTTCTGTGCCAATGTCTGGAACATGATTTCAGCTGTTTCTCTGGCAATACAAGATGACGGTGGCAGACAATAGGATTATGCTGAGGAGCTTTCAAATGTTTGTACAAATGTGCAGCCGTGGATAGGAGAGATGTAACTCCTGCTGCAGCATTTCTTTGTTATTTATGCTCGTTTCCACAGATACAGCTCCATCTTCCTCCCCCCCCATCACTTTTCTCTGGCCAATAACATAATCCCTAGATCTTTCAAATGCTACCTTCAGATGGACATGTAATAATGATGTCCTCTGCGTATTAGCTGAAATGAAGCACCAGCCCCAGAGTAACTTGTTCAATGATTTAGCTGTGTGAAGAGCACTCTGTTTGTTTTGTTTTTGACAAAAAGCACACTTCTAATCCTGTTTTCTGTATATATGCAAATGAGCCACAAACCCCAGTGCGGTTCTGTTTGTTTTTAATTCTAGTGCTTGACATGCAACACTTTAATTAAAAAAAAAAAAAACTAAGCCACTAACTGGCCAGCCCAAAGAATGCTGAACTCAGTAACATGAGAGCCACAACCAGAGACTTTGCTTTCATTGCTCCAAATGACAGCGTAGTAGAAATACTTCTCATGCTTAACATATCAAAGCACTGCATTTATTTCATGTAAAATAAACCTGATCTTGTTGTTATTATTTATAATGGGACCATTCATGTTCATGATCCTCCACAAAGCCAAATGCCTCCTCATCACATTGACTACAGTCTCCTTCTTGTTCCTTAGCATGGGAACAATACTTTAGATACGTGAATATCTGTGATGAAAGGGAAAAGAGAGGTTTCACCTTATATAGGGATAGCTTGTAAAGTATCTTTGGCAGGGATGAGGAACCTCTGGTCTACAAATCTAATGGGTCTCCCCATTTGGCCTGTGAGGCTGTTTTGGCCAAGCTACACATACATACATGCCATCATATTGTTGAGTTTGGGAATAGCAGCACTCCTTGAGCTGCTTGAGAGAATGGAGCAGCGACAAAGCCAGTGGTTCAAATAAAACAACCGCAAGCAGAGTGGGCAAGAAGCCTCTTTGTAGAAGAAAGTGTGACTCCAATGTGAGCTGAGGGTCCTTCTGGATGAGATGCTACAGGGGGGTGAAGGTGACCCAGGAGCCCAGTTGTGAGGCATCCATGAAGCATTTGAGAGATGTTGGGAGTAAGCAGAGAAGGGAATTCCTGGCTGCCAACTTGGGGGACACTAGGCTGCTGATCCTGGAGAAGGTCCCCTAGATAAGGACTTGTGGCAGGACTTTGAATTGCAGTTTGGAGCAGGGGATGAGGTCAGCTGGCCCAAGGACAGCAAGAGGAAGAAAGATGGAGGGGGTCCCCACCGCACCAGAAAGATTGTTTAGGAACTAGAGTGTGAGTTTGGAGCCTCTGGTCCACAACCAAAGGGGAAGCCAAAGAGAAACTGAAGGCCCCACAAAGACTCAACCTGCAATTGTGTTTGGTTATATGTTTTTGATTATGCATGTTCTAATGCCTTTGCTAGCTTGTCTGTTATTTTTCTACAGGGAAGCTGTATTTTGCTGGTTGTTTGTACATCTGGGGGCAAGGTGTCTTGTTCTTGGGAGAAGGTAGTGTTATGAGTGTTAGTTTGTATGCTAAGACCCTTCTACCGTATTTTTCGCTCTATAAGACGCACCAGACCACAAGACGCACCTAGTTTTTGGAGGAGGAAAACAAGAAAAAAAATATTCTGAATCTCAGAAGCCAGAACAGCAAGAGGGATCGCTGCGCAGTGAAAGCAGCAATCCCTCTTGCTGTTCTGGCTTCTGTGATAGCTGTGCAGCCTGCATTCGCTCCATAAGACACACACACATTTCCCCTTACTTTTTAGGAGGGAAAAAGTGAGTCTTATAGAGCAAAAAATACGGTAATCCCTGGATCCATCAAGTGTTAAAATTTAATCAAGCCTTCTAATTCTTGGAAGAGCCAGACTAGCCTCCTGGTGAGGTGATAGCCTGGGTGACGATCCACTAAGGAGGAGCATAATAATAATAATAATAATAATAATAATAATAATAATAATGAATTATTTGTACCCAACCCATCTGACTGGGTGGCTTCCATCACATGTAAAAGCATAGTAAAAACTTAAACCTTAAAAAGCTTCCCTCTACAGGGACATTTGCAGGTAAGTTAGAAAGACAGAGGCAGAGTTGAGTTTTTGAAGAGATGTGAGCTAAAGGCTAGATGCAAAAAGCTGTAGGCTGAGAAGTGGAAACAAGAGGAATTACTGACAAAGGAAGAATGGCAATTGAGTATGCGGAACTGGCTAAAATGACAGGAAAAATCAGAGAACAGCGGGACCAAAAGTTCATCAAGGACTGGACTAAATTTGGAGATTATTTGAAAGACAATTGTATTCAATTAAATATGTTGATAGGATTGCAAGAAGCTTTGTGAGGAAAGGTACAAAAACCACTGCAGATAAGAATAAGAAAGTATGATGTTTTGATGTTTTTGATTTTAAAGCAATGGTTAGATAGTGAAAATGAAGATTTGAAATGAAAGATAGAAAATCATAAGGAAGGTTTAAAGGAAGTCAGGGCCCTAAAAAGCCAAAATGTATAATATAATATAAGAGGAGATATTGTAATGGAAAGTATTAATGTAAAACTAATAAAAATGATATGCAAAAAGCTGTAGGCTGGAAAGGCAGAGAGAGAGAGAGAGAGAGAGAGAGAGAGCCATGCTTGATTTCTGCAGGAATCCAAGGCTGTGGCTATAAGAGAATCAAGGCCTTCTTAGGGTTGATACTGTGAACTCCTCCATCACAGTCTCACATTATATGTATATGTAAATAAACCATATATAATAAAGACCATACAATGTGCCTCATTTCCGAAGGAAATACAAACCCTGAATACACACCTGGAAACGCACACCACTCAGAGATTGGGGTGGCATGCAAGACTATACATGACTACAGACAGCAAATAGAAATATCAGTCTCTGGTTTTCCCAGACTGCAGGTGTTGAGTTAGTGGGTGGGCCACCCAGAACAATCCCTCCATCCAGACATGGTTGACTTTGGCAACTCATCTGATAGCTGAACTTACTTCTCAAGGCTAGTGTGAATCCTGTGTGAATTCAGTTGTGAATGCCACAGAATTTCTTGTAGGTGGGTGGGATCAGAGCGAATTCCAGAGCAGAAGCGGTGTTAACCTGCTGCAGTAAAATCAATTTATTATGGCGAATCTGTAGAGACTAAAAGAATTGCCATAATAAAATGTGTTTCAGGTGCTATAAGATTCTTTGTTGATTTAAATGTAACAGAAATATTTAAATGGGGAGCAAGGAGGAAGTGGTGGCACATAAACACCATCATCAAGTGGGAAGAAGGATCCTCAGGTGTTTTGTGGGACTTATCTACACACACACACACACACACACACACACACACACACCACTCCTGGTAAAGATGATAAATACTGGGCAAAGGGTAGTTTTACCAGAATCCAATAACTTTAAGGGATGCCTCTTATTACAGAACATCACAATGTCCCCTTGAGATACTTCAAATGCTACATTGTCCCTGATGTATGAAATTTTCACAAGGCAACAAAGCATGAGGCTGTGTTTCAGCAGCTAGACATTAAATCCTTTTGGAAGTCTGGTTTTTATCGGGCACCCTTTATTTGTTAGAAAATCACTTTTGTTGCCAAGGCAGGTTGTACATTACAATCCCCATTCCCATTAAGTTAACCTATCGAATGCAAAGAGAGAGAGAGATAATCACAAATTTGGCTGAATGGATTACACGGAAATGTTTCTCCAAAGGAGAGACACAGTAAATTCAAGTAACTGGGAAATGCATAATGAGGAGTCTTCTAGAAAGGCTTTTATACTTTGTACTCTGCTGCCTCGATAGCTTTAACAACACATGGCTTCATTATTTATTTTAGTATAGGAATATGTTTTTTTAACACTATCATGTGTAAAACAGATGGTCCTGGTATATTATCCACAGACCGCTGGCTCCAAAGATCACAGCCTTTTGTGTGAGCGTAGCCTTTAAGGTGGTGTGGAAACGCTGGGAAATTGTTCCTGCCTTCCTCCTTGCCAGTTTAATTATGTTCAGTGCAGTGATAACACAAGTTTCTACGGAACACGAATACATATTCCGAAAAGTGACCGAAGTGAAGTCATTCCTTTGAGACGTGCTGGATGGCTGTTCCATTCAGTGTGTAGAACCGTGAGCCATCCATGAAACAGAATAATTGGCCGTTCGTACTCTAGGGCCCTTTATCACAGCTGAAGCAATGCTCTTCCGCAATCAGCCAGAAGTGGAATTCAAACAGTGGTTGCACTGCGACATTTATTGCAGCTATATTTCAATATGGGTCTGCAACAGTCTAGCAGTGCCTGCAGTCATGATCCTGTTTCATCTGAAGCAAGTCCTATTCAGTGCCGTGGGACTCGATCCCTAAGAAAGTGTGCAGCCTTTTCAGTGCTACAGAGTTAATTATTAGCTATAATATTATGAATTATTATATTATTATTTGTATTAGTTCTATTATTGTTCCTTGCTACACCCATGCGGTTGCACACCAACAGGAGAGAAGACAACAAATGTTTTATTGTCATGCTTGCTGCACTCTGGCTGCTTGAAATTAATGAGGAGAAGTGGATTTCCCCAGGTGCCCATTCCTGCTGCCACCACCGAGTTCCTTTCTGCATCCATGGAGAGCAAGCTGTGGCTGGGCAGTCTTGGAAATGAGTATGAAAGGGACTGCAACAGTGCAGACACTGCTGGTTGCTTTGACTGGGCTTTTCCCACACTGAGGGGCAAGGGCTGGAAAGAACACAGACAGGGCTCTCTCCCTGAACATCAGCTACAGCCAACGGTGACTAGATGAGCTAACACAAAGATAGGCAGAAGTGGACACTGCCAGTGCCAGATTTACATATAAGCTAAACAAGCTATAGCTTAGGGCCCCACTCTCATGGGGGCCCCAAAAAACGTAAAAGGAAAAAAACCTGGATGTACATTTCCAAGAGATAAGATAAAAAAACAAATAAAACAAAACCTACACACAGCAACAGTGTTTTGTGTTGTGTAGGCTCCTGTGATGTAAGTAATGGGCTCCACCTGCTAGCCTGCTCCCTAAAATATCACTGGTTTGCTCATTTCTATATCAATTACTTTGATAAAATACATATTGTGTTATGGATCCCCCCCTCCGTGGCAGGCGCGATCATGAGATTGGAAACCGGTTGCCAAGCCTTTAGGTATGTGGCCCTGAAAGCGAAGCTATGGCTATGGCTCAAGCTCTGTTTCAGACCGGTGGGTTTGGCCCCCTTGATTCTGAGGGATAACTTTAAATCTCCATGGGAAGGGGAGATAGTGGAGGAAGTGCAGAAGTGTGGGTTGTCCTCCCTTTATATAGAGTCCATGACGTATAGCCACGCAAAGGCGGTGATCGCGCAAAGATTAAGGGATATTGCCAGACAGGAGGACATAGCCCGTGTGAAACCTGGGTTGTTTCTGGGGGAGCAGTTGTATCGGGCTGCTCCAGCTCGCTACCTGGCGGATATCCACTACGTGGAATACCGCAGACTATTTACTGCGGCTAGGCTGAATGTTCTTGACTCGGCGGTCCTGAAGGAAAGATATGGAGGAGTTCCATATGACCAGAGATTATGCCACTGTGCATTGGGTGAGGTAGAATCCACAGAGCACATTTTATTGAGCTGTCCCTTCTACAACGATTTAAGACAGTATCTTATAACTCCATACTTACCCCAGCTCAGTTCCCGACAAAGAGGAAAGCAGACAGCATATCTGCTAAATAAGTCTTCTGGGAAAACAACCTTGTCGGTGGCTAAATTTCTTTTCCTGGCACTCAAGTGTCGAAAACGTATAACTGAATGCTTTGATATGGGTTATCTGTGAGAGGTCTAGTTCTGTGGCCCTACCTTACTTATGTATCTCCTATGATGTTATAGTTTATAATTATTGTGTAATGTTTTAATTCTGACTATCGGTCGAATAAAGAAATTGATTGATTGATATTGTGTTATGTGCAAATGGCTTTAGATACCTATTAGGTCCATAAATTACCATATAGCATATATTCAACACAAAAAATGGTGACAATTTGTTGTTGACAAAGGACAGCTGGACATCTAAAGGGCCCCATTACCTTCAGTAGCTTAGGGCCTCAGCAAACCTAAATCCGGCCCTGGACGCTGCACAAGGTGAGACCTGGTGGGTGCAAAAGTTTCCATGGTACCTGCGCAATGAGATTCTTGCTGCCTCCTCCACCTCCTCTTGACTCCAGGAACTTGCTGCTCCCAAAGATGAGATGGGGAAGGCCCCCCAGAAGTGATCGGACATCATCTCCCATCAATTGTAACCACTGTCATGTGCCATAGGGTTGGCTGTGAGGAAAAATAACCCTCAAATAAGATTAGCCACCTTTGCAATAGAGGGTGTCAACAAAATCTGCAAATGCAGCCTGTCTGAATTGGTGGCCAGCCAACATTTTCAGATGCGGTGGGGACCTGAACAGGCACGATAATAGTGTGGTGACAAAATGAGGGTTGTGTTAGTGCTCTCTGCACCAAATAAGGAGAAAATCTTGTCAATCAGCAGAACTTCATTAATATTTTGTTCTGTGTATCATTTCAATTCACACCCTAAAGCTCTCTTTAGCCTCCTATGCCAACTTAAAGCTTCTGTTATTGGTCTCAGCACCTTTGTTGAAAATGGCTGCTAAATAAAACAATCAGAAGTTGATGTGTGCAACAGTTAGATTCATCTCTAAGATTTCCAGTACAATGGATGTCATACTGAAGGTACCTGAAGTATCTCAGTGATAAATCTGCTGAAACAGAATTGTTATGTAAGAGCAAGCTGTAAGAATCTAATGTAGAAACTCAAATAAAGGCCCTGTTTTTCTATCTGAACTCTTCTGATCACACACTTAAATATGCCTCTCTCTCTCTCTCTCTCTCTCTCTCGTATCTGAAAGAGAAAAGAGCTTTCCTCAAATCTATTTTAAAAATCCATGTTATGAACAGATGCTAAATGAACCACCCCACCACCTCCTCCTTTTCCTCCCGTATACTTCCAATGTATTACTCTTACTCTGGATTCACCCCAGAAATAGGGATTTGATGCATATTTGAGGACCACATGCAGCTTTGTATCATGACTATCATACACAGTACAGGAGAAGACGTGACCGTATTCATGCATTTCACCAACAAAATGTATTTCACTGTTTGCTCAGGAGAGATAAAAAATACTGTGCCAAGAAAATAGTAATAATACTATTTATGCACTACAGATAAATAACTTTTGCAGGCAGTACTAACCAAGGGGAATCTGAATGGCTATCTTATTCAACATGGCTCAGAATAGGAGGAGGTATGAGACTGTCCTAGCTAGGCTGTCCTTTTTCTCAATTCAAATCAAAGTTGGCTTTGTGGGTGTGTGCATCAAAATCGAGTATGTTATAAGATGGTTATGGATCATGGCCAACGGCAACCCATGTTGTTATCATCACTATTAAGAGGAGAAGGATACACTGTAAAACCAGCAAAGGGCATATCAACTAATCCCTTCTCTCAAAGCATTGGGAGCATGCTCAGTGACTTGCTTCTCTGAGAAAGTTGCAGAAGTCAGCCAAGAAGAGATACGGCATCCAAGAATTAACTAGGCTGTAGGCTATGAAAGCACAAGCCGCAAGAAATGCCAGATTTTAAGGAATAAGAATAATAATTTATTTATACCCTGCCCATCTGGCTGGGTTTCCCCAGCCACTCTGGGCAGCTCCCAACAGAATATTAAAACACGATAAAACATTAAACATTAAAAACTTCCCTAAACAGGGCTGCCTTCAGATATCTTCTAAAAGTCAGATAGTTGTTTATTTCCTTCACATCTGATGGGAGGGCGTTCCAGAGGGCAGGCGTCACTACCAAGAAGGCCCCCTGCCTGGTTCCCTGTAACCTCACTTCTCACAATGAGGGAACCGCCAGAAGGCCTTTGGCTCTGGACCTCAGTGTTCGGACTGAATGATAGGAGTGGAGACGCTCCTTCAGGTATACTGGTCCGAGGCCGTGCTATCATATCATTACTGCTTCATGTAGGATCCAAGGCAATAGAAACATGTTCCCTAACTAAGGCTGCCGAGCTTTTGTTAAGCCACCAGCCACCTCCAAAAAGTGAGTTTTCCATTGTTGATACTTAGTCCATATTTATTGTGTGTGAATATTTGTCTGTTTTCACTTCAGTGCAGCTTTCAGCACCTTAACACTGTGCCAGCAACAATTCTCAGGTGTATTTAGCGCAAATAATTCAGCTGAGATGCACACAGCAGAAGCCTCAAATCAGCCCTCAGGCTTGGTAAACAACTAGTGCAAACAGGTTTCATTAACGCTTCTCCCCACAATGGCACTAACCTCTGTTCGCTGAGAACAATGCAATTTGGATCTGAGAATGGAAACAGCGGCAGCCTAGCCTCCCCTTTGCCTATTACCTGCAGACACTTAGTTGCTTGCAAGAAGTGGGTTGAAATTACTACAATTTGGACTAAATGTGCAGAGAGTGTCGAGGATGCTAATCTCACCTGTTTTCCTTAATGTGCTCCCCCAGAGCATTTACAGGTGTGTGCTGGGAAGGTGATTAAACTGATTTGTAATCCTTACAATGCTTTCCAAAGCAACTGATCGTCCTTTTTTTTTTAAAAAAAATGGTATGATTGCTAGTGATCAGTGGTGGAAACAAAAGCAAATGTAGATGGCAGGCAGGCAGAATTACAGAATTCAGATCACAGAATTTGATATAATAATAGTAACTGCAGCAGCAGCAACAACAACCAGCAAATTCTGTTAATGAGAGTAACCTGGTTCAAAATTACATCAGATAATAGTTTAATAATAAATTACAGTGGTACCCCGCAAGACGAACGCCTCGCGAGACGAAAAACTCGCAAAACAAAAGGTTTTTTCGTTTTCGAGTTGCCTCGCAAGACGAATTTCCCTATGGGCTTGCTTCGCAAAACGAAGCTTGCCCCGGGGACAGCAGGTCTTCTCTTTTGAAGCAAGGGGCGGCGGGGAGATCGCTTCTCCCCACCGCCCCTTGCTTCAAAAGAGGTCCGGGGGCAGCGGAAGCGCTTCCCGCTGCCCCCGGACCTCTTTTGAAGCAAGCGGCTGCGCTTCTCCCCGCAGCCACTTGCTTCAAAAGAGGTCCCGGACCTCTTTTGAAGCAAGCGGCTGTGGGGAGATCGCTTCTCCTGGTGCTCCGAAGCGGGGCGGGGGGGGCGGGAACACCTTCCCCCACCGCCCCGCTTCAGAACGCTGCTCCGAAGTGGGGGGGGCGGGAACACCTGCCCCAGCCGCCGGGCTTCGTAGCGCTGCTGCAAAGCCGGGCGGGGGGGCGGGAACACCTGCCCCAGCCACCCTGCTTCGGAACGTTGCTGCGAAGCCGGGGGGGGAACACCTGCCCCAGCCGCCGGGCTTCGTAGCGCTGCTGCGAAGCCGGGCGGGGGGGGGAACACCTGCCCCAGCCGCCGGGCTTCGTAGCGCTGCTGCGAAGCCGGGCGGGGGGGCGGGAACACCTTCTGAAGGCAGGCGGGGGGCGAAAGTCTTTGTCCCCCCTGCCTGCCTTCCCAGGGGCTTTTAAATCACCCCGGACAGCGGAGAAGTCCTCCGCTGTCCCGGGGCGATTTTAAAATGCCGCCCGCCAGCATTTTAAGATCGCCCGGACAGCGGAGAAGTCCTCCGCTGTCCCAGGGTTTTTTAAAATGCTGGGGGTGGGAAGAAAAGCCCTTGCCCCCCCCCCAGCCTTCAGAAGAGGTCCGGGGACAGACTGTCCCCGGACCTGGTCTGAAGGCGGTTTCCCTAGGAACGCATTAATTGATTTTCAATGCATTCCTATGGGAAACCGTGCATCGCAAGACGAAGAGACTTGCGGAACGAATTAATTTCGTCTTGCGAGGCACCACTGTATTATTATTAATACCCCACCCATCTGGCTGAGTTTCCCCAGCCACTCTGGGCGGCTCCCAATCGTGTGTTAAAAACAATACAACATTAAATACTGAAAACTTCCCTAAACATTTTAAAACAAACAATGATTTAATGTGAACTAGCAGCATGCTGTTCAAAAGTTCCCATGATACTCTTCTCCTACTCCTGCGTGCCATGGATGAACTATGCCACAGTTTGGCTTATATAATTTGAACACAGGCTCATGGTCTGTTTCCTCCAAACAAACCGTAACTCATAAAATCAAGGTTTATTCCTCACTGACCACCTGTGGGTTTTTTGGGAGGAAAACTGAAAATCCAGGTTCAGAGGACATGACAAGCCAGCCTCTGGCCTGCTTTGTCTGCAGTGTGGCAGAGGAGTGAGGAAGAGTTGCTGCAGGGACTTTTACACACCAGCACATTGCTTGTTCTCATTAAATCATTGTTTTAAACTATGGTTTAATGTGACATGCGACCTAGGCCAGTGGCTTCGTTTCAAAGGATGGGGGGTAGAAGGCCAGAATGTGTTAGTGGTCCGCTAAATCTTTTGCAAATGCAGTGTAGCGTCCCAACGTTTTGGGGTTTGTTATCTGGTAGGGCAAAGGGAGAGAATCTCAAACCTGTGGGCATGAAACATCCCTCCAGGCCTCTCTTTACAACCCACCATGGTTGTCACTGGCTCGCCTCACTGGCACCCTCCTCAAATGCTTTTTCTATGCCTGGAAATGGTCCCTGAACTCTTGATAATGCCTCTTTTTTCCTGGAGGGAGGATGGGGAGATGTGGTGTGTGAGAGGAGTCCAGCAACATCCAGAGGGCTCGTCCCTATTTTCCCACAAGCAAATCATCCCATTGTTTTACAGCTTCCTCGCCTACTTCCAATTTTGACAATTTATGCCCTACAACTCAGGCGTCTGTTGTATGAGGGCACACGCTGGTGACAGCACAAAAGGGACTAGTTGCCCCTTTACAATTTGCTTAACTGCAAAACGATGCAAAGATGTAGAAGTAAGGAAATATGCAGATCTGCCAACTCCCCACTGCTCTGAGCGCTATCTGAAGCCGCTGGCCCCTGTGACTACTTGGAAATCTAACATTTTTAATCCACTGAGCCTGCCGAGCAGTTTTTGGGGGGGGAGTGCAGAGGGCTGTTGTGAAAAGAGGGAATCTGCAAAAATAAGCTTTGCTAAAAGATGAGCTGCTTCTTAGTTCATGTATGTGACACAGCAAGCATGAAATCACCCAACTGCTGTGCTCTTTTAACTATGATCCAAGACACGTACAGTGGTATCTCGGGTTACATACGCTTCAGATCAGGGGCGCCGACTTATAAAAAATATTGGGGGAGCCCGCGAAAGCTCATGAATAATTAATAAGCTCATGAATATGCAGATAAAGTGGCACGCCTCCTCGTGAGCGAATAGGGGAGAGCGTGCTGCGCCTATTAATCAGCTCCGAAGGAAATTGGGTGGAGCTTTTGCTCGGGAGGGAGGGCAGGAGGCATGCAGCCCGACCCTGTGCATTTTGGGCTGGGGGAGGGGCGGCGGTGGCGCTCTGCTGGAGGGGTGCCCGAGATTATTGGGGGGCAGAGCCCCCCCAAACAAATTTTTGAGGGGGCTCGGGCCCCCTCAGGCCCCATGGAGTCGGCGCCTATGCTTCAGATTACATACGCTTCAGGTTACAGACTCCGCTAACCCAGAAATAGTGCTTCAGGTTAAGAACTTTGCTTCAGGATGAGAACAGAAATCGTGCTTCGGTGGCGCGGTGGCAGCAGGAGGCCCCATTAGCTAAAGTAGTGCTTCAGGTTAAGAACAGTTTCAGGTTAAGTACGGACCTCCGGAACGAATTAAGTACTTAACCCGAGGTACCACTGTATTTGCTTTTCTCAGTGTACATTTGGGGATGCAGGCAGCTGCCTTAAACTAGATCAGACTACTGGACAATCTAGCCACTCTGACTGGCAGTGGCTCTCCAGGTTTTCAGGTAGGTGACATTCAGAGCCCTGTCTATGGGGGATTGAACCATAGTTGTCAACCTTTCCCCTTTTTTAAGGGAAATTCCCTTATTCCGAATAGGAATTTCCCTTAAAAAAAGGGAAACGTTGACAGCTATGGATTGAACCTGGGACCTTCTGTATGCAAAATACATGCCCTTCCATTGAGCTACAGCCCTGTTTCACAACGTAGGTTTTGAATAAGAGACTGTCTGGGTCTGCTCCCTTTTACAGCTCACTGTTTCTCAGACTAACCTGCCACATGGGCATAAAGCACTCAAAGCTTTCTGAAGCAAGCACAATGTAAGAAACATCTGAGTCAATGTGGTTGCTGGTTTTCTCTCTTCCTCACACACACAGAGTGCAATTTGCTTTCCTGCTTTGATCACACAACAGGAGGATGAGAGACCTTGCAGGCAAATTCTGAACATGCCTAATTGGGAGTTGAACCCCACTGTGGCTTACTTCTAAGGCCTGTTTTCTCACATTTCGGAAGTAGCTTCATCATGCCAATCCAGTATCATTAGAGCCAGACAACCCTGTAAAAGAGACCAAACTTATGGTTACTTCCTACATCAGCATCAATCCATGTTAATTATCAACACCCTTAACTAACAAATCTCTCTAGTGTGTGTGTTTTTAAAAACCCAGTGCAGAACAGAATCTAGAGTAGGTTCTAGAATTTCTCTAAAAGTGTGAAGTTATAAAGGTAAAGGTAAAGGGACCCCTGACCATTAGGTCCAGTCGTGACTGACTCTGGGGTTGCGGCGCTCATTTCGCTTTATTGGCCAAGGGAGCTGGCGTACAGCTTCCGGGTCATGTGGCCAGCATGACTAAACTGCTTCTGGCGAACCAGAGCAGCGCATGGAAACACCGTTTACCTTCCTGCCAGAGCGGTGCCTATTTATCTACTTGCACTTTGATGTGCTTTCGAACTGCTAGGTTGGCAGGAGCAGGGACCGAGCAATGGGAGCTCAGCCCATCGCAGGGATTCGAACCGCCGACCTTCTGATCAGCAAGTCCTAGGCTCTGTGAAGTTATAGATAGTGCATTAACAGCAACAGTGGAATCAGTGTTGCTGTGTTTTTTCATACTACATGACACAGATTTTTATTATTTTCAGCTCCTGCCTGTTAGGAAATAAAATCATTCTTGTGCTTCTTTCATTCTCAAGCCCTACCCAGTTCTGCAGAGCTCTTCCCTGGAGGCTCTCCTTGATTCAGTACTCAATGCTAAAATGATTTCAAAACTGGAAAAATCACATACATATCAAGCTTGATGCTGGTGCCCCAAATTCACCCGATGTCCACATAATGTGCTTAAAGAAAAAATGCTGTTTTCAGACAAATTTGTCGAAAGGAAATGACTGATGGGGACCAAACCTCTTACGGATGACCTCAAATATTTGCTTGTATCAGAGCGACACTGAAGTGTGAACATTTCAGCAAAATGAGGAGAAACAAAATACTGTATTACAGTATTTCACTCTGAGGTCTAAGACTGGAAGCTGTTGACACAAGAAATAGAAAGCTGACAGGGGTTTCTACACAATGGCTACATTCACACCTTGCCTTTAAAACACTGTAATACCACTTTAAACAGTCATGCACAAAGATTCCTGGAAGCTGTAGTTTTAGATGCTGAGAGTTGTTAGGAGACCCTTATTTCTCTCACACAATTACAGTTCTCAGAGTGGTTTAACAATCAATCCCTCTTCACAAGGAACTTTGGGAATTGTAGCTCTGTGAGGGGAATATTGGTACTGTAACAGCTCTCTGTATGCTTAACAAACTACAGCTCCCATAATTCTTTGGGGGGAGCCATGACCGGTTAAAGTGATATCTTAGTGGTACAAAGGTGAATGTGGGCAATGTGATTTCCATATGGGTGGTATTTTCAAGCCACTGCCTCTCTCAATAGTCTGAGATGATGGAAGCTATAGTCCAGCAACATCTGGAGGGTCACAGATTCCTTGTCCTTGTCCTGGAAATGCACTATAACAGCCTTCTCCAATGGGGTGCCCTTCAGAGGTTTTGGACTACAACTCTCATCAGCCCCAGTGAGCACTGACTATAGTTTCCCCTGTCCTAGACCATTGGCCAAGCTGCCTGGGACTAGTGCGAGTTGCAGTCCAACAACAACTGAAGGGCCACATGTTCCTCATCCCTGCTTTTTTCTAAAAAATAAATAAATTTTATAAATTACATTTCAAAATACTCATTTAAACAACCTTAAATCAATGACTTCCCTTCTTCTGCTTCCATGGTTCATTTTGCATACCATACATTCCTGCATATTTTACATGAACTAAACCATTCAGTAATCCATTATTACATCCATCAAACCTTATTTGCACTGTTGAATTTATCTTAATGATACCAGCATTTTTAAATAAACACAATTTTCACCTATATATTCAGTAGACATTTTCCAGTCTTCTTTAAATGTGCATTATTCTTGTTCTCTTATTCTACAAGTTAAGACTGCATGCTGTGTGTATTCCATCAGTTTAAGTTGCCATTCTTCTTTGTTTGGGACCTCGCTCGTTTTCCATTTTTGGGCTAACAAAACACGAGCCATGGTGGTAACGTACATAAATAGCCTTTTTTGCCACCTGAGAATTTCCCTCTGAATTATCCCCAACCAAAAGGACTCTGGGTTTTTTGGAAATATCCTTTTAAACATTTTTTTCAATTCATTATATATCATATCCCAATACTCTTTTACCCTTTTACAAGTCCAACCTCATCCCTGCTTTAATACAAAGCCTTGTTGATGGCTTCGCTAACAGCAAATACCAAACCAATTGTATCTTGAACTGCAATAGGCTTCATCCCAGGCTAACAGATAGCTCTGTATTTGTCTCAGTCCTGACAAACCTTTCCATTACTGTTGCCTAGAAGAGCAAACATGCCACTTAGGCAAAAACTGATGAAATCATGGCTAGAGAAAGGAACCTCGCTGAGCAACTTTGGGTTTGGGGTAGAATTCCTAACAAGAGGTGGAAGATAAAGGCAGATGTGGCTGGAAAACCATGCTCTTCACATCAGTTGCCTTGCCATAGAACAAAATAATGTGATGTTCCTTCCATAGATATACAGGGTGATATCAAAGTAGACTAACTGGGCTTACTCTATATGATTAATGTTGGCTGTTACCCAAAATACAGGTGGATGCTTGGAACATTTGTTGATTTGGTCTAATCACAATTTAGGTGTCCTTGTATCTGCTTAGAATAGCTTCTGGTCCCAATTTTGTGGTTATCTTAATGGTGTCACAGAGGCAATTAATAATACTTCTTGACAAATAATAATAATAATTTTATTATTTATACCCTGCTCATAAGGGTTAATCACCCTCACTGACAGGGATTCCCCCCCCCCACACACACCAATATTTATATACAGTGCAATCGTAATAAAACCTCAAAATAGTTTAAGAGTGAAACAATGACATTATCAATGAAAAAGTACTTCAAACATTCAAAAAGTAACTGAAATAAGGTAAATCCAGATTAAAACTGCTTCTAGATGCAAGAGAGGACTGCAGAAAAGAATATATATCAACCCGCAGTGCCAAACAGAAACAAGGAAAAGCAATGGCACCTTTAAAAGATGAAATGGATCTCCCTTCCCTCTTCCAGGCAACAGGGGCTTTGCTTTTAATGTAACTGTATTTAGCAGACAGCCTATATACAGTACTGTACTTCCTTGCCAGCTTGCACCTCCCCTCTCCCACTCTTTGCTTGCTGAAACCAGAAATATTCAGCCAGATTTGAAGCGCATCCAAGCTCGTTCTCAACTATGTAATTATTAAGCGAAAATTCTGCTGCCTGCCGTATGTTCAAGGCCCCCTCTGCTGGACAAACTGTTGATTCAGCTGTCAACAGTTAAAGAAAACAATTGAGTCAGAGTTCCTGGCACACTCGACAATGCAAAGAATGCTGTATCTAAGCAGGAAGACAAAGGAGGCTGTGATAGAGGGAACCTAATACTTTTACAATGCCCATTCTACTCAATCTCCGGCATTGCCATATCTGAGCCACAAATCACACCCTGCAGCAGACCTCTCCGAAGCAAATGTAAATAAAATAATCCCCATTCTTTAGCCTTTGCTTCCTCACCATCCCCAGACTACTGTGCTCTTATAAGCCTTTTTATCAGGCTGCATAAAAGGTGTCCTCTGAGGCCTAATCCACCTCCCAAGTTCTCACGCCTATGAAAATGGCCAAATGCAAACAAAAGTAATGGACTTAGTGTGTGAGGGCTGTGCTGAAGTTGAGTTTAAGTGCAATTTAACCTTGGCTGGATGGGACCCTCATAAGTCTCCTCCTCACCCATATTTGTATCTGGAGTCTTTCAGCTGCAGATATAGATGAGCCTATAAATAGGATTAGGCCGGGTTCAACTCTGACTGGGAAGGATCTCCCACTCTGTGGAAAGCTTACAGCCAGCAGTGGCTTCTCCTCACAGGTAACAAAAAAGAAGAACAGACCTATGCACAATTACTCAAATTGTGCCAAGGCCTCAAAAGGGCATCATATGCATAGGAAGGAGGTGTGGGGCCACACAGACCTCCAGGGGTCACAGAAATTTCCCTACCCCCAATGTCCAGGCACCAGGAGAGGATGACGTATGCAGAGGGGAAAGCATGGGCTTTCTGTGCTATGCAGGACCATCTTGGAGCCATATTCATTGCTTCTACTGTTAATTTTAATGCATATTTTGTGTTGTGTAAACCACTTAAGAAGTTTGGATGATTAAGCAACACATAAATCATGATAAATTATATATATGAAAACAGTGTTGGAAGGTTACTTAGACTTGGGCCAAGCTAACAAGAATTGAGAATTCTTGGAGAACAGGAGAGGTCCCTACAGCTGTCCCCATTTTCAAAAAGGGGTCCAAAAAAAGACCCAGGTAGCTACCGACTGCTGAGCTTGACATCAATGCAAGGGAAGGTCCTACAACAGATAATTCAACAGTTGGTCTGTTAGCATTTAGAAAAGGATGTTGTGATTACTATGACCCAGCATGGGTTTCCTCAAAAATAAGTCATATCAGACCAATCTGCTTTTTTAAAAATAGAATTACAAACTTGATGGATCAGGGAAATGCTGTGGACATAGTGTATCTTGATTTCAGTAAGGCTTTTGACAAAGTCCCCTATGATATTGATGGGCAGCCATCTTAGCAGTTAGTCATCCAAGCAGTTGCCATCAAAACAAATGAAACAATTACATTATAACAGGGGTGAATTCACATGTCAGCCACTAGTTTTACTTCACCTCCTAAAAAACTTGTAATTGCTGTTATAAAGTCTAAGCCTCTTCAGCAATTTTTCATGTGGTAAAGTGCCCCCTTTGATATGCCACCCTTGTGGAGGGGGAAACGGCTTGGATGCATATTCTCCAAGTGAAACTTACTTGTTTTTAAGCCTGATATTTTGCTACAGTTGCCAAGACTGCCAGTCACAGCTGACAAGCTGATACATTTTCACACCTTAGTGCCGGTTTACTTACAGTGAAACTTACCTGAAAAAAGCAGAATCCTTTATTAGCTTTCAACTCCTCTGAATGGGCCTCAAATTACAGGCTGGTGATCTGGCCATTCTCAGTGTACAGGAAATTTAGATTTCATCAGGGCTTGACGTTACAGCAAACAAAAAAAGGAGGTTTAAAAAAAGCACACCTGTTGGCACAGGCCAACTACACCTGTTAAGAAAGTTCAGGAATTCTCATAATACTTAAAAGTTCATTCAAAATAGCTTTATGCTCTTATTCCGGAAACCGCATGCTTTTGCTTCTCTGTGGAAAATAGAAGTTAAGACAAAAACATTCCTCAGTCAATGATTTAATTCTTAAGATTTCAGACATTTTCCATACATTCCTGGGATGTTAATTTAAAAAAAACAAAAACCACAGGGAGTTTTCATCATTTAGTTCCAATATGAGATTATTTGATATACAAAGTGCTGATATCAGGGTTTGAGGTTTCTTTGTGGAGAAGAAGATTGATTTACCAGAATTTATATATAATCTGTCAGGTTTATATCTAAACCTCCGCTCAGAATACAGCTTTTGATTGCATTCTAACAGTTAAGCTTCCGTTGTGCAGACTGCTGCTTTTCAGACGATTTTGTTAAGTTTCTCTGCTACCGTATTGGCCCAAATATAAGCCGCACCCGCATATAAGCCGCACCCTTAAAATTCAAGTCATATTTGCAGGTGTTGCCACCAAGCCAGTGCCAAGAGGCAGGTGCGCAGCTTGTTGGCAGTGCGTGTGCTCCTTAGCTGCTTGGCGGTGGGGGTGAACAGCACACCCACCTCCCAGCTGGTTGGCGGTGCACGTGCTCCCTAGCTGGTTGGTCTGCACATGCTCCACCCACCGCCAATCAGCTGGGAGGCGGGCGCACCGCTCCCCCCACCGCCAAGCAGCTAGGGAGCGTGCACGCTCCCCAGCCGCTTTCAGCAGCATATGATAAAAAGTCATGAATATAAGCCACACTTATATTCTCTTCACGGTCACACTTTCCAGAGTGTGGCTTATATTGGGGGCAATACGGTATATCCAGTACTATTTTTCTAGAAAAAGAGGTGCCAGAGCTCACCATGAACGCCTCCCTTACCCACTTATAATGGCAATGGCACCTACCTGAGGTGGTAGGAACTGAGTTCCAGCTGATAAAAACCCTGACTGTATCTATTAATTTGTCAGATAAGTGAATCCCTTTTAGATGTAGCTCATCTTGTTAAGAAAAAGACTAAAGGGAAATAGATCTAATAGGACACCCAAGGATTAAGCTTTTGAATTTACATAATAATCTCAAAACACAGGCACCTGCTCAACAATTTGGGTACAGAACAAAAAAAACGCCACACAAAAAAGGGTTAAGAGATCCCATTTGTGCAAATGGGGGGGTGCCAGTTTGATAACACATTGAAACACTAACAATTTTGAGACCAATCACTCCAAAAACAAGAAATCATTCTACAAAAAAACAAAACAAAAAAGAATTCTTTTCCAGAACGGAGATAACACAGGGGTGAGGGGGAGGATAATAGCCATTCTATTTATTGCCTCTTGAGGTTTGTTCATGCTTGTCAGTTTTACTATTGAGTTCTCAAATGCCATCTTTTGCTGCGTTGATCAAATCTTTCTGTGTTGCATGGTTCTTTCCCAAACATCTTATCCAATAATTTTGTACCAATCCTTTGTTTCCATCATTTGCTTTGAACAGCCAGGGCTGCTGACCATGCACTGCTATTCTGAGATTGCCACTACAAATGCTAATCCTTATGTACTTTGCAGATACGGAAATCTAATATGGGGGAGTGACTAATGGGTAACATTTGCACCAGATGACAATGTGGTAACATCACGGCACAATTTGTGCCACACCAGACATTACGAGGAAGAAGATCTTGTAGCATCTAATACAATCCAGTGTCCAAGCCCTAGAATGTCACTGAAATTTTTGACATTTGAACTCTCTCTCTCTCTCTCTCTCTCTCTCTCTCACTCACTCACTCACACACACACACACACACACACACTAAGACATCACTGTGTTGCATTAGCAGAGCACAGCACTAGATTGACTAACATCTAGAGCAGTGTTTCCCAACCTTTTTTGGGCAAAGGCACACTTGTTTCATGAAAAAAATCTCGAGGCACACCACCATGCCAGATGGGGAAAGGTCACTTTTTACTTATGTAAAAAAAAATAAAAAAATAGTAACAGCATAGAAGGTAATGGTTAGGCTAGCATCCCTCTTCCAAATATGCTAGGTTTTTATTTGCAGGGACTGTTCTACATGGGAAGGGGAAAGGAAAGTTAATAGAAGGAAAGGCGGGTGGGAGAGAAAGAGAAAGAAAGAGGGAAGGAAGGGGGGAAGAGAAGTGGAAAGGAGGGAGACCAAGGCGGGGGAGAAGCGTCTGGAGAGTTGCTCCGAAGTTTGGGGGGCCGCGGGGGTGGGCGCACGTCCCAGGAGGCGGAGGCCAGCCCGGGCTGGGAGCTGCGCCGCGGCCCGGGGGCGGAAGGCGGACCGCGGCTCCTAGGATGTGGAAAGGGGACAGCGGCGCAGGGGGAGGAGACCCGCACGGCTAGGGCAGCGCGCAGGGCGAGGGGAGCGGGCCGGAGGCGGGCGAGGGGGGCCGCGATCCCGCGCGCCGCGAACATGGCCTCCTTCCCCGCGGGCCCCGTCGAGCCCCCCGGCCGGGGAGTGCGGCGCACCCCCGCCGCCGGAGGAGAGCAGAGGCAGGAGGAGGAGGACGAAGGCGCTGCCGAGGAGGCGCGCCAACTTCTGCCAACTTCAGCGCCCGCCCCGTCGCCGCAGGCTCCTCCCGGCCGAGAGCCAGAGGACGGCGGCGGAGCAGGAGGAGGAGGATCGGGTTTGGCGATGGCTGCTGCGTCCTCTCCAAGCGCGGGGCTGGCCTCCGCCGCGCCCGATCCTCCACGCTCGCCGCGCTTCTTGGCGGAGCAGGTCTCGTGCGTGTGCGAGGCGCTGCTGCAGGCGGGCGACCCCGGCCGGCTGGGCCGCTTCCTGGGCTCGCTGCCGCCCGACGCCGAGGCGCCGTGCCTGGAGGCGCAGGCGGGAGAGAGCCTGGCCAAGGCGCGCGCGCTGCTGGCCTTCCATCGCGGCGACTTCGCCGAGCTCTACCGCCTGGTGCAGAGCCGGAGATGGGATGTGGGAGGGAGCTCGCCCCGCGTGTGCTCGCTGCCGCCGCCCCGCCTCTCGCCGCCCGACTCGCCTGCCTCCTTCCCACGGAACACAAGGCAACGTTCCACGGCACACTAGTGTGCCGCGGAACACCGGTTGGGAAACACTGATCTAGAGCAAACTGTCCCTGCCTTATTTCACTCCTCTAGAATTGAAGTGCACAGTTGACACCATGCTATTAAGAACAGCTGCAGCTCTTACTCAAGAAAGAGAATGTCATTGTGCTTTCTATGCATGCAAAGTTTACATGCATAAAAAAGATTGCAGTGAAGTTAGAAGACATACAGAGAGTAAAGTTGAGTCCTATCCTACTCGATGGAATCATGGTCAGGTCTACACCTGTTGGAGAGCTAGTGGGAGTTAGATGCTAGAACAAATTCCCCACACCTCTTGATGTCTCTTCTGCTATTATTCCCAACAATCAGTGTACCACTTCAGAGCCATTTGGTGCCATTTATACCAAAAGTATTTTGCAACTTTGGTCTGCACTAATAACCAGAGAGTGGGCAGCAACTGGTGCTTCAGTGAGAGATGTGAATTCTGGTCCAATGCCAAAACTGAAAAATAAAGACAGGTGTATAGGAAAGTTGTGTGTTTTTGTTTTGTTTTGTTTTGTTTTGTTTTGTTTTGATTTGATTTGATTTGTTTTGATTTGATTTGTTTTACAGAATGCTTTCAATCTTCACAATTCTTATTGGGCATTCATACTGAAATGAGGTCATTCGCCCCTTGACAGACAGACAGACAGACAGACATAGGAACTCAGACTAATGCAGGAGACAGTCAACTCCAGTTTACGTATTGTGCTGCTGCTGCAGTTGCCCTGCATGAACAGCTGGGATATTGGCTGCATCCTCTCCCATCCTGTAAGAAGCGACTGAGTGGAGCCAGAGCCAGTTTCTGTGGTTGCTGAGAAAGGCACACAACTGGGACACCAGTTGCTCTTTCTGGCCAGCTGAAGGGGCACTGGATGCAGCACTGCTAGACATCTCTCTCTCTCTCTCTCTCTCTCTCTCTCTCTCTCTCTCTCTGCCCTTCATTGAGCAACCTGAACAGCAGAAGGCATGTAGTGCATCAAGGGCTAAGCAAGAGAAAGGAGACAGGCAGCCGGATTCAGCGCAAAGCTTCCAATTGTTTTTTCTTTCCCATGTTACCCACACAATTCCCAACTTTGGAAGTATCTCATTTTCCACCAGATAACTAAAAAGGTGTAGGTCTGATACAAGAGAGAGAGAGAGAGAGAGAGAGAGAGAGAGAGAGAGAGAGAGAGAGAGAGAGCTGGTTGAAAATGGGGTTTGTACAATTGCCAAGAGTGGATATCAAAAACCCGGACGATTTCCAAATGCATTAAGCACCTTTGGCTGTCCAACATAACTTCTCCTCCTTACCCTGTGTGCCCCTAAATCTGTTGTGAGTTTCCTCCCATATTTGGGGTGGGGAGCAGGGAGATGAGGGAAGGCAAGTCCTGTTGCAGACCCAACTGTTTCGTTGGTTACTATCCCAGGAGATAAGATAAAGGACGCAGTGGGGCTATGGTCTAATCCACTGAGCCTCTTGGGCTTGCCAATCCAAAGGGGGAAGGTAAACAGTGTTTCCGTGTGCTCTGGCTTCTGTCATGGTTCTCCGTTGCACCAGAAGCAGTTTAGTCATACTGGCCACATGACCCGGAAAGCTGTCTGTGGACAAACACTGGCTCCCTTGGCCTGAAAGTGAAATGAGCGTCACACCCCCATAGTTGTCTTTGACTGGATTCAACTGTTCAGGGGACCATTTTTATTTATTTATACCTATCCCAGGAACACAAAACAGAGCCATCTTGTGCAGTGCGTACCTAGTTGTTGATCCAAAGTGGTGAAGGAGTTTGGCTTCTTCCCGTTATGGATCTTTTCCAAACTGAGGCCTGCATTTTCTAGTGAACAACCTTCCAGGTGTTGCAGACCAGTGCTTGACAGCGACATTCCAACCACACAAGGTTAGAGGTTCTTTCTTTCCTTCACATTCACACCCCTACCTATAACCCAGGCAAGCAAAAGGTAATCTCAAAAATGACTATTCAGATTCTTCAGGAAGATTTGGGAAATGGGCTTTAGGCTCATGCATTACTCTCCTCCCACTGGTGGTTGGAAGGGAACTACAAAAGTTATCTTCTGGCCCTAGGAGATAATAAAGTAAATACCAATACAGGTGAGTGAAGGGACCACAAATAAGGTCTGGGAAGATCAAGGACTGAGTACATGAGCCTAAGATCTGTTCCTAATCCTCTTCAATGAAGATTCAAGACAAATAAGGGAAGACAATGTACAAGCCTACTCTGCTTGTACATGAACTACCTTGCCAATTCTCCCATGATTTACTTACATAGTGACACGCTCATTAGCCAAGAGCGCTTGTGAAGTTGGTCCCAACTTATCTGGCTCTGGATAAGGTGATCTGTGCTTTTGGAAGGGTGGGAGAGGAACAAAGGACATAATTAACTCTGCACATGAAGAGGGCTGAATCCTCATCAGAACTTGTGCCTTGAAACTGCTCATAAGTTGAAAGTAAAGAAACACCCTGGTTGATACAACTATTACATATTCTACCACCACAGAAAGATGACTGGTTTCACAATGGGGTTTCTCCTAAAACAAACTGAACAGAAGATTCCAATGTAATTGGCATGGGCATGTGTACCAAATACTTTTTTCCGCCCAAGGAAAAGGTGAGTGGGGCTGGGGCTAAATCTAGTTCCTTACTCTCTTTCCCAAACAGTTGGTGGTGTGATTACAGGTTTTCTGCACAAGATTTACGAGAGCAGCAGAGGCTCCAACTGAACTGGAAAGAACCCTTTATGCAACCTCTGCTTGTGAGCAATTTAAAAGTGTTCTACATTCAAGTTACATTTCAACAGCCATGAAGTATCTGCTTGCAACAATTTAACAGAGCACTGTTTTACACCAGGATGGGTTGTCATCTTTTAATCAGACAGCTCTTGAGTTATTTTAGCCTGAAAATGTGTAAGCCCATATTACGGTTTCAGAAACTGGTCTCGTATCCTCTCCAAACTTTGATCCAGTGCTTAAAAGAAAATGGAAATAGACAGTGGAATTTCTCTTCCCATAAATGACTATATCCAGTGCTATTTTCTAGAAAAAGAGATGCCGGAGCTCACCATGAACTTCTTCCTTGTTCTCTTAGAATGGCAATGGTGCCCACCTGAGAGCTGCTGGAACTGAGCTCCTGCTGAAAAAAAGCCCTGACTATATATCCTATTTAATTCTAGCACCTGAACTTATGCAAGGGTATGTTTAATAACCTGCTTTATACTTTTGGTGAGGTGACAAAAACTGCAAATACAACCCAGTATTTAATGTCACAGAATAAGCCTGAATTATTTGGCTACATTTTGCGTCATTCAAAGTTGAACAGCATTCACAACTGAACAATCATGTAAAGGTTTGTACAGTTTAATAGTCACATAATGGTCAGTCATTTGTAAAGGGTATGGAAGGCAATTTGAAAAACATGACAGTTTAACAGATACATTGGGCAGGCCCATAATCGGCCACTGGTGTATACAACTGGAACAGAAAAGAGGTTCTACCACAGTTCTGCAGATCTTGCATTAATTTTGTCAGTTAAAAGTGTACTGTGAGAATTAAATACTCATCTTTACATTTACACGTTATGCCATGAAAGCATATTTGCTTACAAACATATAAAAATACTTGTTAACTAGTTTGATAAGAAAATAATGTATAAAAGTATATAGCAAAAAACATTTAATCATCTGACAATGAAAAGAGAAAATTCATCTGTTTTTTTATCTTACATCAAAACAAAAAAACAAAAAACAGCTACAGGTTTAGTTTTCTTGAATCCCTTACCTGGAAAATACAAAAGGAAGACACAATTTATTCCAAACCATGGTGTAAAATCTTCTAAAACTGAAACAAATGCCCAAGTCCAGAGTGAGCACAGGTATTTGGCCACATAGTTGTAATAATAATAAATCCTGTAGCTGTTACTGGAGCCATAAAATAAATACAGTAGACTGTTGACCACTGAAAAAGCTGCAGCATAAACAAGAGCTGAAACACACAAAAAATCTTTACTGACAATGAAATTCAGTGTATTGGCTTCCTGTAAGGCAAGCTGAATTTTGAAGTCTAACCTACTAAAGGGTAAAACCTTCAAATCCACTTTTTAAAAAAATACTCTACATTTTGATCAGAGGATTCCCTCTCAAGTGTGATTAATACAGATGTCACAAGTGGAAAAAATACCCATACCAGCAATGCTTAAGCTTGACTTCAATACCTTGTTTAATATTGTTTTGTTTCCTTTGTGAATAAAACTCCACAAGGTGCAAGCTTCTTGACACAAGAGGAGAAAGAAACCGGGAAGTATTAAAAGAAGCCTTAGTGTTTTGACATCTGCCCTGAGATGACTAAGATGTCTTCTAGACTGGGTCAGCCTTGTTCTTTTAGCCTAAGGCTACTTTGGTGACCATTTATACGACATGCACATATAAGGCTAGACAAAACACCGAGACACATAGAAAGGTAGGCAGAAAGGTAGAATTAATCTGGCAGTTGACAGCTTGGTTCAGAGGATTCTTAGAAGATGACACAATGACATCCTTTCTTGTCCTTTTCCTTCCTTGTCGGCTCTGGGGAAGGAGGGCATTCTTGCTCTTGAAATTTCCTGTGAATGAAGAAAAAAATGCCCATAGAAACAATACACTCCAGTCCAGTGCAATTCCATATATAAAAGGGACACTAACTTTGCTTTTCAACTGACCCTAGATTCCTCTGCTAAAAAATACAGCTGCATTGTCAATACAGACTATTGTCCATTTCTCTTAATATACATACCGTATTTTTCGCCCTATAAGACACACTTTTTCCCCTCCAAAAATGAAGGGGAAATGTGTGCGTCCTATGGGGCGAATGCAGGCTTTCGCTGAAGCCTGGAGAGCGAGGGGGGTTGGTGCGCACCGACCCCTCTCGCTCTCCAGGCTTCAGGAAGCTATCCGCTAGCCGTGGGAGACCCAGCTCTCCCACGGCTAGCGGAGACCTTGCCAGCACCCAGAAGCTTGGGGCGTGCTGAACTCCGCACACCCCAAGCTTCGAGATTAGCACAGCGGTCCGCTAGCCCTGGGAGAGCTGCGCGGCTCTCCCAGGGCTAGCGGACTGCTTGCCGGCACCCAGAAGCTTGGGGCGCGCTGAGCTCCGCACGCCCCAAGCTTCGGGATTAGCGCAGTGCACCTGGGGGGGGGGGAATAAATTTTTTTTCTTTATTTCCCCCCCCAAAAAAAAACTAGGTGCGTCCTATGGGCCGGTGCGTCCTATGGGGCGAAAAATACGGTAGGTCTGAAGATGAAAGCAGATTTCAACTTTTAGGAATATGTGTGATATTACTGCAGCAATGCAGCAAGCAGCCGAGGTATTCGAGGGAATAAAGAGACCCTTTTAGCTCCCAGACTGATGTGTTTTGTGGAGATCCAATCAGGTTTTGTGGAGCATTCACTGTTGGCAATACTTGAAATGTCTCATCCTAGCCTCTTCTCCCACAGCATGGTGTCTTCTGCCAATGCTTGGTTGGAAAGGACTGTAGAAACAGTCTAGGTTGAAGGCTTCACCCCTTCTAGAGGCCAGATGCACAGCAACAGCTGTCCCATGGCATAGAAGTCCCTGGAGTATCCTAATACACACTGGTGTGGGTGCAGCTTGATCGTATAATGCAGTGTTTCCCAACCACTGTTCCGCGGCACACTAGTGTGCCGCGAGATGTTGCCTGGTGTGCCGCGGGAAAAATTAAAGAATTCGAAAGATTTTTTTTTTAAGTCAAATTTTCGATTGGGGCACCGTCACTAGATGACCCCTGGGGTTCCCTCCCTCCCACTCTGCGCCTCCCTCCTCCTCCTCCTCCTCCGGGGAGGCCCTTCCTGGCTCTCGGCCAAGGCTTGGCGGCTGCAACTCACTCACTCGCTCGCCCACCCGTCCCTCCATCCCTGCACCCGGCCTCTCCCCCTCCGTCCCCGGCGCGGGGGCTGCCGGGATCCGTAGTCCCCTCGCCCTTGGGCTCCGCGCCCGCGCGGGGTGCACAGACTACGTTTCCCAGCGTGGCCTGGCGGGCCGGGCGTTTTGTTTGAAGCGCTCTTCTCCTGGCCATGGAATGAGCGCAGCGGCGGCGACCGGGCGGGCAGGGGCTCTTCCGCGCAGACCCCGCGCAGCCTGCCTGCACCCCCGCGGAGATCGGGCGGCAGGATGGAGCCCGGGGATCCCCGCGGAGGCGGAGCGGCGGCGGCGGCTGCCCCCCAGGTAGGGCTGCGTCGGGGGGGTTTATTTTTGCAATGCTGCATCCGCGCCAGAGGGGACACATCGGACCGCGGGGAGACCCCTTGGCGGGCGTGCAAGGCAATGCATGCGTGCAGGCGTTGCATGGAGTGCAGTGCAATGCAATGGCAACGCGGCGCCCTGCATGCATGCATGCATGCAACTTCCACCGGCGCTCCGGACTTGGCAGGTGAGGGGGGTCCCCAGTGGGCGGCAGAGAGAGCCGGGAGGGCGAAGGGGAGCCGGGGGGGGAGCAGCGCTGCTCCCCGAGCCGAGCCCGGGGGGAAACTTCGGCGTCGTTGCGCCGGGTGTTGGAAGCGGAGGCTGGCGGGGGCCCCTCACCTGCAAAACCTGGTCGCCTCTCATATATTTCGTGCATTGCATTCATCGCCCGCTTTCTCCTCCAAGGAGCTCCCAGGGGCGTGCGTGGTTCTCCCCGTGTTATCCTCGCAACAACAGCCCTGCGAGGTGGGTCAGGCGAGTGGCCCAAGGGAGCACCCAGGGATTGTCCTGGCCAGGTGGGGTGATTTGAACCCTGCTCTCTGCCCAGTCTTCATCCTCATTTAGCCCCCACATGTGCATGACTGTGCATGACTGAGGTTTCCCCCCGTCTTGGCTATGGTGTGAGTCTGTGCTGTTAATTAATGGGGTTCTGCCTTCGGAGAAGATGAGCCAGCCCTCAAGGAGGTGATTATGTAATTTGCTAGCAATTCATGTCCCTCCCGGCGTGACGCTGCGCGCTGACGTCACGGGGCTGTAATGGTGGTGTGCCTCGAGATTTTTTTCATGAAACAAGTGTGCCTTTGCCCAAAAAAGGTTGGGAAACACTGGTATAATGCTGTTGATTGCTAGAACTCAAAATAGCAACATAGACAACACATCCCAACAGGAGTATTACTGAATGAAAAATGTGCTCAAGTTAAAGTAAAGGAGTCTGATGTGCGTAGCTTTTCAAGATATTTTACATTAAACAGCAAGTGTTCCTGCTTATAACACTTGTCTTTTTGTTATTAAAGACAGGAAGCTTGAGATAGCGAAAGGCTTTCCATCTACCCTGATAGACTATGAACAAGAGAAGTGCTCACTTTACGCTTTCCTGGCAATGTCAGGCTAACAGAAAAACTACATATCCTCATTGAGGAGATTTTTAGAAGCTGAACTGAACACAGTGTTGTCCTGAAGGAAAAGGGTAGTACAGTTATACCTCAGGTTGCATACGCTTCAGGATACATATGCTTCAGGTTACAGACTCCGCTAACCCAGAAATAATACATCGGGTTAAGAACTTTGCTTCAGGATGAGAACAGAAATCGTGCTCCAGCGGCGCGGGAGCAGCAGGAGGCCCCATTAGCTAAAGTGGTGCTTCAGGTTAAGAACAGTTTCAGGTTAAGAATGGACCTCCGGAACGAATTAAGTACTTAACCCGAGGTACCACTGTACTGTACAAGAACAAGCTGAGTCAGTGGCCAGTGTCAATGTTGCAGTTCCACAATACATTGTCTATAACAACACAGGGGTAAAGATATTATATAGGACAATTCACGCTGGAACTCTTGGCAACATTAACATTCCCCATTACATGATACTGTTAAATGACCCAGTCATACTGTGACAACAGTGTCAAGGTGGATACATTTAAACAAGACGCAAGGGAAATTGCTACACATCTGCCAAAAGAAAAAAGAAAAAGTATGTGTTCCTATGTGCCTCACATTAATTCTAGTGTTACAAAAACATAGTAGTTTACATTTTGTTACAGTATTCAGGCACTTTCCCTATACAGAAATATCAAAGGGAAGCTGTGTTTCTTTTCTTTCTTTCTTTCTTTTTGTTAAAGTGCATTTCAATATATTTACAATACATGGGCTTACCTTATAACTCTGACAAGCTCATGAAAAGCTTGGTCTACATTCAGTCGTATTTTTGCTGATGCTTCCATATATGTTACCTTCAGCTGCCTTGCTAGTTGTTGACCTTCCTCTTGCGTTACCTGAAAACAAACCGAGATAGGATACGCATTCAGCAATCTACTGGTGCTTTCCAATCGGCTGACTGACCTAATGAATACTCTCATCACCTACAGCAATTTTTGCATATTACCGGCACTGCAGTCCTGTGCAAAGGCTTCTTCAACTCTGGTCTTTGTCAATATGTTATTTGAATACAAATGTGTTTTTAAAATTTAGAGCCCAAAGCTCTGTAAGGCTTAGAATCAAACTGTTTCCACATAAACTTTGAATGTAGAATTCATACACAAAAGTGTTGCAACTAAACACTGGCCTCAGATCAGTAGCCTGAATGTTGAAGTGACTGAGAAGATAACAAAAAATATGAGGAGCCTGGCCAGATCAGACCAATGGTCCATCTAGCCCAGCATCCTGCTTCTCCATAGCAGCCAACTAGCTGTTTTGAAAAACAATATTAGCAGGGCATGAAAATAATGGCTCTCTCCTGGGCTATGGTCCCCCAGCAGGTGGTGTTCAGTAGCATACTGCCTCTGAAGCTGGAGGTAATTTATAGGTCATCATGAGTACAGTGGTACCTCGGGTTACAGATGCTTCAGGTTACAGACACTTCAGGATACAGACTCTGCTAACCCAGAAATAGTACCTTAGGTTAAGAACTTTGCTTCAGGATGAGAACAGAAATCGCGTGGTGGCGGTGGGAGGCCCCATTAGCTAAAGTGGCACCTCAGGTTAAGAACAATTTCAGGTTAAGAACGGACCTCCAGAACAAATTAAGTTCTTAACCCGAGGTACCACTGTAGTAGGCAATGCACTGTGGAACTGAAACTTTAACACTGGGTCTAAATTGAGTTCTTGCTCCACTTCCTCCAATAACACCTACCTTCTACCTGTGCAGCCCAAGTCACTATGCTAAAAAAATGGAATATTAAAACTATTAGGAATATTTGAACTACTGGATCCTTCAGTTACTGGATCCTACAAGGAAAGCAGTGCCTTTATTAGGCGACATTTCTCTCAGCACATAATTAAGTGACCTCCCTCGTTCCTGCTGGGGAAATTTGTAACAGACACGTCCCTCTTTAAGGAGATATGGAAGAGGGTGCACTATTTACTTAAAAGATTTCTTACCAACACTTTTTCATAAGGTCCCAGGCGGGGTTAAAACAACAGAAAGTGTGCTTACAAGCTATTGCAATTAGAAAACACATAAAACCATTCATAAATTAAAAAGGAAGGTATGGCAAGCCATTCCATCTGACCCACATTAGTTACTATTCCAGTACTGCAGCTTCCCTAAATAAATTTGCCTTGATGTGCATGAATTTCCACATAATGTCATTGGTGGTATCCAATCTAACTCCATGTGTCAGTGCAAGGGGAGAAGGTATGTTGCACAAGCAGAAATCCTTGCATTGGCCAAACAAGTTAAGTGAATGCCACTCATTGTGTTCAGTTTATTCATTGTATGGCAAGATATATGCCATAGGATTCAGCTACCTCGGAGCTGAGCACAGCAGACGGACATTTGTTTAGGGTTCTGGAATAGTCTTGATAATGTGCCAGCTCTCAAAGTACTTTTCAAGTTGTAGATAGTGCTTGAATTGTTTGCAAGATCCAAACAGATGGGAAATAAGAGTGCATACTTGTTCATAAAAGTGACAACTTGACTTCTTGCATTCAGAATGGAAACCCCCCTTTTACTAGAGGTTACACTAGCTATTAAGAGATGGTCCTCCTGGGCACACTCTCATGGGATGAGTAATTGTTGGTATGGCAAGTGTTGTAAACATAATGGAAGAGAGACTCATGCCTTGATAATGATGTCATGGATCATTGTCTCATCCTCATAGATTTTGACCTGAATCATTCATATGGCAATTACTCAGGGAACAAGCTGAGTTAACGTAGAAAGTGTAACATTATAATCAGGAAGACCAGTTTCCTAAACCACTTCCTAAGTATCAAGCCTCTTTATGGGAACATGTATGTATCCACTACAGATGCCCTTATCTTAGCACCCCATTCCTCCAAACAAGGACTGTCAGATCTCCTTTATAGCCACTTGATGCTAAATGTCATTGACAAAAGGGATTTGTTCATTACCAGAGTGTCTCCTCCCAAAAAAAACTACAGATCAGTCATATGGAAAGGGATAATTCACAATAATGGTTTGGCCTACCAATTTCATGAGAGCATATCCTGTGGCCTAATCCATCTGACTGTGGAATTTATTGTCACAATCATCTTCTTGCTATTACTGGTATAAGAAAACTGCCTTATACCATGTCAGACCACTTTATCTAGCTCAGGAATGTCTAGATTAGAGATAGGCATATGGCTTCAACCCAATTCCACATGGCATCAACCTCATCCTATGTGGCCATTAATCTTATTTCATGCTGATGTCAATGAGGGGTGAAATGGGAATAGAAGAAAGAGTAGGGGTGCCCGGACCACATTTGGTTCCATCTCTGCCAACGTTTGGCTCTGATCCCACCAACTATTGCTGGCCTGGGTTCCATGGCCAATTATCTCAGAAGGAATGTGGCTCTCAAGAGAGAGAAAATGTTCTACAATTCCAATCTGCCCTGTTTAATAGTGGCTCTCCAAGGTTTGAAACAGAAGTTTTTCCCCGGTGCAAAGATGCCAAGGATTGAACTTGGGGGCTTGCATGCAAAAGTTATGCCACCGAGTTATGGAAGTTCCCTCGAAAAAGGGAGATCCCTTTTTCAAACTCTGACTATTGCCAATAGGTTACCTGTCTCTGATGGTCCAGGTCTGCTTTGTTGCCAACTAGAATCATAGGGAATTCATCACGATCTTTTACTCGAAGAATCTGCCTTTGAAACTTATAGATTTCTTCAAAGCTGGAATAATAATAATAATAATAAATAAACAGCAGTAGCATGCTAAGAATCCACAGCTTCACAGTTAAGGATTGCCTAAGGCCATCTAACAAGTATTTGCTGCAGAGATGAGATGCAAACTGAAGATAACACATACAGACCCATCAGCCCAGCAGGTATCCCAAGACCATGTATTCACCCACTAGAATTGTGTTACCTTCCTTTAAAATGCCAACATGATTTTGAAAAACTCTTGAGTTCCACCCCCACCCCCCACTCTCTAAAAAAGTGATTTGATTTATCATGTGGCAGGGGGACTGTTTTTCAAATAACACAAGTCTGCAATTCTCTTGAGCAGGCAGAACTCTGGATTCTGACCCTACAGTTAATTCAGGATGTTGCAAGCCACAACCCCATGTCAGTGTTATTCTAGCTCTGCCACTACACAATACAGGTATTGATGCACGTTTTGCAGCAATTTTGTTTTTTGCCTTACCTTCCTCTATCTGTGACTGAGAAAACAAGCAGAAAGCCTTCTCCTGTCCGCATGTACTGTTCCCGCATAGCTCCAAACTCCTCTTGACCTGCTGTATCTAGGACTAGGCAAATCAAGAAGCTAGTTAATTTTACAGGCTAGCGAGGTAGGTAGGTGGGGGGGGGATGTGCCTTAAAGCAGCAGAGCTCACGAAGGGGCAGATGTTCCCATCCCATGCCTGCCCTGTTTAACCTTATAAATTAACCCTACACCCCTGCCTAGTGTTGGCAAGCCAGCAAGAATCAATTTAATATACAGATACCCACATCTGGTTTAGCCTCTAGCTTCTATATTAAGAGTAGAAAACTGTACCACAAAAGAAAGGGGAGAAAGGCTTGGCCTAGTAAATGGCTAGATCACAGAGTTATTACAGTCTCTATACAAAGTTAAGGAAAATCAGTTTTAGTACCTGTATCAACAAGAGAGCAAACATACATTCTATAAGCCAGTGCAAATTCTGTAGAGGGTCAATCATCATCATCATCATCAACAACAACAACAACAACTTACTATCCAATCTTGCTGCCCTCTCATCTATCACACATTGTTTTGTGTAAGAATCTTCAATTGTTGGATCATAATCTGTAACGAAGTAGGACTGCAGAGAGAAAAGAAAAAAGAGAGTTACTTTTAAGTCCGGAGAACCCGCAAATGCTCTTTCTCATGTATAGTTTCCATCTGCATAGAGAATGAATGCAACCTTCCCTGACACCTTGCAAGTAGTTTCCTGGGGACTGATATAGCCATAAACAATGTGACCGTATACCGATCCCCAGGGTGAGCAGCAAAGTTGTGAGAGAAAAATGGCTCCAGGATTACACTAAGAACGGTGATAGTCTATAGTCTAGCTATATAGATGTAACTGACAATGCAAGATTAATCTGGAATAATTTGTGGAGAAATCTGATTTAGATAACCAAAAAATTTCAGAGGGTTACATTCCAGAAAGTTTGTATCACTGCTACCCAGGAATGGCTGAATTATAACCAGCCACGTGGGTTCCTATAGGCAGCAGTCTTGCTTCCCAAGTGCAGTACAACTATGTGGGTTACATAAAGATGCTGAGCTTGGTTCCAAGCCCTACCACCACCTGTCTCTTCACTTTTCACAACCAAGGTCCTGCATATCCAGTATTTGACTTGGAATTGTAGGTGAACAATGACTTTTAGAAGGCCCAGGGGACTGGAGAGCAAGAAAGGAAGATATGGACACGGACACACTGCCATGATTAGGTTCTTTGACTGCTCAGGCTCCAAGTTCCAGGATGCTCTTGAGTTCTGAAGTTTTGATACAGCAGTGTGACTAGGATCACTTTGTACAAATTCCAGTTTGACAACCTTTTGGTGTTCTCTAGGTAAGACCAATACATTCTTCTTGGCAGTAGCAAAGTTTTAAGTACTTGAAAATTTGGCGGCCTATCTGCTGATGAGAACAAAATGATGGGAAGCAATCACTCCTGCATTGGATTCACATTCATTTGTCAGGTGCTTTAAGACAACATAGCTTGCAGTCACCCACAAGCATTAAAAAGATAGAACCCAAGAAGCCAGGAAAGCAACAGAGCCACACACATACCATCTCGCCAACCACCACTGCTGAGTGTAAGCTGTGAGGGGTGAGTTTATGCAGAGTGATAAACAATGCAATCAGGGGCACAGACCCTAGTATATTAATCCTCTCTCTCTCCATATATATATATATATATATATATATATATATATATATATATATATGAGATTATTATTACTTTCTGATATTATAAATATTTGCATATTTAAGCAATTATGCAATGAAAGAAAATGTTTGAATATTTGTATATTTAAGTTTAGGGACGTTTTAAATATTTAATGCTGTATTGTTTTTAACACTTGATTGGGAGCCGCCCAGAGTGGCTGGGGAAACTCAGCCAGATGGGCGGGATATAAATAATAAATTATTTTTATTATATTAAGTTTAGTACATTTTTTTAAAATGGCAAAAACTGTTGTTAATGTCACATCAAAAAGAAATAAATAATAAATAATAATAAATAATAAATATTGTAATAGTAATAGAATTTATATACTGCCCTATACCCGGAGGTCTCAGGGCATTTCACAAAATAAAAAAAAACAGAAAACCACAAAATACATAATCAAAATAAAAAGAACAATCCAGTAACCACCCCCATATGAACACTTATACATGCATACAGATCATCCCGTGTACACATTTAGACACATTTAGATGATATGAACATTGGGTGCAATGCCTGCTCATCTATGTGAAAGTAAGGTGCAGTCAGAGCCCAGCATCCAGCTTCTTGGAACTTCTGGCTCTCGAGAGAAGAAACCTCCTTACAGTCAGGAAATATGTGTCCTAGAAATGAGCCCCAGTACTGCGTAGTCTGTGCTTCAGGTGTGAAAGTGTCTAAGGCCAAAACTACAGTCAAGAAAGGGCAGTATAGCTTACGGTTCCCCTCTGAAGGAAGTCGAGTTGTTCTAAATTAAACTCAGAATGCAAGTTAGGGAGTAAAAAGCTTGCTTTGAATCCTGTGCTTTAAGATTGCTACACATACCAAGGAAACAAGTAATTCAACAGCCACCCCACAAGGAAGCCATCATACAAATACTTCTAAGGATGATCATATATGGAAGCACTCCCACCCCAGGAGGGAACACGACTTGACAGCTGTAAATGAAGGGAGGAAAAAGGCATTTCATCGAGATGATAGAGAGGCAACAAACCGACCTGGCAAGAGCTCGCAGACAGAGGGTGGGAGGTGGGGAACGGGCAATGCAATCATGACAAAGATGACAATGCAACAGTCCCTCTCTGACCAAATGGGCTGTAACTATGAAGTCTTTCTATAGCTTCATATTCATGACTCCACAAGCTGTGAATGAGTCATTTAATCAAAATTGTTTGACTAAACCTGTCAGAACAGATGTTAGGATTATTCACAGAATTTAGTTCAAAGCTCAAGTTATTACACAGGGACTTTCCTGGTGTGGCTGTCTGTCAGTCGTTCCCTACCTCCCACTCTTCTTCCAATTCATGTAACATGAAGGCAACCATTTTGACAACCATTAAGGGCCTGGCTTCTTTGCTCATAGGTGAGCCCAGAAAGGTAACTTCTACAGAGTTTCAGCAAGACGCTGCAAGTTGTGGACAGGCCTTCAAATAGAGCAGCCTGACTCAGGTATAAAACAGCTACACAGGCTTTCCCTCAGCAGTCGTTAGCAGAACATAAGGCAACATACACTCAAACATTTGGGGCCTTTGAAGCTTTTGTACGCTTTTATGGCCAGTGGACAAAACAGAAACACTGGAGGTACTATAAAGTACTGGAGAAGCTGGAGGTGTACCATTCTGTAGCAGACCTTCCAAGCAGCATCATTGAAGTTCAGCCTCAACAACATGCTGACAAAATGATAGCTGAACTAGTCAGTTTTCTTAAAGCTTGACTCTACCAAAACTGAGAACTTTTTCCTCCTACCCCTTACCATCACTTTCAGTTGTTCTTGATAATACTGATGTTTGTTCACCAAGTTCAGAATCTTTAAAGAACTTGGATATTTGGACTTTATTAACATTTTAATTTATTCTTCTGTTTCCTGCACTGAATGGAACATTCTTCTTGTTGGTTTTCTTTCTCTCTTAGCCTTTCCACTCCGACTTCAATCCTGCAGCTTGCTATTTTCGGCTCATATTATTCCTTTGCACCAGTTTCTTCACTGAATCCCCTGACTTTAAAAGTTATTGTACTTGCTGGAAATGTCTCCACAGTTTTCTCCTGTATATCTATCTGCTTTTTTCTTCCTATACACTCCTCCCTGAACTCTACAACTTTCAAGGTACCAATATTCTAACCCAACTCGCTGTTGATCTCTTACCTGTGTTTCCACCCCACCCCACACAGCTACTTTGGAATGCCCAGTGACATCCATTTTAGAATCTCTATAAGACATCTCATTGGCTTCTCAACCCTTGATGGATCCCCTTACCTCCCCGATATCTTTTATTTTAACTTTCTCCAAAGTCAGGATTCAAGTCTCCTTGAAGAGGTGGGATATAAATACATTAAATAAATAGCTAGCTGTTATGGTATAAGCATACAAGCAGGGCCCATGTTATGTTTGCTTTTGTAAAGCACCTAGCAATTTTAGATGCTTTATAAAAACAGAGCAAAACCCCAAAATATAGGTTGCAATCTTGTAACCAGGTATGAACTGGCAAAAAGCAGCCATCACCACTCTCTCAGCTTCTTTTTTTTTTAACTTTCTGTATTCCCTCCGAGTGTGAAATGGCTTTCTGAACAAAAGCTCTCTTAGAATTTAGACACTTGTTGATGAGAGCAGGAAGGTAAGACAAACAGACCTCTTTGGGGAGGGAAGAAGAAGAAGAAGAAGAAGAAGAAGAAGAAGAAGAAGAAGAAGAAGTAGTAGTAGTAGTAGTAGTAGTAGTTTGGATGTGATATCCTGCTTCATCACTACCCTAAGAAGTCTCAAAGAGGCTAACAATCTCCTTTCCCTTCCTCCCCCACAACAAACACTCTGTGAGGTGAGTGAGGCTGAGACACTTCAGAGAAGTGTGACTAGCCCAAGGTCACCCAGCAGCTGCATGTGGAGGAGCGGAGACGCGAACCCGGTTCACCAGATTACGAGTCCGCTCCTAACCACTACATCACATTGGCTCTCTGAGACTGGGTACTGTGTTGTTTTCACATGCTCCCACCAACCACATTTCTGATTACAAGAAGCCAAATCAACAGAGCTTCCCCTGAAACGTGTAGAGTGGATGTGGAACAAAGCAATCCCCCATCATGACCACCACAATGAACTGGACCCAGTACCATGTTGTCAATCAATGCAGTTGGAACAGCATTGGGGTGGTATGATCAGAACTACTGTCTGCCTTCCGTCAGAAAAACAATCTCATTGCCATATTCTGAGTCAACTGAAGCTTCCGAACACTTTTCAAAGGCAGCCTCAACTAGGGCACAGTACACAATATAATTTGGGTGTAAGCAGAGTATAGAGTATGAATAACCATGGCCAGGTCTGTTTTCTCCAGAAAGGGAAGCAGCTGACATAATCAACTGAAGAGAGACCCTGACCACTGCTGCCACTTTGACATCCCATAGTGGCACTCAATTCCAAAGGAGTCATACACGGAAAACTTGATTTTTAAGGGGAAATGCAGCCCTGGCCAAACGTAACTCCAAATCCTTAACTGATTTTACTTCTGTCTTTTCAAGAAGAATCTTTAACCCTCACTGACTTCAGGTTTGCACAATCACACTATACACCTTACTGAGTTATAGCATCCAATTATTGAATAGTTAACACATGTTCATTACTTATGCAAATCCCCAAGACAAAGCAACAGACTAAATAAGGAAAACTAGCTATCTTCTGCCCATTAGCAGTGAAAACATGGGGGCACCAATGACCTCTCTGCAATAGAAGGTGTGACTTTAGGGCCCCATATGCACTACACATTTAAAGTAGTATCATTCCCATTTAAACAATCATAGCTTCTCCCAAAGAATCCTTGTTATAGGTGGTAAGTGTTGTTAAGAGAGGCCCACTGAAAATTTATGTTTTAAAAAAGAGAACACAAGAGAGACACACACACACAACCATGCACAAAATGAAAAACAAACACAAACTCATCTCACATTCACACGACAATCAACACCAATGCATTCAACCTAATTTGCACATACAGATTGATCTATGCCATCCAAATGTCTATGTATGCATTCAAACAAAATATGCTCAGTTGTAGCAAGGGCATTATGGTATTTAGACCATTGATGGTGAGCATTTACCCTTCTAAGCTCAAAGTATAAATCACTTAGCAACCATATAGGCTCATAAAATCCATTGTTGTCCTGCCATTTGTACCCATCCTGCAGGGATATAATTTTAAAGGACACTAACACCTGCAAATATCAATGATTTTGCAAGTACAAGATTCATAGGGACAGCAACGTCAGACCAAAAAGGAGATATCACTGGAGATATAAATGAACCTTGCAGCAGGGAGCAGCCCTCGTGGCGGCAGCAATGTCAAATACCTACAATGAGTTATTTCCAGAATTATAGTTTCAGTATCTACCTGAGGCCTTCTAGCTGATGCGCCCAACCACTTTAGAGCCCTGTCCATCCTAGCTTATTAAGGCTAACCAGGGTGGGATGACTGAACAGGCACAGCACTGCAAATATCCTATCCACATCCTCAGGCCATTGTAACTAGAAATGATCCTACACCAACCACACAAATGATGAGGTTTTAAACATTCTGCCTACTTGGGATAATTAAGACCTTTAGGGAGATGCCTCAGTTTCAACACAATGGGTGGTTGCATTAACATAACTCTCCTACTCAGATCAAAGTCCATGTTAAAAAACACACACTTTATTCTCAACATTTTAAAGGTTCACTTCTCCGCCCAACAGCTTTCCTACAAAGCAATACATGTTTCACATTCATGCAAAGTCACTGCCATGGTGGCATGCAACCAGAAAACATGAGTACCTATTTTCCTGGAGTCGAAGCAGAAGGCAAAGCTACATAGACAGTTAGAAAGACACAGAGAGCAAAGATTTGGTGTGTATCTGTTCAGACAGAAATCCCCCTGTTTAAAGTATAAACCTCGTAAGTGGCAGGAGAAACTGTATTTTTAGAATTAGTAAGCACAAGAAGCTGCCTTTGATATTCTAATGCAAGTTCAAAGTTACAGTATTTCAAAGAGCGAGTTGTCTGCCAAAAAAGAGAGGCCTCACAATGTGTGCATTTTGTTTTTTAGATCAGCGTGAAGGGAGGGTAACAGAAAAACTACCCTGAATTGGCACTTGAGTTCTAGGAAGTCAGGCTCATTCTGTAGCAACAACTACAATTGTGTCTTACCTCAAGATCACATTCCTCACATTTTGCGTGTTTCAAGGGCAGTTTAAAAATACTTGTAAGGAGCAAAAAGCCATAATTGGCTTTGTGCATTGAAAAAATATCAATTTAAGGCTACTGCTTTGGGCACCCTAGTCATTAAACACTGGAACGTATTGACCCAGTTTCCCTAACCCAAATTTTAGAATGGCAAGAAGCTCTCAAGCTTCTATTTTGGGGTGGGGGACTATAGAAAAGCAGCACAAGGCTGCTGGCTTTTTAGCAGGTGAAACTCCTGCAAAAAAGGGGGGGGGAGACAAATTCAGATGTCACAAATTGCTTACATATAAAAGGCTGCATCTAGGTTCTAATTGCTTTTATATCTTCTGCCCAGCAAAATCCATTAAGCAAATATAATGTGAGGGCATACAAAAGATATGAGGTCAAAGGCTACCTGAACACATTTATTTGAGCCACCAATCACATGGTCTATAGCCATATAGCATCTGGGTTCAAGTCACTCTTGGATTCCCCCCTCCATGAAAAGAAAAATGCTTTGTCCCAAAAACAGTGGTACTTGTACAGAAATGAAGCATTTCAGAATAGCAAGTCTAATTAAAGTAGTTGATTAATGGCTGGTCCTTACTATTGATCAATCCTCTGACTAGGGTTCATTATGTACTTTCTCCCCTGAGACTATGCATTCAATTACATGTTGCTCATAAAGATCATCCCTGCTATTGATAATAATGCACCTAATAGAACTCAGGATAAAAAACCACTGGATTAGATTCATAATATTTATAAAAATAGGATACCAGTGAAACAAAATCAGTGTCTATGCCTGATTTTTTTTAAAAAAAATCAGTTGGGTGGGTGAGGACTGTTCAGTGGGAGCTACATTTTTGTGTAGCTGGACATGAGGTTTAATAAAGCATGAGGTGGGTGAGAAAATTATAAGAAGTAAAAAGTGAAGAAGAATTTTGTACTGTGTCAAGTCCTCCCCATGGCACCCTTACTTATACATCTTCTCCAGGCCACTTCCCCCTTCTTTCCCTGTTGCTTACCCCTCCTCCCTCTTTCCTCCATTGTCACTTTCCATTTCCTTCCTTCCAGAAAGAGTCCCAGGACTGTTGGTGAGAGTTGTTCCAAAGTTGTTTTCTGCAGGACAGGGGAAGCTTAGAATAAAATGTTCAGCAACTGGTGGTAGCATACAATTTATGACACTCTGATGAAAGCATCTGCCTTCAGATATTTATTCTTGCCTACCAAGAACCAGTCACGACAAAGTATATTGTGTCCATCTGGAAACCCATCAGATGGACATTCCATACTTCTGCCATAGCTTGTGTTCTCACAACATAGCCATCCTTTGCAAACCTGTTTTGGCTGGTGCATCTTCTGCAGTATACGCTCTATCAAACTATTTGTGCCAAATGCATGCTACAAATGTAGCACTACAGAACTTGTTCCATTGAAGAAAGATTTATGCATGTGAAAGGGAACTTTCCCCCTCTTCTCCTACTTTGCAGCCCCTTAATCTGTTGCAGGGGTTCCCCCAACTCTCCAGAGCAGATCTGGTGAGGGCAGAGAGAACATAAGGGGGAAAGTTCCATTGCCCAAGCATAAATCCTTGCTCTAATTGGGACAAGTGCACTGGATACCATGAATAGATGAATCGGACAGAAAGATCATTGACTCTTTACGCTCCAACCAGAACACATTAGTTACTGTTGACCCGTGCTTCTTTTATGCTTTACACTACTGAAGAACAGGTTGTTGTTTTTTAATGACTAAGCATTAGTGGAGAAATTAATATTTATAAAGACTCTGCCTCAACAGAGTGTGGTTAGTTCCCTATGTCATTGTTTGCTGGATCAGACTTTGCTAAAATGATCCGAACCACTGAGATTAAGTTAACAAAAGGTATTAGTACAATGTCTGATGACACTAGAGATAAATACACAAATCAGAGAGATTACTCTAACATCATAGTGACTAGAAGTATACACTGGGAATGAGAGTTGACAAGCAGCTTTATTCTCTTTCCTGAATGGTTCCCTCTCCCCATGCTGAGCCACAAATTATACGCTGCCATTAACAGAATGAACAACTGCTCAGTAAGAAACTGTGTAAAAACCTTTATCTCCTGTAAGCCACACAACAGTCAAAAATACCTTAACCACTTTTTTCCAAAAGACTGCAAGAAGTTAACAACGCACATAGCTGCTGTTAAAGTTCGGGAGCCCACTACTGCTTTGTATTAACCAATGCCCTACTCCCTGAGCAGAAACTCAAGACTTCCTTAGCCAAGTGTGTCTGGTACCATTCCAGATGGGAATGTAAATACCTGCAGTTCACAGCCAATCACTTTACAGTTATTACAACATTAACATAATACAAATAAACATGTTTGGTTGGGCTAATGAAGTGTTACGACTGGACAGTCTCCAGATGAAGAGTAAACCTATCAAATTTGGAAGTATCTGCATGAAAAAGCTCTAGAAAGTTAGATGTAACCACTGTTATCTATCAAATTCCAGAATAAAAGGAGTAATACTAGGAACTTCAAAAACAAACAAAACTTACACACTTACACACACACACAATTTCCAAGAACCATAAATGTACCAGAGAACCAGAAGTCTACAAGTAGCCACTATAGGGATGTTTGAGCACTGCGCATGCCATGGGCTTGGGATTTTTTTGGAAATATTGGTGCTGGGTGGGCTTCCCCTCCATAACTATATTAAGTAAAGTTCTAGTGCTGATTGGATGATGTTCAGTGTTGATGCATGCAGGGAAATTTTATCTTGAAAGTTTAAAACTATAAACGTTGACCGCTCAGCTTTGTTTTTATCCACAGCTCCGCAATCAATATAGATCTATGCAAAGTAGCTTGTAGTTACAAAAAGTGAGAGTGGCTCACCATGCCTACTGATTTCAGAGCCATAGAACATTAAGTCTGGACTCCAGGAGTAAGCCAGATATGAAGCTTGCATTACAAAACTCCACTACAGACTTTCCTACTTTAAGAGTTCAGGGCACATGAGGGGGTTCCGTCAGATAATCAGGAGAAAATTCAGCCCCTTTAATAGCAACAGATGTGTATTAAGATAGTTACTGCTGGGGGCTTTCCAGAAAGGTACTTCCCCTTGAGGGCTCCTGCCCCAACTTATTTTCATTTCTTGTTATTTGCATGAGTAAGTTCCCACATGTGCGTTGTTCTCAGGTTACAGATAACCTGTGTGAAAGCCTTGCTGAGGATCTAAAAGTAGAAGAATGAATGGAGAAGAGAATGCAATGCATAGACACATAAGCCTCTGAATACCAGAATGGCTTTCAAAGGGGTTCTTTACTTCAATACAGCTCCAGGGTCATAAGGTTGCCAAGTCATCTCACAAAAATGCCCTGCTGAATATTGGAGCTTATAATAATAGTGATAAACCCAAATCATGTAATAAAAAAAACAAGCATCTGGAGCTTCTAAATTTTGGACTTATTTGAAATATAAAATGCCAGTCAACTGCTAACAAGTACTTATTTCATACTGCATAGTGCAGGCATAGGCAAACTGGGCCCTCCAGATGTTTTGAGACTACAACTCCCACCATCCCTAGCTAACAGGACCAGTGGTCAGGGATGGCGGGAGTTGCAGTCCCAAAACATCTGGAGTTTGCCTATGCCTGTCATAGTGCATTGTCTTTTGGATCACCACTTCCAGGAATGTCCCTTTTAATTATACATACATATTTTAATTATACATACATACACACTTGCACCTAAGCCAGATATAAAACTATAATTGTAAGCCAGATATAAAACTATAACTATAAATCTACAAAGAGATCATTTCCCAGTTGGACTAGGCTTGCTGCCCAGAATGAGCACCACTTTCCAGACCCGGTGTGGACTGTTAGCACATGAGAGGTTTCTACAGCAAGAACTCATAGGAACTGAGACAGGAGGAGACAATGCATTTGTTTGCTATGAGTAAAGGGGAAGCAATGCTTAACATATAATAAATGCTCCCAAGCTTAACATATATTTGTTGGTCAAATGAAAGCTTGTCTGTAGCAGCCATACAACTGGGTATTGGTGCCTCTGAGCTCCAAATTAAACTACTTAGAAGTATTTTAAGAGAAGCTTCTACAGAATATCAAACAGAAGAGAATCCCAAATGCACACTGCTTATTATGTTCACTTTCTATAAAAGTTATCAGTTTAAAATGGTGTGTGTGTGTGTGTAAGCAAGTACTATTTCTGTTGAGACACCTGGTGAGCTGTCAGCTGTGCACTTGTGCCACAAAACTAGCTCTGAGAGTTGTTGTTTGGCATTTTTTATGCTTTTGGTAAATGAAAGAACACAAAGTTAGCCTCTATGAAAGTGCTGTATTGCAGGGGAGTAGACTCTTGGCCTGAATGTGGCCTTCCAGGCCATTCTACCTGTGGCCCTCAGGACTCTCCCCATGCCATTCCCCTCCTTAAGTGCTCTGCACCCTCCCTAAGTGTTTTTGCCTGGGTTTAACCTGTTTTTGAACTATTGTTGTGCCTCTTCCCTGGATGAAGGATGAAGGGATGAGGGGTGTAGAAACTAGAACAGAGTCGGTTGTCCAATGGTAAGTGTCACATTCCTTGCTTCACCCAAGACTGGATGGAGCTTTGCTGTCTTTTTGGAGAAGCTACCCAAAAGTGTACACACTCCAGCTTTACCTATTGGCCTCTTTAATGATCAAACCCAAAATCAGATCGCTAATGTGTGTAGCCCACTTATTACCTATTTGGAATGGAGAGCTAGAAATTAATCCTGCACTGCAATATGTTGCAATTTGAGCACTTTTAGAGTTGCCAATTTTTGAAAGGGGTAGATGCTTTTGAGCCTTTTTAACAATCGCACAGCAGGCAGAAAAACAACAGCAGCTTTCCCCATTGCTGTACTTTCCATAAGGTACAAATTCACCTGTTGATTTCTGCCATTTGTGCAGCTGTCACAATGTTTAGCCTTCACCCTCTACCCCTCCCCCTTTCGACAATGCCCCCTCCCCCTTCCTCACCCACTTCTACTTCACCTTCCAAATCACCACGGGAAAATTCCTGTAAGAGGTTTGTTGTCTAGGATAAGGAACTCATTATAGCACATCTCTCAAACGCACACGCCTATGCACCCAGGACACTGCTATCCAAGCACACTGATTTTCTCCAGACACACTGCACTTTTTAAAAGGCTGTTTCAACACACTGTTAACCAAGAGGCAAATTCAGCTCCTTCCATACTGCAACATTCCAGATGGGAGAAGGTACAGAGCATTATCCTCTTGCTTAATAAAGGTCAGTGGAAGGCAAGCCTCTTGACAGCTTGATCTTCCTTAAGTATACCAAGAAGAAGTGGGGAAGAAGAGGAGGATTGTTTTTCCTGCTCCCTTCTCTCCAACAGCAGGTTTGCTGTAATTATAGGGCATGAAACCAAACTATTAAAGCACTGACAGCTGTCACCCTGTAGTTGGAGGAGTGCTGTGGCTGTGCATAAAGGATAAACACTGCTATCTGTATGAAGGAAGTCTACAATCGAGTGCTTGGCCCATCCAGCACACAGGTATTTGCACTGAGGTCCCATTTAGTTGAGTGGCAGCCAAGCATATTTTGGGTGCACTCTCTCTCTCTCTCTCTCTCTCTCTCTCTGTTATTTGTTCAGTCGTTTGGTGCAAATTATCCCATTTGCACAAAGATGGCATGCTCAGCACACTCCCTTCACAGCTTCCAAGCTTTGCTAGCAGAAAATCAATTCCAATGTATCCTTTCAGAAAGGGTTATATAACAAACTCTTACATGTTTTGAAATAGCTCGAGAGCTTTCCCAAATTCATGAAACTGTTTAAAATATCACTGCAAAGTCAAACTTAGCTTTGAGAGCTCATTGGGACACCTATTTAAAGCTATGTTGCTCATCCAAGCTCTAACCCTCACCCCTACAGATTTACCTCCCAATCTGGTGAGGATGGTCCAAACAGCCCAATGTGCAGTTCTGTAGACAAAAACAGCATTCTCTTGTTATCGCTCTTTATCAGTTCCAATCTAACAAACAAAAGACCCTTTTCAAGAAGGCAGGATCTCCAAACCAGCTTAAAGTAGTAGTGGAAGGACATGCTTGAGTCAACTACAAAATGAATGGAATGCAGCATGCCAGGGAGTTACCAGATTAACCCCAAGGCGAAGTGGTCTGACTATATAGTGCCATTTTACTACCCTGACTCGCTAGAAAAATTTGTGTTTTCATACTGAAAAACTGAAACCATCTTAATATAGCTACAAACTTTTGAAATTGATGCACAGACATGTCATGGGCAATACCCATTACAACACATACCTGTTTATAGAGCTAAAGTGGTGTTTGCACGTGAATTTACAGCCATCACTTGCCAGAGGCTCATAGGCTCTACAAAGGGGATTTAGTTGTCATTAAAAAAACAAAAAGAGTCAACAGATTTGCTTTCTACCAGTCATTGTTCTAAGCATCCCTTCCTGCCTTTGGTGAGTTCCAGGTCTCTTTGTGATCTTGCAGCTGGAAAGGGGAATGTTCCCAGAGCACTTTATAGAGCAGAGGTCAGCAAACCTTGAGCCGGTGTCTCCAGCACCGATCACGCGGGGGAGCGTGTGTGCACACACTATATCCAGCACACTTCCGGGTCGGAGGAGCACCAGAAATAGCTTGTGCGCATGTGCATGGGCCTCCTCTGACCCAATGTGCACCAGAAATAACGCTTGTGCATGCGCACAAGCTATTTCCAGTACTCCTCTAACCCAGAAGTGGGCAGCCACGCAGTGCAGCGCCGGTAAGAGCGGGCCGTGGCAGCGGGCCGTGGGGGTCACCGCGGGCCAGATAAACGAGTCCCTTGGGCCTTACCCGGCCCACGGGCCTTACTTTGGGGACCCCTGTTATAGAGGCTCCACGTTCCTCAGAAGCAGTGTGAAAATTCAGCGGCAATCCACCACTTCACTGCCCATCTCCAGCTGGGAATAAGGCTGCACCTCATCCACTCATCTTTAGAACATTTCTAATTTACCCTTCATCATAACTGATTTCAATGAGACGTAATACAATTGAAACTCATCGCCATTACACAATAAGAAATTCACTTAAAAGCAAGGCACATAAATATAATTAGTGGGTGCAGTGCAGAGGTGACGAAACTCACCACGAACACCTCCCTTGCTCTCTTAGAATAGCAGTGGCACCCACCTGAGTTCCAGCACGTTCCGGCTGGGAAAAAAAGCCCTGAGTGGGTGTATGAAATGAGTATTATCCACTTCTGTGCAGAAAATACCTCAATTGAAAGTTGCCTCACACACAATTCACTCCATGGTTGTTATAATTTGCTGTAAATATAAGGCTGGTGCCGCCCCCTACATACAAGAAAAATATTCTCTGATCTTTCAAGTGGCACAGCCTGTAGCAGTAAACATGGATCTCTTTTGAACTCTGAGCCCTCTGGTACTATCTAGTTAGCAAACTCTTCCCCAAGCATTACCACATCGTTATTTGGTGCTGTTGCAGTTAACTGCGTAAGTTGCAATCCAAACTTCTGTTTTGTTTGTTTAAATGGCAATCACTCAGTCCTTCTGATACAGGGTGTTAAAGCTTCCTTTCAAGAGGCATGGATTGCAACCAAAAACCTCCACTGATATTTTTAGCTAAGTTTTAACAAGCTTTAACCACTTCCTTTACCCCATCGCAACAAACCTGTTCAAAAAACAAAGTTTCAAAACTGCCTGCTTTTTAGAAGGCCCCTTAAAGAAGAGGTCACTACTTCTGCAAGACACGAGGGCATCTTGTGCTCCTTGAAGGAAATATATAAACATGGAAAGATCAATAGACAGATTCCACTCCTGATTGAAGATCATTACTGAAGCTGGCAAACCAGGAGCTCTTAAACTGATGAATATATTAAACGACCTTATTTAAACATGGGTCCATCTTGAAACCGCTCTCATGCAGCCCAGCTGTCCAAGAACCTGGAGCCTCCTACACAGACAGAGCCTGTGTGTTCCAGATAGTTCACCTGGAATATGAGGCTCCCAGAATCAGTCCTGCAGCAGATGTAACAGTATGACTGTGATAGCCAAGAAACATGGATATCCCTTGGAATCAGACAATATACAGTGTGAAAGTATGGTAGGTGTTCACTGCCATTGTCTAATCAAGAAATCCACAATGTCTTGTGGCTATTGCTTAACCAGAAGAGCCTCTTGTTTGGGGACACACACACTATTTTGATCCCTTTTGGCTTTTAGTCTAGTCACACGGCACCGTGATATACCAATATATCACAATGTCTGAAATAAGAATGGAGTTGTATAGAGGCATTAACTGGTTTCATGGTTTTTCCCGCATTGTGATTTTTGCAAAGTGCGTGCACACACACATACACATTATGATTTGTGATACGTTGCAAGGTCAAAAATTATGCAACTGATATCACAATAGGGACTTCAACCCAGTTTTGGACAATATATCAAGATATCGCCCAGCCCCAATATACATTACCACCTGCTTCAGAAATAGAAATAAGTTGTATCTTATCTGGATAGTCTAAGCTGGAACACCAGTAACAGTGACTCTGGTCAAAATAGTGTGTCAAAACAAACAGGTGTTTTATAAAAGAGGAATTTTACATATTTAGGATTTGTTGGTTTGCCACATCATGAGAAGAGAAGACTCCGTGGAAAAGACCCTGATGTTGGGAAAGATTGAGGGCACAAGAAGAAGGGGACGACAGAGGACGAGATTCAGATCCACTATCACTGGGGATATTAAATTGACTAGCGCTAATCAGAGTGCACAACAATGAGCTTTTATTATTTATTTCCCACCCTTTGCTGCAGGGTCTCGGGGCAGGTTACATAAACTTTAAAAAATCAAAACAAGTTAAAAAACTTTTCTTTAACTGCTGTTCTACACATGCAATTTAAAGAAAAATCAAACATGCAGCAACACATTTCTAACATTTTGTATACACAGATAGTGTACTTTCGGAATATTTCTTCTAATTAATAGCTACGGACTGTTCAACTTAAGCCTAAATGAACTAGGAAACAAGCAACTGTTTGCAGTTTCCCTTTTTTTTTAAAAAAAAAAGGAACAGTTGAGGATCCACTAACCCCTATTCCTTTGGGCACAGAAACTCAGAAAGTTAAGAGGGTTAAGTGGGAAGAAAATGCAGGGTATATTGTGACAAACCAGTGCACGACAGCTGGGGGAAAGCTCTGCAGCAGCTGCATGCATTCTATAGCATAACCAACACCACAAAGCAACTTATCCCTACCTTATCCCAGGCTAAAGCAAAGAGTCTATTCAGGTTGCTTTTCCAAGCAATTTGCTGGGATTTGGATATTCAAGAACACCAGCGGCTAATTGCATCTTAGGCAGCTTTGCACTCGGCCCCTCAGATTGAAATAGCTACCCTGATCTCAGTTGTGCTTAATTCAGGATGTTCTGGGAATGGAGGAACACTTCCTCCCCTTGGATCAAATTGGAGGCGCGCTCTGCTCTTGCAGATTTGACAGGGGATATCCAAAGTCAGCCATACTCAGGAGTAGATCCTTCGGAATCTACGAAAGCAACAAACTTAAGTGACTTGTTATATCGATGGTTCTGCTCAGAGCATGTCTTAGTTGCAGACTGCCTAGTGGTCACAGGAATTTTTCCAAAGAAAATATTCCCAAGAAAATAAATAAAATAGATGTGCCTATTACAGAAGAAGCATCCAAGAATACTTCTTCCATTTCTGGTAGACCTGGTGACTGTGGGGCAGTGAGGTGTGAGTAGACCTGCCTCTTGAGAAACTGGTTGTTGCCAGGTCTATTCCTCCATTGTTTCTCAGCAGGCAGACCTGCTGTCTAGGCATGGGCATCCAGATTATATATTTCCACCTGCTGCTATTTTTGTTGTTGTTGTTGTTGTTGTTCCCCAGGCTCCCTGCACCCTCCTTCCCTGCCCTTAAGTGCACTGCTGCTGCAATCAATGTTACTGCCCCTCCAACAGCATTTCTCTAGAACGCACACAAGACAGGATAATGCTGGACTACACTTCCGGGTTGTTGTGAATATGGACATGGCTTTTGGTTACTTTGCAGAAGGCAAAGTTGCAGAAGGCAAAGCCCCACCTTCTGCAATATGGGTATAATAAAGATGGACTTTATCTGCATTGGCACTAGCAGGACAATTTCAAATCTTCGGGTGCAGGGGGGGGGAATTGCTATGAAATAAATGCAGGCCAACAGTCCATCTGGCCCAGCATCATGGCCAACACGATGCCTATGGAAATGCACAAGCAGGACCTGAGCAGAAGTGGACTCTCCCCTGCTGTGGTTTCCAGCAAATGGTATTCAGAAGCATTGCTGCCTCCAAAGTATAGCTAGTAACCACTGATAGCCTTATCCTCCACGAATTTGTCCAGTCTTCTTTTAAAGCCATCCATGTTGGTGGCCACCACTGCATCCTGTGGAAGTGAGTTCCACAGTATAACTATGTGCTGTGTGAAGAAGCACTTTCTTCTACCTGCCCTGAATCTTTCGACATTCAGATTCACTGGATGCCCCCCATGAGTTTGACTGTTAGGAGAGAGGGAGAAAAGCTTCTTCATGAGATGCAGAATTCTATACAGTGGTACCTTGGGTTACATACGCTTCAGGTTAAAGACTCCGCTAACCCAGAAATAGTACCTCGGGTTAAGAACTTTGCTTCAGGCTGAGAACAGAAATCGCGCAGCAGCGGCAGCAGGAGGCCCCATTGGCTAAAGTGGTGCTTCAGGTTAAGAACGGACCTACAAAACGAATTAAGTTCTTAACCCGAGGTACCACTGTACACTTCTGTCTAAACTGAAAAGCCCCAAAAGCTGCACCCTTTCCTCAAAGTGGGGTTGCTCCACCCCCTTATCATTTTGGCTGGCCTTTTCTGAAGGAAACTGCCTCCCCATTGCAGATATCTGTCTCTCTTGGATATAGTTGCCTTTGGAGAAATCTATTTCCTGGATTTCCTTCTAAGTCATTGCTTTAGGTCAGTTTCATCCCTTATTCCAGTCAGGATCTTTGCAGCCACAAAGAGCACAATTTCCTTTTTGGGTGGGGTATTTTGAACTCAGAAGAAAAGCACATTTACTCAGACATAAATCCTACTTCACTCAGTAAAGCTTGCCTCCCAAGTAAGAATGTATTGAATTGCAGACTTAATTTCTTACAGTATGTCAGTGGTGTAACCAATTTGGAAATTACAGAGTTCAAAGGATCTATACCACTTACTGCAGAAGTAGCTGCACCTCTTATGAGAAAGGTTATGCAGATCCAGTGAGAGTGCCCAAAGTCTCAAGTGCAATCGATTACTGCACCTGTGGAACTGAATATGATCTACCTATGCCTACAGCAGTCTTCCCCAACAAGGTGCTCTTCAAATGCTTTGAACTACAACTCCCAGCCAGTATGAGCAATAGTCAGGAATGATGTGAGTTGAATCTGGAGGGTGTAGAGATCTCCTGCATGCCGAAAGAGCATGCTATGAACTAAGTGCTATATTAACTTTAAACAGATAAAGCTAAGCCAAGTGATGCTGATAGTACTTTTCCTTACTGCTCCAACAATTAAGCAGTAATCAATCACTGAGATTATCCTGCAGGAACATTGTTAGTTGCTCCAAGAGTTGGCAAGGCTCATTTGACAACAACAAGAAACCAAACCATTAGTGGTGTCATCAGCCCAGTCCTATAGAATACTCTGCCAAAAGAGATTCAGTGGGTGCATTCTGAGCCAAGTTTTAAATGCCTGCTGAAAACTTTTCTATTTCATCAGGCTCATGCAGGAATTCTTTCCACAATAGTTAGCTGATTTCTGATTTTAACTTCTCATATGGTTATTGTATGGTGCCATGCACAATTGCTGAAAGCCACTGACATTTTTAAACGAATAGTGAAATATAATTATTTTAATAAATAAATACATAAAACAATGGAAGCTGCTGTTTGTTGCAGCTATGACTATATGAATTTCATATATTCACATTTCATCTTTTTGCTGCTTCAATCCATAACAAAAAATGAACGAGAACAAGAACTTCAGTCTAGTATGACCAAGACAGGCTAGAAGATGAGGATGTGGCACTGATACACTCATCGTGGAATGCTGCACAGGGGCATGGCAGCAATGAAAATCTGCAGTCAACACAAAGTTTCATATATTAAAACCTAAAACAACACCTGCCTCTGAATACAGCAGCAAGCTACATCTGCTTGGCAGGGGTTGGACTCGATTGCCCTTGTGGTCTCTTCCAACTCTATGATTCTATGATTCTACTCCCAATGGCAAGACACACTTTGCACTGTTAAGAGGTCACACTGTGGATCTGGACACCGCTCAGCAAGTGCCAAGTTTTATACACTCCTGGGATGTTTCACACAATTAGTTCATTCTTGTCTTCCCTGCCAGAAAGATGACAGTGTCTCTTTCCTCCCTCCCCTCCCAGCTCTTGCTACAGAAAGGAACTGGGGTTAGTTTGTACAGTAGTGATAACTTTATCTAGCCCTGGAGAGACCCTGGGCTTACAGTTAGAAGAACTAAATGAATGTTTATAGTGGTTACAGCATCAATTATGAAGAGACTTGCTACTTGGACAATGAATGCATTGTGAAATGCTTGGCATGATTAAGGGTACCATGAACGCCCCCCCCCAAAAAAAATGATCTAGATTTCTCTGTTACTATGAAGCCACTGTCCAGGCTAACTAACCTTACAACATTTAAGAAAGTCAGTTTTGATTGCTGCAGCAGAGGGTGAAGGCGTTTGTAAAATAAGATTGGCTGAGTAGTCGCAATACAACACTCAGCTTGTGTAGCTTTACTCCATACTGATCCATTGCTATCTCCAGTTGCTGATGACAGGTACAGTTGTGCTACTACTATGCAGTGTGGACAAAGATTGCCACCAAAGCAAGCACAGCTGCACTTTGACAGCAGCCAGCTTTCAGAAGAGAGTTCTGTATGCACTGCAAAGCAATTTCAAGTCACAGGGCTTTAGGAAAGCCATGATACTCCTGCAGCCGAGCACCTAAGTTAAGCCCCCCAAATCCCACTGTAGATGGGCTGTGTTATCTGGCAAAGGTTGTGCAAGTACATCTGAGGATTCACTAGCGCGTTATATCAGACCTTTATCATTACTCACAGGGTTTCACATGCAATGAAAGCAGCAGCCTTACTAAGCATTGCCCAAGAGCAAAAGTAGAACATTTTGCCACTGTGTATGTTCCCCTTGTACCACAGCAACATGAAATCACACGTCAACTTGCACTAAGTGCTATGCAAGTTACATCAAACATCAAAAGTAGAACTAGAAATGTTCTACCTCGCCTCAAGCCTAGACAAAGCAAACTGATCTTAGAGTACTTTAATTGGCTATGGTGAGCAAAACTTATTTGAAGTCAATTAAGATGTTTGCCTGAACAAAACTTTCGGGAAATCAGCACATAGCTGATTGGAGCATATTCGGAAACCCAATACACATATTTTAGCTCACCATTAAAAAAAATAAGATAGAGAATAGCTCACTTATTCCTCATTTCTATCTAAAAAGCAACTCAGATTGCTTTTGATGCTGTGTTGCCCGAGTGAAATCTAATGAGCAGTATCAGCTCATCAGCGTCAGGAATTTAAAGTCAATCGTTAAATCCAGCTGCTCTGATCTCATCTAAAGTCACGTGTACTTTTGCTAAATGCAGGTATGCAGATTTAGATATTTTAATGGCACAACAGTGGAGGCTTACTGCGCTAAATTTTGGAGTATGATTCCATGTACTCTTTTGGCCTCACTGTGTCAAAAAACAACTTTGGAAACCAAGTGATGCATCTAGCCCACAAAGGCTTGCATCCCTTCTAGCCTTTATGGTGCCATAAAACCAAAGTTGTTTTGGCCACAGCAGACTGACATGCCCACCCCTCTGGAATGTAAAACTACACAGGGGGATATATAGCCATAGTCAGCATCCAGACAGTACTATCTATGGAAACTATACAAAGTCTGAATGGTAATCTGTTAACTGTAGCTTCAGCCATGCAGGGATAAACTAATTATCTCCATCCACTGGCAAATATCCACCAATAAGCCGCACAAAATGGGATTACAATTATTCTAAACCCAGTATTTCAGAAAAGGCAAGCTATTCAGGTCTTTGCTACCATGCAACAGCAGTAGAAGACAGCAGACATTCAAACTGATGAACAAACCCAACATTATGTGTAGATGACCATAAACAGCCCTTTAACTCAAAGCTGGGCTGTAAATGGATACTTTTATGGTTGCACTTTGGCTTCCATTTTTTCTCCGTCAGTCAAAATGAAATCAGAAGAGAGTCAGAACACAGCAACCGTCAGATACATTTCAATTCTGAGTGTGCTTACTCAAAAGTAAGTACCACTGTGTTCAATGGAATCGACCCAGTAAAATTTGCATAGTCTTGCAGGCTTAAACAGGAGTTCATTATTTCAAATCCTAGATAAAGATAAGTTTGGGGGTGCATTTTATACATCCCATGAACTAATCTAACAGTTTTCCCATCTTCAGAATGCGGCCGTGCAAGCAATAGGCTACAATTTATCTTTCAATGGGGCTGTGGAATTCGTTATTAATATGCCAATTGAGTTAGAGACAGTGAAAGTCATATGCAAATAGTATGAAGTGCCTGATGGCTGCCCTGAGCAAATTTTGTGCTCCAAGTGCAAAGCTGCACAGAATCAACCTGTCTTTTCCATATCCATCTATTACAAAATGAGCTAAACACGATACAGAATCTAACATTTCTACTACCTCTTCCAAGCATATACAAGTCATGCTTCCCAAGCATTAACAATTCCCAACAATGCCAGATCACCTTAGCTGAAACACTCAGACCACCACCCTCCTTCCCATCCCCTCTACAGCAACATAACCTCAGCTGCCTTATACTGTCTATATAACAAGAATTTTATTTCCTGTCCCTAGTTTACCCTCAACATATGCACACCGATATTTTGCAAGCTCCTTTGAAGTTTTACTGCAACCAAGGAGCATATAAATGTTCTGAAATAAGTAATAAAAATAAAATACACACAAAAGACATCCTAAAATTGTTACTTTGGTAAGAGACCATTTTCCTCCCACTTCAACACATAAACGTGGAAGACACACTTCAGTTCAAGGTCCTCGTGCCCTACAGGGTTTGGATACGCTGAACAAGAGCAGTCAATCTCCTCATCCATTCGGAGCCTTAAGCAAACATTACATCAAGGCTGAAAACCTTAAATAAACATTGCACCAAGGGCTTTTTTTATATAAGTGTTCAGCCCTTTTTTCTCCGTTTCCTTTTAAGCAGCCGCTTCCACTTTATCACAAAGTATTTTCCTACTTATATGCCCTCAAGCAGATGCCGATACTCTCCTACGCAAATAATACGTACTTTAGAGCTCAATAAGCATTACCTCTTTAGGAGAGGTTACCTGGGCAGAGGTAACGCGCCCGTCACCTGCCAGAAGCGGGATTAAGGGGGAAGAGAGATTCTTAACGCATCACCTTTGCTTGGAAGGATTTTGTTCCATCAAGTATGATGTAAGCAAAAAGTCAAAACATCTTTGAACACACGCCAAAGCTCATTGGCTGCCAACGCGGCCGGTTCCCAGACAGCGCTTAAAGGAACATACCTGTTGCAAAGCAAATTCCTGGAAAGGCATCCGAGAGCAGAGATTTCGCGCCGACAGAGCCTGAAGCTACGGGGAGCAGCCTCGGGGGCCGGCGGGCTTCCTCGGAAGCAAACCCCGCCGAGTTTGAAGGGGCACTTATCCAATGAAGGCGCACGCGGCAGCCCCAGAGGACGGACCCACATCCAGTCCGAGATCGCCCAGCCGCGCGGAAGCAACGGGCCAAAAAACGTCTCGCAGAACGCGGCCGCCCCGTCGAAGTTGGCGCGGGGAGCAGGACCCAACCAGCGGCACACTCCCCCGCCCCCGCTCCCAGGCCCCCGGAGCAGTGTCGCCGCCAAGCCAGCGGGCAACCCCTCCCTTCGGCGCCAGCCACCCAGTCCAGGCAAAAAGCTCCAGGCTCCTCTGGCCCCGAGCAGCGCCACAGGCCTCCCCGGGCAGGAGGCGAGAGGAGCGTGGCCCCTCCCAGCAGCGTCTCCCGTCCAGGCGCGCGCAGGCTCCCCACACGCCCCAAGGGGCCCCCCACCCTGCAGGCAGCCCCGCGGAGGAAGGGGAGGGGGCTTCGGCCGCCGCCGCCCCACCCTGGCGAAGAACAGCAAGAGGCGCCGCCGCCCCCTCGCAGGCCCCTCACCTGGATGAACTGGATGGTGAGCGCGGACTTGCCCACTCCGCCGCCGCCCACCACCACCAGACGGTACTTTTCCTGCCCCGGGCCGTCCCGGCAGCCCGCGGCCATCGAGGAGGAGCCCAGGCCAGGCGAAGGCGAGCAAGGGGCGCCGCGGGCACCTCCCGGCCCGGGCTAGGGGGGTCGCTGGCCGCCGCCTCGCCGCTCCGGGGGCTGCCACCGCCACAGGCCCAGCGAGGGGGGACTCCGGCCAAGGGAGGCGCGAGCGAGCGAGGAGCGCAGGCGGCGGTGGCGGCGGCTCGGGGGCAGCTGCCAGCTGCAGGCTCCTCCTTTTCTGCGCGGCAGCTGCGAGCAGAGTGAAAGCGGCAGCAGCCCCGCTCCGGCTACAAATGGCCGTCAGGAGGTGGGCGCCGGCATGCAAATAGATTTATGAATATGCATGAGCTGGGCGGCGGCTTCTCCCTGGCGAGCGCGGTCTTGCTTACACACCGAGGCAGGCGGGGGGGGGGGGGTGGCTCTCCCACGCGCGCGTCCCCTTTCTCAGTCTCCGCCTCCCCTGCGCCTCAAATTCCCACCGTGAGTTTTTTGCTGAAGGGACTTGCATTTTTTTATATTTCGGGGGGTTTTTTAGAAGTTGCTGTTGCAAAGAGAGAGGTGTGCGGAACTCCTATGTTTTGCTGTGAGAGTCGCTTTGCACATCGTTTCGGTCAAGGAAAACCCCCCGGTCTTTCGGATGCGTTGAAGTCGGCGGCGAGCCTCGCGTCGGTCGGCAGAGATTCCGTTTGCGGCCCTCGGCCACGCAAACGCAAGAAGTGTTTGAGCCCCTTGGAAGAAATGGATTTAAGTCTGCTCTACAGTGTCACGAAACTCAAGGAGCATGGCAATGATGGTGCTGGCAGTGCATGAGGCTCAGGACTCCCAGAGCATCACTGCTTGGAGCCGCATAGCCGAGGGGTTCTTCAGGCTCCGACTCCTGCCAGCCCACTTGACCACTGCATGCCCCCCCCTCCCCACTGTCAGTCATCGTGGCTATCTCTCTGGCACCATGCACCTATGGCTACAGAGCTGGCCATTGAGTGAAGCAACATGGAGTAGTCTGCTTCAGGCGGCAAGATCCACAGGGACAGCAGATTCAACCCCTCAATGGATCACCCACTGCTACTGCCAGAGAAGCAAGGAGAAGGGGAAGCATCCAGGTTCCAGCGAAATCTTGGAGGGCTTTTGCAAGATCTCACTGGAAGCTGTCGCCACAACCACTTCTCCAGCATTGCCACAGGCGCCCCACCACCACTGGAGAAGTGAGACAAAATGGCGGCAGTGGCTTCTGGTGAGAACCCTGCCTCTCACATGCAAGACTTCGCCAGAACCTGGAAGCCTCAGGTGGCAAAATGAGACAGACTGTATGGCAAGCCCCTTCCATTCATGCTGCCTCTCTCCCACCCAGCTGCTTGCCTCCACCATGACCCCAGTGCAGCTTTCCCCATTCCCTCTCCACCCATTGGCTCCCCCAACTGAACCTTCCCAGCTCCCTAGCTGTTCCCTTACACTAAATCCAACAGAGACAAGCTTCCAGATCTTCCTTGATTGAAAATGGGTTTGGCTTCTCTCTTGGACTCCCCATCTTGCACCCAGAGGTGAGTGTGCTGTGCTCCTGCAGCCCATGCCCCTGAACAGATGGCCAGTGCAATCATCTCAGCCGGTATAGAGCACTTCTTAAGGGGAAGCAAGAACCTCACTTCTCCTTTCCCTTTCCCTTCCAGCCATCTGTGAATTTCATGCAATATTAGCAAAGGTGTTTCACTAGAAAGGGTGCTATGACATGGGTAAAAGACCAAAGACAGCCCCTTTCTGCAGCATTCATAGGGCATTTGATCCACTGTACAGTAATTCCATGTATTCTCACAAACCTCTCTATGTTGGTGATCTAGTAATTCATAAAGCGCGATTGGACACACAGCTCTGTTAGTCTGCCCTTCTTGCCTGACACTGTGTAACTGCTGTGGTAATAACAATGCACAGCACACCGTTACAAGACGCAAGGCCAGCTGAGTTATTTTGGCATCTGAGGTAGGAAATCCCACAAGCAACTTTCCCCCCTCCCCAACGCAAAAAATACAATAATAATATTTTATTGCTTTTTCATGACACCCAGAATCAGCTACTTGCAGTGGCCACCTCACTCTCCTTCATGGTAGGACTGCCGCTGCATGACACCACACATAAGGTGACAACCCTTTAGCCCAGTGGCTCCTAAACTTTTTCACTCATGGACCACTTGAAAATTGCTGAGGGTCTTGATGGACCACAACAATTTTTCTGCCTCTTCTAATGTGTGATGCTAGGGGCTGCATGATTTTAAATTGTATTTTTACATACTTGTGCTAAAGCAGGCTTCTCCTTAAAAAAGCTCCTGGCACAACAAACCAGTTACTCTGTAAGACATCACAGCATCCCGGGTCCCTCTCCCCCACTTGACAATCATTACTCTTATTAAAAGTTCAGTTACTTCAGGGAGAGTCGTATCTGGCTTAGACAGGAATGTCAGAGGCTTGGTAATTTCAACAGCATGCAAAGCACAGCATGCGCAACCACTGGTAACTCTGCAGCACAACTGAATTTTTACACACTGATGTCAGCAGCATAACAAATGAATCAGTTGTCACCTTTGATGTTACCACAATAATGGGAAATCAACTCATCATTAGGAATGAATTCTTCAGTGTATACTAGTGACACTGCCAGCTTTTCCAGCAGTAGATCATATCTCAGTGATTGATGGTTACTTAGAAAAACACACCCCAGGTCTTTCTTTTCTGTTTGTTTTTTTTAATTCCTGGGCTCAACACCTTTATGAAACTACACTTTATCATATTCAGGTAGGATAATAATCCACAGAGTTTCTCTGGGGGTCATGGATGTGGTTTGCTGATTTATTTTCTTAAGGTCTGGTCCAAACCCCAAATCCGGTGTGCTGGAAGGTGTTAAGATGTGGCACATCTTCCCACCAGCTGAGAAGAGCCTCATCAGGGCAAATATCACCTTCTGGCAGAAGCCCACCAGACAAAACCACACTTGCTGGAGATCTTCCTGGCATAACTCCCCCCAAAGGACCATACTGGGAACAAAGATGGGGCAGGATACAAAGAGTTATTGACATATGGGGTTGTTGATTTATCTTCTTCATTTCCCTCCCCTGCCCCACCATCTTATTTTTGTCCACCTCCCCATTAGCCATGTGCATTTATTTCTGGGAGGTTTCTTTTGAGATCTCTTTAATGGATATGTATGTCACTTTCTATCTCTACCTTCACAATAGAGTGACTTGAGCCCTGAAAATTAATAGCTACAAATAAAATAAATAAATAAATACATACATACATACACTGACAACAATGTTGTGGTGCCTGGTGACATGAACAACTCCTTATATCACGTTCACGATTAGTTTTTAAAGGCATTTTATAAAGAGAGCAACTTATTGGTTGGTTGGCATCCATATCGGTCTCCGCAGAGAGCAACAGTTGCTCGTGAAAATACAAGCTGTTTCATCCTTGTTTTTGTAAGCAACTGACAATGAGCTAAAACCATACTTTATTGAGGCAATGACAAATGACAGATCAATGTTGTGCTGGGTATGCTGCTGGGATGCTGACTTCAGATCAGGGAGGTACAGCTTCAACTCCCTCCCCAGAAAGGAGGGACCCTAAGCAGGCCAACTAGGCCTGTGTGTGTATTCAGCATCTGCCCGCCTGGTTAACTATCAAACAGAAATGTGGGTGCTTTTTATCCCAAAGAAGTATGCAGGTGAGGAGAGCAAAATCTGCCCCCTCCCAGCCCTGCTGAATCCAGCCAATCAGAGACAGTTTTAGGGTAGCACAACTGGTTTGGCCACACTGGACTCCGCGCTGCAGGGGGTGCCACAACAGTGCTGTTGTCAGGCTTCAGGAAATCTGATCCCTCCCCCTCACGGCAGGCTGCCAGTAATAGAGAGAGAAGAAGCTCTTACCAATGTCTTTTATTCAATGTTCACAGAGAGAAGCTTAGAAATGTCACCTCTCGGGGTAATGGCATTGCTCCGAGTAATCTCCCCCCTTCCTCTCAGTTGTCAACAGTACTCTTCCAGTGGCTGCTTAAGGCCATTTGCCTTTTAGCTTTCTGCTCCACCACTTTCACTGCTCTCTGGATTCTGGGAGAAGCGGGGGTCTGGAATGCTTTCTAATGGTGTGTCAGCCTGCTGCTCCCCCCTCCTCTTCTCCCATTCTCTCCCAGCTTTGCCCCTCTTCTGTCTCAGAGCCATGACCTTCTGCAAACCACTGTTGTAAATCTATACTGTCTTTCTCTGGGAGGTGCAGGGGTGGGGTTTCCATCATTCCTCCTCAGTCCAGTCCTTGACAGCTGTAGAACAGAGTGTGAGAGATGGGGGGCACCAAATTTTAGCATTGCACATGGTGCCACTGAAATTTGAGAGCCCCAAGTCCGCCACTGAGCCAATGGCTTATCTGGTCCAGCATCTTATTCTTAGAGTGGCCTATCAGAATTCTACAGAAAGCCTACAAGTAGGCCATGAGTGCAACAGTGCTCGCTCCATGTATGATTCCCAGCAACTGGTATTCAGAGACAAAGCTCACTATACAGTGGTACCTCAGGTTAAGAACTTAATTTGTTCCGGAGGTCCGTTCTTAACCTGAAACTGTTCTTAACCTGAAGCACCACTTTAGCTTAATGGGGCCTCCTGCTGCTGCCACACCACCAGAGCCTGATTTCTGTTCTTATCCTGAAGCAAAGTTCTTAACCTGAAGCACTATTTCTGGGTTAGCGGAGTGTGTAACCTGAAGCGTCTGTAACCCGAGGTACCACTGTATTTCAGTGCCGTAAAAAGCCCCCCTCCCCACCCCAGTCCTACTCTTATACCAGCTTAAAGGATCTGTGTGATGAGGCAAAGCAGATTTTGCTCCCCCACAACACTCCATGTGTTCGACTTTATATAAAAACCAGGCAAATGCTTTTTTTAAAAAAAGTAGCAAGCTGTTCAGCAGACGTAGGTTTGGGGTTAAAAAAATGCAGCTTGTCTTAACATGTTGTATTTCATTTCCGTCTCACCTTTATCCTCCAAGGAACTTAACATAGTATACATGGTTCTCCACAACCACATGTTATCCTTGCAACAACCCTGTAAGGTAGATTAGGATGGGAATCAGTGACTGAGCCAAGGTCAGACTTCATGCCTGTGTGAGGATTTGGTCTGTGGTCTCTCAATCCTCTAATGAAAGAGCCTGGGACAATGGACAAGATGCCCCCCTCCCATTACATGACTGGACGGGCAGTTGAATCTTACTTCAACACTAGCAGTGGGATTTCCAGTACACTTGGCAGCCAGGGAGTATGTGATGGGCCTGTGGTGTACATAGATTTGCTCTCCAGCAGAGGGGAATGGCCAGTGGTCTCAAGAAGAATGGCTGGGAGGTTGTCAACTGCTGCCACCTGAGGCACTTGCCTCACTCTCCCCAGCGGTAGGACCACCTCAGGCCAATGTCAAGTCAAACAATATTATTTAGTAGAGGGAGTACATGCAATTGGTTGAGAGTTGCTAAATGCTAAGCAAATAAGTGATGCATACATGGATGTGTGGGCCAGCTTAAATTCTAGGTGGAATGAAGCCTATGGCAGCCAAAAGAAGCTAAAAGACAAGAATTCAAGACAGGCAGCAGGTGGAAGGACATGTTCACAAAGGGTGCATGGTAGGGAAAAATGGTAGAAAACAAGCCCTCAAAGCAGTTGGAGGGAGGGAGGGAGGACTCACAGTAAGGTGCAACGTGGTTGTTCTGAACTTCTGAGTAAATCTGATAGCCTCAGATTTATCAGCAGTCTCTTCCTCCTTCCTTCTGCTGGGGTTTGCTGGGAGGCTGAAGTGCACAAGGCAACAGGGACCTAATCCAGTTATGTCTCATTGCCTCTGGTTGGCAGGGCACATTTGAATACCAGATGGTACAAACAGAACTGCCAGAGTAGACCATGTAATCCAGTACAGTGGTACCTTGGTTCTCGAACTTAATCTGTTCCATGAGTCTGTTTGACTCCCAAAACCATTCGAAAAGCAAGGCACGGCTTCCGATTGGCTGCAGGAGATTCCTGCACTCAAGCGGAAGCTGCGTCGGATGTTCGGCTTCCGAAAAACGTTCACAAACCAGAACAATTATTTCCAGGTTTGCAGCATTTGGGAGACGATTTGTTCGACAACTAAGCCGTTCGGGAACCAAGGTACCACTGTACTCTGTTTTCAACAGCAACACCTCGGGGAAGAACATGGGTGGGGTACAAAAGGACCATCCCATCTCTATTGAAAGGAAGGGAAGTCTGGGACAATAAGCAGAGCAAGTCTGAAGAGTTACTGCTGGCACTCTAAAGAATCTTATTTCTTTTTCCTTAGGCTGTGTAAATCTTTCTGGCTGTAAGTTGTGTAACTCCTCAAAGCATGACACACACATGATACATTTACAGAGAAGTGTTGGGAGGAGGAAGGTGGCCACGTGCTTATGCCAGAATTACAGTGGTACCTCGGGTTACATACGCTTCAGGTTACATACACTTCAGGTTACAGAATCTGCTAACCCAGAAATAGTACCTCGGGTTAAGAACTTTGCTTCAGGATGAGAACAGAAATCGCGTGGCGGCGGAAGCAGGAGGCCCCATAGGCTAAAGTGGTGCTTCAGGTTAAGAACAGTTTCAGGTTAAGTACGGACCTCCGGAACGAATTAAGTACTTAACCTGAGGTACCACTGTATTATTGGCTTTGGTGGGGACCATCCCCTAGGAATCCACACACAGCTGAAAGAAAGAAAGAAAGAAAGAAAGAAAGAAAGAAAGAAAGAAAGAAAGAAAGAAAGAAAAAGAGGTGGTAACAGCTACTTGAACTAGGTCCCGGTGGAGAACAAGGCAACCCAGACTTGCTTGTGAGAATGCCACAAGAGTGCGGGGAAATCCAAAGTAGCCTCCAGGCCTGTGGCAGGATGTGAGAAAGTGAAATCTAAACTAGGACCACAGGTCATAGACAAGAAAGGATTTTACCCCAAGATAGGGCATTGACAAGTCTGTGAATCTTCCTTCTTGTGTAATGGTGATTTTGGTAATGGTAATGATGTTGAAAAATGTCAGCTGCTTTACAAATTTCCTTCTAAAATTAGGCCTGCTACAGATAAATCCAAGAAAATCAGGTGATTCCCTGAACTCTAAAATAGGAAGCTAATGCTGAGTCCCGCAAAAAGACCATTGATATATCTTAATAAGGAATTTGAGGCTTCTTTTCGCCATTACTGTTCTTGTGCTCTTATTCTTGGCATCAACATTTAAAAAATATTCATGCAAAGGGGTAGATTTTCCATTACTAACAGTTTTGCAGACTTAAAGTTTTGTAACACCAGTATCAAACAAAGCTCCTTTCCATATGCAGCCATTATTTGTTGCTCTTCATCCCTTATCCCATTTAGCAATGCAGGAATTTTTTGATGATTTCTCTCCGATGATACAAGCCAATGAGACATTTCAAGCTGAAAGAGTCTGTGTTCTTCTGGAGTGCAGAGTGCCCAGTCATTTGGGGTTCATTTCATAATAATAATATTATAATAATTTAATATTTATACCCCACCCATCTGGCTGGATTTCCCCAGCCACTCTGGGCATCTTCCAACAAAATATTAAATATTAAAATACAATAGTCTGTCAAACATTAAAAGCTTCCCTAAACAGGGCTGCCTTCAGATGTCTTCTAAAAGACTGGTAGTTGTTGTTCTCTTTGACATCTGGTGGGAGGGCCTTCCACAGGGCGGGTGCCACTACTAAGAAGGCCCTCTGCCTGGTTCCCTGTAACCTCAGTTACAGTGAGGGAACCAGCAGAAGGCCCTCAGTGCTGAACCTCAGTGCCCAGGCTGAACGATGGGAGTGGAGACGCTCCTTCAGGTATACTGGGCCAAGGCCATTTATGGCTTTAAAGGTCAGCACTGAGTGATAATTGGCCATACAGTATTGGCCGCATCTAAAGATGGTTTTTTAAGAAGCGGTTTGATAACCGCCTCTTTCAGCAGGTCTGGGAAGGCTCCCTCACAGAGAGAAGCATTCACCACCCCGCGAAGCCCATTGCCCAGCCCTTCCCAGCTAGCTTTTATAAGCCAGGAAGGACAAGGATCCAGGAGACAGGTGGTTGGTTTCACTCGTCCAAGCAGCCTGTCCACATCCTCGGGGGTAACAGATTGGAATTGATCCCACACAACTTCACTAGACAGGACTCTAGCACCATAGCTGTCAACTTTTCCCTTTTCTTGCAAGGAATCCTATTCGGAATAAGGGAATTTCCCTTTAAAAAAGGGAAATGTTGACCGCTATGCTCTAGCACTCTCCCGCCCCGGCCCTGCTCCCACGGTGGAGTCTAACTCTTCCCGAATCTGATCAACTTTATCTGCAAAAAACTTTGCATAATCATTGCAGGAGATCATGTGGCCTGTACTGGGCCCCGATGGAGCAGGTGGTTCCACTAAATTGCGAACCACCTGAAAGAGTCTCCTGCTTCTGTTTTCTGTAGATGCAATAGAGGCGGTGAAGAAGACCCAGGGTGTCATCGACCTGGCTGCTGGCTGCTGCTTCAACTCCACCGGATTCAATTGTCTGCACCCCCTCTTATCTCCATGAAGCCCCACAGCAGAGGTGGCTTCCCAGTTCCCTGCAGAGCTTGCTCATCAGAAATAATATTTTCAGTGTGATTAATTCTTCCTTCCATTTCTAAATCTCTCCCCCACAACTGGCAGAATGTCTCCCAGTTCGTGTTGTTACAGAAATAGCACGAGATGGCATATGTTAGTGTAATTGCTTTAATTGATCATTTCTCTTCATTTGGAGAGCGTGCTTGAGCTCTTATCCCTGCAAAATGAAATTTAAATGGAGTTCATCTTCAGATGGCAGACACAAGTACAGGGAAGCACAGGAGACACTGCCAAGAGCAGCCCTGCCAGAAGGCAGGGTGAAGCCTCAGCTTCAGGCTGTAAATGGAGGCACAATTAATGGAGGAGCTCCGTTTGACAAGTACCTAAACACTGTATCTCTTTAAAAGTGCCTTGACTGCATCATGCATGCTTCTCTGGTACCAGGGTGGAAAGAGGGGCATAACAATGCCAAGAACATGACCCTTGCATACACAAACAACAGTGCATTGCACACATACATTCTTGAGAAGTCCTGTGATGTTCTGGATGCATCATGCCAAGAAATATCAAAGATGCCAGTGGATTGGGTGTGATGTGCAAAGGAGAGTGGCTGGATATTGTTGTTGTTGTTTTACCTTTGCAGAATCAGGTACATCTTCTGATCCGAGTATAGACATTTACTGATTTGTTTTCATATTTTGCATTCCTTTTCATGTGTATCCCACCTACATTAGTTATTTACAGGGCCACAAGGAAGATTATTGCTGAAACATGATTGAAACGCTTTGGGCAATTTTGTTGCAACAATAGAATTGGGGAAAGGCCATAGCAAAACAGCTTGCATCCAGGTTTCAGGTTCAAGGTTCAATCCCCATCTTCTCTAGGTAGGGCTTGGAGAGACCCTTGAATTCTGGAGAGTGGCACCCAGTCTGAGTAGACAATAATGAGCTTGAAGGACCAAGAGTCTGACAGCTTCCTGTGTTCCTTATGAGCAACTGTACTTTTGAGCACCAGTCTAAGGATCCACTCCCTGGCTGTTTTCAGCTTCTAGCCCTTTATGGATGAGTTCCCTCTATTTTTCCCAAGCACTGGACTCTTCCACACATCCTCTGAAGGATCTGTTTTCTGGGGAAGAAATAGAGCACTCTCAGTGATTTTGTAAAAACTTTTGCATTTGCACACCTATACTGTATTTTTCCGTGTAGATGATGCTTTTTGCTATTTAAAAAAAGGGCAAAAATTGGGTGTCGTCTTATACACGGATAGTGAATGCAGAGGGGGGACATGCGATTAATGGCATCAACAAGCAGGAGATTGGCAGCGGCGATTGGGCAGGTGATTGGTGGCTGCGGCAAGGCCTGCGGGCGATTGGCTGTGGCTGCGGCAATTGGGCAGGTGATTGGCAGCTGTAGCGAGACAGGCAGGCGATTGGTGGCTGTGTCAAGTGGGCAAGTGGGCTGTTGGTGGTGGCGAGCGGGCAGACAATTGGCAGCTGTGGTGAGGTGTGTGATCATCAGTGGCTGTGGCAAGCGATCAGTAGTAGCGCACAGGCGGGTGAGTGATTGGTGGAAGTGACCTCCCCCACCCCCACAAAAGCTAAACAACTTAATTTCTTAATTTTGGGTTTAAAAAAATAGGGGTCATATACATGGGGGATTCTTATACATGGAAAAATACGGTATATTGTGGAGGGAGGTTTGGGATTCAGCAGCTGGCATGGGAAGTACCATTAGCAAGAGAGAATCAAAAGAAAATTCCTTCAGAACATACAGTCTGAGAGCTTAGCAGGGCACCTCTGCCAAGGCTCTGTCACCAGCCTCTAGAACCACCACTTAAAAACTACTTATTTACTGCCCTCCTGGCTGCACCTGCATTCCATGTATCAAGTTTCTAAGCAAACCCTAAGCATGGCATTAGGCTTTTTGGCACCCTCGTTTCCCTATAAAATGGTGACTTGTTTCCATTAAGAATGAATCCTATGAATTGCAGTGGCATCCATTTTCAATGAATGGAGGTGGAGTGGGGAGGAATGATCTTCACAATGTGCTAGAAATTTATCTGGACACTTCCTCATCATGCCATGTTGACCATATGAACCTATAATGAGAAAACATGGTCAGGTTTGATCATTAGGTTTGATCCTTCCCAGCTCTCTGATGCTAGGACACTAACCTTTCAAACTGACATTTTGTTGAGAGCATCTGCAACTTCTCGAGTTGTATTCCTGGGGTCTTTCTTTTCCCTTTGTAACACCAGTTAGTTGAGCATCTCCCCAACTAGAGGAGCGCTGGTTTATGTCACTGAATAGATTCTCATTGTACTTTGTTCACGAGACTTTATTGATTTGTTTATTTGTGCCTTATGCCTGGAGAGAGTAAGGTCCAAAGCTCAGTGGTAGAGCACCCCCTTGGCAAGAGATTCCAGGTTCAATCCCTTGTCTCCCAACTGGGGCTGGGGAAGACCTTCATCTGAAACATGCTAGTCTGTGTCAACGAAGGTCTGACTCGGAATATAAGACAGTTTCAGTGCATGAGTTTCATGAGCATCTTCCGTCATCCCACCCACAAATCTTAAATTTCTATTAAAACCAATGGAAATAATAAGGCAAATTATACCAATAATGCAGCTGAGATAACTGATATTATATAAGCAGCAGGAATTCTGAGAGATTTTGAATCTCCCTTCACCTAAAATCTCATCAGGAGTGTCAGTCTTGTATAATTGGTGCATTTGTTTCCACCCTGAAATGCATGCATGCTTGCACGCTTATTTAGTTAAAGCATTTACCAGCTGCTTTTGCATTTTTTTAAAAAATGTTCAAGGCAGCTTATAATCACAGTACGTTCTCATTTAAAAAATGAAACAAAAATTAGGTTCACAGAATCTGTTTGGATCTGTTTTGTGTAGCTGCCAAAAGACACAACTGAAATCTATGGGACTCCTACAAAGCAAACTGCTCACATTCAGCCGACTTATCTATTTGTTTTCCTTGATCATTGTCAGCCATCGCTGCTTCAGGGTAGTTTTTACCATACTGCCTTACAGCGTATATGCTTTCCTTTTTAAAAAGGAAATTCACCCAGTGAGTCAGAATCCCTATAAATGTCAAGACAGAGCTTAATGTTGTTAAGGTTTAAACCGGGAGCTTCATCTAATGAAATGAAATACTTTTTACAATCTGGGCTTCTGAGTCATGATCAGGTGAGATCTCGGAAAGGTGAGTAACCACAAAAACAACTTTTCTGGGAAAACTCAGAAGTCTATTTCTGATGTTTGCTTCCATCAGTGTTTCTAAATGAATATTTTAGATTATTCTACGTAAACCGCTTGGAGGTTAAATTTTGTTGATTAAGTGCTATAAAAATTTCAGAAGATAAAATAAAATAAAAAATTATTAAAGCACCAGTGGGAATTTCTTATATGGAAGGCTAGTTGATATCAATGGGATCCCATGGGTCTTTGTGCAGGACAAATGTCCAGAGCTCAATGTTTTCAAAGAATTCTGGGCACTGTCGTTTACCCCTCACAGAGTTCTAATTCCCAGGAACCCTTAGCAAACTACAGGACCCAGAATTCTTTGAGGCTTCAAATGTGCTTTAAAGGTACTGTGTCTACATAGTCTCATTATTTGAAAGCCTTCAGATTTTTATTTTTATAATATTCATTCATAAGCAATGCTGAAACAATTACGAAAGGGGGAAAGGGTAAATTTTCTTTTTTTTTTTTATATAAGATTTTTATTGGTTTTACAAATTTTAAAAAACAAACAAACACTTAAGAAACAAACATACACGTATAATTTTGTAACATATTTTCATAAACCTCTTTTCTGGGACTTCCCCATACCCCCCCTTTCTGCATCCCAATGTCCATAATTTTATAGCAACTCCCGGTTGTTACTTTCCAACCTCAGTCATCTTAGTCATCTCTATATTCTAACCTTATGTCACTGTATCCCTTTGTTCCTAAGAACCAAAACACTCTAACATTCATTGAGTTTATAATAGTCCTTAAGGTAACTTTTGAATTTTCTCCATTCTTCTTCCGCTGTCTCTTTTCCTTGGTCACGGATTCTGCCTGTCATCTCGGCCAATGTCATATAGTCCATCACTTTCATCTGCCATTCTTCCAGAGTGGGTAGATCTTGTGTCTTCCAATACTTTGCGATGAGTATTCTTGCTGCTGTTGTAGCGTACATGAAAAAAGCTCTATCCTTCTTTGATACCAATTGGCCGACAATGCCCAAGAGAAAGGCCTCTGGTTTTTTAGGAAAGGTACATTTAAGTACCTTTTTCATTTCATTATAGATCATCTCCCAGAAAGCCTTTATCTTCGGGCATGTCCACCAAAGGTGGTAGAAGGTACCTTCAGTCTCTTTGCATTTCCAACATTTGTTATCGGGCAGATGGTAAATTTTTGCCAGCTTGACTGGGGTCATGTACCACCTGTATACCATTTTCATAATGTTTTCCTTTAAGGCATTACATGCCGTAAATTTGATACCGGTGTTCCATAACCATTCCCAGTCATCTGACATAATGTTATGACCAACATCCTGTGCCCACTTAATCATGGCTGATTTGACTGTTTCCTCCTGTGTATTCCATTTCAGCAACAAGTTATACATTCTAGATAAATTCTTAGTACTAGGTTCTAACAATTCAGTTTCTAGTTTTGATTTTTCCATCTGGAAGCCAATTTTCCTGTCCTGTTTGAAAAATTCCACTATTTGATGATATTGAAACCAATTTTGTACCTTATGCTTCAGTTTCTCATAACTTTGCAGTTTCAACTTATCTCCATCCTGTTCCAAAATTTCCCAATACTTCGGCCATCCGACCTCCATATTGAGTTTCTTCACTGCCTTGGCCTCCACTGGTGAGACCCATCTAGGGGTTTTGTTTTCCAACAGATCTTTATATCTTCTCCAAACATTAAACAGTGCTTTTCTAACAATGTGATTCTTAAAGACACTATTAACTTTGTCATACCATAGATATGCATGCCAACCAAAAGCATTGTTAAAACCTTCCAGATCTAAGATGTCTGTATTTTCGAGGAGCATCCATTCTTTCAGCCAGCAAAATGCTGCTGCCTCATAGTACAATTTCAAGTCCGGCAGGGCAAAACCCCCTCTTTCTTTAGCATCTGTCAATATTTTAAATTTAATTCTGGGCTTTTTGCCCTGCCAGACAAATTTCGAGATATCTTTCTGCCACCTCTTAAAACATTCCATCTTATCCAGGATCTGCAGGGTCTGGAACAAAAATAACATTCTAGGCAATACATTCATTTTGATCACAGCAATTCGGCCTAACATTGACAATTTCAAGTTTGACCATATTTCTAGATCTTTTTTAATTTCCGACCAACATTTTTCGTAGTTGTCTTTGTACAAATTCACATTTTTAGATGTCAGATAGACCCCTAGATATTTCACCTTCTTAACCAGTGTCAACCCTGTCTCCTCTTGAAACTTCTCCTTTTCTGCCTCTGTTAAATTTTTTCCTAAGACTTTGGTTTTTTGTTTATTCAGCTTAAATCCAGCTACCTGGCCAAACTGTTGTATTATTTCTAAAACCTTTTTCGAACTAGTGTTTGGCTCTTGCAAAGTCAATACTAGGTCATCTGCAAACGCTCTTAGCTTGTAATGTTTAGCTCCGACCTGCACTCCCTTAACCTGCTGGTCTTCCCTTATCATATTCAGCAACACCTCCAGAACTGAGATAAAAAGTAATGGGGAAATTGGACACCCCTGTCGTGTTCCTTTTTCTATCTTAAGTTCCTCCGTCACTACATTATTTACAATCAATTTAGCTTTTTGTTCAGAGTATATTGCGGCTATACCATTCTCAAAACCTTGACCTACCCCCATCCCATGAAGATTCTTTATCATGAAGCTCCAAGAAATATTGTCGGAAAGGGTAAATTTTCAGGAAGATAGCAGAAGAACCCCAAAACCATGGTCATACAAGGAACAGCCACCTTTCCTGTTGTCCCGTCCTATGCTGTGAGCGTAGTTCAATAGTCTCCTTCAGTATAACATGACAAAACAGATGTGTTTTCTATAATTCCAGGATGCTCCACTCAAAAGCGGAACAGTTGAGGAGTATGTGTTCCCTGTTCTCCAACATGGCACTACAAGAGGCTATGAAACTTCCCTTGCAGCACAGTATGGGAAGGCACAGCATTGCCCAGTTGTCTTGGCAACCCAGGAGCCTTATACCAAGTGAGACTATTGGTCCATCGAGATAGGAGGTTGTCAACATGGCCCCTACCGCCCACTAGTGGGCATTTCAGGATTCTAGGTGAGCGGTAGGGGGTTCTATGGCACAAGCTGAATCCTCCTTCCATCGAGCACTGGTGGGCGGTAAGGAAATTTTACCATCAAGAAAGATGCATTAGTGGGCAGTAGGTATAAAAAGGTTGACTACCCCTGGTCTAGATCAAGGTCTCAGATTGGGAACATTGCAGCCCTACCTGGGCATGCCATTGATCAAACTTGGGAACTTCCACATGCAAAGCAAATGTTCTACCCCTGAACTAAGGCCCCAGTAGGTAAAGTCCTTTGCCACTTGGATGTCCCCTGAAAAAAATCACTCAATTGCAGGAAGGTACTTCATTGGAGGGGCAGTGAAAAACATTCCCTTTTTTTAGTTAGATCAAAATAATTACTCAGTCCTGAATTTGAAAAAAGAGTGTCCAATGAACATAAAATCCTAGAGCTGCACTTGGTGATTTCAAACAACTAAGGCCCAGGGGCTGGATCCAGCCCAATCGCCTTCTAAATCCAGTCCGCAGATGGTCCAGGAATCAGCGTGTTTTTACATGAGTAGAATGTGTTCTTTTATTTAAAATGCATCTCTGGGTTATTTGTGAGGCATAGGAATGTGTGCGTTTTTTTCTTCTTCAAAATATAGTCCGGCCCCCCACAAGTTCTATGGGATAGTGGACCGGCCCCCTGCTGAAAAAGTTTGCTGACTCCTGAATAAGAGCTCCCTCATCTTCTCTTTTTAGATGTCACCCAAGTCTGAAGCTGGGAGCAGCTGAAAGGGTGGTCGAAATGACTGATCAGGGACTTTTCGCTCTTGAGTACCCATGATATGTCATGACTCAAAGCCAAACCCTCCACTACTGAAATCAAAAAGCTGTTAATGTTAGATATTTTGGTAGAGGGTCCCACCCAGATGTCTTGAGCACTTCTCACAAACCAGCAACACCGGTTGATCACCCAGACTTGTGTGAGCAGCTCTGAATGCAGTAGGCAGGTGTGGATGGGCAGAAGTAGGTTGGGTATCTCAGGAAATGGCAGAGCATTTGGGATGAACCTTAGGGGCTACAACAACCACCATCAGAGCTGTCCTTGTTTATGAGCGGAAGTAGAGAGAATAGTAAAAATTAACTTTAGTGTGTGTGGAGAAAGTGTGCAAAAGGCAACACAGCACAGGACTTAACAAATCCAAAGCAGATGGGAATGTGCAAGCATCCCTATGGCTCGTCAACTTCTTAAAGGTAAAGGTAAAGGGATCCCTGACCATTAGGTCCAGTCGTGGCCGACTCTGGGGTTGTGGCGCTCATCTCGCTTTATTGGCCAAGGGAGCCGGCATACAGCTTCCGGATCATGTGGCCAGAATGATTAAGCCGCTTCTGGCGAACCAGAGCAGCACACGGAAATGCAGTTTACCTTCCCGCCGGAGTGGTACCTATTGATCTACTTGCACTTTGACGTGCTTTCGAACTGCTAGGTTGGCAGGAGCAGGGACCGAGCAACGGGAGCTCACCCCGTCACGGGGATTCGAAGCACCGACCTTCTGATCAGCAAGTCTTAGGCTCTGTGGTTTAACCCACAGCGCCACCCGTGTCCATCGTCAACTTCTTACACCCCAACATTTACACCACTATCCTGACTCTGAAGCCAAGATTTAGGTCACTACTGGAGAATGAATGGCCCTCCAGACTCCAACTCCCATCAGCCCCAGAGATCATGGCCAATAGTGAGGAACGCTGGGAGTTGTGGAGGGCCACAGATCCTTTATTCATGATTTAGGTTTTTTGTGGTCACTGGGAATCTCTGAGCTAGTGCCAAACATGCTACATTTCAGTAAGTCAGCAGTGATCATTTTCCCATGATGATATTTAGGTAGTGAGGCACACAAAAATATATTAATTCTTTTCCTTGTAGAATAATGGATGAAAATCAGGGCAGTATAGCAGACACATATTCAAGCTCTTCCCTTGGATAGTTGAAAATTAATCTAAATTAAGGGACGTTGTTCTCAGAAATGACACGTTCTGCTTCCTCCAGTAATGACCATGTTGTGGAATGAGCTACAATAGCTCGGATATGCTCATGGGAAGAATTCAATTGAGTGACCCTATAATGATCCAAGACAGCACAAACACAATTAAGAGAACCATAGCATTCATTAATGAATGAGAGCATTAGGAAAAGAGGAAGCTGGAGCTCTGTTAATGAATGCTCATGCCATTTAGGAGCTGAAGCTTCAGAGAGTTACTTAACTTGTGTGTTTTGATGCTAGCAAGTGATGTTCTTTGTGGGAATCAGGCATTTATATTGGACACTCTTTTAAAAGTCCCCAAATTCTAATTTCATAGGAGCTAGTATTGCATCATGTAGGGTATGCAGAGCTGTAAACATAATCCTAATAAAAATACAGCTTGCTTTTATGTTCTTAAGCCATTTAAAATTGCCAAAAATGATAAAAGCCCCTCAAATGCATATTTTTATTACAATTGTGCTCACAGACCCTCATGCCATGTATGATACAATGTGATAGCTCTGGTATATTGAGCTAGTAGAATGGGTTATTGCCATCATGCCTTCTTTGTGAGCTTCCTGGAGTCATTTGATTGGCCGTTGTTGGAAAAAAATTCCTGGAGAAGATGGACCTTTGGGTTCATCAAGCAGGACTCGTTCTTGATGAAGCAGGCCAACAAGATGGTGAACCTTGTGTTGTGGGCTATCATATAAATCTCAATGAAAGGGAGGATTCCATTCTTTGTTGTTGTTTAGTCGTATCCGACTCTTCATGACCCCATGGACCAGAGCACGCCAGGCACTCCTGTCTTCCACTGCTTCCCACAGTTTGGTCAAACTCACGTTAGTAGCTTCGAGAACACTGTCCACCCAGCTCGTCCTCTGTCGACCCCTTCTCCTTGTGCCCTCCATCTTTCCCAACATCAGGGTCTTTTTCAGGGAGTCTTCTCTTCTCATGAGGTGGCCAAAGTACTGGCGCCTCAGCTTCAGGATCTGTCGTTCCAGGGAGCACTCAGGGCTGATTTCTTTCACAATGGATAGGTTTGATCTTCTTGCAGTCCATGGGACTCTCAAGAGTCTCCTCCAACACCGTAATTCAAAAGCATCAATTCTTCGGCGATCCATTCCATTCTTAGACATCCTTAATAAAACAACTGGGGGTGACAGGCATGAAATGCATTCCACCCTATAACTGGTGCTCTCAAAGGTTAGCATTTCACTGGATTCAACCTCTTGGGGTTTTTTTTTCTGGGGGAGGATTGTAAACATAAAGCAGTTTAACATAAACCTTTTGAACAATAAATACATAAATAGACTTGCAAAGTTTCTGTATAGTTCACCAAGAACAAGCAAGTCGGAACAGTTGTTCTCAAGTTACAGAACAAAAATTAATAACCACTGGTGATGCCAATTATTTGGAAACGGAAAACATCAATATGAACAACACCCAGGTATCTTATCTAATCTTCCACCTCTCTTTATTTTACTGGCATATTGGGTTCTTTGATCCTGCAAAGAACCCTTAACAACAACACTTGCTGAGTCCCCCCCCCCCCATCTCTACAGGTGGCAAGGCACTGATTAGTTCAGAGGCGATTCTTCATTCCTTCCTTAAATTACAAATCACATCTCACACTGTTGATGCATTCGTTTCCATAAATAAATGGACCTTACTGACTCACAGATGAATGCCTTCATCTGTTCCTCATGCCAGCCTGCTGACAGAACAGATTTATTTGGTACTCCGACACATCATAATTATCCTTTCTAAAAGCGACAACGTTCCTATGGCAACGTTTGCATTTTAGTATTTAAGATCTCACGAACATTCCAAAGTGAGAATATGTGTAAGGAAGAGTACCGGGGGAAAGGAAAATTCTGAGCTGTCACTTAGGAAGGAGGTGGCAGCATAAAAAGCCAGGTGCACTTGTCTATAATGTGAGATGTCCCGGCATATCTGGAGGAACACAACGTATTTCTGGTATGCACTTGCAGGAGAGTGTTTATCAGTTTGTTTTTAATATGTTGGAAGTGATCTGATAAAATGTTATGAGAGCCTAACACTGAGACAAGGCATAGATTCCAATGGGAACCAGATAAGGCTGCACAGGAAGTACCTTCAAGGAATGTACACCTAGAATTAAGAACCTAAAGAAATACCCCACACTGACATTTTGGCCTCAAGTACCGATTTCAAAACTGCCCAGGATTTTTTTGTTTCTTAGAATGCAATGCTGGGTACAAGGCTTCTATTAGCCAGATTAAGATGCTTTGAAGCAGAGTGTTGGTGATTTTTATTAATTTCTTACCTGCCCTTCAGCAGGCTACAACAATTTTAAAAGACAATTTTAAAATCAATTAAAACAAATAATCTGGTGCAGTGCTTGGACTAAGTCCGTTGTCCCCAAAACCTGCTGCATTAAACTTGTTAGCACCTTGTGTGGCGCTGGCCCCCTCCATCCTCTTTCTGCTCAAAGGCAGCACACTGAATTCAAAACATGTGGAGCCCAAAAAGTTCTGCACAAATTACTGTCTCTGTTATCAGCAGCCAATAATTACACTGATCACAGCTTGATATTGCAGCAGTAAACCAACATGTCCCAGGAAGGAAGGAAGCAACTGCCCTTAAGTAGGGAACAATCTTGATCATCCCCCCCCCCCTTTTCATGTGTTCCTTCTCAGCTCGCTGCATACATCTGATAACAGCACGTTGTTGACTTAAGAAAGCTCACTACAGTGTGGACCACTTAGGACTCTAAGATACCAGAATATGTTTGCCTTCTGAGTACTTTTTAGTTAACTGAGAGGCTATACAGTGGTGCCTCGCAAGACGAAAAGAATCCGTTCTGTGATTCTCTTCGTCTAGCGGTTTTTTCGTCTTGCGAAGCAAGCCCATTGACGGATTAGCGGATTAGCTGATAAGCGGCTTAGCGACTTAGAAAAAGGGGGGGGAGGGGAAAAAACCAGCAGGAACTCACAAGACATTGTCGTCTTGCGAAGCAAGCCCATAGGAAATTTGTTTTGCGAAGCACCTCCAAAACGGAAAACTCTTTCGTCTAGCGAGTTTTCCGTCTTGCGAGGCATTCGTCTTGCGGGGCACCACTGTAGTACATATCCGCCATACCATGGCCAGTGCACTGCTGACATGTGGCTCCTGGAAGGTTGCCTGAGAGGGAATATGGTTCTCAGGTCAAAAAAATATTCCCCATCTCTGAGAAAAACAATGCACATTAAAGTACACACCAGAAGAGCCAGACTAGCAGAGAATTTGTTTATTTTATTTGAAATAGTACATAGAGAAGACAACATTACTTCTAGACATTTGAGAGAGAGAAAATGTAGATTTAGAGTTTTATCAACAATGATCTTGGAGTGATAAGTAAAACCTACAAATTATTTGCTGGAATGCATTCAGCACAAGAAGATCAGCTTCTACAACCAAAGAACATAGAAGAATACAAGATGTTCTGAATCCAACAAGCGAAATTCCAAGCATTTAACTGCAAATAATCAAAAGAATCTTACATTTATAGATTAGTTTTCTTCTGAGAGAGATTGATTTTGTCACCGAGACTGAGAGCCATTCCCTGCAAAAGAGATGAGAGATTAATGGGTACATGTCTAAATTAATTATTAACATGCAAAAGAAACAATTTTCTCTCTATTTATATATCCAACCAGAAATAGCTGTCATTTACAGTTCAAAGCAGTGTTTCTAAGGTTAGGTCTGTTTTCTAATAGAATGCTGACATAGCTATATCGCAGGCAACCCTTGATACAGAGGGAAACCTAAATCAGCATTGGCTACTTCAATCTTTCAACAAATTAAACACTGCCAGGACAGCAGCAGCGAGTGTCATAATTAAAGGAGGAATGTGTTACATGGAGAAGCTATACTGGAGGAGAGGGCAAAAGGGGTCTCAAAGGCAAGTTTAGTGGAGAAATACAGTGGTGCCCCGCAAGACGAATGCCTCGCAAGACGAAAAACTCGCTAGACGAAAGAGTTTTCCGTTTTTTTAGTCGTTCTGCAAGACGAATTTCCCTATGGGCTTGCTTTGCAAGACGAAAGGTCTTGCAAGTTTGTTTCCTTTTTCTTAAAGCCGCTAAGCCGTTAATAGCTGCTAAGCCGTTAATAGCCGCTAAGCGCCGCTAAGCCGCTAATAGCCGTGCTTCGCAAGACGAAAAAACCGCAAGACGAAGAGACTCGCGGAACGGATTAATTTCGTCTTGTGAGGCACCACTGTACCCAGTAATGATTCAATTCCTATATTTTGATTGAGAGCAAATACCCACATTTCCATTCCCTTTCAGTAAGGACCATATTATTCAGCAGATTCCCTCCTATATGTCAGGCATTATAACATCATGAAGAGTGAGATGGGCAGAGCTTTGTGATATTGATACAATATTCTATTCTGCTCCTGAAGTGAGAAGGGAAGACAGCCCTTGGCTCTGGAAAAGAGGTTTCCTATCCCATTCTGGCTCGTATTTTGCATACTACAAAAAATTATTGTGGTGGTCATTTTCATCAAGCAGTGTGGGCAGATAGCTTTCCATCACTGCTTTTAATACCACTGTATGCATTAAGGCAGAGATGGGGAAACCGTGTTCCCCAGGAAGACGTGGTCCTTGGAAAAGGAAGAGAGCTTGGTGGAAGAGCATCTGCTTTGAATGCAGAAAACCTCAGTACTGAAGCATCTCCAAGCGGGGCTCAGAGAGACTCCTGCCTCAATCCCTGGGGAGCCACTGCCAATACTGAGCCTAAGTAGAAGGCAGATTTCTATGTTGGACTACTGCTCCCATCGGCTCTGCCCATTGGCCATTCTGCCTGGAACAGACAATGAATTGGTGTCCAGGACCATCTGGAGGGCTAGGGGTTCTCCATCCCTGCAACATGCATGTGAATCCTCCCGCAAACTGCTTTTATCTTTTTTTTCCTGGATTCCTTCCTCATTTTCACAACTCCCCAGCAGAAACCTCTTTTTTTCCCTTTTCTTTTTTTGAGGGGAGGTGGCAGTGGCATGGGGAACTGCAGCGAGGAAACTTTATTGCATAAGTGTCCTTCTGCTTGCCTAAGTTTTGGATGCAATCTTGAGCGTTTCATCTCATTCTGAGATTTCTTAGCAATAAGATGCTCAAACTCAAACTAACCCCCCACAGAACTAAATAGTATGTGCTGGAGGCAAGAAAGTGCCACTTCTGTCTCTGACACTGCTTCTTCCATACATAGTTGAGACATATAGGAACTTTTTTCTTTGGAAAATGCAGTTTCTATCAAAAATAGCTTCTGGTGCAGTGCAAGGAGCCATTGTTAGAAGTGGACTTTGTTGACATTCTAGTATGTCCATGAAGGGACTGGATACATACTAGAATGTCAGCCAAGTCTGGTGCTCCTTGCATTGCACTTCTGAGATCCGCCTCAGTTTCACGAGCACATTTTCCAGTAGACTGTGATGGTATTACAGGTCCAAGAATTTGTCACACACCTGGAAAAGCATCATTTACAACCAACTATTTCAGACACCTTCCTGCTAATTATAGAGATTTATGTCTCAAATGTTTACTTGGAAATTCATCTGTAACTCTATTCCAGGACACAGTTGCCCACTCTACCTAGATAGCCTAACACAGAAAGACATTAACCCAATTACCAATTAGATAATATTAATTTGTAAATTTCAAACTTGCAACATCAGTTTGGGAGTTGACTATTTGAGGAGACATATAAAATATAATTACCTGACTTTTTGCACGAATTCTTATGTGTCCGGTGACTGGAGCATCAGGCCCAAGATGAATGGGCTTTTCAATGCTGACATTTGCAAGGGCATCTTCTCCGAATATGGACCGTGCATACAGATTGGCTGCCATGAAGCCACAGTAACCAGAAAGTGCCTAGAAAGACAATATTTTATACACCTTTTACAAGGGCATTTTATTTCTTTTTTGAAATTAGCTCATCACTACACAGCGTCTTAAACTACATATTTACTCACAGGCGCACACACACACACCCTGCGCCCCATAAGGGATTCAAGGCAGATGGTGATTATTATAATAATTCAATAATAATAAATGCATGGACTCAATGCGGAGCTAAATTGCACTTAAAAAAAACCCTTCAGTTTCTAAACCCAAAAGACAAAGAGAATCATATAATCGCTTGGATCCTAAGTTGCTCTTCCATTTGTGCCAAATGTCCTTTCATTTGTAGCTCTTAGCAACATAACCCAAATGTCTCCCAAACCTCGGAAGAAAATTCTCCAGGGGGTGGGGGATTAGAGAGGGCTGCTGATGGAAAGGGAAAGCCCCACTCCATGAATGTAACCCGATTCACTCACAGAAGGGAAGTTAGGATCCAAGCCAATGTATCTGGGTAACAGAACAGATTTAAATTCAATGAAAGCGGGTTTATTTGTGATTTGAGATCAGAGTTATAATTTATTAGCAAAAGGTATTACCTTTTCTGGAGTAAGGCACTTCATATTAGTTGACTTTAATATATGTTGCAAATATTCATTCAGATCTATTATATTTGTATTCACAGTGACCTTGAAAAATAAAGAAATACAAGGACAATCATTGTACCAAGAACCTACAGAAGCTAAATTCACTCAAGGCTGATAAGATCTATGTGGAAGGCTGTTAATCTAACATGGAAACAGGGGCTGTTCTACCTCATAACAAGTTCAGAAGGATGAGATAATACACCCTATTCTATTTAATGTGACCAAACGAAACGAAACAGCACACATTTGCCGTATATCTGAAAGGGTCCTACACAACTCAAAAGCCTATATTTGAAACAAATTTCAGCCCAATAAAAAGTGTATTGCCATGGGAGGTGCACCTGAGCCAGAGTGGTAGTTTTTTCTGAAAGCAGTACAGTAGCTCAGATGCAAAGACCGGCATGCGGTGTTCTGCATGTATACTTGGGCTCTTACACTCCTGCAAATAGCTGCATATGTTCCCTAGAAAGCTGCTTCCAAGGGACAAAAACAAACAAAGCATATCTCCCACACCCACACCTGTATGGTTTCTTAATAATATTCTATTTTAAAATGTGGATAAATAAAGGGTAGTGAGAGCTCACTTTGTTTTCCCATTCAAATTCTGCCCACATTTGACGGAACTCAGCATCAGTACAAGTAGCAGGCTGGATGTAATCCATGATGTCAATATGGATGTCACTGAGGACAACACAGTTTCTGTCACTAGCTGCTCCAGAAACATCATACACTAAAAGAGAGAGAGATTAGGAGAATGGAGACCATTACATAACTTGCAACAGATTTAAAGGTTGAATGAAACTCATACTCCTTCCAATTCAGAATGGAGACATGTCTTTCAAAATAGCGTTTTCCTAAAGCTATGTTTGTAAAATAAATACAGTCACATTCTTATAAAATAGAATCAAAGCAACACACTTTTAAGACTTCTTAGTTACTGTATACTATCAAGATTTGTACTCAGTATTGCTCAGTAATTCTAAGCAAAGAATCAGTGCGGCTTTGAAAGGTAAGGTCCACCATCTTGATTCAAAATGGGGTTCAGCTGTATCCAAACATAAGACAAAAATATGTTCCTTGATCTCAGAAAACACCACGCAAAATTTGGTCACAGTATCTTAAAAAGTGTCCAAATGAATAGAGAAGAGACAGACAGACAAACAATATTCCAAAATATATAGCAGATCATATAGAATACTTACCGATATTACCAAAAATTATTCCATTCTCGGTGGAAGCGACTTTCACATTAGCCTTAATATTGGCAAAATCATGTGGAGCAAGTGTCAGAGGAGATGGTTTTTCCACAAGCTTCAGATCACCTGTTTAAAGAGGATACATAGAAGTTATCCAGGGGAAAAACTATTACCAGTAAAGCATTTTACATAATTGTTATATCTATAATTGTTTACCTAATGTAGCTAATTCTAGTGTGCAATTCTGCAAAGTATCACTGGTCTGGTTTACCACGAGCACATCCAATACAATATCATATTGGTTGACGTGAACATACGCCTCTGCATAGACTGGATCCGAGAATCCTGTCAACTGAGTCACCTGCCAAACATAAACAGAGAGTTAGGCTGCAATCCTATCCTCACTTAAATGGGAGGAAGCCCTGTTGAAATTCAATGTGACTCACTTCTGATCAGAGAGGTATAGGATTGTGCGGTTAGCATCTTAACAAAAAGCTGGCATACATTATTGAAAATGAAGCATCACTACTGAAAACTGCATTATTCCCTTACACTATTCTCTTCCATTTAGGTCCATAAGGAGATTTAAGATCTTCCACATCCCAAACCATTTCCGATTATTAATACCAGAACACAGCTACCCTCTCTGGCATCCATATCTTTCTGTAAACTGTACACTTGGGAGATATGTTAAATAAGACACTCTAATGAACTAATGTCATTTCTGTGTTTTGCCCAGTAAAAACAACTTATCTTGTCTGTTTCATTCTCTTCAACCACAGCAAGGCCCCCTAGTTGCACAGATTTGTCTCAAGGCTTTCCTCTGCTTGTTTAAAAAGGCAGCAAGAATCCCTACAGGACTAACTGCTGTAAGAATGCAACTTACAAGACTTTCCAATACGTTTTCTAATATCACATGCCAATGTAAGGGTAACTGAAGCATTAACTGCCTAATTGGTTTGCTGCAGGGGAAAGTGACAAGAGTATGCCAGCACTGTGTCAATTGTAATTATGGGACTAATTCAGTGCTGCAGTTTGTTGTTTGTTCCACCAGGGCATGCATTTCAGCTGTGCCCTATTCTGAAGGTTCACCTGACAACCCCCCAAGGGTATACTGGGGGCTCTGTTGGCTGAAGTGGAAGCCTTTGTGCGGGCTTCCGATTATGGGAGTCAAAAGCTGAATCATGCCCATTTTTTAATAATTAAAAAACAACAACATGGAAAGTGAAAGGATTTCTTTTGCTTCAGTCCTAAGGACTGCCTGGGAAAACGGATATTTGACATCACCTTGTTGAGCTTGGATGCCAGTGGATCTGCAGCTTCTTTCCTTTGTGTGTTCCCCATAGCTGCTAGAAGACTCAGCTGAAACTGATCTTCCTTTGAGTTCATTTCATTTTTAGCAGTGAGTTGCATAAAGGAAATGGGATCATCTGGCTGAACTGTCACACTTCTCTTCTCAGACTCTTTCTGTGGTAAAGAGGAATAGGGATGAGTTGAGATATAACATACACCACAAGGAACAACTCTCTGTTACCTGGGCTTCTTGTCAAGAGTCAGAGGCCTACAAAACGTTACAGTTACACGGGCAATTTTGAGCTCTCACCTTCTGCGAGAGCTTCTCCTCTTCCAGCTTAGCAGACAACATGTGAGAAAGGGACTGCCTGCACTCCTTGTTGAAGATGTCATTCATTAGTGGGGAACATTCTGAGAGGACCTTCAGGCAGAGAGAAATCCGATCCACGTCATCATCCGTTATTGGTTTCTTGGGAAGAGATGACTTTCCCAAATGGAGGATAGTAGCCATGAGCAACATCGCCTCAGCTACAAAAGACTGACGGAGGGGAAAAGAGGAGAATATTAGGATGTGCATTTCCTTTTGAATTCCAGAAACTCAATACTCCCTCTTAAAAATAACATGCAAAACCCAATCAAAAATGAGGGAAACAGATTATATCTGAAGCTGATAGCAGCAATTTGTTAGCTTGAAACTAAGTAGTACACCTTCAGACAAAGCAAGCTGTAAAAGCAGTGAAGGTGCCTTGAGTGTAAAGAGACTGCCCAAAAGGTGTGATCTTCAAGTATCTAAGAGAGATGGCTGTCCTCTCACCAAGTTTCAGAGGCAGGAATCCCTTAAGCACAATTCAAAGAAATATAACGTACATTTTGCTTCTTTTTTTCTTGAACCAGCATCACATAACGTAACGCAATCTTGGTCAGAGTTGTGGCGAGGGAGGCTGCGACAAAGAAATCCCCATCCAGCAAAAACCCTCTCAGTGGAGGCCTACCAAAAAAAGAGAAAAGGGCAATCTGGAAATTTAGGGAAACAGCACCCAACATATTGCTTAGCCATGTGGCTTATATGACAGACTTCAGTTATTGTGGTGCCCTCAAGATGTTGGACTACAACTCCCAGCAGCCCCTACCAGCAAGGTCACTGATCAGGGGTGATGTGACTTTTAGTCCAAAACATCTGGCGGGCACCACACTGGTTGCACCTGATGTAACAGACTATCTATCATCGCACCCATAATAAACCTTCAAAATACACAAGTACACAGAAAAGGGGGGGGGATGGGGGGAGTGAGCCACACAGGTTGACTGATACATACTCATCTATTAAGTTACTAATTAATTTTATGAAATGATGCATTTTCAATTTTTTCCTTCCGTACAGAAGAGCAGAACGGCCAATAATGTTCCATGTTGGATAAAAATTCCGCCCCACATTACGGGCTGGGACTGTAAGTACTTGGTGGGCTGTTTTTTTTTGGGGGGGGGAGGGTGGTTATTTTTTTGTAAGCAGCTTTACCCAAGCTGCAAACAACTCTTTGCTTTGTGTCTATGCCCTGGGCCGCAGCAACAAGATTCTCCTCTCTAATGACTCAGCAGGGCTCACTGCCAACGTGCAGATATCCTGTCTGAACTCAGTGTCTCCTGCCAATGATGTGCTTTCCAACTCCTGGCTGCTTGCTAAGAGAGAGAAAAAATCTCCAAGGAATTTTGTATTGAGTTTTGTTTCTTAAAAACTTGAAACAATATACTCTGACCAAATGGCAGTAAAGGCACACTGCCCTCTTCTGTCCAATATTCACAGACAATAACTGCTGCAGTCTGTTCTAGTGTCATTACTGGAATGTTGAGACGATTAGAGATATTACAGTGACAGAAAGAATTGCATCAAACATTATATATCATTTGGATTCTTTGTGTTCTTGCCCTTTAAGGCGTCTTTAGACTGGCAACTGCGTTCTAATGACAGGTTATTGTTATTTTTATACGTATTTTCATATTTGGCAAGCCATTACGAGCAACTCCTTTCTGGAAGGGAGAAACAAGGTACAGTGGTGCCTCGCAAGACGAACGCCTCGCAAAACGAAAAACTCGCAAGACGAAAGAGTTTTCCGTTTTTGAGTCGTTCCGCAAGACGAATTTCCCTATGGGCTTGCTTCGCAAGAAGAAAGCCCATAGGGAAATCTCCGGGGACCTCTTTTAAAATGCCGGCGGGGGGCAAAAGTCTTTGCTCCCCCCCGCCTGCCTTCCCGGGACAGCGGAGAATTCTCCGCTGTCCCGGGCGATCTTAAAATGCTGGCGGGTGGCAGCGAAGCCTTCGCTGCCGCCCGCCAGCATTTTAAAATCGCCCCGGGACAGCGGAGGCTTCGCTGCCGCCCGCCAGCATTTTAAAATTGCCCCGGGACAGCGGGGGCTTTTAAAATGCTGGCGGTCAGCAGCAAAGCGCTCCTGTCCCCGGAGCTTGCGGGGCGGGGAGAAGGGCTTTTCTTCCCACCACCAGCCTTCAGAACAGCCTTCTGAAGGCTGGCGGTGGGAAGAAAAGCCCTTGCCCCCCCCCCCAGCCTTCAGAAGAGGTCGGGGGACAGACTGTCCCCGGACCTGGTCTGAAGGCGGTTTCCATAGGAACGCATTGATTGATTTTCAATGCATTCCTATGGGAAACCGTGCTTCGCAAGACGAAAAACTTGCAAGAAGAAAAAACTTGCGGAACGAATTAATTTCGTCTTGCGAGGCACCACTGTATACATTTTTGCATAAATAAAATGTATCATATTGGCAGACTTATGTAAACATTGATTTCTTTATTTTTAAAAATAGCTTTATATATATAAATATTTAAATCCCACTAGTGCTCTTGGTGCTGTTGCACCATCAAAGCACAAAAGTAGTGGGGATTTCCTTCAGTTCTCTCTCCCCGCAAAGTTCCTTGGACCCCATCTCCCATCTAAAAAAATTGGAAGTGGCAGCTGTGGAGTTAATGGGGAAATCAGGGGAAATCAGTTCCACACATCTTACGTGAGTGGACACCTCCTGCCAGATCTAAAGCCCTTGCACTCACACAAAAGCACCAGTTGTAAATCATCCACTACTAACAAAGGCAAAAGCCAAATCACCTGTCTTCTTCTTTTTTGGCAGGTCTGGAACTGCTAAGAGCACTCTGTGTAGCATATGTTCCCATTTCAGTGACCAGTTTTTGGGCTGGACCCACAGTAATTTCCTCCTCAGGCTTCATCTCACCAGCTTCTTTCTTGATTTCAGATTCTACTATTGGGATCTGAAAGATTAACAATGTGACTGATAAAAAAATTAACAGCATAAACTTCAGCCTGGAAGATGGGGCTATATTCTCTCAGATGCCCCAAAGAAAATAAACTTAACCAATCTCCTCCTGTACGCACCTCCATATATTAACTTCTCTCTTTCCATTAACGTACTCTCTGTTCCATTAACTATTAATGAAATGATGAATTATTTCAATACGATTAATCTTTGATTAATTTGTTCAGCAAAAACTACAAGTTGGTATTAGCATGGTATTGTTTTTCATTTGTACAGTACATCCTCAAGAAACCACCAAATGTAACCAATTTTAAAATCCTGTGGTTTTCAAAGGCTTATTTCCCCCCTGAAATGTATAAAAACAGAAAAACGTGTTTTGATTAACAATACAGACACCTACCTCTCCCAGTGATCTACGGACTTCTGTCATTACGCTCTGTATATCTTCCTTTGTGCTACAGTATTCTCCAAGGATCCAGAGGGCTCCGCGATAAATTCTATAAAGCACAAATAAAGAAATAAACCAGCCTTGCAATTTTATACAGATCATCAATTCAAACTGCACCCTCATACATTTCATGGGCACATCAGTCATTCCGGTTCAAAAGGATTAAGTAGCCTACAAAAATTATTAGTATTTGCTTAGCAGAGGCTCAGTTGTCTATTGATCTGCTTACCAGATATATGAACTGCCAAAGGTAAAGGAGACGAGTGGAAGAGCATCCTCCTCCATCCTTTACTCTTTCAGTTACCACTCTAGATTTACTTCCCAGTGGCAGAAAAATATTGCAGGAATAGTAAAACTCATGGGATATAAGCCACTGCCAACAAAGGCAAAAGTCTAATCACCTGTCTTTCGGGACACTATTGTGAATGCAAGGGCTTTTATCTGGCAGAAGGCATCCACTCATGGAGGAGGTAGGAAGGTGAGAGGAAGTGGGAAAACAAAAGACATGTGAATGGGCTGTCAGAAAGGCCAGGAAGATGAAATGTTGGCACAAAACTATATATATTTACTCACAATTAAGTTACACTGGTCTACTGAACACAATGAACGTGTGAGCAGGACTGCAGCACGAGTAGCCTTTTAATATCACTTCCCCTGCATGCTGAGAAAACACGTACTAAAACAATTAACTTAATGAGGTTTCTCTCCCAGCAACCCAAGCTGCTTTTGAAATTTGAGAGGCAGGATTACCAAGTATAGTCGTACCTTGGAAGTTGAACGGAATCCGTTCCGGAAGTCCGTTCGACTTCCAAAACTTTCAAAAACCAAATTGTGGATTCTGATTGGCTGCAGGATGCTCCTGCAGCCAATCAGAAACTGCAGAAGCCCTGTCGGATGTTCGGGTTCCAAAAGAACGTTCACAAACTGGAACAATCACTTCCAGGTTTGTAGCGTTCGGGAGCCAAAATGTCCAAGTTCCAGCAGTGTCGGGACTTCCGGGTTGGCGCGAACAGCTAATGGCGGATTCCCTCCGAGCTCCGGAGGGAATCGGCTCTGCTGGGGACGGGTCTTGCCGCGACGGCGACGCGGGGACCCTTAAAAACCTCAGGCGCGGATGCCTGAGGACCTGGTGACTCGGTGGGCACCTTAAGTGCCCTCCCCGACCCATGAAGAGCCTTTTTAAAGGCTGCGGAGAGGGTACGGAGAGTGGCGTGGTGCTGGGAGTAGACCGCTACCCCAGCGGAGCGGAGCCGTGTGCCATGGCTGAAGAGCGCTGACTTTCTTCCTCAAATTTGGACCCAAAAAAGAAGCAACCCGTGAGTAGATTGGAACCTGGACTTTAAAATATCGATCCGTAAATTTGGTACGACCGGGGGATGCGTTAAAGGGAAGTCCGCACCCCCCTCTCCTGCAGACGATTTAAAGCAACGGCAGGAAAACTAAGTTGGAGAACCTACCCTTTCGGGGTGAGTTTTAAAAAGACAGTAACTTCCACGATTGGATGAAAGAAGTGTGGAGCTGGAGTGTAAGAGTGGTGTTTTAGAACTTTTTCTTTTGCCGCTTGTAATCCCCCCTCCCGGGCCCGGGAGAGTCCTGTTTCTCAGCCTGTTGAAGAGGAAAGGAGTTTGACAGCTGTCAAAAGCTGTCAAACGGGTGACTTAAAGTGAAAGAGTTTGCTACCTAAGATCTCTCTGGACTAAAATCGATATAAATTAACCAAAGTGTTTGGATACAAAGAAATAAATCAAGAGGAAAAGGATTGTTGGGAAAAGGTTATTGTAACTAGATTCCCCCTAGGGGGAAGCCTGAGACATTACAATGGCTGTGGATGGAAACTTACTAGCTGAGCTAGAAAAAACATTCCATCTTGTGGGAATTCTACAAGAGCAGAGCCTTGCTATGAATAAACAACTTATGACCTTGACTGCTGGAACAAGCAGCTCTGCTGAAAGTATGGAGGACTTGAGTGAGAAAAAATCTGCAGCCGAATGGAAAGAGATAAAGCAAGAAGGAAATGAGACTAAACAAGTACAGGAGAAAGTACAGATGGAAGGTACAAATCAGAAGCCCAGACAAATGGATTATAAACAAGAAGACCCTTGGATTATGTGGAGTATAAATCTGCAAAAGATCCGCAAGCTGAAGGAGAAGGCCCCTGGAATACTGGGAACCCAAGAATTTAAAAGAAAGAAGAAATATGACTGGGGCCTTCATCTTTATTTTCATTCTGACTCTTATCTTCATCTCTATTCTGATTTGGAATATGAAGGGTTGGTGGAAATTTTGCAGCAGTTGGTCTCAAGTGCTTTTGTGGGAAGAAAATCTGGCCTGACTGGGATAGAACTCCTTCGAGATCCGAAGACCAACATGAAGGATTACCAACAAAACCGGCGGAGAGGAACTGAAAGAGATTTGAAGGCCTCGGATGTGAGGAATCCAGGCTAAGAACTGTTATTTTGGACCTGTATTTGGGAAGGGACGGAAACCGGGGATGGGAGGAGGGGAAAATAGAATTTTTAAAAAAACACTTATGATATTGGGGCTTAGTTAATATGTTTTATGTCTTATAAAAAATGGGAAATCGGTGGAAGAGACTTTCGAGTCCAACTTAGGAAAGAACTTAATTTTTTACAAAAGATGTAATATTAAAATGGTAAGAAGATAAAATAATAATTTGCTGATATAACTATGGGAAGTGGGATGCAGGAAGTGGGGTGGGGGGAAGTCAACGACCAAGGTTAAGAAAGTAAGATATTTGAAATTGTATGTGTTCTTGTCTTTGTCTTTTATGTGGGTGTTGTGTTGTTATAAAAATTTGAAAAACCAATAAAAATTTTATAAAAAAACAACAACAAAATGTCCAAGTTCCAGGGTGTTTGGGATCCAAGGTACGACCGCATCAGTAAGGTAAATTTTGAACAGATTTCCATCCGCACAGGCATTGCAGCTTCCCACATAGAATGGTACTCCCTGTCCATGGGGGCTCTTCTGGGGACTCTCCTGCCCCCCACTCCAAGCCACTGTTGGGAGGTATGGTGGAAGTAGGAGGAGAAAATCCCTGTTGTGCTAGCAGACTTCCTCACACAAGGCTTCTACTGATGCGGCTTGTTATGTGTCAGTCCCACCCAATAATTCATTTAGAAACAAATCACATGCTGCTGCAGATGTATGTAATGGAAACAGATTAATTTAATTGCCCAATCACTTCAGTTTTTTAAAGGCAACACAACTAAGTCTCGTGAGAGTAAGAACGCTGCCTTTTTGGCAGTGTAGCAAACATACGATTTATTTTCACATCTGTTCAGAGGCACACCAAAATTTGAAGGCAATAAAATGAATTAAGAATTTTAGCCAAAGTCATATGTGCCCACATCGGTTTCCTTAACTCACTTCTATTTTAACAACTTAGAGCAGGGGTCGGCAAGGTTTACCTCGCCTGGGCTGGTTCACTCCAGCGGAGATCCCTCCATGGGCTGGATCCCGAGCGCGCATGCCCACGATTTCCGGCATCAGCGTCTGTGCAGACGTGATTTTTGGCGCCACAGAAGCGAGTCCCCGTGCCGTGTTGGTTTAGCGCAGCGCATGGGGACTCGCCAAGCGGGCGGCTCGTGGGCCAGTTAAACGACCCCTCTGGGCTGCTTGTAGCCCATGGGCCTTAGGTTGCCAACCCTTGACTTAGAAGCACCTAAACCTTTAAATCCAGGTGGTGAGCAGTGTCTACTTGAGGCATATGTTAAACTTACTTGACAGATTTAATACAGTGGAACACTTCCAGCATCTTCTCCACAATAAGTAGTCTGAGATTATCAAAACGCTGGATGGCTTCACGCACAAACTCCAAGACATCAGCAGCTGCAGCTTCATTATAATCACTGAGGAACTCCATCAACTAGGATAAGAATGAACAAGTCACACAACTTGAAAGACATCAGCACCCCATTAGCCAAATCAAGAACTAGAAGTTAACAGGATTTGGATTGACTGTACATGTACAAGAGTGCTTTAGGCTCAACTATTTCTGTAAGACACAGCGCACGGAACAAGGTGGCAGTTAGGTACAATTTAACAGCTGCTTTGCATGCATAGAGGCCAATAGCTGCCCATATCATATGGAGTGATATTCAACAAATGAGTCCCTTCAGCAGAAGCCCTGTGCAAAGACGTCTGCTTGTGCAATGGGCTCCTGCTCCCCCCCCCAATTCCTCCCCACGCAACTGGCTCAGGGAACCCTTGGAACAACATGGTGGGAGAAAAGGGGGATAATTCCATCTGGCAAGCCATATTGCTTGCACTGACAGAACTATCAGAACAGCATTATATTGAATTCTTTCTAAAAACTTTAGTAAACTTTGGCCAGAAATCCTAGGGAACTCAGTGCTTTCTGACTCAATAAAGTTGTTCTGAAGCTTTTATAATTCAAAATAAAGATGACAATTTCTTGTTTAAACATCTACAATGTTGTCTTGTTACTTTCTGGCACTAATACAGTTTGTTCTTCCAACTACAATTCCACAAAAATAAGAACCTCTTCTCACATAACGAAATTATGAGAATTTATAATAAAGTGTGTGCTTTAACTAATAGAAAACAACAAACTGGGAACAAGAATAAACTTAAAAATGGGGGGAGAACCAATCAGGGCTACAAGAAAAGTAGCTGAGAAAGTAAGAGACTATTAAATATTAAACAATTATTGCAAGTTAAGTGTAACAAATTTTTAATTTTTTTTTTAAGTGTAACAAAATTTGTGGAACAGGAACAAAATGTTGAATGAGTTGCTTACCACAGGAATGACATTTGCAGCCATATCAGGGAACCGAACGCTACAAGAATGTAATGTCCGAACAAGCAACTGTCTGTATTTATCAGTATCTTCATGCTCTGTCACATTATTTGTTTTAATTACTTCTTTCTTCAAAACAATCACCAACTAGACAAAAGCAAACCACAAAACAACAATTACATTTTTTTAAAAAAGGTCAAAAGATTAAAGCTAAAGTATTGTGTAGTTACTCAAAAGTAAGCTAAGCTGAAATAAGAGAGACTTTACTCAAACATTAACAGGTATAGGATTCAGCTGTGGGGGGGAAGGAACATGTGTTTTACCTCTTCTACATTTCTGGAAGATACAAGATCGAGAGCCAACTGTAAGGTCTTCTTGCGCACTTCCAAGTCTGGTGTACTCAGAACTCTTAGTATGTCCATTACTAGATCCTGAAATAAAATACACTTTGTTTGTAAGAATGGGCTATTTCATTTCTGTGCAATGCACTGTTTATATTTATTCATATTTTACTTTATTTATTTAATCTCCATACCACCCTTCATCCAAGGACCACAGGGAGGATTAAGATATAAAAAAACAAAAAAATGCATAACACAGTTTTAATATACAACATACATTTGGTTGTATAGCTTTGAATTTGAGAAAACTATGCCTACCTGCAGTACTCTTTCATGGGCTGGGTGATCCTTGAGTTCAATCAAGCGGTCCAACACAATGAGCTTCACATTGTTGTCACTTTCTTTAATAATCAGGTCAATATAGCACTGAGCTGCTGCCTTCAGTTTAAAAAAAAATGAAAATGCTTAAAACATTCCAATTTGTGATATAGGAAAAGAAGTTGACAAACAAATTAAGTGCAAGAACACATGTTTTTCTAAATCAACAGGAAATGTTACAAACTAAGGAAAATGGGCAAGCCTGCACAACAATTCTGAGCACTTGAATTGATTTGCCTGTTTGACATTCTCTGGTAGTTTGCATGGATATTTGTGGCACTATATTTTCCATTAAATTTTAGGCATCAGGATGAAATATGGTGTACACATTCAGAAAACAATTGTATGTATATTTCAAGTGCAAAATGTGGCTCAATCTTTGCATCCATTTCTGGGGGGTGGGCAGGATACAAAATACAATGCTATACTATAAAGCAGTACCTTGGTGAGACACTCCTAAACTTTACCTGCTGTTCCAATTCACAAGGCTTAAAATTCCTTAGTACCAAATGTATACTGATGTCCAAGACACTTAAAAAATGTTTTGATGTGTCACAATACGCTGCAGTACCTTGATTGCTGTTGGTGCACTGGAAAGTGTAACTAATGTTCCTGCTGCTTCATATTTTACTGCAGGGCTCGACGATTGCAGTAAATTGTAGATACAACGAATAAACCGAGCTCTTTCTGATGGATTAGCATGGCAAACCTAGATTAGGAAATGAAAGATGCAGAAGCAATGTTCTCTTGCTGAAGGAGGAATGGATTATCTCTTTTAAACAACAACAACAACACCCTCAACTGCTTAGTTCTCTTGTTACTACACTGGTTGTCAAACACCAGAGAAAACCTGAACAAACATACTACCCATACAAACATTAGCAGTACCAAAATAAAGAATATCACTGATACAGAAGTCTTATTCAAACAACATTTGTTTCTAAAAATACACCAGTTTGAATCTGACAAACTACAATAACACTGATTTTGGAACATTGCTTTTTTGTCCTCTCCTCCTTGCTACAGCTTCCAAAAGTCGATTCTGTGAGTTGGGAGACCCTTGTATTCAGCCTGGGTGACTACAGATGGAAATGAGTTTTACCAGAAATCATAGAATCCTATTGTGTCAGTCAAGTGCCTTCTGATTGTACTTGCATCCAGCCTATCATCTTTCCATCTGATGATGTGGAATCTGGCACCCAAAACTGCAAAGGTTGTAAAGGTCTATTGTAGACCTACTGAAATGAATGGGCATGACTAACTTAGATTCAGTAGTTTCAATGGATCTACTCAGAGTAAAACCTAGCTGGATACAACTCTCAGTTATTAACACATTTGTTAGTCCTTAACTTCCATTTTCCCACCGTTTGCAACAAACGAGCTGAGGCTCATTTTATATTTTTTAGAAACAATTTCTTTCCCAATGAAAGCTGAAATTATTTCTTTTCTGTACCTTATAGATCAGTTCCACAATAACGAGTTGTAGAATATCACCAAATGTCTGGACTTGGTCAATACAGGTACTCAAGTAATCCAAAGCACGATCCTTCAGAAATAAACAAAATAATTTTCACATTTAAGTTTTGCCATTTCTCATTATAATCCAAGTAGTATGTATTCATTTTTACATTTTATATTATTTCAGTTTACCAGGGACACGCCAAATTACAGCATGTAATTTTATTTTTAGTTATATATTGCCATCTTTGTACTTGGATGACACTTTAATAAAATAATAGGCTCAAGAGGCTTACAATCTAGAAAAAGACAAAGGGGAGACAACAGAAGGAAATGGAGCTGGGCAGGCCTGGAAGATAATGCATATATTGAAGTTACACATACTTAGGCATACTGGGAGTAGGAGACAGTGCCAAAGGGATCACTGAAAACCTGTGTTTTGAAGAGGAATTTGAAGAAAAAGAGAGAGATGGCATCACAAAAGGCATTCTGGGAGATGTTTCCAAGCATAAGGGGAAGGAAGGAAGAAAGGGTGCAGTTGTTTGATGAAGCAGGAAACATTTAGACAGCTTGGGGTGATAGAGCTGGCTGAGTGAAGGCAAGGCAGGGATATGCCACTTAAATTAAAACACAAATTCAAAGTGTTGGTGCTGACCTTTAAAGCCCTAAACGGCCTTGGTCCAGTATACCTGAAGAAGCGCCTCCACCCCCATTGTTCTACCCAGACACTGAGGTCCATCACCAAGGGCCTTCTGGAGGTTTCCTCACTGCGAGAAGTGAGGTTACAGGGAACCAGGCAATGCCTTCTCGGTAGTGGCACCCACCCTATGGAACACCCTCCCATCAGATGTCAAAGAGAAAAACAACTACCAGACTTTTATAAGACATCTGAAGGCAGCCCTGTTTAGGGAAGCTTTTAATGTTTGAAAGACTATTGTGTTTTAATATTTTGTTGGAAGCCACCCAGAGTGACTGGGGAAACCCAGCCAGATGGAAAGGGTACAAATAAATTATTATTATTATTATTATTAATAATAATAATTCAAAACCAAGAAGGATGGGGGGACATTTATTTTTACCTGATCAGCATGAATAAGCATCATGAAGGCATTTCTTTTGCAACTTGCATCTTTCTCATTCACCAGAAAATCATGGATCAGTTCAGGGGCATCAGGTATAAGATGCTCAAAGTTTCTTTTAAAAGAACAGAGATAAAGATTACAAATGTAACGCTCAATAATGTAATTGGATTAATACGAAATGTAGATGTTGTAGCCTTTTGAAGAAAAGTTAAAAAACAATTGTTCGGCACTCAATCTTTATATTCAAAGAACAGCAAGGTACCCCAAAATGGGTAAAGTTCTTTCAATTCCTTCAATTATTTTATCTGATCCAATTCTTTCAATTCTTTTATCCAATGCCATTTTTGTAGGGTTACAATTATTTACCTTTCCTGTGAGCTTGTAAATATAGAAGACTACTAACAGGGTAAATCTGTAACATTGTAATTATAATTTGACTGCAATTCATGGGCTTTGCACCAAACTCCTAACAATCACGATGGTTTCAAACTTTTCCTTATGCACTGCTTGACAAACCAATTTGAAGAGTTTCAAAACTATAATCTGCTGCAAAGAAAAAAGCCACATAGAAAAGAGTTCCATGGATTGCAGTCTCAGTTTATTTAACAAGCTACGAAAAGTTGTGTTAAGTCTTATGATTTTATTTTAGCCTGGTTTACATTAGCTTGGACCAAAAAGTAAACTTAAAGTAAGTATTTCTGAAAATGAAGTTAAATGCTCCCTATTTCTCACAATGGCTCAATGCCATTTCTTAATTAATTTCAATGGTAGACTGGCTCACAAGCATCCAGCATAAAAAGCTATCAAAATTATGATCATTAACTGTTTTCACCAGAACCCAGTGTGCTATACCCCTAGCTCTGTGTGTACTTGTAAAGCGGCTTGTGGACAGATTGGAAGACAACTGTGCCATCCCGCTTGTGCAATGGACTTCCACTCATGCAAACATTACTTTCCCTTCCTCTCCTCCCTCCTGTGTTCCTCCAAAATCTGCTGAGAGCTACAGGGAGGAGGAGAGATCACACTGCATTCATTGGTGCAACACTAGATTTCATCCATTACGATAAGAGAAACAGGACTACGTTCCATACTTGATTTAATTTCAGCGCACACTAAACTGATAAAGTCCTTTCACAAGTAACACTCCCATGCAGCATGTGTGAACAGTTTAGTGAAGGCAAAATAAACCAAATCAAAAAGTATTTAGAAATATTTCTCTGCTAGAAGTAGCAACTGAATTGGGATGTAGAATCCACAATAATATAAAAACCACAACAGATACAAATTATGAATTCTTCAAGCATTTATTGAAATAAGATTTTAAGTCGGTGTTTTTAACAGGTGATGATCAAGCTTAATTTTATAATTTGAGCATTATATAATTACTAAATAGCTTTAATGCATTAAGAAGGGGGAAATATGAAGTGTTAAAATGATGAGCATCATTTTAGGTTGTCACCCCCCCCCCCCCGCCCAAAGATACAGCATAGCTATGTTCCTAGTCTGACAGCTGGGACTTTAGTAAATTTGCAAAATTTACCTGTAAATAGTGTAGATTGCAAGGACTGCATTCCTCCGCACATAGCTATGACGATGTTCCAGACATGCACGAATAGCTGGCATCAATGGTTCCAGTAATTCTGCTTCTTTAAGCTTGCAAAGGAAACGGAGAGTGGATCCTCTGATGAACTCGTTTGGATGTTGAAGATCCTGAAACATCAAAATCAAGATGATATATGTATTTGGAAACGAAGTACAATTGCATTCTGGTTTCCTTACATCAACTAAGTCTACTAAATCTGGACAAAATAAAAATCAACTAAATCTGGACAAAGGCAAAAATAATCCAAAACTGAAAGTCATTTTTACAATAAAACCACATCTTGGTCCAAAAGAACAAGACAAAAACATATTCTACTTACAAAGTAGGATATTTGGATATATGCTATAGCATTAGTATGGTTAATTACAAATTACGTTGATTACATATTACGATTCTATGCTACAAGTAGAATTAATAAAATATTAACCTTTCTGTAGGCATCACAAACAAGGATCATTTCTTGCAACAGTCTACCATCTGGAGTGGTCTTGGGAACAATCTCCCAAAATACTAAAAGCAGTTTTTTGATGGTGTGGTCCTGAAGTGGCAGCACAAACCGAATAATAGTCATCAAAAGTCCTGGCAGCTTTTCACCATTTAAAATCATTATGATTACTTTCTTCAAGGCCTCTGTCTTAGATTTCACATCTCCTTTTTCTGTTAGACAAAAGAAGCTGCGTAAGTTACATTAACCACAAACTATGATAGCAGAACATTTTTAAAATGTTGTTGCATTACATACTATCACTCTGAATTTCTTGTTCTTTATCCTGCTACTGCTACATTTTATTACATGATAATCACTATAGAGATTTCTACACTTTGGCATAGTAAACTGTAGCCTTTGCCAACCTGGTGCCCTCCATATGTAAGCCCTAGCCAGTATGACCCATGCTGGCTGGTGCTGACTGGAGCTAGGATCCAAAATACCTGGAAGGCAACAATTTGGTGACTCCAACCAAAAGAACACACAAGGAGAAGGGGAAGCATTTCTGGGTAGACACTATTGGGTTTACATGTGCCTCACATTACTGACAATTCAATTTAGGCAAAATTCTTACATACAACCACCACACAAAATAATGCTTGAAAAGTTCCCATATGGTGGCTCCTCTATGCAGTGGCTGTAATGCACTAGAGTTGCATGCTACAGAACACACATGCACTTACTCAGCAATGCCTGCACTTTTGCTGCACTCCCACTTTTTCAGTAGAGCTGCAACTGAGTGCAGAAGGAACTGAAATTTAACTTGTCATTCATCACTGTTTGCTCTGCAACATGCTTACTCCACTTCCCATGTTTTGCCCGTGAGACCATATGTATTTCCTCACACTAATGTGCGGTCTGTTAACCATTTTAGCTGCTACTATATGCTTAAATTAGTTTATTTCACTTTTTAAAGGCTGTTTTACAGCATTTAATGTTTAAAATATTTTCATTTCATTTTTTTCTTTCCCACCACTTCTCTGATTGCCACGGCAGCAGAACAGGCAATAGAATATTTGAAATAACTTCACATACAACTATAAAAGTATGGTCCAGAAAGCATAACATACCCAAGTCATTCTTTAAGCTCATTTCAGATGGTGGCTCCGAGTCCATTGGAACAATGATTAATGTATAGCACACATTTTCTGCAGCCGTCATTTTGTCTCTTTATCAAAGTTCTCTCAATGCAAGATTTTTAAAAAAGATGTCTCACAAACTCTGGAAAAGAATTCCAATAATGCAGTTAATTGATAACTATGCTTCTACTGTAGTCCATGCGTTGTCATAAAAAATCCCCAAATATCTTCAAGTCTGTATTTTGTCTACTGGACTGAGGGCTGCAGGACAATGTACTCTATTGAAAATAATGCAACAAATGTGCAAATATATGCAACCATATTTCAAGGGGAACAGTGCAGCCTTATATTCAGGCATAGGCAAACTCAGCCCTCCAGATGTTTTGGGATTACAACTCCCATCATCCCTGACCACTGGTCCTGTTAGCTAGGGATTATGGGAGTTGTAGTCTCAAAACATCTGGGGGGCCAAGTTTGCCTATGCCTGCTTGTATTTAACAACTCTCCTGCTGGCCACATTAATCCAGGAATGCCATACAGGTGAGGCTAGTAACTTTTGTGGGCTGATTTACAAATCTAGAATAACCTCATCTGAATGCTCACATGTACCAAAGCTGCAGTCTCATATGTCTGTTCAGCAGTAATACTGCCCCATTAGATTCAGAGGGATGTACTTCCAGGTGTGTATGAGATTGGAGCCAAAATGCAATAGAACATCTGAGTAGAAAGTGTTTTTTAAAAAAGCAGTAGCAATATACAGTATCCAGTTATCCAGTTCTCAATTGTTATTTAGACATTCCAGACGCTTAACTACATTATTACAAATCCTTCTAGTAAAGAATACATACACAATAACGTCCTAAGAAAACATAGCTGGCTGTATAGTCACTAAAATAAGTGGATACTGTATCATCAAAATAAAGCACAAAGTGCTTTATAAATTTCAGTGCTAGAATAAAATTCATGCTTAACCTTTGACGGGTTCATGCGCACTGAGATATTATTCATTGAGTCAAACTTTGGGAAAACAACCTTTTGACAAAGTCCCTCACTAAAAGCTCATAAATAAACTTAGCAGTCATGGAATTGGAGAAAAGGTACCCTTGCGGATGGGTAACTCCTTCAAAAATAAAAATAAAAATTCCTTCCTGTAGCACCTTAAAGACCAACTAAGTTAGTTCTTGGTATAAGCTTTCGTGTGCATGCACACTTCTTCAGATACTTCTTCAGATGGTATCTGAAGAAGTGTGCATGCACACGAAAGCTTATACCAAGAACTAACTTAGTTGGTCTTTAAGGTGCTACAGGAAGGATTTTTTTTTTTTTTGACTATGGCAGACCAACACGGCTACCTATCTGTTCCTTCAAAAATAGTAAGTGTAGGATAGGTACAGATTGTTCTCAAAATGAAATGCAGTATGAAAACACAAGGTTCTGTATTGTGATGTTTGTTCATAAACAATCTGGAGACCAGGGCTAGCAGGAAAAGTAGCCAAGTTTGCAGTTGACACCAAATGATTCCACATGGTGGTAGCTCAAACAAGTTTTGAGGTGTAGCAAAAGAACTTCTCCAAATGCAGTGAATGCATTTGCACAATATGGCAAATGAGATTTAGTGTAAATAGATTTAAGGTGATATACATTAGGAGGGGGGGAATCTAGATTCATATATACACCAATACAGCATATACTGATGGGAAGCAACCAGACAGGGGAGCATGAAATCATGGTGAACTGCTAATGAAAACATTGATTATGTGCACCACATCAGTAAGGGAGAATTCCATGCTAGGAATTATTAGGCAAGGAACTGATGACGAAGTGATCTGTGCAATAAATCCACAGTGTAGCCATCTCCAGAATACTGTGTTCAGTTCTGGTCATCCCCCAACCAACCCACTTGAAAAGTGGTCCTCACAGAGCTAGAAAAGGTGCAGAAAGGGGGAAACAAGGCTATCAGGGAATTTAAGCAATTTCCCTACAAGATTAGGTTTTAACTTAAAAACAAAAGAAATTAATAGGGTGGCATATGACAGAGACTTATAAGATTATGCAAGGCATAAAAAGAATGGAAACTTTTTTTTATTTTTACGCCTTTTCCTATAACAAAGACTCACTCAGTGAAATTGACTGCTAGTGGATTCAGAATTTTAAAAGGAAAGGACTTCTCAGAGTGACCAATTGGTGAAAAAACAAATGACTCCTTCAAGTGAAATCACTGGGTCAGATAATTAAAAACAAACACACAAACGTGTTATTGTAGAAAATTGTCCTCATATTTTAACCAAGAAACACAGACCCTCTTCTATGAAACTCACGACTCCATAAATGTACATGGATAGGTCAATCAGCAGTTCTCACCCATGGCCACCAAATGGAACCTCCATGTTCAAGGGCAGTGTGCCACTGAACACCAGCTCCTGGCAAAGCACAACAGGAGAGGGCTGGTGCCCTCATGTCCTGTTTGTAGAGGCACCTAGCTGGATACCAGGAGAAACAGGATGTTGGACTAGGGGCAGGTCCTTGATCTGAGCCAGGCATAGGCAAACTCAGCCCTCCAGATGTTTTGAGACTACAATCCCCATCATCCTTGACCACTGGCCTTGTAGGCTAGGGATGATGGGAGTTGTAGTCCCAAAACATCGGGAGGGCCGAGTTTGCCTATGCCTGACTGACCCTAGGAAGAAGGACGCCTCTGCACACCAGAGCCAACGAAACAGCTTTCGGGGCCAAGATTCTCGTTTTTCAAGTTGAAATCAAACTTTCAACTTCTCCCGTTCCCCCGGTTTTTTTTTAATCTCCGGACTAAGCTACCTGGCAAAGAACTGAAACCGGGTCGCCGCCCTCCGACCCAGCAGCAACGACGCGCCTCTCTTGCGCCCGTGTAATCCATGGGAAAATCCCACCGCCTCCTCCGCCCTGGGAAGGCAGAGCCAGACTCGCGACCTGAGGCTCCTGACCGATCCCCGAGTGACAAAGATCCCCTCTGCCTCCCCCCATCTTGGCTCGGCGACGACGCCCGCTCGGCATTAGGCCCAGTCGAGGGATTTGGCGCCCGAGCCTCCCGTGAGGGCGGGAGGCTGGAGACGGCAGGGAAGGTCCTTCTCCGCCTCACGGCGACGCTGAAGCCCCTCAGGAAACTCGGCGGGCCCCGACGCTCCGCGCCTCCCCGGCATCCCTTTCCGCGCTCGCTCGGGTGCCCCGCTGCTACTAACCTCCCGCGGCTCCGGGTCGCTTCCCCTCGTTCGCGGTTCCCGCTGCGCGGCCGCCGTCTCGTCGCTTCGGTAGCGGGCCGTAGCGGGTCCTCCCCGCCTTCCTGGCTCCTCCCGGCGCTGCCGCTGCCTCCTGCAGCTGACGTGGAAGCACTCGGCGCGCAGGGCCACATCGATAGTACGGCGGCCCGGACGGGACACGCCTCCTCCGCCGCTCGTCGAAACGCGCGTTCGCCGGAGGCGGGGAGCTGAAGCGCGGCCTCTTCCGCCTCACGCCGGGTCGCCGTGTCCGGGTTGGAGTCTAGCCTGCGAGGGCCGAGGCTGCTTTCCTATCCGCTGCTGGGAGCAGGACGTGGGCGGCGTCCGCCCCAGTGGCGGAGGGGCCGTTACACTGCGTGGCATTCAGTGGCCCCGCGATAGGGCTTTCGGGTTTCAGGCGCCCGTTTCCTTCTAAGCCATGGATGGGGAACTTCTGTACCAGGGGTCAAATGCAGCTCCTCTCCATCTCGGCCGTGGACCTCTTTCCCAGGCCGTGTACCAGTGCCGGATTTACGTATAAGCTAAACAAGCTATAACGTAGGGCCCCACTCTCTTGGGGGGCCCAAAAAAATTAAAGGGGGGGGGACTGGATGTACATTTCCAAAATATAAGATAAAAAACAAATAAAATAAAACCTACATACAGCAACAGTGGGTTGTGTTGTGTAGGCTCCTATTCGTTATGTGCAAATGGTTTTAGATACCTATTAGGTCCATAAATTACCATATAGCGTATATTCAACAGAAAAAAACAGCGGCAATTTCTTGTTGACAAAGGACAGCTGGACATCTAAAGGGCCCCATTACCTTCAGTAGCTTAGGGCCTCCTCACACCTAAATCCGGCCCTGCGTGTATCCTTCACCCCAAGGAACGCCCCTTATCAGTCTTTGCTCAGCCTTGCTTGTGGTAGCTGGAATGGGTCCCTGAACTCTGACTGTGCTTCTTGCTTGCCTGACAGGTTGTGTGAGGGTGTGGAAACTAGGCTAGGGTACAAAGGCAAAATTCACATCAGTTGCCCCATCCAACGCTGGCATACCGGCTCAGGGAAGGGGTGTTGCCTTTGAACTGAAAAGCATTTCTGACAATGGCCTTAGGTTGCAATCCTAAAACGCTTGCTAGCGTAAGCCACATTCAATTCAGGATTACTTCCAGAGACACGCATCTAGTATCCTATTCAAAACCTGTGCTTTTTATTTTTGTAGAATCATAGAATGGTTCATAAATTATCTAGAGTTAAGGGTGAGTAGTGTGGTGGTCAAGTTTCCTGATGATACTGTTCAGAGATGTTAAAGAGTTTGTGAAAAGCTCCAAAAAGTCCTCTCTGAACTGAGTGACTGGGCGGTAAATGAACAAGTGAAATTCAGTGTAAACAAATTTAAAGTGATGTGCGTCAAACACAATCTTAATTTCTTATATATGCTCATGGAGTCTGAACTGGTGGTGTCTGACAAGCAGTAAGACCTTGGAGTCAAAGCAAATAGCTCCATGAATAGCCCAGTGTGTGGCAGCTGTGAAGAAGGCAAATTCCATGCTAGGGATCATTAGGAAAGGATTTGACAAGGAACTGCCAATATCATAATGCAATTATTCAAATCTATGGTGTGACAGCATTTGGTATATATACTGTGTTTCAGGGGTTGGCAAAGTTTTTATGGCTTGGGCCGCTTCACCGTCCTGCAGATGCTGCAGTGGGCCAGAGTGCATGCACGCACACATGCGCAAACACTATTTCCAGCGCTCCTTCCGGCGCAGAGGAAGCATGCGCAGCTTCCCATTGGTTGCAGGAGCTTCCTGCAGCCAATGGAAAGCCAGCCAGTGTCGCGGAAGGCGGTCCCCACTCTGCTCCGTGTCAGTCGCATGGGAGCCAACCAAATGGGCAGTGGGGTCCCTGAGCAGGTGGTGGAGGTCCATGGGCTGGTTAAAAGACCCCTATGGGCCGCTTGTGGCGCATGGGTCCTAGGTTGCGAACCCTGGTTCTGATCACATCTCAAAGGTCAGAAAAGGGCAAGCGGGTGTTGCAACTCCTCTGAGGAAAGGTTGCAGTACTGAGGTGATTATGCATAGCATTATTATTATTTATTGATTTTATATACCGCCCTATACCTGCAAAAAGGGACGTGGGTGGCGCTGTGGGTTAAACCACAGAGCCTAGGGCTTGCCAATCAGAAGGTCGGCGGTTCGAATCCCCGCAACGGGTGAGCTCCCATTGCTCGGTCCCTGCTCCTGCCAACCTAGCAGTTTGAAAGCACGTCAAAGTGCAAGTAGATAAATAGGTACCGCTCCGGCGGGAAGGTAAACACCGTTTCCGTGCACTGCTCTGGTTCGCCAAAGCGGCTTAGTCATGCTGGCCACATGACCCGGAAGCTGTACGCCAGCTCCCTCGGCCAATAAAGCGAGATGAGCACCGCAACCCCAGAGTCGGTCACGACTGGACCTAATGGTCAGGGGTCCCTTTACCTTTACCTATACCTGCTGGTCTCGGGCATGTAGATAGAGGATAGAAAAAAGTCCTTCTCCGCCTCATAACACTAGAACTCAGGGCCATCCAATGAAACTGAATGTTAGACAATTCAGGACAGAGAAAAGAAAGTACTTCTTCACACAGTGCATAGTTGAACTATGGAACTTTCTCCCTCAAGAAGCAGTGATAATGATTTTGCTTTTCCTGATTTAATGAATTAAAAAATAAAAACCAGAGCGAGTTGTTTCAAGAAACAGGTTTATTTAATCAACGCCTTTATGACAGGAAAACAAGCTTTTTCATATAAAACAATATTCCATAGTTTCTAGAAAATGACATCTCAAGAGCAGTGGTCAGTTATTAATTCTTTGCTGCCAGTTTAGGATTTTTGGCAATACATTTTTGTAGACCAACTCACTAGAATGTATCACTACAATATGCATTTATCTCAGAGTTATGTTAACAGAATACAAATGCATGCTCTGGCATTCCTGTGTCTGAAGTGCATGCACAATGATTAGTGCTCCATTGGTTCTTCAGCCTTTTCTGCAGTTTCTTCAGCAGGTTGAGCAGTCTTGAAAAGGTAAAATAAAAATATTAAATATAATTAAAATTATGTCAGTTTTAATTGTCACTGGTAGCAAATTATAGAACAAAATCTTACAAATATATAAACCCCACCAATATTTAATTGTAGAGGCCAAGTCCATTCTGATTTTCAATATTCCACAATTCTGCACTAAATAATTGCATAGAATCAAAATCAAATTAGGCCACGATATATCTTTTTTAATCAAATCTTTGCAACTTTAATATAATTCCCATTTAGTTCCCAAGCCTGACAGCAGTCATACTATACATGCCTGCTTTAACTGTAATTTGTTCCTCTTATTTAAAAAATGGTTCTGAAGTTCCAATATAGATAAGAGTGTCCAACATAAAAAACCTTTTAGATAAACATGATTCGGTGACTGAAAAACCCAGTAACGGTTGTACCAAATAATTTCATACTGGAGCCTATTAAGTGTCCTCTCATTGTCCCCATTTACAGGACAACTTCCTTAAAAATACTTTGTGATATCCAGCTTATCTTTAGTGCCATGGCATCTGAAGGGGCTATTTTTGTTGATTCCCCCTCCTGCAGCCGTCAGAAAATGTATTCTAGAGAGTTAGAATCTGTTCAGAACAGATTTTGAGGGCTGCTGGAGTGGTAGATGGGGAGGAGAAATCAGCAAAAGTTATTGCCTTTCATTAGTAGATGTCTCCTGCAGGACCAATAAAATAATTACCTATTAACAATTACTAATATAATTAGGACAATTAAGACAGTTAAACGTTATCAAAGTATAGGAGTCTCATTTCTCCACAGGTTAAATATTGGACCAGGCTTGTTAATTTAAAATAATGCCTTTTTCTAGTGACGAAAGGACAAAGAGCAGATCTCAAGAGAACTACACTGGGGACAGCTTTCCACAGAAAGGGTTTCACAACCCCAAAAGGTCCTCTCTCCAATCACTACTCCTTCAAAGACAGGGAAACTAGAGAAATGCCTCAGCGGAAGATTGCAGAATGTGGACAGGTTCATTACAATTGAGGTGGGGTGGGGTGGATAGCCCCCAAAACCTTTGAGATTAAAGAAAATGGTAGTAGCAAAACCATAGCTTATAGAACACTAAAATCAGGCATTTTACAAAATGTTACTGTATAAGTAAATTCAATGTGTTGTATTAAATTTGCGTACCTTTCTCTGGGGTCTTTCTTCAAGTCCTTCTAGGAATGGTGCTACATCATCATCATCATAAATAGTGAACTCCATATCTTTACCAACAATCCCAATGGAAACATTCTGTTAAATGATAATTGTAAAACTAAGAAAGGCGCCACAGTCTTTCTGCAGCACAGATTATGTACATCTATTCAAAGGGAAGTCAGGAGGATTTAGACCATTCTTTCCCAACATTGTGCCTGTGCAGAAGTCTTTGTGTAGGGCTTCTGCTGATGAGGCTGGTTAGGTAAATCCTGCCCGTTAAAGCAAAATATTAGCCACCTCCATGATAGACACCAAGGAACACCTCCTGTTCATTTTAATCAGGCATCCCCATACTCAGCCCTCCAGCTGTTTTGGGGCTACAGTTCCCATCATCCCTGACCACTGGTCCTGTTAGCCAGGGATGATGGGAGTTGTTGTCCCAAAACAGCCGGAAGGCTGAGTTTGGGGATGCCTGATTTTAATCATGATGAGAAGCCAGCATAGGTGAAGCAAGGTGCACCTTAGCTGGCAAAGCATCTCACAATGTATTAATTGCTATGAAGGAGCAGTCCTGTACCCTTGTGGCCTCACAAATCAGTAAAATGACAGGATATGGAACACCACCTTGGAGTAGATACAAAAGTGGCAGGTACATACAGGACATTCCCCAATAAAGCCCTTGATCACATACGTATGTATTTGACTGGAATAGATCCAGAAAAACCTGCTCATCCAAGAATTCCTGCAGCAGCTCAAACATTGCCTTTATTACTTTGGCCCCAACCCCAGAATTTCACATAGGCCTGCTGTTATTCAAGCAATCCAGATAATCAGAACTAGTGTTATTATGCATACAAGTGTCTCCTTGCTAGTGCTGGTCAATATCCAATATTAGCCATATTCAGAGCTGATCCACTTGAATCACTGGCAAATGACTTACTTGGCTATCACCTGCTATTTATAAGTCGGTAAGCACATTTCTAGTGTTTGCACAAACATGTATAAAAGTGATGCATGCAAGTGCTGTTCAAATGTAGCTGAGTTGCTTAAGCTAATGATACAGTTCAGGAGTTCTGGGTGCACTGGTAAAAGGGTTATTTTGTATCTTTTTACCTGAATAATCTTCACTACGTACAACTCTTCAGTTGTGAATTTTGGCTTCCACTTACACAAATGATAGGATTCATCCCCCTTCTGTATTGTGCTTTGCTAGTGTTACTCACGCTCCAAAATCATAGAACAGACCACAAATTAAAAAAAAGTTTCCAGCACTTGCCTTAGTAGTCAGATCCTGTTCTGCAGGAAGAGTCTCTCTCAAGGCACGCAGACCATGCTTAACTAGCTCATTCAGATTACCTGTAAAATATGTTTTCAGTTATGACCAGTTCAGAAGCTCAGTACAGTCGTACCTCCACTTATGTATCCTTCTGGATATGCAATCTTCGGGATGCGAATGCAGCAAACCCGGAAGTATTTTTCTGGGTTTCGCCACATGTGCATGCGCAGAAGCGCTCTATGCACGCTGCGCACATGCAGTCCTTAAGTTGTGAATTCCTCAGGATGCGGCCGGACCTCCGGAACGAATCCCGTTCGCAACTGGAGGTACCACTGTATTTCTCCTGCAGGGAAGGGGAAGTTTCAAAGCAGTGTCTCCCATCCCATGCCTGTGATTACCAGTCAAAGTCTGCTCAGCAATAAACCAGGAACACAACATGTACATGAGAGAAAGGGGTAGAGCAATATGTGCAAAACATCATACAGTCAAACCTCGGTTGTCGAACTTAATCCATTCCAGAAGCCTGTTCGGCTTCCGAATTGTTCGACAACTGAGGGACGGCTTCTGATTGGCTGCAGGAGCTTCCTGCACTCAAGCAGAAGCCGCGTTGGACCTTCAGCTTCTGAAAAACGTTCAAAAACTGGAACACTTTCGGGTTTTCGGTGTTCAGGAGCCAAAACGTACAGTAACAGGCTTTCAGGAGCCAAGGTTTGACTGTACTACAAATCAGATAGAGGAGACCAAACACTTACAGTCAGCAAATTCAGTCATGTGTCGCTCCAAGTAAGTTCGAGCTGACTGGGACCTAGCTCCAATGGACATTGCTTTGCAGTCAAAATAATTTGCAGAAGGACAGGTCTGGAAGATATGGGGACCCATATCCTAGTAAAACAAAGGGACATTATTTATTTACCATGAAATAGCAGAAAGATATTTCCATTCTATTTTATTTCAAAAGAATGCAACATATAAAATCTGTAATTAACATATATGGGTACATATACAATTTTCAATTTTCAGGTTTCCTGACCAAAGGCCTAAAATAATATGGTGCTAATATTATACCATATGTTTCATGCCTTGCATATAGGATGAAATACAACTGATTCTCCTTGTATTGTTACTGCAGCAGTGGAGTCTTCTTATTCTTATTCTTAAATAAATTTGTATACCACCCTATACCTGCAGATCACAGGGTGGTTCACAACATAAAATTACAATACAGTCATACCTTGGAAGTCGAACGGAATCTGTTCCGGAAGTCTGTTCGACTTCCAAAACGTTCGCAAACCAAAGCATTCGGAAGCCCCGTCGGACGTTCAGGTTCCAAAGAACGTTCGCAAACCAGAACACTCACTTCCGGGTTTGTGGCGTTCGGGAGCCAAAACGTCCGAGTACCGAGGCGTTCGGGATCCAAAGTACAACTGTATAAAAAGCAGAAAAAACAAGAACAAAAGCAAACCAATAATCCTCCTTTCCACAACACAATTAAAAGGACATTGAATGTCAACCAGCCAAAGACCTGGTTAAAGAGAAATATTTTCACCTGGTGCCTAAAGGTATATAATGAAGGCACCAGGAAAACCACCCGGGGGAGAGCATTCCACAAGCAGTGAGATGGAGAAGTGGGTTTTGCCGATTCCCCCTCCTTCATCCCCCCAAAACCTATTCTGGAGGTTATGGCTTGTGACAGTATAGAATGGAGGCGGGGGAGTGGGGCAATCAGCAAAAATCACTTCCCCTTAGTGGACATCTCCACTAGATCAAAAGGTCTTGTGCTCACAGGAGGACAGCCCTTGGAGACAACCCACTGTTTACTGCCATGTTGCTAATATAGTATCATGCTTCTCCTAGCATAGAAAACTCTCATTATACTTTAGAATAATGTATCATCCAAGGAATATGTGATAGACAAGTATGAAAATCAGCCTTACATCATAGCCTGCAATGAGAAGTCCGACACCATATGGCCTTCTACCATACCGTTGTGTTGGTATCTGCGTTTCTTGGACAAGCTGAGGAATGTGTCTCAAACGGCATGCATATTTCAGTTATAAAAACATTTCTATCCCACTTTTCCACCCTCAAGGGGGCCCTAAGGCTTACAAATAGAGAGAATAGAAAGACAAGTAATGCTAAAAGCAGATAGCATTTAAAATAAAAGCTATTAAGACCATCAGCAACACACATTTCAATTAAACACAACCCACAAAACAGCTGAGCAGAGAAACCCCCCCACTAAACCAAATGCCTGTGAATACTCAACACAAATATTCAAGATATATGCACTTGATTTATTGTGGCAACTACACAAAAGTTATCACTTACTGCTCAAGTAACATGAACATGCAGAACATTCCGAGTTATACTCAAGGGTGTCACTCAGTGGATATTAAGACCTTTGATAGCAGAAGATAATAAATTTTCAGATATATTCTCCCTCCCTCATCTGCTCTGGAGGACCTCCCAATCCTCTAGAGCAGAATTTGGGGGTGATGGGTGGGCTGGAGCTGCAGAAAATTACTTCCCTCCCAGTTTTGGTGATAGAAGCCTTACCATCAGCTGAGTAACACTGTTGAATGCAACTCTTCAATTTTATCATTTGGCTTTTACCACTACCATCTGTGGCTGAAATTTTCCAGGGATCAGTGGATCCAGCACCTCCAATGACCTGAACTAGTTTAGTTCTTACACAAGTCACTACATTGATCAATACACTTACTGAAGTAGTAAGAACATTGGTCAAGAGCAGAGCATAATCTATGAGCGTCTCAAGATTACAATCACAAAAAAGGATACTGCTTCCAATCAGAGATACTAGTCGAGACACTGGAAGAGGTCTGTCAAATACAAATCTAGAATCCAGACACTCCTGGCGCATGAAATTGCTGCAGGATTCAAAGAAAGAAACAAAAATACATCAGTAGATTGCTTGTTATGTGCAGGTTTCATTCTAGGTGTAGCTCTGATCCTTGTTGTGATTAATGGAGTGTCCTGCAGTAGCCCCATCTAGAGGGCATCAGCTTAGGCAAGCTGTTCAGCTACAATTATATTGCTTGGGGGTCGCAGCAACAAGCAGTGCTCAAATCTCACCTCTCCAAGAAGTTACTGGACAGAGTATGTTTAGCCACTGTGTTTTATATGAGGTTTTAATGTTAGTTATGCTGCAAATCACTTTGGGACATTCTTCTCCATGTGAAAAGCAATGAATAATAAGAAATAGGGTTTATTCAGGCTGCAATCCTATATTCACTTACTTGGGAACAAACGCCACTGAACTCAATGGCACTTACGTCTGAGTAGACATGCACAACATTGCCTGGCAAGTCACTGTTCTGCCCATCTCAGCCCCTTCCCCTGCACCCTCACAATACTGGCTACCTCTTAGCTGAATCCCAGACAATTTGCTTTAATTCCAGTCAATGGTACCACTGGGGTTTACATGCAATTTTATGTACTCTTAAAAGGAGGCATATAAATATTTGAAATGCACTAAAATAGGTGTAATTTTATCTCTGTGCCCTAAATATGAAATAAACCAATTTGCAAAATTACCATAGAAGCCTTGCATCAGCAGTAAGCCCAGCAATTGAAATACCGATATGGTTGTCAACATATAAGATTTTTTTCTGATGAGCTGCCAGCTCAGACTGTGCCCTCTAAACACAGAAAAAATAGTTGTGAGTCACACAAACATTTTGACAATGACAAGTATGGTTATAGTAACAACTGAATGGAGAGTCTTTTATCCATCCCTTCTTATGAACACATGAAAATGCGGTACACTGCCAGATGATTGGTCCAGACCAGTGGTTCCCAATTGGTGGTCCATGGAACCCAGGTCTGCATAACCCACCCAGGGGGTCTGTTGCACCATTCACATAACAAAAATTACCATAGACATATCAAAATTTTCAAAAGTAGTGGGTCCATGGCTTGGCTTTTGAAAAATGGGGTCTGCTGTACTTCGGCAACTGGGAACCACTCTTCTAGGTAGCTCAGTATAAGCAACTCCCCATTTATGTGGGAGTTACATTGTGAGGCACAGCACATTTTAGTGAAATCGTGTATATTTGAAGCACGACAGAAAAAGTCTGCAAACAAACCATTCTGCCCCCGCCCCACTTTTGTGACGTTTTCGAGTCACTTCCAGGTTTGGTACATATCAGACACGCCTAAAACCATCGCTGCTTGTACTGTCTATCTGGCAGCAGCTCAGCAATGATTAATGGCGGGTAGTGTATTTAGAAAGGAAAAAGCACCATTATGTTCTATTATTTCCAGAGCATTTAGAATGCAGTACTTTACTTCATGGTAGTTAGGCTTACAATTGTATAATAAAGGAGTTCAGATATATTATAGAATCATAGCATTGTAGAGTTGGACAGGACCACAAGAGTCATCTAGTCCAACCCTCTGCAATGCAGAAATCTTTTCCCCAACGTAGGGCTCAAACCCACAACCATGAAATTAAGAGTCTCTTGCTCTACCAACTGAGCTCTACCAGCTACAAGGATGCTTGGCAGCAGTGGGATTCAAACCCACACTTCCAGAGATACTTGCCCTATACAATAGTCCCTCTTACCACTGACATAGTATTATAGTAGGAAAGAATTGCATGCATCCTCTTCTCATTTTAAAGGGGGGGAGGATTAACTCCAAGCTTTACCCTAATGTTTACCTTTAAAGCAACTAGGACAGCATGGTTCTTTGATTTTAGTCCAACAGTTGCAGAGCCTTGCTTCACAGCCTCCATTGCATATTCAATTTGATGAATTCGCCCCTAAAGAAGAAAACACAGGTTAAAATGTTCCTCTTTTAAAATGTGCTGACTCCAGAAGTACATTGATCATATTGCATACTGCAATAAGCAACCTTCTGGCACCACTGCAACTGGGAAGGTGAAAGAGACAGAGAGAGGAAAAAATACACACCAAGTTACAGTAACAAGGAACTTCTGAACTAACATAGTGAAGCGCTGCAGCTTGGCTTGCATGTGCATTCTCTCCCAGCACCACAACCTTCCCAGAAAGTCTTTTTACTTTGGGCTGCCAGATATATTTCATTCCGTATGCCTTTTATAATTCCATAATTTACCAGCCAATGGAATATAACAAATGTCTTTTTATGTTCAAGTGGAGTCAATGGCTTCACAAGACAGTGTTTGGAACATTGATACAATCATGTTCTGACCAAGCAACCCTAAATACTTTTCACACCAAGTAAAATATAAAGTACCTGAAGAATTACTATCCATTTGGCAAGCATCTCTGTAGTTCATTCACAAACAGCACATGCATACACACAAAACAGGAATTGGTGTAACTGTGTACACACTAGTTCTTACAACTTTCCCTTTAAAAAAAATATGATTGCACTTTCCCCAATGTCTAGGCAATCAATCAAACTCATATGGAAAACTGTTTACTAGCATATTCCTTTGGCTATTAAAGTTAGGTACAAATCACTGCAATGAGTTGAGAAAAATAATAAATAAAATAAATAATAATAATAATAATAATACCTGAGGGCTCCAAACGGTGACATCATTGTCATACTGGTTGCGAAACTAAAGTGCACAAAATAGAATCTATTAACATGAGTAGCATTATCAGCTACAAAGGTACATTATGCTTTAAAACATTTTAAAGTAAGACATAAGAACAGCCGTGTTGGTTCAGGCCAAAGGCCCATCTACTCTAGCATCCTGTTCCCACAGTGGCCAACCTGATACCTACGGGAAGCACACCTGAGTGCAACAGCACTCTGCCCACTTGTGATGCCCAGAAACTGTTCAAAGACATATTACCTATGGCAGTGAAGGTACAGCCAGTAGCCACAAAAATATACAGGCTGGGACAAATTTTACTTTCAAGAGAAGACTGAAGAAGGTTTGTTTGTTTAAATGTGGCACTTCACAATTATTAAGGTTTGCTAAGAAGCTCAGAATGCAAAGCTAGGCATAGGGAGGAAGGGAGAAATAAGGTAAGGTATGGGAAAGAAAGAGATTAGAATTACTCAAAGTTATTGCAAACAGTGCAGTAAGTAGCATGGGCACATGGCCTAATCATGTTATCATGGATTAGGGGTAAGAAATAACATTTTTAAGGTGAGGAGCTTTAAAGAAATGATCCGTGATTAGCAACCCAATACTGAACATGCTGCACAGAAACAAGTCCGACGTCTAACACTACAATCTTGCTTCCTTAAAATCAAGGTAAGTTTTACTTTTGATTACAGTAAGAGCAACATCATGCCTTTTTTGGCTGATCAAAGCATGAATCAACACACTACTAGACAATTGCAGAATAACAGCTTTCTACAGCATTAACTGCCCCACACTAGCCATGTTGAATCAAATGGTTTCACTTCTCTTTGAAGGACTGCATTCAGGGTCTACAAGACATTGAAGCACTTTGGCATTTTTAAACCAAATTCAAAACTCCTACTTGAATGAAATTTTAACAGAACACTTTTCTGCTATTTTAGTGGGGATCAAGAAAATTCTAAGATGTGTTCTAAACAAGAAATCTGCAAATTAAAATTTGATTATATGAAGGTGTGTGTGAGGGCTACATGAAGGCCTATATTTAATTCAAGAAGTTATGCTGAAGTACATGTCTCTTGCTCATAGAATACCCGGAAGAAGTAAAACTGGAGACTGGCACCACCGGGGCTCTAAAATATTTGATACAGCCACATACAAACCTGTTCAACTTTCACCCTGAGAAAAGTCCTCCCCCGCTACCCCGAAGTCATACAGAGGAGAACAATGGAGTCATGAAGCAGAATAAAATGCTGCATCATTGAGCAATGGTGAATGATTCGCTCTTTGTGCAAACTGGACATATGCTTCCTCTGGAGGTTATACAGAAAAACTGGACGGCAACCAGTTTCTGGTCAGACATTTTATCTTGCCTGACAAGCCTGCGAATTCGAAGGGATGAGAAAGGAGTTTCGCTTTCGGTTAAGGAGGAGAGAATTTGAGATTATTATCGGGTTGAGGTGTTGGGGCAGCCATAATAGTCCCTGCATCTTAGAGAAAGGTGGATTATCTTCTTTTATGGAAAAAAAATCTGAACAAACGGTGCGGGAGGGATTGATGCTAAGGCTGCCCCTTTCTTGCGGAAGGGGCTCGGAGGCGCGAAAAAGAAGATTTGGGAATGCAGGAAAGTTTGATTTAGGGAGAAGGCGGAGGGATCAGCCAAAGAGATGCGGAGGCAGCGCTGGGAGGCTTCAGGCTCCTGAAGGCGGCAGGAGAAGAGGCACAACCTGGGCCCAGACACAACCACCACTCCGATGTGCTGACTCACCCACTTACTCCGACGAGGGAGACGCATCCTCCCCGCGATCTCTCCCCGGGCTCCTTCTGGCTCTCCCTCCCTCTCTCCCTCCCGCCGGCCCCCGATCCCCACCCGTCTCACCATGTCGGCTGCTTCCCGAACACCACCACGAGCGGCTGCACCAGCAAGGGTGGCTTTGGGGAAAAAAGGAGATCGATAGCTCGGCGAGCGTCGAGTGCGGGCTTCGGGACTTCCTTCCGTCTCTGGCGAGGAATCGCAGCCGATCGCCAAACCCCCGATCCAAAGGCGGCTCGCCAGGACGGCTCCTCCCTCTGGAACAGCGGAAGGTCGGCGCGTGCGCACTGGACACTCGCCGCTTCGTACTGTGAGCTGCCCTGAGATCGTCAGACGAAGGGCGGTATACACATTTAATGAAATAATAATAATAATAATAATAATAATAATAATAATAATAATAATAATAATAATAATAATAATAGCGACCTGCCCCATCCTTTAGCTGTTGTTGTTTTTCCCCTTTTAAAATACTAACAATGCAATACTATGTGAGTCTCCTCAAAAGTAAGTCCCCTTGAATTTAATGAGATTTAGTAAACGTAAAGGGACCCCTGACCATTAGGTCCAGTCGTGACTGGCTCTGGGGTTGTGGCGCTCATCTCGCTTTATTGGCTGAGGGAGCCGGCGTATAGCTTCCGGGTCATGTGGCCAGCATGACTAAGCCGCTTCTGGCAAACCAGAGCAGCGCACAGAAACGCCGTTTACCTTTCCGCCGGAGCGGTACCTATTTATCTACTTGCACTTTGATGTGCTTTTGAACTGCTAGGTTGGCAGGAGCAGGGACCCAGCAATGGGAGCTCACCCCGTCGCGGGGATTCGAACCGCCGATCCTCTGATCGGCAAGTCCTAGGCTCTGTGGTTTAACCCACAGCGCCACCCGCGTCCCTTAATGAGATTTAGTCCCAGGTAAATTAGTGTGGGACTGCAACCTAGATTGACAGAACTGGGCGAGTTGGTGGGAATTGTAATCCAAAATGTCTGGAGGGCACCAGGTTGGTAAAGACTGGTATACATAAAAAGCTGTGGAATTGTAGAGGCAATCAGGTGGCACTCTTGGCAGCACAGAGAGTCCAGAGCAAGGCATTAGGCCAGGCATCCCCAAACATGGCCCTCCAGATGTTTTGGGACTACAACTCCCATCATCCCTAGATAACAGCACCAGTGGTCAGGGAGTTTGGGGGTACCTGCATTAGGCCAACCTTGCAGGAGGGCAAGTGGACTCCTTTAATGGGTGGGGCCAAAACAAATGAGATGGGGCAAGAAGTTCAAGTCAAAGCAATTTACAGAAGCTTAAGCAGCCCGGGAAAATATCAAGGCCTTTGCCTGGCACCGAAATTACATCAAGGTCACATACAGGGTATCATGCTTTAATTCTGCTGTATGCATCTAAGTTACCCCTTCTGTTGCTACACTGAAGTAGCTTCCCAGAAAGAAGTTGCACAGCATATTAATGGAGCTTAGGCATGCCTCATTCTAAGTTATATTCCAGTGTAGTGAATAAATCATGCTGTTGGCCTGTATTGATCATCTGTAAGGATTGATGATTGTTACATCCTGATTCACCAAAATTCACCCAACAACATTTTTACACCTGAAAACCAGGACATCAGGATTTTTCTACTACTACTATCTTACCAATAACAGTCTGAATCATATCTAATGAGAGAAAATATGGGCCCTGGGGTGACTGTGCACATCCCTCATTCCTACCTTCTGTCTGCGCACCCTTCTCAAGGTCTTCTTGTGAAGAAAGATACATGCATCTGTTATATCCTTCCTTTTTGCCGTAGCACATATTCACTCTTTTGGGGGTATGAGGAAGAATGGGCACATAATTCTTTTTTCTGTGCTCTCATGTTTGAAAGGGTAGGAGACCTGTTGAAAGAGGACAGGATTCCTGCCCTTTTAAATAGTCTGAGTAGAAAAGGGGATTTCAGTAAAGGTACCTTGTTATGCAAGTTACACTTGCTGAAATCCTCTCGTCTGCACAAGTATTAAAGATACAGAAGGCACCTGGCCATCCTACTTAAAGAGTCTTTAAAGAATAGTTACAGAATAGTAACAGATCCTAGTTGCCACAAGCTATGTCCCCAAGTATAAGCATTTTACATAGGTTTTGCTACATTTTTGGCTGTTGTGATCAAGAATATTATTAGCTCATTGCTATATTTGTTTTGTTTATTTATTAAATTCCCATACTTCCCTTCAGCCGAGGATCATCTGGCGGTTTACAATATATTTTGACTGCCAACGCAAAAGAAAAGTTCTGATATGGAAACTTAAAATTAATACAAATTTGTCTGGAGTCCCTTTTGCTATATGTGAGGCTTGTGTCTTTTTACCCTTGTAATTCCCTACTACACGACTAGATGGGAACTACTGCTTCAATTGCTATTTATTTAATCTATTATTTTCATTATGCCTTTGTATATGCACTCTCAGAGTTGGCAGCCTTGTTCAGCAAATAATCTTTTCTGTCTTTCATATCTTGTTTGCCAGTTGTGTTTACTCATCCATTTTTCTCTTTAGTTGTCAAGCAGCAACCACCCAAACTGCATCCTCTGTACCAAAAGCCATCTAAGGAAGCCCAGCAGATGGTCTAGCTGCTGTGAAACAAAGAGTTGCTTTCATTCTTAAATTTGTTTCCTCAGCTCTTTTCATTTGGTAACTCTGTAATAGAACATTTGACCTTTACAAAGATCAAAATGTAAATAATGTTCTTTTCATGTTGTTCTTTAGCAACCATTTAAAAAGTCAAATAACATTAAAGTCCTTTTTTACTTTTAAAATGTTATTGCTGCCAAGATCTCTCTCCCCCTCTGCCTTGGAGTCCTTCTGTGATTTATCACAATATGCATTAGACCTGAACAGGCTTGCCAGCATCAGGTGATCAGAACTATAAAGCCCAACCCTCTGTGGTTTAACTTGGAAATAAGTCCCAGTGAAATCAATTAATCTAGGCTGTAGCCTTGCAGCAGAAGGCCCACTGGGTTCAGTGATGCTTATATCTAGATATGTATAGGATTGCAACCTTTTTCAAGGGAAAAGGGAGTTAGGGGGCAATCCTATACATTCTTACCTTAAGCCTTCTTGAACTCAATGGGTCTTTCTGCTAGGTAAACAGGAATAGGACTGCACTGATGGAAGCAATAATATGCTTTTACTTTGTCTTAAACTCAGAAGAAAACAGGTTCAGATTCAAGACCCAGCAATAAAAACATGCATAGGATTGGACTAATTTACAAAAACAAACTTTGAAAAGGTTGTGGTTAAACTTACATAATGATAAAGTATGCACAGTATGTCACATTCAAAAAACCCAAATGATTTAATACATCTAGATTTTACTCTACAGTAAGTTGAAAACTTGCCATTGCATGAAATGTGAAAAGCCATTTCTTAGAACTTTATATTGTTTCCAAGAATATACTTATTACTGAAATACCAATAAGCATTTCTAAAACTACCTTATGGCTTCATTTCTGTGTTTTTTGTATAATTATGGTATTGGTTTTCACTTTGAAACATCTACCTATTATGAAAATTGAACTAATGCTCAGAAAAAGTGTTGCCGATTTTAATTGAGCAACCACCCTGCTGTGAAAAACCTCGCCTGATTTCTTCAGATCATGTTGCTGTGAAAGGAATGGGAGCAGAGCAGCTTTTCAGAGCTCATTTTGCAAATCTAGCTCAGATAGCTAGATAAAGGTCTTGTGCTTCAATTCTGCTTGTGGTTTCCCAGCAGCTTCTGGCTGGCCACTCTGAGAACAGGATGCTGGACTAGATGGGCCATTGGCTTCATTCAGCAGGCTCTTATGGAACTACATCCACAAAAGACTTTTTTAGCATGGAAGCATGCCTGGATCATGATCAATAATTCTGTTTTTCTTCCCAAGATATATATTTATGAGGCCCATCGATATTTCAGCTATGCTTCTACAGTGGCGTATGCATAGCTCAGTTCCTTGTAGCAGTTCTCTGAAACACATCAATGCACTTCAAATAAATGAAAATGGTAAGCAGAAATGTTTGTAGGATCCAAGCCAAGGTGTAGTGCAAATAGCAGAAGAGCATGGGCCATGAAAAAAACATTTTTACAAAGACTGCAGTAAAGTCAGTGTTTTTCTTATCAGCCTCGGGAATTTAAAACAAGGTGTATTGGATCAGAGCAAAGGGCTATCTAGTTCAGCATCCTGTTCTCAGATGCCTATGGGATGCACACAAGCATGGCATGAGTGCAACAGCCCTCTCCCCACTCTCATGTTGCCCAGCAAATATAATTGTGGACAAAATGTTAAGTATAGAAAATTTAATCATCCTAGCTTATCTGGCTACAGTTCTGAATTTTTGTATATCATCATCCACTAAAGAATGACATTTTAAAACACTGGAGAAGGCACCTGGGAGACTGTTTGGATGATGATTAAAATGTACAGAGGTACCCCGCAAGACGAATGCCTCGCAAGACGGAAAACCCGCAAGACGAAAGGGTTTTCTGTTTTGGAGGCGCTTCGCAAGACGAATTTCCCTATGGGCTTGCATCGCAAGACGAAAGCCCATAGGGAAATGCTGGCGGTCGGGAGCAAAGACTTTCGCCCACAGCCAGCCTTCAGAAGAGGACCTGTTCCGAAGGGGGGAGGGGGGGCGGGAACAGCTGCCCCATCCTCCCCACTTCGGAACGCTGTTCCGAAGGGGGGAGGGGGGCGGGAACAGCTGCCCCATCCGCCCCACTTCGGAAAGCTGTTCCGAAGGGGGGAGGGGGGGGCGGGAACAGCTGCCCCATCCGCCCTTCGGAACGGTGTTCCGAAGGGGGGAGGGGGGGCGGGAACAGCTGCCCCATCCGCCCTTCGGAACGGTGTTCCGAAGGGGGGAGGGGGGCGGGAACAGCTGCCCCATCCGCCCCACTTCGGAACGCTGTTCCGAAGGGGGGAGGGGGGGCGGGAACAGCTGCCCCATCCGCCCCACTTCGGAACGCTGTTCCGAAGGGGGGAGGGGGGGCGGGAACACTGCCCCATCCGCCCCACTTCGGAAAGCTGTTCCGAAGGGGGGAGGGGGGGCGGGAACAGCTGCCCCATCCGCCCTTCGGAACGGTGTTCCGAAGGGGGGAGGGGGGGCGGGAACAGCTGCCCCATCCGCCCTTCGGAACGGTGTTCCGAAGGGGGGAGGGGGGCGGGAACAGCTGCCCCATCCGCCCCCCTTCGGAACGGTGTTCCGAAGGGGGGAGGGGGGCGGGAACAGCTGCCCCATCCGCCCCACTTCGGAACGCTGTTCCGAAGGGGGGAGGGGGGCGGGAACAGCTGCCCCATCCGCCCCACTTCGGAACGGTGTTCCGAAGGGGGGAGGGGGGGCGGGAACAGCTGCCCCATCCGCCCCCCTTCGGAACGGTGTTCCGAAGGGGGGAGGGGGGGCGGGAACAGCTGCCCCATCCGCCCCACTTCGGAACGGTGTTCCGAAGGGGGGAGGGGGGGCGGGAACAGCTGCCCCATCCGCCCCCCTTCGGAACGCTGTTCCGAAGGGGGGAGGGGGGGCGGGAACAGCTGCCCCATCCGCCCCCCTTCGGAACGCTGTTCCGAAGGGGGGGGCGGGAACAGCTGCCCCATCCGCCCCACTTCGGAACGCTGTTCCGAAGGGGGGAGGGGGGCGGGAACAGCTGCCCCATCCGCCCCACTTCGGAACGCTGTTCCGAAGGGGGGAGGGGGGGCGGGAACACTGCCCCATCCGCCCCACTTCGGAAAGCTGTTCCGAAGTGGGGAGGGGGGGCGGGGACACCTGGCCCAGCCGCCCCACTTCGGAAAGCTGTTTCGAAGTGGGGCGGGGGGGGCGGGGACACCTGGCCCAGCCGCCCCACTTCGGAAAGCTGTTCCGAAGTTAGGCGGGGGGCGGGAACACCTTCTGAAGGCGGGCAGGGGGCGAAAGTCTTTGTCCCCCCTGCCTGCCTTCCCAGGGGCTTCTAAATCGCCCCGGACAGCGGAGAAGTCCTCCGCTGTCCGGGGCGATTTTAAAATGCCACCCGCCAGCATTTTAAGATCGCCCCGGACAGCGGAGAAGTCCTCCGCTGTCCCAGGGTTTTTTAAAATGCTGGGGGTGGGAAGAAAAGCCCTTGTCCCCCCCCCCAGCCTTCAGAAGAGGTCCGGGGACAGTCTGTCCCCGGACCTGGTCTGAAGGCGGTTTCCCTAGGAACGCATTAATTGATTTTCAATGCATTCCTATGGGAAACCGTGCATCGCAAGACGAAAAAACCGCAAGACGAAGAGACTTGCGGAACGAATTAATTTCGTCTTGCGAGGCACCACTGTATCTGCCATTGATAAGAAACAGCTATATGTATAAGATGATAGCTGTAGATGTATGAAGTCTGTGCTAATACTTAACTTCTGATTTACAATACAGGAAATGACTTTGGTATAATATACCCAGCCAAGTTATTGTATTTCATAATATTTTTTAGAGTGAATTTTAGTTTTGGGAGTCCTGTTGACATCGTTCACATTTATTTACAGTTTGCCAACCTACCGAATAATGCATTGGCTGCAACTGCTTTGTGTTATTTCAATTCAACATTATGTACAGCAAACATTTTCTTTGGCAGCGCCATCTTAGTCACCTCTGCTCCAAGACCATCTGCTTTGGAAGCAGAAATATGATCCTGCCTTGACAACAGGGAGACAGCTTCTGGCATCGAAACATCCTTCCTCTGCAACTGTTTTGACAGATTCCTGACTTCAGACAGTACATAATGCATGATGCCTACATTATCAGAGATTTCACTGGTGTAAAGACATTTCTGAAAACAGTGTATTTGATTTTTTTCTATGGTTCCATGTAGGCAATGGTAAAATGTCTACAACAGTCCTGTAGAACTTGAGACCCCTCAAGGCAACCAGACCCCACTAGTGGGGACTACTAGTGATTGACAGTTCTGCTGCATTTGTAGTCCCAGACCTGCAACAGAAATAGCTTTACAGTACTGAGCCTTCGGTAAGTCACCATTCATAGCTCATAGATGATATATGGTTTCATAGAATCAAATACCGGTAATTGTAGAGTTGGAAGTAGTGGTGCGGCGTGGCAGGGTGGGCTCACAGGGGCAGTTGCCCTGGGCGCAAAATTGTTAGGGATACAAAATTTTAACACCTGATGCTGCCTCAATACAACTGTGCGCTTCCGTTGATGGGCTTTGTTGAAAACGGCTTCTTCATGAGAACCAGGAAGTGACCTCTCCAGACAACGGAATGACTCTTCTTTTCTTATCTCTGCAACTGCAATCTCCTGGGTGATCAAATACCATTACACAGTTGAATGCACATGCATATTCAGTCAGTTTTATTGTCTTACTCTTTTTGTGAAACATTATAGTATATATATAGTATAGTATATAAAATAGTATATAAAAGTGGAGAAATAATAATAAATATAATGCAAACATTATTAAATTTTTACTTACATTTCAAGCCTATTCCACCCCCAGTGTTCAGGATGGGCTAAAACATATAGAAATAAATACATTAAGCTATTAAAAAGATGAAAAAATAGGCAATACAATATATCCATGATCTTTTTAGCAGTGGTCCATCAGTTGTGGAATCTTGTTACTTGGGAGGTGTTCATAGTCTTCTCACTGTTCTTTCTTCAACCTTAAGAACATTTTTTCCTGCCATGTATTGTAATGAAGATTGCACTGGTTCAATATATTAGTTCCTACTGTTTTTAACTATTGACTTGTTTTTAACAGTTTTTACTAGATTAAAGTTTTGAGAGAGTTCCTTTTAAAAGGTGGTTTTGTGTGTGTGTGTGTGTGTGTGTAAATAAAAGGTCACCTTGTAAAGAAGAGAAGAAGAGTTTGGATTTGATATCCCGCCTTTCACTCCCCTTCAGGAGTCTCAAAGCGGCTAACATTCTCCTTTCCCTTCCTCCCCCACAACAAACACTCTGTGAGGTGAGTGGGGCTGAGAGACTTCAGAGAAGTGTGACTGGCCCAAGGTCACCCAGCAGCTGCATGTGGAGGAGCGGAGACGCGAACCCGGTTCCCCAGATTATGTGACTACCGCTCTTAACCACTACACCACACTGGCTCTAAGAGTAAGAGTAATCCCCCTTGGGATTCATGCTATCTTCAGGCAAAGGCTAGAGATAAGGGGGGCGGGGTTTGCAGAGAATTCAGAGTAAGGTGAGAACCACTTGTCTGCTGGCTTCTGATACCTTCTGTATATACATAAAAGCTAATGGCCTGGAGGCACCACCATCTAAATTTCTCACCCAAAGTGAATATAGAGCTGGTGGAAGAAGTGGAGTTATCAAATGGAAAGCAGATAAGTATGAAATAGCCCCCCACACCATGTCAGCTATTTCCCAGGACTGCCAAAAGTCAATCCCAATGGAAAGTGTTTTTTTTCCTGAATGCTGCTCGAGACCGCCCACCCTAGCTGAGATTAAGCATTGAATGGTTATATAAATCAAAACTAACCTTTCCCAATAGTGGCCACTCAAAGATAGTCCAGGAGCAAGATATTCTGAGCTGCCTTTACAAATGGAAAGGGGGCCAGAGTGTCCTCTCTGGAATGGGCATTTGTAGGAGGGGTTCGAAAATTTTGTGCTTTCAAACAGTTATATTCTATGTGTTTCACCATGGCTGCCTGGGTACTAGGTGTACCAGGCAGTTTACATAAAGAGATTGGCACAGTGCCCTTCCTGAAACAGACACTTGTATGGCTGTTGATTCTGGAGACATTTTCAGCTGCATATCATGAGTGCCAGCTAGATGTGTGATTTAGGTGACCAAAGGATCAGGATTGTTTGCGTAAATGGGATAATGGCACAGCGTCCAGTCTCAAACTGACAGGTGAGTTTAGGAGAGAATTTCTTGCAGTATACTAAAGGTAAAGGGACCCCTGACCATTAGGTCCAGTCATGACCAACTCTGGGGTTGTGGCACTCATCTCGCTTTAATGGCCGAGGGAGCCGGCATACAGCTTCCGGGTCATGTGGCCAGCATGACTAAGCCGCTTCTGGCGAACCAGAGCAGCGCACGGAAACGCCGTTTACCTTCCCGCCGGAGCGGTACCTATTTATCTACTTGCACTTTGACATGCTTTCGAACTGCTAGGTTGGCAGGAGCAGGGACCGAGCAACGGGAGCTCACCCCGTCGCGGGGATTCGAACTGCCGACCTTCTGATCGGCAAGGCCTAGGCTCTGTGGTTTAACCCACAGCACCACCCGCGTCCCTTGCAGTATACTATGGACACCAAATAGAAGAGTTATGTCTATGCTTTGGCAGACCTTGGCTGCTAAAATTGCAGGAATTCTGGGTTGCTTTACACATGGGGTGTGTATCAACAGAATCAAATTTTAAGCATGGGCAGTTTGGGGGAAGAGTTATTTTGCAAACAGAGAAATATAGGCACTTTGTATGCACTGTTTCTGTACTTTAGGAATACTGTTGTTGAACTTCGTAAAAACCTAATTTTTTTTATGTATTTCAACTTTTAACACTGCTGTTAAATGGTACATAGGCTGTATTTTACAGCTACAGCATGAGAGAAGATGACTTGTGCTACTAAAATGTTTGTAGTTTGTATTTTATACACAAACGGGTGGAATTGCAGAATTTGTTGCTAAGTGGATATTGAGGGTGTTTTTGTTTTTAACATTGTCTCATTTTTGTCTTGGTGAGATGTTAGTGTAGCTGAGCTCCCTGGTAGGATCAATTTACCTGCAGAAGTGAAAATAACATCTTGTTCAAATTGGGAATATCATTAAGAGCATTAAGATAATGGTCTTTTGAGTCCCCATCTTTGGAACATGTTAGTTTATGTGCCTAGGGAAGGGAAGTAGTTGGGTGGAACAAGGAGCTGTCATCTCTGTGAGTACGGGCAGATATGGTTTGGGGAGAAACTATTCAGATCTTGTAAAAAGGGGTTGACCTTAGTATTCTTCTAGCTACTGGAGTTTACCTTAGTAGTATGGCGCCCTGTGCAAGGCCAAAATGTAACACCTGCCCCCTGCCAAGGCATATAAGGGACCTGCAGGTCTTTGGGAAGGAGTCGTGAGGCTCTGGCAGGTCATAGAGCCCTGACACCTCCTTCCCAAAGTTGGTCAAGTGCTAACTAGGCTTTGGGTAGGAGGCAAGAAGACTCTAGGAGCCCTCACACCTCCTTCCTAAAGTCCAGAGCTTTGGGAAGAAGGGAAGGCACCCTCTTGGCCCCTATGTGGAGTAACCAGTCACCCTGCCCTAAATCTGCCTCTGCTAGCTATTATAAAGCCATTACCCAGTGTCAGCTGATCCCCAGCTCACAGAAATGGAGTAGCCATGTTAGTTACTCGTTCTCTGACAGTGTTATTGATAAATACCGGGTTAGTCCTGAAGAAAACATTAATAAAGGACCAGCCTGGTATGACTTGCAGAGACCTGGGTGATTTACTTTTGACCCAGCTTTGCACCCAAGGGTACTCAATCCAGCATCAGCACAGATTGGAGAGAGGGTGGGTGTCACCATCATTCATATATCTTTCACTGTCCTCATCAGGAAGCCGATCCCCTTTGTAACAGCATTTGAGGGCTTGTTCTTGGCGCTGATCCTGAAAAACGGACTAATGCAAAATATGGCAGCCAAAGTGCTATTGAGGAGCAGTCTGAACACAAATTCCCATTCCAAAATGATTACACTGGTTAACAATTATTTTTCTAGGCCCAATTCAAGGAGCTTACATTTCTGCTTAAAGTCATGAATGGCCAGGGACCCCCAAACCTTAAAAAAACACCTCCTGACATACCAACTTGCCTAAGTCTTAAGCTGAATGGATAAGGCCCAGCTGGTGGTTCTTGTGCAGGGTGATTGCACAGTGCTGTGAAATGCATAGCACTAATTTCCTACAAGGGAAAGCGCAGAATCCATAAAATGGGAGGATAACATATGGAACGTATAAGGTGTATGCATCATTACAATTAAATGGAAATTATTTTTATGGCGAATGACCCCTAGACTTGTTGCATAGCCCTACCCATTCTTGAATCCTGATAATTTATTGGGCTTTAGATTAGACCTGAAGATGGAACGAAATGGTGAAAATGACCTTTTACCAGCTGTGTCTAAAATGCTGTTTTAATGAGGGGCCTAATCTAAAATCCATTTTAATCAATTACTTTTCATAGTAAGAACGTCTGTTTGTTCCACTGCCAACACTTTAAGAGACAAAAATATTAAGCTAATAAAAGTTGCATGTTAAAAAAGAAAGGTGAAACAGAGAAGCATCCAGTGTGAAGGTCTGAGACGAAAAGTGTTGCATCCCTGACATTTAAAGTGCAATTCTGTACTCATTTACCCTGGATCTATGCCCCACTGAACTCAGTGGGATGAACTGCACATGCCTATCCATTTCTACTCAGCACGGCCAGCCCAAATCTTTTTGGCATCTGAGATGAACCACAGAATGGTGCCCCCCCAGACCAGGAAAGAAGGGGTTTGAGTGAAGATCTACATCAGGAACCAAGGTGGAAAATCAAATCAACCCCACCAGTCAGTTGAAAGGGGAATCAAAGGCCGTCATGGGGCAGGGAGGGAGAAGGGTCCCACTCTGAACCATGCCAGGTGGCTGCAGATATACCAGGGGGCTTCAGAGGGCAGCCCCTGCCATTCCCTCCCGGGTCTGCTGCTCCCGTGGAACCTGCCACTCGAGGCGGGCGGTCGCCTCACTTTGCCTCATGCTGGCCCTGCTACTCAGAAGCAAGTCCTACGGAAATCAGCGGGGCTTACTCCCCAGTAAGCAGGGCGAGAACTGCAGCTTTACTGCCAATATGTTCTGAGTTCGTGCGCTGTTCGGCCTCCCGCCGCCCTCCACCTCCGACCGCTAGGATCCAACTGTCCTTGAGGGGGGGGGCGCGTGGCGGATTTTCTACTTCGTTGGTGCTTTCGTCGCCTACCTCCACGTGACTTCACGCGGCGGCGGCGGCGCAAAACTTCGTTCGCCACACCGGACCCTCCTGAAAGTCGTTATTTCTCAGAGCGTGGAAGCGTGCGCGAACGGACCGTTGCAGCCGTTGAGCTCTGGGAGGCGACCGCGAGTTCCCTCTGAGGGAGCGCAGCGAGCGAGGGAGAAAGAGATACTTTTACCTTTCCCTCTCTCTCTCTCTCCCTCCTCCCCCCTTTTACCCACCATGCTCCGAGTCCGGACTCTCAGCCTCTGCCGTCGCCGCCGTTTGGGCTCCGCTCGCCGCCTCGCTCCGCGTGCCTTTCTTTCGACGAAGATGAGCGAGGCAAAGCCCGCAGGGAAGAGAAGCTGACGGCCTTCCCGCTTTTCCCGCGCGACCACCATGAGGGAAGAGAAAGAAGCCTCCCCCTCCTGCTCCCCTCTCGCTCCTCACAGGCATAACAACAAACTTGCCAGCCCGCCTCCTCCTGCCCCGGCCGGCGCGGAGCCCAGCCTGAGGAACGGCTACGTGAAGGGCCACGCCACCCCGCTGCCGCAGAGCCCGCCGCTCGGCTCTGTCTCGCTGCTCCGGGCCGCTTGCCCTCGGGGCTCCCTCTCCGTGGGGCTGGGCGCCCTGGCTGCCGCTTCGGCGGCGCTGCTGCTCTCGTGCTGGCTCGCCTGGAGCGAGGGCGAAAGGAAGGCGGCGGCTCCGGGGGCGCTGCTGTTGCCGCTGGCGGGACTGGGCCAGTGCCTGGGCCCGCTCTTCACCCTCGCCTGCGCTTTCTTCTTCCTCACCTGCTACCTGGCCCGGGACGAGCCCGGCGGCCCCCGGTGGCTCCTGGCGCTGCCGCTGTGCTGCCAAGCGGGGGACTTGGCGGCGCTGCTCTTCCCCTGCCGAGAGGAGGCGGCTGAGCAGGGCGCCCCCGACCCCCCGACGGCCCAACTGCAGGTGCTGGCGGGCCGGCTGCTGGCCACGCTGAGCACCGTGGCCGGGCTGACCCTCGCGCAGCGCAGCCTCGGGCACCGCAGGAGATTCCTGCTGCTGGTTTTCTCCGCCCTCGTGTGGCTGCTGTCGCTCTCCAGCCTGGGCTCTCTGGCCCCGGCCCTTAGGCCCCTGCTGTCCGGCGCCGTCGGAGTGGCGGGGTGCCTGTTGGCGCTGCTGGGCGGACGGCGCTGCGCCTTCGCCTCCTGCTGCTGCTGCTCGCCCGGGCGGGAGCCCCAGCCGCACCACCAGCCCCAGCCGCCGCCGCCGCACGACCACCGCCAGTCTCCTTACCCCAAGTCGCCGAGCGGCGCAGCAGAGGAAAAAGTGCCCGTGATCCGACCCCGGAGGAGATCCAGCTGCGTGTCTTTGGGGGAGACGTCCACCAGTTACTATGGGAGCTGCAAAATGTTCAGGAGACCCTCGTTGCCTTGCATTTCCAGAGAACAGGTAAGCCTTCCTCCGGCAGGGAGGTGAAGGGTAACTTTTCTCTAACAGAAAACTTTGGCCTCACCAGGGACGCTGGAGAAAGAAGATCGCAGTTTGTTTGCTAGTCGCTCAGGCCACTATTTTGATGCTTTAGGTTTATCTTAAATCCGGGGTGAAACTGAACATTCCGATTTGGTCTGTACTTAGAACTCCAGTCTCCTGGTATAAACTTCCAGAGAGGGAGCTGCGGAAGGAAAAACAACAAGAGTTCTGTATGCCCTGATATTATTGGCTTTTGAGGTGCTACTTGACTATTTGTTGTGCTTCCTGATATTCTACCCCTTTTGAAAACTTGCATGCTCCATGCTCAGTTACATGGGAACATAAAATGAAACCTTATTAGGACTTTGTAACAGGACAGCAAAAATTGTGAAGTGATGTATTTTGGGTCAGTAACTTCTACAGAAAGAAAGACTTTTCAGTTGCAAAGTTAGTATGAATTTCCAAACTGAATTTCCACGCAACCATGGAGCTTTTGGAATTAGCCAGGTAGTGCCATGGAGAAGGATGGGGGAAAGTGTGAACATGCAAACAGAATTCTTTTGCCAATGAAGAGGATGTTTGTTCAGAGTTTTTCATGCAGCATTGCTTATTGTTTGATCCATTGAAATCCAGCAAACTGGGCAAGCTTCACGTACTAAAAAAACAAAGGAGCATTTTAACAGAATTTGAGAGGCAACCTGTTATGCTTTGATAACATAGAGGACTAATAACGGTTTCATATGGTGCCAAGAAACAAGGCTGAGGAAAGAATACTGCGAATCCTGTATCAACATTAGAGAATAGGGTTTCAATATGTTAAGCTAGTAACATTTGTTGTATGAAAAGCTGAAATTCAGCTCAGAAGTGAGACAAAGCATTTACTGGCTGTACTGTCATAGGAAACAACTGGCATATGTAGTGTGTATGTGTGATTGAATCAAGCCATCGTTGTCAGCAGGAATTGTGCTTGAAGGGATTTTTAGTGGGCACATTTTTTTCTATTCTTCTGTAATTTACCTTGTGCATAATACATTATCTTGCATCAGCAAAGTGAATACCCCAAATAGAAATAGTCAGATGCTGGAAAAACTTTAGAGTTGACAGCTAGTATGGGATTTCCTCCTAACTGGAAAAATTGACTATCACACAAAAATTGGCCAGTAACAAATTAAGAAAGCATCTGAGGAGTTTCTATTGAACTGGCTCCACCTTATGTTGCATCAAGAAACTTATTATCAATGTGTATCCTAAGGCTGCAATTCTATGCACAAATACAGTAGTGGAAGCCCTATTGAAATCAGTAGGACTGGTTTCTGAGTAAACATATACAATATATGGTTGGGCTGTCTAGTTCTCAGACACCAAGCTTTTCTATACTGAGGTTTTGTGTGAAGTGAAAAAGCATATGGATATGCTGGAACTTAGAAACGTACTGTATGGCTGCTTAGTTTGTTTTATTGTAATGTGATTGTATTTTTTGATTAAAATCTTAAGCTCTGTGTGTCTCCAGCAAGCTGTTCTTGAACACAGTCTAAGATTTACTGCTTGGTTTTCTAAAACTTTTTGTTCATATTTACTATGATAAAGGAAATTTACATTGCATTTTTATTTTAAATAAAGTAGAAATTAACTGAAAGTATCATCTTTGTTATAGAGCATAGGATTATTAGCAGGCCTTCAGAAATAGTTTTGTAGTCAGATGTTTGAAGTAGCCTACTAATAAATATAGTAAATAATGTAATAAATAATAGTATAAATAATAGTAAATGCCCTTTGTATATAGGGCTTTTTTAGCGTAAAACATTGCAAATAGAGGAACATGAATATTTTAATTCCCACACCTTTTTCTTTAGCTTTTTTCTTTAAACATTAAAAAGCCAATTCATATTGCTCAAAAGGAGTTAATAGGTGTTGTATATCAGTTAGTAACTCTTAATGTAGCCCATTACCTTAGTATTCAGATCATGGCCTTATTATGCCAGAAGTTTGTACTAAACTAATTTTATGTAGTTTTTTAAAGTACACTCCCTTCTTTCTGCAGGGAGATTCAAGCAAGTTTAAAAAATCCATTTAATAATACAGTATATTATATTATATGCATATGATCGATCTTAATGGTGCAAATATCTCTTCCTAGCTTTCTAGCCGAGACCATATAACACCAGTCCTGAGAGACCTGCATTGGCTCCGAGTACGTTTCTGAGCATAATTTAAAGTGTTGGTGCTGATCTTTAAAGCCCTAAACGGCCTCGGTCCTGTATACCACTCCCATCATTCAGCCTGGACACTGAGGTCCAGCACTGAGGGCCTTGTGTTTGTTCCCTCACTGCAAGAAGTGAGGTTACAGGGAATCAGGCATAGGGCCTTCTCAATAGTGGTGCCTGCCCTGTGGAATGCCTTCTCATCAGATGTCAAAGGAAATAAGCAACTATCTTACTTTTAAAAGAAATCTGAAGGCAGCTCTGTTTAGGGAAGTTTTTAATGTTTAATGCTGTATTGTGTTTTTAATATTTGGTTGGAAGCCACCTAGAGCAGCTGGGGAAACCCAGCCAGATGGGCGGGGTATAAATAATAAATTATTATTATTATACTTTTTAAAGCAGTACACTGTGTGTTTAATCCTGTACGTATCTGCACAGAATAAATCACATTAAGTTCATTGGGGCTTACTGTCAAATAAATGGGCAAGGAGCTGCTGTCTAAGAGTTAATTTATTTGAGCATTTAAATAATTTGTTTCATACGTATAGCAGTTGAATTTTCACTTTCAGAAAACACAAAACAAATCAAATTCTTTCATTGAGGGAGTGTGGTGGAAATGCAAGAAAGTCAGTCTGTCCCTCAGTATAATTTTAGATCTAGAAACTTACTTTAAAATTGCACAATTGGTACATTATTATGGTGTAATTCTGTGGTGCCAGTTCCAAAGCACAGATCAAACAAGATGGAAACAAACACATATTATATGCACGAATTTGGGCACGAATGTGCCCGTTAAATTATTTGTAAGTTTCTTGAACACTGGAAGTTTGCACTAAAAAGTATTTGTTTGCTGTATTAGACTACAGTGGAACCTTGGTTCTCATTCGACTCCCAAAACCGTTCGAAAACCAAGGCGCAGATTCCGATTGGCTGCAGGAGCTTCCTGCACTCAAGCGGAAGCCATGTTGCACGTTCGGCTTCTGAAAAACATTTGCAAACCGGAACACTTACCGTATTTTTCCATGTATAAGACGACCCTTATTTTTTTTGACCCAAAATTAAGAAATTAGGTTGTTTAGCTTTTTGGGAGGGTGAGGGAGGTCACTTCTGCCAGTCGCTCACCTGCTTGCCTGCCACTGCTGATCGCTTGCCACAGCCACTACTAATTGCACATCTGTCCGCAGCCACCAATTGTCTGCCCGCTTGCCACCACCAACAGCACACTCATCCACTTGTTGCAGCCGCCAATCACCTTCCCGCCTCGCCACAGCTGCCAATCATCTGCCCAGTTACCACAGCCACAGCCACCAATCACCAACCCAATCACTGCTGCCAATATCCTGCTTGCTGCTGCCATTAATCGCACGTCCCCCCTCTTCATTCACTATCCATGTATAAGATGACACCCAATTTTTGCCTATTTTTTTTAAGCAAAAAGCATCACTTTTACATGGAAAAATACAGTACTTCCGGGTTTGCGGCATTCAGGAGCTGATTTGTTCGACAACTAAGCCGTTCTGGAACCAAGGTATCACTGTAGATTCATGATGTACTGTGGTAAGAGCAACCATGTACATTTCCCTGATACAGAAATGGTGTAATGTTTGGATAGGAACCTGTATGGAAGAGGTGTGCAAGTTTCAGATGAGGAAATTACTTGTTTATCTCCCCAGTGCAAGTTCCTTTTTTAATGTCACACTAACCATGGCAAAACAGGAAGCACATCTCATTCATGAATTGTGCTTCTTCTCTCACATCAAAAGAACATGTAACATTTGTAATTTGCTGTAATTATTCCAGTCTCCCCTTCTTGGGGAAAGTTCTTGAGTGGGTGGTCACTGACCAGATCCAGGTGCTTCTGAAAGAAACTGATTTTCTAGATCCATTTCAATCAGGGTTTAGGCCCAGTTTTGGCACAGAAGCTGCTTTGGTCACCTTGTATGATGACTTCTGTTTGGGAAGAGACAGGGGAAACGTGTCCTTGTTAATTGTCCCCAATGTCTCAGCAGCTTTCCAAACCATTAACCATGGCATCATTCTGGAGTGGCTGTCTGAGTTAGAGGTGTTTGGCACTGGTTTGCAGTGGTCTGGTTCTACTTGGATTATCGTTTCCAGACGGTGATGCTTGGGGAGTGCTCTTCAGCCCTGTGGAGCCTTCAGTGTGGGGCTCATCAGGGCTCATTTTTATTTCCTGTGCTGTTTAATATCTACATGAAACCTCTGAGTGGGGTTATTCCGAGTTTTGGAGTATGTTGTGAGCAATATGCTGATGATACCCAGCTCTACTTCTCTTTTATATCTGGAGGTGTGGCAGTGGATGTGCTGGCCATTGTTTTGCCTCAGTAATGGATTGAGTGAGAGCCAACAAACTGAAGCTCAATCCAGATAAGACTGAGGCACTATTAGTGGGTGGTTCCCTAGAGCAGAGGGATGGGAGGTGGCTTGCTCTTGATGGGGTTACACTTCCTCTGAAGGAGCAGGTACATAGCTTGGAGGCACTTCTGGATTCTTCGCTTTCTCTTGAGGTGCAAGTGGCCTCGTTGGCAAGGAGTGTCTTCCATCAGCTTCAGCTTGGTGGGACCTCACTGTGCTGCTGTCTTGACAGGGATAGCCTAACTTCTGTCATCTATGCTCTGGTAACCTCTACATTAGATTACTGCAATGTATTTCAGCTGGTGCAGAATTCAGCGCCAGGTTGTTCCCTGGGGCAAGACTGTTTGAGCACATTGCACCAATCCTGGCTCAACTGCACTGGCTGCCAATTAGTTTTGGAGCCCAATTCAAAGTGCTAGTTTTGACCTATAAAGCCTTAAATGGCTCAGGACCACAATACCTGAAGGACCTCCTGAACTGACCTGGACCCTGCAATCATCACCTGAGGCCCTTCTTCGTGTGTCTCCTTGCAGTGCCTCCCTGTTTGTGGAATGCTCTCCCCAGGGAGGCTCGCCTGTGATCACTTCCATGTGATTTTCAGATGAAGGGCGCTATACAAATTTAATAAGTGATAAAATACACAATATCAACATGGTACTTGCTTGTAGCAAGAACCTCTCCTGATTTCCATGAGAGATGACATAACAATAAATTGTTCCCCTTCTTCCAGTGTAACCAGGAGGGGAAAAGACTAGCAGGTCATGGGAATTTTACCAATCAGGAGCCACTGAGGGTTAATGCTGTCAAACTCCCCATGGCTGCTAAGGGGCACCTAACATTTGTCAATACAGAAAAGTGGGGAAAGGGAGAGGCGTGAATTTGGAGATATTTTTGCATCCGGGCAGCACTTTTTCTTCTGAATTTATAGGCAAGGAAGGGATTATCTGCCTTGTCAACTTCTGTACAATGGAGATGGGATCCTTTTTAGGCAGACACAGTGGTTTCTTTATAAAGGGCAGGCTCTGAATATCTACATCTTATCCACAGTCTGGTTAGACATTGAGTTAAATCAATGCCACAATATTTCTGTTAAATAAACATTTATTGTAAGGAAATCAGAATAATACAATCTTTCAAGTATAAAAGGAAATAACCTGTTTCAAAAAAATGTTAATACCCGCCCCCCCTCGCTGGTATCTAGGATACAGAAGAGACAAGATACAAAATACTTTCTTAGTTCTAGTGTTTGTTTGAGTCTTTGTTCAAGCCTTTTTCATAACTTTCATACACCGTCAGACTCATGCAGCCTGGGCTGGCTATCCCTGGCTGGGAACAGTTTCAGCTACAGATGTAGTTCGGGTAAGCATTAGGAAGTGAGATTATTCTAGAAGAGAGTGAATTTAATTTCCCAGGAGATTTGTGTCCCACCCTTTAATAGGAAAATCATCCATCATTTACCAAGGTGTCCACACCCCTTTAGAAATATAGCTGATCAATATTGCAGAGGCAGGGCATGTGAAAGCTAATCAGGGCTAGAAAAGATATGAAAGGCAGTTCACGCACGTAAGCTTGGGGAAACCTCCACTTAGCAATGAAGTGCATTTCAGTTAAAGATTCTAGAGCAGGGCTGTCCAACTTTTCATACCAAGTAGGCTGCAAGTGTATTTCAGCATGGGCCTGCACGCTGCCTTGTCGTGCACTGTGCGGGGGGGGGGCAGGGGGGAGCGAGGCCAAAATTGGAATTCCCCCAAGCCCTCCTGTCATCCCAAAGCTGCACTGGTCTTTGTCATGACAGGCTCTGACAGGGTCCTAGAGCCCTCCCACCTACTTTCCAAAGCTGGGAAAGCACTAATTAGGCTTTAGGAAGTTGTTGGGAGGACTCTAGGACCCTGTCAGAGCCCTCACACCTCCTCAAAGCCCAGTGCCTAACTTTGGGAAGGCAGGCAAGGGCTGGAGGAGGCATCAAATGTTGCCAAGGGATGCCCAAAAAGGCCTCAAGGACCACAGAAGAGTTTATATTTTCCGTATTTTTCGCTCTATAGGACGCAATTTTCCCCCTCCAAAAATTAAGGGGAAATGTGTGTGTGTCCTATGGAGCGAATGCAGGCTCCTTGGCTTCAGCGATATCAACGTGAAGCCTCCGAAGCGCAGAGGGAGTGCTCCCTCCACGCTCCGGAGGCTACGCGTTGCTTTCGCTGAAGCCTGGAGAGCGAGAGGGGTCGGTGAGCACCGACCCCTCTCGCTCTCCAGGCTTCAGGGATAGCCGCCTGAAGCCTTTGGAGTGCAGCGGGAACTCGCGCTGTGCTCCAAAGGCTTTGCAGCCTTGTCGCCGCTCCCAGACCTGTTCTGGGGTCGGGGGAAGCTTGGGCTTCCCCCGCGCCCAGCCCCGCAAGCTCCGGGAGCCGGGGCAAGGTTTCTCGCAACCTTGCTGCTGCTCCCGGACCTGTTCTGGGGGCTTGGGCATCACCTTGCCGCTGCTCCCAGACCTGTTTTAGGGGCTGGGGTTGGGGGAAGCTCGGGCTCCCCCCGCCCCCAGCCCCGCAAGCTCCGGGAGCCGGGGCAAGGTTGCGCACAACCTTGCTGCCGCTCCTGGACCTGTTCTGGGGGCTGGGGTCAGGGGAAGCTCAGGCTTCCCCCGCCCCAGCCCCACGGCTAAAAGCAGAGCCAAGCCAGTGAGCCGGATCCATCCCACTCACTGTCTTGCCTTCTGCCAAAGCCGCGCGCAACCTCTCCAGCTGGGAGAGGTTGCGCGCGGCTAAAAACAAAGCCAAGACAGCAAGCGGGATGGATCCCGCTCGCTGTCTTGGCTTCTGTGCTCTTTGAGGCTGGAGGGGGGGTGTAATAAGATTTTTTCTTGATTCCCCCCCCCCTAAAAACTAGGTGTGCCTTATGGTCCGGTGTGCCTCATGGAGCAAAAAATACGGTAACTCCTCTCTGAAGACTGATTAACTTCCTTTAGTCAATGGATCCCTTTAGTCAATGGATTCCTTTAGTCAGACAGGGACAATATACATCTGGTTCATGGTAGCTTCACAAACTCTTGTTTGACTGGAGCCTGCATATGTAAGTATGTATTTATAAACATATACAGTGGTGCCTCGGTTTAAGAACAGTCCTGTTTACGGACGATTCGGTGTACGAACTCCGCAAAACCAGAAGTAGTGTCCCAGTTTGCAAACTTTACCTCAGTCTAAGAATGGAATCGCAATGGTGGAAAGGCACTGTTGGCGGGAGGCTTCATTAGGGAAAGCGCGCCTCAGTTTAAGAATGGATTCAATCTAAGAACGGACTTCAGGAATGGATTAAGTTCATAAACTGAGGTACTACTGTATATATATATATATATATATATATATATATATATATATATATATATATATGTATTTATAAACATATATATATATGTGTGTGTGTGTGCGCGCGCGCGCGCGCACGCTCATGGTCACCCAGTGAGCTTCATGGCAGAGTGCAGATTTGAACCCTGGTCTCCCAGGTCCTGGACTGATGCTAGTTACCACGATGTACAACAATTTGTTTAAGTATCTTGAACTTGAAATGCCAGCCTTTTGCTGTCTAAATAGAAGACACAGTTCATGTTAGTATCCTGTATTTATTGCTTGCTAAGAACTTAAAGTGCAATCCTAACCCTTTATCTTGCCATTGGAGGGAACGAGGATAAGGTAGAGGTAACTCTCCGTCAGAACTCCACCAGTGGGGATGGCTCTGCAGAACCCTTAGAACCTTCCCATTGCCACTTCCTCTCTTCCATTCTCTTCCAAAAAGGCCCTGACAGGATATTACAGCACAGGGCATGTGGCTTTGGTGCTGGTGGGTTCAAAGCCTTGCCGTTCCCCTGTAGCTGATACAAGTGGAGTGAGACAGTAGGGGTGGGAATAAAAGAAAATACCTCCATCTTCTGCCCTGGCTGGTGCAAGCAGCAGGATTTGGGACAATGTGGCTGCTCTTCTGCTTCCCTCTGCCCTCTTGCTCTCTAGCTAGGGCATATGTTTGCTTTGCCCCCCACCCCTCAAATTCCAGAAGATGAGTGGTGTTGCTCTGTTGTCAATAAAAAGGAATTGTGGCATTGTACAAGCTAACTGGATCATCGTGAAATTAACTGAACCTTTCTGAAAGGAGTCCTATATGTAACACTGCAACAGTATTTTACATTTTAAATAGTGTGTGGATTATGGCTTACTTAAAGCAGCATGTGCTATCCAATTTTTACAGTTTTCCTTTGAATTACTCCCATACTAAACTTTTCTTTCTCCATGCAGAAACAAATTAGTTTCCCATAAGCCAGAAATGTAGTAAAAAAATGCAGCGGAGGAGGAAGCTGCTCGTGTGCCTGGGGCAGCGTACCCGGGGGGGGGGGGCGCACTGCGAGGCCTCCAGAGTTTGCCTGCCTCCTCCAACTCAGCCGCCCTACAGATGGGGGGGGGGAGGCAGTGGGTGGACTCTTTGGGCAGTGTGGAACCTGCGTGTGCCCAAGCCCAGGAGAGATGCGTGGCTCTGGTGCGCTGCAGGCCCCATGGTGAGTGCCGCCCGGCATTTTGTCACCTCCCTCAGCGGTGACACTCGGGGCAAACTGCACCCACCACACACCCCTTCCTCCGCCCCTGCAGAAATGTTCTCAATTAATGTTTATATCTTTTACAATCAGCAAGGTGAAAACAGAATGCTGCTTTCTCCAATGACTCAGCATCATGCTAATGCTCTTTAGAAGTATGGCACTAACCCAAAGATTGAAAATTATTTATTTATTTACCGCATTTTTATCCCACTCTTTTGAAAAAATCTTCCTAGAGTGGCTGAAAAATGTCAGTGATAAGACAGTCGAGTCTCCTCAGATTCATAATCTAAAAGACATAACACAAAAGGAAAATAATTTGTCAGGGAGGTAGAAAAAGGCAAATTGAAACACTAATTCTTAGTTACAGTATTCTTTTAATGACCAGCTGGAATGGAAATATTCAAGGACAGAAGCCAAATGTTGTTGGTCTTTTAGTAGAGCAGATGGAGAGGCCTTGCAATCTTATCTCTCTCTTCTGTAGCCTGATGGAATGGCTACTGTAGATGACAGTTGAGGGAAGAGCCTGATGGAGCTTGTCTTGCAAGCCTCCAATAAGCATTTTGTTGGCCACTGTGAGAACAGTATGGTGGACTAGATAGGGATTTGGTCTGAACCAACAGGACTCTTCTGTTTGAATTCTTTGCCCATTCCATAGAATAGCTAATAGTTTGGGTTTTTCTCACTCCCATTAGGGCACATTTGAGCTAGAGAAAAAGTGGGTACAGTGCATCCTGCGATATCCCTACTTCAATATTGAATCTTGGATTGCATCCTTACTGTAGCAGCCGTTGCTATAAAGGCCCATATGCACTACTGCTGTCTGAAAGAATGGTGGTCTGAAAATTGCCTATGTCATTTTGGTTTGTAGAGCTATCCTGTACAAAAAGCTATTCTTTTTCAACCCAAGGTCCACATTCCCACATGGGGAGCCTTCCACAGCCCACATGCAAGCGATATGTAGGGGACAAGAGGCAAAAATAGGTGAATAAATGAATGTAACTCTTTCCTCCATACCGTAGATTGTATTGTAGCATTGCAACCGTTATAGGTTTCTACACTGTCCCACCCATACGATTATTTAATCCTCTATCCAGGCAAGCAAAAGACATTATTACAGTCAAGGACACCTTTCAGTCAAGCAGAAGCACTCAGGGAAAGCACGGAGCAAGAGTAGGGTGGCCTGGGGCAAAAAAGTCTAATGCTAAAAGAAAAAATTTGGTTGGGCAGAAGTGGGACATTCTCAGTTTAAGAGTGGCTAATGCAAAAATGGCCAATTCTAGGCTATTCTAGGCTGCATCAGCAGAAGTATAGTGTCCAGATCAAGGGAAGTAATAGTACCACTCTATTCTGCCTTGGAAAGACCACACCTGAAATACTGTGTCCAATTCTGGGCACCACAGTTTGGGAAGGAAGCAACTTGGAAGCAACAGAGCACACCGTCTCCACCAAGGTGGAGACAGGGGACTCCCCTGAGAAGAGGCTAGTTCACCAACACAGGAGCCAGATATATGGAGAAACGTGACTCAAAGAAGTAGGAGGCCCAGGGTTCGCTCTGATTGTTTAGAAATACACAGTCGCTTTGAGGTCCTCTCCCCTATCATGGAAGACGAAGAGCAGACTCCATTTGAGGATCTCTCCCTCATTACAGTCGATCAGGTATATGAAGACGAGCAGCAAAGTCAGTCCTCAGGGAATGTGCAGGTGACATTGGAACGGACAGCTCACAGAAGAACCCCGACCAGACCTAAGAGGAGGCGTGTAGTGGTGATAGGGGATTCCCTACTGAGGGGAACAGAAGCAGTGATCTGTGGGCCTGACAAGATGTCTCGGAAAGTGTGCTGTCTCCCCGGGGCTAAGATCCAAGATGTAACTGAACGACTGCAAGGAATCATAAAACCCACGGACAAATACCCCTTCCTCTTGGTTCATGTGGGAACCAATGACACTGCAAGCAATAGCCTCCAGAAGATCAAAAGAGACTACGAGGCTCTGGGCAGGAAATTGAAGCAATTAAATGCACAAATTTTCATCTCATCTGTCCTCCCAGTTGAATGACGTGGCCCAGGGAGAGAGGGAAAAATAGTGGAAGTGAACAGCTGGCTTCGCAAATGGTGTAAACAGGAACGGTTTGGATTCTTAGATCACGGACTGCAGTTTCTTGAAGATGGACTTTTGGCAAGCGATGGGCTGCACCTCACAACGGTTGGGAGGAATGTTTTTGTCAAAAATCTCAGAAACCTCATCAGGAGAGCTTTAAACTGACTAATGTGGGGGAGGGAGACAGTGCTCCTGAAGGTAGGAGTCTATCAATTGATGAAGATGATCATCCAAATGTCATAGACCAAATGGAGCAAACAGCACGCAGACCTAGTGGTGGGAGGAAAAAAATCCTTAAATAAGAGACACGGGGGAATGATTAATGGACTTCAGTGTCTGTACACTAATGCGCAAAGCATGGGAAATAAACAAAATGATCTTGAGCTCTTGGTACAGCAAACTAAATATGACATAACAGGCATCACTGAAACCTGGTGGGATAAGTCCCACGATTGGAATGTAATAATGGAGGGATACAATCTATTTCAGAGAAACAGACCAAACAAGAAATGAGGAGGAGTGGCGGTATATGTCAGGGATGTGTATACCTGTGAAGAGATCCAAGATTTAGAACCTGAAAGCCAAAGTGAGAGCATTTGGGTCAAAATTAAGGGAGAGAAGAATAACAGTGACCTCATTGTGGGAGTTTACTATAGATCTCCAACCCAAACGGAGGACATAGATGATGCCTTCCTGGAACAGATGGCCAAGCATGCAAAAGGAAGGGAGATAGTAGTAATGGGGGACTTCAATTACCCGGATATTTGTTGGATGTCAAACTCAGCCAAGAGCATAAGGTCAAACAGATTCCTCACTGGCCTTGCAGACAACTTCATTGTCCAGAAAGTGGGAGAAGCAACAAGAGGAACAGCCATTTTAGATCTGGTCCTAACCAATGTTGATGGCCTGGTTAGTGGGGTAGAAGTGGAAGGATCATTAGGCGCGAGTGATCATGCTCTTCTGAAGTTTACTATACAGCGGAAAGGAGCAGCCAAGCATACTAGGACTCAATTTCTTGACTTTAAGAAAGCCGACTTCATAAAACTTAGGGAAGTGCTGGGTGAGATCCCATGGACAGTAGTACTAAAAGGAAAGGGAGTTCATGATGGCTGGGAGTTTGTTAAGAGGGAGATAGTAAAAGCACAACTTCAGGCAATACCAATGAGACGGAAACATGGAAGGTGCCTAAAGAAGCCAGGGTGGCTATCTAAAGAACTTTTAACTGAGTTAAGGTTAAAAAAGGATGTGTACAAAAAATGGAAAAGGGGGGAACCACCAAAGAGGAATTCAAACAAATAGCCAGCATGTGTAGACACAAAGTCAGAAAAGCTAAAGCACAGAATGAACTCAGGCTTGCTAGAGAGGTTAAAAACAACAAAAAAGGCTTTTATGGGTATGTTCGTAGCAAAAGGAAGAACAAAGAAACAGTGGGGTCACTCAGAGGAGAAGATGGTGAAATGCAAACAGGGGACACAGAAAGGGCTGAACTCCTCAATGCCTTCTTTGCCTCAGTCTTCTCCGATAAAGAAAACAATGCCCGACCTGAAGAATTTGGAGCAAATGATTCAGCAGAGGAAACACAGCCTAGAATAACTAAGGAGATAGTACAAGAATACTTGGCTAGTCTAGATGTATTCAAGTCTCCAGGGCCAGATGAACTGCATCCAAGAGTATTAAAAGAACTGGCAGATGTGATCTCAGAACCACTGGCAGTCATCTTTGAGAATTCCTGGAGAACAGGCGAAGTCCCGGCAGACTGGAGGAGGGCAAATGTTGTCCCTATTTTCAAAAAGGGGAAAAGAGAGGACCTAAATAATTACCGCCCAGTCAGTCTGACATCAATACCAGGGAAGATTCTGGAGCAGATCATTAAGCAAACAGTCTGTGAGCACCTAGAAAGGAATGCTGTGATCACCAATAGTCAGCATGGATTTCTGAAAAATAAGTCATGTCAGACTAACCTGATCTCGTTTTTTGACAGAATTACAAGCCTGGTAGATGAAGGGAACGCAGTGGATGTAGCCTACCTTGATTTCAGCAAGGCATTTGACAAGGTGCCCCATGATATTCTTGTAAAGAAGCTGGTAAAATGCAGTCTTGACTATGCTACCACTCAGTGGATTTGTAACTGGCAGACTGATCGAACCCAAAGGGTGCTCATCAATGGTTCCTCTTCATCCTGGAGAAGAGTGACTAGTGGGGTGCCACAGGGTTCTGTCTTGGGCCCGGTCTTATTCAACATCTTTATCAACGACTTGGATGATGGACTCAAGGGCATCCTGATCAAATTTGCAGATGACACCAAACTGGGAGGGGTGGCTAACACCCCAGAGGACAGGATCACACTTCAAAACGACCTTGACAGATTAGAGAACTGGGCCAAAACAAACAAGATGAATTTTAACAGGGAGAAATGTAAAGTATTGCACTTGGGCAAAAAAAATGAGAGGCACAAATACAAGATGGGTGACACCTGGCTTGAGAGCAGTACATGTGAAAAGGATCTAGGAGTCTTGGTTGACCACAAACTTGACATGAGCCAGTGTGACGCGGCAGCTAAAAAAGCCAATGCAATTCTGGGCTGCATCAATAGGAGTATAGCATCTAGATCAAGGGAAGTAATAGTGCCACTGTATTCTGCTCTGGTCAGACCTCACCTGGAGTACTGTGTCCAGTTCTGGGCACCACAGTTCAAGAAGGACACTGACAAACTGGAACGTGTCCAGAGGAGGGCAACCAAAATGGTCAAAGGCCTGGAAATGATGCCTTATGAGGAACGGCTAAGGGAGCTGGGCATGTTTAGCCTGGAGAAGAGGAGGTTAAGGGGTGATATGATAGCCATGTTCAAATATATAAAAGGATGTCACATATAGGAGGGAGAAAGGTTGTTTTCTGCTGCTCCAGAGAAGCGGACACGGAGCAATGGATCCAAACTACAAGAAAGAAGATTCCACCTAAACATTAGGAAGAACTTCCTGACAGTAAGAGCTGTTCGACAGTTGCTGCCAAGGAGTGTGGTGGAGTCTCCTACTTTGGAGGTCTTTAAGCAGAGGCTTGACAACCATATGTCAGGAGTGCTCTGATGGTGTTTCCTGCTTGGCAGGGGGTTGGACTCGATGGCCCTTGTGGTCTTTTCCAACTCTATGATTCTAAGGATGTTGAAAAACTGGAACGTGTGCAGAAGAGGGCAACCAAGATGACCAAGGATCTGGAAACCAAGTATTATGAGGATCAGTTGAAGGAAATGGGTATGTTTAGCTTGGAAAAGAGGAGACTGAGAGGAGATATGATAGCCATTTACAAATTTCTCAAGGGCTGTCACATGGAAGAGAGAATATATTCTCCAAGTGTATCAGGACATGCACATATGTGAAAAGCAGGTAGCAGGTTTATGCTTACTCTGATCAGTAAATTTTACAATCCTGTGAAACTGGATAGTGCTACAACTGAAATTGCTACTCTGCAGTGTCATATTGTATATTTTTCAAGCCCTGCTGCCTTACAACTCAGTTAGCAGTCATATATGTTTAACAAGTCTTACCTCTTGTAGATAGTGAGGTATGTATGTATGGGCTTGATTATTTTTTTTAACTTGCTTGCTCTCCAGTACCTTTGTTAGTCAGTTTTGATTTGCAAAACAGAAAGAACACACTTTTGTGAATGGTTGGCTTTCTGGTTACCTGGAGTCATTTCTTGCAGTCAAACTGTTTATTAATGACTTCAAATGGCATCAGCTGGGTATCACATATATATTTGATTTTTATGCTTATTTCCACTAAAATGTGACTCATTTTGTTATTTATTAAACTTAGATGTGCATGCAAGAGGTACTAGGTAAAGACTGAAAAGAGGAGGTTAGGGGTATGAGCCATTACAATGTGAGGGAAAGACCCCTCTTCTAGCAATAGCAATTATTTCCTTTAGAGGAAGTTTTATTTATAATTTAGAGCAAATTTGTAGTCACTGGTTTGTGTTAACTTTAAAATTATTTAATTTTCTTTGTCTCCCAGTAGATATTTCTTTTCCATATTTTCACACTTGTTCTTGTGGTTAGAGATGTCTTTTCAAATATATGCATAGTTTTGTTTAGTTATGTTTTGAAGAAAGGTTTTAATTTGATGTAATGAAAAAATAAATAGGAACATCAAAATACTGGTATGAAAGAATCTATGAGAACTTTTAAAATGATAGTCAGGGGTTAAATTCTGCATTTCAGTGTCTTTTGAGTAAAACAGGATGTAGTGACTTTACTGTCAGACTGCTGGTGTGAGTGCAAACAGATGAGGAAATGCTAGGGCTGGCACTCCAGTATGGGCTGTTGTCTAGGAAACTGTTTGCGTCATTCCACCCAGCAATTAGCTTACAGTGCTTTTATTTTTGATAGTGTAGTAAGCTGAACTTGACTGTAATAAAGAAAAGGCTGATGGTACTGTTGCAGTTCTGAAGATATAGCTTTTGTGGGAAATGGTAATAAAATAAATATTAAAACATAATAGAATTTTATATCCATTAATAATGAAAATTAAGTTATTAATTTATTAACGAAAAGGTTTTTTCTGATCTGTTTTTAGATCAATTATTAAGACTTTTTGTTGAAACCATAAAAAAATTAAAAAGCAGTTTAAAATACTATATTGAAAATATATATTGTTACTAGTTCTAATTTGCATATAGTTTGATACATTTTTCATGTTGAAATAAATTATACATTGCTATGGTATGAAAATGGGAAAGACCATATTTGCATTTTTATAATGCAAATTCATAGTCTGATGGTGCAATTACATATATCTTTATGCAAAATCCCACTGTGTAGCGAGGTGCTTACTGCCTAGTAAATGTGTCTAGGATTGCAGTCTTGACATAAATATCTACTTATTTGAACTTATAAGGTTGTATGTAGCATAAGTTTGAATTTGTCTGAACCACCCAGCTGTACTGTAGCATGTGGGCAAATGTTACAACTGAAAAACTAATCGTTTTTGCGTAGGTACAGAAGTAGTAAGTATAGAAACAAGACTTCTTTTTCCACCAGCACATCCTATGTTCAGAATGATGGAAGAAACTAAAGATGGCCTATCTAGGAAGCACTCTGCTTACATTGATAATGGAACTGATGGATCCAGATTCAAGGTCCCTGCTATAAAAGAGAACTTTGCCATAAGATGAGTCTGCTAGATCAGGCCAGTAGCCTATCTAGTCTGGCATCCTGTTCTCACAGTGACCAACCAGAAACCTGTAAGGAAACACAAGCTGGACCTGTGCACAAGAGCACACTGCTCTTTGGTTTCCAGCATCTGGTATTTAGAAGCATTACTGTGCTGACTGTGGAGACAGAGCATAGCTATCATGGCTAGTTGCCATTGATACCCTTTTCCTCCAATCCTCTTTTAAAGCCATCTCAGTTGGTGACATCAGTACCTCCTGTGGAAGCAAGTTTCATACTTTAACTGTGTGCTGTGTGAAGAAGTAGCCATAAGCCTCCACTATCTGTGGTGCACTTGTGCTACTTTGATGTATGTTTCCCAAGCTACTTAGGTTTCTTACCTTGCTGAATCAGTGTTGGTATAGGAGAGTTTCAACAGCTGGTTCTCTCTGGTGTGTTCCACTGAAGCTGGCTTGGCTAATTGCTACTGGGCTGATGTAGTAGTTACTTCACTCTACAGAACCTGTCTTTGTTGGAGGAAGAGTGTGTATATGTGGAAGTTGTTCAGACCCAGCACTATAACAAGTATTGCTGGTTTTTCAATAAATGGTAAATGAAGAGCTAAAAGAAAATGGCTGGTTTTGGTTGTTGTTGTTTTTTAAAAAAGACTTAGAAAATGGAGACCTAGTTCTTTGTATTATTAATATTTAAAAAGTTGCTGTGAAACATTTAAACACAGTTTAACTACTTAGGAAAAAGCTTTTAAAGTATTCATGTTTTTGTATTTTTTTTCACCAAACTGTAGCCAAATCTGACTCTTCTTTCATTTGTACAAATAGAAATTTTGCATTGAAAGTTTCTAAGAAACTGCTGGTGTCAGCTGGAGGTGTACCAGAAAGCTTGGGTGATTATCTGTGGAGACTGACTAGATCTGCTCCTGCAACTTGTCATGCTGAGTAGTGACACTTTCTACTTTTTTTTGGGGGGTGGGTGGATAATATTTGAGTATGTTTCTCTCTCAGTCTCCCATTGTTAAATGAAATAGAATTTTGGAAACAAACATTTTTTGCTAGTTCAACTTTATTTATTGATTTAAATTAAGCATTATTAAATCTCAAGAACGCACAGTAAATACACCAAATAACTAAGTGCATGCACATTGTAAATACCTATAATATACAAAAGCCTGTATAGTCAAAACCCATAGGGTTCAATGACGGGTAGGATTGCCAAAGTCATTTCCCCCAAAACCCTGCCCCCTTTCCATCCCTGATTGATTGATTGATTGATTGATTGATTGATTGCCATGTGTGTAAAGCTGAATGCACACAAGTTAAATGTGCACGGTTGCGGGCTTACTGTACTATAAACTGACAAAGAGGAATTTGAGATACTCTTTGAGTGGGCAATCGGAGACTTCCAGATCTCATCCTCCCCCTTCAAAGACATTGACCAAAAAATGTGTCTTGATCCGCTGCGGAAAAGCATTGAAAGATGTGCCAGATGCTCCTCGAAAGGGAGAACCTTCCACAACTTGGGGCCACCACAGAGAAAGCCTTCTCCCGCATTACCGCTCTTTGATCTTTACATGGTGCTGCTGCTTTTTTGTGATGAAACCATGTTCTGTCTTTATAATGATACTGAAAAGGCCACTTCCTTTACTACAGAAACACTTCTGCAGTTGTATGGAATTTTAAAACATGCTTGTCACATTAAAAAAAAGAAGAATCTTAGACAAATACCAAAACTGTTATGAGTGAAACCAGGAAAGAAATACCATACATTATAACTTGACATCTGAAAAAACTTGCTGTCTTTCAAACACTATCTTTCCTTGCTTTCAGTTGCGTTTTCAGTAGGCTTAGTGAGCTAATTTCGATAGGTTTTAATCATTATGAAGCCACATCATTCAGTAAATGGCTAGCTACTACAGATCTGGTTTCAGTTCACCTCTTGTTCCAGATAGCCTTTTGAAATGCGAAACTTCATTCTTTACATGGTCCTGTGATTTGTCTAGAGCTGATTAATGTCACCTGATCAAGCAAATGAGTCCGGTAAATGCTTAGACGCTGTTTTTTTTTAGTAGAGCTGTTAGGGTTATGTAAAGAAATTCAGAAATCTAATTAATCTGGAAAGAGACAAAAGTATTACAAGTTTCACATTTGGCTAATGTATGACATTAGGAAAGAATGTAGTGCTTTTAAAAAAAATTTACCCATTATAAATCTTTGTAACATGAGCATTTCAGACAAAGCTTCTGTCTCAATAGATTTCTTCATCTTCATGGAGTCATGGGACTGTATCCTAAGGATTCTAATTGTGAGCCAACCAGCATTTGACCATCATCCTGATTTCGACTCTCTGTTGTTAAAACATGGGCTTCATTTATGAAATTGTAGCTCATCTCTGATGTCATTGTAAAAGATTTCTTCAGTTGCTTTACTTTTTTTCCAACACATGACATTTCATGTTTGTTTGTTTGTTTGTTTGTTTGTTTTAAAAAATGTACCAGCGGTTATAATATTTTAATTGAAATACATACTTCCTTACATTGCAATTCTGCACATATATACTCAGAAATTAGAACCTTTAAATTCAGTGGGACTTACTTCCAGGTATAGAATTGCAACCTTAGAGGTTCATAGACTAGCAGCCTTAAATTGACTGCTGTTTGTCATTCTATATTTTTCTGTGTTTCCCAGCTCTCTTTTCCTTTTTTCTGCCACCCTCCTATTTCTGTACCATTCCATAAATTCCCTTCTCATCACCACCAATATTGTTATTCCACATTTTTATTGGAACCAGTTATGAAATTTACAGAAGGGTCTGGTTGAAATTAAATCTTTTTCCACCCAGATTTTTTTTACATTATTGCAAAGCAATTTCTCAGGAGGTTGGGAAAGGAAGAATTTATTTGTGCTTTATAATGTGTGTGAATCAATCTGTCCGCTGACAGTTATGTTTTCATCTGTGGGTATTTGTAATTTTACATTCAGTACCTTTTCCTTCAATATATGGGTCAGAGAATCATAGAATTGTCCACTTTAAATATGAAAATAGTTTTCACGCTTGGTGAGATAGTGACAGAAAATTACTGTGGTTTTAAGATTGTTATTTAGAGGGCAAGCAATGGGAGAAATGCCTCCAGCACACAGCTGTGGAGACTGCTTGAAATTTTCAATTCCAGGGGAAATTAACATGTTTGATTTTTTTCTGTATTGGTGGACTACTAGTCAATGCCACTTGGAGTAAGTGATGCAGGCTTTGACACATGGAGTAAGTGATGCAGGCTCCCAAGTGTTGTGGTTTTAACATTCAGAGCCCTATCATCCATAGATAATTTATCGGTAGCCATTAGCTGCAGTAGCTAAATGGAACCTCCAGGTTCAGAAAAATGCTGCCTCTAAATATCAATTGTTGGGTGTAGCGGAAAGGGCTACTGTTTTGTGTCTTGCTTGTAGGCTTTCTGGCCCTGTTAGAAACAAGATGCTGGACTTGATAGACCTGTGGTGTGATTCATTGGGGTTCTTGTGATGTCCCATAAAGCAAAGTGTTTAGATGAACAGCTGGAGGAGACTTTTGAGAGTCCCATGGACTGCAAGACGATCAAACCTATCCATTCTTAAGGAAATCAGCCCTGAGTGCTCACTGGAAGGACAGATCCTGAAGCTGAGGCTCCAATACTTTGGCCACCTCATGAGAAGAGAAGACTCCCTGGAAAAGACCCTGATGTTGGGAAAGATGGAGGGCACAAGGAGAAGGGGACAACAGAGGATGGTTGGACAGTGTTCTCGAAGCTACTAACATGAGTTTGACCAAGCTGCGGGAGGCAGTGGAAGACAGGAGTGCCTGGCGTGCTCTGGTCCATAGGGTCACGAAGAGTCGGACACGACTAAACAACAACAAAAAATGTCTAGAAAATATCTACGTTTAAGTTCATAGGTATACAAGGTATTGAATCTATGCATGACTTTCTTTTCTAACAAAGCAAATGGAACAAAATACACCCCACCAAAAAAGTGGCTATTTTATAAATCTATCTTTTGAAATTATTAAACATTGTCAAATCCAGGGCATTTTTTCTGGTAGACCTTTCCCGAATGCAGTACAGGCATCTCTGCCAAGCCACTTCTTCTTCCCTATTCTGAGGCTTACTTTAAAAAAAAGTGGAGGAAGGAAGGAACAGCATCCTGTACACTCAGGATACTATTGTTAACCAGCAAGGTGGACCTTGTGGTGGGTGTCCCAGGGAGGAGCTTTTCTAAATTGAGGGTGGGGTTCCTAAAGTAGTGTGTGCGATTGATTGAGAGAGGTATGCATGTGTGATTTGTGTAAGAGAAGGAGAGGTGTATTTGTGGTATGTGTGTAATGGAGGGAGGGTGATATCTATACAGTGGTACCTCGCAAGACGAATGCCTCGCAAGACGAAAAACGCGCAAGACGAAAGAGTTTTCCATTTTTTGAGTAGTTCCGCAAGACGAATTTTCCTATGGGCTTGCTTCGCAAGACGAAACGTCTTGCGAGTTCTTGCGGGTTTGTTTCCTTTTTCTTAAAGCCACTAAGCCGTTAATAGCCGCTAATAGCCACTAAGCTGCTAATAGCCGTGCTTTGCAAGACGAAGAGACTCGCGGAACGGATTAATTTCGTCTTGCGAGGCACCACTGTATGTTGTGTCTGTGCATGTTAGAGAACAGGAAGTATGTATGCTTTCTAAGTTTCTAATTTTATTTAATTATTTAATCAATTTTCTTGAGACTCCCCTTCAGCTGCTATTTTTATAAGTGTTATTTCTAGAAGAACAGTCTTTTTATCTGTCTCCAGTTCATTTTTGTTTACAGAGTCTCTTCAGATAGTGTCATAATATCTAGAGCCTGTCTGGAGCCCCAGACCTAAAATGTTTGCATAATTTAGGTATTGTTGGGTGATTTATTAATGCTTTTTTTGGGTATACCGTTGTATATGAGCCAGACTGGCTTCTTTCCCAGACTGCACCATTGGCATCTCTTTTGCTTAGATGACCTGTTTCTGTTAAAAATTTAAAAAATCTGTAAACATAAACATTGCTACTGTTTCAGCAATGCTTTTAAAAAAGAATTTTAATCTGCGTTTCATTAATGGTAGTGACAGAATCACTTAGCATACACTTCATTTAGAACCCTTTCAGGAGCTATAATCAGTTTGTATGCTTTCCTGCTTCTGAGCACTAGGAGGCAGCCATTTCTGTTAGAAATTCCAAAATCATTACTGAAGCAGTATCTTCTTTATTAGGCCAACCAAAATGTTACAAAATGGAATGTAAGCTTTTGAGTTCCCAGAACTCTTTATCAAGCTAGACGGTAAAATGTGCAGAGGGAAGGAGGCCATCCATCCTTGCCTACAACTGGTAGATGGAATGTGGGAGGAGTTAGCAGATGTTCAAGTGACCCTCTTTCACCTGTTTAGCAAGTTTCTGATTGCAAACAAGCCTCCAGAGAAGGAGAAAAACACAAAGGCTGATCCTTCATTTCTGCAAATATAAAGGTTTTCCTTACAGTCCCCCCTCCCCAATTTCCCTGTCTACACAATGCATGAAGGTATTACCGTTTCTAAAATCCATCATAGACACATTTGAGCTTATTTCCTCTATCTCAGGGTAACTATCTGAAAACAATGCTACTTCTTTGCTATTGATTCCCATCCTTTTGTTTCTAGAACAAATGGAAACAGTGTTCCAGTTCATAGAATACGGTACCAGTTTACCAGCCAGTCTTACTTACAATAGGTCAGACAATTAAAATAATTTTAGCCAGTTTCTGGAATCGCCCAACATATAGTTTGGCTTTGCAGAAATGGCAGGACAACTGTCAGACCCAACACTCGACCTTTTTCCTTTGCAACTATGCATGGTATAAAAGCTAGAGAAGGAAATATTTCATAGTAGCTTAAAAGCTTTGTGTCTTTAAAAGGTAGAAATTCTTCATAAAATATGGGTAACAATACAACAATCTTCTTGTTGCCTCTCTTCTTCTCAAAAGTATGTTGAAAAAGATTTCTGATTTCAAGTTGCTATGGCGTTAGTATCTTTGTTTAGTTAATTTTGTGCTCAGTTGCTATGGAAATATTTATTTACTGAGTTAGTGCCTAACCAGTGTCAAACAGATGCTGCTAGCAAGTACAAATCATGTTTTAATCAATAAAATACCCAAACTATTCCTAGTCTTGAAGATGGAAAAAATAATGTAGCAAAATACTTTTGTGTTTTTCATAGCATATACTTTTTACATTAAAATGCTAGCTTATTTGATCTGCTAATAACAATCAGGTTATTATTAGGGTTCCACATGTTAATGTTACAAACTCATGCTTATCTTGCAGGTGTTGCCTTATTTGTGAAAAAATGTATATGATCCATCTGTTATTTTACTAGATACATTCACCATAACTGCATGTCTCTGGTTTTAGTACCTATTTTCAAACATATTTAAGTCAGCTATACCACATTTTAGATGACATTTTTACTCTAATTTAGAATGTGATTTATCTCAGTGGAGCAAATGCTGATCAAATCTTCAGTTGAGTATTTCAGTTGAGTAACCATGATGATTCAATTCATGGGAGATCCGAACCATTTCCAAATATTTAGTTGTATGTAGACAGCAGCCTTGAGGAATTATAGTTATTGGGTAACACATCTAAACTACATGTCACCTTTGAGTAGGGATGAACTGAGCAGCCTAATTCTGTCACACTTCATTCTTGTAAATACTCAATGGTACCTTAATTGTATTGTATGCATTTTGATTGTACTGCTAACATAAAATATGCTTTCAGTGCATTAATCCAAAAATAGGCATTTTATGCGTATATTTTATGTAAAATAAAAATCTATGTGTGCACAAAAACTGTGTTAAAATTTAGAAAAGTGTTTCATCCAACTGGGAGTTACATTCCAATCTTCAAGGAAACTTGGGAGCATCTGATTGGGTTGTGTTGTTGTTGTTTAGTCGTTTAGTCGTGTCTGACTCTTCGTGACCCCATGGACCAGAGCACGCCAGGAACTCCTGTCTTCCACTGCCTTCTGCAGTTTGGTCAAACTCATGCTGGTAGCTTTGAGATTTATGTGTGCACCAGAAAAAAAGTGAAAAGTATAAAAAAAGTGGAATGTGAAAAGTAGAAAAAGCAAATTCTTCCCCCATCCCTCATTTTGAGTACATAGAATACATAGAACAGTTTTAATGTTTTTGCCTCTCTTCCCTGTCACATGTCTCCTCATACATAACTACTTGTATATACTATATCTTTTTTTAAAAGACCCTCTTTAACATTCATAATACATATCCTATACCTGTGAAATTCAGAAGAGAATAAAAATTAAATTAGGAACAAATGACTACTAATTGGTGTGCTAAGAGGTCAGGGAGAACAAAATAGGGAAATGGTGGTACACGTGTGGCGTTGTGGTCTAAACCACTGAGCCCTGGGCTTGCCGATCAAAAGGTCAGCAGTTTGAATCCCTGTGACCAGGTGAGCTCCCATTGCTCGGTTCCAGCTCCTGCCAACCTAGCAGTTCGAAAGCACGCCAAAAAGTGCAAGTAGATTAATAGGTACCGCTCCAGCGGGAAGGTAAACAGCGCTTTCGTGTGCTGCTCTGGTGTTGGTGTTCTGTTGCTTAGCCATGCTGGCCACATGACCCAGAAAAGCTATCTGCAGAGCAGAGAAACGCCGGCTCCCTCGGCCTGTAAAGCGAGATGAGTGCCACAAACCCAGAGTCGTTCACGACTGGACTTAACTGTCAGGGGTCCCTTTACTTTTTCCTTGACTGCTAGAGAGAGGCATTCCAGGACCTAAGAGTGAGCAATTTATCTACCTCTTGGGCAGATCTCCAGAGATGCCACCACACCTGGGACAGAGCTCTGCTCTCTGCCCAGCTCAGCCTCCTTTGCAATAGCACATAAGAAGTAGGCATTTAGGCTTATTTTTTAGTTTAAAGAAGTTTATAATGTAATTGTTATTGTCCCTTTTATCTCCCAGACCATTTTGTTTTCTTAAATTGTGACCCTGTTGAGGAAAGAGGGCAGGATTCAACTAACAAGTTCTGTCAGTGCAAGCCCTGTGCAAGCTTTTGCATTTGTGCAAACAGGGTTTGCCTCCCAGTGTCCCCTCCCCCCAAGAAATTGGCTATGGCAGAGTCCCCATTATTTGTGGTTGCTGCTAGCCTTCCCCCTTCCCCAAGTAATCTAGCACACATGGAAGACCTGACAGAGGGTTGAGGTCTTATCTCTGACATTTCACTGATCTAGAGTGCTACAACTTCACACTTGTACCAAGTGCCTTTGATAATGAAGTTCACTGATGTCAGAGAGATGATCTCAAATGGGTTGTAGCATCCTCCAGCAATGGAAGGCAAAATCACTGGTCAACATAAAGTTAAACTGGCTCTCCATAACACTCTTTCCACCCTTTCTCCTTAGGGAAAAAGGTTCCAAAGTCAGCTTGATGGCTTAAAGTCTGTATTTCATTAATCTATGCATGTTTGCATTTTACTCTGCCTATTAGTATTTCAGCTCACTCAGTTAGGTCAGCAGCAGCCTCGGCATTTTTTCTTTAAATGTTCTTCTGCAAGACTTTTGCAGGGCTGCCACATGAAGCGGATTGGATCTTAATGCCTCTGGTACGGATTCCAACAAACAATAATGGTGACAAGGGACCTTGCTTTTATTTATTTATTTATTAGAATTATATACCACCCTTCATCAAAATATCTCAGGGCTTTGTTCCCATGTAATCTTCATTGGCATGGAGTCCATATTATTAATTTGTATGAAGGAGGTAGAAGGAGCAAAAGTTTTGCTGAATGGCATGCAGCATTGCTAGACCTATTTGTATCTTGCTCAGTATCTATAACCAAAAAAAATAAAATGCTTCCCATACAGTCAAAGGCAGTCTCTTGGACTTGCTGATCAGAAGGCCGGTGGTTCGAATCCACACAATGGGGTGAGCTCCTGTTGCTCTGTCCCAGCTCCTGCCTACCTAGCAATTCAAAAGCACACCAGTGCAAGTAAATGAATAGGTACCGCTGTGGCGGGAAGGTAAACGACATTTCCATGTGCTCTGGTTTCCGTCATGGTGTTCCATTGCGCCAGAAGTGGTTTAGTCATAAGAGCCAGTGTGGTGTAGTGGTTAAGAACGGTAGACTCGTAATCTGGTGAACTGGGTTCGCGTCTCCGCTCCTCCACATGCAGCTGCTGGGTGACCTTGGGCCAATCACACTTCTCTGAAGTCTCTCAGCCCCACTCACCTCACAGAGTGTTTGTTGTGGGGGAGGAAGGAAAAGGAGAATGTCAGCCTCTTTGAGATTCTTTCGGGTAGTTATAAAGCAGGATATCAAATCCAAACTCTTCTCTTCTTCATGCTGGCCACATGACCCGGAAAGCTGTCTGTGGACAATGGCCGGCTCCCTTGGCCTGAAAGCGAGATGAGCACCGCAACCCCATAGTCGCCTTTGACTGGACTTAACCGTCTAGGGCAGGGGTCTGCAACCTTTAAGACAAAAAGAGCCACTTGGACCCGTTTCCGAAGGGAAAAAACATGGGAGCCGCAAAACCATTGCAACATTTAAAGCATGCACGCCGCTGCCCTCCGATCTGACAGCAGGCGGGAAGGTGACGTCGGGACGGTGCGTGACTAACGCACGCACCGCCCCCATGCGACGTCACAGCCAGTACAGCGCCCGCCACAGTGGGGAGTGTCGGGGCGCACAATGCGCCTCCTCCCCTTGCTAGCATCCGCCCCGGAGCTGCAGCAAAGGTGTAAAAGAGCCACATGCGGCTCCGGAGCCGCGGGTTGCTGACCCCTGGTCTAGGGGGGTCCTTTACAAATTTTACAATAGTGAATGATACTCAGTACTGTGCATTGAATTTGCAATTTGCCTCTGCTGCTCTGCATTAAAAAATGCTTCTCTTAAGATTTTAGATTTGAGTGCCACCTTGTGGAATGTTGTAAAATGTTAAAAGAATATTTCTGAACACATCTTTGAGCCTTACTAATTGAAACTCATCCAACATAACAGGACTAGACAGTGCTCTGGGCACCTCTCAAGATTCATCTGCTGTAACAGTGGAGTCAGGGTCCCAGTGGATGCAAGCAATTTGATCCTCAAAAAGCTTTGCAAACAAGTCACAGGGAGCTACCATCTGTTCTGTCATCTCCTTCAGGCCAGACTATAAAAGGTTCCACAATACCTGGAAAGGCTCTGTTGGACAACTCAAATGAGAATGCATTGGAGGCAGCAAAGTATGCTTTATTTGCTGCCTTCACTGCCACTAGGTAGGCACGATGATGAGCCTTCACCAGTGTTCAGTTACATTCAACTAGAGTTTCCCTTCATTTGATTTTGAGCTGTCTCTCAACTTGTCTAGGCTAAATCATAGTGGAATGTCTTGTACCTTGAAGTGAGATATATTCTCTTCACCTGACTAGTGATTATTAGCACTAAATATTTTTTAAAAATCCAAGTGTACCAGTGTTGACATTTTTGTCAACAATTTATACTGTAATTTTTAATATAGTCTGGAATTTTAAGTAATTAAGTATTATATGAAATCAAATAATCCATGTAGCAGAAGTTTGAAAGGAGCTGTGTAGGTCGATTTAGGTAGTTTTCCTTTATCTGGTTTGAGGAAGACATTCTGGACTGTTTCCTTCAGTATGGGCAAATAGATGAGGGAACTTTATGAGCACAGTGCTTGGATTCTCTTCCCAGGGCTGCCAGATGCAGGGGATTTCCCTCCCTCATGCAGCAGCTGCCTCTTGCTAAATTGGAGCCTGTATCTTTTGATGGGTTAGAGGTATCTTAATTATAGCTATAATTTGTATTCTAATACTTGAAAGCTTGGTTTGACACATTAAATAGGGAAACTCACAAGAAGAGGAATAATAATAATACTGCTACTACCACATAATTAAGTTTCAATAACTGTGCTAAGCAAACTTAAGTGCATTACGTACAGTTCCTTTTTCACTTGGTTATGCTTATTGGAGTGTAACTACAGCAACTGAATGCTATACTGTTAATCTAGTCATTTAGATAGATAGTAACAATTGTTCTATTTGCAAAATATTTATTGTTTGTTTATAACTTCCAGTTTTGTTGTCTTACAGATGATCCTTTGGGACTGGGACTTAAAGCATTGGTATAAACCTCATTATCAGGTCAGTATATCTAAATATAACCAGTATATGATATTGCACAATCAAGTCTTTGGGTAGCATACCTCCACCCTCCCTTCCCCCTCATGTGTTCCAATTAATTAATAACTTCCTGGATTGAGCAAGCCATAGTTTACTGCTCCATCCAAACCAAGAAACTGGCGTGGTGATGCTCTAAACAATGATTTTACACTGACTTTCAAAAGTTTCACATTGGTTCTTAGGTGTAGCTGGAGCCTCTAAACTGAACTGCTATAGTTCCTGCACTTTCTCTGGCAAGGCTGCTTGAACTGCATCTCTGAATTTGCCCTGCATTCTCATTTTATCTGCTATGTGATTTATTTATGTCATCTCTTCCAGGCACTCATCCTCATAAAACTCTCATCTCTTTCTTCTGTTATTATTCTTCTAAGTACATTGACCGTTACTGTCTCTATCTCTTCCAGAATGTGCAGACATTTCTGGCAATCCAGAAAATGTGTTGGTCCTTCCCTTTTTCACCTAGGCCTAGCATCCAGCCTCAAAGATCTAAGTGGTTAGAGATTGGAAGCTGGCAGTTGCACTTGGCATCCATTAGCTATCTCTTCTAGAGGTTACCAGAACATAGACAACAGAAGCAAGGCTGTTCCAGTCCAGATAAGCCTGCAGCTAGGTGTGCAGCTGATGGAAGGTACTCCATGCCACTGAGGCCACTCAAGCCTCAAGAGAGAATAATGGATACAGAAGTACCCCTAAGCTTTGTTCTTGCTCCTTCAGAGAATGTGTAAACCCATCCAGAGCAGACATTAATCTGGGATGGGAGAAGTTATAATCTTCCCTAGGATTACCAGGTGCAAAAGAGAACAGGCTTCCTACATCTCTAATTGCTGAGCAGGATTTTAGCAGGTGCAGCTTTTCATGAATGCAGCATAGATTTGCATTCAAATAAAAAGAGGAGGAGAGTTCTTTTGTCATATACTTGCCCAAGCAATAAGCAGGTAAGCTATATTTTAAGGAGGTGCAGAAGATCCATGCCAAAAAGACAGTAGTTTTGACTCAGAAATCAAAGTCTCTCTTCTAACTTGGCAGTAGAGTAGAGTTTCTGCAAATTGTACTAAAGGCCCCTGACACAGGACTTGGCTGTATGTTGTAGGAAACTTGGCTATGAAATAGATGTGATGACATAAACTGATTTAGAAATGGTTATTCGTATATGATATATAGCCAGATAAGTCTGGGCTTGCCAGGGCAGGTCTGGGTTTGTCCTAGCCTATTTATATTCATTGTCTGGTGTGAGATGGTAATGCTCTCTTGCCTCTCACAACATTTGATGCAGGTGGGCTTTTCATCTGTCCAATAGAGATATTACATTTAACTCACAAGGAATTAATGTACTAGGAATAAAATACGTTAAGTTATAGGAGGTATTACACTCCTCTCACCCAGGACCACATCTCTGATCCAATAAATTGTCTCCAACCCCGTGTGTGTATGTGTATGTGTTGGGAGATCCACTCACATATCTGGTGTGTCATTTTACTTTCCCCCCGCTTCGAACACAACGATGGGAGTGAATATTTATAGACTGTAGGCCCAGAATAAGGTAAACTTACTTGTTAATTAGTCCCTAATTCCAGGGTTTGGCTGCAACCTTTGATCCTGATCAGAGACCTGAAGAACAGTTGAAATAAGAACTGTCATTCCACTCTCATAAGGCAGGGCATTAAGGTGATGTACGTAGGCCAGCTGTTTCAGAAAAATAATTATGTAATATTTAAAATGTTTAAAGAGGCAGAACTAGTACTGTACTAAAATTTAAAAGAAAAATCAGTCTGTATCTTTCGTTTTCCCCAGAAGCAAACGTCAAGGCAATCATTAGTTTGTAGTTTCAGGATCATGTAGGGATGCACATAGGCAGGCCTACAATGGGCATAATCGTACATTAGAAAAAGGGAATATTGAGTCCTATCTGCATCTTCTCCATCCAGGAGAACATAATGAACAACAAAAGGACTATAGAGAGTTGGAGAGCCTTAGACCAGGCTAGCAAATAACCATCTGGGAGCCTGGGGTGAATGAAAATTCCCTCTGGGCAACCAGCCAGACAACTCATTTTTGTGAACAGTCACCTTCTTAGAAGGGAGAGAGAGGATCCCAATATACATCCTTCAGAGTAGAACTTTACTTAAAATAATTTCATTTCCCCCCCAGATATAGAGCATGAGGCTGATTCTTCCTCCCTCCCTGGAATAGGAGGAAGGGCAACCCAGAACAAATGTTGAAATTCCCTCTTCTTGCTCTTCTTGCATCCATCTGTCTCAAGGGACAGTGGAGTGCGCCTCTGGGGGTGAAGTAAAACCTCTGAGTTAACAGCACCAAAGTGATCTCCTTTGGGCACAAGCCTGGGCAGTGTGTATGGAGGTCCTGGGCTGCTCAGACAAAAAGGCCTTGTTGATATGGTCCAAAGGAAAGCAGAGCAAGACATTTGGAAATAGTTTGGCTGCAGGAATTGCTGGAATGGGGTGTACAATGTGCCACCCAACTGTCTTAGGGACTCTGAATTTGGGCAGGGTTTACTCCTTAGCCATTTCTTCCAAAGGTGTCCCACAAGGCAGCAGAGGTTTAGGATCAGAGTTTTCCTATTCCTAAATGGGCTTTCTTCCCATGTTGACGGGTCTCATCTGCCCCTCTCTTCCTCTACAGCGCATGCAGAAACTGCCTTTGTGACCATTGGACCCACTATTGGTCTTGTCCACTCAATCTGCCAGAGCCTGTCTTTGCATGTAGGGGAAGTCCCTATCTCACTGAGGGTTTGAGAACCATCATCTCCTCTCACCTGGTTTAGCTGCCAGTCAAAGCCATTTCCCGGGGTGTGGCTGCTTTTGCATTCTGACAGGTTTTAGGAGCCACAAGTGAGAGCTAAGTGCAGTGGGGGACCAAAGGTGGACAAACTATCCCAGAAGGAATAATGTGTCCCCCACCAGAGGTACTACCCCTCCCCTAATACCTGATGCACCCCAATTCCCTCTTTTACACAAAAGAGGAGCCCTGCCTAATGTTGTCTCTGGCTACCCTAGCTATTTGTGGCTTTCCTCTCTCTATTCTGGAAAGGAGATGATTTGTGCTCTGCTATCTTGAAGGTTGGCTGGATTTGAGTGTGTTTTTCTGACTTTATTCTAGCCTCCTGTGGTGTGGATTAGGTTGAAGAAGAGATGAGAAAGAATGCAAATCAAACTAGCCACTCTGTGCTTGCTATACTAGCTGTTTCCTCCCTGTATTCTGTCCCTCTAACCAACTCAGTCATAGCATTTAGAAAGGTTGAGCCTTCGCCTCCAGAAAGTGAAACCGCTATGTACTCTGCCTTCTGCACAGAGCCTGGCTTTAAAATGGCTCTTTTTGAAAGGCTACGTGGTGGGGCTGCCTCTCTTCTTCCCCTTTCTTTTTCAGAAATAGGGAGGAAACACTTCTGTATTCTGCACTTCTGAAAGCTGTACTCTAGGCTTGATGGACTTTCTAAAGACAGTTGTGCTTGGCTTGCCTTCTCCTGTTCTTTCTCTTTCACTCTCCCTCTGTAATGTAGTTTTGCAATTTTGCACCAGAGATACACTATGGAAGCATCAGGCTTGGGCTCTTTCTTCCTCCTAGACATAAAGGCTCAGTTTGAAAAGGTGAAAGAGAGACTCCAAGTAGAACTGCATAGGTAGTTCAGTGCTAGAGGTAGTACCCCCTGTCACAGACTGGTTGGACACAGAGGAATGGTGGGAAGAACCAGCTGGTAAGCCCCCAAGGAGTCTGGGGTCTGGTGATTTCCTTTAGCACAGTACCCAAGTATCATTGTCATGGACTGGTTGGATGCAGAGAAATGATGGGGGGAACCACCCAGGGAAGAAAGCTCAGAGTTTGGGGATTGGTGTCGGGACAATGATGAGTGATCAGAGGGAGAAGAGGGATAAGCCTGGGAAGAGGAGTGTTGGAAGCTGAAAAGGTAATAGTGAGCAGAGGGAGTCTGTGGCAGAGAGCAGTCCAGAATCAGAGGTAGAAGCTGAAGCAGGAGAGGAGGGAGGCCAAGAGGCAGAGTGGCTGGTGAAGAGGCACAGGTGTCTCCCTCTCCTGCTGAGACAAGCTCTCCTTCCCACTGCTCTCCCAAGAACCAGGAGAGGCACGAAGAGGGCGGAGGAGAAGTTAGCCTTACACAGGCACAGTCTCAGAGGGAGGTGTAAAACTCTGCTGCTTATTACAATGCAATTTTAAAAAGAAATAGTAAGATTTTCCTGCATGGTGAGTAGCAGTGCATATAGCTTATTGGGGTTAGGGAAGTATCATGTTTTCCCAGGTATAACATATTGTACTTTGCTCAGAAAATATGGTATTATTTCAGCAAAGAACAGCAGGAGATTTGTTAACTCTTTTAAGTAATAAGCCTGCATATATAGCATGGAAACTGCAGGAAATTCACCGTTTCTTCAATCTATGTGTGGAGAAAGGAATAAATGGCACAATTTGAAATTATTTTTCTGCTAAATTGTAAATAAATGACCTTACATCAAATGGTCTGTATTAATTAATTTAATATTACAGAATACTTAGATGAGCATTATTTGTGGATATCTATGTATCTAAAAATTCATTCAGTTTAATGTGCATCTTACTGAAATCCACATGTCAATTTCTTTTAATATTTTGATAAATTGACCTTACAATAACAAAAGCCTTTTGTTGTTGATAGCTAACAGCACGTTTCTCTGTTCTAGAATTCTTGCAGTGGAACCGGAGTTGATTTTTCTGTACTAAATGAGACTCGCAACATGATGACTGACCTTCTGAATGATCCAGTCCTTCCTCCACATGTGATTTCTTCCCTCCGAAACATCAATAGCTTGATAAGCGCTTTTGCAGGCTCATGCAGGCCAAAGGCTAACATGTTTAGCCCCTTTCCGGGCTTTTATCCCTGTCCAGAAATGGAAGACTCATCTGAAAGAGGGGACCGTAAACTGCATAAGGTCAATATATATATATATATATATATATAGATATATAGCAGAATACCTCTAAGTGCAATTTCCCCTATATGGTAATTTTCCTATTATTCTAGTGTGAATTATAGTTAATTCTATCCAAACTGACAAATTTCTATTCCTTTTAGATGGGTTACAAAAAAATTAATTTATTGAGACACTGAACAATATTATGTATCCTTCCAGCTCAGCCAATCAGTGTCAGAGGCTTCACTACCAAAAGTTCATTATACTATAGAATTATTATTATTATTATTATTATTATTGTGAACCGTTTCTTTAGGTACAAATGGTACAAAAGAGCTAGACACTTAACCAGGATTCAGCTGTTATTTTTCTATATAGCTGTTTAAAGTTAAATCAGTTCAGCCAGTTATAATATAGCTTAATACACTTAATTTAAACTGAGCAATACTTATATTTAGTAAAAGTGTATATTACCACGGAAGTGTGGAAGAGAGCTGTTTTATCAGAAAAATACAAACTTTATCAACTTGTTCAACAGGGGCTAAACAGCCGAAATAGCTTACCAACACCACAGTTAAGGCGGAGTTCAGGAACTTTGGTTTCACTGCCCATGGAACCATCTTCTAGGTGGGAACGCAATAATGGCAAAAGATTACATCATGAGTATAATTCTTCAAGGTAAATATTTTATCATTATAGAATTCACAGTATTATGAGGTATTTCTTAAGTGCTGAAATTAAAAGTTGAGTTGGGATCGGAAGAAGGACAGACAAGATGTTTTTCAGATAAAATATTTTGAATTGAATAAATTTTGCGTAAGTGCTGCAATCAAATGTTTAAAACTAATAAAGCATGCTTGTACAGCTTCGTTCATCCAGGGTATTTGAAGTATGGCACTTGGATATGCAGTTAATATTTGATGACAACCACTAATTCTGAACTTCAGGTTCTAAAGGAAATTACGATGAAAGATAAATCGTAACATTCTGTATAGTCACCATTTATGAGATAGTGAAAGAAGATCCACCCATCCATCTCTCTTGGGCTGAAACATAGGAAAGTAATATAACAGGAGTGGCTGACAATAACACGCTGCTCTACTTTTGTTTTGCTCTTGTAAGTCTTATGGTGCAGTAGGTGAACTATGTTTATTAATCATCACAGATTTATTGGTTTTCTGCTTGTTTGGTATTGTAGTTAGTAACTAGATCAGTTTGTACACTTTTTTTCAAATATTACAGCAGATAGTAATTTGTTCTTAACCTTGCGAACCAAATATACTGTATAGGAGAAGTTCTTTTCTTTGCACTGGCAAAGAAAGTAGGAGGTTTGGAGCACTGTAGTGCTTGATAACAGTCTTCCGCCTCCTAAAAAGCTAAAAATGCACTACTTTTCTGAGGTATCATATAGTTAAAGATTAAAGACTGTTCTACTGACCTTGTTTGGTATCTCATCCCAGTCTCAAGACAAAGAGAACATTCAGAATCTAAACTCTTAAGTAGCTACGTTTATAATTTGTGCAGCTTGCCTATGACTCTAGCTATGGCCAGCTGTAGCAGATAGGCTATATTCCCCAACGCTGCTGCTTACATTTGTGCAAAATGTAACCATTTATAGTACAGTCAAACCTTGGATCCCAAACGCCTCCGTTTTGGAATGCTTTGGCTCCCGAACACCGAAAACCCGGAAGTAAATGCTCCAGTTTTCGAATGTTTTTCAGAAGCTGAACATCCGACGCGGTTTCCACTTGAGTGCAGGAAGCTCCTGCAACCAATCGGAAGCCAAACCTCATTTTGGAAGCCGAAAGGGCTTCCGGAACGGATTTTGTTCGACAACTGAGGTTTGACTGTAGCTATACGATGGGACAACTGCTGTTTCAGAGATGTTAGTCCTAGAAGAGAGTTTGGGAAATGATGGCAGATTCAAGGACTCAACAGATTCAGGAAAGAAGAAACAAGCCTGGCTACTGCAAGTAAGTAGGCAGCAGTAGGAGATCATAGCTACATGCACTCCAGCTCCATTACTCTACTCTGTTAGAAAGACAGCTGCCTGAAAGACTTTTCGTAGAGAAATGCTGTATTCCCACTGTTTTGTCCTTGGGAGAGAAGATGTTGAAATGCTGAGGGACTGTGCCATGTTTGTCCTACCAGTTAGGACAGATTTTTGACAGATCTTAGGAAGAAATTAAAGCTGTCATTTATTTCTGGGGTTTTTCTTCTCCATTGCTAGAACCTGATGTTGTCCCTAGAACATAAGATGTTCTAGTCTCCAAGGCCCATTTGTTCATTTTAGGGCGCATGTCCCTCAGTGTCATACTCTGCATATTATATAGTGACAGTAATAAAAAAAATTAAACCAGTTTTAAATCTTCCAGTTACATAAGAGACAGCATATGACTCATTATAAACAAGTAATGGATAGTATAAATATTTTTTATCCTAAGTAAACTTAGACCATCACACTTCACAGCAAGATTTTTCACAACATGTTACCTTTTTTATCATTTTACAGGTTGATGATCAGGGGGCTAACCAGTAGATCTAGTTAAGATACAGATACCATAAAAAATATGTTGGCAGGCCTGCTCAGTGGTTTAAGCTTTTTAAAGAAGAACCAATAATTTCTATGATCATTCTGTATTATTTTTATGGTTTTTTGTTTTGTTTTGTTTTTTGCTTTTTGCACTTACAAATTTTGTTCTACACCACCCTGGTATTTTATATGGGGGATGGTATGTAAATATTTTTTATAAATAAAAAAAATTAAGGGAAGGAAATTGCTGTTTGAGGTTTATGCAAAATGTTTTTAAAAATTGCTTTCTCTACCCAGAAAATAAAATAGCAGGCTCTGAATGCTTCCTGGATTAGACATTATTAAATATTAAATATTGTGCTGTGTATGTATCTTCAAGCTTTCAAACAGCAGATGGCATGCTTTAGCAACATAAGTGTCAGTTTATAGTCAGTTATCAAAGGTGAAAAGTACTGAGCATAGAACTTAAAAGAGTATTTCCTTAATGCCATGTAGCATTACATTTGAATAAAGCACCAATAACATTGATCAAGATCTTGCTAAATATGCAATGGAATGACCTATTCACAAGATTTTTCAACCAAAAGAACAATTTAGACTGTAGTTCTAAACCCTGGTTGCCACTGGAGGGGCTTGATGGAGTGCCACAGCCAGCGCCACATCCACAGCAGCACTGCTAGCATTGCCCAGGGAGGAAGGTGCAGGGTTGAAACAGGAGGGAAAAAATAGCCTTTTACTGGATTAGGCCTGTTGCCATCATGTAGGTAGCAGGGCTGACTCAGGATCCAGTAGATCCTGTGCCAGCCCTGTCCCCAAAGTGTTCCATCTTGGTGGTTTCCACTGAGTACTCTCCATGACATTTCTGCTCCATCTAAACTCCTTCCAAAACAGTAGATCAGGTGTTTGGACTGTTCTGCCCATTTCTTTTCTGAAAGAGTGCTACTGCCGATTAAAAGAATCTTCTTTAGCAGGAGAAAGCTGATACAAATACGTTAATGTCATATTTCACATTTTTCTGGAATGACCTGCTAAAAGTGGCATTAAGTTCTGGTGTTGCTCATGTTAAATTCTTTAGATAAAATTTTATTCTAGTTGGAGCATCCTGTGAGCAGAGTATGACTCCTGGTAACTCTGGAGAGCTGGATGACAATTCAGGTTTATGTTATTGCCATCTTTAGATACTTGGCAATCTTTCTGTTCAAAATTTTAACTATGTTTTTAAAGAAGACTTATGCAAGTTAAGATTACTAATTTTTTGAAGGCTTCCTCCTAATTTTAAGTGCTCTTTATTATAGCTGTTGATTATGTACTTGCATCTAGAGATTCTTGTGCACAGGGTGCATTTAACTCGTAATTTTGCTTTGATTGCTTACATTTTAATTAGAAGATTAAAATATGTGTACCTACCTTTTATTGAGTATCATAATACTTTTTTCTGTTTTGAATTAGCCAAGGATCTTATCCAAATGGGCCTTTCAACATGAACCTGTTGACAATACCAAAACAAAGATCATCTTCAGTGACCCTGACTCATAATACAGGCTCCAGACGAGCTGGTAGGATAAAAGCGTATTACTACTTTATAATTATTTATATTTTATGATAGATAATTTGTGGAAGTGTCTCTGGAGCAATATGATTTTTAAAAAATAACAGCACTATATATCTCACATAAGATTTTGTTAAGATTTTCATAAGCATTCTATCATTAAGCATCTATCTACTTGCTTGTTCATATTTGATATTGCATGTTTTACAAATGAATTGGAGACACTGGATATCATCATCTATACTAATAGCAAACTCATAATATTATAAACCACCTTGTGATCCTCGGATGAAGAGTGGTATAGAAATTCAATAAATAAATATCATTAGATAAAATTATCCACGTGTCCATTCTTGTGTAGCCAAAATGTCACTGCTCATGAACAAGAGGGAGGTATCAGCATGCTTGGTAAAACCCCAAGGTTTGCAGAAGTATGCAAAAAACAACAACCTGTGAATGGGAAAACAGCCCCCACAATAGCAAAGTTAGGAATTAGCAGTCAACATGGAATGCTGATTGTGTTGGGAAGGTGAGAGGGCAGAACATTGGATGAGAGGGGGGAGTGGAATGGAGTACTAGAGAAAAGGGCATGGCCGATTGGCTGGAACTCTGAACAAGAAGACTTCACACTGCAACATTTTGTTGAAGGTCTCACTTGTATAATATCTGTCCTGCATATTACAAATAATGACAGTTATCCAGAAAACTATGTTACCAAGTGCATACCAGGCTGGAGTAGGGTTGACCCACATTGTGTAGCAAGCAACTACAAATCTATATAGCAGCCAAGGTTGAAATGCTGCTTACCGTTCTGGTTACCACACCTCGAAAATTATATTGTAGAGCTGGAAAAGGTGCAGAAAACTGCAATCAAAATTATCAAGGAACTGGAGCAATCCATCTAAGAAAAAAGGTTGCAGTGTTTGTGCATTTTTAGTTTAGCAAAAAGGCAAGTAAGAGAAGACATGATAGAGGTGTATAAATTATGCCTGGTGTAAGTTTTCTTTCTTACTGTGCTAGAACCAGAGGTTATTGAATGAATGTCGGAAGATGCAGTGCAGACTAAATACATGCTATTTTACACAGTGCGCAATTCAGCTACAAACTTTTTTACCGCAAGATGTGATGACCACCAGCTTGGACAGCTTTAAAGGTGAATTACGGTAATCTGATTCATGGAGGATAAGGCTTTGAATCCCAGTTGCTGGTGATTAGAAGTAGGAAACGTATCCTGCATTTGTGCTTCTCATAGACATCTGCTTCACCCCTATAAGAGTTTTTTGATTAAGCAATAGCCAATGGAGAGATTCTGCAGCATATTACTTCCAGTGTATGTGTGATTCTGTTAGCTGCAAGAGCTATGAGATAAGATACATTTTCATTTTTGACAGTCATCTTTTATTTTCTGGAAAATTTAAGGCACTCTTCTTAAATATGCATAAGTTGCACTTTAAGATATATTTATGACTTCCAACATTTTATCCCTCTGTTTCCTTTAGGAACTTCTCCAAATCTAAGTCCTGTGGCCTCATCAAGTAATGGATTTCTGTCAAGTGTGTACCACCGGTCACCTGTAGAATTTCCTGATACTGCTGATTTCCTTACTAAGTCAACTGTTAATATGCATAAATCTGTGGGATGCACAGTTAGTCCTTCAGATTATCAGCAACAACTTAGAACATCTTCACATTATACATGTAGTAGGTAATGCTCTCTTTTTATTTAATCAGTGATTCATGTGTGTGAATACCAACATCAGAATAAAATTTCTTATCATAGTCTGTCTTGGATATTTCTTTGGTAGAAGACTGAGAAGGGTCATTATTTCCTAATTGCTTCTTAAGTACTCTTTTATCTCAATACTTGAGTTGTGCTCTCACCACTCTCAATATTTTGCATTTTTGGGCTGTTTTTCCTCCTGCTTAAATAATCATTCCACCATGATGATCTATATATTAGCAGCCAGCTGTAAGAGAAAAGATTGCATGACTGCTATTTATGAAACTTCCTGTTTTGTAGACATTTGTACCTACATCTGTGAATCTTTGTGGGACACTGACACTTGAAGAAAAAAATAGTAGAAAAGAGTCTTGGACCTCTGTAGTAAACCTGCGCCCCCAGCCGCCCCTCCCTCACCTGTCTTTGCTCCCCAGCCAGAACAGGTTTCTTGAGCAGGCTGGCTGACGAGGTTACATTTACAGAAACTCCGGCCGAAGTAACACCAGTAGGGCTGCCACCACTCCCTTTTGTTCCGGGGAACCCAGAGCCACAACCCAGGGAGAAGGCTGTGTCCCGTTAGGCTGGCTATTCCCCCCCTCCACAAGCTGCATCCACAGACTTGCAGACAGAAATCCCACGGTAAAGCGCAACCAAGTGTAAGGCTAGGAGTTAGCTATTCCCTCCGAAAAGGCACAGATACCAAACAGGTTCTTCTTTAAAAATTTATTTTAAAAGAATAACAGAAAACATGTTGAAATAACAGGCACTTCTTATGGAACTTACAGATACAAAAATAAAAACGTTGCATAGTCTAACTGACTTACATACTCACAAGAACAAACCCAAATAGGATAGTCTAAGTCCTTTCAAGCATCCACGTATTGAAGGCTTTTGTAGATCTCCATTTCAAAAGACGAAACGAGGGCTATTAGGTGGAACATCACAGCCGGGCATCTTTGCGGATTGCAGTGAGCAATGGCAGAGAGCAACTTCTCTAACAATTCCCTGATCTTTTATTCCCAATTCGCCCTTGGCGTCGTAACTTTCAAGCCAATCATAAGTCCTAATTAATATTTAAACTCACCAATGACCGGCTTGCTAGTCAATCAATCTACCCTTTAGCAGCTGGGTCAATTTAGCGTCTGAATCCAAATCAAAGAATTTCCTCCCTTCTGTGGAAATTATGCAGATCCCCATTCCCAAGCACTTCAAGGACAGATAACATCGTTGGGGGGGGGGATGTTCACACCCTGAGACCCAGGTGTCAAGCCTTTCATTAAATCAAGGCTTCCTTTATCCCAATAAACCTTTCTCGCCAAGGAGCCAGCTAGTCTAGAGTTTAAAGAAACACCACTCCTTTCCCAAAGTCCTTGTGGCTGATAAGTTCCCACAAGGCCTCACTCTTTTTACTTGACCAAGGAATGATTTCTAAATAGTACCCACTTTACTACAACCTCTAAGCCTTCTTCTTGGATACAGCTAAAATTGCATGATTGTGAACACTGTATAAAAGCTGCTTCGATGATATTCTATCAGTGGTTTAATGAATGTTTCTTAAGACTTAAGAAAAGTATTCAAAAATAGTTAATAGAAATTAGAAATAACTGTTTTATTTTTCTTAAGTTGTGGACGACAGATATTCAAGTCTGTTGCAGCCTCGTTATCTGAATCTGCTACAGAACATCAGAGTCAAAAATCAGGTGGGATTATGAATTACAACTATATAGTCTTTGTTTAACCCCCCCCATGAACTTGTAATAAGAGTAAATATTTCAGATCTGTTGAAATAGTGAACTTGACTTCAATCAGATATGAAAATCGTGTGCAAATATTCTTACCTGTTTGGCCACAACTTTAGCCATACTTAAAAAAATACAGCTATACATGTCTGAAGTAAGACAACTATTTTATGTAGTTCTTCGAAGCATTTTTATCTTGCTCTTTAGCCAAAAGAAGTTCCCAGAGCAACTTTCAAATGTCATTATTTTCACATTTCTGGAATGACAAAGTAAATGATTATATTTTTCCTTTTGATTTATTCATGGTATTACAGAGTTTTTGTTATGTTGTCCCTCTCCCATTTTCATTTGTCATATCCTTTTTTTCTTTTTATTTCACTTGTTTTCTTGTATCAGAAGCAAGGATGTTTGACGTGTAATGGTGTTTGCTATATATTGTTATGATATAATTAATAATTTTTTTTTTTAAAGAATGGCAATCCAAGTGCTTGTAGGATGCTTACAATCTAAAAGCATGAAACTAAGGGGAGTGGCATTGGGAAGGATGAAGAGAAAAGCAAACTTAGCTATAGAATATTTGTATTGAAAAGCTGGCATGGAAGTATTCCAAGGAGTGCAGGAGCCTAAAGTTGCCGGTCTTTCAGCAGAGCACATAGAGCGGCTCTCTCGCTCTCTCCTATAGGCTAATGGAATAGCTACTATAACTGGGAGTTCAGGGAGGAACTGATGAACCTGGTCTTTGAACTGTGGTTGAGACTTAATAAGAGCAATTAAAAAAATTCATTTGATCCCATCTATGAGCTGCTTCCCATAAAAAATTCAAATAAAGCATTATGAATTTTTGTTGTTAAATTTACTTACGTTAAACTCACTGTATTATTTACATTTCTTAAGGTGAAGATGCAAATAATTCTATTTCAAAAGACTCTGCTCACCTTATAGAGAAAAAGCAGGATGATACTGAAAATCACAGTCATCAAATGGATCAAACTAATGTAAGCATATCATTGCAGCAATACTGTAGTGATGCAATTCATGTTTTTAATAGAGACGTACTATTTTATTGCAACATGCTATATTTAATTTGTTTTATAACATCAATGCTTCACATACAATATTCTGAACAGGTCTAGATTTAACTTTCAAAATGTGAAAACTCCGTAAAAACATGGGTTAAGATAAATATAGGATTCAGAACATAAAGTAGCTTTTTATTTTCTACATTCCAATACCCAACATGTGGAGATATGACTTCTCCAAGTGATCACCAGGCACAACCAAAATCATGGTTGAGACCTGCTGTTTTTATTATAATTCTTGGTTTGTTTTAAACATATTTTATGCAGCAATAAAACTGCTAATCAGGGTCCAGTATGGTTTCACATTGGATGGGGGACTGCATGTTGAGTTTCCTGGACTGTAAGGGGTTGGACTAGATTACCCGTGTGGTCCCTTTCAACTCTACAATTCTATGATTATGTATAGTGTTAATTCTACCAGTGTTTAATTATAATTTAATGATTGATTTTTCTATGTTTTAAGTATTCTTGTTTTCATATGTAAGCTGACTTGAGTCCCATTAGGGGGGGTAGGGGGGTATAAAATCTTCTTCTTCTTCTTCTTCTTCTTCTTCTTCTTCTTCTTCTTCTTCCTCTTCCTCTTCCTCTTCCTCTTCCTCTTCCTCTTCCTCTTCCTCTCCTCCTCCTCATATCATCAACAATTATTGTTAGATCTCTGAGCTCTTCCAAACTCTACACATATTATATCATTTATGCCCCGTATGGGCACTTTTCTACAGCAATAGTATATTATCTGCTTATGTTTTGTTGATGGAGCAAATACTTCTTTTTTGGCCCTTCTCCACAGTTCTGCTCCAGCAGAAACCCAGGATGGTGACAGGAAGACAGCTGTGTTCATGAGGTTCCTATTGGGCCTGCTGTGGTACAGCCCCCCCTTTCTAACCTGTGCCCATTAGGGAGGATTGTGTGTAGCAAGTGAAAAGGGAAGACTTAGCTCCACATCCATCTCACCTTCCAGTTTAAGCAGAGGCGAGTGGAAATAGAGATACACTCATACCAGAAGTCAACATGATAAAGAAGTACAATTTCCTTTTAAGTATATGATAGCTATCTTCCCATAAAGTCATTAATGATGTTGTTTTACACAAATATCAGTATCTGCAAAGAAGTACTAGTTCTTGTAACGTATTAGTCTTTGCCCTAGCATTGCTAACATAGGCAAAGATCACTGTTGGACAGTTAGTCTCATTTGGCAGTGGTGTTTGCATCATGGATGAGCATGAGAGTATAGAAAAGGAAACGAGAGAAGCCAAATAAAAATATAAAGTACTAGATCCACAGGTTCTTGAACAGCCAAGAGTAGATGTTAGCTGCCAAATAGTACTCAAGAGTTACTACAGTATTGTGCTGTGCTAAAGTCTCCTCAAAGCCCAGTTTGGCAGTCAGAATAGCTGCTTGAATGAATGGGGCAGACTAGCGAATATTTTAGGGATTCTGCTGGGAAAGTAAGGCTAACAGAGTTTTATGCATTATGATAGTAGAGCAATTCCTGAAATTATTTTAGATACCACAGATTTGGCTCATGTTCATTATTCTGATGTGACTTTAAATGTTTTTTTGAGCCAGAGATCTTGGGCAGTTGCTCCTGCACAGCAAGTAATCATTCTGTGGTTTTAAAAAACCCAGTGCTTCAGATTACATAAATTTGTCCCAGAGTATCAGGAGGCAACCACCTTGCTGAATCTAGGCCGGTTTGGATTTGGTCAGTGCCTGGATGGTTGTTCATATGGGCACCACGTGTATGCTCCCTTGGATGATGGAAGATAGGTAGGATATACATGTTGCTAAATAAATCCTATTTTGTAAACACTATCTAACCTAGTTTGATCAAGTTTAGCAATGTCCAATCATATGCAAAGTGATTACATTAACTAGCCTCAGAAGATTGTGGACTTATTTAAATATAAAACTAAATGCATATAATAAATCAGTATTTTTATATGTTATACTTTTCTTATACAGATGGAGACAGCTCCTTCATTAGAACTGATTCTAACAGAAGACCATGATTCATTAATGGAGAAGATGAACAACTGGAATTTCCAGATATTTGATCTTGTTGAAAAAATGGGAGACAAATCTGGAAGAATCCTTAGTCAGGTTGGTTGTTCCTAGATATATGTCATTTGTTACACATGAACACCTTCTAGGCTGTGTGTGTGCTATTATAGAATTATGCTATTTTTCTAAGCTTACATGTGGATAAATGTTAAATGTAGGAAATGTTGTTTTGCATTTAGAGAACTTTGGAATATCCCAAAGTGGGGAGGGAGGATGTGGTGCCATAAGAGTATGTGTGCCCCCCATCCCCACCCCAAGCTGTCCTTTATTTTGCTCAACCTGTCCTGTATTTTAAAAGGTAGTGACCCTACTTGTAAGTCTTGATTAAAAAGGAAAGTAGAGAGCATTCTGGAACTGTGTATAGTAAACATTCAGCTTCCTATACTTGTGAAGATTGTTTGTTTGTCACCTTTTCCAAAAAATTACATCACAGCAACATACAAAAACAAAGATTAAAAAATAGGTGTAAAACAATAATAAAACCCCCACTAAAATATGCAGAGAATTAAATTCCATAGGCCTGGGCAAATAAAGATGTTTTTGCCTAGCAACTAAAAACAGACACTGAAGGTGTCAGGCATGCCTCTCTGGGGAAAGCATTCCAAAACTGGGGTGCCACCACTGAGAAGGCCCATTCTCATGTTGTGTCCCTGCCCCCCACTTTCCTCAGAGATGGAACATCGGAGGGCCTTGGGTGAAGAATGCAGGGTGTGGGTTGGTTCACCTGGAGTCAGACAATCTTTGAGGTAGTGCCAGAATTGGTGCTATTTGTTCAGACCATCTTACTCAAGTCAGCAAAATTCTGTGCCACCAGCAGTTTTCCAAGCTGTCTTCAAAGGCAGCTGCACCTATAATGCATTGTAGTACTCTAATCTAGAGGTTACCAGAGCATAGATAACAGATGTTAGGCTAGCCCGTCCAGATAGGGGCATAGCTAGGCCCTCAGCTCAAGCTGATCGAAAGCACACTGCATCACTCAAACTTTTACCAACGATGTAGTGGATGCAGAATGACACAAGGGGATGGCAGAGCAAACAGATTCATCTCTGCTGTTCTCCCCTGACCATATACTTACTAGTCACAGTTCTGGTTAGCAGTGAACTTTATTAATGTTCATGTAGATGTTGTGCCATACTGTAGTCAGGAACTTAGAAAATGGAGTTGGAGTTGCCAGAGGAGATTCAACGCAATGTTTAAAATATAAATAGTTGCATGTAAGCCTAATAAATAGCACACATTCTTGTGAATTATACACAGAATTCTTTTAGAGAGCAGGAATTAGATGGTTTTTACTAATTAATAACTAAACCTCTTTGGTTAGGAAACCTCAATAATTGGTTAGTAGTAAAATTGCATTAGGTTTTAACTTAAGATATCCATAGCTTGATCTGCTTGTGTAAGGTGAACCACTGATCTTTTCCCTATACCACATCCCATATTCTAGAGAGGCTCTTCACTCTCAGGAGCAGTTTTTGGAGGACAGAGTGAGTGAGAAAGCCTGTTCTGCTAGTGCTTCTGCTTTTTGGATGCAGACCTAACAGCTTTATCCACTTCGTTGTTTATTTATATAAGCCATCCTAACATTCTTAGTATTCAATATATTTGATCCTAATTTTTAATTACTAATTAAAAAAAAGTCTAGTTTTGTTTTAAAAGACAAAATGTAAAACCTAAAAAAAGGAAGCATAAATAATTGTACATTAACTTTCCTTACAATAAAAATAATTATATTCTGTGTTCAGGTTGCATTCACATTGTTTCAAGACACTGGTTTATTTGAAATTTTCAAAATTCCAACTCGGCAATTCATGAACTACTTTCAGGCACTAGAAAATGGTTATCGAGACATTCCCTGTAAGTAATACCTTACAACATTAGGATTATTATTTTTTTCTTTAAGCCACACTGCGTAGTTTATCATGTTAGTCCTATTTTCAAATATCTGATGCTGCAATGTAATGCTATGATAATGATGGCTGGGTTTCTTTTATTAATGTTTTTCATATGTTATGGAAGAATAACAATAAATAGATTTAAATTGCTAATAATGTGATAACAAAAATGGATAAAATGAACTGTATGCATGTAAATCATTTGCTAGCTTCGTAAATACAAGGAGATAATAATCAGTCTTGTAGAAAGTTTAATGCTGAAACTTTTAAATAACTTGGACTGTCTTTTAATTTTTATTCTTTATTCTTTCTCACATACACCAGCAGTATTCAAACCCATCTAAATAAGTTCCCCCCTCCCACAGTGTTAGAAACTAAGATAAAGCTAGGAGCTAAATGGCACCTTATGGACGCAGCAATGGAATGTTTAGGCACGCTTTTTTATAACAAGAATACAAAGCTGAAAATGAATAAACTGCAGCTAAAATATTATGTTCATTTTTCACATGGTCTAGACTTTCCCCTGCCCACGCCCTTAATATTCTTAAGAGGGTCTCTTCTATAGTCTTCAGAGAGTAGCAGGAAGTGGGGAGGCAGAAAAAGGTCCTCCTTTCCTTCCACTCTGCAGTTTGAATCGGAAATCTTAGGCACAGTACTGTGCCCAGAGCTCAAAAACTGCTCACCCTAATGAAATTCCCTGTCGCAAATGTGCCTAGAACAAAGGGAGTTTCAAACACTGTCCTCCCATTCAAGGAATTTTAGGAATTTTAGTTTTCTTGGTGGTAGAATGCTAGGGGATTTCTGACAGAATTATCAACAGCCACCTAAAGCATTCACATATCTATTTCTCTTATTGCAGACAAACTTTAATTTTGAAACAACTCCTACCTTCTTCTTTAACCCTTCCTTTACTCTACCATGCCATTATGCTTGTCTGCAACATTGTTGAAATATTCTTGAAAAACTTGTGTGGAAGATACTTTGAGAAATAGCTCAAATAGCTTATACACCCCATGCTGAGCTTTTTTTGGTACATAATTGTGGGGTTTGAGTACCTTTAGAACGTTGACACATCTGTCACTCCCCTCCCCTCTGTACTGTCATTAGCGGGTAGGGGACCTTTCTGGCCAGTAGGCCAGATCCTTATCTCCCCTGGGGGAGGGTGCATGGGGCCATCAATCTGTCAATCATCTGGTGATTTGAAGTCCCAGTTGCTTCAAATGGGGTGGGGGGTGGGGAGGATGTCTGAAAGCCCTATGTAAAAGGAAGAAATCCTGTGTGCAGGCAATGCTGTCAAAGGGCCAGATTTTTTACCCCACCAGTAAGGAAGTGTATGAACTTTCAGAGAACAGCTGGATGTGAATTACAAGAAAGCTAAAGTCATAGTGCTTTCAAGAAACTATAGGGCCCATAGATGCTATATGGATAATCAGTTGATCGAACAAGTTAAAAGTCTTTAAATACCTTGGCCTTATTTTTCAGTCAACAGGGTCATGGGGAGCACATCAGAAATATGCAAAGGAAAAAGCATCTCAGAGTGCCAAGATTCTGACACGCTTTTTCCATACGAAAGGTGGCAATCGCATACCATCAACACTTAAAATGTTTAAAGCTAAATCCCTAGCACAGTTATTATATGGGGCTCAGATTTGCACAGGCGATCGCCTTTAATCTACAGAAGCTGTTAACTCTAAATTCCTAAGGCATTTTTTTCCTGTTCCATCCTGTGTTCCAAGTGCTTCACTGCTAGCAGGTTACAGATGGTATGTTTAGTTTATATTATGATAACATTTGGATTTAATTAAAAAAATATTATTTTAGATCACAATCGAATACATGCAACAGATGTTCTTCACGCTGTTTGGTATCTTACAACAAGACCAATTCCTGGATTTCAGCAACTATATAGTGATTCTATAACTGGAGCAGACATTGGTATGTGACTTTGTTTGGTCTTCCACAGAGACCCCCCCCCCATAATATAAAATGAATATATTTGAAGTGGAGGAAATGTCTCCTATTTTTTTCTCTTATTACTTGTATATTTCATGGTTGAAAGATAGAACTAACAGTCTATGTCATTTACAAGCACTGTGTGTCTGGTTTTAGGATAATTGATTGAATAATTGCTGACATGCTTTGCTTCCTAGCCAAGGAAACCGTTTCACTTAGATCTCTTATCCAGAATGAGACCTATATCTTCCTGCAGTGGTCAGCATGTTTCTAGCAACTAAAATACATTAGGCTAATATTTCTTTATTTAATTAAGAAATGAAACATCTCAGACTAAAAATACCTAAGGCTAAACTATTTAACTTAATTAGAGCTTTTCCTAATTATTCCAATGTAAAAAGAAATAGTCCTGAACATTCAAGGTCTTACTTTAATTAATATATACTCATCTTAAAATGTTAAGTTTAACCCAGTATGACTTAAAGGAAATTGTTTAGCCTTAGTTTTACACAATAGAGATAAGAGATAGTGATAGTAAGGCAATATTTTTTTAAAATTATGTGTTCTTTATATAATAAAAGCATCATAATATCTTGGGGGGGGGGACTTGAATCGCATGTGTGTCTTAGAAGGAAGTATGTATTTCTGATGCATCGCAATTACACGGGATCATTCAGATGCAAGAAATACAGCTTGAATCTTCATTGTACCTGCTTGAAATTTGTACAGGTTTCACTAACATTGAACAGAAAGTGAACAGTCATTCTTTTTGTGCAGTGGAATTGAGAAGTATTTTATTTATTAATATCATTAATGTAGTACAGCACAAACCAAACTGATAAAGCAGAAGAAAACCAGGGTTGGGGAACCACCAAATCTAAAGTTCTGCTGGGCTTCTACCATGAGGTGGAAGGTGGGGAACAGATTCTATTTTCCTTTTCCTTTCAAGGAGGGTGTGTTTGCTTTTTCCATATTGTTTTTAAATATCTCTTGCTACCAAAAAAAGTGCCTTACCAGCTAAATATAGAAGTGATAGTGCATTCAGTGTGGGGAAAAGCAGGCTCAAACCTTCCTGAAGCCTGACTCTCTCTTCTGCTACCCATGCACACACATATATAAACAGAGAAAATGATTTTTGGAAATAACATTTTTAAAAAATTGTTCCGAGAAATACCATTTCATTTTTGGAAATGTACGCCTGAAGTTAAGATAGTTAATAGTGAATGATATGCGTGAATTAGGCATTTGCCACACCCTGCTTATATCCTCATCTGATTTTGTTCACTAGGCGTTTTAACACATTTTAAATGACAACTGTACAATACAATTTTTGTTGACATATATAAATATTCATTACAATTTGTCCTCTTTAAATATGATTTCTCTGACTGTTGAGTGGTAGACTTCACTTCAAAATCCAGAAATACGTAACACGTGATTTCTTTCTCTTGAAGAATAGTCATTACCAACTTTCTGGTTTTTTTACTTTTTAAAGATTATATTTTTAAATTTAAACTCAACACAGTGAAATCTGTTCATTGATGGGTTTAACATAAATATTTATGAAGATGATATCGCTGAATATTCTTAAAATGTAAGTTCATGTCTGTTTTTTCCCCAGATACAGAAGATGATATTTCAGCTGACCGAGTTGCCTTTATTACCTCCAGGAGTTGTGCTATGGTTGATGAAAATTATGGATGCTTAGCCTCAAATATTCCAGCCTTAGAATTAATGGCTCTTTATATTGCAGCAGCTATGCATGATTATGATCATCCTGGCCGTACAAATGCTTTTCTGGTAGCTACAAATGCTCCTCAGGTAGGATGTTTTGTCTTCTGGAAAGTTTCTGGTATTCAGTTCAATTCCTGAAATTTAGCAGACACATGCATTAATATTTGCTGACTTTTAAATGTGTTTGATATATGGGTACTGTGCTAAAGGAAATCATGCAAAATCATATATTCCCAAACACATCAGAACAAACAAGATTAATAGTAATACACATATACCTCATCAGTGTTCCAAGTATATAGTCTTACTTCACTTTTATATCAAGATTTTAAAACATAGCTGGATGTAATAGCAAAAAAGTTAAACATTGTAATAGGAAATTCCATTCTGAATAGCCAAGTAGGCTTCATAAATGAAAATTGTATTCAAACATAAGAAAAGTTATACAGTGGTACCTCGGGTTAAGTACTTCATTCGTTCTGGAGGTTTGTACTTAACCTGAAACTGTTCTAAAACTGAAGCACCACTTTAGCTAATGGGGCCTCCTGCTGCTTCCGTGCCGCCGGAGCACGATTTCTGTTCTCATCCTGAAGCAAAGTTCTTAACCTGAAGCACTATTTCTGGGTTAGCGGAGTCTGTAACTTGAAGCGTATGTAACCTGAGGCGTATGTAACCCGAAGTACCAATGTAAATGTAATACATAACATAAATAAAACTGATAAACCTTAAAATATAGTTTTACTCAAGAAAGCTTTTGATTGCCTGGAATGGGATTTTCCCCAATGGGCACTAGGACACTACCAAGTGTGTAATATTGTTCCTCCTGTTGCTTGAGGCAGGAAACCTCATCATATCAGCTTTTGGAAATACCCGGCTAGGATTTGATTTTGTAATACTTGATTAAATATAATTGATTTATAGGGCCATCCTTTGGTTATTTGGTTTGACTGTTTAAATATTTTAAAAACATTTGGAGGAAATGTCACAACCACAGTTCTTCCCAATATTTTCAGGTACAACAACCTGCCAGCGGATTAATTGTAAAACATGGACCTTCTTGTACATTATCTTTGCTCTGTATTATCTCTGGAGTCAGAAATTTTATTTGGTCTATACATTTTTGTGAAATGTCAATCTTTAAAGGATGTGTATTAATTTTGCAGGCTGTGCTGTACAACGACAGATCAGTTCTGGAAAATCATCATGCTGCCTCTGCATGGAGCCTCTTCTTATCTCTGCCAGAATATAACTTTTTGCCTAATCTTGATCATGTACAATTCAAGCGATTGCGATTTTTAGTGATTGAAGCAATTCTTGCTACAGATCTTAAGAAACATTTTGATTTTCTTGCTGAATTTAATGCCAAGGTTTGTAGCCCAAGTTTATGCCTGCATGCAGGCTATATACCATAATGATTAAAACTTAGCTTTACGTATTTAGTTACCGTGTTTTTTCATGTATAGGGTTTTTTTTAATAAAAAAAAAGGTTTAAAATTGGGGCTCGTCTTATACACAGGTAGTGCTGGGGGGATGTTTTCTTAATTTGGAGTCCCCCCAAATCTTATACATGGGGGTGTCTTATACACAGAAAAATGCAGTAATTTTTTTTAACCACTGAGTCAAAAAAATCTTTTTAAGTGATGTACAGAATTATAATAATTATCAACAATATGCAGATAAGCTTAACAGAATTTACATTTGCATGCATTTGCTGAAATAATTTTTTTTAGCAAGCATGCAGTACTATAACAATAGTATATGTAGGCCAGAAATTCCAAAACATGGATGCCGTACTGAAATATTAACTCCTCATAGATATGGAACAAACATTATATGGCACTTGTAAAACTGCAGATCAAGCAGTCAGGTAGGTACATGAGGGAAGATTATTCTCCCAGGCAAGTGTGTCTACAACATCAGCCTAAAGCTGCTATTTTCCATACACTTAGTGGAGAGACCCATTGAACTGGGAGTCATGAATAGTATTGATTGTGCTGCACAATGTATAAAATAAATAATGCTCTTCCTTATATGATGAATGCCAAGTCCACTGAATCTAAGTCTGAAAGAAATAGACTGTGGACATTAGTAAACCAAAATACTAAAAACTGTTTTTTCTTCCAAACAGGCTAATGATGTAAACAGTCATGGTATAGAATGGAGTAATGAGAGTGACCGTTTATTAGTGTGTCAGATATGCATCAAGCTTGCAGATATCAATGGTCCAGCAAAAGTTAGAGATCTGCACTTGAAATGGACAGAGGGCATTGTCAATGAATTTTATGAGCAGGTAGGCCTGGGAAATCAGAATTTTTGAAAGATTTGTACAGTTTAAATAATTTTATTCATATGTTTTGGTTATCTCTATAGATATGTGCATATGAAAATGTGCTAATAATTCTATACTCTTTCAGTGAATTCCACAGACAGGTAGAGGAGTCACTAAATACTTGTCAAAAACAGTGGCTAGACCATGGTCTTTTCTAACCATATGGTGTTCCAACAAACCACAAGTAATCTCACAGATGAGCAAGCAAGCCATAGCTTGTTTCTCCAAAGCCCTTGTTTGTTTTCCAGCTGCTCTTGCCTTGTGCTTCTGTTACTTGATGAGCATCTGAGTTGGTGGCCAGTCAAATCATGGTTCAGCTAGGCTGTTGAGTTCAGACATAGTGCCAAACCAGAATGAAAACAAGACCTGGATCATAAGCCAATAAGCAGCATTGCTTTGTTTCCAACTCTGCTGTTTTGCTACTGCAACAGGATTCCACTTGTGCTCCTCTTCCCTGCAGCCCCACTTGTACCCTCAAAATGTCATCCAGGGGGTTGGGGAGGAAATTTGAGGGGAGAGGAAGGGGAAGTCATAGTGCATGAGTGGAATACTGTGTATGCAGTGTTGGATACTACCCCCTAGCTTCACATCATAGTTTGCTGCCAGAAAGCAAACTGTGGTTAGTCTGCTGGGTTGGGCTAGTCAGATATTCAAACAAATTGCACTTTGCCTAAACAAAACTTGACTTAGCATTAATATGTGGACTAGGCCACTATGTTTGGTGGGATGCTGGTGGTTTTAAGACAAAATACATTCCTGCTTTCCTCCTTTCCAAGCAGCTGCATCAGGCTGTTGGGAATTTTCTAGCACCTGAAGTTAATTGATGAGTTATCTTTGTTGAGAGAAAATGGACTGTGAACCCTTCTCACTTTCCTTGGTAATCTTTTTAATAATTGCTGCAAGTGCCTCCGTATAGCACCTGGAGAATACCATGTTCTTCCACTTGGTCATAACTGATCACCTGTCAAACAACAAACAAGGGGCACCCAGTGGTTGTTATCACTCAGGACATTGTTTAAATGGTTTAATTATACAAAAATATCTGCACAGTGTATCTTTCATAAAAGTTCTGGAAAACTTCTATCACAGCTTTATCCCAGATTAACTGTTGGTTCCTAGATAATTTTCTTAATTTAAGTTAATAAGTGTGTGTATAAAACTGTTTTAAGTGTCCTTTTGAACTAAGTAATTGGATTTACTACTCATCCAACTAGGGGCTATCGGCAGTGTTTGAAACTCCCATTGTTTTAGGTGCATTTTGCAACGGAATTTCATTAGGGAGAGCAGTTTCTGAGCTCTGGGTGCAGTACTCCACCTAAGATTTCAGATTAAAACTGCAGAATGGAAGGAAAGGAGGACCTTTTTCTGCCTCCACACTTCCACCTACTCTTTGAAAACTGGAGACCCTCTTAAGATTATTAGGGGGGTGGGCAGGGGAAGGACTAAACCATGTGGAAAATGAACATAATATTTTAGCTGCTGTTCATTCATTTTCAGCTTTGTATTGTTATAAAACAGCACGCCTAGACTTTCCATTGTTGGACCCATAACCGAGGTTTAAGGTGCCATTTAGCTCCTAGCTTTCATAGCTTAGCTTCTAACTATACTATGGCATAACTATAGCTTAGTAGGAAAAGTGCAACTGTATCCAGTTGTATCATCATGCAAAAGTCTGTTTTCATGACCAATGTTTACTGGCCATCAGCATATGGCAGCTGTAGATTGTAGCAATACTTATTTAAATATTGTATTTACATGCTGCGCATGGCACAAATCAGCTTTATATATTCCATGACTGCTGCCTAGAAAGTGTGATTACAGTGTAGTTTCATAAGGAAATATCTGCTGATAATGTGTTCTTTGTGATGCTCTATAAGACTAGAACAAATGTAACACAACTCCTTATTGAAATATTGGCTGTTCGTTTTTGTTTTATGTGTTCCAGTTACCAAACTTTGCACTGATACCCAATCTTTTCTAAGTGTTTGTATTTATGAATTTACAGGGAGATGAAGAGGCAAGTCTGGGATTACCCATTAGCCCTTTTATGGATAGACGTTCTCCTCAACTTGCAAAACTACAAGAATCTTTTATTACTCATATTGTTGGTCCTCTCTGTAACTCTTACGATGCAGCTGGCTTGCTTCCAGGCCAGTGGATTGATCAAAAAGATGATGATATGGAAAGCTCTGAAGATTATGATGAAGAAGAGTTGGACAGTGAAGAGGATGAGATGGAAGATTTAAGCACAAGTAAGTCTAAATACTTACTTAAAATACATACAGAATTTTAAATGGATTTGGATCTGGTTAATTTTTTACATTTGTTGGAAGCTGCCCAGAGTAGCTGATGGGAGGCATATAAATAAATTGTTGTTGTGTGATCCAGATATCATAGTAAAATATCACCATTACAAGTATCTATAAAGGGTAAAGTTCAAAGCTGCTTGAGTGAACTTTCCCCATCTTCTCTTCCTCCCTGAACACCAGCAATCTGTTTGACAGAGTCCCCTGACCCTCTGGAACATATCTTGGGGGTGCATGTAAGGCTGCAGGTGAGAGGGAAAGCCCCATTTCACCAGCAGAATTCCCTTGGATCTGTGCTGCTCATTAAACATTGCACCAAATTCCTTCATATTTCCATTTCCAATTAAAAGGTTCCATTACCCCCCCAGGTCCTTTCTTCCTGCCATCTCACAAAGCTCGTCTTTCATCATCATTCTGAGCACACAGACCATTCTCCTTTAACCTTTAAGCACATCCTGCTCCCTGTTTAATCAGCTAGAATGCCTGACAAAGGTGTATTCATAGCCATTCAGGTTGGTTCAGTATCACCACTTTCCTAAGCATAAGGAAAGTGTTTCATACTTGTTTAGCTCTCTTTTGAAAAGTGGCATTTCCCTCTTTTGCAGAACTACAGAGAAGAAAAAGCAGGCAGCGAATATTTTGTCAGCTGATACACCATTTGAATGAAAATCATAAAGTATGGAAGAAAGTAGTTGAAGAAGAAGAACTAAATAAATCAGAAGAGAGTAAACAGTCAGAGAATACATCCTTATGTCAAGCAGATGAAATTCAGGTTATTGAAGAAGCAGATGAAGAAGAGGAACGACATCAAGGAGCAGAAAAAACATTTTAAGAAGCCTTCAGAATGATGTACAGTACTGCTCCAGAAATAATGTATTATTTCATATAATGCTGACTTTAGACTGACACAGTGAACATAACTGTAAGAGAGATTTGAATACTGTGAAAGGACATATTTTCTCTTAACAGTATCCCACTTCTATGCACTTTTACCACATGGAATTTGAAAACTTTATTCAAAGGTTGACTATTGCATTCCATGATGCAAAGATCTCATGCCCAAGTTGGTGTTCAAATACCTTGTTTTGCTGTCTTGCTGAAAACAGCTTCTTAATATTAAAGTAGTTATACCATTTTTGAGGGGGGAAAATTAGCTGCCTTATTTTACAAAGTCACCAGAAGTATTTTGTTTATAGGACCTACCAGTAATTGGGCTGAATACCAATACATGTTTTGGAATTTGTATTTTATTTTTAATGTGGATTCAAAAATCACTGTTTCTTATATGTCAGTATGAATGTTACAGTTTACACCTGTTTGATTTGCAATTTTTTTATTAATTAAGTTTTCTTGGATTGATTTAACCATTAGATGACTGCAACCAGAATAGATTAATTCTGGATTTTGTGGTTAAAATTTAATCCCATGTGCATCAATTTGATGCTTTTTACTGTGGTGCACAACCTGCCATTTTATTTTATTTTGAAAATGTTCAGGTTTGCAGTGAATATCCAGGCTAGTTTGCTAAATAAACACCTGTTGCCTTGTTTTCATTGTTCTGTAATAGAACACAAAAGCTATCTCACTTTTGATAATGAAGGGACTGTATTCTTTTAGTCAATAATATTATAAATATGTTCCACTCTTACTCAGGATTCATGTTTAGAAACATGACACAACAGATTTTATATTTACAATATTGTGCTAATGCTAGGTGTTCATTTAAAAAAGAGAGAGTCTACTTTTTCTTTGTATGTAAACCTTTGAAGAATTAAAAGATGGTTTTCTATAAACAATTGTTGTTCTTCACTTTGCAAAATAACAAGCACACGGTAAATATTCCTGCTTGCAGTAACCACACATTAGATTAAAAAAATAATGAAAATACAATAGTAATTGAAGTCCAGTCACATGCCCAGGTTATCTGTTGTCTGCTCATTTTAGTTTCACTTTACATACAGCCCATATTGCATTGGGCAGTAAGTCCCTGAACTGTGTGCCTGATTAAAGCTCACTTAGCTTGTACTCTTTTTGGAAGAAACATTAACACTCTTCTGAAATGATGGGGAAGGACAGTAGCTCAGCCATAAAGCACATTCTTTTCTATACAAATGGTTCTAGCTTTGGCACTTTCACATAAAAAGGAGCAGGCGAAGCAGAGAGAAGTCTACCTGAGAACCAGGAGAGCTTTTGTCAGCCAGAGTACACAATACGAGATTAGATGTTACTTTGCCTGCTGTGTGTCTAGAAACAAACCATATAACATCTATCTCAACATAACTGGTTTTGCTTACAAGCAAATCTATGCAGAGTCAATTACTCAATTAGTTTAGGTCGCAATCCTTGCTGCCTGGATTGGAACAACCACCAGTGGGTGGATGGGCAGATTACAGGTCACTAAAAGCCTGGAGTTGGTACAGTGCCCAATCCCAGATTGGGCCTGAGTTCTGGGGCAGCTCAGCCTCTTCCATCAGGAAAAAAAACAATCTTTGTGGCTTTTTGCTGGCTGCTGCTGGTGGCAAGCCTGCCACTACCACATCTACCCCACCTGTTCAGCAGTTGGAAGTGGAATCCACATATCGGAGTGATGACAGCACTATGCGAGCAATGGCCGGAAGGGCTGCTCTGTCTAATCCAGCCCCACCCCGTGCAGCCCAGGGCAAGAGGGTGGGGCTTGCATTACTCTGCCAATCAACTAACTTTACTGTTGGCTGGGCAATAGCCCTATTTGAAATCTTAAATTTCATATCCAAACAAGATTCTGTGAACCACCCTGAGATCTAATGATGAAGGGCCGTATATTAATCTAATAAATAACAATAATTATGTTTACTAAAGTTCTGCATCTATTAAAAGTCACTAGCAAAACTCTCTAACATTAGTGGCCCTGCACATCCTTGCCTTAATTCTGTTAATCAGTTTCAAAATCAGAGCAAGACCCATTGCATTCTGCCCCCAAGTGTGAATATGTTTCTCTGCCTTCTCTAAGGGCAAGACCAACCTTGTTGTAATAATACCTTAACACCAACATAAACTTGCAGGTCTTTATATTGGAAGACAAAAATTGTCAGAACACTTAAGTGTAAGTGATAACTGAATTGCACTCTACATAGATTTTGCTCAGCCTTTCCAAACTATTGAAATATAATGCCAGCTCAGCCTCTAATAACAATTAATATAGCTCAACCTGCATTTATAATCATTTCTGTTTTTCAGAGCTGAGCTCAGTCAGAATGAAAGCCAGCTTTAGTGAATTCCTAGAGCACTGTGCTGGAAAAGGGCAGGTTTTAAAACAGTGCAAACTCCTCCAATAAAACAGATTAATGATCAAAAACTTTTTCTGTAGTCCTATTTAAAGTGTATGATATAAATAAAAAGGACATTTGGACTTGCTATCTAGGAGTATGGCAAGAGGGCTGTTAGTATCATTAGGATTTTTATCCTTTTCTTAAAAAGCAAAAAAGGAAAGAATCAGAAGGGTTAAAAAATATCAAGGGTGTGTGCTTGGAAAAAGAAATTGGAGGCTTTCATTAGTGTGTGAAAAAACCAGCCTTCATGCCACCTCTGGAGCTACAGAGGTGGGCAGACATGCCCTGGCAGTTGTGTGGCAATACCTGCCACCACCCAGCTCCAAAGGTGGATGGAAGATTGGGGATTGATAGCTGCATGGTCAAAGCCCCGGAAGAGCCTTGGGCATTCAGAGCCAAACTGGGAGCAGCCTTTCCTTGAAGATGCTCAGGGTGGTCTCAAGCATCCAGAAAACATAGGTTCCCTTTCAAGCAGCTCCACCCAACCTGGCATGCTTCCCACTGGCCCTTTCTTCTGTTAACATAGTGGGACCTGCTTCTGAGATTGAATAGGTTTGTCCCGCACAATTAAAAAAGCTTTTGATAAATTAGAATGTTAGATATTACAGCTGTGAACTGGATCTGTCTGAGTCTTGGACATCAAACCACATTTGGTTCAATCTGGGAGTTGGTCAGATCAGGTTGCGGCAGCCCCAGGGTGGATTGGGTCCACCCAGAGTGATCTGGGACTGTCGCAAGGGCAGTGGTGGTCTGGCAACGAGGGAAGAGGAAGAGACCAGCATTTCCTGCCACTGACCACTTCTAATTAGGGTTTAAACCCCTGATTAAACGGTTGGTGGGAAGGAGAAGGACACATGATTGTGCAGGCCTCAAATAGGTTTGAAGTGTGAATCTGGGTCAGGTTGGCTCTGGATCACCTTGGATCAGATCAGAGCAACTCTGAGCGCTGGATCAGGTGCCACTCAGGAAGATGGGCCATTATTAAACACCCTTAAACATGTCTAATAACATATTTCTCAAAAACAGAAACGTTATAAACTACCAGGTTCAGATCGTGACGTCACAGTATTTAGCAAGACACTTTCAGATTTTAGTCACTTTTCATCCCACAGATACCTTTCTTTAATAAATGCTGATGGCCTTTTTAACTTTACGATTCACTGAATGATGCTAACATTACTTTGATATATAAGACTACTTTGTGCTGACTGATCTCTCTTCTGAAGCAGGTTTCTAATATTATTGCTGCCTCACTTGCTAAAAGATTAATTAGAATAATAACCAAATATGTACACCATACTCAAGCAGATTTTATATCTGGACATTTGTTATAAGGAGGGCTTTTAATATAATCAATACATGTAGTCAAAATGCGGGTAACACCTCTGGATGTTCCTTAGTGCTGAAAAGCTTCTGAACATCGCAGATGGAAAATTTTATTTTATTTATTATTTTATTACTTTATTTCATACCATGGTTCCTCCTGAGCCCTAGGAGCGTGTTGGCAGTGAGAAGAGGGTGATATATGCAGCACAAGAGACCTGCACTGCTACCAGTGGGTCTTACTCTCCTGTAGTTGCTGCTGAGGCACATTAACGCAATAACTTATTAAAAGTGGCCCAGCGCTCCTCCGTTCAACCTGCACCTTTGTGGTTTAGTAGCAGCAGGCCACACTTTCTCAGACCTCAGAAGAGTACGCTGGTTACTCACAGCTCCAATCCTAAACTCCCAGTAGCCCAAATGCCAACCATTTCGGCACATGGGGATTCTAAAACCCTGAGGCTGGCAAACAGTCAAATTATTCAGAATAAAGATAGGAGAAAAGCTGGCAGAGGTCCAAACAGAATACAAAAATAAAACCGAACCCTGTAGCTCTAAAACCGAAATTACCGTAGCCTATTCTCTACACTCCTCCTTCACATTTACTCACAAAGAATCGGCAAGGCTGGGCAACTTCACAGAAGATCCCATCTTGGAACACTGGTGCTGGAAAAGGAACTGGATTCCCTGCTCTTGGAAGGGGAACAAGTTGCAAGAAGCTTGCTGTTGTTGGCACCTGTCAGCTCAGCTTTTTAAAGGCTCTTTCCCTGCTTATTATAAGAGATGGGGATGTGTGGTGTTTGCCCTCCTAGGTGGGTCATAAGGAAAGGGTTAAATGAGTGTGACGTGATTGGCCAGTGGGAACCCAAGGGGAGGAGTTAGAGTTGGAGTTGTTGGGAAGTCAGCTGGGAGTTGGAGAAGGAAGAGGGAGGATAAGTCTGTGGGTTGGTCTAATTTTGATGTGAGAGAGTGAGAGAAACTGTTAGGAGGAGTCAGATAGACAGTTGGGATAATCAGTTAGAAGTTATTAGGAAGGTATAGGCCGGTAAAGAAACTAAGATTAAGAAACTGACAAGAAAAATTACCTGAAACCGTAACCTTGTTAATGCTTATAAAATAAACTTGCTTATTTGATTTAATGTTAACAACTGTCTGGATTCCGTGTGTACCTGAGAGAAACGGGTTGGTGGCAGCGGGGAAGCAATCACAGTGGTGGCACAGGGATCAATAGACCGTCAAACGTCTGGGGACCCTGTGTGATCGCCACAGGGAGCCTTGGTTCTTTTTCATCACATTCCTCAGGTAGGCCCTTTAAGTGACCTCTTTGCAGAAGCAGCTTGGCAGGTGGCAGATGCCAAGTTGACCTGGGGAAATGGCGGGCTGCCAGAGGGCACCAGAAAATGGGAATGAGGACTCTGAAGGGGAGGAGGAGTCTGTGCATAAGAGGCTGCTTGAGGAAGTCTCCTTCCTTTCCCCCAGATGTGCTGAGACTTGACGAGGCAGGAAACCCTTCTCAGACAGTGGAGGATGAGGAAGAATTAGAGGCCAAGCCCTCTTGTGACAGAGCAGACCTCCTCTGAGGAGAAGGTGCATCCATCAATCTCTTCCATGGAGACCCAAGGTATCAAGAGAAGGGAGATTTGTTCCCTTTGAAGAAGGGCCTGCCTCAGGCTGTGAATGATCACAGGGATAGTGATAGGGAATCTCCTACACTACTCCATGCCTCTGAATACCCTTTGTTTAAAGAACAGTACCGTTGGTCTTTAAGTCCTGCTTGCAGGTTTCCCATAGGCCCCTGGGTGCCCATTGCCAGAAACAGAATACTGCATTAGACAGGCCTTCAGTCTGATCCAGCAGGGGTCTCCTTATGTTCTTACTTTAGATTTCGTTTTATTTTGAAAGTCATTTTCTTTTAAATCTGTATTGAAGTTATTTGTTTGCTAGTTAAAAACAACAACAACCATGAATGAGTTAATGATTAGAAGCCCCCCAAAACACATAGAACCTGTCCCAATTCTGGTTGTATCTTGTGAAAGGATCATTTCTAAAATATGCCACAGTGTATGCAAGGTTTAGGAATACCACTGAAGCAGGCACTGGGTTTTGTTATTGCAAAGTAAGTAACCCCCATCTCTTGCCACAGAGCACAAGGGCATCAATTGAATCCCACCTGATTACACATTTAGATAATTTGCTTTCTAAAATGACATTGAAATTTATATTGTTTTGAACTTCAAGTTTTGGAATTTCATTGTCTTTTCCAAAAATTTATTTCTGCTGTAGCTGCAAGATGTTCACAAAACGGTGGTATGTAGATAGAAGAGCGCTTGCAGAATGAGCAGTGTTTTTGAAGCTCACCATTGAAAATGTGTGCTCCTAACTTCCTCAGCACAGTGATGCCACTCAATTGTGCTTTGAGACAGTAGTAATGTTGGCTGCTGCTCACTGCTGTACACCCACATTCATTCCTAAGTGTTCGCTTCCAGACCTGTTTAAATATGGTAGCGTTGTAGGGTGTACTGGTTGCTACATGTGCAACCATTTCTGATGATCTGCTAGCAAAATACAGTGTTTGTTCCTGGAATTTCCCCCCTACCATCTAGAAAAATTACAGGGCATAAAAAATGAAAAATGAAAATGAGAGTCATTTCCCCTATTACTGTGCTTTGTTAATAGAGCACATAAGAAATAATATTTCAAATTCAGGTATTTCTCAGGCAAGTTTTTACTCTGCCTAACCTTTCTCAAGGGGAAAAAACCACCATGAGGGAAGAATCTTTAACTTATGCAGGAATAAATACAAGAACCATTGAGCCCAATAAGCTTTAAAAAACAAAAACAAAAAACCACCAGTTCCACAGCCCAGTATATAATGTTTTAGACGGTCCCCCTACCACTCACCTTGTGATTTCCCTGTGTTCTAGGGATTCAGCCAAGAGACAGAATGACTCAGACATTTGACTCATCCCCGCTGATCAGCACTATCCTCAGAATCACTTGCTGTGCTAGATGAGATCAGGAAGAACATTTACTTTGCTTCATTATCATAAAAAAACAAGGTGGATCCCAAGGTATGTCTTGCAGTTGATGAATCCGTGTGCATTGTACCAAAATCTTCGACTAGAATCACCAGGCTCCTTTGTCTTTTATTTTGTGGGCTGGAGAAGCACGTGCTTCAGTTTGAAGGAAACAGAACTTCGTCCATCGAGCGATCAGCCAAGGTTCCCCAGATTGCTCCAAACTTAAAAGAAAAGTGATGATGTGCACATAGCTGGCTATTTAAGGGATAATCAAGTAACTGGAAACACACAACACTTGCTCTTTTAATTTACATGCGTAGCACTCAAATATGCGGCCCACCTAAAACTTCCCACCCAGTAATATTTTTTCACACACCCTGTTCCAAATACCTGCACAATTATTTTGAAGTATTGATTTATTTCCCCTCTTATCTCTTACATCATTTTTGTTTGTTTGTTATTTTGATTTTGATTTTTGTATTTTTAGATTGTAAACTGCCCTGTGATCTTCGGATGAAGGGCGGAATAGAAATTAATTAAATAATAATAATAATAATAATAATAATAATAATAATAATAATAATAATAATAATAAGGCTATCGAAGCTATAAAAAGCCACTTAGCATAGCCATCTAAATTAGAAAACTCAGGTAAAGAAGAAAAATAAAGATGAACAGCAAAAGCTAAAATACAAAACCAGTAAAGAGCATCCAAATCATTCAGCATTCTATATTTAAAATACAAACTTTGTTTTCATCACTCTCCCGAAGGCTAGCAGGAGAGGATCTCAGTGAGCTTTTCTGGACAGGAAATACCACAACAAGAGTGCTACCATTGAAAAGGCCCTGCTTCTCTGGCCATTCTTCAGTGGCTCAAGGTACCAAGAGTACCACCTGGTATTACTCCTAAGAACACTTGCAGTTCCAATGTAGAAATCCAGGGGGGAAAGCTTTGGATTCAATCAGAAGTTGTGTTATAAAGGATTTTATAAAGGGCCTTTTTGCCCTTTGGAACACCCTCCCATCAGATGTCAAGGAAATAAACAACTACCTGACTTTTAGAAAACATATGAAGGCAGCCCTGTTGAGGGAAGTTTTTTATGTTTGATGGCACAGAGTGTTTTAATTTGTTGGAAGGTAGTCAGATGGGCGGCATATACATTTTTTAATACTATTATTATTATTATAGATTACTTCTTGTCAAGTAGGATCTGCTTTTTTCATACTCCTGTAGTATCCATAAAGATCCTGTAGTAATGCCATAAAGCTAGTTTCGGAGTAGTGCATTTTTAACATCAACGGAGCCTGGTTTCTCAAAACCCTTTACTTGATGTCAGGAGGAAAATTGGGCTGTGAAAGAGAAAAATGACACTCATGTTCAGACTTCAGTTCTTTCAGTGAACATAACATCTTGGGGGATAGCTCAAGTTGGAAGAGCATGAGACTCAATCTCAGGGTTGAGTTTTTGAGCCCCACATTGGGTTAAAAATTCCTGCATTGCAGGAGGTTGAACTAGATGGCGCTCATGGTCCCTTCCAACTCTACAATTCTGTGGTTCTATATGTATTATGGGTAATCAAAGCCAACCAAGAGAAGCTGGACTAGTTACTGGAGGTGGGGCTTAAATCAAAACCCTTTGTTTTTGTTTGGGAAAAATATTGACACCAATGGTCTTCCCAATTTCCATCGCCATTTGTTATATGGATGGCCACTCTTGTCACTTCTTGTAGCCACGTTACAGTTCTACAGATTCTGGTAATGCCTTCCTGTTTGTTTGTAAATCTTCTTTACTCCAGTTTGAATAGGTTGCTGATCTGAAATATTGACAGTATGAAATAAAAATTACCTTGCTCTCTTATGACTCATTGTTAGGTACAGGGTAGGTAAATGACTAACGTGACTCACACCAAAGTACTGCAGAGGCATAATCCGTCTTGCTGAAGTGAATAAAGCTTGCACAGCTTTGAGCATAAGCAATTCAGTGTGAAATCTCACTATGCATCCCTGTTGGTGGCACAACTACTGTTCTTTTTAACTTCTTGGGGTGGGGAGAGGACACAGAATCATAGTGTTAGAAGGGGCCTCAAAGGTCATCTGGTCCTACCAGCTGCCAATGCAGAAAATATGACCTTGAGAGGTGGCCATCCAGCCAGGTCCTCAGGCTGACAATACCAATGAATAAAACAAGGCACCAAAAACACAGTGAGACACTATTTTATTTTTAATTTAACAAAAAAATTGTCAGCTTTTCTAGCTGAGTGTGTCACATTTTGGTCTGAAGTTGTAAAGCTTATCAAATGCCAAAAAATTAACAAGTGTCTAAATTTGAGCCTTCCTTCGAGTGTGAGGTCCTGAACCAAATGACTGTCCTGATACACACACACACACCACCCAATTGGCCCTGCTTAAAAACCTCTAATGGAGGAGACCCCAAAACTGTGTGAAGCCGTCTATTTGACTTTTGAATAGCTTGGCCCATCAGGTAATCATAATGTAAGAAGACCTTTCTTTTTTAATGTCAGTATTATTGTAGGTGCATTCTTAACCACAATTATTATTGAACATGGCACGGCAAGTGGGAAGGATGGGGAGGGTGACATCTCTTGGATGCAATGAACAGTTAATTGTGTTACATACACATGGTCAATTCTTCAGTCCTACTTTAAGGAGTCAACATTTTTTTCTGGTAGAAAGCCAGTAGTCAGCTATTATATATTGTCCTTACTGAGTCATGTGGGGATAAACATTTAACTTTATTTATAGCAACATGTGAAATTGTGAACATGGTGACTTGCTTTCCATTACCTTTCATAAATGATCGTGTCGAGTGTGTGAAGGGGGGCAGTTATATCTAAGAGGCTCTTTGCGTTGGTCATGAGAATAGTTATCTGAACATTAATGTTTGTTCTATTAATGCGATCCATTATTTTAATGGGTCCAACTTGCTCAGGGGAAAGTGCTGGCACGGTAAAGCTATTGCGTGGAAGCTAGCCAAAATGTTTCTTCTTGTCACAAGGCCTGCCTTTTAAAAGCTGAGTCTGTGCTACAGAAATCCAGAAGCCACTGCTTCTGAAATTCTGCTTACAAAACGAGGGGAAATACCAAGGGAAAGGATAGCATAATGCCCCCCTCGGTTCTTACCTTTTGCCACCAGATTCTTCATAGGAATTAATGGACTCATCGGTTGTTTCCTCTCACAGTGCTTATGTAGCTGAGCAGCTCAACCTGTTCTAGCCCCCAGTCCATTTCACCTTTTTGTAGAGGCTTCTTGTTTATCCAGGACAGGAGCCTGGTTTTTTCAAATCCCGACTGAACATAATAAAAAGCTTTCATGTTGTGTTTTGGAGGAAATAGTGTAGTAAGGAACATTCCAAGTTCTTGTGCCCTCTCTCTGCTATGGCTGCCTTCCAAGAAGCTGTTAAGTTGGACATATGGCATCTTTCAGATATGTTTAATAGTTATTGTTCTGAATGAACTAGACCTGGAGGCTTTTGCGGAAGCAAGGACATTTTGCAGATTAATAGAGACGTATACATAAAAATGTCTGCTGCTTCTGTTCTTTCTCTTCTCAGTGAGGGGGTGGAGGGTGGGGTGGGGTTAAGCATGAACATGTACTCTGTTTAACAGTGGAATCTCTCTCCGTTTCCCTCTCCTTGGAGGCTCTGCAGGCTGCAAGTGACTTTAAAAAATAAATCCTGTGTCTGTGCTACCCAGCTGCTTAAAATAACAAATATAATAAGCAAAGCAAAAAGTTACCATACTGACTAATGGCCAGGCCAATCTACAAATAAATATTTATTTAGAATATACTTTAAAAAACCTTTAAAAAAACACTTAAGGAGGTCTAAGCTGTGTACAATAAAATTGTAGGTAACTCACAGCTAAAATCCACAATATAATTTTTAAAAAATGCCACAAAACCATCAAGAGATAAAATATGTAAAAAAAACAACCTGTATAAAAACAAATATAGGTAATTGAATAATTGCTGTGTTGTTTTGCCAAAACAAAGCTTTCAGCAGGCCTGTAAGAACACAGGTGCTGCCACATTAACTGAACAGCTCCCCACAAGTGAGGGAAGGACCTCAGGTAGCATTTGCAAAAGTGTAAATAAGCATGTATGTGGCAAGACACCCTTCAGTAAATTGGACCTGCAAAGTATTTACAAGTTTTTAAAAAAGAAGAGGAAAGAATCCTATTATAAGTGTGGACAACTTGATACAGTAGTTCAAAAGGCATCGTTTTAGGCTGTACCAACAGCATCTGTAATCACGTATAATATCTTAAACTGTACAACTACGAAAGTAGGTCAGCATTATTTTCTTCACGGCTGTAGGAACAAGCTTCTTGTTAGTTTACTCTCTCAGCCATGACTACACCACACCCACTCTCAACTAAAGCACTTATATAATACAACACTTCATTTCTATTGCCTCAGTAATCTTTTCAACAGCCATGTAAAAGGCAGAGCAAGCATTATTTGCCCTATATTGGAAGGTGAAATACAAATAAAAGTGTAATGGATAGGGTAGTGGTTCATTTAGGGCCAAACTAGTTACCTCCATGTTGACTAAATGGATGTTCACCTGTTACAATGGGTTACACTTAAAAGGGCATGTGGGGAATGCAGTGAATGTCCGCTTCCTCATCTCGCATTCTGTTGCTTTGGTGTGTGTTTTTCCCTTCCATCCTGTGTCTGCTACTAAAAGGCTGCCTTCAAGGGTCTCCTTCCCTGCATGCCTTTAGTGCAGTGGTGTCCAAACTTTTTTCAAAGAGGGCCAGATTTGATGAAGTGAAGGGCTGTGAGGGCCGACCAAAGGGCTGAGTTTTTGAGGGGTTTTTTTTTAGGATTTTACCCCAGGAAATAAACTGCCACAGGGGCCAGATTAAGCCGACCGGCGGGCTAGAAACTTACATTCTGTAATGCATCAGTGCTCTAGGCGCCACTAGGTAGCGTAGGTAAAGTTGCCTTAAGGCTTTTGCCAGAGCTTCAGAATGGAGTGACTCACACAGGTTGCACTTTCTTAGGGTTTTGTGTACATGCATCTTCTCCACTGTCCTCCTTTGAGCCAACAAGAATTCCAGACTCATGGAATACTCTGTGCTCTGGACGACTGTTGTGTGGCCTTATGTACAAGTTGGAGGGCAAGTACTAATGAGATGGTGGAGTGAAAAAGTGGCTTGAAAGCCTTTTTTTAAAAAAAGAAATTGGGTGAGCTTGATGTACAGAAGTTTTTGCTAGGCTATAACTGCTCCCACAGGGAAAATTATAGTTTTTCTCCCTCTTTCACTAGAACTTGTGGACACCCAGTGAAGATAACTGTTGGAAGATTTAAGACAGTCAAACTATGGAACTTGCTCCCTCCGGAGGCAGTGATGACCATCAACTTGGATGGCGTCAAAAGAGGATTGACAAATTCATGGAGGAGGGGGCTGTCAATGGCTACTACCTCTGCAATTGGAGGCAGCAATGCTTCTGAACAGCAGTTACTGGAAGCCATGGGAGGAGAGAGGTCTCTTGCGTCATCTCCCTGGTTTCCCACAGGCATCTGGTTGGCCACTGTGTGAACAGGATGCCGGACTAGATGAGCCATTGGCCTGATCCAGCAGGCCATTCTTACACTCTTATCCCATTCACCACACATGAGAATATGGTGGAGCACCTTCTACTCATTCTCCATCACCTGCCCTCAAAAACCATCTCTCTCAATATCCTTCTACACCATTGAAGGATTTTTAAGATGGACACCAGGCATTTAAAAAAAAAAACAACACAATGCAGGGAATGATTTGGGCATTTGAGTCAGGAAAGCGTGGAACAGAAACATTACTTCTCATGATATTTCCATGCCTCTGGCCCCAAGGCCTCACACTTTGAACTGTTGGCACTAGGTGTGTCTTCAGTAGCGCCTTTCTGCACAAATAAGGTATGGATGGGGTTGCAGAGTCATGCCTAATTTTGGCTTAAGGTTGGGAGTCCAACCACTAGGAAAATGCAGATGAAATTGTTGAAGTAATGAGGTGAAAAATAAAAACATTTCCATTCTGGCCAACTGTTCGCCTAAACAGTGCCTTCGCCCTGAAGGGAAAAAAGAAAGAAAGGAAAATAGTATTTTAAAAGGAAATAGCTGTGGGTTTTTTGTCGTTTATCAAAAAGTACAGGTGCCATTATGATAAGAAAGTACTGCATCTCTTAAAAATCAAATCCTATTCTGGTAAGCCATTAATTAACCCATTCTAAAATTAAGGCAGCGAAAGAGGGACAACTTAGAATTTGGAAAAACATGGTTCTCAAGTTACTTTACTACCAATCTGTTAAAAACCTGATGGCATTTAATTCTTTTGAACATATGATTTTCATAAACCAGTTCTGCATAAACTACATATAAGCCCAAGTATGAGGAAACTAATGGCTGATGTCCAAACATTCCAGAGAGCAGTTTTTTCCTGTTAAGAACACACTGTCCTACCAGCACAGTGCAAGATTCACATGTTATTTCCCTCTCAGATAAGCAGGATAGTGAAATCTTTAGAGCCTGATAAGGCTGCTGTTGCCAAGATTCCACTAGCCTATACCATTTTTAAAAATCTTTCTAAACTGGAAGTGGGTTGTTTCATGTACAGTAATCAGACAAGAACTGTTACGACACTCAGTTAAGTCTGAGTCTAAGCTCACGATTTCGCTGCCTTCGTTTCATTACAACCTTTGTATTAAAACAGTTGGTTTAGTTGATGATTAACAACTGAAGTTTAAAATGAATTAGTTTATGAAGTCAAAGCCTTTGGAATATTTGGTTGGTAGATATAGCATGCTAACCATTTTGCGTCTAGTCACAAACTTGTTGCTTCTAGATTTTTGGTTAAGTACGTACACTTACCTAGTGAAAATGGAATGAATGCTTCTTTCTTGACAAATTGTCCAGAGCTGTCCAAAAACCTCTCAGGACAAAACATTTCAGGGTTACTCCAGTACTTTTCATCAAAGTGTACAGAGTAGAGATTTGTAATGACTGTAGTGCCTTGAGGGATAGAATAGCCACGTACAACTGTATCCTTAGAAGTCGCATGGAAAATACCTAGTGGAGCTACGTTACAGAATCTTAAAATTTCATGCAGTACTGCCTCAGTGTATGGCATTTTACACTTTTCTTCTAGGCAAGGTGTTTTGTTCGGCCCAATAATTAAATCGATTTCTTTATGAACTTGCCCTGTTGGAGAAAAAGCTTTTAGTTTATTGAGTAACTGTTTGGCAAAAATAAGTAGACACATTCATTCTACATTTAACTATGAAACCTTTAAATATATTTGTAGACCCACTGATTTTGTGTACATTAGCCACATCCACTAGTCATGGAGAATCCTGGAAATTGTAGTTTGTTAAGGGTGCTGTGAACTGTAGGTCTGTGAGGGGTAACTACAATTTTCAGGATTCTTTGGGGGGAAATCATGACTGTTGAAGTGGTATAAGCATACTTTATGGTGTCAGGTGTGACCTTTGAACCAAATACAGTCGTACCTTGGATCCTGAATGCCCTGGAACTCGGATGTTTTTGCTCCCGAACATCACAAATGTGATTATTCCAGTTTTGGAACGTTCTTTTGGAACCTGAATGTCTGACAGGGCTTTCGTGGCTTCTGATTGGCTTTGGTTTTTGAATGTTTTGGAAGTCGAACAGATTTCTGGAACGGATTCCGTTTGACTTCCAAGGTACGACTGTACTCCAATACAGTCAGCTGAATAGATGATGCAGCATTGTTTTGTCAGTTTCCCTCCCCTACTTTCCCTGTTAAAATCTACTCTGGAGTCTTGCGGAATACTCTAGAATAGCATGGAGTCAGTAACTGGGAAGGATAAGTTGGGAAATAGGCCCCTTTTCCACCAGCAGACAGATCCTGAACAAACTCTGCTCAAAGGATATAACTTCCAGTGGGACCAAACTCTAGTTTCAACCTAATGTATTCAGATTGGGTAAAGATTTAACAAGTGCTGTTAATACCCTGCTTGGAATGCACATTCTTAATCATAAAAACAAAACACATCACAGCATATGGCATAACTTACCTTGAATATTAGGATAAAGAGCCATGAACAACACTGCCCATCTTAGAACATTTGTTGTAGTTTCTGTTCCAGCAATTATTATTTCTCCAGCAGAGAAAATTAAGTTTTCTGTTGTAAATGTAGACTCGGGGTCATTTTTATTTTTGTCCATCTCATCAAAATATGCATCTATAAAATGCCTTGGTGACTGAGGTTTCCTATTTTGTGAGAAACGCTCAATAAGGTGGAGTAGAAAAGTATAGACTTCAGATGCATTTTTAAAGAGTTGCTGATGCTTTCCAAAGGGCAAGGCACCGATCCATGGAAAAGCATTGTACAAAAATGCAGAAGAACTAGCTGCTAGTTCAATGTTTTCACTAAATATGTCCATCATATGCTGAAATTCAGTGTCTTCATATGTAAACCGTTCTCCAAAAAGAATCAAGTTAGTAATATTTGAAACTGCATTTGTTATCAAGTATTTCAGATCAAAAGGCTTGCCCTTATAGGTATCAATGGCCTCAAGGAAAATGACTGATTCTTCTGATATTTTGCTTTCGAAGGACTTTTGACCATATCCAAAAATACGGAAGCTTGTTACAGCCAGCTTGCGATGCTCTGTCCAACCTCTGCCATAACTTGAGTTCAATAAACCTGAAAGATACGAGCGTCAATATGCTTAACCCAGGATCTTACTTCCTCTTTCATCCATATGATCTTTTTATGATCTGCAGCTACACACACAGTTACACACATGTACAAACAAAAACGGTATCCTAAATTCATCACAGTGAATTAGTTTTACTGTTATCTTTCTAGAGTTAATGACTTCAGAATTATGTCCTATGTTTTAAGTGCATGCAACATTATACCTACGCAAAATGCAACCTGTTTATAGCACTTTGGGAACTGCATGCGTAAAAATGTTCTTTTTAATGCCAATTTCCACTTCCCTGAAGTTTCAAGGTAGCCTTTTCCTAAGCCAGTTTCCTTGTAAAGTGTATACTGGTGATTTATGTAATAGATGCTTATTTTCAAATACAAAAGGACAAGTGGGGGGGGGGAGAGGCTTATTTACAGATGCTTATTTACAAATACAAAAAGTCAAGTGGGGCGGGGGGAAGGCAGGCACCAACACAGGTAGTGCTAGGCAAAGATATAAAGATCAACCAACTATTTCTGTACATCCATGATTTTGTGGGGGGGGGGGAGAAGAGTGTTTCTTAACAGCAAACCAGGAACCTTCTCACCTGTCCCACAAGGTAAACAGCTTTTGAAACAGAGTGTGAAGTAGACAAGCAGCTTGAGTTAGAGTGACAAAACTTGTTTAAATACATTTTTAATTTAGATTATGCTTGAGGAACTGAATTGCTGTAAAATTACAGAAGACAGATAAATAGATTTACATGCAATTTTTAAAATCTTCCAAACCCTTTTTTTAAAAAAAATTTTAATTTATATATATTTTTTATTAATAGGGTTGGCTAAAACTTATGTATCCCTTAGAGTGCAGTTAGAACTTGATGCAGGACTAGTGATTAAGTTGCCTGCTAGCTGGATAGCTCAGTTGGTTAGAGTGCGGTGCTAACAATGCCAAGGTTGCAGGTTCGATTCTCATAAGAGACAGCTGCATATTCCTGCATTGCAGGGGTTTGGAGTAGATGATCCTCAGGGTCCCTTCCAACTCTGATTGTAAATAAGGTTTTACAAGGACACATTAATTCTCCAATGCTCTCATGCCCAAAAGAAACGAAAGCACTTAGTAATTTGGGGTGCTTTTCATTTTAGTGTCCAAGATATATTTCATTTTTACCTTTTAAAGGGTATGTTTTCAGCTCTTAACACTGTCTACAGCACTGAACATGTACAAGCAATGATTTCCAAACACAACTGCCGTAACTGCATGCTACCACATTTGTCATCAGAGTACAGTGGTACCTCTAGTTGCGGACTTAATCCATTTCAGGGTGCCATTTGCACCCCGAAAAGTCCACAACTAAAGCGCCTCTTCCGTGCATGTGCGATTGAGTGTTTCTGCGCATTATGCGAAGTGCGCAGATCATTTCTGTGCATGTGGCGAACCCGGAAGTAAACACTTCCAGGTTTGCCACGTTCGTAAGCTGAAAGTCCATAACAAGAGCGAAACACAACTAGAGGTACCACTGTATTACTTAGCTATGTATCTTGATCTCCCAATCTGGTTTGCAGAGTACACTAAACGTGCAAATACATGTAAACAAAGTGTCATAAGCTAATAAGCAGTCTTAGGAAGATACAATTCTAAGTGGAGGAGTGTCATGGAAGAGAACACTTCCTATTGGTTTTTCTGCTCAATGTCACCTGTGTTTTCCCACATGGGGTTCTGGATGCCAATTTACTAGGGTGCCACACAAATTTGAGCCCACCCATTTTGATATTACTAGCTTAAGTCAACTGCAAGTCACTGTTGCATAAACATTAGAGAATAGGTTTTTAATTCATGAAAGGCATTTATAAAAGGTATTAAATGCAATTCAGCAGTATCTTTTAAAGAACATTTAAGGAATGTACAAATGAAAAATGAAAGAAAAAACAACCCATGAGATTATCAATGTGTTCCAAATTCTGCAAGCAGTGAGTAGGGGCAGGAAGGGACAAGTCTAGGGCACAAGTTGAGCACTTTTATAAAGTCCAGTCAATTTAAATGAAACAGTTTAGCATATTCTTACATTTTTTCCATGTTTTCTACTAGATTGTGGCAGATTTAGCTTTCTGTTATACTGCTGCGGGGGGGGGGGCATGTCTTTGTTCTGTGAACTGCCCTGAAACCTCCGGGTATAGGGCAGTATTCAATAAATATTAATAATAAAAACAGGTGCTGAACCACTGTAGTAAGGGTTCCTAACCAATGGCAACCTGCTAGTTCTACAATGGATCTCTCACAACGATAAAAGCAAAGGCAGCAAAGCTACAGTTAAAAAGGAATTGTGCATTAAACATACCTTCGTGAAATACACAAATACCAAAATGTTGCAGCGCTTCCTATGTGTGCATTAACCTTGGCACACGAATGAATGGGCGTTACTCAAGTGCCTCAGGCCACCCCCTTGACTCTTCCAGTTGTTCCTCCCCACATTTGATTGTCATGAGTAGTACTGTGTAAGAGAAAGGGACTGCAGGAGGGTTATTGTTGCTGCCTCCATTGCACTCTTGCTGTAATGTTTACTGAAAGAACCTATGAGGTGGGTAGAGTTGGGGCCGGGGACGGGCTTCAAGGGATGGAATGATCAGAAATATAGCCTGCCTAAGTATGAAGCCATCTTATTCTTCCTGGCTAAAGGACAACATTTCCAACAGTGCACATCAACAGCCAGCTTCAAGTTTGATTTCCCAATGTTGCCCTTTGGACAGAGCTTGAGGAATTTTGCAGACCAAGTCAGAAAGTACATACAAATGAAAAATGCTCTCAGGGTTGTTTCTTTAAAGTTAGTAAGAAGACCGAATTGCAGGCACCTTTTTAAAAAGCATATACCCAATACACTAATAAGTCTCTATTAAAACAACAACAACAACAACAACAACAACAACAACAACAACAACAACACAACCACCACCACGTACCTCCCATTTTTGTCAGCTTCTTGAACAAAGGAAGAGATGGCCTGTCTGCAAAAATCTCACTCTGCTGAACAAGGCATTCTTTTACTGCATCATAGCCATTCAGGACAATAGTTGATATCCCTCCAAGATCAAGGCTAAATACCTTTAAAAAAAAATTACATGTCACTTTCAAGAATTGGGGTGGGGGGTGGGCAGAGAGAGAAATACTAGTTTCTTTTTCTTTAGAAATGTTCGTTTGGTCCATGGGCAGCACAACAGGTATGCTTCTAACACCACATGATGCTCACAAATATGCTACATGTGCTATGCAGAAAGATTACAGTTGCATAACAATATCGCAGTTTGCCTTCATTCACAGATGGTTATATGTCAAAATACATCTCTGGAACTATCATACAACATCAATAATATATCTTTCCAGTCCAACATGTTGGCTAGGCTTACTGTCAGACACATGAGCTTCCTACATATTGCTTCACTTTGCAGGAGGAATATTGTCTGCATCATTCTTAAAGTGAATGCATTACCTGTCACAAGAGATAAACATAAATTGGCAATATGTTTCTGTGGCAGCAGGAATGACACGTCACGAACAAAGTGTCCCTGAGCAGAAGATGAAAAAAACTCTGCAGTAAGAGGCATGCTTCTGTTAAGATTACGCAACAGGTGCCTCACTATCTTTAGAAGACATCCAAACTAGAAAACAGTTGTTTAATTTAAGCTATACAGTGGTACCTCTGCTTACAAACTTAATTCGTTCTAGAGGTCTGTTCTTAAGCCGAAACTGCTCGTAACATGAGGCGTGCTTCTGCTAATGGTGCTTCCCGCTGCTGCCACGCGATTACCGCTCACATCCAAGGGCAAAGTTCGCAACAAGGGGCATCTACTTCCGGGTTAGCGGAGCTCGTAACCAGCAGCGTTCGCAAGGAGGACAGTACGTAACACAAGGTTCCACTGTAGTGAGCGAGCAAGGGTCTGAAACCACATTTTTATCCAGACTTCCTTTCACCAACCAGAGTTTAAAGCTGTTTTGTAAATAAGTTCAGAAATTACTAGCATGCACACCTAGTCCACGTTTCCATACTAGCTACTTTAAACAAAATTCTTCTACAAGCAGGGAGGACAGGTTGATCCTTGCTCCTTCCTCCATTGCTAGCAGTAGACTGGGCATAGGCAAACTCGGCCCTCCCGATGTTTTGGGCCTACAAGTCCCACAATCCCTAGCTAACAGGACCAGTGGTCAGGGATGATGGGAATTGTAGTCCCAAAACATCTGGAGGGCTGAGTTTGCCTATGCCTGCAGTAGACTATTGGAGGAGGCATGGAGAAATCTGTCCTGCCTCTGCCAGACTTAGAATCATAAAATCACAGATCTAGAGTAAGAAGGGACCACCAGGGTCATCTAGTCCAACCTGCTGCAGTGCAGGAATCTTTTGTCCAACGTGAGGCTCAAACCCATGACCCTGAGATTAAGAGTGAGCCAAACCTCTTGCTTGCATGGAATTCCTGCTCACTTAAGGTTACCAGGCAAGTTGTTGTTTTTTTATCATATTTATTAAAGTTTCCAATAATATAGAAATATAACAGAAAAGAAAAGATAGAATATATTTAAAGCCTTACATTCGTTACCTTCTTTCTAGGACTCCCTCCTCCCCCTCCCGACTATATTCCCCTTTCATTAATTTGGTTCCACAAGCTCTCACTCCCAGTTTAAAACTTAATATGTTTAACCCATTAACCAATTTAAATTATACAATCTTACCATCATCCCTCATCGTTAACAGAAAAAGAAAAAAATATTTTCCCCCAAGATCCACCCCAATTTCCTTCCACGAATTCCCTTTTTTAAACATGTCAAATCAAAATACCATAATATACAAAAGTTATATAAAGAAATAGAAGATAAAAAATATAAGAAGGTTCAAAAAGATGGTTACATAGCCTTTGGATTCCAAAACTCCCCCCTCCCTTCCCCGGTTTGAATTCCCCATGCCCATCAGTCTATATGTTGTCAGCCTGGAGGTCTCAAGTCCATGGCCAGATTTTTTCCCATTCCACCTTGCCGGTTTTCTTTTAATTTATTTATTTTAGTGATGTTTAACTTCAAAAATCCAGTCTAATAGAGGCCTTTAATTTCCTTGGTCTTTGCTGCTCCTCCCATTGTTCTTTCCGTGTCGTAGTTAGTCCTTTGTTCTTTTTATTCCTTACTTTCTCAGGTTTCTTGTCTTGTTCAGCTGCTAAAACGTTCTTATTCCGAGATCTGGTATCTCTACAGAGGTTTGTTGTTCAGGAACAAAAACTTACGTCCAGTCCCTTCCTTTCTTCAATAGAAAATTCTATTGTCTCCTTTTAATGTAAACACCTCTGTAGACAAAATACTATTTCAGTTTTGCAGCTTTCCCAGAAGATAAGTCCTGTGCGAATCCCAGAGTGATTTTCCACGTACGACCACTTGTAATGTCCCGAAACCCCTCTAGGGGGATTGTAGTAACTTTGTATCCTCTAATCCAAAAGTCAAATTGTTGTTCCTTATTTTCCGACAGTTTATATCCATATTGTGTCAAATTGTAACAGAATTAGCCAGCAAAATCCTTGTAACAAAGTCCTCTTTATATTCTCCAGCTTTGACAGCTACTTTGACAGCTGTCAAAGTCTCCGTCTCTCTTCGCCAGGCTCTACGAATCGCCCCGGTTCCCAGGGGGGGTTGCATTTTCCCTCTCACCCTCCACTCTTCTCCTCCAGCACAGTTCTTGTAATTTCCCATCGTGGAATTAATGATTTTTATCAGCAATAAACTTCTCTTTCGATCTTGGTTACCCAGTCCTTGTTTTCGAATGTTTACAATCGGGGGGGGGGGGACTGACTTCCTTTTTAGATCGCCCCCGCTCGTGCCGAATCCGAAAAAAAATTCTTTTTTTCTCCTTTTGTACCCGGTTTCCCAATTACTCACGGGTTGTTGTTGATAGTCCGAATTTCCAATGGAAGAAGTCAGCGCTCTCCGTCGAATGGCATGCGGCTGCGCTCGGCAGGGGAAGCAGTGGACTCAAAGCACCACGCCACTCCCCGGCACCCGATCCGAAGCCTTTAAAAAGGCTCCTTCACGAGTCGGGAGGGCGCTAGCGGTGCCAGCCGAGTCCCCATGTCCACGGGCTCCGTGCCCATGGTTTTTAAGGGTCCCCGCGTCGCCGGCGCGGTAGGACCCAGCCCCTGCTGAGCAGACTCCCTCCGGAGCTCGGAGGGAGTCCGCCATTCGGCGATGGCGCCAACCCGGAAGTCAGGTTACCAGGCAAGTTGTTAAATACTTGGCTGGTCCAGACAAGCCACATTTAAGACGCCACAGGGAACTGTGGTTAGTTCTGTGGTATGTGAAGGAGAAGGCTTATGCAGGCTTATTCACATAGTGGGAAACCATGGTTTAATTGTATACCATACAAGAAAGTATATTTTATCATTTTTCTGTACTGATCAAATAGCTGAATATGGAATCATTATTTTTGCAGTTAATAAAAAATTGCATAAAGCTTAAAATTCTGATTTCGGTTTCCAGTTTTTGTCAGCAAATGTTCCTTTTCATAAGCTAAAGGAAAGTGTTTCTATTTGTGACTCATTATGATTGATATGATCACTAAACAAACAAACAAACAAACAACTAAGGGAAACTTTTAAGGAGAAATGTCCTAGTGGTCACTCCTTTTCTTGTTCCTATGAGTAATGATATTTTTTCACAAGAAACTCAAGGCACTGCGACTGTCCTCTTTGCATCCCTGCAGTAGAAAACATCCTGTATTCCAAAGAGTATTAAAAAAACATGTCCTTTCTTTACAGCAATTGGCAACAAGCCTGTAGGATAGTAAACTGTCAACATTCCAACTGAGTTTATGCTTCTAGCAGCTGTTGATACATTTTGATTTGTTGTAAATGTTTTTAATCAAGATTTTCTAGCTGTCCCGGAGAGAATTTTTAAAGACGAAAAGGTGGGAGGTTATTGGTTGTCTCCAAAGCAGCATCAGTGGAGTTTTCCAACCTCTGAAGCTGATTTTGAGGGCATGCAGGGTGTTGCCAGGAAAAGGAGGAGAAAGTTCCATTCATGGAGCAGGAGTGTTGGGTGCTATTCTGTATATAGACCAGCATGTCATCACTATGCAGCAGCAGACAACTAAAGTAACAACTTTGCCATTTCTTGTGAAAGTATATTTAACTCTGAGTTGTGGCTGTGCTGGTACTCCGCTCGATAAATAAGAAAGGCAAACTGGCTTAAGTCCCCTAACATCAGGAACGTATGTTAAGAGTCCTCATTGGCTGCAGCTTCATGGTGTATGTTGGCGATGTGCTTAGTAATCTGGATGGCGTGCAGGATAAGGCTTAAATTGAGAGTGCCCCAAGTTCAGTGTTACCCCGCAAAGGGAAGACATGTTCATTTTACTGATGACTTCCTTCCCCTATTCTATAACAGTTTTTTAAAACTTGCCACATTCTCTTAGAAATTTAAATAAGAAAGCCCTCTAACTCACATCTCAAACCTAAGCAGTTTTGAGGTGGAGTTAGTTTGGTACTATAGTCCAACATGTAAAATAGAAACAAAGATTCCTGTGGCATCTTAAATATCTAGCAGAGTTGAGACACAAAGTGCAGCCCACTTTGACAAGGGTCACAGGGTAAAGCAAGTTTCTCTTTTTTTAATGTTGAACTTGGAGCTGTATTAACAGACAGTATTAGCAACATACTGCACTGGTATGCTTGGTTGACAACTTAGGCAACTTTCTGAAAAAAGCAGGTGCACACCTTTACAAAATGGTATTTAATAATAACTATGATGCAACCAAGTCTCACAATTGTACTGCAAACTTTATATATTTTAAGAATTCTGTGCCAAACACAACAAGACTCAATACAAAATGGCAAATAATAAACCACATCCTGTTACTGCAGTTCAAATATGCAACAGCCAAAACATAAAGTGACTTTAAAATAAAGTCCCGTTGATTTCAGCGATACTTAATCCCAAGTACCGGTAACTAAGCTTAGAATAGCCTCCTAAACCTCCTGACATAAAAACTGGTCACTGTAACGAAGCCTTTATGACTTCCTCACTTACAAGGTGAGTCTTATATAATTCTTTTGTTTGTAAAGTGCTTTCCTAACTGAGGTCTGCCTCCAACAACTCTTGCAAGTTGGCCACTAGGCTAACAGTGAAATCCTCAGAAATAAGCTTTAGGTTTAACAGGATTTACTCCTAGGTTAAGTGGGTGTAGAACTGCAGTCTCTTTCCCGAGAGGAAGCTCATTTAACTGAATGGGGCTCAACTTCTAGCAACAGAACAACGAGCACATTAGCAAAGCTAAGCAGGGTCCGGTATGGTTTCAAATGAGATGGGACCGGGGTTGAGATCCCTGCATTGCAGGGGGTTGGACTAGATCTCAGCCATGAGATTACATGCCCCTTCCAACTCTAGAGTAGACAGGGATACGATTGTCTTGCAAGGGCAGGAAAGAACAGCCTTGGGCAGAGAGGAAGCGAAACTTGAACCCAGATCTGAAAGTGAGGTTGTGGAAAGAGTTCAGATCGGGGCTTATTCACGTGAATAGGAAAAGCCTCGTCTTACAACTTAACGGAGGGGTCTTGGAAGTGGCAAATGTCTAAGAGTTAGATCGAGGGGCGCTTGGTCTCCCCAGGGCCAGCTCCTCCTCGGGACCCCCAACCCCCCGCCCGCGGGGCTGCAGTACCTGCCCGTAGAGCTGGCTCTGCCTCTTCATGTAGACGTGCGGCTGCTCCGAGGCCAGCGAGTGGATGTTGCCGATGAGAGGCAGCCCCGGCGGGCCGGGCGGGAAGCCCACCGGCCGCCTCTGCTTCAGCAGCTGCCTCACCACCAGCGGCAGCAACAGCAGCACGAGGACGCCGGCGCCCACAGCCGCCGCACCGGCCGAGCCCACTCCCGGGACCCCGGACCACATTTCCCGCTCCTGCCGGCCCCAGCCAGCCAGTCGCCGGCTCTGCTCTCGCGCTCCCTTTCTCCTCTTCCTCCAAACACGCAGAAACAACAACATCCCTCGGCCCGCTTGCCGCGTCTTCTTATAGGACGCCGGCGGCGCTCGTCAGGCGAAGCCGAGCCTGATTGGTTGAGCCGCCTCGCGCTCTTCCCCCCCCCCCGGCCCCTCTTGTTCTGGAGTTGCGCCTGGGGACAGTTCGCGAGTGGGATGCTGGGGGGGGGGGGGTCGGGAGTTCCCACGGGAGCAGCTGCAACTCCATTTCCCGCCGCGGCTTCCCCACCCACCCCGTCAAGACGCGCGTTTATCTCCCCACACAAGCTTGCTTCATCATAAGCAGCGGCTCTTCCTTGCATAACAGGCAGCAATTGCTGCAAACTGATTTGAATAGGGGCGGGGAAGGCTCACCTGATAGCAAATTCAGGTCAGGGGCAGCAGCGGGGGGGGGGGCATTCGGAAAGAGGCAGGGATTTCCCCGTTTCTGAAAGCCTGAGAATTCCCGGCAAAACCCCTTCCTTTCAGCGCTAAGCTCTTTCCGCTGGCTGCCCCATCCTCAGAGCAAAGGTTAAAAGAACAACTCATTTCTATACTCTTTTTAAAAAAATAATTTTGTAGCATTTCCAGTTGTCAAACCTGAAACTCCTTGTTCTTGCAGTTTTCAGTGTGTGTGTGTGTGTGTGTGTGTGTGTGTGTGTACTTGATGCCACAACAAAGCTGTGGTACACATGGCTGTCACATGGAGAGCATTTTAATTTACTTCATGGAAGCTGTAGATAGGTAGCCGTGTTGGTCTGCCATAGTCAAAATAAAAAAATTCCTTCCAGTAGCACCTTAAAGACCAACTAAGTTAGTTCTTGGTATGTATCTGAAGAAGTGTGCATGCACACGAAAGCTCATACCAAGAACTAACTTAGTTGGTCTTTTAAGGTGCTACTTCATGAAAGCTGTTCCTGAAGGAAGAACTGTGAGGGGAGAGACTCCATCAGGCAAGGCCTCCTTCCACCTGCCTTGCTCCACCCTCTAGTCTCTGCTTCTCCGTTTGTGTTGTATTATTTTATGTACTGTGGCTTGCTGTTGTTTTACTGATTATAGTTTAGAAATTATTTATTGTATCTGCTGTTTAACTTTTATATGTTATTATTATTATTTAATACTATTGTAATGATTGTTGAATGTTACTTTTTTGATACAGGTTACCTATTTTAAAGTTATGTTTTATTATCACATTTTTGTATTGCATTAGATTGTTGTAAGATGTACAGTTTTTGTTTCTTCAGCTTGTAAACCGCCTTCAGCATTGTAAGATAGAAAGATGGTATACAAATTAAAAATGATGATGATGATAAGCAGTTCCCAGTATGTGGTGAGTTATTTGCAAGTAGTGGCTTACCACATGAATTATGGTTGCTACTTCCTTGTGGTAGAATAGACACCAAGACCAGTTGGTATGAAAAGGGCTGTTTCACATATAAATGTACTTCTTCAGTTTACTGTAGGCTTGATCATAAACAACAGAATGTGTGAACAGACCCCCAACGAAGAACATTGGCTTGGATCTGAAGATAAATGAAGGTTCCTCTGCTTGATTTTGAGCGATCCCCTGATCCCCTGCAACTTCCTGTGGCCAACAGAAGGCTGTCCAGCTTCTGACTGAATGTTTGCAGATAGAGAGAGCCCTTCCATTGTACAACTGCTCTTCCTGTCAACAAGCATCTCCTTAGGTTGACTCATCAATCTAACCTCCTGTAACTTAAGCTCATTAGATCTAGCCCTGCCCTCCATAACTGAACAATAATTGAACACATTTCATATATAAAGTTTTCATATTTTGTTATAAAAAAATTAAATTTGTCACAAGGGATGATCAAAACTAATCTTAACTGTTTATAATGGTTTTAATAATTACATGTGGTTAATTTTGATTTTCGGATAACTAAATAAATGTGAAAATCATCTTTGAATGTGTGAGATTTCATGCTATAATAATGATTTTAAGCTGCGTTCTGTAGGCAGTGGTGAATCTCCTCCCACCCATCTTGCACTTGGTGTTCAGACATCACTTGCACCACTCTAGTTACACTGTGAACTGCCCTGAGGATCAGAGATTATGTCTTTCGCCTAAGTGACAGATCTTCGGGTCTTTGAGGAGTGCTGTCATGTTCCTCCCTCCAGTCTTCTCTAGCCTAAACACACACAATTCCTACAACCTCCTCATAGGAATTATGATCCACATCTCCAATTATCTTTGGTGTCTTTTGAACTCATTCCAATTTGTCTACCCAGAATTGGAGATTGTACTGATGACGTCTGACTAGTGCAACATAAAGTGGAACTATTGTTTCCTGCAGCTTGGAAGCCTTTATTGCTACAACCTAAAATAATATCTTCTTCCTCTTCCTCTTCCTCACAGCCACATCACACTTCTTTCGCTCATGTTCGGCTTGCTTTTGTTTTGTTTTCACGTGTACTATTGCCAAGCCAGGGCCGGCCTGCTCATGAGGCAAGGTGAGGCAACCGCCTTAGGTAGCAGACTCTGGAGAGCTGTGATGGGTGGCATGTCTGTGCCTGCCACCCCCCACTGTGTGCTGCTGCAAGAGAGAGGTGGGTGATGGAAAAGGCGCTCAAGAGAATTGGTTCACAGCCAGCAAGTTTTTCTCTCTCAGGGAGAGGTACATTCAGAGACGAGAGAGGAATGAAGATCAGGATCAGAAACAAGCAAGGAGTGAAGATCAGCATTGAGGGGAAATAAGGGGAGAGAAAAGATCAGCATTGGGATGCGGGGGTGAGGAGCCCCGGCTGTATTTTTAAAAGCACCCTTCACAAGCTACAGTTGGGAGAATGCCAATTTTTTATTTGCCTCAGGTGCCAATATCTGGGGCCGGCCCTCCATCCTATACCTATGCATTTTATTTTTAGTCCTAAATGCAGAACTTTGGCGTTTCTGCTGAATTTATTTTATTGGCAGCCCAGTTTCCCATGCTCTTCAGGTAATTTTGAATACAATTCCTGTCTTCTAAGGCATTTACTATCCCTCCCAGTTTTGCATCACCAACAAATTTAATAAGGATTCCTTCCACCCCTTCATCAAAGTTATTGATACAAAAGGTTGAAGAGTACTGGTCCTCGGACAGAGCCTTGCAGCATCTCACTCCTTACCTTGTTCCAGTTTGATGAGCACTCTTTGTGTACAGTTTTCTAACCATTTATGAATCCACCAGGTGATATTATCATTAGCATGCACTTAACCAGTTTGCTAATCAAAATATTTTGGAAAAGTTTGTCAAAAGCTTTGCTGACTTCAAGATAAATTCCACCAGAGCATTCCTACCACCACCACCACCCAGGTTTGTTTTTGATTTTTTTATAAATCAATTAAGTACCAAACTAAAGGAATTATGAAAAAAAATTCAAGTGCCTTGAAAATGAGGCAAAATCAATCAATCAATTAAAATGCCTCTTTTATAGTGAAAGAAAATGTTCAGGAAACTGTAGGACAGCTTTCAGCACAGTACTAGTTAGTTTAGAACAGCCATAACAAAATATTACATAAATCTGCAATTAAAAAAATAAACTTTAGAGAAACTTCTTTTCCTTTTCCCTTTAAGGAAAAACATGTTGAATAAGCATGCTAATTTTTCATTTGGAGTATGAGACTCTGTTTCATAAGACTTTCAGTAGATGAGGTGCCAAGAAGATTTTATCTGGAAGATTAATCATAAGTCATGTTGATACTATCAGAAATACTTACTATTATCTTAATTAAAATGTTTTGGTGGCAAGAACTTTTTGCTGCAACATGGCAATCCCCTTGGAAATTTCTGAACGGTACATGCAAAAATCTTGGAATCAGTTTTTGTCATACTTTCTTTTTATTACTTTTTAACCTTTTTGTTATTATTATTTATGTATATTATTTTTGAGACCTGTGCTTTTTAACTTGTTCAAAACTGATCTGGAGTTAGGGGTGGGCAGTGAGGTCCCAAGTTTCCTGATGGGACCAATTTTTTCAGGGTCATTAAAAAAAAGGACCTCTCCAAATGGGTAGTAAATGAATGGGTAGTAAAATGGGAAATGCAATTCAATGCAAGCAAATGTAAAGTAATGTATATTGGAGCAAAATTTCCCCATATACAAACACACACACACACACACACACACACACAGAGAGAGAGAGAGAGAGAGAGAGAGAGAGATGCATGCTATCTTCCATAGCACAGCCTTCTCCAGCTGGTGTACAAAAGATAGGGGATATGGGGATCTAAATCTATCTTGGCGATAATTGAGCCTCATGTTCAAAGCAGGAACATTCTGCTTCCAAATCATTTATAGTGCAGTCCACTTACAATGCTTCCACTCCAGATTCTGTAATTTGAAAGACTATGTAATTTGAACAGCTTTCATGTATGGTTTAGACTGGCTTGACCGTCTGTTCACCAAATCATGTCACGTCTGCATGACAGGCAGGGTATACTACTGAATTTAAGGACAGCCTCCATTTAACATCTTATTAAATTTGTGTGCCCACACAAACCTACAAACACAAGTTCCTTTTATATGCTTTGAAAATAACTGATGGAAAAAGGTTGTTTTCTGCTGCTCCAGAGAAGCGGACACGGAGCAATGGATCCAATCTACAAGAAAGAAGATTCCACCTAAACATTAGGAAGAACTTCCTGACAGTAAGAGCTGTTCGACAGTGGAATTTGCTGCCAAGGAGTGTGGTGGAGTCTCCTTCTTTGGAGGTCTTTAAGCAGAGGCTTGACAACCATATGTCAGGAGTGCTCTGATGGTGTTTCCTGCTTGGCAGGGGGTTGGATTCGATGGCCCTTGTGGTCTCTTCCAACTCTATGATTCTATGAGTCTATGATATTTCCATGGTAGTGTGAAGCAATTGAGATGGTTCAAACGAGGGAACATCCTCCTCCATCTGCAAATAAATCTAAATGAGACATTATGAAAGCATCTATGAATTCATGGGTGTATCATGAGATGCTTATCTAAATTTATGTTAGGAAAGTTAGCACATTTTCAGTGAGGTCATAAATTTCTACGGAAGAAATACAGATATGGTGTTCAATACAGGAACAAACAGTGCCAGGGAACTGATTGTGGTGCTGGATCCCATTACCTCCTTCTACCATTTTACAAGGGACGTGGGTGGCGCTGTGGTCTAAACCGCAGAGCCCAGGGCTTGCCGATCAGTCCGTGACTGGACCTAATGGTCAGGGCGTACCTTTACCTTTACCTTTTTACCATTTTACATCGCAGCATAAAAGAAGAAACATTGTTGGACCTTTTTGGCCTTTTCCCCCACCATGGGTCAACTTGTGGGACAATTCACTTGTCAGTCACTTGGTGTCAGCATGACCTTAGATCAGGCACCCCCAAACTCAGCCCTCCAGCTGTTTTGGGACTACAATTCCCATCACCCCTGACCACTGGTCCTGTTAGCTAGGGATGATGGGAGTTGTAGTCCCAAAACAGCTGGAGGGCTGAGTTTGGGGATGCCTGCATTAGATGGTTGACAGGTTGTCTCACCCACCTGTTGAAGTCCATTGCACAGCACTTCCCAATGCACTGATTGGCTAGAGTCTTGTGCTGTCATGAGCCCACCCCCCTCCTTCCAGGGGAGCAATTTTTTCAAATCCTTTAAATCTGTGTGAGTTTTATATTAAGTAAATAAAGAGCTAAATGTACATTAAATGAGATGATCTTTCAAGGAGGGTTTACTTTTTGAATGGAACAATTCTATACTCTACCTTCTACTGGTGGGAAGGTATTTCAACACAACACCAGGAAAATGGCTACTGTTTCCTATACAGTGGTACCTCGGGTTACATACGCTTCAGGTTACATACACTTCAGGTTACAGACTCTGCTAACCCAGAAATATTACCTCAGGTTAAGAACTTTGCTTCAGGATGAGAACAGAAATCGTGCAGCAGTGGCACAGTGGCAGCAGGAGGCCCCATTAGCTAAAGTGGTACCTCAGGTTAAGAACAGTTTCAGGTTAAGAACGGACCTCCGGAACGAATTAAGTACTTAACCCAAGGTACCACTGTATGTGCTCAGGTCAAGAGGGGAGAAATAGAAAAAAACCCCTCATTAAAATGACAGAAACAGCAGAAGCACAGCCTGTGGCAATCAATCATGGACTGTGTTGACAACACTGTCCACATGCCCATGGAGGAAATGTTGGGCAAAGTGAAGAATAAAAATGTAGGAAATTAAATAGCTGTTGGTAGGTTTAAGGCATTTATGGCACAGTGACAGCTTAGGCAACATTGTACAAGAAGCAGGAGAAGTTCCAGTTTGGTGTAGTGGTTAGAGTGTTGGATGGTGGTCTAGGAGCCTAGGAGGGTTCAAATCCCCAGTCAGCCATGAAAGTCACTGGGTGATCCTGGGCCATTCATAGCCTTTTAGCCTTACTTACCTCACAGGGTTGTTGTGAGTATAAAATAGGAAGGGGGGAACTATGTATACAAAGCTGAGCTGCTTGGAGGAAATGCAGGATAGAACTGTAATAACAAATAAAGGGACAACTAGATAACTGGGCCATATCTCAGCTGATTTCAGGGTGATTTATGTGAGGCAGATAGAACACAACTTTAGGGTTTAGCCACAGTGATAGAGGACGGAAAGAGGATTCAACAAATATTGCTCACCAAAATTGCTCATCTTAAATTTCTCAACTACTAAAGGGAAAATAACCACCCCTTTACAAGCAAAACAAAAAAAGAAAGGGAAATGATCCTGTAAGCTGAGTCAGTTCAGCCAACCATGTTGCTTAATTTTACTGTGTCGTAATAAATCGTTATTATATTTATAATTACATTTTCCAGACTGAAGAAGATTCTGGGGAAGCTTGTTCACTACTTCGTGACAGTGTTCTGGTCCTAATAAAATGCACTTTGCTTTTTTTACTGTTGGATTTATTCTTATGGACAAGCATGCCTACCTGTATTTATCTACATTTATGGCTAAATTACTGTGTTTACAGTTACTGCGCTTAGAGACAGAATAAGTCATTGCTTAACAGATATAATATAGTCAACACATTTTTTCCAGAAATGCTTTTTTAAAAAATTCTTGTAAACACAAATCCACCTGGCACTTCCACCTGCTCTAGGAATTCTCATATAAGTGGTGAAGTCAGGAAACAAAGATGGATGCAGAAAATGAGGTGGGTAGAGGCAGCTCCAGGTAAGTCCAACGGAATAGCAGAAGGGATCATAGTGACTGAGGGGGAGGAGACAGAACAAACTTCTCACTTCTCCCATCTGAATTCCCTGGCTTGTTACCTTGATGATACTTCTAGATCAGAAAGAACTCTCCTCTCCTTACCTGGACTTTTGTGGGTAGATCATCAATCTAACTCATTGTCAACAAATCATGACTCGGAGCAAAAGGTTGTCACATTAGTGATGAGATGGGTTAAACTGTACACCTGAATAACCCTAGGGCCTTTGGGTCAGAGGCATGCCTTGAGATGTAGTCCATATGTAAACTCTTCCATCAGGTCAACCTATGGTCCTGTTGGAACTCAAATTCCCATCCACACCAGCCAGCATGGCCAATGGAAAGGAATAATGGGAGTTTTAATCCAGCAATTTCTGGGTTGCTGATCTCAACAGACTAAGGGCAGATCCACATGATCCCCCACCCCAAGGATCTTGGGAACTGTGGTTTCCAACTCACAGAACCACAGTTCACAGAGCCCTTAACAAACTACAGTTACCAGGTTTATTTGGGATAAGGCATGCACTTTAAATATGCATTAGATATGCTTTAAATTTGTGGAGTAGATTGCCCTAACTGATGTCATCAGAGTTGGCCCAAAACATTTGTTGGCTGCGGCTGAGCAGGAAATTGGGATTAACCCAGAGCATTCGCATGCTCCTTGACTCATTTTGATTGCAAAGCAGCCAGTTGCTATAAAAGACAGCTGGCTTCTTTAACTCTTTCAGTTTTTAGGGAAAAAAGTGTTGGCTGAAGGAACAGTTCACTTGTCCCAGAGGTATTAAGCTAGAATGAGCCCACAGTGGCACTAATTTTCTTAATGGCAGTGAATCATGGGGGAATTCATTTTTTGGTGAGACATTCTGAACCAAGTTTTGAAAGACTCCAAACCCTGTTTATTTCAATATATTTTATAAGTCTTGTCTAAATTTGTTTTTGTAGTTCAGCAACATCTGGAGGAGGGCCACATACATGTCCAGCTGGCCATGTCCTCCCTGCAAGTTTAAAAGAAAAAGGGGAAAGGAAAGATGCTGTGGCAAGCAGGGCCTGTTTGCAGCTGCTTCCATCATATCCCGCTGGCTGGGTGGTCCCTTGGGCTGTCCTGTGAGGCCCTAGACCTCAGCCCCCAGGTCCACCACTTGCTGAACAACTAGCCACACTACCAAGGGGATCTGTAACATCCCCATCCCATTAAACCACTAGGCATTGCTGCTCCTTTCTGAGGACTGGTCACCCTCGCAAGGATCCAGCAGTTCTCAACCATTGTGGCTCAAGAGCATCTTGGTTTGAGGAGTATCCCACAGATTCTTTCAATAGCAAGCACACAAGTTGTTCTTCCCCCAATTCCCCCACCCTCCTTCCTTAAAGTGTGTGTGTGTGTGTGTGTGTGAAAATTCCTGCATTGCAGGCGGTTGGACTAGATGACCCTGGGGAATTCCTTCCAGTTCTACGATTCTGTGAAAAGGGCACCTAACTCTTCCTACGAGATTGCTTTAACGTTTCTTTCAGACCCAGCAATCCTGTGTCCCCCCCTCCCCAAGACAACTGCAACTCCTTACTACTGCTTTGACCCTGTGCACGTCAGAGATTTAGGGGGTTGTCTCTGGACCCCTTCACCTTCCAACCACTCCCTGAGATCAAATTTGACGCTCCTTTGGACATTTTAGGTGGAATTCTAAACAGCAGCTTTACCCACGTCGGGGCTGTCGATCCGGTGCCTGAAAATCAAATACATTATAGGAAATCAGGCAGATCCTGGATTGGTCAGCATCCGACTACTTTCTGCTTGCTCTGAGCTTCGTCCGGGGATATTGAATCCCGTGTCTAAACAGAGGGTGTTTGTTGATTCAGACGAGACGGATGAATGAATGAATGAATGAATGGAAGAAGAAATAAACCCCCTCTAAGAGAGGAAAGGGATATACGTGAGTTAAAGTTTCCTGTGATTCTGCTGTGCCTGCAGCCCTCAGACCTTCAACGTGGGAACTGCCAGACGATTGCACACAGCAGCACAACGGTCCATTCAGCATAGTTTTCTCTACACGGACAAGCAGCAGCGTTTCAGGCGAGGAGTGTCTTTTGGCTGCCGCTATGGGCTGAACCTGGGACCTTCCGCATGCCAAGGAGATGCTGTGCCACTGAGCTGCGATCCTTCACCATATTTACTTTGCCAGTTTAGGCTGCAGTCCTAGCCCCACACGCCTGGGGAGCAGTGGCGTAGTGTGGGTTGTCAGCACCCGGGGCAAGGCAAGTAATTTGCGCCCCCTAACCCATGGATTTTAGCACTCGGGCAGAGAGCTGCGAGTGCGAGCACGCCCCCCCCATGTTGCGCCCGGTGCGGCCGGCCCCCCCTGCACCCCCCACGCTACGCCACTGCTGGGGAGTAATCCCGCACTGGATTCAACAGGACACGCTTCTGAGTAAACAGCGCTAGGGTTGCGCTGTGACGTAAGAGATCAAAGGACCGAATTCCTTTGGCCAGAAACAGCCAGGCAAGTTTGCATATTGAAGCTGAGCACATGAAATGGTAGGAAGTATTAACCTGCTGGGTTTCTGTTTGTCAATCAAGTTTTAAAGGCACCGGAGCCCCCGAAATTGGGGGCTCTCATATAGAGCTTTTAAAATATTTTCTGTTTACATTTTGCTAACTGGAGACTTCGGTTTTATTAGTCTTTCCAGGCGGACCCCACAGGTGCCAAATGTTTGTTTCCTTCCTATTTCCAAATCCAACGAATTGGGAAACGCGCGTGTTTGCTCAGAGGTAGACCTCACTGCTCAATGAGACTTCTCTCAAAAAAGCGTGCCTCAAGTGGTTGCCTATATCAGTGTTTCCCAAACGTTTTTGGGCAACGGCACACCTGTGTACTAAAAAAAAATCTCGCGGCACACCACCATTAAAGCCCCGCCCCGTGACGTCAGCGCGCAGCGTCACGCCGGGAGGGACGCACAAAAGTGAACGTTTTTTCCCTCGGCAGCTCCTCTCAGCTGCGCTCAATCCGCCTCGGAGCGCAGGAGCGATGCCTCTCTCTGGCTCTCCCTCCGCGCAGGCTGAGGGAGGGAGGGAGGGGCGCGTGTGACCCGTCTCTGCTGGGAGACCAAACCCAGCGAGACAGAGTCGCGCGGAGGCGCCCAGGCAGCGCTGCCAGCTGCGAGGAGGAGCGCCAGGCAGCAGCAGGAGGCGCGGCCTTTCCTCGCCGCCCCCGCCCCGCCTCTCGCCGCCCGACTCGCCCGCCTCCCTCCAGGCATCTCGCGGCACACCAGCCGGTGTCTCACGGCACACTCATGTGCCGGGGAACACCGGTTGGGAAACACTGGCCTATATAATGGGCAGCGCGATCCTATGTGCATTTGTTCAGAAGTTGCTAATACTGCACAGTAATCGGTTCAGCAGGACTTAACTCCCAAGAAATTGTACTCGCAGCCTTCGACGATCCTCGTATCCAATGTGACTACTCAGGAGTAAATACGGGGCGCCCTCTTCTTTATTCTAACGGCTGGACACCTAGCAATTTCCGCTAGAAACCGCTTCACTAATTCGTTCCCAAGCAGAGGACTGAGCGCCTACTCGGTGCCATACATTGCAGAGAAGGAAATGCTCAGGACCATAACGTTACAGGTGTGATGTTTCATCCTTCCCACCCCCAATCTGGTCTTGCTCTAAACCTAAAAGCATTCTTTTCTTTTAAAATAAAAATAAAAATATATCCATTGGAATTTCTCTTTGCTTCTTCACGGCTGGTTTCGTATCCACCGCCGGTGAGCAAATTAACAGGAGAATAGGATCCGCTCTCCTGTTAAGAGTGGCACTCGCTTTGGAAACACGTCTGAATAGCGGCGGAGCGGGGAACAGGGGCTCAGCCCTTCGCTTTATCCAGGAGGAGGGCATTTCCACATCCTCTTTGGCAGGGCTGTGGCGGCCACAGATTTTGTCGCGCTCGCCATTTGCCTTTCCCCATCCATCCCTTGGCCCCCAGGAGGGGAGAGCGCTCTGGGGTCCGGCACACGGCTTTCCCATGGGCATCCAGCTTGGCCACTGGGAGACCAGGATGCATTACTCGATGGGCCGCTGGCCGGATCCAGCATTACTCTTTGAATGTCCTTCTGGTCATCACCCTCTGGAAAAGAAATTGCCTGGCTGGGTCTGGACTGGGAGGAGAGAAATATCGTGGCAGGAGGCAGGGGTGGCTGTGGAGAAAGTCTCCCTCCCCGCCCCCCGCCCTATTTTAGATTGATGCTCAGGGACGACCCTTGCCCCACACCTTAGCTATCTGCTGCTGCCCAGCGTGTATCGGCTCCCCCAGCCACAAAGGAGAACGCAAAGCGTTGAAAGGCAGGGAAAGGTTTCTAGAGCTCAGGAATCTAAGCAGACACCGGGCTGTTTGAGCACCAGCCGCCTCCCTGGCGCCTCTAAAGCCGCCTGCGCGCCCCCTTTCCCCGGATCCCAGGTTCACCTGCACGTGGGATCATCCTGGCGCCAAGCAGAGAGAGACCCGCGCTGGCCCCGAGGGCACCGGGGAGCCCCTGCTAAGCTTTTAAGAAAGACGAGGGAGAGAGAAATCGGAGGTGCTCTGGACTTTAGATATTGCAAACAAGCTACCCAACAACCTCCCCTCCCCCGCCCTCTTTAGGCCCCGCCCCCACGTGCCCGTGGCAAATTCGAGCCGGAGCCGGGACTTCTCTTGCTGCCAAAGAAAGATTGATAAACGAGGAATCCTCTTAATCCTACAGGGGGGCGGGGGGCGGGGGTGGGGGGAGGAAACGCCGTTTGATTCTCCAGTGAAGCTGCCACGCAAGCTTTGCTGTGTAGGCGCAAAGAGGAGACGGGGCGATCTGTACCTATCCGGCTTCCGATGAGAGACGGATCTCCCGCGGATTACGAGATTTCCCTCTCGAGAAAAAAAGGACACCCCTCGAAGGGGAAAAGTACACACACCCCTCCCGCTCCGGCTTCCTTGCGAAGGTGGCTTGTTATTGTTATGTCTAGCGCCTCCCGGGAACCTAAACATCCTGCCGGGAGGAGCAGGTGTCCCCGCGCCAGGCACGACTCGGCGGCGGCCAGGCCATGACTAAGAGTCCCCTGGAGAGTGATGGATTCGCCTCTTGTCGCTCCTCGCCCCCCGCCGCTCCTCCTCCACCTCCGCTGCGGACGCGGCGCTTGGCCCTCCAAGTGCCCGCGGCTCCGCCGAGCAGCTGGAGACTTGCCGGGCGGAACGTGACCACTTCAAGCCGGGAACAGGCACACACCCCGGCGGGAGGGAGGAGGGGGGTTGGCGTGCGTGTGGTCTGACGGCCTGTCCGCTGCCACCTCCTGCAGCAAGAGGCGCGGGGAGTTGCGCCCCCCTCGTCCCACGAGGCCCTGGACAAGGCGATGCCCCGCCGGGGGCTCTTTCTTGGCACCAGGGTTGCGTTGGGCAGAGAGAGCAGGCGAGCGGCGGTCGGTCCTCTCCGGCAGACTCCGGGCTGACTGGCTCGGGACGCCCCGAGGCCGTCCCTGCGCGGGGCAGCGCTGCCCTCGGGGGCGCCTAGGCAGTAGCGCGCCTCCGGTCCGCACTGCATCCAGGGGGACGTGTTGCAGCGAGCAAGGCAAACGCACTCGAAGTGTTGGCGGCGGATCTCCACAATGCAGAGATCTTAAATATAACTCAGTACAGTGGTACCTCGGGTTAAGTACTTAATTCGTTCCGGAGGTCTGTTCTTAACCTGAAACTGTTCTTAACCTGAAGCACCACTTTAGCTAATGGGGTCTCCTGCTGCTGCCGCGCCGCCGGAGCACGATTTCTGTTCTCATCCTGAAGCAAAGTTCTTAACCTGAAGCACGATTTCTGGGTTAGCGGAGTCTGTAACCTGAAGCGTATGTAACCTGAGGTACCACTGTGCATACACCTATCACGATCCTTATTCAGAAATACGGAGAATAGCCCCTATCTTCCCCGTGAGAAACAGGTAAAGGTGTGTGCACCAGGGCACCCCTCCCCCATTGATTCAATCCCCATTTATTCAATGGTTGGAGTGGGGTTATGGATCATCAGGCTGCCTCTGGTTTTCTGCCTAGTGTGATTTAGATGCCGGGGGCAGGGCGTTCAAAGGTTTCAGCACCTCAGCTTCCTTTGATGCTTGTGCAAAAATTAACCTGAAGGTAACACGAGTGACGCCCCTGACTTGGTGTTTGAATGGAGTTTCCTTGATCCGTCCCATCTACCCGCGGTTAGGGCCCCCCGCCCTTACTAAAGTGACCAGACCTTAAGCATTTTACACCGCAAACGCAACTTTGTTGAATTCGGTGTCTCGGGGAAATATACAGGGACAGCAGGAGTCTACCGATGCTTCCTCGGAAGTAAGTCACCACTGAAGTCTTACTCTCAAGTAGCTTCACATGGGATGTCAACTTTTATAAAGGCTCTCTAGGGTATTCTGCGAAGCAGGTTAGGCGATATGTCACTGTCACGTTCACAGGTATAGGAACGGTGTGGCCTTTATGTGTAATCCTAAATATCCCCTCCCTGCCTGTGCTTCGGATCGCAATTGCAAATAAGGTTTGCAATCCCATGTACACTTAGCTGGGGGTGAGAGCCGTTGAGCACTGAGAGACTTACTTTCGAGTAAACATGCATAGGCTTGAGATGCACATTCTTTAATGTGTGGAATAAAAAGGACTGTGCATTGTAAAAGTGTTCCCCCAGAGAAATGCTCGGCTGTGTTTGGGAGAAGAAAGAGCCTTGCGCTTATTCAGGGATGGATGCCAACTCCGTAATGAACGTCAAGAGCCGAATTCTCTACACATCCACTAGCACCACTATGGCCATTGTAATATACAAAGAAGTTTTTAAAAAGGAAAGCTGCCAACTTCCATTTTCTGCAATGCAGCATTTTTTGCAGTAGATGTCGCCTCTAATAAGTAAAAAACCTGCCCTTTGGGTTTGTTCATTAAAAAGATACGGTAGATTTTGTAGGGATGAGAGTATGGGGTGGCCTGGATATTATTAATGACTCGAGATGATTTCCCTTACATTTCATTAATCGTCTGATATGTCCCGCTCCCCCCCTCCCCGCATCCCCCCTTTCTCTCTCTCTCTTCGTCCGATGACCTCAATGCAAATAAACCTATCAGATGTGCCTAAATGACTGGCAATTTTTTTGTGAATGGAATACTCAGTGACTGGAGGATGACGTAATTCGGGAGCTGGGGTTTCGTGGTCAAGCGTGGATTGGTTTTATAGTTGATAACCGAGGTGCTGATTGGCTGGCGGGCAGCTCGTCGAACGCCTACACACTTTTGCCCTGGCGGTAGATATAAAAGGGGGTCGTTGGGCACGGAAGACCATCACGACTGGGAAACGCACACCGAGGCCGCCACCTGCACTACGCTTTCCTCAACAAGCTTTGCATCTGAAGGTAAGTGCCTTCTCCTTTTACTGACTTTCCAGTCCAGGGAGTGCTGAAAAGGCTTCTCCGTGGCGGAGAACTTGCAACTCCTCAAGTTCGGAGGATGTTAGGCTGATGCTGGGTCTTGTGGCGTCTTCGTGCTTCTCTCCTTGGATTCTTGAGCAGAACGACTTTTTCCCAGATATGCTTTGACAGGTATTATTTACTAGTCACTTGCTTCGGAAAAGGCGTGAGCGCAGAGAAACGCCTAGGTTGCAGAATGGCTGTTTAAAACCATTTCCCATTCTGCAAGGGGAAAATCCCCTTTCGTTCGTGTAGACTAGAGGCTGCCCGTTTAATTCTGAGTATTTTATCAATAAGAGTCGTGCAAAAATGGCACGTGGGAGATGCCTTCAAGAAACCTAATTTCGTGTAATTGGGAATGCTCCTCTGGGTATGACCGCCCCCGAGAGTAACTCTGCTGCAGCAAAGAAGAATCTCGTGGCGCCTTCAAACTATTTTATTGCAGTCTGAGCAATAAAAGGGAACTGCCTGCTTCCATCAGGTGCAGAAAGGTGTTGGACACAGAGGCGTGGCAGGAAGGGGGAGAAGAACCGTTTTACAAAATGAGTAGGGCTGCATCTCCATACCCATTTACTAGGAAGATGTCTCCATTGAATTCAATGGAGTAGCTATATATAGGATTTCACCGGAATGAACTCATCTGGACACTAGAGACACAACTCCTGGCATAATATATTAGTTTCCTTTAAGATGCCACAGAGCTCTTTAAACAAAAGTATTGCATATGCAAATGTCTGTTCTGAAAAGCCATGCAAGTGTGAGGACCGGGGCTTATTATATTCCATATAATTTCTGGATTTTGTTTTTCAGAAACAATTTTTAAATCATTTCCGTAACAGGGCTATTTATTTAAATGAGGACAACACCCCCCCCCCCATTTTTCAAGTAATCATTTATTTCAGCGCACAGGATTATGCCTCCCCACCCTTCTTTTCAATTTAAAACAAAACACACAACATTTGTATATGCAGTTATAAATGCAGATCTGGCCGCATTTTATTAGTTTCCCTTGATCTTTCGCGCTCAACACGATTCCCAGCATTGCGTGAAAATTATCAACGATTTCATAGTATTGGTCCCCATCTATTGATGAAGTTGACCTGGATGCCTTCTGTCCTCCAGCTATAGATCAACTCCGCTAAATTTCCCAATTTTCTTCTTACCTGAGCATTGGCGACGTATGCATCCTTTGTAGATCACACTTCCAAAATAAAACACACACAAATCCTACCAAATTGGGGGTGGGGACCGATGCAAATAGCAGATGATCCCATGACCCTTCCTCCCCCTTTTAAAAAAAAACCTAGGAAATTAAAGGATCCTTAGAACCTCGAACCTGTTATGCATGCTAACGCAGAGCTGGCCGTAATCCAGTGAGGGGCTTCTTCCCAAGTGAGTTTGCGCAGAATTCCAGCGTTAGGATGGGATCATAGCTGTCAACGTTTCCCTTATTCCGAATAGGATTCCTCTCAAGAAAAGGGAAAAGTTGACAGCTATGGATGGGATCCGGGAAGATGCAAAGCGTGGGAAATGGCCCCTCTCTGAACGCCAGTCCTGTTGATTTTGCAGAGACAACGCCATGGCCATGGTGAAGATGTGCTCCTTCCTGGCTGTCTATGCTTTGGTGGTGTGCCTGATGGACAGCTCCCGGGCAGTCCCGCTAAGGTAAGAGGCAGCAAGCGGGAGGACAAGGGTCTGCATGCAGAGACTTCTCTTGAACGCCTCTTTGGCTTTGGCGATCGCCAGAAAAGCGACTGGGGCGGCATTTGGAAAGGAAACGCGGCCGGTTCTGCAGAGGGGGCGGGCAACAGAAGGCTTGGCGTCGAGGGACGCGAGTGCGCGCGATTGCCCGCTTGGGCAAGATCCCTTGACACGGATTAGCCTAGTGGAGTGGGTGGGGGTGATGCAGGGAAGGAAAAAGGCTTCACCCACCTCCCACGCCTTTTAGCGCGTGGTGAAACAGGGACACTCGTCTGTGTTCGTTAAGGAAGAAAACGGGAGGGCAATCTACGCCCAGTTAACAAGCTCAGCGAGCGTGGTCTCGTGTGTATGGACGAGTTACACGTGTGCGGTGCTGTGATCCCCCCCCCAGCAGTTCGATTAGTTGGGCTGGAAAAAGGACCCTCCCGCCCCCTCCCCCTTGAGCACCCCTCCTTTTGAGAGAGCGACGCTGGCCTTGAGCTCTCCCCCCTCGCTCCCTCCCCACAGACCTGGCTTGGAGCCTGTCACAGACCGAGGGAGCATGGGCGACTACGAAGCCCGGCGGTTGTTAAGCGCGCTGGTGAAGGAATACCTGGGGGAAGAGCTGGAGCGGGCGAGCGAAGGGAACAGGTAAGGAGAGCGACAGGTCGACGGGGAGGTCGGAAGGGGTGGTCGCAGCGGGGATCGGGGCCGGGGGGCACTCTCTGGGAGTGCGGGCTCTTTCCTGGCAGATCAGCTGATGGGACCTCTTCTCCTCCCTGGGATGTGCAGACCCAGCTCCTGCGAGACGGGTCCCGCCATCCTGATGATCCCACTCTGATAGCCATGAACTGGGGTCTCAGATTGGTCTTTTCTTAACTTGCTCTCTTTTGGGTTACTTCCTCTTGAGTTACTTTTTCTTCTCGTAAAAAAAAAGAGAGGCCTTGCAAGTTGAAAGAGAGGGGGTTAGAGTAAAGTGGGGCAGCAAGAGGTACGTCTTGGTTTTATTCCACCCCACCCCCGTGAGAAATGCACAGAGTTCTTCTCATCACAACTCAAGCTTCTGCGCGCGCCCGAGTCAGTGCATGCCGTCGAGAAGAGGCGAGGCGGCATTCCAAGTGCACGCAGCGCCCCCTTCCCTCTCCAGGCCGAGTCTTGCAATTGCACCTGCACTTCCCTAATGAGCTCCGGTTGCAAAGCATGCTGATGAATGAGACTCACCATGCATGCCGGATGATCTTGAACTGTCCCTCCCCTCGTCCCGCCGGGATCGCTAACTGTCAGCATCCCAAGCAAGCGAGCAATTAATCACTTGCCACTTACTACAGCCCGATCCTCCTTCCGATAGAGCCCTTTTGCATGGACCTTGTTGCGCCGGCACTGCGTCGAGATTGTCTTGTTGTTTTTTAAAAATGCCTATTTGTTGGTCGTTTGGTCTCCTGCTGTGGTTTTCGTTTAGTCTGGGCTAGGGGTGGGGATGGGATATAACAAGGCATGATGACTGCGCATGGTTTTCTGTTACTTTGTTCGGCATGTTTTCCCCCCCTGCAGCTTGGATAGACCTATTTCCAAACGCTGTGCCAACCTGAGCACTTGTGTGTTGGGCAAACTGTCTCAAGAATTGCACAAATTGCAAACCTACCCTCGTACTGACGTCGGGGCTGGAACTCCTGGCAAGAAAAGGAATGTGCTGAATGACCTGGAAAACGAACGCTATGCAAACTATGAGGAAGCCCTCGGAAACAACTAGATTGGCTCTCATCTCCTCTTCCTCTTATATTTTTTTCCTCCTCTTTTTTGATGCATGTGGATCTAACCTTGATTGCTAATTTTGCTATGTTCTTTTGAATCTATTTTTGAGTGCGAATGTGGAGTGAAACAACTTCAAGTTAGGAAATTCAGGCTGAAATCCTACACACACACACACACACACACACACACTTACCTGGGAGTAAATCCCATTTAGTCAAATAGGACTGACTTCTGAGTAGACATCCTTAGGGTTGCAGCTGTTAAGAATATAACACATATATGGGGGGGGGACGGGACTTGGCTGAAACTGGGGAATAGCACATGCCAAATTAAAATGAGTAAGGACTAGCATTGCCTCGAATTTTCAACTTATTTTCTTAGATGTTTATTTTACAAATAATAATCCTTTGATTTCTGGCTACGCATTGTAAAATAAATAAATAAATGTTTCTTTCGTGCCTGACCATGCAACTGTTCAATAAACCTATTTTTCTATAAGGATTAGGTCTATTTTCTAATTATGAATGGTGCAAATCAGTTAAAAATAAAAATAAAAAGATGGCTTTTCTGGGCATGGTTTTAATGGTGTTCAGCTCAGGGTGACTGCTTTGGAGTCATGCTTAAATAAGTATTTTAAAATGCAAGGTATTTGCTCAGTGCAGGATGAATATACAGGGTGACAATTTTTCTCCAGTGAAGTCAGTGGGAAACGTCACAGTGGGAATCAGTCATCCATTATACTCATTGTAGCAGTACAATACGTAGTTTGCAAATATTAGAAATGTTAGCCAGTTACCAAAGTTATATTCTGATTGAAACCATCCAGGTAAGAACTTTAATACTTTATTTCTATTTCATTGTTCATTGATTTTGCATGAAGCTATGTAAGGTGCAGGAGTAATTTATATTGGTTAAGAACATGTGGAGAATGGGGCCTTCTTCAATATTCCTTGTGGCTACATTGTACAGACTGCCTTGATTTACAAGGTGTGTCTGTTTGTAATTTAAACATCCCAAGTATTTTTTATTATACTGAGTGTAATCCAGACAAAGTTAAGCCCTGGCAGTACTTATTTTTCCACTGAAATTAGCGGAACTTAAAAGTGATTGTTTTTGAAAGGTCGAGAACATAAGAACAGCCCATCTAGTTTAGCATCCTGTTTCCTGTTGTGGCCAATCAGATGTCTCTGGGAAGTCCACAAACAGGAAGTGAAGGCATCTTTCTCACACCCTTACTCTCCCAACAGATGGTATTTGTGCCATTGTGCCAGTATGCTATGATTTGCCTTTTGGCTGAATTCCAGGGCACCAAGGCAGCAAGCTTATACTCATTTGCTTGAGAGTAAGAGCCATTGTAGTCAGAGGAGCCTCCTTCTGAACAGATGTGCATAGGATTCCATTATAAGGACTACAAGGCTAGCCATACTTGCTTCCTGGTTAGCACTGAGATAATGTGCTTCACTTCTGTTTAAGCAGGTCTAACTGCATTTTCAGGGGCAGTCATCTGCCCACTGCATTGCCTGACTACAGACAACATCTGTTGAATCCAAAAGCATTACTTCTGAGCGATCAGGTTGAGGATTACAATCTCTGATGGTTAGAAATATCTGGGAAGCCATAGAGCAAATGTCAAGGTGTCTTTGAAATGCAGTCTGTCGTTATAGCACTGCAGAAGTCCATTGCTTCACGCCTGAGCAAACCGAATATAGAAATCTTTTAAATATGGATATAAAGTACCAGCACAATTTTATCTTCTCAGGCATTTTCCAGGATTTTGCTTATAAAACGTGGTGTTGTTGAAAGATGTGCTCTGTTTCTCAGATCTGAATTCTTTCTTTCGGAAAACAGCGTGACAACTCAGAAGAGGGCATGCAACACAGCCACCTGTGTGACCCATCGTTTGGCAGACTTCCTGAGTAGGTCAGGAGGAGTGGGCAAGAACAACTTTGTACCCACCAACGTGGGATCAAAAGGTTTTGGCAGGCGAAGAAGAAATGTTCAGATGTAATCTGCTGAATGACCCCTGGAATATGGTAAGTGCATTACAGACATATTTCAGCAATATCAATGTCTTACTGATTTATATAAATTTCAGTGCTTGGCTGGATGTCATATGAATTCTGGACCTCATTGAGCATGAAAAGCAAAATCTCAAACAAGAGCAGGATTTCACCTGTGGATAGGAAGCCTGTGTCCCTCTAAATTTTGTCGGTCTCCAGCTCCTGTAACCGCTTGACCATTGGCCATGCTAGCTGGGGATGATCAAAGCTGTAGTTCAACAGCTTCTGAAAGACTACAGGTTCTCCATCTCTGCTTAAAAAACCCCATCCCCTCTCATCAATAAATTACTTGTGGTTTGGTTTTGTGTTTTTTTACAAATTCAGGAGGATATTAGGGAGAAAGTATGTAGATGGTCATTTTTCCACCTTAATATTTAGTTGGAATAAACATAGCAGAGTTAGATCTTCATAGTTGCGCTTGATATTAGCAGTGGAATCATATGCATTCCTATTCAAAAGTAAGCCCCACTGTATACAGTGGGGGTTAGGATTGGAGCTGAAATGGTTCAGCTACAAGAACTGAAATTTATTGGCCAAGTAGTAACGTAGTAACGTTCCACTCGCCCACACTACCCCTCCATCACCTGACTCTGCTCTCCGGCCAATTCAGGTTTCTGGAGTAGGTTGGCGAGGGAAGTTACTTTTCTCAAACACAGACTGAAATCACACCGGTAAGGCTGCCACCTCACATCTTAAGGCAGCCCTGTTCAGGGAAGTTTTTAACGTGTGACATTTTACTGTATTTTTGGTTTTTATGGAAGCCGCCCAGAGTGGCTGGGGAGGCCCAGCCAGATGGGCGGGGTATAAATAATAAATTATTATTATTATTATTATAAGTAATGGATGCTTCATGGAAGCCAATATTACCAATCATAAAACAGAATGAATTATTTGTTTATTGATATGTACATCTTAACATGCAATGCAGGCATTCTGGGGTTTTATTTAGAATCCTTGTGTTACTCGCCATGCATTTAGTCTGCCCAACTACTGCCATTTAATGATTAGTGAATGAAATGTGTGAAAAGTCATGGGAGTGGTAGGATTTTCTTTTAGAGGTCAAGATAGTGGTGAGATTCCATACTCTTGTCTCACTTCCCTGTACTCTAGTCTTTCCACATACCTCTGGAGTTAGAGTTAGGTTTGGCAGAAACCTTCGGCTCCCACCACTTTCCCCTTATTTTATTTTATTTATTTAACAAAAAGTGCATACCACTTGTTTGTTAAAACAATCTGTAAGCAGTTTAAAAAATATAGAATATGGAACATTAAAATTATTGCTTAAAAACAGTTAAAAACAAGTATATAAAAGCATTCAAAATAGGAATTAAAATCAGCAATAGCTAAGAAAAGAGAGAAAGCACCTGTTACTTCTGTATGTCTGGATATGCTTTCCTAAATCAGTGTTTAAGGTGCTGCCTCCTTGTGCTGTTACCGCAGCATTGTATATTTCTGCATGGAGATTTCCCCACTGGGTTGAAATGGATGTTGAACTGGCACTGCCGGCTAGCTCTGTTTCTCCTGGAATGCTTCCAGATTTTCCTTCCAAGTTGAAGGGTGAGGAATGGACACTCTAGATCCCTGGCCTTGACTTAAGATTCTCCTCTAGCACAATAGCATGGGGTGAGTTGGCATCAGTGCAGAAAAGTAGTAAGAATACAGTGTTGCTCTCAGGCCACCCAAACAATTTCTGAGATCTTCTTCTTCCTGTCCTTGACTCATTTTTGTCAAGGCTGGTCCTGAGATGGCTCAGATATTGTAGAAGTGGATCACCTTGTTTTCTCCATCATTTAGGTTGCCTGAGGTTCTAATATCTCACCAATCTGAATAGATGACTTGTGAGATAGTACATTTCTAATGTATTTTTTTCTACTTTAAATGCTGAAACATGAATCTGGTCATCCATAGGCATATCATAACTGCACTAATATCTTTCAAGCAAAGGCTTACTAAAACAAACCCCTTTGATGGTTTTTTTAAAAACCCAACAACCATTGTATGAGGTGTGGCAATCAGTTACTCAGTGTCCTAATTACTCAGGGGGTCATTTCTGGGATGCTCAGGTCACTGGAAACATAAAATTTTGGGAAGCAGTCCAATGCTCCCTGAGAAGAGGGCCAAGATGCCATGGACCTCCCTGGAATTCCCAGCACTGCCAGAGGTCTACCTGATGCAGCGGAAAAAAGTGCCACCATCAATGTTGCTGTACTGGCATTGGGGCCTGGCACAGGGTGTTTGGCTTGTGTGCCAAGAAAGGCTTTGACCTTGAAGTCCCTCATTCTCCCCCCCCAAGAAATAGTAGGAAAAGAAAAGCTACATGGTAGGGCGTAGGTAGCTCCATCAAAGAACACCCTCCACTCTATAGGATTGCTCTATCAAATTTGTGTAACATCTAATTTGATTTCTTTCAGATTGCCATGAAACTGAGCAGCAAACGCCTTTTAATTTCTCTTGAAAGCAACTTTCTTCCATAAATCAAGATGGCCGAATAAAATACTCATTTTTGCATCCTTCTAATATTGAAGAAATGTTTTTGTTTTGAAATTAAATTGAAGCACTTCTGTTATATATATAAGAGATATATATATCTCAAGATAATTATTCAAATTAAATTATTGTATATTCTTTTTATATGCAGTTCTATTTCAAATAAAATGTGACAGCATCTATTTATTTACTTATTTATCTTCTAGCATATCTGTGAAATATGACCCATGCTATTTATCTTGGCAATACTGCCAAATCTCGGGGATGACACTAAATTGCTGCCTATCAAGGTATATCTGTAAGATATGGTGTGCTGTGCCTTGATGTAAAACAGTTAACTGACATGATTGTACAGTATGTTTAAAAAAATACACTTACAATATTGTATCATTTGTGAATTTATGCAAGATTAAAAAAAGTATTTTAGATACACATGGATTGAGAAACTGATCTTTCATTTAAACATTTTCTTTATTGCTAATTTACTATGCAGATATTTGAAACTCTTGGCAGTGGTCACTGTTGGATATCAGATTCAACAGAGCTTTGCTAAATTTCAGCACGGCACTTGGATGTTCTATCTAATGTCTGATGCTATAGAATATTAACAGAAAGCAAAAATTTGAATGTTCAAAACCAATAAATCCCTTGTTTGCAGACACCCTCATATGTAAAGCCAATTTTTTTTGGGGTTCCGTGTCTGCTCCCAGCACTATGGAACCCTAGTCATGGCTATGACCAGTGTGCGCTACAGCAAGTCAGAGTGTACCTTCTTATGGATAAGATGGAGAAATTAATGTTTTTCTCTCCATGCAGTATTTCCCTTTGTTACTGAGTGTGAGGATGTACATCAGCTGCTTTCTAGATGTTTTGGACTACAGTCCTCATTCGTCTCCATGCTGTAGCCTGTAGTCCAAAACTTGGGGGTGGCAGCACCAGGTTCACAAAGGCTGATTGATGTAGATGGAGAACCTGCCGGCTTATCAAGGATTGCAGAAAACATACATTCCTAGCTGTTGGGTAGTTTTAGGCTACAATCCTAGGCATGCTTACCAGGATGCAAATCCACTCAGTTCAGCGAATTCCATGTAGACGTGTATAGGACTGAGCTCTAAGTATATTTAAACTTCAATCCTTAGCACACAGTGAACTTGGCAAAAGAGATTTGTGAGTAAACATGCTGTGAGGGTATCATAAGGAAGCACAAAACAGAAGACATCCATCTGCTCAGGGCTGGCATCTGAGGCAAACCCCAAAATGATGCCTCCCAGCCAGGGAAGAAAGAAAGAATGAAGATCTAAATCAGGAACAAAGGGGTGGGGGATAAAGATCTACACTGGGAGTAAGGGTGGGAGGAAACCAGCAACACCTCCTATTTGCAGAGAGGCTGCTGTAGAGGTGGCATCCAGGGGAGGTGCTGAGGAGGCAGCTGGTCTGGCCTCTAAAGATCTCACCTCAACCATTGGTGCCAGATGGCAACAGCAGTGGGTAACACATTCCTTGTAGGCCAGATTCCACTGCCCCTTTGGATCCTGCTGCCAGAGGCAGCAACCTCACCTTGCCCCATAAGTGGGCCAGCTCTGCGTCTGCTGTAACAAAGATGCTGAATACACAGAGAAGCCATTTCAGACTGTAAGGCTCTGAAATACCAGTCTCCTTTGAAATCAATTTGACCAGGCTGTCACTTTGAGTCTTTTCCTGGAAAGAGGTTTTCTGGTTAGGAGTGGGAAACTGGGAAAATGATCACCAGAAAACTTGGCTAAAGCTATATTTAAAACAAAGTGTTTTATAAAAAGAAAATGAACCCCCTGCTTTTAAAAATACTGAATGTCAGATTAATGCTGTGTAAGGGTAAAGGTAAAGGGACCCCTGACCATTAGGTCCAGTCATGACCAACTCTGGGGTTGCGGCGCTCATCTCGCTTTATTGGCCGAGGGAGCCGGCGTACAGCTTCCGAGTCATGTGGCCAGCATGACTAAGCCGCTTCTGGCAAACCAGAGCAGTGCACGGAAACGCCGTTTACCTTCCCGCCGGAGCGGTACCTATTTATCTACTTGCACTTTGATGTGCTTTCGAACTGCTAGGTTGGTGCTGTGTAGTTCACTGCAAATGAAAGCTGATTCTAAAGCCAGTTCCGTCAACTCAGAGCAGAACAATACGGAATCATAGAATCATATAACTGTAGAGTTGGAAGGGGCCTCAATGGTCATCGAGTGACTCTAGTCCAGCCCCCTGCAATGCAGGAGTCTCAGCTAAAGCATCCATGACAGATGGCCATCCAACCTCTGCTTAAAACCTCCAATTTGATGAGGATCCTCTCAGTTCCTTAATTCAAGTTGTTTATTGAACATTGAACAAAATAACAGGCCCAGGACAGAATCCTGCTGCACCCCACTTGTCATTTCCCCCCATGATAGTCAGGCACCATTTGTGAGCACTCCGTGGGTTTGGTCAGTCAACCAACTACAAATGCACCAAACAGTTACCTCGTCCAGCCAACATTTTACCAGCTTCTCTGCAAGAATGTAATGGGGGACTTTGTCAAATGCCAACTGAAATCAAAATACTGTACAGTATGTCCACAGCATGAGACTCTTCTTTGTTTTTGAGACACACATGCTGGGTCTTAGTAAAGCATCATTTTGTTAGTGCTCATAGACCAGCCATTTAATTATCTGTTCTAGGACCTTCCCTGGTATTGATGTCAAGCCCATCAGTCGGTAATTACCTGGGTCTTCCTTTATTCCCTTTTTGAAGATGGGGACAACATTTACCCACCTCCGAGTCTGTAGGGACTTCACCTGTTCTCCAAGAATTCTCAAAGATCATAGACAAAGGCTCTGAAATTACATCCATGAGCTCTTTTAGTACCCTTGGATGCAGCTCATCAGGCCCTGGAGATTTGAATTCATTTAAAGTAGCTAGGTGTTCTCTTACCACCTCTTTTCCTATCTTGGGCTGCAGCTCCCTCCTTACATCCATTATTCTGTTATCACCAGGTTGGGCACTGCTTTCCTTTTGGGTGAAGACAGAGGCAAAGTAGATGTTGAGCAGTCCTGCCTTCTCTCTGTCACCCAATAGCATTTCTCAGTCTTCTCCACTCAGAGGCGCTACCACTTATTTGTTCATCCTCTTGCTTTGAACATAGCTGAAGAAACCTTTATTATTATTTGTAACCTGTTTTGCAAGTCTGAGCTTATTCTGAGCTTTGGCCCACCTGACCTTCTCCCTGCAGCTGTTGGCTACTTGCAATTTCCCCTTTCTTCCATTTCTTATACATGCCCTTCCTAAAGCTCTACTCATCTGTAAGCTCCTTATGCAGCCACACTTTACCTCCTACTTTTCTTTCTTGTTGGAATTGCCTGCATTTGTGTCCTCTCACCTGTCAGAAACTCCTATCCATCTTGGACTCACTTCTCATTGAGTTTTTCTGACCATAAGATCTCACCCATGGTCCTTAAGTTTTTTGAAATCAGCCTTCTTAAAGACCAGAGTGCATGTCCAACTACACTCAGCTTTCCCAGGAAGACATGATAACTTCTTCACAAGGTTCCCAGTACTCCCAACTTTATCAATCAGTTCCTCCCTGTTGGTGAGGTCCAGATCCAAGATAGATGACCCCCTTATCCCCCCCTCCCGCTTCTGTGAAATTAAAAATTAAATTGTCAGTGAGGCAACTGAGGAATTTGTTGGACTTTATATTCTTGGCAGAGTTTGTGTTCCAACAGATATTGGGGAAGTTGAAGATTCCCATGACTACTATATCTTTCTTTATATCTTTCTCTTCTTCTTTTTTGAATGTTTGCTAATCTGCTCTAGGAAGGCATCATCCAAGTCTTCCATCTGACACCCATCTGACATCCAGCAGACACCCACAGTAAGGTCACCTCTCCTACAATTTTTACTCCTATACTCTCAACATGCCTTTCATGCTCCAGACCATGGATTTCTTCACAAGTGCACACACAGTAGACCTTCACACAACAGAAGAAATGCCTGCCGGATCTGGCCAGCAGTCCAGCATATCCTGCCCCAGCATCCTTAACTATTGGCCATGCTGGCTGGGGCTGATGGGAGTTGTAGTCCCTCAACATATTTTAGGGCACCAGGTTGAGGAAGGCTGTTCTAGGTGATTCTAATATGCAGCACCCAAACAACCCTCATTATATAGGACAACTGATGTAAATTTAAGCATGTTTTGACTCACAGAATCACACCAGATGGTCCTAGTGTAGTGCTCTGATGGTAAAGCAGATGTGGGAGAGAAGCTAGCATCTGTTATGCAATATGATGCTGCTCACATAATTAACTCAAGGACCCACCTTCATCCACTTTGTTCGGTAATTCTCATTATTTGCGTCTCTTTGCTTATCTCTCATTGGATGAATTGAACCTATCTTTGTGAAAGCCTTCCTAGCTTTCTATGCAAGAACTAAGCAGGGCTAATGCTATTGTTTCTGTCACAGAACCTTGCCAAAAGCAAAATTTAGCAGACAGCAGTAAATTCTGGTTTTAGCGATCACATCCAACACAGTCATGTATAATTAGCAGATGGAATGTCTGCATGTGGAGTGGATAATTTTTATATATTTTTTAAAAGAAACTATTTAGATAATGTAAGGCTATGTATACTTTTTATTCTTTCCTGCATGAACATAGATAATTACCATGGCCACAAGGTGAAAATTGCAGCTCTCTGAAATCCATGGATGTTTTGCCATTGCCTTAATGGGGTCAGGGTTTCACTTACAGGGTGGCAGATTTTGCTGAGAATATATTACTGACCTGGATTTCAGAAAGGCAGCTCTCCAGTAGCTCACATTTATTTTTGTGTGAGCTGTAAGTATTAGTAGCACTTCTGAAAACCAGGCCTGGATCGAGGGAGGGGCTAAGGGGAGGGCATGTGCCCTGACTGGTGTGTTAGGAGGGCATTAAAACAGCATCCTGCCCTGATGGCAATACAATGTGGGAGAGAGAGTAGGGAGGTGTGCTGTGGCCATAGCACATTGCTCCGTGACTCCTTAAGTTCCATCCGGGTTCTGCTTATTAGAAGACATGGCTGGATCAGTAGGAATGCAAAGTAGGATAGCTCAGTTGGTTAGAGTGTGGTGTTGATAACACCAAGATTGCAGGTTGATCCCCATATTGGACAGCTGCATATTCCTACATTGCTGGGGGATGGACTAGATGACCCACAGGGTCCCTTCAAACTCTACAATTCTATGATTCTGAGAAGGAGTCATGCCCTGAGAATGCAAGATGCCCAGCTGTGACCCATCCACCTCTTCACTAAGTGAAGGAAGCCTGTTGTCCTGGCTCTCACTGGAGAATAAAGAACTCAAATGTGGAGTACAGTTTCTGCCAAAATCAGCAACAACAACAACAGTTTATTTTCTGTACCCCACCATCTGGTTGGGTTGCCCCAGTCATTCTGGGTGGCTTCTAACAGAATATACAAAAACACAACAGAACATCACACATTAAAAGCTTCCCGATACAGGGCTACCCTCAGATTTCTACAGAAGGTCATATAATTATTTATCTCTTTGACATCTGATGGAAGGGCATTATACACAGCAGGCACCACAGAAGGCCTTTTGCCTGGTGATATACAGTATCTCAAAACACTGCTTCTCCCCAACCCTTATCCACTTACCCTTGGCATTCTATTTTATCTTCCCTCCCATTATCTTCCCTCCCTCATCAGATATTTTTCTTCTGGCTGCCCTACAAAGCTGTATGATCTGTATGAAATTTAATCCCAGCCAAACTGACGACTTTCCCTTCCCTCACAAAAGTGGGGTTGCTTCCTGAAAACTCGGAATGTTCAGACATGTTTCATGCAGTGACGTCAGCTCAGTCTCTCAGTATCATAGGCTTCACTACACCAAGGTCAGTACTGTTTCATGGATGTTCAGAAGATTTCTGACCACTCACATATCTGCTGTGTGGAGAGGCAAGTAACCCTGTGACCCAGCCCCTAATGCACACGCGCCTCTCAGTCTTGCCTCAGATCATCATCTCTGCATGTTTGGTGTGATGTCTGAAAGGGAGCGCATACAAATGCAGCTGTATATGTATAGGTTTTCCTTGCAGTCGGAAACCCTGATTGTGTAGGATTCCCAATCATATTATGGGGTATGTGACCACATCTCTGTGTGTACTGTTTCTCCCTTTCAGATGTTGCACTGAATGTGTGGACATTGGAGGTGGGACCTGGAAGTGTGAGGAGGCCAGAGATGGAAGGTGTGTGACTCCTATTTCCCCCTCCATATCTTCCCTTCTCTTTTCATATGTTGCACATACCTGGAGATGGACCTTCTTAGCATCTCAGCAGATATTCTGAATGCACCTAGATGTTTCCTTTCAATATTTCTGTGAATGATGGTCCATGAAGCAGTTTCCCTCCCTCACGATATCCCCCTGCCGCAGCATAATATATTTGGATTCCTGTTATCTCCCATGATCAAATAAAAATAGTTTGCGAACAGTGAAGTTATTGTATGTAACTATTAAGCATTTTCAAACAAGGACACTCCTAATTCTTTAAATTGATTAAGCCCTTGTTTAATCTTTTGGACCAGGTTCCATTTCTGTGAAGATAGTGCTGCGCCTATCTTTCTTTTTTAACCAAATTTACAGGGGAATTGAATTGTTTGTGTCTTATTCCAGACTGATTGCAATTGACATTTAATTGTTATCTTGTTTCTTTTTAATGCCAAAGAGTTGCGCAGTTCTTATCTGCCTTGAACCCTTTTGAAGAAATTGGGATCCTAATGAAATTAAATAATGTTCTGATCTTTTGTTTTGTTTCCAAACCTTTTGCAATGCATATCCTTTATAAATAAATACTTACTAATACATTAACTTTCATGTTAGTGGAGCAGTGTAACTATTCATAATGTACTCTTTTCTAGATAGTGCAGAAGATAGGATTAAAAAGCAATATAGATCCACTGAAGCTTCATTAATTCATGGGGAGGGGGGAGACTTTAGAGAGATGACTATGCAAAAACAGTTAAAAATAGGATTAGTCAGACATAATAAATTAATAGGTGGGATAGAAATAGTTTAAATAAAATATATAAATAAAATACAAGTGTCATTATTTTAGGGAATAGTATGCATCTGCAAAAACACCTCAAATATACAAAACACTCATGAAACCAATCACATGTAATCAAATAGCTAATACATCCATTATACAGTTGCTGATCCCAGAAGCCAAACAAAATTGTGTATATATCAAAGACACTTCCTCATTTTGGTGTCACACTTCATCTTTACACTGTGGGAGGTTGGTGAATTATACGTTAACAATGGACCATAGATCCATGGACTCCCTTAGATACAATTCATTGATTCAAATAGAACAGAATAAATTCTGATTTATAATCAATACCAAAGCAACTCCCCAATTGTGAAAAATGTCTTAAAAGATTCAAAGGACATTCTGGGAGTTCCATTTCTATGAACACTCACCTTAGAGTAAGACCCATTGAACACTGTGAGGTTTAGAATCACAGAATCATCTAGTATTATAGAGTTGCAAGGGACCAAAAGGGTAATCTTCTGTAGTCATCAACCCCTTGCAATGCAGGAGTCGTATGCCCAATGTGGTACTTCTGAATAAATTAGTTTTCTGGGTAAATTTGCTCTGGGTATCACATTGCCTCTGGTACTAGGAATGTTAGCTTTGTTTGCAATCTGATGGACATGCACCTGAAAGTAAGTTCAACATGGGACTTACCTCTGAACAGACACTATGCATGGCTCATTTATTTTTCTTGGCCCATCTGTTCTGAAAACTAGACATTCAGCGGTATCTTCTGAAACCTACACTTGGGGAAGTGTATTTGGTGACTGTTCTACACGTACCTGGGGGGGTTTTACAGGAATAAATATTATTCCTTAAGAGGGTGCTACTGGTTCTTTTAATACGGGGATGCGAACTCTTTTGCCCAGCAGATGCTGTTGGACTCCACAGGAGTTGGAGATATAAAAGAGTTGGAAGATATAAAAACAATACTGTAAATCGCAGATAGAGCTAATTAAAAATTGTGTTAGCTGACATGGTCCAATTTTACACTGGAAGCTACCCTCTCTCTTCTTTATAACAATGGTTATATACCACAAAGGAGTTTTTTCCTTGATGCTCAAGTTTCCCATCCAGAGGGAGTTTTTGACATGGGCACTTTGTATCAGATCTTCCTCCAGACCAATAGTAACCATCTCCTGAGAGGGCTGTACCACTTCAACTGATGCATGTTTGAATTACTTGCAGTTCTTTAACTGTACATGGAAGGAAAGTGAGACAATTGCCCTGCTCTGTATCTCTAGACAACAATCCCATAAAACTGAAAAATAGCAGCGGAGTACTGTAAACACTTTCAAGTTAAGGAGTGAAAAATGCAAGTTTTTGAAGCTAGAGGGCATAGGAGACATAGAATGTACGAGTGCAGCATTTACCACTTAAAAATATGAGATGGCTGTTTACAGTCGTTTTCTCATCTTATACAATACGTCATTCATGCTGTAACACAATAGGGCACTGTTCAGACTGATTATATCCTTTTCCATAGAAGAAGGCATTGAAATCCTTTCCAGAATCTTAATCAGCTTTTCATATGCAATTGGTGAAAGTAACGACAGCAGCAGCAGCAGCAATGTCTTGATGTGGTCCATGAATATAAAAGAGATTCTAAATTACAAGTACAGACGTATAGTTATTCACAATGTGGGGTTTGAGTGGGGCAATTGGAGGAAGAAGATGCCAAATCCTGCCTTGTGCACTTCTTCTGCCCCAGCATGGATCCCTCACAGCTGAACTTGCTTTAGGTCAAACCCATTGGTCCATTTAGTGCAATATTGTCTACACTGATTGGCAGCAGCTCTCCAGGATTTCAGACCAGGGTCTCCACCAGCCCTACCTGGAGATGCCAGGAATTGAACATGGGTACACGCAAAGCAGTTGCTCTACCACTGAGCCATCATGACCCTTCCCTACAAAGCCCTTCGCTCTGTGGGTTGCCTTAATGGGAATAGCTTGCATGGAGGGGGTTGCAGTTGCTACCAATCTGGTCAGCTTTTTTCAGGGCTGAATGGGGTTGTCCAGGGACAAATAGGAGGCTTGGAAGTCAGAGAGAAGCAGCCAGCAGTCGATCTGTTCCCCCACCCCTTAGCATGGGACATTTTTTTTTTTAAAAAAGCACTCTAGGAAGGAGAAGCAGCACCAGATCACCTGTTTTTTTTCTTAGTCTCATACAGGTGGGAAACTCTGGCCCACTGAATGTTGCTGAAATACAACCCCCATCAGTCCTAGCAAGCGTGGCCAGTGGCCAGAAAGGATGGGAGCTCTAATTCAGAAACATCTGGAATGCCAAACTTTCCCCACACCTGGTCTAATAGACATTTTCCACTCTTCTCAGATAGGTCCATCTGGGAATTGAGGGTGCAGCGGCGTAGCCAACTGGGATCTTGGGATTTTTGGAAGGGGAGGGCAATTGCTCTTGGAAGTATTCATGGAAAATATTTTTGATCAGATCTTCTCAAGAGTGTACGTTTGGGGGTCTGTTTCATTGTTACACTGGAAATGTTTGATTGGTTTAGTTCTAAGGGCTATGTATCAATGACACATCCCAGCCAGTGAAAAGCATTCAAGGAGGGTGCAAAATCAGGGGTGGTTATTGGTGTGGCCTGGGGAGAGTTCTGATGACCAGTCATGGAATTCCAGAGGGCTAAATGCATCCCATGGCATTGATGTTCCTCAGGGCTTTTTCCCAACTGGAACTCAGTTCTAGCACCTCTCAGAGGGGCACCATTGCCATTCTAAGAGAATGAGGGAGGCGTTTATGGTGTGTTCTGGCACCTCTTTTTCTAGAAAAATAGCACTGGTGTTCCTTATCCCTTGGATAACATAGCTTTCTTCTGTGAAGGTACAGTATTGTAGGCGAACTATTTCCCCCATAAGATAGAGATGTACTTCACAAACATAGTACAAACTGGACAAGTAAGATGCAAATGTATACCCAGATAAAGTTTCAAAAAATTGTAGAAGCAGAGTATTTTTCTGTTGAAATAAACCAGAAAAAACATGGAATCCCATGATGTGCCTGGGTATTTTCACTGCTCTTTCATAGGTTTTTAAAAAGAAATTTGTGCCTTCAAAGCTGTGCAGCTTTCATAAATTCAACAGGTTAGTTTCTCTCTGGCATGGAGATACATGGTGCTTTTTGATGGCAACTCCTATTATTTCTGACACTGGTGGTGCTGTGGGTTAAACCACAGAGCCTAGGACTTGCCGATCAGAAGGTCGGCGGTTCAATCCCTGCGACGGGGTGAGCTCCTGTTACTCGGTCCCTGCTCCTGCCAACCTAGCAGTTCGAAAGCACGTCAAAGTGCAAGTAGATAAATAGGTACCGCTCCGGCGGGTAGGTAAACGGCGTTTCCGTGCGCTGCTCTGGTTCTCCAGAAGCAGCTTAGTCATGCTGGCCACATGACCTGGAAGCTGTATGCCAGCTCCCTCGGCCAGTAAAGCGAGATGAGCACCACAACCCCAGAGTCGGCCACAACTGGACCTAATGATCAGGGGTCCCTTTACCTTTTTACCTATTATTTCTGACCATTAGTGGTGACGGCTGAGGCTGATGGGATCTCACTACATCTGAAGGATCATATGTTCCCCACTATGGCAAAACAAGGAGGAGGGAAGCTTCCCCTGAAGAACTTCTATCTAGTCTACAGCTGCTAAAGGCAGCTTCTAAACTTCAGTTCTAATATTAGAAGCACTTGCTAACCCTAGCCTTCTCCTTAGTTGCTGCAATGATGTCCAAATATTGTTTATGTGAGAAAAGGAAAAGCTATCAGCAGAATCTAATGTGTGATGTTGACAGCAAATAATGCCAGACTAAATAGTGTATTGTTTTATTGAATAATTCATTTGCTTCTAAATTATGCAGTAATGGCTAGGAAATAAGTTCTGTTGAATACACTTGATGGCAACAGTAATGCAATACAAAATATTCTGATCGCATTAGATCTCTACCTGTTCCCAAGCGCACTTACATGCAGCAATTATTAGACTAGAAATTGAGAGGGCTTGTCTTTAATTTTATTCATTATAATGTGCTTTGCTTGAAAAGCACTTCAGAAATAATAATATATCATTATTACCACATGAACAGCTGTCATGCGATTAAAGAAACAGTAATTGATCAAACATACTAGTTTCATTGTTTGACCAATTAATCTATCAAATCTACATAATTTTGAATAACACGGTGCTTCTGAAGCATTAAAATGTATCTTTAGATGAGACACACTTGCACACATACTTTATATGCTGACTTTCGGGGTGTGAAAAAAGAGCAGAAAGAGCACAAACACAACATAAGATAAAATAAAATAACTGGGTTAGTGCATATCTCTTGCACGGACCCCTTGCAAGTCATTGGATATCACCCTTCATTTTAAAACAATATATAGTTCAGCCTGTTCTGCCAAGGCTCAGCAGAGGTAGCAGCAGCAGTTGGAACACCTCTTGTGCATCTGCTCAGAGAGGGAGGCTGTCATTAGCAGTCCTGCTTTATAGGGTTTGTAACAAAGGTTAGGTTGGCAACTTGCCTTTTTACAGACCTCTGCTGCTGTGCCTTTGACAACACATATCTTTACACATAGATCAATAGATCAGCTTGGATAATACTGATAGATAATGCTGAAAAGTCACTGTGCAGGCCAAGCCTTGGTCAGCTTGCAATCCTAGAGAAAGTATTTTTTTTTTGAATGAATGAATGAATTGCCCCAAGGGGCTATGAACAATATAAGAAATCGTTCCCTAGAGGATGCTCGTAAAATGATCCTATTCACAAGCTAAGGAGATAATGAAACCTTTTCTTCATGATACATGCCTGGTGCCCTCAGAGCTATCCTGAGAATAATTACAGGGTTTGCTGAGTGAAGAGTTCATTATATCTTTGAGCAGATGGATGGACCCCGGAACCTTAATATTCTGCACAACATTCATACTGAGACACATGTCTAGACTTATGAGAAGCCCTTGGAGGCATTATCAGTATCTCAGACAAATAAATATGAGCATGATCACCAATAACAATGCCTTCTTTTTACAAGTCAAAGGAAAGAGCCTGAAAGAAAGCTCATTCGTGTTATAGCTACTTCCATTCCCCCACCCCCCCAACCGTTGCACTTGAAACCATAGAGCAGTCAGTGTAGTTTCTGGGTGTGGGAGAAGTGAAACAAACTACTGGGTGAAATCCCATGGCCAGAAATACTCAAAGAGAAGGGCATGATGGATGGGAGTTTCTCAAAGGAGAGATATTGAAGGCACAAAGGCAAACAATTCCAGAAAGGAAGAAAAGTGGGAGGCATCTAAAGAAACTGCGGTGGCTGCATAAGGAGCTTTCTAATTTAAAAGGGGCATGTATAAGAAATGGAAGAAAGGGCAAATCACAAAGGGAGAGTATAAATGAGCAGCCACTACTTGCCGGGAGAAGGCCAGCTCAGAATGAGCTGAGGCTTGCAAGAGAGGTTACAAATAATAATAAAAAGGTTCTTTGGCTATGGTCAAAGCAAGAGGAAGAACAAGGAAGTAGTAGGTTCCCTGTGTGGAGAAGGTGGAGACATGCTATTGAGTGACAGAGAGATGGTGGAACTACTTCAACACCTACATTGCCTCTATTTTCTCCCCAAAGGGAAATAGTGCTTAACCTGATGATAATAGAATGAATGATGCAGGGAAGGAGCTGCAGCCCAGGATAGGAAAAGAGGTTGTTAGGGAACACCTAGGTCCTCAAGCCTTGCCAACGGAAACTCATCCAACATAACAAGACTAGACAGTGTTCTGGACACCCCTTGAGATTCAACAGCTGTAACAGTGGAGTCACAGCGAGATACTATAGGTTCTGCCCCTTCTTCCGGCCAGACGGAAAAAGACCCTGCATTGCCCAGAAAAGTTCGGAAGGACGGCAAAACAAGGATGCAGTGGAGGCAGCAAAGTAGGCCACTATGTAGGCTCTCCTCCTTGTGAAATTTCCCATTCTGTCTGCAGGATCCCTTCAGGGAATAGTTCTGTGAAAAAGAGACCAAGAATCAATCTGTTGCTGCACAGATCTTTCTTTCTTTCTTTCTTTCTTTCTTTCTTTCTTTCTTTGGCCGGTCCAGTCCCTGTTTCCAGCTTCTAGAAAAGACTTCTTTGAAATCAGTTTAATTCAAGTCAGGACACCTGTTCTTCTTCCATGTACTTCTCACTCACTCAGTCAGTCACTCTTATTGTTTGCCTTGATCCTTAAGGCCTTTCTGCCAATTCTCTTTTAATGCATCTGAGCATGGGAGGTGGATAGAAGAAGATGTCCTTTGCTTTCTTCCTAGGGTGACTGTTTCTTTAAATCAACTTCTAGTAAATGCTCCCATCCAGGAAAGAGCAGAATTTTGCAGGAAAGCCATGTGAGGGGAGGAGAAAGAGGAAACAAAGAATAGATCCAAGTGGTTACAAAAGGGATTGCAGTGGTGATTTATTCCGCCAGGCTAGTTTAGAGAAAATCTAACTGAGCAGTAAGAAACTGTAAGTATATAGAGTTTTTCAAAAGATGAAACTTTAAGCAGCAGGGTCAGCTGTGTAGTCTACTCTGTCTTTGCTGGGATCTGCAACGAATCCTTCTGTTCTCTGAGAAATAGAGAGACTTCAGCCAAAACCTGTAATTTACCAGACTAGCATCCTGTAGAGAGATAGTTTAGTTTTTAAGGGACAATTACTAAGCTAAGAAAAGAAAATGCTGTTTGATGCATTCGTATTGGCTTGCTTAATTATATATACCGTTCACTTTTCTTAAGCGTAGGTTTTTCTTGCTTTTAGGGGGAAAAAACAACATTGGGTGTGCCCCGTCTGCATTTCATGTTGGAAGCATAGAATTTCCACATGTGGGATCATTTACTTCTTTCAAAAGCAGCAAAAAACAAACGTAGTTTTGAATCCAATTGAAAAGAAATCTTGTTCCAGATAAAGAAACAGAGGCACACCTTTCCAGTGCAGAGAGTTGAGTGTGCATCTCAGTTTCTCGTGGCTTCCTCCCATGCATATTTTTGGGATATTTTCTGTGTGGGTTTCCCATTATGCTGTTTTCTCGGGCATCAAGAAAGATATGCAAAGATCTGAGCTGAGAAATAAAGAGGGGGAAAAGTATTGGGGAGGGAAAACACTGCTGTCTGAAAAAGATATGATCTCTTTTGCTGACAATTCTTTTCAATGGAAAATGTTCTCTTCAGTGCCGCTAGTCTAGTGAGATACATGCAGTGCAAATTGTGATCATATCCCAAGGCTGCCTTTTCAGACTTCTCAAATGGTGTGCAACGAGAGGATATTAATGGGGGCTAAACTATATATATCAGAGGAATATGAAGGAACAGTGGAAGTAGTGGCTGCATATGGCTTGCTTTGGGTTGCCTGGTAGCATAACCCAAGTATTTACTGAATATGGAGTAAATATGGTACGTACATTTGTTTTTGGAGATACTTAAACATTTCCCTGCTCATTTAGGCTGAACTTAGAACTGGCCTGATTTTGTCCACGAAGAGACTGGAATAAATTGGATGGCTTGTACAAATTAATGGGGGGAAAGGGTAGCCAGGACGTGGGTGGTGCTGTGGTGTAAAACCACTGAGCCTTGGGCTTGCCAATAGAAAGGTCGGCAGTTCGAATCCCCGCGACGGGGTGAGCTCCTACTGCTTAGTTCCTTCTCTTGCCAACCTAGCAGTTCAAAAGCATGTCAAAGTGCAAGTAGATAAATAGGTACCGCTCTGGCGGGAAGGTAAACAGTGTTTCTGTGTGCTGCTCTGGTTCGCCAGAAGCGGCTTAGTCATGCTGGCCACATGACCCGGAAAACGGTCTGTGGACAAACGTCGGCTCCCTCGGCCAGCAAAGCGAGATGAGCGCCACAACCCCAGAGTCATTTGCGACTGGACTTAACTGTCATGGGTTCTTTACCTTTACCTTTTTTTAAGGCTAGCCACAATGGCTATATTTTGTCAACACTGTCAGAGGTAGTCAGCCTCTGAATACTAGTTGCTGATACTCACAAGTATGGAGAATGCTGTTGCACTCAGGTCTTGCTTGCAGGCTTCCCATAGTTATCTGGTAGGCTCCTGTGAGAACAGGGGGCTGGACTCGAGGGGCTATTGGTCTTTTCCAGCAGGGAGGTAGAATAGCACTAAGGAGTAACAATGCAAGCAACGTCCCCTAGCAGAAAAGCAACCAAGCAGACCAAGTAGACTCCAGAGAGGAACGAGAATAAAAGAGACTAGTTTAAAAGACCAAATAGAAACAAAAGGGTTTTTTTTGGGGGGGGGGATAGGAAACAGAAGGCAGCCCTGTTTAGGGAAGCTTTTAATGTTTAATAAACTATTGTATTTTAATATTCTGTTGGAAGCCGCCCAGAGTGGCTGGGGAAACTGGTCTGATGGGAGTTGGTGTCCAGCAACATCTGTACACTGCTATCAAAAGCTCCCAGTTGGATGGCTCAGTTGGTTGGAGCATGGTGCTGATAATGTCAAGGTTGCAGGTTTGATCCCCATATGGGACAGCTGCATATTCCTGCACTGCAGGGGGTTGGACTAGATGATCCTCAGGATCCCTTCTGATTCAATGGTTCTATGAATTAACTCCTCTGCCAATCCTGCTGTCGCTGTGCTGAGGAAGAAAGCACCTGCAGGCTGACTGTGTGTGACATACAAACGTGTTCTCCCAACAAACCATAAGCAGTAGTCAAGAGCAGAAGCAAGGGAAGAGTGAACTGGGAACTTTTTGGCAGGATGTGACAGCATTTGGAGAAGACTATTGACGGTGCAATCCTATACATATCTACTCAGAAATAAGTCCCACTGTGTTCAGTGAAATTCCTTAGAAGGTGGGTATAGGGCTGTAGTGCCAAAAGATGTGCGTTAGTTATCATAAGCAATTGAGCAAAATAAGATTTACTTTTGAAGGAAACACCTGTGACATTCTCCAGATGGTAAATATATTTGTGCTATGTCTTTTTTTAAATATAAAAAGTCCACAATTTCATTTCAGGGGAAAAAAGAATCTTGACAGTTTTTAAACATTTTTGTGATTAAACTGCATTTACAGATTTTTCCTGTATAGTGCATCTGGCATTTTTATTTGTGTGTGATGCTTCCTCCATTACAGGCCCCTGGAAAAAAAAGCATCTATGTTTATCTTGCTCTTTGAATGTGCTCAGCTCCTTTTCTCTGGGCTAGTTTAACCTCACCAGGGCCTTTAATTATGCTTCTCCTCCTCCAGCTGACCACTATAAAACTTCAAGCCATTGCCACAAATCTGTAAAAATGTTTCTACTGCAATGGGAGACAAAAATAGAATAATTCCATGTCTTTTTGGATAGATGCCTAGCTGAAACTATGCAGTGTTTGACTGACAGAAGGCTGTAGTCTTTGCTGAAAAGTGGGTTTCCTTCTTCAATGCACTGCATTTAGTTTTTAAGAGTATACAAGCAAGGGGAGGAAGAGAGGATTTATACTGGTTAGCCTCGACTGTTCCTTTTGTCTAACTTTCTGTGACTTATCATTCGGTCAGATTTTCTTCTTGGCTTCCCCATATTCTTGGAGCACATCGTCATATGAACGAGTGAGTATTTACTTCTTTGGTTTTGAGTGGAGTGACTATCTTAGTTCCTTAAAGTTAATATTTTATATGCAGCTGGATAGAATATCAAATACCACTAGTGATCTTGGCACTAAAATTGTTCACTCTCTAACAGTTGTCATAAAAACAGACCTCTCAATTGTTCTTTAGACCATTTCAATGATAACTCTGCTTTATATGCAAGCAAGCAGCAGAAAGAAGCATGGAAAATAGTTATGAAAAAGTTTTGAATGTGCATTCCCTGGAGTCTTGTATTTTCCAGCGATTCCGTTTACTTTCTGCATCTGCCTGCGTTTTAGCCAGAAATTGTATGCATAAGAAGAATTACAAAACTAGTTGGTAAATGAAGATAACAAAGCAAAACAAAAAATGATATTCACTGGTGAATTATAGAATGAAAAATGAAAACAAAAGAATATTACAGTGATGCATCAACATTCAAAGTCTTCTAATGTGCCTGTGAGACTGCATTAATGCCCACCAGGATATCAATCCTTCTGGTAAATTTGCTTCATTTTACCGAATAGGTTTAGTTAATTCTGACACTCTTTTCTGAATGCTGTTGAGCATTATGTCCTGTCTATCTTTGTATATATGGTCATGAGGTTTCTTAAAACTTTTGTAGGCGATTTATCTATACAGTATTGATGTTTTCATATATGGTTGCTTCTTCATTTATTTCGGTGTAATGTTACTGGAAAGAAAACAACCACATTCCATTGTTGAGGGGAAAAGTTTTTTGAAGTTGTTTATATGCCATATTCCAGAAGCTGCTTGCGTTTTATGATTTAAACAAGCCAGGGGATTCCTTGAATGAATCAGAAGAGTAGTACTGATTATTCGTGTGAAAGAGAAAAAGGGTAATGAGTTCAGTCCTATACGTGTTAATAGGAATCAAGATTGTTTCTCCGCTTCGCAGTGTTGCAATTGCAGAATGGTGACTATGGCCCAGAGCAGGGATGAGTTACCTGTGCTCTCCAGATGTTATTTGACTTCAACTTCCAGCAGCCCCAGACAGCATGACCAATGATCAGGAGTGATGGGATGGGAGTTGTAGTCCAGCAACGCCTGGAAACTCACAGGTTCCCCACAGCTGGCCTAAAGGGAGCAGAGGAAAAGGACAGAGTGAAGCAGCTGTATCTACCACCAGAAACTTGCCAGGGGAGCAGGCAGTAATTGAGATGTTGATGAAAAGATGTACGTCTGCCACATTGCCTGCTCTGTTACCCTAATGTCCTCAGAGGACATGTTGTTGCTAGTACTGAAGAAAAAGCCAAGTTCCAGTTTGGTTGCTCGAACAGAAGAATGCCGTTCTTCTCATGTGGCAAAATGTTTGGCTCCCAAACATGTTTCCCTCTCACCCCTGGTAGTTTTCAGAGGGCCCTCCCCTTTCTCTGTCGTCTTAAAGAAGTAAACAAGCCATGTGTTTATGGGGTGTGTATATTTGTGAAGAGTGTGTGTGTCAGGGTGTTTTTTGTACTGTTAATACTTTAACACTAAATCTTACTGCTATAAATAGGCCTAATAATCCTTACTACTATTGATGGGTCATTCAGATATTGCAAATGGGTCATTTGTAACAGGTGGGGTGTTTTTTGCTTATTGGATTGTCTGTGGAATGGGTAAATCTGAATTAAAATGGGGCAGTGGGGGAGAAGTGGACTGGCATTGAGATGCTGGCAACATGGTGTTGATGCTGCAAAGTGTACATGCATGAGGAGCACCTATTGTGCAATAGGCTCCAGTAGTTTGTGACCGGGGGGGGGGGGAATGAGCAGTTTGTGTGTGTGTTAAAGATGGTTGAATGGCTATGTGTGAAAATGAGACATGGTTGCGTAGAAAAGTTATTACAAATAACACAAAACACCCACATCTATAAATTTTTGTGGCGCTCTCTTTGTAATATCTACAGCGGTGCTATATCTTCCCAGTTCTTTATTCCTTAGCCAAGTTTAGCAGCAAACCAGATGCCAAGAGTGGCATGAGGAGCCCTTTGAATCTACATGTGGGCCATATATAACTACCATTCCTTTGAGGAATTCCTACCAGATATAAAGTTAACTAGACCAAGTTTGGATATAACACTAGGGCAAGGAAACAAATGCTCAGGTCACTGGAGAGATCGTGGCTTCTTTTACCACCTCTGCTCCTACTACAACTTCACATGGCTGTGATCCCAAGTCATGGTTTATGTATGAACTCATGGTTTATCTTGCTCCAGGCTCAAATGTAATGCCAAACCATGGCTTTATCTCACAGCAATGTGGCAGCAGTAGGATTGGAGAAGGTGCAAAACAGCCACAATCTTCTTGCTGGGAAGCTGCATGTCTGGGAATTCATGTTAAGTAATGGTTTGACTGAGTGTTGCATGTGATCTGGGCCAGTGACTTTACTTGGTTTGCCTAGGGACCATCAGTAAGCACTACCATACTTTCAAAAACCTCTATCTCTTCCTTATTACAATTTATTCAGAGCTGTTCAGATAATTTATACATAGCATAACTTCTCAGTATGAATAAGTTGTAAATGTGTCTCTCAGTGAGATGAGTGCCGCACCTCATAGTCCCCTTTGACTGAACCTTCTAGGGGTCCTTTACCTACCTTAATTTTTTTACCTATGTGAATTAGGAATGTGTGGGGTGGGGTGGGGAGGAGAGTTCAATCTTATTTGTGTTTTAACAAGAAACTACACAATCTACACTTCTCAAACCTATGTGTGAATTATAAGACAGACCCTTCACAATTTGCACAAATTCTTCAGAACATTTCTCCAGCTAGGCAATGTGTACAAAAATGTATACACATGGATAAAATTGAAATATATAGAAAAATAAAAAAAATGTCCAGTAGCACCTTAGAGACCAACAATTTTTAAAATTTTTAAAATTTATATATTTTGACTGCGTCTAGAAACATGGATAAAATGTATATTAGCAAAAAGAGCATACAAATATGTAAGAACATAAGAAGAGCCTGCTAAATCAGGCTGATGTCCCATCTAATCCAGCATGCTGTTCTCACCGTGGCCAAGCAGATGACTCTGGGAAACCCACAAGCAGGATCCAAGCAGAAGATCACACACCTCTGTAGTTTTCAGCAACTGGTATTCAAAGCATTACTGCCTGTAATTGTGGAGGCAGGGCATAGCCATCATGGCTCATAGTCGCTGCTAGCCTTCTCCTCCATGATCTACTATAACTCCATGTGTGATATTAGGCAGAATTGCTCCGCCAAAAAAGTGTATAGGCAAAATTGCAGGAGACTATAAATAGCAGGAGAAATTTGCACTGAAATGCTGATGACTTTTCATGAGGACTTGCTTAAAAAAATAATAATCGCCAGCTGATGTGGAAATGTGGAGAAAAATAATTGATTGGGGAAATGAGAAGCAGAGACAAACCACAACCAACAGATTTGCCCATGCTTATTGTGCATGCACTGGGACTCCCTTGACATTGGCCCTTAATCCTATAAGCGCTCCTCTTCTTCAAGAAAACAAGTCTTATCCAACGTGACTTGTATACACACACCTCCTTTGCTGTCTTCTACTCACCTGGTTTTACCTTCGACTGCAGGCCACCACCCACAGCACTGGATTCTACCCAAGGTCTTTTACCAGTTCCCCAAGCTGAAGTTTCAAGTAAAGCTTCCCTGACACTGACATAAACAAGATGAAGACCTCTCTTCTGAAGCAGAAAGGTGCAATGCTATATGGAGTCCACCAAAGACTTCATCAGGGCTTTAGTGTTTTAAACCAGGGATGGGGAACTTGTTTTTTTTTTTTTTTAAATATTTTTATTGGGTTTTCACATTTTATATAAACACAAACAACACACCAAAACAAACATAAAAAACAACGAACATGAATAGTTCCCGAAAATCTTATTTTCTAACCCTAGTCCTTGACTTCCCCCCACCCCCTCCCCTGCATCCCTATTCCCAAACTTATGTCAGCAAGTTGGCATTTCTTCCATCTTAATATTAGTCCTTTTATAAAAAACAAAAAATAAATTTTCCCTAAGTTGGACCCCAATTCTCTTCCCTCGATTTCTCATTTTTTCTTACATAATTTTCTTAATACTAAACCCCCTGGTCTTGAGTGTTGTTTAAATTTGATTCTTCCCTCCCTCCCCTCCCCGCTTTGCGTCCTTTCCCGAGACATGTCCAAATTAACAGTTTTTAGCCTGGATTCCGGATATCCGAGGCTCTCAATTCTCTTTTAGTCCCCCTCCGCCGGTTTTGTTGGTAGTCCTTTTTGTCTATCATCGAGTCTCGAAAGATTTCCTTAACAATCAATCCAATCAGTCCATAGTCTCTTTCCATATTTAAAGGCAACTGCTGAGGAATTTCCACAAGGCCTAAGTCTTGCTGATAGTCAAAATCAAAGTCTATGTGGAGGCCCCAATTGTACTTCTTTATTTCGAGCTCCTGAATTCCATAAAGTCCCAGGGCCTCCACTTTCATCTTCTGTATCTTTCGTAGGCTTAGAGTGGATTTAATCCAATAGTCTCCTTGCTTGTGTTCTCCAGATGTCAGCTTCTGGTTAGTACTTTCCCAGATAACTTGTTCTCTTTCTTGTTTTGTCTTCTCCTCTTCTTTGTTTATTGTTTCAAATTCAGCTGTGGGTTCTTTCTCACTCAGGCCCTCATTACTTTCAGCAGAACTACTTGTTTCCAAATCCAAGGTCGTCAATTGTTTACTCATAGCTGTAGTCTGCTCCTGTAGGGTTCCCACCAGTGAGAACATTCTTTCGATTTCTCTCAGTATCTTTCCACCCACAGCCATTGTAATTCCACAGAATTCCCCCTAGAGGGAATCTGGTTACTGAGTAACCTTTACTCCAACAATCCTCTGTCCTATTGTTGTTTCTTTGTTTCTCAAAATTTTAGTTCAATTGTAACTCCTTTTAATCCGGAGAGGTCTTAAACAGCAATTTTTTTTTCACTATTAATAGTCCATTTGACAGCTTTTGACAGCTGTCAAATTCTGCTCCTCTATACAGGCTCCAAAGCAGGTCGCTCCCGGGCCCGGGAGGGAGGGTTGTTTACCACAAAGCAAAGACTCTTCCAACACTCCACTCTCCTGCTCAAATTTACCTTTCTAAATCTTGGAAGTTACAGTCTTTTTAAAACTCACCCTTTACAGGGTAGGCACTCCAGCTTAGTTCTTATTTCGTTGCTCTGGATCGTCTGCAAGGGGGGGTGTGGGGACTTCCTTTTAGCACACCCCCCGGTCGTCTCAAATTCAAAAGGTAAAAGTTTTAAAGTTCAGTTCCAAATTACTCACGGGTTCTTTTTTCAGTCCGAATTTCAAGGAAGGAAGTCAGCGCTCTCCAGTTATGGCTCGCGGCTTCGCTCAGCGGCGGTAGCGGTCGACTCTCAGTGCCACGCCGTCCCCTGTATCCCCTCCGTAGCCTTTAAAAAGGCTCATTGCGAATCAGGGGGGGCGCTTAAGGCACCCGCCGAGTCTTCAGTCCGCAGGCTTCCGCGCCTGCGGTTTTTAAGGGTCCCCGTGTCGCCGGCACGGCAAAGACCCATCCACCGCTGAGCCGATTCCCTCCGGAGCTCGGAGGGAATCCGCCATTTCCCGATCGCGCCAACCCGGAAGTCCCAGGGATGGGGAACTTGTAGTCCTCTTTCCAGATACCGGTGGACTTCAGCTCCCATCAGCCCCAGTCAACATGTCCAGTGGCCAATGGGAGTTGTAGGACAGCAACCCCTGGAGGGCCAGTTGCTTTAAACCTTTTCATTCCCAGGACTAATGCATTCTGCCTTTGCATTGTGCAAGAATCCTATGCACATTTAGCAGGCAATGAACTCCATTCAACACCTTTTTATTATTCACTTAAGAGTGAGTGGTACTAACACATCTACTTCAGTATAAAATCCAGATGCTGAAATTAACAACTCCGAGCCTCGTATACTTGTCATGACCTAGAAACCATCATGACTTTAGTGTGCATCTATCATGAGTGCATAATTTAATTTGTTACTAGACAGCTCAAATTTAAATGAGAAATAATCACTGTATTGTTTTGGAGTGCCTAGAGAATAGGTTGCAAAAGAATAGAAATGAATCGTGGTATAAAATCTAAATATGGCAGTAAACAAAAAAATCCTAATGGAGTCTTTGGTGCTGAATTGTGTGGAGAGTTTTGTTGTTGATAACAAAAGTGAAATTGAGATTTGAGCTGAAAACATTCCATTGTATGTTTCCATGGCTACATATGGCAACCTGTACAATAACAAGCCATGGGCATTGATTGATACAGCCTGTCCTCTGTTCAGGAAAACTGTTCCTCCATTCCTTATAATTATGGAAAGAAACAAAGAGTGATACATAAATGAGAAAAGTCATTGAGAGCTTGACTTGCTGTCTTCTCTGAGTGAAGACCATGTCTTTACAGAGCTCTTGTTCATATGATACTTAGGGAATTTGTGTGGTAATGGGACAGTGGTGATGCAATGCAGGGATGGGGAACTTGAACTTCCAGCAGAGCTAGTGGTCTGGGCTGATGGCAGTTGGGGTCCAGCAACATCTGAAGGGCCACAGGTTCCCGGGCCTTTATATAATGACATATGAGCTAGTCTTCACAGAATAGCTAGTTCCACAAAGGACCCATTAGCAATTCCTTCCCTCTCTTTCAGAGAGATATCACATGAACAGGCCTCCGCATTATCAGACACTTGTCTGAAGGTCACCAGTCAGGGCTGGCCCACCTATGAGGCAAGGTGAGGTTACCAACTCACGCGGCAAAAACCTCAGGGGCAGCCGATCCCAATGTAGATATTTACACCTCCCCAATGTAGATCTTCATTCACCCCTTCTTCTCTGGCAGGGAGGGAGGCACCATTTTGTAGTTCACCTCAGATGTTAAAATGTCTTGGGCTGGCTCTGCCCTGGTCATGTTTTCACTTGTCGGGTACATTGGTACATTGGATTGGAGACTGCCAGTTCTCCACCACATAGAAGCCTCAGGTCAGATATGAATATTGATGTGAACTGAAGGTAAGAAGACATATGAAGGCCTAGGGAGGTGGGACCTGGGAAGGTTTGTGGGGAAAGTTCCCTCCATTTCTCCCCAAGGAATAAAAAAAAATAGAGTGGTGCCTCGCAAGACGAAATTAATTCGTTCCGCAAGTTTTTCTTCTTGCGAGTTTTTCGTCTTGCGAAGCACGGTTTCCCATAGGAATGCATTGAAAATCAATCAATGCGTTCCTATGGAGACCGTCCGGGGACAGAGGGGAAGCGCCGCGTGCCTTCCCCTCTGTCCCCTCTTTTGAAGCAAGGGGCGGAGGGGAGAAGATCGCTTCTCCCCGTTGCAGCCCCTTGGTTCAAAAGGGGTCCGGGGAGAGAGGGGAAGGCGCATGCGCCTTCCCCTCTGTCCCCGGAGATTGCGGGGCTGGCAACGGGGAGAAGCAATCTTCTCCCCGCCGCCCCTTGCTTCAAAAGAGGTCCGGGGACAGCGGGGAAGACGCGCTGTGCTTCCCCGCTATCCCCAGAGCTTGCGGGGCAAGCTTCATTTTGCGAAGCAAGCCCATAGGGAAATGCGTCTTGCGAAGTGGCTAAGAAAACGAAAAACTCCTTCGTCTAGCGAGTTTTTTGTCTTCCAAGGCGTTCGTCTTGCGGGGTACCACTGTAAGAGAAAAATCAAGAATCTGTGGAATGAAGTGAAAAAACTATGAAGCGTTTTATTTTTTGGAATGACTTACTTTTAAAGGCAAATTTTTACTCAAAATGTATAGTATTATGTAAGATAATCTACAGCAATAAAGTTGGGTAAGTGGTGTGTACACTGTGGGTAGACATATGCAACACTTAAATTCCTTAAACAACAGAAGAGCATGCTGCCCCAGACTTTCGAGGCATGGGTCTGAGTGGTTTTGCCTTTGTCCTGCTGCTTTCTCCTGGAAAATCTGCTCTTTGGCGCTAAATCAGACCAAATGGCAATCTGCAGAAAACCCAGTTGCTGTTTGTTCCAATTCAGTGCTAAACCGTTGGGTTTTCCCAGGGGAAAGTGCAGGGCGAACGGAAGTGTGGATCAGCCCTGAATTGCCTTTGCCATTTCACAGCCCATTTACTTTATTTCCTTTTACAGTTCCTTTTTTGTTCTAATGACCCTGAACAATTTGGTGTCAGCAGCAAGCTACTTGCTTGTGAATTACAGCTTGCCTGCTTTGAGTGACCTTTGCTCTAGATTCCACAAGAAGCAAGCATCCGTCATCGGCTGTCTTTTCTGACCTGACCCTTCCCTTCTGGTTGACCCTTACACGTCTCCCCTCAAATTACTGTGGCACAGACACACTGCGACAGACTGGAAAGCAAGTGGATTATTGATCTGCCATACCAGAGGATAAAAAGGTGAGCCGTTCCCAGCCATGTTTACCTGGGAGGAAGTTCTACTGTAATAGCACAATCTAGTTAGTGCCTAGATGAGTGACCACTTGGGAACAACATGTACCATATCCTGGGCTTGACCACTGAAAGGATGTTAGTAACAAAATAATTGAATAAAACCTAAAGCTCGCTCCCATAGGGACGTGGGTGGCGCTGTGGGTTAAACCACAGAATCCAAGACTTGCCGATCAGAAGGTCGGTGGTTCGAATCTCCACAACAGGGTGAGCTCCCATTGCTCAGTCCCTGCTCCTGCCAACCTAGCAGTTCAAAAGCACGTCAAAGTGCAAGTAGATGAAAAGGTACCGCTCCGGCGGGAAGGTAAACGGCGTTTCCATGAGCTGCTCTGGTTCGCCAGAAGCGGCCACATGACCCGGAAGCTGTATGCCGGCTCCCTCGGCCAATAAAGTGAGATGAGTGCCACAACCCCAGAGTCAGTCATGACTGGACCTAATGGTCAGGGGTCCCTTTACCTTTACCTTTAAAGCTCACTCCCACAGGAGACAGTGAGAGCCACCAACTTGGGTTGACTTTAAAAAAGGATTCAACAAATTCAGTAGATACTGGCCGCAATGGCTATTTTCTATCTCCATCATCAGAGGCATCAAACCTCTGAATCCCAGTTTCTGGGACTTGCAGGTGGGCAGAGTGCTGTTGGGTTCATGCCCAGCTTACAGGCATCTGGTTGGTCACTGTGAGAAGAGGATGCTGGGCTAGATCCAGCGTGCTCACCTTGTAGTCTTATGTTCTTACATGTCTACTTAGATATGAAGCTTACTGTCATGGATAAAGGATTATAAATATGCCCGTCATGGCATATTTACTGGGTGATATGCAGTGAGGTCTCTCAAAGATCTGTTCATAAATGAATTGGAATCAGGAGTGGGGTGCTCAAGTTTGCAGGGGACATCATAGTATTTAGGATGATGAAAACCCAAGCAGTCTGTGAAGGTCTCCAAACTGTGTGAATAGGAAAGAATGAAAGAAAAATGGCAAATAAGATGTTTAACCCCCGTTTCAACAAAAGGTAACAACACATACCCCTTATTTCTTCTTATAAACCACTTTCAAAAATTAGGAAGTGGCAAAACCACAAGATGTAAACTTGCAAAAGCTTATGTGGTTTGCAATGTGTGCCTTCACATGAGCACATAATAAATTTGTACAAAACAGCTAAAAACTGGGAAAGGAATCAATAAGAACCACTGATATTTTCCCTTTACAAGCCCATCAAACAAAAGGATAAGCGCGCATGGCTTGGTTTAACCACTTTCTCTCTCTTTTCTGCCTGCTGTCTTTTAATTCCTTCGTTTCTCTGACCTGCACCTTTTGTGACTGGCTCACTGGAATCCTCCAGGGAGGATCAGTATCGGGTCTAATAAGCTTGCTGTTACTTTACACCAACTGGAAAATAAATGTTTCATCTGTTAAATTGGCAAATAGAAAATGTTCCCCCCCCCCTAGAAGAATGAGGACAATAGAAAAGTATTTTTTGCTTTGATGCGACTGAGAGCAGATAAAATGGATTCAAAGCTATGGACGTAAGTGTCTTCGGTGAACACTGACTTATATAAGACTTCTCATTCTTTATTTAGCTGTTTGCACTGAAATGTGATCAGATGAACACTGCATGGTCCACTTGAAATGCCTGTTGCAGGCTGTGAAATTCTTAGAGCTTTAAGACCTTGACTGCAGCACATAAGAAGCTTGCTGTGAATTCAAGACCTGGGAGGAAAATAGCATGTTATGAACAATGCAAGAACATGTAACTCCAGACTGTTTGTTCATTTAGGTCTCGGTTCTTCTCTTTGTTAGTTTGGGGCTCAATTTAATGCATTGTTTTTAACTGGCAACAGTGCCGGCAGACATTAGTGGTTTCTGTTTGGGTTTCTGTTTATTTCTTATTTTTTAATGTGCTTCATACATCTGACTACATTTCACTGGTTTCACTTAGTTAAACGTTCTTTTTCATGATTATAAAGTATAAAAGGAAGCTCTTTCATGGTATAAACAGGGTGTCAGTTTCAGCGCAGGAGCGGCAAAGTGATATATTCTAAAATAAATGTCCAAAAAGGCAGGATGTACCAAGACCATTTCTTGTCATTACTTTCCTTATACCTTAAAAATCAGAGACATAGGTGCTTCTGAGAAACAATTGCATATGATTTAAAACACGAAGGGTGTGTGTGTGTGTGTGTGTGTGTGTGTGTGTGTGTGTGTGTGTGTGTAGTCTTCCACCCACCCTCTCTGATTTAGTACGGGATTTAAAATAAAATTTGTGAAAATTTGATCAAGGATTTAATGGGAATATAATAAAGCACAACCTTTGGAATTTGTCAATAAGCTACCAAACCATGCAAACAGGCTAGATTAGGGAGATATGGTAGAGATAGTATGAATATAGTCTTGCACATCAATGGGACTCATTACCTCTATGAACAGAGTCAGCTGATTCTTTGCAGCTAGGAAATGGAAAGCTGCCTTGTATTGAGTTGGACCAATGGTCCACCTTCTGCATACAAATTGTTTGCTCTACCATTGAGCTGTGGCTGCTCTTGAAAAGAGTCCATGTACATGTTGACTTTCCTGGATACAAAAAAGTAGATACTGTGATCTGGAGAAAAAATAAGGAATGCAATATAAAATTATGGATTAATATTCTGTACCCTTTCTTCAATAATTAAGCCCTTTGGTTAAATCTGTACTAGATTAAGGTTGAATTTTGTTTTTAACTAGAAGAATCCAATCTAACCTTGGCTGCTTGGGAAGTCAACATATCTTTGGAATGCTTTAGTAAATTTGATTCGATTATATTATGATGGTTTGGCAATTAACTGTATCTAGATGCAATTCTTCTTATGATGATTAACTTCAGGCAAAAGGAGTCAGCAGAATGCTAGTTCTGATGGATTCTGGAACACATCAAATGAAAAAGTGGCTCAATTCATAATATGCATGCGAGTCTCTGCAAGATAGTTTATTCATTTCCTAATTGTTGTTGTTTAGTCGTTTAGTCGTGTCTGACTCTTCGTGACCCCATGGACTAGAGCACGCCAGGCACTCCTGTCTTCCACTGCCTCCCGCAGTTTGGTCAAACTCATGCTAGTAGCTTCAGTGGCGTAGCGTGGGAGGTGCAGGGGGGCCGGCCGCACCGGGCGCAACATCTGGTGGTTAGGGTTAGGGGGCGCAAATCCACGGGTTAGGGGGCGCAAATCCACGGGTTAGGGGGTGCAAATCCACGGGTTAGGGGGCGCAAATTACCGTATTTTTCGCTCTATAACACGCACCTGACCATAACACGCACGTAGTTTTTAGAGGAGGAAAATCTGTAGGCATGCCACCCGTAGGCATTCCCTCCATAACACGCACAGACATTTCCCCTTACTTTCTAGGAGGAAAAAAGTGAGTGTTATGGTGCAAAAAATACGGTACTTGCCTTGCCCTGGGTGCTGACAACCCACGCTACGCCACTGAGTAGCTTCGAGAACACTGTCCAACCATCTCATCCTCTGTTGTCCCCTTCTCCTTGTGCCCTTCATCTTTCCCAACATCAGGGTCTTTTCCAGGGAGTCTTCTCTTCTCATGAGGTGGCCAAAGTATTGGAGCCTCAACTTCACGATCTGTCCTTCCAGTGAGCACTCAGGGCTGATTTCCTTCAGAATGGATAGGTTTGATCTTCTTGCAGTCCATGGGACTCTCAAGAGCACCTCCTCCATCACCATTCAAATTCAAAATCATTTCCTAATACACTATGCAATAGATCTCCTTTGCATTGATAACTGTAGCATCAAAGCAATTTGTTTCAAGATATTCGGAAACATTAAATGTAATAGAAACACTGGTGAAATAAATTCAAAGTTTATATATTTTACCGATTCTAGCACTCAAAGTTTAAGTATCATACTTGTTCTAGCAAAATGAAACATATAATTGATTTCTAGGTTTGTAAGATGAGTAAGTCTAACTAAAGAGCCAGGTATCCATTATGTGGAGGAAGTGATTGGCATGACAATATGATGGGAGTTGTAGACTGCAAGCTTTGCATGTGAAAATGTCCTAGATACAATTACTGACTTCTTCAGATAAGGCTGTGGAAGAGTCCACTATGAAACCTCAAAGAACCAACATCAGTAAGTGCATAGTACTGAACAAATGGTCTGACTCAGTCATATGACCACTTCCTATGTTCCTAAGTCATCCACGAGAAGCACCAGCTGCCAATACTTGCTACCTGACTAGCAAGTGTGCTTCTAGAATTCATTTCTTCTAATCATAAGAGCTTTGGCCCATCAAGTCCAGCATCTTGTTCTCACAGTGGCCAATCAGATGCCTCTGGATTATTTTCCCTTCTCCACAAATCTCTTGTTAAAAGCCAGGTTCATAAACTGTGTGGCAAAGTAACAGGCTACAGAGTTAAAATAATGTAAATATTAGACCATGCATTGATGTCCCATTTAAGGTAGACTCCAGCCAATTGCATTTGAAAATTTGGATTTCTTTAATCTATATTCGTGGCGGCGGCAGTGGCAGTGGCAGAGGGATGAAGCAATTGACACTATATAAATAAATTGTTCTGCATCTTTGTGGATTTGAGCATCCGTTTATGTAATCACATAGCTGAAAAGGGTTCTATGAGCACACAACACTTTCTAGTTTTAAACGCCGCAAAACTATTTCCCACCTCAGATCCACTCTTCAATTATCTGGGACTGGGACTAAAGAGGCATTGAAATAAGTGAGAATAAGATATCCTGCTCTTCCGTTCAAACCTAATACGATTTTTTTTGGGAAAAGATTAAAGTTCAGGGCTCTAAAATAAAAAAAGACCTCGCGTTCTTAACAATGCAAATGAGGAACTGTGAGATTTGCAGCCTAGATGAAAATTCTGTTAAAAGGCAAGTGCTGAAGGGGGCTTTGTCTGTGCTCTTCCTCACTAGACATACATCCACCTGGTAATTGGTACATTTTTTTTTGTTCTCTTTTCCTCTCTCCATTCCCGTAAGTAGAGATTCTCTAAGTAGAACTCAGATTCTCATTAGCCTTGTTCATGTGTTATGCTTACGTGATGCCAGTCGTGTGAGGGAGGAATCTGGGATTGCACCTGCAGCTCCCGGGGTTGGTTTGTCAAGTTCTGAACGCCTTCGGTGGAAAAGCAGGTCAATTTCAGTCACTCATTTTTCCAATATTACCCTCAGTTCTCCACATTTCCACAGTTGTTTGCAATTTTATTTGTTAAAAAACCAACAGTAATGAAAATTCCACAATTTTGTATGTAAATCTCTTAATATACACATCTTTGTAAAACAATTTCCCCATATATGATGCATTTTGATTGCTATTTTCACTACTTTATAAAGTTTTATGCACAATTCAGTATATGCATTTTGCTGCACATCACTTGGCTGGACGACAGCATTGCAAAATTTGGAGGAGTGAGAATTTCAAAGGGCAGCTATGTTTCAGTTCTGAATTACAAAGAACAAAGAAATCTGGATCCGCTACCAGTTTAGTCTATCCTAGTTTAGGTTTTGATCTTAAAAGATCTCCCATGAAAGCACATGTGAAAGACAGTTATTTCTGGGCTAAGTGTGGGATTCGTCAAGGCAGGGGCAGAGGAAGGGGGTGGTGGGGGTGGTCTGCCCCGGGTATCACCACAGAGGGGTGTGACAAAATGCCGAGCAGCACTCACCGTGGGGCCTGCAGCAGGCCTGAGCCACGTGCCTCTCCTGGGAGTGACGCGGTGGCTTGGGTGCCCACGGGCTCTGAGCTGCCCCAAACGGTCTGCCCACTGCCTCCCCCTCAGCTGTAAGCGGCTGAGTGGGAGGAGGCAGGCAGACTCCTCGGAGGCCCCACGGAGTGTCCTGCCCTGACTGGCTCCACCCCTGGGTGCAGGGCACACGCACTGCCCCAGGCACCCGATCGGCTTGCTCCGCCACTGTGTCCAAGCACCTAAAACAACAGAGATCGTTGTTGACGCCTATGACTCCTGCCCCAACACAATACAACTTCAGTCCTCTCACAGCAGAGAGACGTGTTAATCCCATTACAGTGGTACCTCAGCTTCAGGTTACATAAGCTTCAGGTTACAAACTCCGCTAACCCAGAAATAGTGCTTCAGGTTAAGAACTTTGCTTCAGGATGAGAACAGAAATCGTGCTCCGGCGGTGTGGCGGCAGCAGGAGGCCCCATTAGCTAAAGTGGTGCTTCAGGTTAAGAACAGTTGCAGGTTAAGAACGGACCTCCGGAACTAATTAAGTACTTAACCCGAGGTACCACTGTATGTGGATATGGCACAAATCTTCCAAGCATGTGCTGCACTGAGTCCACAGTAAACGGCTGTGTGGAAGAACCCTTAGTCCTCAAGTCAACTTTGGATTTATTTCTTTTGAAGACAATTTGAGTTTGCCAGAATATTGGAGTCTCATTTTTAGAGAGAAACGTCTCCGTTTCCCTTGCTCCAATTTAACAGCACACACTCATACAGAATTTGGGCTTATTTGTGGTAACCCTCCTTTTGCACAGTATTGACAAGATGCATGATTGTGTCATTCTCTGTTTCACGACTGCCCTCTCCACCCACAGCGTGACTTCAGGGAACTTGCAAAGCATAAAATTGCAAAAATGCTGGCACCTGAAAGCATTGGAAGAATAACCCCTTCCTTTTCATTAGGTCACGACTTTGCTCTTTAATTTCTTAAACGGCAAGTAATCTGCATATGGTGCTTAGCATACAAAGTAAGGTGCTTTGCCATCCTTTGGCTTTTGACATGCTATTTTTCTAGCGGTTTCTGTACAGCGGAGAACTTGGGATATTTACAGATGGATTTAGATGTGGAAGATCTGGAACAAAACATAGATGTCATATAAAATGTCCAGGGGTTTGCAAATCCCTGTGCCTTTTGCCGAGAGATTTAGAAAGGAATGTACAAAAGTCACATCAATCTTTGTGAGAAGCTACCTGGGGAAGATGATGACTCTGTGAAACATGGGGATTTTAAGCCAAGTAGATTTAATAAGAGTTGACAGAAAAATGGATGTTGATTTTTTTCTGGTCATGTTATGTGTGGATGTGTATTGCAATGTGCACTGTAAGGCTTGTAAATAAAAAAGAATGTTTTCTTGCCCTCCATTTTCATTGAACGAGACTGACGTGTACTCAGTCAGTGCCTGAAGCCACAAACCACAGGAAAGGTGCAATCTGGTAAACTCCCAGTGATGTTTTCCACTAAGCATCTAGCATCGACCCACTCCCCAAAAGGTGTCAATCTCCTTTACCTGCCAAACAAGTTCTGAACTTTGATTGGTCCAAAGGAGCTTGGTGTCACTCAAATCAACGTGGGAGGGGGAGCCCTTAAAAATGAGCTGCTGTATGCCGCCTTTTTACCTGTCTCCCCCACCCTCAGCTTCCTTTCATCCTTTTCTGACCAGCAGAAAACCTACAACTGACCATCCTTGCAGCTTTATTTTTAAATGCTTTGTTGTAAGTAAATAGCTTAAGAGCTGATAGACTTGGCCCAGAAAGCTCTTTTTATTCTTAATCTGCTCTGTCCATTTGCCTTCTTCCTTCTATTCTTAATAAAATGCCTTAATTTGGTTCCTGGGGTCTGAAGTGTGCGTTTGCCAATCTCACCGATTCTTGAAATCTCTTGTATTCCTTGGTCGCTTGGGTTCACGCTGTGGGAGTATTAGTGCTGTGATCTCTGAGGGGAGAAGTTGTGGTAGGAGAAGCTGGTTAGTTAAGATACAGCTGGCCTACTCTACTAGGCAGTTGTGCAAGGAAAGGCATAAGATTTCTTGAGCTTTGATGTAGGCTTGGTCCATTTAATTAGGAGGAGGGGGAAGGCTGATTTTAAAGCCATGTTGCCTCTTTTGTTAAATATAGTTTAGCAATAAGCCCTCCCCACCAACCTGCTATGTGTATGATGTGTGCTTAGAAGTAATTTTCTCTTCCACTCTTGATTGTAAAGTACAGCTTTGCTAATAACTTGTCATTCTCAATCCCTCTGAGTCATCAGTTTGCTTAACCTTATGCAGGCTTACAACAGCTGACATAGTTTTTGTCTTTCAGCCATTCTGTTGGTAATAACATTACTGCTAGTTCCAGATTCTCAAACACCCATGGCTATATGCCTTAAAGTCAAGAATAAGTTTGACAAACAAGAACTCTCTTCCATTCTCAGTAACTGGAGGCAAAGGTTTTTTTGTGGTATTCTGAAAGATCTTTAGGCCAAAGTACTTTGGCCTAAAAATCTTTCAGAATACCACAAAAAAGAGAGGCCAAAGTAGAGAGTACACGGACACGGGTGGTGCTGTGGGTTAAACCACAGAGCCTAGGACTTGCCGATCAGAAGGTCGGCTGTTCGAATCCCCATGACGGGGTGAGCTCCCACTGCTTGGTCCCTGCTCCTGCCAACCTAGCAGTTCGAAAGCACGTCAAAGTGCAAGTAGATAAATAGGTACCGCTCTGGCGGGAAGGTAAACGGCGTTTCCGTGCGCTGCTCTGGTTCGCCAGAAGTGGCTTAGTCATGCTGGCCACATGACCCGGAAGCTGTACGCCGGCTCCCTCGGCCAATAAAGCAAGATGAGCACCACAACCCCAGAGTTGGTCACGACTGGACCTAATGGTCAGGGGTCCCTTTACCTTTAGAGACTATACATTAACTTTAGCAGTAAGATTCCAGCTTAAATTTTGCAATGAATTTCTTGTAAATATAGACGGCTTAAAAAGCATTGATAAAATAGATTTTTGAGTCTTGGATCAGGTTACATTTATATTGGTGTTTTGAAACCAGCGTTTACAACATGGGCGAATGAGGTTAGAACTTGTGTAATCAAATATATGGAGCTAAATTTTATTTTATTTTTTTTAAAAACAGAGGATGGTAGACTTGCCTATAAATCTCAACATAACTCAAATTACAATGACAGAACAATAGTACACTGTACATTTAAGACAATTGCTTCATTAAAGATGCACAAGTGGGAGAAAAGGGGAGGAGGGGACTTTCAAGTGTTTCACAAGTTTCAAATATTTTGTCAGGGCTGTTCTCCCTGTGTCTTTGTGGTTTACATACATAGCAAAACCTATACATTCAATATTGAATGGGTCTTATTTGGTTTGCCTGCTAGCTAGCTGAACCTCATGTGTTGTGTTTTCAGAAATGGCAAGAAATCAGAGTTTATTGTGCCATGTCTGTATCACTGCCCCTTCAAAGATTTTTTTTCCAAAATGTATGATTACAAGCCTTGTTGCCTTCCAAAGGACACTAAGGAACTCATTACTTTTTAAGATTTCTGTTGGGTTCATTTCAGATATTTAGCAAAGTCAGGGTGGGATTAGGTAAAACAGCTTGTTTAGTTCCATAGTATAGTGTTAATTTCTGAGAATACTTCCTACCAGGAGCTTACCACACAAGGGCATTTCCATCAAAAGTGCTAAAATGCTTTGTGGCATGCTCTGCAGTGCTGGCAGAACCAGAGACAGGCTCTTTTAGGTGTAAGACAATTTCACTACAGAGCAGAATGCCAACAATACAGTTTTTAACGTCATTTCCTGTCCATGGGTGGAGAGCAACACTAACCCATTAACAACCCCAAACTTTGTTTCACTCTAAGTCTTCAATCCTTTGCTGGCGGTCTTGTTCCCCGGTGCTCCTCAAAACCCGCAGGTCTGTAGGATCTTTCTCCAAATCATCTTAGAGACCCTTGGAATCCACTTGTTGCATCAAACATCTGAGTGGCATAGGTCCACATAAAGAGAACTACTTTCAATGGCCTTTATAGACACCCATGCTTTATTTGAGTCCAATGTTAGGGGCAGTATCCATTGCCTTTGTTGAATTAATATTTTTTCTTTAGTTTTGATTGTTCCGTTGCATTGTTGCATTGGACTAAACAGATCGAGGATGCTGTATCGCAAATTCATGTATGCCATCTGGGTATAGTGGTCTCAGCTGCTCTGCGCTAGATCTTTGATCCTTGACCCCTGAGTTTTTCTGCTCTAACTTAATATTCCAGCTTTTGATCCTGACTGACCCTGGCAGACCCAATGTCCACTTTCAATAAGCAGAATAATTGCTTGGATTCATCCATCTGATTTCTTCCTTGAACTATGTATTCAGTCTGGGCCTTGATCTGGGGCATTTCTGGCTGTTTTCTGATACAAGCATGTTTTGCATTTGCACAGCAGGCTCTTTTTAAATGGATGATTTAAAGTGATTTCATGTCAATAGCTCAGCTATTTTTAGATTAGATTCAATTTTTACTGCCTGCATGTGCGTCTCTTAATTAACCTTGTGTTACTGATATAGTAAGTCATACAGATTCTACTTCTGCTTGCACATTTATGATAACTTGGCCATTACATAATAAGGGACCAGATACTCATTTGATGCATGTCAAATGGGTGGAGAGATGTTGACTTGGAGCAGCTAATGATCCTGCCTCTATGTGTTAGATAATGTGCTGTATCTTCTCAGTAGGACTATCTTCTCAATAGTTTGTCCTGTTGGGAAGATAAAGCATCTCATTTCCCACAAATGCGTTACGTAAATACGTGCTTGCGTTGAAAAAGTTTTTAGTTAATTGGAAACTTATTATGTCTTGGATTTAAAGAACCACAGAAGTATTATATTAGGTGTATGTTTTTTTCAAACAGTAAACCCCACAACCCTCCAATTTAAGCCACACAGCTGGTTGGTTTTGAAACAGGGACGTTTCGAAAGTTGTTTGTTATATGGCGTGTGTGCCTTTCAAAGAACAAAGGACAAACATCCTGTTGGGCATAACCAAGCTTTTAAATTGCTTTTAGGCTGGGATCCAATGCTTCAACAAAGGCATAATGTTCTCCATCATATGTGGATGCTAAAATAGTTCTTATTTTCCCCTCTCAGTAATGTTTTCGTGTTCATAGTATACCAATAGGTTGGTTATTGGTGGTTTTGTGTGTGCTCGTTTGCACATGCAGAAGTGCTATCATATTCCCAACATCCATCCTTTGCAATTTGGCTGCTCACTCTCAGTACCTTGCTCCCAGCCTCCCAGTGTGTTGAGAACTACATAGTACTAACCATATCATATTGTAAGCTGTCAGACTGAGAAAAAGGAGATATTTTAGCTATAGCAGGTATAAATGTGAACTTGGGAGTTATTTCTGTGTGTGAGATTTGCTTGGTTTTTTTTAAACCAGAATGGATGGTGAAATACAGAGACCCAAAATAAAATCACAGCGCAGATGATGGAGGCATGCCAGCATACTTTTGTATGCAGCTTCCTATGTTCCTAAAGGATTCAATAATTTTCAATGAGCAGTTGCAGTGAGATAAGGAATCAGTGGTTCCAAAAATGACTTCAAACATAATGCTCTGGTGCAGATGTGGAAGTGCTTGGTCAAGTTGACAGTATGCACTGTATCCTGGCCTGTGCCTTCAGAACTGAGCCTTTGCTTACCAATAAAGGTAAAGAAACCCCTGACTGTTAGGTCCAGTTGCAGACGACTCTGGGGTTGCAGTGCTCATCTTGCTTTACTGGCTGAGGGAGCCAGCGTACAGCTTCCAGGTCATGTGGCCAGCATGACTCAGCTGCTTCTGGTGAACCAGAGCGGTGCACAGAAACACCGTTTACCTTCCCGTAGGAGTGGTACCTATTTATTTATTTGCACTTGGATGTGCTTTCGAACTACTAGGTTGGCAGGAGCAGGAACCGAGCAACGGGAGCTCACACTGTCACAGGGATTCGAACCGCCAACCTTCTGATCGGCAAGCCCTAGGCCAGGGGTCAGCAATCTTTTTCAGCCTTGGGCCAGTCCACCATCCCTCAGACCATGTGGTGGGCCGGACTGTAGTTTGGGGGAAAAAAAATGAACGAATTCCTATGCCCCACAAATAACCCAGAGATGCATTTTAAATAAAAGGACACATTCTAATCATGTAAAAACACGCTGATTCCCAGACAGTCTGTGGGCTGGATTGAGAAGTTGATTGGGTTGCATCCGGCCCCCGGGCCTTAAGTTGTCTACCCTTGCCCTAGGCTCTGTGGTTTAGACCACAGTGCCACCAATAGCCATATATAAATGAGTGCCCCAATCTAAGCTACTCTTCAAACCTCAACTGAGAGCCATGGTACTCAACACCTGAAAGGAAGGAATACACAAAGCTCCAAGTAAATTATTCATTGCTAATTGGATGTTTTTGTCTACTGTCCTAAAGCCACTGAAGCCTAATGTGAAATGTGTAATTAGTTCTGGTTGACTTAAAAAAACAAACAGGCCAACATTCAGAGCAGGGGTGCCATTTAAAAGGCTTCCCGTTTTCCTCAGTTAAGAGAGGGTGTTGACAGTGTGATTTCGCAAAGAAGATTTGTGGGGCCAGGGAAATTTCGGTGGTGTTTCTGTGATCTATGTGGCAGTGGTTTACATTGTTAAAGCTATATGTACATAAAATGTTGTGTTTGAATGCACTGTATTCAAAATATTGTAATGGGAAATTTACCTTAGGCAAAAAGGTTCCACTCTGGCAAAAGCGTCAGAGAAGGCTGGTATTTTCCCATTACACTGAGAGAAGCTACCTCACAGCAGGAAGCTGAGAGCTCTCACAGCAGGAAGCTGAAACTTGAGAAGCCTGTGTGTATTCTGGAGTTGGCTGGCTAGCAGCAGCAGCAGTTGCATACAAGTTCTGCAGTGATAAACAAGCCTAGGATCTTGGGACCAGAGAGAGGAACGTTTACTGAACTACATAAAGGACTGGACCCCATTGCATTTGCTTGCTTGAAATGTTACTTTATTATTTTGTAGCATTTATCTTATTGGAAGTAGTATTTAAGACTGTTCTGTAGTAAAACATTCTTGGGATGGAGAGAATTTATTTCTACACAAGGTCCATATCAAAGATTCCATTCAATATCTCTAACATGCCATTCCATACCACCACCCCCTTTGGATTGTAGGCGGAGCTACACATTCCAGCTTCTCCTAGGACTTCCTGCCCTGTGCTGAGTTGGTCAATGGATGAGTAGCTTGGCTTTATCCCATGTCCACAATGTACTGAGCTGACTAGACATGAAGATGGGATATTTCCACCATCCATTCCAGTTGCAATAAACTTTGCACCTGCTATTATGTTCCACTGTCACTCCTATAGCAGTTTATTACATATAAATGACAAATCCACTCAGGGGAATCTGTGACCTTGGCACAGAAAAATGCATACTTTCCTTCCCTGCTTCCACTAAAGAATGGATCAACAGTATAGTGCTGGTGGGCACACACACACACACACACACACACACACACACGAAGAGGCCTTCCCTAGTGCTCATGGGGGTTCCAAACTCACCCCACCTCCTTCTGAAATTAGGCTTGGAGCCAACTTTAGCTGATAGTAAGCTTTTTTCAAGCCTAATTGTAATGTGGGAGCTATTCTGGTGGTGGAAGAGCTGCAATGCACATGTGGGGCCCATGCTAGCCTCTCCCATTTGCAAATGTGCCGCCAAGCCCAAAACAGTTGCCGACCCCTCCTCTAAAGGATATACTACTGTGCAATAGGAATTTTATGGTCTTAGATATATGGCAATGTTCATAACCGCACGTACATAGATCAGCACAGGAAGGCCAACCTGGAACCATTTTGATTCCTAAACTGAGCAAATGTTTTCTCTGCAAGGTCAAACTGGAAAAGCCTCCCCATTGTCTCTTTCCTCACAAATCCTGTCTTAAGGGTATGTCTATGTTTGAATAATGTGTGAGCCTGTGACCTGGCCAGGAACTAAGTATTTATCATTACAAAAGACTGGCCAGGCTACCCAGGAAATGCAATCAAGTAACCTGCTAGACAGGAGATAAAGAAGAACAAGAGATAAACAACATTTAAATTTCTGTTTAGACCGCCTATTAGACTGCCTTTTTTGTGATGTATGCATGATGTATCTGAGGGGTAGTCTTAGGTTACACCCCTTCTGTGATGTATGCATGATGTTTCTGGGGGGTGGTCTTCATCTACAGGATGGGAATTTCAAAAGTCTTTATAAGCCCTTGCACAGCATTTTTGTGGGTCCTCCTCCTTTCCTGCGAGTGAGGGGAGCACCCTGTTACAACAGATCAATAAAGATCAAGCTTACTAGCTGCTTTGCTTCTCAACATTCTCTGGTTGGCCTCTGTTATTTTCTCCTGCCAATAGGGATCTTGGGAGAAAAGCAATGACAAACCTAGACAGCATCTTAAAAAGTAGAGACATCACCTTGCCAACAAAGGTCCGTATAGTAAAAGCTATGGTTTTCCCAGTAGTGATGTATGGAAGTGAGAGCTGGACCATAAAGAAGGCTGATCGCCAAAGAATTGATGCTTTTGAATTATGGTGCTGGAGGAGACTCTTGAGAGTCCCATGGACTGCAAGAAGATCAAACCTTTCCATTCTGAAGGAAATCAGCCCTGAGTGCTCACTGGAAGGACAGATCGTGAAGCTGAGGCTCCAGTACTTTGGCCACCTCATGAGAAGAGAAAACTCCCTGGAAAAGACCCTGATGTTGGGAAAGATGGAGGGCACAAGGAGAAGGGGACGACAGAGGATGAGATGGTTGGATGGTGTTCTCGAAGCTACCAGCATGAGTTTGACCAAACTGCGGGAAGCAGTGGAGGACAGAAGTGCCTGGCGTGCTCTGGTCCATGGGGTCACGAAGAGTCGGACACGACTAAACGACTAAACAACAACAACAAACCAATAGGGAACCTATGTAAGGATTCTATATGGGCTCTTGAATACCCCATAAGGGAAAAGGGCATATTTTTGTTTACAACAACTGGCACAGATTCCTTGCATGCCGTTAGGTTTAACTTCATTTTCTGTCCCACCTCTTCCCACAGCTCAAGGAAGAAAGAAATATAAACATTTTACATGTTGCATCTTTTTGCATGCTCAGTTCTATTATGCCTAACTATCAAGAGACCTGTTTGCCAAACAGCTTGTATACTGGAAAAAAATCACCTCTCTCCCCAATGTCTTGTGCAGTGCACTGTGCAAGCAAGTGTTTGTTAGTTGTCATGTCACTCCCACTTTTTCATACAACACTGACACTTTCGTACATATACTCTTGTGCAATCCTCCGCTGTCAACTGTTTCCTTCTAGTGAGAAGTTCAGGGAATATGTGGGTATTTTTATATGTCATGTGAAAACAACAGAAATCCAGCAAAAAAAGCAACATACCAAAAGCAGTTCCAATTTGCTTGCCAGGATCTCATTTCCTCTTCTCTGTGGGATGATCCTGTTGAGATGGTGAAATTTTTTTCTGACATGTCAGATGCACTCAATTATTTTGAATGCCATTGGCATTGCATATCCCCTTCCTCTTGAGATTTGTCAATGTGTGTGGGGATTGATTTTTTCTTTGCTCTGTTTTTCCACACTGTGTTGCTCTCTACTTTTTAATGTTAGCGTTGCCATTGTATGTTACCCCATGTGCATTTCCTCTATGAAGGTATTTTGGCTTCAGTGTTTTTTGTGCAGAAAATATGAAATGCAATGTATATATGTTATGCTGCTGCTGTAGCTAGTATTATTTTGAAAAGCAGTTCTAAGATTAAGGTCAATTGGAGAGGCAGAAGATACAAGTTTTAAACTTGGCTGTAAAACCCAGTCTTCATACTTCAAGTGCTGAAGGAAAGTGCAATTAGCATTGAACGCCCCCCCCCAACCGACCAATTCTCTTTCTTTGAAACAATAGGTACTCAAATAGAGTGTTGTGACAAACCACAGACCTTAATAAAGGGTGTATAATTGTGCCAGGAAAAGTATGTGGCTGTGCTTTTCTATCCTGTCAGCAGTTGCCAGTCATATTTGTCTAATCTACTCCTCCACTCTTTATTCCTTTTGTAAGCTTTTCTCATGGCATACATTATTGAAGAAGGGATCTACATGCCAGGCACCATACAAAATGAATATTTCAGAAGGCCTTTGTTATTTGCGTGACCTGTGAGGACGAAATGTTAAAATCTGCTGTGTAACACAAGACTGACATATGCTTGCCTTTGAGATGCTGGGAAGGCATAAATGCCCATATAGATCCACAGAGCACTCTGGAGAGGTTTAGCAAATGATATGATATCTGCCCTATTCATTGTAGTCATGAATCACCCCCCTCCTAATGCAATATGGAAATGGACAGAATGAAGTTTTAGGAAAAGTGAGCAGTACTTCAGTGTAGTGGGGAGTGAGGAAGCATGTCTGTGATTTGCCATTGTCCCATGATTATCCTAGTGTAGATTCTACTGCACTGAAATGCTAGTTCTGTTTGGAAATCGTCATGTTTGAGGCAGCCCACAATAAAGCTGTAATGACAGAAAGGGAGGCTAGAAGCAAAGATTCTGGGTGTAAGCTTTTGGCACATGGGACATAACAGTTCTGACCAAAGATGGAGCTTGGGACCAAACTAGATGGGATATAAAATGTGCTGTTAGAATTGCAAGTAGAGTATGGAGGTGGTGGAAGGGAGTTAAACATTTTTTCTGCTGTTGAGATCCTGAATGCTGGCACTTTAAGGGAAATCTTCTGTTGGTGCAAATGAAGAATTTCCTTCCAATAGAAACTGCACTTTCCAAGAATTGATTTTCCCCAGGATCTCAGCAAGGAATGAAAGAGTTAAGTTTTCCCAATTTTTCTGCTGCAGTATTGATAATTATCATCCACAACTGATACTCTTTGCATTTAAAAAAAAGACAAAACTTAATAAACCAAGGGCAGAATTCAGCCAATGAATGGAAGTCCTGCACAAGGACCTCTGCTTGTGTAATGGGATTTGCCCCCTCTCAACCCTCCTACATCCCTTGAAATTACCTGGGGGGCGGGGGCCAGCAGAACTCCTAGAACAGTTGGTGGGGGGCTGGGAGGAGAGGGGAATTGTTCCATCTGGCAAGTAAAACTGCTTGACATGACAAAACAGTCATCTGAGTGTGATGTTGAATTCCTTCTGATCTCTTGTGCTTTGTGGGAAACTTCAGTGGGGAGTGGTACAGTGGTACCTCGGGTTACATACGCTTCAGGTTACATACGCTTCAGGTTACAGACTCTGCTAACCCAGAAATATTACCTCAGGTTAAGAACTTTGCTTCAGGATGAGAACAGAAATTGTGCTCCGGTGGCGCGGCAGCAGCAGGAGGCCCCATTAGCTAATGTGGTGCTTCAGGTTAAGAACAGTTTCAGGTTAAATACGGACCTCTGGAATGAATTAAATACTTAACATGAGGTACCACTGTATAGACCATTGTTTGTCACATGCGTTTACTGATACATTATGTATATGGACATACAGTCTGAATTCAGTCCTTGTCTTAAAGTGCCATAGTATTGTTTCAGAATATAGTAGTGGCTCACACCATTTCTGCTTGATTTGCTTGTGTTGCAGTTGATTGCTTGTATTGCATTCCGGAGGTTGGGTTTTATTCTCCTTTGTTTTGGTTGAATGTGACATGTGGACCAGATGACTAAGGCGTCACCTCTCAATATGTGAAATTTCTCTAGAAATTGACTTATTTGCGGAGCTCCTATATTAATAAATCTGGCCTGGTTTGGGACATCCTTTACCCCAACACGAATGAGTGAAACCTACTGACTGATTATCATGGCCCAATATTGCTTTGAGATGATCACATTCCATTTCATCATTGTCTCCTTGTTAACTCTTCTTTACAGAGTCCTTGTTTTCATGACTGTCTCTCAAGTGTAATGTAAACTCAGTTCCTTTCCTTGGTAACTTATGCCTAGTTTCAAATTTTCTCTCACATTGAAATGTCCGCACTTTACCAGAAAATGTAACTGCTGTTGAATCCTACCCACACATGGACACTTGCTTTTGTGATTTCTTGAGCAGACAAGATATTCCTACTTTAATGGTTTCTTAAGGTCTGGAACAGTCTTGCTCAGTCCATTATGGCAAGCGAACCTCCCGTCATGAAAAATTGCATTAATAAGAACCTTAATCATTCTGAATAAATTGATCAGCATAATTATGTTCTTTGGCTGTGAAGCCCTTTTTACGACAGCTGTGGTCCTGTTGCTGTTGTGGCACTTAAAACCATGTGCCAAAGATGCTTACATGCACAGCTCTTTCCAGTAATATTCTCTTAGCAATTGGCTATGTGCTCCTCTATTTACTGGCCAGCTAGACATGCAAAAGGAAGCTGTCTAATTGTTCTTTATAATATACCCCTTAGCTTGTATCTTCCAGTGGTATGATGTTGGACTCTGTAACCTTAATAGCATTATATCAGGTGAAGCTTTTCCCAGAAGCTTCACTTTCTAAATGTTTTTGCCATGCAGGTGTTAAAAAAACATTGGAATATATTTGAAACCCGGTTTTAGGAGTAGCGTCTAACATGTCAATAAAAATGTAAAATAAATAAATAAATATGGAAGCTTTGCTCCTGGTCTGAGTGAATTCCCTTTCTGCCCATTAACAGTTTCCTAAGCTCCATGCAATTTAGTATAAGGAAGTGGTTTCCTTGGAAATGGTAACCATATGAAAGCCTTCATAACTTCCTTCCCTGCTTTGTAATACAGTAATTGTTTGGCTAAATAGTCACTGATACCAACAATTGTACTTGAATTCATGGATGTACACAAGACTGAGGATGTATGTTCCAGTGAAAGGAAGGGTAGAAGCAGATGCTTTCTAGCGAGTTGGCTGAAATGTCAGAATAGCTCAGATTGTAGAATGGACATAGTGAGAGTTAAATTACTTTATATGTTAAAAACAAAGTAACTAACTTTCAGAAAAAATTGTATAGTATTAGTTCTTGGAACTCTTGATGTTTTGCATTACTGGTTTTTAAATATTCATAAGTTAATGGGCTTAAAAAGGTTTTGAAAAACACTTTTTTAGACACTGCTTCTTGTATTTTATTTTAAAGAAACTAGTGATCAAAAACACTCAGGCTTGGTCCAGATGTAGTGCCAAACTATGGTTTGCTACTGTGTAAACATGCCCGGAATAAAACTCATGCTTATACACTCATTTCTCTTGTGTATTGAGAATTAGTGATTCCCGCCCTTCACACCTGATTTGGGTGGCGCTGTGGGTTAAACCACAGAGCTTAGGACTTGCCGATCAGAAGGTCGGCAGTTGGAATCCCCGCGACGGGGTGAGCTCCCATTGCTTGGTCCCTGCTCCTGCCAACCTACAGTTCGAAAGCACGTCAAAGTGCAAGTAGATCAATAGGTACTGCTCCGGCGGGAAGGTAAACTGTGTTTCCGTGTGCTGCTCTGGTTTCGCCAGAAGCGGCTTAGTTATGCTGGCCACATGACCCAGAAGCTGTACGCCGGCTCCCTTGGCCAATAAAACGAGATGAGCACCGCAGCCCCAGAGTTGGCCATGACTGGACCTAATGGTCAGGGGTCCCTTTACCTTTACCTTTAAACCATAGTTTGTTATTGCATCCCAACCAGCAGATGATGTTTGGTGCTTAACCTCAAACCAAGATTGCAAACTAGAGTTTGATCCTAGAGGTCAAGTGCAAACCACACACAACTTGTTGGTTGAGATGCATTGATTGGCAAGCTACGGCTTGCTTCAAACCAGGAAGTAACTAAGTAAGCAAAGAATGTGGGGAAGAGGAAGGAGACTTTCCCCAGCACCTTTGCAATTTCAGGACAGTATAGAGTCTCTTCCTCCATCTTTCCTCATTTCAGTCTCTCTCTTATTAATCAGACCTTCTCTGACTGATTTTTTTTTAAATAAACACACACACCCTTGCCATTTCCTCATGCCTACTGACCAGAATTTTCAGTGTGTGTAGAAATTGTTGGCAGCTTCTGGGCTGAGTGTTGATGTCTGTGAGTAAAACAACAACAAAAATTTACTTGTACCCTGCCCATCTGACTGGGCTGCCCCAGCCACTCTGGGTGGCTTCCAGCATATATAAAAACACTGATGCATGCTCTATGTTTTATGTATCAGGAAAGGATATTTGTCAGGCACTCTGAGAGAAGAGTAAAATGAAAAAACAAAATGTGCCTAGCTGTACTAGCTGTCAGCTGCCTACTAAGGAGCTGTGGCTGACACTTTGTAGGCACTACTCCAGTTTCTGAAAGTGGCTCAGGTACATGTGTAGAGGACAGCAAGTCTCTGTGAAGTACGTTCTTTTCAGCGAGGAAAGCTACTTACATTTTGGTCCATTCTGTATCCCGATTCTCTTCCTTCTTGTCTCTCTTCCCCACATTGATGGTATTTTGCCTGCATTTTATTTGGCAACCAAGAACAGCAAAAATGAGCTATTTTGCAAATGAGAGTGATGACCTCAGTAGAGACAGTCAGTGCGATGGGCTCAGGGACCTCTCACTATGTAGAAATAGGAACCTTGCCATTTTTTCCTCCATTAATTCACTGCAAAGGAACAATTTATTAATGCCTCATGAAAAACAAAACTTTAAACTTTAACTACATTCAACAACAGGAAAGAGACTTGGGGCCAAACTAGATGTTACATTGACTGCCTTTAAGTGCAGGATTTTGGTGTTTGTCTTAAAAAAATCCACACAAATTGCTAGTGTGCGGACTCCAATCCTGTTCAGTACTCTAGTCTTAGTAGGGGTGTTTACACTTCCCCCCGGTGATCGTCCCAATCTAGATTGGAATGAGACACTGAAACAAAAGGGAGTTTTTCTCTAATGAAAATTGTAGGGGCAGTGGTGTGTGTGCGCGTCAACCCAGATAGCATTCCCCCTTCTTGGCAATTTATGTTGTTTTTTTTTATAAAAGCCACTTCACTTGAAGGCACAGAAACATAGCTAATATAATTATTAGTTTGACTCCTAAAGCTCCAATGAGTGAAGTCTGTTTAGAAATTATAAACCTATATTTTTCTCCCTGTGCTGCATGGTGTGAAGCTTTCTGTAAGAGAGTAGTAATGTGATGTTATCTGCGGCAGAGTCCTGACTAATTCAGGACAAAGGAAACATCCAAGGATGGACATGTCCAAGGTCCAAGTGGAAATGTCCAAGGATGAGACCCATTCTAAGTAATGTTATGTAACAGGGAACGTAATAAGGGAAGATCACACACCCTGACTACTTGGGAATATTTTGAATGCAGTAACAAAAAAGAGAGGGAGGTATATTTTTATACATCACATCTTGCTTGCAGCAAAAAATATGTATTTTTTTAAATAAAAGAAACACTGTGGGTTTGGAAGCTTAGGTGCAACTCAGCTTGCAGAAAGGGGTTTGCATGGGGTTAGAACAGATAGAGTAAGGGATTCCCCAGATCCCTAGACTACCTCTGTACCTCTGCTCTCTGTGCTTGCCTCTATATCCTTTGATCTTAAACTGATTTTCAGGCTGCATCCTCTCTCCAACTTCTGCCTCCCTTCCATGCTTCTCTTTCAGAGCAGTGAAGTCTTCTTGAGACACATCCAAAAGAACAAAAGGGACAAGCTTGGTTAGTTTAGCTTAGAACTTGAAACTTGTCTAGCTAAGTTATGTACTTCCTCTAATAAATGACTTTGTTGCTCTTCTTAGTAAGTCTACTCTCTTATACCAGATTCATACTTTTTCAATATGTGGAAGAAACCTCATGCCGTTGATATCCCATGAGGCTGGAAAATTCCTTTATCTTGCCACCAGGGATAATCTCGGAAGAGAATGATATTGGAACAATGCAATTTCTGAGAAATCAGGAACAGGAATAGAGCCTTTCAAACATTTTTAAAGGTGATATAGAAAGTGACAATGCAAATCCTCTGCAGGCTTACTCAGATGTAAGTCCCAGTGTGTTTAATGCCACTTAAGTGTGTGTTTAGGATCCCCCCCATCTTCTACATTTTTTGAGTATGTTTGTTAAAATATCTCTCTATTTCTATTTACGGTATACTTTAGAACTGTCTAATGCAGAAGTTGATAAGCTATTACGAAAAAACTAATCTCACCATGGAGAAGTGGAAACTGCCGAACATAGGTATAATGGAAGTATTAGCCTTGGAAAGATGTTACGTAAATTAGCTGAGGAAAAACCACTCTTCTTAAGGCTTTATAAACTTTGCATTTTTATGGATGCATGCAGAGGATTTTACAGAGTCCAATAAACCTGCAACATGTACATGTTTGCGCTGCACACCAGAGCAGAGAGATGGAGAAAATCGAACCTTTAATGTTAAAAACATTATCAAACTCAGAAAAGGCCTACACAATCTGCCAGACGCTTTCTGAACTCTTAACATATTCTGGAACCTGTGTTCCTCGCCTTTCCTCAGAGTTCCCTTTGACTTCTCTTAAAGGGACAATAACAGATTCACACTCAATAAAGTCAAAGCTTAAGGCAGACTCTTAATCCCTTTTCACAGAGCCACATCTGTGTTCTTTGGAATGACAGAGCGAGTATATGATCCAGAAACTCAGGATCCTCACTTTTAATGGGTGTGTAGAAGAGGGAATTTCAGCAGGTGTAGCTTGCATGACAGATTATATCTACAGAAATCCCCTCTTCTACAGAACTATCAAAGGTCCCGTTTTTTATCTAGCCACCCCTAGTTTGTCCAAGGCTCTTTTGTACATGTTGTGTGTAATGTACAAAGCCAACACTAGGATTCTATTTCAGCAGAAGCAAATATTATATGCCAGTCCCCGCCATATATTTGAAGCACATCAAACTCACTTCCTCCAATGAATCTTAGGAATTAGTACTCTGCCCACAAAACTGCAATTCCAAGCACAGTTCCCAGGATTCTTTGAGGAAAGCAGTGTAAGTTAAATGTGCACCGGCTGAGCTCTAAGCCTATGGTGTAGATCTTATGTTGTCCTCAGTGGCTCTCATTTTAATGTCATGATTTAAATACAAGATGCCAATTGTTTGCTGCGTTTTAAATTAATGAAATATGAGAGTGAGTACCGGTCTGAATTTCATTTAGTCATTCCACCCATCCCAGTTAGCGTTTCCTCTATAGCACTCCAAACACATTCATTGATGTGAAAATGCTACTAGATGTAGAGTGGTTTTCTAATTTGGTCCAGAGCCAATGCAATTTTTGCTGGCAGGTAGCTTGATGTAAAATGTAAGCTGAAGGGAGTTTTAGAAGATCATCAAATATCAGAAAGCTAACAGTGAGCCACTTCCTACTAAGCTAAAGAAAGGTCAGCAGATATTTGATATGGTTAATCTGATGACGGTAAAGAGAACAAGGAAGATATTGTACGAAGAGAAAAGCTGAGGGGAAAATCTGTTTTAAAGAGACTGAAAGAAAACAGTCCATTCCACAAAGGTCTAGTCAAATAACTCTTGAAACAAGAAAGTTTACTTCTTAAACTTCTTTGAAAAAGGGCTAGATTCTTAGCAAATATATATAGCTGAAAGCAGTGGAGCATTGAAATGATCCAACCCATTGAGAAACTGTCCCAAGGCTGAATACATTGAGATATTTATTTATTTAAAAACATTTCTAAACCATTTAGTATTTAAATGTCTGTAAGTGGCATAAAAACAAACACCCCCCCAAAAAATTATCATTATATATATATATATAGAGAGAGAGAGAGAGAGAGAACAGGTAAAAATGGGATATCAGAAATAACAAGGTGCTCAGTGAAAGTTGTGACAAAAAGATATGTCTTCACAATATTTAGTCATATGTCTACTAAATGAAGCATATGCCAGATAGCAGAAACAAGGATTTCCTAGGCTATAACTGTGCCTTCCTTAGCATCAGCACCAGGTACAGCTGCTTACAACATACAGTATAGACCTGAATTGGTTTAGAAGTATTTCCTTCTGTCCGGGCAACAGTAGCTGGGAGTTCTAAGAAGGTGGTGTTGGTGTGAGCTCTAAAAATTGTTAAATTTACAGTTCCTAGGATTGCCTAGGGAAATGCATGCTGGTTAAACCAGTGTGAAACCAATAAAGAGAGGCCCAAGTGTGACAATAGTATCATTTCACAGAGGTTTAGCTGTGTTACTATGTTTCACCAAAACAAATGAAGAGTTTGTGTCACCTTGAAGACTAAGGAATTTATTACGGCATAAGCTTTCATGGACTAGAGTTTACGGTTTTGCATGCATGAAGTCTTATCCTGAGTCACAAATAACACACACGCACATGCACACGGTTTCTTTGGGTGGGTTGTAAGCAGTGAGGTCAGGGGGATATGAAATACTGCAAGTACAGATAGTTAATAACTGCATTATTGACAGCAGCATTGCAGTTGCTCATGATAGTACAGTTATTCTGGCACTGGTGAGCCAATTAATGCACATAGCATCATAAACATCCTTTGTCCCAACTGCATTCACAACTGGTAACGTTGAACCTCCTAATGACTTGTGGTTACGTACAAAGTGACAAAAATTTGTGACTAGATGTGCTGTTGGGCTCATGATATCCCTGATGGCTTGAGATCCACCTTTGTGGAGAATGTTAGTGCAGAGAGCCTCAACACCCATGGTAGCTAGGATGGTTGTAATTTCATCAGAAAGTCATTGGTACCCCACCTTTAACTTGATTACTGATGCATATGAGCATATGGCTAATGGTGGCCTTGGTATTTATAATATCACCATAGATTTGCTTTGTGGGCTGAGCTCTGAAGCTTTAATTTCACCCAATATCATATTACCTACCAAGGGGAGCTATTGCTTCAGCATTTCCCCGTTATCGTGATTTGTGCTCTTGCAGACTTTCTGAAAGCAAGCCATGACCTGTGGTCATCAGCAGGCCACAGTTTAAAGAATCACTCTTGTAATTTGATTCTAACCCCTTCCTCCATGACTTTCCTACCTTGATCTAATGGCTTTGGAATAACTTTCTCTGATCTCTGGTTCACGAGCCAAATAAAACTTCCACCGTTTTCTCCAACATGCCCTGGCCTTTTCATTTGACATGCGCTTCAGGATTCGAAAATGTGTTTTTAATTAAGTAATAGCTGGCGAAAGCTACGAAAACCTCTTTTATTTGTGGGGTTGTGTGGTTAAAATTAAAGGACAAACAAACAGGCCCTATAAAACTTCAGCATCTAACACAATATTTGCTATGGTAATTGGATGCTGACAGCCACTCGTGGAAGTATCTTTATTTATTTTCTGGCTGTAGATTAAACAATTGATTCTGTAAGATTAAAACGCCCCACCTACATGCTTGCACACTTCTATTTTTGCCACGTCAAACAATATAAAATGAACACAGCACTTCTCTCCCTATCTAATTGAATAATTTACTGTAAATAGCTGTCATTTACTTTCAGAGGAGTAGGGTATCATTAGCCAAATGGATGTGAGTAAGTCATGGCTTTAATGCGTTTGAGGGTCTAAAATGGAATCATCTTAATGGGACCATCAATACAGCAAGCTGAATAAAGCCCATAAGCACTTAAGGCTTCAAGTCCCCTTTCTTGTAAATTACATATTCAGTCTGCAAGGGGTGGGGGGGGGGGAGAATCAAGAATTCACATAAAATATGGCATTCCTATCCCAAGCTTTGTTTTTAATGAATATAATAATACAATTGATAGGTGTAGCTGTGTTTCGGAACCCCCTCATTTAATTAGCCAGCCCTCCCTGGAGTGCCTGCAGGCAGTGCTTGTGCTGAGTAATATTGGCTGAATTCTCTGGGGAAAAAAGTGGAGATGAGCAGGTAATAAAATAGCCTGGACATCTGGCCTTGCTAAATTGCCCAATTTCGGCCTGCATTTGTATATGGCAGAGAGGCTGCCTTGTATTAACTAAGGCTTATATATTAGCTCAGCGCAAAGCACTAGCCAATTTACTTACCTTTTCAAAATTGCAAGCACAGTTTGGGACCAAGGAAACTTCTGCTTGGAAGTTCAGCTCAAGGCTTAAGTAAATAAATAAAAAGCTTCTCATTCACCACCTCCAGAAGTAGATTTAAAGTGTATCTGAAGAAGTGTGCATGCACACGAAAGCTCATACCAAGAACTAACTTAGTTGGTCTTTAAGGTGCTACTGGAAGGAATTTTTTTATTTTGACTATGGCAGACCAACACGGCTACCTACCTGTAGCTAGATTTAAAGGGACACTCAGTGTGAAATGGTTTTCCATTGAGGACATCATTCAGTACCTGCTAACATCTTTCCAAAGGCTTCCTTTTGGCTTCCCTATAGCTGTAACTCTAGAGATGAGGCTTGAGATGGAGAATGCTTTTGACCCTGCTTGAATTCTGTGGGCACAGCTGAGCAATCAGGTGGCAATAGAGGGGTAGTCAGCGTGGTCCCTTGGGATGTTGTGGACTGTGGTTGCACCCACGCTAGCCAACATGGAGGCTGGGCAATAAATATGAAATCTGTAGTCCAGCACATCTTTAGGACACCACATTTGCTACTCCTGGCTTAGACCATCCACCTCCTACAAATCGGGCTAATGCTCATGTATCTGCCAAAAGAGGAGCACGCTGTATCAGCAGGTAAAGTCTACAAATATTTTTAGTGGCCTCCCTTAACCTGTTAAGTTGTCTGTATCTACCTTTGTGCCCTGGAAAAAAGGCTTTCAGTTGCCTGAATATTATTTTTTCTCACCATAAGGCAAATGGCTGCTTAGAAGTCTGAACTGCCCTGGTATTGATTCATTTTTAAAAGAAAAACCTCCAATGTCAAATTTATTGAGAACAGTTGTTCATGTATTTCTAGTGTCACTGAGACGCAGAAACATCTACTAAATATCAGACTCTGCACAAGTAGTAAAATGAACTTTTTTTAAAAAAAATGATGAATTAATGGAGTAAATGCAGAAAGGTAATAAATCTAGATATAAGATACATGGCTACTTGTAGCAAGATTGTGGATGCACAAAAGGGAAATGCAATTTGACTGAAAATGAAATATAATATGGCCAAGAGATGCCCTGAAATTCAAGACTCTGGGTGAATTTTATTTGTCCTTTAAAACTTTTGAGATTCTTCTTATATGCTGCTCTTGCATTGATTGGATGAGTCAATCCTGAAGTTCTACCATGAGTAATGCTTACTATTTTCTTATGTTCTCTGGACATTTTAATTAAAGGAAGAATTTTCTCGTTTTCTGCTGTCTTAATGGACAGCTAGGTGGCTGAGTATTTCAACTGATTTATATTTATCACTGCAGTAAGGACGCAGTCTGCTTTTCTTGCAGCCATCACTCCCTCCCCCCCCCCACCTCCCTGGAATCAATAAAATGCTATGCAATTTCTTTGCACAGAGAACAGCAACAATTTGGGTGCTATTGATCTAATCCTAATATTAAAACACAAAAAGTAAATGCAAGTTTTTAGTTGCCCTTCTTCAGGAGTAGAAAAAGTCTGGTGACTGCTTTTATACCAATTATAAATCAAGCTGGAGAGACTCCAAGTAGCTAGAACGACTTGGTTGGTTGGAGTAACTTTGTAGCATTGTTGGAAAAGGATCACCAAAGGATAGGTGGCATGGTTTGCCTTGGTCGCACTGGTTGATGATCTCCGGCGAGCTAGGGACAAAGGTGAGAGCTGTTTCCTAGTTCTGCTGGATCTCTCAGCGGCGTTTGATACCATCGACCATAACATCCTTCTGGACCGTCTTGAGGGGCTGGGAGCTGGGGGAATTGTTATACAGTGGTTCCGCTCCTTCCTCCTGGGCCGTGTTCAGAAAGTGGTGGTGGGGGATGAGTGTTCAGACCCCTGGGCTCTCACTTGTGCGGTGCCTCAGGGTTCTGTCCTCTCCCCCATACTTTTCAACATTTACATGCAGCCGCTGGGAGAGATCATCAGGAGGTTTGGGCTGGGTGTTCATCAGTATGCGGATGATACCCTGCTCTACCTCTCTTTTAAATCAGAACCAGTGAAGGCGGTGAAGGTCCTGTGTGAGTGTCTGGAGGCGGTTGGAGGATGGATGGTGGCTAACAGATTGAGGTTGAACCCTGACAAGACAGAAGTACTGTTTTTGGGGGACAGGAGGCGGGCAGGTGTGGAGGATTCCCTGGTCCTGAATGGGGTAACTGTGCCCCTGAAGGACCAAGTGCGCAGCCTGGGAGTCATTTTGAACTCACAGCTGTCCATGGAGGCACAGGTCAAATCTGTGTCCAGGGCAGCTGTTTACCAGCTCCATCTGGTACGCAGGCTGAGACCCTATCTGCCTGCGGACTGCCTCGCCAGAGTGGTGCATGCTCTGGTTATCTCCCGCTTGGATTACTGCAATGCGCTCTACATGGGGCTACCTTTGAAGGTGACCCGGAAACTACAACTAATCCAGAACGCGGCAGCTAGACTGGTGACTGGGAGCGGCCGCAGAGACCACATAACACCGGTCTTGAAAGACCTCCATTGGCTCCCAGTACGTTTCCGAGCATAATTCAAAGTGTTGGTGCTGACCTTTAAAGCCCTAAACGGCCTCGGACCAGTATATCTGAAGGAGTGTCTCCTCCCCCATCATTCTGCCCGGACACTGAGGTCCAGCTCCGAGGGCCTTCTGGTGGTTCCCTCACTGCGAGAGGCCAAGTTACAGGGAACCGGGCAGAGGGCCTTCTCGGTAGTGGCGCCCTCCCTGTGGAACGCCCTCCCATCAGATGCCAAAGCAATAAACAACTACCTGACATTCAGAAGACATCTGAAGGCAGCCCTGTTCAGGGAAGTTTTTAATATGTGACATTTTAGTGTATTTTTCATCTTCGTTGGAAGCCGCCCAGAGTGGCTGGGGAAACCCAGCCAGATGGGCGAGGTACAAATAATAAATTATTATTATTATTATGGTTTGAAGTGGCAAAGCAGATACTTTCATTTATAACTGTTATTGTGAAACTGAGTTGACCAAGGCTCCCCTAATTCTAATCAGGATATATGGTCAGGAGTTGGTGTGTATATGATGCAGGAATACATTTTACAGTGTTGGTCCTAGCAAGAATGTGGGAGCTGTTTGGGCTCTGTTTCAGGCAGGCAGCAAAACGCCTTTGGCCTGCACTGATCACCTGTCACTCCATGTTGATCACACACAGATTTGTCATCTGTGCAGGACTTTAGTGTTGCCTCTTTCCTGCCCTTAATTCCCCAGGCTTTGAGCATACTTGTAGCTGCATTGGGAAAAGCCTTGCCTGAGTAGCTGGCGCTCTACAAATGCACATCCCAAGTACCTTGACCAGGACAAGACTCTGGGAGTTCTGCATGCCTAGGAGCAAGATTATGACGTTACCTATGCAGAGATAGATAACAAAACTACTGGTCCCCCCCCTCCTAAACTCATCCATTTTGTGTTGTAGCAGCTTGTTAGTGGTACCAGTAGTGATTAGTGTTTTTCTCTCATTTTTTTTAAAAAAAATCACAGCTTCTTTTTATTTTTCTATCCCAGAGGTTTCATTCTGGTGCTTAAACATGGGGTCACAGATGTTAACTGGGATGTATATAATCATAGCTTTACTCTAGAAACCTGCATGGAATCATATGCTATTTAGCAACATTTAGACAGCTGAGAGAGAGGGTCATTTATCTGGCAATTTTGAGGTGGGATTTAATCCATTGACTCTTTCGATCTTTAGTTTGTCCGAAACTTTATCCAAGAAAGCTACCTGCCACACATTACTGTTGTTGTTGTTGTTTAGTCGTGTCCGACTCTTCGTGACCCCATGGACCAGAGCACGCCAGGCACTCCTGTCTTCCACTGCCTCCCACACTTTGGTCAAACTCATGCTGGTAGCTTCGAGAACACTGTCCAACCATCTCGTCCTCTGTCGTCCCCTTCTCCTTGTGCCCTCCATCTTTCCCAGCATCATGGTCTTTTTCAGGGAGTCTTCTCTTCTCATGAGGTGGCCAAAGTATTGGAGCCTCAGCTTCAGGATCTGTCCTTCCAGTGAGCCCTCAGGGCTGATTTCCTTAAGAATGGATAGGTTGGATCTTCTTGCAATCCATGGGACTCTCAAGAGTCTCCTTCAGCACCATAATTCAAAAGCATCAATTCTTCGGCGATCAGCCTTCTTTATGGTCCAGCTCTCACTTCCATACATCACTACTGGGAAAACCATAGCTTTAACTATACGGACCTTACTGTACCAATAACCTAAAGTTAAGACATTTTTATTTAGCTTAAAACATTTTAATTTGTATAATTAGTCTGTTTTACTATTTTGTCTACTGTCTCTTGTTATAATTGCTAATCTTAGTACTTTATTGCATTGTATTAGATTTTAATTAATTTATAATCCATAACATTGTACCCTAATCTGAAATCTGTTTTGATGAAGGGTAGAATAGAAATGTATTCCAGAAACAAAATACAGTTTAGTTGGCTGTTGCCAATTTTAATTGATGGAACACAATTTAAGAACACACTTTATAATTTGAGGTTATTTAAGTTCAGGTGTAAACTTAAAGGAGTGGAAAAGAAAACGAATGTTGGGCTTTCCTTTTAACAATCAGTGGCAATTTTGGTTCTCTTCAGTATTTGAGGATGGCATTTGTACTGAGTTTAAACAACCACAATAGCCATGCTTGTTTTTTTTAAAAAAATGAATCAGTCGTTGGTTAATCAGCTAGACATTCTTTGATTGGTTGACCACTTTGATTGGTTGACAATCCTAAAAGGGACTAAAAGTGATGGCAGCAGCTTCCAGGACTGCTTTTATGAGAATTTGTGAGGAATCAACAAGAGACCAGGGGCTGCTTTAAGGTATCACATAGCAGAGATTACCTGATATGAGAGAAGAGAAGAGATTTCTTAATCACGTACAACCCTCCTCTGTGTCTCTTAAATACATTTTAGTAACATGTTATAAGCTCTCATAAAGGATTGGCAGATGGGAAAACTGTTGATGAGGAGAGATGTCATTTTCACTTTCTAGGAAATGGAGTAGGGTTTTGAGATTGTGAGCCTCTCACTTTGAGAGAGTCCCAGGCTTTCACTGGGGCTTCTTGGTAAAGCTGTCCTGAATTTGTCATTAAATCTGCTTCTCTGAATGGTGGCTCCTTTGTATTAAGCTCTGATGTTGAATAGCTAGCAGAGGTCTGTGATTTTCTCCACCTATTGCTTAAGTCTTTTCCTTGTTAATGTACAAGTACTGCCTGTTGGCCAAGTTCTCTTACTTTCTTCTTCAGGGGAAAGAGCATGAGAAAATAAAAGCAAAGACTATGCAAGATTATTATGGAATAATAACAATAATAAACCCCATCCTGTTTACTCTTTTGTGAGAGATAATTGCTCTAAGACTTTTCCATTTGTCTGTTTTCCCATGCTACTTTTTTCAGCAGTGAAGATGTTTTCTGATCACTTCAGTGCTGGTTTTGAAATGTTCAGGTTAATGTCAAAAGCAGTAATCGGGTTTAATCATCTGTGGGATGAGAAATACTAGTGACAGCTTGCAAATAATGTGAAATGCCACCATGTTTATTGGGACACACTTTGAGATGTTTCCAGTATCTGCAAGCTGTGCATTGAACTGAACTAGCATTTATCACCTCTTTCGAAAAGCCCTGAACAAACTACCTTTTAACATGAGATTTTTTAGAGGATGCTGACTATAGCCTAGTTAAGGGTTTGTTTTTAAGAATGCTGAACAAAGTATAGTTGTGTGTGTGTGTGTGTGTGTGTGTGTGTGTGTGTCTGTCTGTCTGTCTGTGTGTGTGTCTGTGTGTGTATGTAGATAGATAGATAAATAAATAGACAGTGATGCATTTATATAACTCTAGTTTGGTTGATACCAAATTATCACTGCAAGCCCCAGTTTTAATGAGACAAATGGCTTTTGCTTTCCACCAGGTTTTCAACAGTATGTCCTGACACCTGCAGATTCAAACATTACATTGCCCAGTGGAGGCATTGTGAAAGTGTGTGTGTGTGTGTGTGTGTGTGTGTGCATGATACTTGTAATCTATTTACCTCAGTTCTGACCTCAAGCTAAGTGGACAGCCTGCATGTCAGCACCACAGAGTTCTGGGGGCCATAAGCGATGACATTGTTAACATGCGATTAGGACAGCCAAAGTGGCAAACCGCTTCCAGGTATTAGGAGGCCTGGGATGTAGATGGGTTTTTAGCTCCCTCCATGTGGAGAATGTGATGATGCACTGGAAGAGGGATCGTGGCATTCAGGAAATGTGTTTTGTTTTCTACACAGTAATAGTTTTTTTTTGTCAATCCATAATGCTTAATATACATTCATGTTTTAGTTGCAGTTTATAAAACGCAGTGAAGGTACTACTATCCTTGATTATCCCATGATTCTTAATGGCTTATTTAACAAAATTTACATACTGCTTGATTGTGAGAGAACCTTTCAGATTAATCCACACAAATTTTTTTTGTTGAGTTGTAAGCTTTGGATGCTAAGTCTCATAACAACAACAACAACAACAAATTTGTTTGTACCCCACCCATCTGGCTGGTTTTCCCCAGCCACTCTGGGCGGCTTCCAACAAAATATTAAAAATACAATAAAACACCAAGCATTAAAAACCTCCCTAAACAGGGCTGCCTTCAGATGTCTTCTAAAAGTCAGATAGTTGTTTATTTCCTTGACATCTGATGGGAGGGCTTTCCATAGGGCGGGTGCCACTGCCAAGAATGCCCGCTGCCTGGTTCCCTGTAACATCACTTCTCACAGGGAGGGAACTGCCAGAAGGCCCTCTGAACTGGACCTCACTGTCAGGACCTTGTAGGTCTGTACCACTCTAAGCTGGGTTGGACCAACGCATTTTGCTGCCTAGGATGAAGGAATAGATGGTGCTCTTCCCAATGCCAGATGCAGAAAACAACCTGACCGAAAGCTGAATTTTATTTAATTGGTACCAATGGAATGGTGCCAACCTCCTTGCCCCTCTCCCTCTTGGTTACTGGCAGTAACCTATGTGTTGGGAACCAGGTGAGCATTGCCACTTCACCCTGCCCTGTCCCACTGATGACTACTGGTCCAAGGTGGAAAGGACACCTTTCTCATGAAGTGATTAATCACATGTGGGCATGGGAACCAGGGTCTCTCTTCCTTCTTAAGGTGGGAGCAGCTGTTACCATAAGAATAATGTTTGCATATGTAGGTCACCCAGACAAACATACGTTCATGACAAAACAGAAGCATTTTTGAAAATAATAAATTTGGGGTGAGGGGAAGCGCTTTTAATCTGAGAACTCATATTACTGAGAGAGTCCATGTGAAACTTACTAGAAAGAGGAAAAATCATTAGGCTGTTGTCTAATGGATGTGTAGGCAGAAAAAAGTGTCATATTCAGGTTTCCTTATGACCGACTGCATGAGCAGTTTATAGTGATTATTGAACATCCAATAAGAAGATGAAATGCTCCTTTTAAAATGCAAGTTCCTGTGTTTTAAAAGCAAGCTGTTTGCTACTTGTGCAATTTGCTACTTTGTGGTTAATTATGCAGAATGAGATGTCCATTTCTCCTAGCAATTTCATAATGTTTTTTTGCCCCCTAGTCATTTTGGTCATTAAAAAAAATAGGATGGGTGTAAAGAAACGCTGGATTCTCTGAAGTATACAATTCAGAGCACGTTTGATAACACAAGAAGTTTAGAGCAATCAAACATTTGCAATGACTTATCAAAATGAAAAAAAACAAAGCATACAAAAAGTAGTCAACAAAATCACAATGCAACTGAATAATACCATCAGCTGCTGCCCTCCTTGCACTTCCTTCCCTCCCTGATTTAAGAACATAAGAAAATCCCTGCTGGATTTAGTCCAACATCCTGTTCTTACTCTGGGCAACTAGATGCCCATTGGAAACTTGCAAGCAGGTGTACTGACTCCAACAGTGGAGCCTTATCTCGATTAATGAATTTGGTTTCTCTCTCTCTCTCTCTCTCTCTCTCACACACACACACACACACACACACACACTGGAGGGAGCAAAGTGATAAATGATAGAAGTCTTAGATATTTCAGTTTCCTGCTTAACAAATGACTTTAGAAGAAATATTCATTTAAAAAAATAGCTGGACAAAACTTGACACTTTCTGAAATGTCGAACTATGAAATGGGACACTCCCTGACTGGCAAAGTGTCCCTTGATGTAATTTTAAACCACAAGAGCTGTTCAGACGGCACTATTACATTCAATTTTCAGTATTATTTCTTTGTTAGAGATGCATCTTTTATAAGTAGGCATATTGCTTCCAGGAAAAAAGAGAACATTTCCAAACAAACCATGTTATTATATGAATGAGTGGCTAAATGAGTAAGTAGATTGGTCACATTTAGAGAACATTTGTGGGTTCTCATATGCAGACCTTGGAATAAAGGAAGGAAAATATTAACAACAAGGTCATTGTGTTGGGGGCCACATTTGGAGCAATTTTACATGCCAACTTTATGTAATGTAAACTGGTCTAAACCAGTGACCATTATTATGATGTCAAGAGGTACAAGGGGCATATTTCTGTTTGAAGACCCCCATTACTCTTCTCTCAACATCTCAGAAGAAAATTAGACATTGTTTCTGCAGTCATAAGCATTGATACTCTCCTCTTGTCTCTACATTTCTGTCTTTTTTTCTGGATAAGGTGTGATATCCAACATTAGTCATACTTAGAGTATATCCACTGAAATACATGGACTTAAGCAATGTTTCCTAAGTAGAGGCAATCATCATAGCAATATAGGAGACATTTCAAGTGAAATCCAGATACAGTAGTGGTAAATAGAGCAGCATTGCTCAACTGGTTTCCCAGCTTCAAGTGTTGCTGCTGGGAAGGTGCTAGGTGGTGGAGATCTTGGTGCAATAAAGGTAAAAGTAAAGGACCCCTGGATGGTTAGGTCCAGTCAAAGGTGACTATGGGGTTGCAGCGCTCATCTCGCTTTCAGGCTGAGCGAGCCGGTGTTTGTCCAAAGACAGCTTTCCGGGTCATGTGGCCAGCATGACTAAGCTGCTTCTGGTGCATAGAACACTGTGATGAGTGATAGAGCCCACAGAAAAGCCGTTTACCTTCGCAATGCAGCAGTGCCTATTTATCTACTTGCACTGGTATGCTTTCGAACTAATGGGTTCTTGGCATAACAGGAGAATGATTGCAGAGTCAATCAATGCCCCCCAACTGTCCCATTTTAAGCGGAACATCCCAGATCACAGAAGCCAACCACAGCTTCTGTCTGGATCTCAGTACACTGGTACCTCAGGTTACATACGCTTCAGGTTACATATGCTTCAGGTTACAGACTCTGCTAACCCAGAAATAGTGCTTCAGGTTAAGAACTTTGCTTCAGGATGAGAACAGAAATTGGGCTCCGGCGGCACGGCAGCAGCGGGAGGCCCCATTAGCTAAAGTGGTGCTTCAGGTTAAGAACAGTTTCAGGTTAAGAACGGACCTCCGGAACGAATTAAGTACTTAACCTGAGGTACCACTGTATGTCTTTTGGGACGTTCACTCTGGCGCGATTCAGCAGGGGCGAGCCAGAGCTTTGGTGCAGCCCTGCTGATGAGTGCCAGAATGCCAGACCAGAAGGCACACCCCTTTTGGGACTGAAAATGTTGGGGGGTATGGTCAGCCATGTGCCATACTCAAATGGAAGAAAGAATATGCCCTTCTGATGGCCTTTACCCTGTCCTGCTGTATTGCAGATATTATAATGAAGTGAGGAACGACTTTATCTTCCCATTTTAAAAGCACTCACCTGCTAGAATGATGGGTCTTAGCAGGTGTGTCACCTTGACCCCACGACAGACCGTACCTGGGGCGTGCCACGGTCACCGCAGCATGTGCACATGATGTTGGCAGGTTCCCCGGTGTGCTGACATCACTCTCACACATTGTGGGGGCATTTTGACATGACATGTGCATGCCCTGTAGCGTAAAACTGGGGGGGGGGGTTACTTGAAAATTTGTGAGTGTACAGGCCCCCATGGTCCCACATTGATGGTGCCTATGGTTGTTAGAATTCAGTATGAAGGGAGAGGATGAGTGTATTGCTAGAATGGTAGACCTTTTTAAAAGTTTAGCCGTCAAGATGAGAGCTCAGATTATTTCAGAAAAAGATTTGCATGGATATAAAGTTGTTTATGTTTTTGTTTGTATTATACTTCATACTGTGTTCTAAATTCCATGTTTGGGGCCTATTACTCCAGTTGCATTTTGTAATAGGTCTATAACCATATAAATAAATTGCATATGATTTTCTTCCACCAACCTGTCTATCCTTCTCTTAAGTCTCCATCTACCCTCCTTTGTTTTAGATTATAAATTGGCATCAGAATGCCTTATGCCCATTTACTTGCCCACTGTGACAAGTAATTGGTCCCATAGACAATTGTAAAAAGCAACAAAGAGCCAGTGATACCCTTGAGAGATAACAAATTAATGGGGCACAAGCATTTGCGGGTTAGAATATACAAAGTGGCACAGAAAGTTGTTATAGTATAGATGTGGATTCCAGATGTGATGATTTGTCTCTGGATTAGGTTTCCTATAGCATTGCAAATGAATAAATATTTGGGGAGTTGTTTCCTCTGCTGTTCCAGAAACTGTTCCTGAGAGTTTCTTCCAACATTATTTTAAAATTATTCTCAAATTCACATCTGTATCTTTGATTAATTTACTTTTAATTTTTTGGAAGGTAGCCTGGGAACTTGTTGAGAAATTCCTAAAATAAAACCCAGCAATTTTTTCCTAGAGAAATTTAGCCTATTTTCAAACTTCTTTGAAAAATATTTTTTCCCTTCCTTTTTAGATTTGGGACTGTGGAGAAGCATGCAGATGAGTTGAGATGAATATGGCTTTCCTAGCTTACCCAGTTCAGCGGTAAGTACTGTTAGGATTCTTTTCCCATGTTGCAGTCATGGGATTGTTTTTATCACATGACGGTGTATGTTTTCATTCCACATTGTGGGAAGTGATGGAGACAGGATGTTTTTATTACTGTGTTTCCATGATGTAGGATTTTTGTCCTTTGCTCTCTCTCTTTGCTGTCTGATGCTGAAGAGGAAGGAGCTGAGTCAAGATGCTCTGAGTGTGTATATGTAAATAAATGTGGTATAGTCAAAAGCTGCGCTACTGAGTCTGTACGCTGACTGCCTATACTCTGCTGATCCTGAAGTGTGCTGATGCCTCTTGGTATCAGTCGCTGTGATGTTTGGGCTAGAGAAAGCTTCTGAATCTCCCAAACGACCCACCAGGAGGGAGAGAACATGCCAATTGGGCATGTGTTTCTGCCGGACTCCTACTCGTGTGTAGGACCTCCTGACAAGTACTACATATTAAAAATATATTTTATACAAGTATCAAAACATACAAAAGTTATCTTTCTGAAAGGTGGCTTCTCTATGGAGTGTATGTTCCAGAGTTTGTGGCGGCCTATTTTTTCTGTTTTTGTGTAACAAGCATGCGAACACCTACTATTATATTTGATATTAACTCCTCATGTTTTATTTCTGGGTCTAAGTGTGGGGAAGTGTAAGATGTCATTAATGATATTATCTTCACTACCTCTTCCCAAAACATTTTAGTTATTGGACAGGTCCACCAAATATGTTCCCTATTTGCCTTCAAATGTCCACATCTCCAACACTTTGCACCCCAGATGGTGTACATTTTACTTAGTCTGCGAAGAGTCATATAGCATTGATGGAAAAAATTGTAATGTTTTTCTTTAAAGCTAACACAAAGAGGTCATGCTGGTTCCTGATTAAAAAGAAAGCCCCGTTCTTATTCAGAGATTGGTCCACCTATTATTCAAATTAGTCAGAAAAGGCTGACTTAGCAAAACAGAACATACATGCGATTTGCAGAGTCCTATGTCTTCTAAAAGGCTTATGCATGGCCTTTTTATGTACATACTTTGCAATTTGGCATGAAGATCCTTTTCACAAAGGAACAGAAGCTGAGTGAAACTTTAGATTTTGCATAGCTGGAGACTTGGAGGTCATCAGTCTCCCTCCTTCCCCATCATTTGAACCTCATACAATCCGAGCCTGCTTGTTACTCCTGATTCAGGGTCTGAGTATAAAATAAGGCATTACCATTATTGCACTTAGCATCTGTTCCCCTCAGCTCCACACATAATGATTGCCAACTTGCAAAAAAGCAATTCCAAGAATGTCCCTCTCACTCTAGAAAAAACTATATTTGGCCTTTGGTCTATTTTATTTCATTTGAAATAACTCTTTATTCTGCAAACTGTAAGGTAAAATGAAATGAGATGAAATAAAATAAAATAAAATGAAGTGTTGTGTTGTGTTCACTGACTAAAGATGGCTCTCCAAGATTTCAAAGATCATTTCTGGGAATGTCAGGAGTTGAACTCAGGGCCCTTTGCTTGCAAAATGTGTGTTTTGTTACTGAGGTGACCTTCCTCAATGGATGAAGGCCCTTTCTCCCAACACAGCTATGGTTTACATGCATAAGAATTACTAGCTGTTGTTTTTATCGTGTATCTTGTTTTCCCTTCCCCTCTATGCTGTTGTGCAGTGAGTCCCTTGGGCATTTCTGCCTAGTGCTGGCTTTGTACTGTACTGTCAGACCTATGAACTGTAATTGACATATGGCTGAAAGAAGGAAAAAAAAGCGAGCGAGCCAGGGGTGGGGTCAGGGGAAGAAGAACGTATTGTGGCAAAACCTCACTTCGCATTTCTGACTTATAACAATGCAAGTGATACATGTGCCTGGGCCAATAAGCATTCTGAAATGAAAGTGCACATGAACTCCCCCCCTTCTTTATTTTTACTCTTGATTAATTTGCAATATGGCTTTTGTCCAGAATGGAAAATCTATGGAATTTCCAGAAGGGGGGGGGGGAGGATCTGTGAGGGGAGCTGCAGTTTGACAGCAGGCCAGGGGCGTTGGTGTTGATGTTAATCAGTATACAAGAGACACAGCACTCCTTTGTAACAACACAATCAAGAAATAAGTTTTTTGTACCAGCGATAAATACGTGTGTGAACACAAGTTACATTGTACTACAGGAGGAACATAATAAATTATCAAAATTAGGATTCTCCCACCCCCGCTTTAAAATTAAAATTAGGAATTCCCGATAATGGATGGTCTGAATGGCAGGAGCCCTATTATGTATGCTGCTCACTTTGCTATACTTAAGCCCATGTAATTTCGTTATATTTGTAGTGTCTCGCTGTACAACCTGATTGTAAGGAACAATGAGATCGCAGAGCTCTCTTGTAAAATCTGATTTAATCTTGAAATACCTTTATGTGAACAAAGAAAAATGGATAGATGCCATTATCTCAGTACTGTAGTGGAATAACTTTAATATGCAGCTTTATCAAATTAGTGACTTTGGAAAAATATTTCCCTACCATGGGAAATAAGTAGAATGGGATGGTTGCATTCAAGTTGTGTTTCAATTGCCCATGACTCCACATTTCTGGAAAATCTGGCTGCACAATAAGTAGAAGGCATAGCATATGGTCCTGCTTTCGGGTTGATATGGTTAGCACACATTGAACAACAAAGCTGAGACAGGAGGACTTCAGATCATCCTTAAGCAGGAATGATTTGGCAAAAGGAAAAGTTTCTATTGATTTCTCCATGGTGATGGAAAAATTCTGTTTGCTCTAGGAGAGTTTGACCAGTGTAGTTCAGGCACTGTTGACTTCAAGACTGGCTTGCTTCGATTCACTCTGTGGGTCTTCCCTTGTGCTGGATCCAGAAACTGCAGTTAGTGCAGAATGCTGCAGCACGACGGCTGACAGGAGTGAGGGCCAAGTTCAAGTAGATAAAGCCCTTAACCATTTGGGGCCCATTTACTTATGAGACCGCGTTACCCCGTGTATCTCCACTTGACCATTTGGATCTGAGAAGTGGCACTGTTACAGGTGACACATAATACCCATGCCACATTTGTAAGAAATTGGTATTGTAGTAGACTTTGGAAATCCCTACCTGTTGACAGGAACCTTCACTGTAGTCCTTTTGGCACTTGCTTAAAACATTTTCGTTGAGCCAAGCCTATCCAGACTGTAGGAGGAATTCAACATCATACGCTTCTAATAATTCAATCAGGACACACATGTCTGCTCACCAGATGGAACAATCCTCCCTCCCCTCTACCTTGCCCTGTTTTTGGGTTCTCCTGACCCAACAGAGTAGGTTTGGGGGAGGCACGTGGGCAATGATGGAGGAGGAGGAGGGGGGAGTTCCCTGTTGTGCCAGTAGGAACCCTTGCATTGCTTTTGGCTAGCGTGCCAGGTTTGATGAATCCAGACCTTTGCTTTTTAAATAGAAGACTTTTCAAGAAAAGGCAAACTCTTCAAAATCAGTTGTATTATTTCAGTGGTTGTGTCTGTCTAACCTTATTTATATATCTAACAGATTTGTGCCTACCCTTTTATAAAAAAATTAATGTTGGCAATAGCAGGCAAAAAGAAAGCATAAAATATGCACAATAGGCAACCACACACTTAAGAAGGAGCTAGACCACTGCAGCAGTAGCAGAAACAGAGATCCGGGTAAAGTTTCAATAAACACTAGAAAATAAGATTGGCAACATTAAAGCATGAGTATATGAAGAGACTGGTTTGTAATTAAAAGCCTGGGAAAATAAAGAGTTTATTTACTCGGGGGCAGAGTGGCATTAAGTGTTGGTGCAAGGGACCCAGAACTAGGGAGGGTGTCACCGCATTAAACTGATGCCACCACAGAAATGTCAATTCTTCCCCACTTCCTGAATCTCAGCAAGCCAAAGAAGCTGGAGAAGGGCTTCATCAGAGAATGTTAATGAGCTACCCCTGCCAGTCAAGGGGTGGGGAATGTGGTGCTGGATTACAACTCCCATGAGCCTGCTGGCAGAGGCTGGTGGAAGTTGGAGTCCCTAAAATATTTGGAGGACAATAGGTCTCCCAGCCCAGAACGAAGTCCTTCAAGTTCAAAATCAATGGCAATTTGTGAGCTGATAGAAACCAGAGAGCAAATCTATCTCAATTCCTGAAATAAATGCTCGTTTCCTGATTCCGTGTGCCTTAAACACATTACAACCTTTCCTCCCTTTGTTCTACTGTTTTCCTTTACTTTGTTAGCTTCAACCAAACCCTTAAGTTATCAGAAGGAACAATCCACATAAGGTCACCTCATGCATATTTATAGCCTGGTACAGCTTTCCAGAATACTGCTTGGAATGGTCTGATAATTTATCTATGTAAGGAAGCTGTTTAAACCCTTTGCCCTATAAATTAACATCTATTTGACCCCTGGTTCTAAGAAAACCATATTTAAGAAAGCTTTCGTTGCTCTGGGTTAATACTGAAAGCTTTATGTATTGTTTCACATTGTTTTTAGGAACGAGTACTTGATCCTGTTAATATTTCTTTTTAGTGCCCATCTGGGTTTTTATTGTTACCTCAGTTTTATACTGTAAACATGAATGTGTTAATGTTCAATCTAAGTGCATAAATTACTGCTGGCAGGTGTTACAGCAGTTGTAGTATGGCTCTTGGAGTAAAGAGTAATGGGTCTTTTGGAGTACAACACTTTGGAAGTATTTTTATTTTCCTTACTGATGCTAAAAGCAAAGACATTTTGCTGCTTGAGGCAAAGGACAAGATGACACCATCCTCTCTTCCATGCCACATATAAGAACCAACTGAACTGGAAGCTGAATCTTTTCTAAATGAAATGGGACGGAGTTGTCCTCTACTACACCAGACAGCGTCAGGCTAGTGGTGCAGACCAGGCTGCTTAGCACGTATACAGTAGCTCATACCCTCCAAGTGTCCCGATTTTCCAGGGAGAGTCCCAGAATTACAAAAGCCAACCCAGCTTCTGATTTTGATTCCAGAATTGATTCCAGAATATTTCCCCTGCCACTGCTGCTGCTGCTGCTGAGCTCAGGGAGGGGGATGAGCCGGTGCTTGTCCCGAGCAGCAGTGGCAGTGAGGGAGCATTCCATGGCCTTTCCATGGCCTCTCCATGGCTGCTGTTACCTCCCTTGGGTAGCTTCTAGTAGCTTCTGGAGAACAGCCCATTCCTGTTGTAAGGGAACATTTTCTGACAGTAACTCTGTTCTTCCAGAGCGCAGGTTGCCGTCTCTTGAGTAGAGCTGGCCCTCAAACTGGAACACTGAGCAAAATACACGAGAGCATTGTGCATGTAACTCTGGGTCAAAGTCTGAATAGCAGGATAGATATTTGAGGGTGGCCAGATCAGAGCTTTTCTGGAAGTGTGAAGTTTTGTTTGATGAAGTATAACATAATGGTAGTTTAATAGTTAATGGTGAATGAAGGCTGTCCCTGAGAAAGGACAAGTGTTGGGCAGGTTACAGGAACTTTAATATGTAACCAGAATGCTGACGTGCATTCCAAACTGAGATATAAGTTTATGAAAAAAACATGCAGAAGTGTGTGTTGTGTTTTGTCTGCAACATAACATCTGAATAAAGTGGACCAAGCATGTAGGCCATCTGGAATCATGGTGTGTGTGTGTAGATGTGTCTTCCTATCTGCATTCCATATGGAGGGAACTCCATGCAGCAAACTGCATAGTGTCAGACAACAAAAGAGTTCAATACCCTTCTGTCCCTTTCAGTCCAGGGATATTTGGCTGGTTTCTATAATAGCAGCTTTCATCGTTCCTTTATGGAAAATCTCAAAGCTTCTCCATAACTTGTTACAGATATTTACAAAATGTTACCCAATGGCCACAGAATAACAGAGACTCAGGAAGGATGCGCCGAGTTAAGGTTCTTTACCCACCAGACAGAGGTGTGGAGCACTGATGTACAATAGACCTGCAACTAGCAGGGAACAGTCGATCTATAAAAAGAACAGGGGAGGTTGCCTTCTTGCAGTCAAAGCTCTTCAAAAGGAGCTCTTTCTCTTTCCCACGCCTTGGCTCTCCTTCCTTTCATTCTTCAGAGGTCCGAATATAATTGGACCTTTTGAGATAGGAAGGAACCAAGATGGTTGAATAGCTTGCCCCTTGTATCACTCCCTTCTGATGCAATGGATGGCAACACTTTCTGTAATGAAATAAAACTGCAAAGGAGGTCATCGTGGGCCAGAGCTGTAGTCAGTCTCATTAGTACAGGGAGAGAAATAGTTCTTTTTTATTAAAAAAACAAACGCCAGTATTTGTTGTAGGTAACAAAACGTCTCTTGTGATTCAATGTGTCTTCCATGTGTGCATGTTTGCGCATTTTTAGTGTTTGTGAGGAAGATGTATGGCCTTTTTCTGGCAGTTGTATGGCTTCATGAACTGATAAATGCACTTAATGCCCTTTCTTTCTAAAGGAATCTTTCTGCTTTGTAACTGGGGCTGCCTTTAGACTAATAGGTTCTGCACATATCAGGCATTGGAGAGAATCCAGAACCCTCTCAAGACTTAGAAAGTCTTGCTCCTTCACCCCATCTGTTTAAATGTGCAGAAAATCCTAATGTGAAAGTTGAGCTTAGTGAAATTTGGTGTCTCTTCATGGGCAAATGCAAGGGGGAGGCAGACAGACCCAGAGGAGAGACCTAGACCCAGCCAGTAGGTGGGCCAATGGACGCAGAGCAGGCACTGACACATTGGGCGGATCTACACTCAGGGTTTTTGACGTTAAGGAATGGTTTTCATAACATATCATGCCCTACTTTTAACATTAATAATGCATTATTAAAATGTGACACCAGAAGGCGTAACCAGCAGTAGGGAGACAGCATTCTGACAGAAAAAACAAAGGTAAGAAATGCTTTAATTTACAAGTATGCTGTTGTTAATATCGTTCTAATAAAGTTTAACAGGTGAGTGTAGATTCATCCATGGTACGCAGGCACTGGCAGGAAAGCAGATATACAGTAAGTGGGAGAGCAGTCACAACCAGCAGAGGCAGAGTGGGCAGACCACAGGGCAGAAAGATACAGGGCAGGCACAGGATGGACTCAGGACAATTTGGGCAGTAGGCAAAAACAGTGAGCAGTCCTGTAGGCAGATAGATACTCTCATAAGGCTGCACAGAGCAGATTGGAAAGATATGGTAAAGACAGGCAGGCATAAAGTGGGAAGGTGTGCAGGACAGACAATGGCCAGACAGACATGTTGAACAGTTAGCAGACTTACACAGAGGCAATGAGCAGATAGAATGGAGACAGGCAGGCACAGCGAATAGGACGCCAGCACAGGCAGTTTTTCCAGGCCTCCAATCGAGACATATTTTCCACAATGTGCAAGCAGCCCATCACCCCAAACTGCAGCAAGAAGGAGACAATTTTCAGTAAGATATACTGGAAAGACAAATGCAGCATGCAGGTGGGATGCACAGGCAGGCAGGCAGGATCAGTGCCAGATTTAGGGCAGTGCAGTCAAGGGTGCTGAGCTGAGGGGCGCTTTGATAAGTGGATCTTGGGGCAGCAGATGACAAGTCACGACTTGGAAAGAAGTATTTAGTAATCAGCACCAAGTGTTCCAAAAGAAATTCCTGTGAAAATAAGAAAATTGTTGTTGTTTAGTCGTTTAGTCATGTCCGACTCTTCATGACCCCATAGACCAGAGCACGCCAGGCACTCCTGTCTTCCACTGCCTCCCGCAGTTTGGTCAAACTCATGCTGGTAGCTTCAAGAACACTATCCAACCATCTCGTCCTCTGTCGTCCCCTTCTCCTTGTGCCCTCAATCTTTCCCAACATCAGGGTCTTTTCCAGGGAGTCTTCTCTTCTCATGAGGTGGCCAAAGTATTGGAGCCTCAGCTTCAGGATCTGTCCTTCCAGTGAGCACTCAGGGCTGATTTCCTTCAGAATGGATAGGTTTGATCTTCTTGCAGTCCATGGGACTCTCAAGAGTCTCCTCCAGCACCATAATTCAAAAGCATCAATTCTTCGGTGATCAGCCTTCTTTCTGGTCCAACTCTCACTCCCATACATCACTACTGGGAAAACCATAGCTTTAACTATACGGACCTTTGTCGGCAAGGAAGAAATGGGGTATGTACTCCAAATACTGACCTCACTCAGGGTGCCATTTTTCCGAAGTCTAACCCTAGCAGGAGACATCCAATGTGCAGGCAGACAGAGTGAGTGAGTGGGCAGGCGAGGGTAGTGCATGTGGAAAGGGGTTGGACAGGGAGACAGAGAATAGGACAGATTCAAGAAGACAGATACCCACATGCGGGGCAAGGGGACACAGGGCAGTCAAAAGTAGATAGGCGACATAGACACTGGACTGGAACACAGACAGAATGAGTAGACATACTAAGCAGAATAGACACAGTGGGCTGGCAGGCAGATGCAGTGGGAAAACAGACACAGGACTGTCAGGAAGAGAGATGCATACCAGATGCGCAGAGCAGACTCGATACCCAAACAATTATGGAACACTTGGTATGATTTACTGTGTTTTAGTACAACCTGTCCAACTATGTACATAATTCCACATTTCTTTTGATCAAGTTCTTCAAAGACATATTCCCCTCACCCTGCAAATGCACATCTTGGTTCCTAAAACTCACTGAATCCAAGTTGAGAACTTGAATTAACCCTTCCTTTTCATTGCATTGCATTTCATCTGCCCAGGGAATTTTTATTGAAGAGCTTGGGGGATAAATCTCTCAAATAATTAATAGTTATGCCTTTTTCAATGGAACTGGCTCCTTAAATGGACACAAATTGAAGTAAGGGTCAGCAGTCATCGGGGAGTCCCAAAAAGGGAGCAGCAAAGGGGGCTAAATCATTTGTAAGCTTCTTTACACCATACTTTTAACTAGTTTTATTTACGTCATATGATTTAGCTAGTGTTATTTAAACTCCAATTAATATTGAACTATTTGTGTTTTAACTGGATTGATCTTCTGTACAAAAACAACCAAAAAGTATTGCCACAGGTAGTTTAAACACTACTTTTGTTGTGTTTTATGAGATGTGACTAATGCAACAGTTTCTCAGCTTCACTAATTTATCTGTAATTTAGACAATCGTATTCTCTAAAAATATGAATAAGTAGATACATAGGTACTGCTGTGATGGGAAGGTAAATGGCGTTTCCGTGCGCTCTGGCACTCATCACGGTCCTCCTTGCGCCTGAAGAGGTTTAGTCATGCTGGCCACATGACCCAGAAAGCTGTCTGTGGACAAATGCTGGCTCCCTTGGCCTGAATGCAGAGATGAGTGCCACACCCAGTAATGGAATTCGATTGGACTTTACCATCCAGGAGTCCTTTACCTTTTACCTGCCTGTAAGTTTTTGCACAACATCATTAGCATCAAAATGCCAACTTGTTTCCCCCCTCTTCATATTTAATTTGGATTTCCTTTTATGGTGTGTGTGTGTGTGTGTGTGTTGAATCCAGCAGTATACAAAGACAACTGAACCCAACACCGTTGTCAACAACTCACTTGCAATATCTCAATGACCCACTGACAAATTAAGCCCTTGTCTGGAAGCACCCCATCAGTTTCAAACTGACCCTGGTAACTATTTTTATGTTGCGTATAATTTCTCCTTGCTTCAAATTTCTTTCAGGTCTGCTTCAGGTTGTTGACATCTTTCCGGAAGTCTCCGGAAGTTGAACAGGTGTTTAAATGTGAACACCCTTATTTGTTTTCTTCCTCTGAGTGCTATTTTAAGAGCAGTGTTTTGCCACTGAGTTATTATCCCATTTGCATGGGGTTGTGCTTTGCGTGGGATTTTTCATTATTGGTTTGTGTTGAATATTGATGGTGACGCACTTACCTGACACAGATGCTTCTGGCTTTGTTGTCTATTAAATGCTTTGTTTGGGACTGTTTGGTCATGAATACAAATTCTAGCAAAGACTTCTGTTGTGCTTCATCTTCTTATTTGCTATTAAAACCCTGAAGCATTTTTATATGCCTATGTACCTTATTGACTTATTGAAGAGCTCTATATCTGGTTTTCAGTACAGATTCTTGAAGAGCTTTATGATGGAAGCTTAAAATGATACACATTAAAACCACCACCCTCATTAAAACAGTGGTGCAAATTGAAGTCCTTAAGTGTCCTGGTAGTCAGAAATGTTTTAAGCTGATATCTAAATGTCATGAGATGAGAATTTTTCCATTTGTGGATGGGAAGCTTACCTCTGAAGAGCAACTCCTTGGCCACATATTCCTGGTAGCCTCATGGGTTGATGAATGGGAAATTTTTTAATGGGAATCTAATTGTACATTTGCTTATGTCACTGGATGGTTTTAGATGAGCTGCTGTGCCTCCCTGCAGCATTGACCATTTATCACATTGAAGAAGTTCCCAGATGTGGAATATTGTTATTTGTGTGCAATAATATACAATTTTGTTTAGACATGCACACCCAGATACTTAGAACGCTGAGGCAAGTTTTAATCTGTTTTTAGTTTATTGTTGATTTTAATTTTTGGAAAGTTTTGAGTTATTGTTTTTAATTATTATTATTATTTATAATTTTATTTTTTCATTTTGTGTAAACCACTTTGAAGTAGTAGTTGTTGTTTTTACAATCAAGCGGTGTATAGATTTTATGAAATAAATAAATAATATATTGAAATGTTTGTAATATTCTTGACATATTTTTTTTTACAAAGTTAGTTAGAGAGGGTGAATCTGACCAGAATCTGAGCTGTGTGTGAAAAATATAATGTGTGGACCTTTTTAATCCATGATCCATGCCTTATTATTGACTACATCCTTCTCCCCATCGACTAGCTAGCTCACGGAGCTTCTTTTCACCAGTTAATCTGTCAAATCAGTGGACAATTGTTCATATTATATATATTTTCAATGTGTGCACTCTCTCTTTGCAAATAACTTCTTCCTAGAAAATTACTTATTCTGAAGCTGCTTGTCACCACAGACTCAGATTTCTGTCTTATTTGTTGTCCTTTATTCCAATTTACCTCCTCATTTAATTGCCTTAATTTGCTTCTCTGCTGTCTAGAGATGGAGGAGCAGGTCTTAAAAACCAATTGTTCAGTCACATCTAACAAGCAAGATAAAAAGAGAACTGGCAGAACGACTTCACAGCTCTCTCAGTGAATTTGCTCTTAGCTTCTGACAAACAGGCTAGTGGCCTAGTATGTTACTGACCCAATTTTTTTTTGCCTCAGCAAATTATTTGGTATCTGTTAGGTCTGTGAAGTATTTGGTGTCTGTTAGGTCTTTCAGACTGCGATCCTCTGCATGTTTTCTCCTATTAACTTAATGAGGCACAAGATTACATTGTCGTTTCTGTTGTGTATATTAGCCTATATGAAGAGGAGTGGTGTAGCAAGAAATGCATAGGATTTTGTAATGACAAAGAAATGCTTCTTGTCTTCTGTTTTTGCATAGATGTAGATCTTTAAGCTGAGAAACCTGTACTGATATACTTATACTTACAAATATAACCACTGAATATCCTGTTCTCTTGAGATGGAACAGGATGGCTCAAATCACTCTGCCGCATGGCCATATTCATTTCTGTTCTAGGAACGGGTGGTACCATGGTCTAAACCACTGAGCCTCTTGGGCTTGCCGATCAGAAGGTCAGCAATTTGAATCCATGTGACGGGGTGAGCTCCCATTGCTCTGTCCCAGCTTCTGCCAATCTAGCAGCTGGAAAGCTAGGTAAAGGGCATTTCCGTGCACTCTGGCACTCGTCACAGTGTCAAGATGTTGTGCAAGAAGTGGTTTAGTCATGCTGGCAGCATGACCTGGAAAATTGTCTGTGGACAAATAGCGACTCCCTCGGCCTGAAGCAAGATGAGCGCTGCACCCTGTGGTCGCCTTTGACTGGACTTAACCATCCAGGGGTCCTTTACCTTTACCTTTACCTATTTCCGTTCTAATCAGCTTTGCACATTCCGTGAATTTAGTGCCCATTTTGAGCAGAAGATAAACAAAGGGAGTCTCAAGTACTATTTTTTCCATTCTATTAACTCCTAACCGCTGCAATTATCTTGCTGAAATTTTGCGTGTAACTTTCCTCTATCCTGTATGCAATGTTCATGCGAATTTCCAAAATGAAACAAAACACCTGCTTCGCCCCCCTTTAAATGCTGGCTTTAAAGGCACCTAGCACAGAAACCTGTTCACACTGTTCTCTGGACTTTGGCAAGATTCTTCCCACCTGAAGGTGCTGCTATGTCCGTTCACCTTTTTCAGTGGGCAATCTTGTGACCGTCCCGGCTGCACCACCAGCAGTGGGTGGGGCTATGCCCAGTGTGGCCCCAATGGCCGATCAGCACCGGTAGGGGGTATGGCTACAGGAAATTAAACTGTGGTGTGGCTGGAGGGCCCTCCTCCTTTTTAATTTTTTATTAATGCTTTATTGAAATTAAAGGAAACAACAAACAAAAGGTTTATCCAGAAAAAAGAAAAGAAAATGGTAATATTTGTTACATCATATCACAATAAGTTCTTCTTGCATTTCTAATGACTTCCCGTCACCCAATCATGCACCCACCACTTAATCTATCTAGCTCACTGTTTGTTTTCTTTTTGTTAACTTTCATCAGTAATATATTCTCTTATAATTATCCATCATGCCACAGAAGTCATACGAGGCCTGCCACTGATGTCATATTATTACAATAGTCCTTAAGGTATTTTTTTGTACATTTCCCATTTTCTAATAAATGCTTGATCAGTATGACCTCTCAGTTTCTCTAACATTTTTGCCAACTCGGTGTATTCTAGCAGTTTACTTTGGCACTCCAGTTTAGTCAGAATTTTCTCTCCTTTCCAATGCATAGCGATTAATATTCTTGCAGCTACTGTGGCATACAAGAATATTTCTGGAGGGCCCACTTCTTTCGCCCTTTTGCCAGATCTCCCAACCCACCCGCCCTGTTTTTCATGCTTTGCTCTGACATGACCTTGCTATGGACAAATGTTTGCTGCCATATTGTTGGGGCCAGGTAGGATTTTTTTCCACTTGGCAAACTGGTACCAGCCATTTGGTTTTCGCCTATCTTGTAGCAATCGGCACAACTTTGTGAGGTTAGGCATTGGGTAAGCCTTTGTTTGGATGGAGGGGAGGCTGTAACTTCCGCCTGCCCTTCCTCATTAAGGATATTCTGTTAAAGGGATCCATGGGTGTGGATCCTGTCCTATGCCTGGATGTGGGCTAGGGCCATGCCACGATCCCAACGGGGTCCTCTTGGGTTGCCCCTATTTGATGTAAATCATAGGGCTCCCCCTATTGGTGGTTTACCCTTAGGTAGACTCCCTGCAGATGGGCGGGAGTCGAGATATAGCTTGGCTTCACCCAATGCCTAAGCCAAACCGCTCACACATCTAACCAATAAAGTTGGGGCCTATTTGAACCCATAAACCTAAATGCTCGTGTCCGTGTGTTTGTTAGCCACTAGGGAACTTGTTAGTATCTTGGCTCACAGGCAGAGGTACCTGGCCTCCCCCGAGGCAATTGAGCGAGATACTGTGTTTACCTTCCGTCTGCGACCCCCGGCAGGCTAGGTAAACAAACCCGGCGATTCTTCTCATTAGTCGTGAGAAGAACACACCCTCTGCTTCTCTGATCTTCTCTCCCTCCCTGCATTCCCCCAGGGAGGGGAAATGAGACAGACAGGAGTCCTTTTTACATGTTTTATTCCTGTCACTCAGCAGTACATAGAAATGCGTCTGTTCCCTTCAGACTCCATCAGAAGAGACTCAACTCCTCCCCTGTACTTCCAGCACAGGTCACATGACACTCTGAGCTAACATCCGGTGCTCAGTACAGAGAATAGGCTCCACCTTTTCCCCAACAGTACATCTGCAAAACATAACATCCTGTTTTGCATTCCAGCCATCTGGAGCTGGCTTTTGCCTTGGTGCTTTTTCCTGACATCCTCCCCCAAAAGCATCAATAGACAAAACATGATCCAGAGAAGAAAACAAACAGTTGTTATACATATAACAGTCCCCTGTTGTTTCAGTTCCACCCTTGGAACTCCCCACCACTGGTTTCACCAGTGTACCTCTCTGGTTGTCTGGCTTCCAAGGAATGAGTGCTTCTGCACTACCTTGGCTTGCTACTCTCTGTTGTGTCTTTGTCTCTGACTTAGACACTGCTTCAACCTGCTTTGAGTTGTTAACAATAGCAACACATGCAACAGCTAAGTTAGCAAACTCTTTTGAGTACCTCTTTGGTGGTACACCCTTTGTAACTCTCTCAGACCTGTGTATGAGGTTCTGATCCTCTGTGCTCACTGGTTCAACCTCTGGACTTTGTTGAGAACCAGTAGCATTGGCTAACAGTGGTTCTTCCTTCATCTGTGAAGGTCTATCCATTGTGTGAGATTTTCTCTCAATGACTGTTATAACTGAACTGTCTGAGCTATCACTGTCATCTTCATCAGTACCACTGTAATCTGTGACATCAGAAAAATCATCATCATCATCATCTGAATCGTTTCCTGTGGGAAATGTTTGTTCTACAACCCGCTCTTGTTCCGGAGCACTCTCTAGGAACTTTGTGAGAATCACCTGACCAGATTCAGACAAAATTACTCTGTAGAGACCCTTTTCATATCCCACAAAAATGCCTTTGGCATTCTTTACTCCACCTGGAGCTTCTGTTCTCACATGAGACCCGAAAACCTTAAAATAGGCAACAGAAGGTTTTCTATTGAACAGCTTCTCAAAAGGAGAACATCCCAACTCTGTTGAGACTTTTCTCACCCACACATGAAGATAGGACGCTAGCGATTCGGCCCAATAATCATGTGGCAAATGTGAACTCAGCAATTGCGCATGCATCCCTTTTTGCAATTCTTTGTTCACCCTCACACAGACCCCCCTGTTCCACGCTTCGGTCGAAACAGCAACTTTGTGGTCTATCCCTTTTCCATCCAGGAACTTCTGAAACTTCTGTAACAGAAAAATTTGCTTCTCATCTGTGAAAAGACAATCAATGTTAGCATCATGCATATTTTTAACCTTGTCACAAAACTCCTGAAACTTTTCTAAAGTTTCTTGCGGTTTCTCCATCATATAAACCCAAGAATAATTTGTGAAACAATCCACACACAAAAGGTAATATTTTGCACTGCCCCTAGATGGTTCTAGAGGACCAATCACATCAGCATACACCCGCTGAAACGCTCTGTCGACCTTCTTGGTCACCTTCCTTGTGCTCACACTGGTCACACCTGCAAGACAGATTACGTTAGAATCAGAAGAATTACATTTCATGTAATCACTTTGATCAAAAGTCAACAAATACAGTTCATCTTTCTCTTTGGCAGTAAGAAACAGTTCTCCATCTTTGTAGATCTTGCAGCTTTTAGCATCATAGGACAGTTTCAGTCCTTTCTTTGCAATCTGCGACACGCTCAGCAGATTAAATCTCAGTTCTGGAACCAGGTAAACATCGCTTATAGTCAAGTTCAGACTCTCAAGATACACAGTCCCAATTCCGGTTGCTTCCAGCTCTTGACCGTTGGCCTGTTTCACAGTGAAGCTTTGCTTCCTCAACGTCGAAAACAGTTGTCTGTGCGGGCATAAATGTTTTGTACATCCAGTGTCGATTATAAAGGCGTTCCCAACATCTGGCGTGGTTCCTTTCACCATCATAGCCTTTGCAGGTTTCACCTGGCACTTGGTACGGCTTTTGCCTGACGCCTCAGGCTTCGTAGAGCTGCTCTTTGCTCCTTTTGACTGGCGTGGATTTCTACAGCTTCGCTGTAGATGCCCAGTCTGTCCACAATTGTAGCATCGGACAGCACTCAATGCTACTCCATGCTCTCCAGTAGCATCAGCAGTGGGGAGATTTGAACTCTGTTCTTCCCTCCCCCTGTCAGCAACACCCATTGCACCTTGTTCAGGAACACCAACAGTTCCAACAGCCACAGTTCCTGCACTCTCCCCTCTGGGGTCAAAGCTCTCCTCAGCTTTCGATGAGCTCTTAGGAACTTGGCCAGCATCATCTTGGCTCACCCCTTCTGGGGTAGTTATCCATCCAGACCATGATGAATAACTGTCTCTGGTCAGGGGAGATGAACAGGGCAGGGCTCCCCCTTTCTTGGCATCCATCTTGAAGCCAAGCCTCCAGCTCACACTGTCAAACAAGCTGTAAAATCCAACAGTTGTTTTTTTCTTTCTCAGGCAGGCAAACTGCAAGTTGTTTACGCTCTTTGCACCTGGCAGCTAAACTCTGGCTGCTACGGAAAGTCCCTCCAAGAGCACGTAAACTTTTAGCCAAAACACTCTGTGGCTTAGTTTCACTTTTGCCCAGCCTCACAATCCAGCTGCGTAGCCAGTAACTTTCCACTCAAGAGTGCATTCAGGACTTCTTATCTTAACCACAGGAATTTGTGGAATGCAGGCTTCAGCTTCCAAGCTGCAGGCCTCTTCTCCCGGAGCTTTTGTTTTTCAAACGCAGAGCTCCCGTGAACCAGGGAATTAATCAACCTGCGTTCACACTTTTAGCCCGAAATGCAGCATACCTTGATCTCAGTTGCTTGGAAAACACTTTCCTCTGGGTCTGTTCAGCCTCTGGCTTTTCTCAGACGCTTGCCTTCTCCCTTGGAGCAGAGGAGGACATTCCACCAGCCTCTCATGCAGAGGTCGATGGATTGCAACCATCCTCTGCTACCATATGTTAGTATCTTGGCTCACAGGCAGAGGTACCTGGCCTCCCCCGAGGCAATTGAGCGAGATACTGTGTTTACCTTCCGTCTGCGACCCCCGGCAGGCTAGGTAAACAAACCTGGCGATTCTTCTCATTAGTCGTGAGAAGAACACACCCTCTGCATTCCCCCAGGTAGGGGAAATGAGACAGACAGGAGTCCTTTTTACATGTTTTATTCCTGTCACTCAGCAGTACATAGAAATGCGTCTGTTCCCTTCAGACTCCATCAGAAGAGACTCAACTCCTCCCCTGTACTTCCAGCACAGGTCACATGACACTCTGAGCTAACATCCGGTGCTCAGTACAGAGAATAGGCTCCACCTTTTCCCCAACAGTACATCTGCAAAACATAACATCCTGTTTTGCATTCCAGCCATCTGGAGCTGGCTTTTGCCTTGGTGCTTTTTCCTGACAGAACTGCGGGTCGCGGGCTCTTGGCATGCAAATCAGCAAATTTCCTTCAACAATGTAAAAACTTATACTCATTTGTGGATTTACCCATTATGATCAAGGTTGAAATGTCAGAAGCTCAACCTTTCCATTTCTGATCACGAAGACATAATGGAGTCTAGCCTAACCATCCCACCTTGCTGCCCTGCCCCTGCTATAACCACACAGAATCTGAATTTGTGTGTCACTCTGATGCTGTTTTTCTCAGTTTCAGGGTAGGGGCTTGCGTTACATCAGGGAACTGACATGTGAGGACAGGTATCCCAAACCAACACCTCCATCATCTTTAGAGCAGCTCACTGGAGCTAATTATTAGCAAAACAAAACTTATGGAAGACCCTAAACTACAGATCTCCTCTCCTGCTCTTTTTCTGCTGCTGAAGAGAATTCCTGTTATAATAGTCAAGCCCCAAAGTTTTTCTACATACCAGCCTTCTCCCTGCTTCCACAGACTTTAAGTAAAACTGCTTGTAAACTGAGGGTGCCAAAAATTGGCAGGTGTCTGGAGTCCCGGGTTCTTTTGGATTCTTGTTATTGCTTTTCTCCAGAAGGTGCTCACCTTTCAAAAGTAGCTTCCTACTCTCATTAAAAATACATCCTCGCAAGACAAAAGTCTGTCAGGAAACACTGAAGTCCAAGCAAAACAATCAGTTCTGCGTATCCTGACAGCCTATGTATTATATTCTGATAGCAGGATGTTGTGACTGAATGAAAATATGTACTTCTGTGGTTTTGAGTCTAAACATTTGGACCCACCATCATTTTAAGCTAAGGTGTTAAGACAAATTGGAAGCAAATCTTGCACAATGTGTCACTTGGTCAGGGGAAGCTGGTTCATTTAAGGGGCTAGAGAGCAGAAAGGACAACAGTACAGACATTTTCTTTTCTGGAAGCTAGCTGGGCTAGTTCACTTTTCAGATTGTTAGATGTGAAAACCAGCTCTTCCAAGCTCTTTAAATGGTTAGATCTTTTTACTCATTAATACAGCTGTGTGCGTGCGTTCTACCCACAGGGTTCAGGACAGGAAGCAATATTAGAAAACATTAGCCAACTATAATATCTCACAAGAAGAAACAGAGCACGAAGAGATGATTGTTGGTTTTGCTGCTCTTTTTAGTTTGATAATTTGAGTTTTAAGGGCTGGATTTTTGCTGCTATTATGTTCACATCTGAGGTATAAAGCTCCTGAGTTTCACACATTAATTGTAACCCCAGCCAGTTTATTTGCTTATTTATTTGTCTGCAGGCCTATAAACTTCTAATTTACAATTTAATGGGCCTGGAGGTCTCTCTCTTTGTTTCTACAAAAAGGGCAAGATAATGCAGAAATTTTTATACTCTAGGGGAAAAAATCTAGATATATTTTAAATGTGCATATTTACTTAAGAGTAAAACAGGGAGACATATATATCTGGAACGATATTTTTATTCTAATACTTATTTTCTATTGCAAATTGGCTCCTGAAGAAAAGCTTGTTAATGTTTAGTGTCAGGGGTTACATCCTCAAGCCTGAGAAGATGATATTCCTAGTGTGGCAAAGACAATAGCATCCACTGCTGTTTCAGTTTTCTAATTCCAAAGGTTGTTTTCATGTATAATAATATGGAATTTTATTTGAGCCCAAAGCAACAATCATCACAGGACAAATGGCTTATTTTTGTTCTGTGTGTTCTCTTTCTGGAAAACATTGTTGTTGTTGTTTTTTAATGCCTTGGAATACTGAGTGCCTAATTTTTATTTAGAAGTTCACTGGGAAGTGAATGAGCTCCATTCTCATTCAGTGTCAAGAAATGAGTAGGGTGACTTCATATTCTTGAATCAGTTAATTATCTGTCTGGTGCTACCTGTTTAGACACCTCCTCCCATTCTCTGAGTTTCCATAATTTCGATTCCTTTTGAGATTTAGGCTTTCAAAACATGATGTCACCACAGACTGGATAAAATTGCAAGTGTTGGTAAGATCAGGGTTAACAAAGTATTGGTGTTTTGGGTGGGGTTGGGGTGTTTTTTGTGTTGTTTTGGTTTTTTTTGGCTGATTCATGCATTTCAAAACTTATGTGATTAGCTTATTCATACTGCTATGGAGCCAGGTGACTTGCAAAATGAAGCCTGCTAGCAGAAGTTAAGCTGCAGGATTTCGTGAGACTAGTTCTCTGGTGTTATATGGCTTACATTGCATAAGTAGTTAGGTGGATATATCAGTCAGTGAAGGCACCTGGTTAGTGAATGTTGGAGAGGAATAATTGGTCTTGTAGGTAGAATATAGTAGTCTTCGTTCCATTGACAAAAAGGCATCCATTAGCAAAAAGGGCAGGACCAGCCCACCTATGAGGCTAGATGAGGTGACCACCTTAGGTGGCAGGATCCACAGAGGCAGCAAATCCCAATGTAGATCTTTATTCCTCTCTTGTTTCTGAGGTAGATATTCACTTATCCCTTCTTCCCTGGCAGGGTGAGATTGGGGTGAGCACCAATTGGTGGCTTGTCTCAGGTGCCAAAATGTCTTAGGCTTCTCATGATTCCTCATTCCCATAGTCCCCTGTTCCCCCCAATTCTGATCTTCTGTTGGATTCTACTTTGTATTTCTGGGAATGATGACATCAAGAAACAAAGGAAGGACATCGTAAAGGGAAAATATACCCTCGCAAAGGAAGAAGAAGAAGAAGAAGAAGAAGAAGAAGAAGAGGAGGAGGAGGAGTTTGGATTTGATATCCCGCCTTTCACTCCCTTTAAGGAGTCTCCAAGCAGCTAATATTCTCCTTTCCCTTCCTCCCCCACAACAAACACTCTGTGAGGTGAGTGGGGCTGAGAGACTTCAGAGAAGTGTGACTGGCCCAAGGTCACCCAGCAGCTGCATGTGGAGGAGCGGAGACGCAAACCCGGTTCCCCAGATTACGAGACTACTGCTCTAAACCACTACACCACACTGGCTCTCCATCACACTGGAGGGGTCCAGAGCTTTGTTTGCAGAACCGTTTAGACAAGTTGTGCTACTACAAGATCAATATTTCCGGTATAAGAACAGTGTAGCTTCTCAGGTATTTTGAAGGATAACTGGGCCACTATAAGTGGCAAGCTCTTGGATCATGAAAACTGCTGTGTAAAAGGTTAATTAATTTTACACATCTGTCTATCCTCCTTGGACAGAGGATACTGGAGAAATACCCACCCCTGGATTATTTATTGTTTTGTGGTAGCATATCCGAAAAGCTGTCACACATTAACATTTCGGTGGAAGAAATGTTTCAGTGTAGCTAATAGATTAAACAGCAATAAGTCACCAGGACTGCTTGGCGTTCGCCCAAGAGTGCTGAAAGAATTCAAAGATGAACCTGCTGAACTGCTGACCCTGACTTGTAGCTTCTCTCTGACGTAAGCCTCTCCACGGCAGATTTGGAAAATCACAATTTTAAAAATAAATAAATAAAAGACTTCCGGACTATCCCTGTAAACTATGCTCCGGGGTTAGAAAAACTGGTTTGCAACAAGCGTATCATGGCAAGACTATTTGTATTCTTTTCCTTTGAAAAGAAATCCCAATAAAACAGCTGTACCAACATTTACACAAGTATTCATGATGGAAGTATGTGAAAGTATTGCTCCTATAAATGAAATGGTTCTGTATGATTGCAGAGGTACTGGAAGCAGGTAGAAGATACTCAACAGGATCAAACTATTGGGTGAAAACATTGCTTTAATCACAATGAAGTCTAAACCTTATTCTCTTTTGGATGCTTCCAGATGGGTTTCATTGTGGAATTGGTGCCCCTCATGCATGCCTTTTAATTGCTTCTTTTTTTTTGTTTTGACCATGTATTTAGATGATATAGACCAATCAACTGAATAAATATTCTGTCAACAACTCTGGACATCTTAATCATCAGATACTCCGACGTGTTGGTGCGACACTTCATTAACCCTATAGATATCCAGGCTTTGTAATAATAAGTGCATATTCATAACTCATAAATTTGTCACCACTGGTGACAATGAAGATGATTTATTCAAGAAAAATTAACTCTGTACTGCTGCATCTAACCTACATCTGTACAATTGTAATGATCAATACAATCAATGCCGGTGAAGTGAAATCAACAATAATTTCCTGAAAAACTTAATTTTTATAGCCACCCATGTCAGTTATAAGGAATTACATGGAGAGACAGTCTTTCTTCTAACATCTGCAGGTTTAACAATGATGTGCTTCAGACACCAATAAAACTCTGAAATTTTTGATATAGTTCTCCAAAAAGTGTGGATAAAAATGGATGTAAATGTGAAATATATATGTGCACTACATTTGGTATATTTGCTTAAAATGTTTATATCAGGTGAAATATTAGGAAAATTTGCACTAAAATTCTGATGAATTTTAATTTTCAGTTTTTTTTTAATTGATACAATTGAACTGGAGACTGGAAAAACGAGACACTGAGAGAAATGACCCAATGCCATCAGTTAACCTTTGGCATAAATTTACAGACACACTAGTAACATTTTTGGAAATATAGGTGAGTTTCTGGAGTCAAATGCCATTTTTAGCACCACAGAGCCATTGGGCACCTCACACCCCAGAAAGAAGAAAAGAGGCAATTAGGCCATCAGGGCCAAAGAGGAGATCCCTAGTCCACCAACCTGAGTAGGTTGGCTTGAGTAACAATCCCCTCACAACTGCAATCCCTCAAAATGTTCACCACTGTCCTCCATGTCTTTCCTTTCTGGCACCACCACACCCCTACCTGCACCACACCTGTAGTGTGTGTGGCAGGTGGGTGAGGCTTGGTCAGAAAAGATGATTAAGTCCAGTCAAAGGGGACTATGGGCTTGCAGCTCTCATCTCACTTTCAGGCTGAGGGAGCTAGCGTTTGTCCACAGACAGCTTTCCAGGTCATGTGGCTAGAATGACTAAATCCCTTCTGGCACAATGGGACACCGGGATGAGTGCCGGAGTGCACAGAAATGCTGTTTACCTTCCCGCTGCAGTGGTACCTATTAATCTACTTGCACTCACGTGCTTTTGAACTGCTAGGTTGGCAGGAACTGGGACAGAGCAATGGGAGCTCACTCTGTCACGTGTATTAAAACTGCTGGCCTTCCGATCGGCAAGCCCAAGAGGCTCAGTGGTTTAGACCGCAGTGCCATCCATGTCCCATTATGTGTGGCAGGTGGGTGACACTTGGTCAGAACAGCCTCACAGGCCAGATGGGTAGGTCTGGCAAAGCCCAATTAGGCCTACAGATCAGAGGCTCCCTACAACTGCTTTTTCATAACTTACACAGAATCTGTCTCTTGTGACCTAACTCATACAGAGTGAAAAAAAGTCAAGCTATATGAAGCCCGCCTTGAAGCCAGTTAATGTGGCGGCATTTTTCCATCTCCGCCAAGCTAAGCAGTTGGCCCCTTATCTCTCTCGCCCTGACCTAGCCACTGTGATCCATGCGACGGTCACCTCCAGACTGGATTATTGTAACTCGCTCTACGTGGGGATGCCCTTGAGACTGACCCAGAAACTCCAGCAGGTGCAGAATGCCGCAGTGAGACTCCTTACGGGGTCTTCGCTGCGGGATCACATTCATCCGGTGCTATACCAGCTGCACTGGCTCCCGGTGGAGTACAGGATCAGGTTTAAGGTGCTGTTTTTAACCTTTAAAGCCCTATACGGCCTAGGACCCTCGTACCTACGGGACCGCCTCTCCTGGTATGCCCCACAGAGAAACCTACGGTGTACAAATAATAACACCCTCAAGGTCCCAGGCCTCAGAGAGGTTAGGCTGGCCTCAACTAGAGCCAGGGCCTTCTCGGCTGCAGCTCCAACCTGGTGGAATGCTCTGTCACAAGAGACTAGGGCCCTGCGGGACTTGACATCTTTCCGCAGGGCCTGCAAGACAGAGTTGTTCCGCCAGGCCTTTAGTCAGGGCGCAGCCTGACCCCCTCCTCTGGCAACCTGCACAGAATTTTGTTTAATCGGTTGCCATCAATGTGATTTTAACTAATTTTTATAATGAAATATTTTTAGAATGTGTTATTATTTGATGTTTATTTGATTGTTGTTAGCCGCCCTGAGCCCGGCTCAGCTGGGGAGGGCGGGATATAAATAAAATTTATTATTATTATTATTATTATTATTATTATTATTATTATTATTATGTAATCATGTAGAAGAGGTGTGTTCCTCTCTGTGTGTGGAACCTTTAATCCTTTGACCAATTTAGGAATGGGAACCAACATTTGCTCCACAGGCAACTACGTAATCCTGCGCTGCTCCAGACCGGCTAGGTGGGTAGGATGCTGCTGTGACTGCAAACTGTAGGTTGTAGTAGGCTTCCACAGGAATCATCGTTGTGTCCAAATGGCTGAGCACAAAGTGGTTTAGTGAAAAACACTCTTTTGATGCAACTTAGCACAACCAATTTAGCATTTGTTGCTGCTGGTGACATTAATTCATGGGCATTATTCCATCCATGCACTTAATATTTAGTTGATTTTTAAAATCAGGATTGCAGAAAACACACATCGCAAAGCTGGCTTGGCAAAGGCTGCAGCCACAAGCTACTGTGTGGCCAGTCACAGTTATTCATAGGTAGGGCAGATATATATTTTTTCAATTACCTAAGCTAGAATACCTTTGGCCGGCAGAAGGATATGTGCTTTTCTCCTGAATTATTTTAACTGCTGCTTTTATATGTAGCTATTTCCCCCCATTGTTACGTCGGGATAAATGGCCTTTTTGTCAATATGCCATACCGTTGTATATATTCTGAGATTCTAACAGTGGTAACTTTAATGTGTTATGCTTTTAATAGAATTAGCACAAACTGACAAAGCTCCAAGGTTAATGCCTTACCATTCTCATCACGCAGACGACGACACCCTTCCTGAAATCCCCACCTTAGTTTTCTGTCTGATCCTGAATGGAGCACAGACTCCTCGTATTTACCTTCAAAGCCTTCCATGGCTTTGCCCTCCCCCGCTTTTTGTCCCCATATCTCCAGAAGTGGAGTGGAGCCCTAACACTGGCTTTGTGGCAGGTGTGTTGCTGCTGCTGCTTATGGGACAAGAGGGGCAAGTTGGTGTGGAGAATGACATGGTGCAGATGCAGTGACTGGACTGCTGGATTGGTTTTGCCAGTGCATCTACACCAGTGCTATTTCTCTAGAAAAAGAGGTGCTGGAGTTCACAATGAACGTCTCCCATATTCTTTTGGAATGGCAATTGCGCCTACCTGAGAGGTGCTGGAGTTGAGCTCCAGTGAGCATCAGCTGAAAAAAAAAGCTCTGATCTACACTGCACCAGTCTGTACTGAAAAGTGTGGGATGAAGAAATTATTTTGGCAGGAAAATGTATAAACCTTGCAGATTGGGATGAATGCTGTTTGTCACATGACCTCCCCAAACACCAATCGGGATGAATGCTCATGAAAAACTAAGCACATTTATCAGAACGACTACATGTTCTCTGGCGAGTGCTTACTCCTTCATATTCCTTCTAAAAATATTGCTTTTCTGTGTCATGCTAGCAACAATCCATTAGCCCTCGTTTTCATTTATTTGTTATGCATTCTTTTATATGGCTTTTTGAGGGTAAAAAATGACCCCAGCTGAAATGACATATAACATGTCACTGAAATGAATCCATATTCTCTTCTAGTTTGTAACGATGAGCTGAAATGTCTTAGAATACATGTTTCAGATATAACTTCTACCCATCTTGCACCTAATTCTTTCAAAGCTAGCACACACTTTTTCTAACAGCATTAAATATCACCTGTGGCTCACCGATCTACCTTATCTTCCATTGTTGATAGGCGTTGTGGACTATGGCATTTATACTGCTCTTAACTGCAGTAGGAAAGTGGATCCAGTGCTTTATGGTGGAAATTTGATTTCCCCACAAGTAATTGCTGTGTGCCCCATCTCCATGGACCTCCACCCTTTTCTAGGGTGGGAAATGGCTGCTTTCTCCCTTTTATCTGAATCCTATGCTGGATCGTAGGATACCGCACCAAGGAGACAGCACAACTATGCTCTTATAAAAACATTTTTGGAGCACAGTTCGGATGCAGGTGGTGAGCACCTGCTAAGTTCTGATCACTAGCATAAATTCTACTCACAAAATACTCTAGTATAGGATGCTTATGGGTTATAAAAGGCAAATGAAGCAGAGCATGTGTAGCATAAAGTGGTCCTCAACTGAAATGGGGTTATGGTAGCATATATAAAAACATGGATTGAATAATCACAAGGGATTTGTTTTGTTTTGTTTAAATGACCTGTCTCAAGGCAATTCATTTTCTATAATTTCTGCTGGACAGGATGACTACAATTTCTTTAATTAGTTGCCTGCTATGCAAATAATTATTGATGTGTGTGTATAGTTAAAATGGAAAGGTAAATGTGAAGACACATTTAAGAGGGTCCATACTGTGAATTAATGTAGGTTTGGGCTGTCTATTACTCACCCGAGATTTGGAAGACTTTCCCATTGGCTCCTGTAGTGCTCTGTAAGCATTATTTTAGACTGTTGGGAAAGCATGTAATTTTGGTTAGGGCATATGGTCAAATGCGATTAAACCATGTTTGTCACAGATATTTGTGGCTTTTTAAAAAAAGTCAAGAATATAAAGGCCCGAATGAAGGAAGTAGAGAGAGTGTTTTTCAATTTGAACCATGTGTGTTTCTCAGGTTCTCCATAGTTAATTTAGGTCAGAGAGAGAGAGAGAGAGAGAGAGAGAGAGAGAGTATGCAGAGCTATCTTTACATAAGTTTTCATACTTTTTTCTATGCGCTGGATACGAGCCCCGTGATTCCCCAACATTATGGTTTGAAAAGAATGAACACACCTGAGAAAGGACCCTAGATTCACCTTTAGCTGTACAGAATGGCTGTGTTTGGATATCATGATAAATTATGGTTTATTGTGATGGGAATTAGTTTAGCCTCTCCCCCACTCCCAGGCTACTATGCTCCCCAACCTCCTCTAGTAAAGTTGTGAGGAGATCAGAAACGTTCACTTCTCACATGTCAGTCAAACCTTAAACTTTGGTTAATCTTAACTCTGGTTCATTGAAACAAGCCATTGTTTGAAGTTGGCTTCTTTCAAACACATTAAGAATAAACATAGTTTGTTTCACTGGAAAGAGATGACAAGCTCTTGCTAATGAAAAATGGAACCCCAAACTTCCAAATTCCTTGTAGACAAGCCAGAAGAGGAGAAATAAGTGCACACCTGGGGGAGGCAATGCTTGCAAACTTCGTTATAACCATGGCTTATTGTGACATCTAAATACATCTAAATACAATGTGTGACTAGCGCTGGCATAGATCCATTCAAAATAATGTAGAATCTTTGATTTTCAGAACAGTGATTTTCATAACTGTAGGGTTGTAACCAAGGACAGAAGAGAAGTCAGTTTTGCCTTATGCATCACATACATATTCTAAGTAATTTATGGCACAAGATTCATACCAATTAAACCTGAGCTATTACCCACAAGCCAACTAAGCCTTGCTGTTTTAAATGGAAGAGATCAGGCTTAATTGCAAGCATTATGGTTTATGAATCAGGTCTTCATGAGTCCAAGATGGATGTTGTGTACCTAATTACATTTGCTCAAGTCACCTTCAGTGTGACTGTGTACACAACTGGATTAATGATTGAAATCTAATCCTGAGTTGTAAGACCTAGCTGTTCTGTTTGGCTTTTGATAAAGTAGCTGGTTTTCTGTGGGTGCCTTAAATCCATAGTGACTCTATTTATGTTTTTCATGTATTTTTCTGAATTGCTGTAAAAGTGATATAGAAGAAAAATGCAAGTCCTCAAGCCATTCACGTGGATTAGTCTCCGTTATTTCATTTGTACTCTACTGTATATATTTTAAGAGTATGTGAGTTCAGAGTTTTAGCCTAAATCATTCTAAGAAATGACAATACTTAGGAGCTCATCACATTGAAAATCAATAGTACTTTACTTCACCTGAAATGTGACTGACTTTGTTTAGCCATGTATTTTACTTTATTATCTAAAGTGTTTTCGACCGGACTGCTTGGCATAAATGGGAAACTCTCAAATTTTGAAGGCTTTACAATACAATGCATCTATCTCTAGAAAGGATGGTGTGTGCCTGGCTGGACCAGTAACTGCACACGTTGAAGATGTCTCTCTGCATTTGCCACTGGGGGATGAGCAGAATTGTTTCTGACACTGCCAGCAACGAAATGTCAGTTATAATAGCACCAGCCATCTGCTCTTCTGAAAGTTTTTTCCCCCACTAAAGAGATGATCAGTTTTGTCAGAGATTGGCATGTTCAACCTGCTGTTAGGTCTGTGCAGGGTTTGATACACATGAACAGCTCATCTCTAGGCAGTTACACAAATGTCTATCTATCTATCTATCTATCTATCTATCTATCTATCTATCATCTATCTATCTATCTATCTATCTATCTATCTATCTATCTATCTATCTATCATCTATCTATCATCTATCTATCTATCTCTATCTATCTATCTATCTATCTATCTATCTATCTATCTATCTATCTATCTATCTATCATCTATCTATCTATCTATCTATCTATCATCTATCTATCTATCTATCTATCTATCTATCTATCATCTATCTATAGGTCTAAAATACTTACAATGCTAAGATATTCATAATTCTCATAGCTTTTTAATAATGCTGTTCTTCATGTATTTTAGAGAAGTATTTTGACACAAACCCCACAGCATTATAGAATATTGGAAAACATAATATTGAAGACATGTGAATTCATATCAGCTTATGAAGCTGAATCTGATCAATGGTCCATGTCGCTTGGTACTGTATATAGTTGCTCTTCAGGCAGGAGTCTTTCCCACCCATATCTGAAAAAGCTGAGCATTAAATCCAGAAGCTTCTACTTTCAAAGCTTGTGCTCTAATTTTTGCATAAAGGTGCATTTGTATTTCAAACCCAGGATTCTACTCATGAACTGCCTTGGATGATTGGATAGTGGAGATACACTGAAAGGCAGGATAAAATCTATTAGATAAATTAAACCTTGTAAGTGAAAGGTGAAAGCTCACAATCTAATTCTCTTGTCCCCTGCCCTACAAGGCAGTTCTTATTTCCGACACACACAACTCTTACTATAGTACCCTGAGACTCCTTTAGATGTTTGGATCACAATAATTACATTTGCTGAAAGATGCATGCCCAGCAACAATTCAAGCTTAAGACAAATGGCTTGTAACTATAGTTTTCATTCAAGTTCTAGCACTACCAAACATATACCCAAAACATTCAGCATGAATGTTCATGTACAGGTCAGAAAATATCCCCCCCCCATTTTTTTGCAACACTCCCAGCATCGATTCCTGAAATCTAATTAGGGTCTGAAGGAAGAGCATCTCTAAGAGGAATGGTAAAGGCAGTGCCATTTCTATAGCTGTTAGTGTGGGCTCAGAATGATTGCCATTCTAATACTTCTATTAATCTCAGGAAAATCAGTTAAGCTGTTTTCCTGCCTGTAAAGGTTTCTCTCTGCTGGTTCAGTTATTGATTTTAATTTTAACTGAAACCAGGGAATAAATGTAGAATAATAAAGAAGTAATATAGTGGTGCTTAGAGCTATATATTTGCAGCTTGTTTGGAGATGTTGTGCACCTTGAAAGGCAAAGTAGCCGCTGCTCTTAAGATTCCACTCTGGACTATAAAAGACATCTAGTATGGTTGTTTTATATATAGCCAGGCTAATACAATGGTATCTTGGATTAAAAACACCTTGGGTTAGAAACACTTTGGGTTACAGACTCAGCTAACCTGGAAGTAGTACCTCGGGTTAAGAACTTTACCTCAGGATAGGGACAGAAATTGCATGCCAGTAGGAGGCCCCATTAGCTAAAGTGGTATGGTTTGAGGTTAAGAACAGACCTCCGGAAGGAATTAAGTTAGTAACCCGACGTACCACTGTACTGAATACAAAATGCATTTATTAATTCTATTATGAGGGCTGGATTTTATGTTCCATGATTTTATATATATAAATATATATATATATATATATATATATATATATATATATATATATGCTTTCGTAGATTTTCACGGGTACAGGAATGCAGGTTTTGGTGTCTTCGGGTGTCTTCCCGTGTAAGAGTTGGGGTGTCTAGTCATATATATATATATACACACACACACACACACACACACACACACACACATAAGGGGTTGCATCAAATAATGGCTTTGCTTTAGGGGGAAATGTTTTTACTTGTACACCTCAGGGCACCCAAATGCTGCCAACCTCACCAAACTACTGCAGCCCTCTTGGCCATACCCCGTTCTATTCTAGAAGGCTCAGTAATCCTCAGGAGCAACTCAGGGTCAAACTGGTTAGAGAGGGAATGGCAAAATGTCTTGTGGAAGTTGAAATGTTTCCTGCCAAGGCAAAGCCACCATTGGATGCAACCCAGGAAAAATAAGTGAATCCACTAAAACAAATCAGAATCTTGAGAACAAGAGTATGAATGAAATAAGCTATTACAGTATGAAAATACAACAGGCACAAAACATAACTAATCAAATTACACCTTTGAAGACTACAGCACATGAAAACGACAACCCATAATAAGGAAGAATATTGGTCATAGATTGAGTTTAAGGTAACTCTTGTGACTTTTGGAGCTAGCTCAGGAAAGTTGCTGGATACCTCAAGGAACCCTCCTAGAGTCATAATTTTGGCTTGCAGATCAAAGGTACCTTCAGATTAAATTTGCGAATAATCCCCTCACAGCAAGGTCAGTACACTTCTCTGTATGGCTCCTCTGTAGTGACAGACGATGCAGCACCTCTCTGTTGAGCATACCTGGCAGTGTGCTTATTCTTGTGTCATCTGTAAACAATAAGGTCTGGACATGTGTCCAATGTTCACAAGATTAGTTCAACACCCCCAAATAACTGAACAAGTCAATTTGAGTTGCTACATAGGAAATCATGATATGAAATAGCTCTGGGGTTCTAATGCTGGTTATACATACTTAGACTTGCAATCAACTGAAATCATTGTGACTGACATCCAAAGAAATGTTTAGAATCTGACACCAGTCTTATATAAAAGTGTGACTGGCCTGTTAAATAATCACAGTGAAAACAAGCTACCAACTTGCTGGGGAGTGGAATGGGGAGCAGGTACTCAAGACCAAACCTTTAAGCAGAGTTGCATATGCCACCATGAATGGGAAATCTATAGCTAATGTGCATATTTTATGTGCATATAATATGTAACATAATCTCAGGAATTTTGTGGGTATTTTGTGTTAAACAGGCACATATGATTCAGCCAAATGTCAGCTATTGCAGGAATGGACATTACTGTGCAGTTTATGCATGCAGACAAATTATAAACCATGTGTAGCTGCAGTTCATAAAGTGGATTAGCTGGAACAAAGTAGATTCTGTTGCCTTTTTCTCAAACTGAGATAAATGGTCTATTTATCCATAATCATGGCTATTAGCCATGATTATGGATAAAATATAATCTCTAAATGGAGGCAGTATATAGTATCTTGGGGACAAAAAACAGGAAATGGCTGTCTCTATCAGACCCTAAATTTTGACTCGCCAATACATCTGCCCATCCACTGTTAGAAACGTGGATATTTGATAGAATCTGGAAAATTAATGTTTATGGAATCAACCTTAGAATGTCTAGCATTCAGCCAGTATTCATTTTCATATGCCCAATGGAACTTCAATACACTTTTTGTGCCTGAATCTTGTGCCTGAAATGTAGAAGCTCTGTGCCAGATTTACTAGATAGGAGCTAGTATACTAATATGTAGTATTTTCATCTCCCCCACCCTTCTTTTCAGTATGCATTTAATCCAGGTAGACTCTGTTCAACGGTGGATGGAAGACTTGAAGCTCATGACTGATTGTGAATGCATGTGTATTCTTCAGTCGAAACCAATCAGCCTAGAAGAAGATGCCCAAAGTGAATTTTCTCTGTCATCGGAACACAGCGCTTGTGATAACTTACAGTTGTTGCTGAAAAGAGCTTGGATTATAAGCACTGAGCTAACGAGGATCGTTCAAAAACTAGAGAAGAACAGGTGGCAGAGGGTCCACAGCATGACAGTAAGAGTCAACTGCCATGTCCGTTCAATGATAAATGAGTACAATACATTCAAGAGGAATTCCTGGGAAGAAATGCATCAGGTAGGATTACTGTGAAATGACAGCATCCAGAATGCTGATATAAATGTTGTTTGTTTTTAAAGGAAAGACCCCATAGAAAACTTTACATGCATGTTTTTGTTTCGTTTTGAATAAAACTTATTCTAAACATATTACCAATCCATCCTCTTGGGTTTTGGAAATAGACACATCATGTAATAATGGGAAACCTATCAAGCTGCCTGTACTAGCTCAGACTGTTTCCCCATCTAGCTCAATAGCTCTGACAGGCATCTTGCTTTCCAAGGTAACAGCCAGGGGCCCTTGATATCACTTCCTACCTATGGGAGGAATTCAGTGTAGCGTTGAACAGATAGCTTCATCAGCACAAGAGAAGAGAAGAAGAAGAGTTTGGATTTGATATACCACTTTATCACTACCCAAAGGAGTCTCAAAGCGGCTAACATTCTCCTTTCCCTTCCTCCCCCACAACAAACACTCTGTGAGGTGAGTGGGGCTGAGAGACTTCAAAGAAGTGTGACTAGCCCAAGGTCACCCAGCAGCTGCATGTGGAGGAGCGGAGATGCAAACCCAGTTCCCCAGATTACGAATCTACTGCTCTTAACCACTACACCACACTGGCTCCCACAAGCATTTCTGTTTGCTGAATGGAATGGCCTGCCCTCTCCTTGTCCCCCTCCCTGCTGTTTCAGGGGTTTCCCTGAGTCTTCCAGAGCCAAAGGGGGGGGGGGCTATAGGGGACACACAGGGGGAAGAGAAAGGGGGCAAACCCAATTGCTCGAAGTCGTTACATGGGCTTCTGCTTGTAGGGCTCATTAGTTGAATGTTTTAGATTGGCAATGTCAAGGACTGAACCTGGAACCTTCTGCATTCAAAACACACTCTATGTACTCTCTTCAAAACCCAGCTGATTGGGTACAGCTCAATTTTCACCTCTTAGAATTGTTCTCAACTTAGCATCTTTAAATGCCAGACTAATGTTACATGCACATGCTTAATCAACCTCTTTTTGAGAGCAGGGGTGGGGAAGTCTATGGGCCTCCAAATGTTGTTGGACTCCAAATCCCATCGGCCTTGACCAGTAAGGCCTATGGACAGAGATGATGGAAGATACCCTCCAGAAGCATCTAGAAAGCCACAGATTCCCCACCCCGGTTTTAGAGAAAAGCCACTTTGAGACGAGGGTGCTTAGAGCAGAGAAACAGGGGGTTGGTGGGAGGAAAGTCCTTAAAACTTCTACTTCTTTCCCCATTGATTTCCTGCTCTAAATTGCCCCTCTAAGCCACAATCAATTAAATTTACTTTAAAAATACTTTAAATTAAAATTTATTCTTTGGTTCTGTTTAAAGCAATGTAATTCTATCATTTCCCATAATGCAAAGACAAACGATAACACTAAAACAACACATCTCTGTTCTCTTTCATTTGCAGTATGAAAAAATGCTAGTGGAAAAATGTTCTGAACTTACAACAGTTACTGAAAGGTAATATAAAATATTTGTTTTGCCCAGTGCTATAATTGGTTTGAAATAAATGGATCACTTTATACTCTCAATTAGTGCTTGTAATCTGTTGGCTCTGATGCAGGCAATATTTGTTTCTGTTAGTAGAGGAATGGTGGTTCTACATAGCGGGGTTCTACATTTCTGTGTTTTAGCCTATTTCTTAACAGAAGTGAACTGGCGCTTTGGGTCATCATCTTAAATTGGTGCCTTAATATTAATAGCTACTGTTTGGTCTCACATCTTGATTAAGGCTTAGCTTCTGTTCACATGATGGCTAAAGCACCACAGGGACAATTGCACTATTTTTCTTACATTTCCTTTCAGGTGCATCCAGATTGAAGATGAGCAGATATTAAAGTCTATGAAATCTTGTATTAATGATGCTCTAACCACAGTTGCACAGTATTTTGGCCAGTTAATAGAACTAGCTTTAACACATGAAATAAAGGTTAGTAAATATTCTTAACTATATGTAACAATAAGGAAAATGTTTGGAAGTATTAAAATATTTGCTTGGTTTTCATCCCATGAATGTATCATGCAGCCTCTGAGGTCTCCTGGGATTCATCACTGATCTCATTTTTGGGGTTTGGAAATGCACTTTGGCTTTTCCCAGGGCCATTTTTCTAGAAAAAGAGGTGCCAGAACTCACCATGAATGCCTCCCTTGTTCTCTTATACAGTGGTACATTGGTTCTCAAACTTAATCCGTTCCGGAAGTCTGTTCCAAAACCAAAGCGTTCCAAAACCAAGGTGTGCTTTCTCATAGAAAGTAATGCAAAATGGATTAATCTGTTCCAGACTTTTAAAAACAACTCCTAAAACAGCAATTTAACATGAATTTTACTATCTAACACGGCCATTGATCTATAAAATGAAAGCAATAAACAATGTACTGCAGCCACACAATAATCAATCAATCGATCGATCAATCAATCAATCAATAGCTGAACTGGGTTCCACACAGTCACAAAAACAAAACAAAAAGAGCAGCAAAATAAAAAGCAAAAACAGACAGACCTCAGTGTAGCACTCAAAACGGAAGTGTTGCACTCAAAACGGAAGCGTAACACTTGAAACGGAGCACATTCAGCTTCTGAAAAAAGTTCGCAAACCGGGTTACTTACTTACTTCCGGGTTTGCAGTGTTTGGGTTCCAAGTTTTTTGAGTACCAAGGCATTTGAGAACCAAGGTACCACTGTAAGGGCACTTTCCCCTAAACAAAAACTCTGCAGTTTCAACATAAAGCTTTAAGCTAACTAAATTCACAAGAAACCAAGAAGCAAAGCCCTAGACATCACTCTGTTTGCACATATATGTGGAAGTAAATGAAATTTATGCTTGTCTTTGCTGCCCAGAACCTGGTGAGAGAAATAGACACATCAGATAATCTGTATTCTGCTGAGTCAGCTACCAGCAACTTGTTCAGTCTTACCCAGGAAGGCTCTCACCTGTGCCGCATCATTGCAAAGGTAAGCCCCCATTGTACTCAGGCAGTCTGAAAACTTCTTAGGATCTTTGTTGGCACATGTGTTCTTTTGTAGGTGTCTTGTAACATGAAATGACCAGGAAAGCTATTCTGTATTCTAAGAGGAAATCAGTGTTTCTGAAGCTCTATCTCAATCTATCTATTCATGCTGTATCTAAAAAAAAAATGTCCACAAGTCAGTCCAAATGGGCTCTCATATTTGCCAAGATAAATATTGTCAAAACAATTGCAATATTAAAACCACAATTACCAAAGCAGCTGTTTAGCAAGCCAGCCTAGCAATGTAACAGTAGCAGGAGCCCAAGGCACTAGCGATCATCCTGCCTTGGGCTCCTGCTACTGTTGCTGCTTTGCAGAATGAATTCAGTGAAGCAGTCAGATGGGCTTCACTAGAATGAGAGTTCCATGGGCAAGAACCGCCAGCTCTCAACCTAATCAACATTAAGGTATCTGAAGAAATGTGCATGCACATGAAAGCTTATACCAAGAACAAACTTGGTTGGTCTCTAAGGTGCTACTGGACATTTGTATATTTTTGTATATTTCAACTACATTATAGCAGTGTTTCCCAACCTTTTTTGGGCAAAGGCACACTTGTTTGATGAAAAAAATCTCGAGGCACACCACCATTACAGCCCCGTGACGTCAGCGCGCAGCGTCACGCCGGGAGGGACGCACGAAAGTGTAAGTTTCAATTTTTTTCCCTCCCCCTTGCTGGGGAACCTCCAAGCTTTGGGGGTGGGGGGGGAGGAGGCAGCAAAGCGAGGCAGGAAGGAGAGCGCGGCTTGGCTGGGTGAGCTTTGGCAGGGGCAGGGAATGAGAGCCGCGAGGCGGGCGCTGCGGACGGAGGCGCTGCCCGCCGAGCTCGCAGGCAGCCAGGCAGGCAGACGGTGAGAGCCCCGCGCTGGGCGGCCTCTCCTCGCCGCCGCCGCCCCGCCTCTCGCCGCCCGACTCGCCCGCCTCCCTCCAGGCAACATCTCGCGGCACACCAGGCAACATCTCGCGGCACACTAGTGTGCCGCGGAACAGTGGTTGGGAAACACTGCATTATAGGGTTGTTGTTAAGACAAAATGGAATATGGGCCATGTATTCTGCTTTAAGCTACAGAGGAAAGATGGGATAAAATTGTGATGTAATAATTAATAAATAAATGGCAGAATCATTTGTCACCAGAAGATGTGGTCTTAATTTTACAGAGATACAAGGTTCTTTCAAAACAAGTTTTTTCTATAAAAATAAAATAAAAAAATCATTTGAATTCAGGGAACTTTCTATTACTTCAATCGATTGCCTCTTCACAACTTTTTAATTTCAAAAGGTCAGTTGACAAGAAGTTGTTAGGGCTGTCAGTCACCTTGATTGAATGGTTTCAATGAAAAAATGAACTTTATGCTTAGGCATTGTGTTGGGGTTCTTCATAGTTATACCAGATTTCATGGAGTGGTAACAAAGAGAAGGAAATATAATATATTATATTTGACACAGCCAATCTGTTAGATGAAACAGACTGAAATCCTATGTGCATTTATGTGAAAATAAGCCCCATTGAGCACTGTGGAACTTCCATTTGAATAAATTTGCATGGAATAATACTGTGAGTTCCTTGAATTATTGTTTGTATATTATTTTTGGTGTTGTAGCTGAATTCACATCTTACTTTTCTACAAAAAGTACACAAGGCAGCTTACACAAAATCAATACAGTATAAAATAAGATAAAAGAGAGTGCCAAGAACAGTCAAAAATAAGAAGCAGCTTTAAGAGCAGCAAATAAATGGCTAAGAGCTATTTAGCCCCTAGGATTGTGTTCTCAGCCTACAAGCATAAGAATGGTCTCTTTGGCTTAGGTCAACATTTCATTTAGCTCAGCATTCTGTCTCTGATATGGGTCAGGCTCACAAGCATAATGCTGAGAGCCATCGCTTGTTGTTTGACTACTTCATCATCCTCATCAGATATATTACTCCCCAAACCTGGAGTTTCCATTAAGTTACTACAGCTAATAACTGTTGACACAATAATCCTTTCTGAAGTTATTCTAACCCTAAAAAAGAAATTCACCTAAAACCCAAATTACAAGCTGCTTTGGAAGTGTGCCTACCATTATGACCCCAAAATTGATGGGTATCTCTCCATGTTAGCTTGGTACTTGTGTGAACAGAAGCTGTATGATCCAAGCAAATAACCACACAAGAGAAACTATAGTTAATGAATGCCTGGAGATAATCTGCCCAAACCAGAGGTGCTCCATTCCATGTAGGCAGCTAAATGCTCTGAGGAACCCATGAGGGCAAGTCATTGGCCATTCTGGTATCCTGATAATTAAGTGACTTGTGGGTTGTGTAACAAAGTGCTTCATTTGGTCCATAACTAAATAACCCAGAGTTCTAGTCTTTCATCTGTAGAGCCACATGGCACAGGAAATCAAGCCCCTTTCACTGGACCCCTCTTACCCATCTGTATTTTATATTTCTCTCTTTTTGTGTGGGAAAAGAAAAGCAGGGCATTCATATAGTGCTTGAATACATTAAATTGTACATATTGACCAGAAGATTTGAAGAGAAAATTCTCTATCATGGTTTGTCTGTTAGGCTCTGCCTTTTGGACTGTCAGCTTCCAGACCCATAAATCTTACCGCGTTTGCAAAAACAATCTGTCTTTTTAAAGCTTTGCCATCACAATAAGACCTCAGTTAAGCGGGGTTATTAATCTTAAGGATGGTTTGTTGGACTTGTAGAAAATGGGCTCTATTAAAGCAAATTATTTCTAAATTATTTCAGTGTTTGTCACAGTTAAGAATAAGGCAAGACCAAACAGACAGACAGACAGACAGACAGACAAACAAACAAACAAACAAACAAACAAACAAACACAGAAACATGGTTAAGATTCCTGTAAACAGTTTTCTCCAAAGGGGATCTACTGAGCCCACCCAAGAGGCAGTGAGGGCATGATTTACGACTTGCTCACCATACCAGTGACATTGGAGTTGAGACTTAAGAACTGGATAACTATTAGGGTTGTGTTTTTTTTTAAAAAAATAAAAATAAAATAAAGCATCAGTTTTCACATGGCTGGAGGATGTAGAAGGGGGACCTTAAATTAGGCAGTTTACTCATCTCTCTTTCTTGCACACACCTCCACGGAACAGATTCATCCTTTTATTATTACAGGCTACACCATGAAAATCAATGCTGTTTTAATAAAGGAGGTTGAGTGGATTTCCATTAAAATGTTTCTCAGCCCTATAGCTCTGATATTTAGAATGCACTTCGATTGCAGCAGGTTTTTCATCCTGTGGTAAATAAAGGGTTGAGTCCAGCATTTAACGCTCAGGAGCAAGAATGTTTGAAAAGCTCCCGCAGCCTCCTTCCTTTAATCCTTTCGCTCTTAGATTAAACATGTTCACTTTCTTGAAGTTGTTAAACCATCTGCTTTCCCTTCTGCAACCTTTATTTTTCATTTATTTGTTTCTTTATTTAAAAAACAAACAAACCACATTGCCAGTCTCCTTTGAACCTCTTCCAGTCTCCCCCTTCAGCTGCCTATGCAATGTGCGACCTGTGCAGCGTATGGAGAAAATTGCCCAAGCTGCATGGCAATCCACTGTACCCAAATAGCTTTATCTTTGAACCAGCTGTTTTATGATCAACTGGCTTTACCTTCTATCAGGGGGAGAGAGATAAACGAAAGGCAAAGAGGCGTTACTGTAGAGTGCAGAGCTCCAGCTGTCAATTCTAATCCTAGGTTCTACATCACATTGGCTTGCATTCTGTTCCTGAAACAGAACGAGAAAGGCCCTACTGGACCAGACCAACATTTTCTTTCCCACAGTGGCCAAGTTGATGCCTCTAGGAAGCTCTCAGGTGGGACATGAGTGCAGTAGCACCTTCCACTTGTGATACCCATCAACTGGTACTCAGAGACATTCTGCCTCCAGTACTGCATGTCATGTAGCTCTCATAATAGCCACTGATATCCTGAAGGCGTGTCTCCATCCCCATTGTTCAGCCCTCACACTGAGATCCAGCGCCAAGGGCCTTCTGCCGGTTCCTCTACTGCAAGAAGTGAGGTTACAGGGAACCAGGCAGAGGGCCTTCTCGGTAGTGGTGCCCGCCCTGTGGAACACCCTCCCATCAGATGTCAAGGGAATAAACAACTATCTGACTTTTAGAAGACATCTGAAGGCAACCCTGTTAAGGGAAGTTTTTAATGTTTGATGTTTTATCGTGTTTTTAATATTCTGTTGGGAGCTGCCCAGAGTGGCTGGGGAAACCCAGCCAGATGGATGGGATATAAGTAATTATTATTATTATTATTATTATTATTATTATTATTATTATTATTACTATTATTATTATTATCCCCCAGGAATTTGTCCAGTCCCCTTTTAAAGCCATCCAAGTTGGTGGCCATCACTTCATTATGTGGCAGTAGATGCTACAGCTTAACTATGAACTGTCTGAAGAAATACTTAATTCACTCAGCTTCACTAGATGACCCCAAGTTCTAGTATTATGAAAGAGGGAGAAAAACCTTTGTCTATTATCTTTATGCACTGTGCATAATTTTGCACCTCTTTCTCATGTTCTCCCTTACTTTTTTCTAAACTAAAGGTTTCCTATTCCATGGAGGCATTCTGGTCTCCCTTGCAGACTAAGGCAACTGAAGATGCAGGGACCATTTGGTGCTGAACCTGGCATCTCCTCTCTGAGTGGATGCGTTAAGCTGCAAATGATATTATGCAGTTAATATATTTTGCTTTTTGTTGAAAGTACGCTGATAGTTCACTTTCTGTCAGTGGTAGATGAAAGCATGCGGCCGTGCAGCCTTTTTGTCACACAGTTGTTTCCAGCTAATGCACTAGTGTCAGCGCGGACTTAGCAGTGTCATCCATTTAAAGTTCCCACTTAATAAGGCTGTAGAGAAGAAAGATAGCCCTTCAGTAAAGCCTGATGGTCCTGCTGCCATTCTGTAAACTGATAAACTGTACTGGCTTTTAAACGTGCAGTGACAAAGTCTGCACAGTACATATTGCCTTTGATTTAGGATAAGTGCAGGGTAATTGTTTTTTAGTCATGTGTGCAAACATTTATAAAACTATGTCACATTCCGATATTTCATTTCTTTGCTTTCTCACACAGACACACACAGCTTGGGTTTCCTGCTTGTGGAAAGCTGATATTAGTGTAGCTGAAAAGCTCAGGGGGCGTGCCCCAAAATGGCAGGTGAAGTTTTCATGTGCAATGAGGGCCACTGTGAGGTCAAAAAATATACCACGGATGAAGTGGTAGAATGGGCCTCTGAAAAAGTGTGACTCTGCGGCCAATTTTCTCCCTTCCAAGGATGCTTGAAACCAGGGGGGGCTAACATATGGCCCTCTGGAAGTTGTTTGATTGCAACTCACATCAGCCAATGGTGAGGAATGATTACAGCCAGCTCTATTTAAATAGCGAAGGAAAGTTTAAACAAACTTGCAGAGCAGTGGCAGTAGTGGGGAAATAATTGGTCTTTGAGGGAAGGGCAATTCCTCTGACAATTAAATTTTGGAGAAATGGTGTTCAGAGGAGGCAACCTAACTCTCCACCTTGGATGGGTGAAGGTTTGGCCCTGGATGCTGCTCTCTACTGACATTTCAAAGCAGCATGAGGGCAACACAGGCACATTGTCTACAGTGACCACAATGCCACCTGCTCCCTTTTTTAAAGGTCTACTATGAATGGCAACAGTCCTCCAGGGTTTCAGGCAGAAGTCTTTCCCAGCCATGCTATGGCCCTTGTGTGATGCAAGATGTGGTGCACAGTGCCTGTGTAGTAGGATTTTGATGACAGATGATTGTCCCACTGACCTTCCACAGTGGTGATGAGCAGCTAGGTGTGCTGATTCTTCCCCTCTCAAGAACAATCTGGGAAATGTCAGTATCTCAAGTATCTCCTGTCAGTTGTAAGCAGAACACAGCAGAATAGATTAATACTATTAGTGAAATCATGCAATAGCAACATGCCTGTGGCCTTGGGTGATTAAAGGTTCTTCATCTGGTGCCTGGAAGACCACAGGCACCAGGCTAGCCTTCCTGAAGGTGTGTGAACAACCACCGAGAGAGCCCTACTTCAAGGAGGACATCTGATGGTGAATGCAAGGCTCATTCAAATGCATGCAGCAGAAGTCTGTATCACTTCTGGAATATTAGCATTTTCCATGGTATGCAAATGGAGTAAGATATAGTCAGGTTTTGTTATGAAAAAGTGGATACAGTTCCTACTTACCACCAGGTTAAATACACATTCATATCCATTTACTTACTTGGAGAGCGGCTTGATGAAAAGGCAGGATGCAAATTTAACGAATAAGTATATTTTCCTACGTTAAATTAAACTCTTGGACTATATTCTTTTTATGTAGAATCAAAGAAAAGGTTGATGGCAACCCTTGGGCCACTGTTCTGCATTAGCTCCCAGGGAGATAATAGGACTATTCAAGAGCAGCTTTTGCCTTTCATTTTCATTCCATAAATCAGTGGAATTTCATTTGCTTTCCTTGGGCTGTTCTATTGCCAGTAAAGCTTTCTGAATTGTCTTATTGCTGTGTAATGCAAATGTAATAGGGAAAAGGAAGAATTTCATGAAACTGCAAAACCACTCAAGCTGAGGATTTTAAGCAAACTTATCTGCAGATAATTTTCACTCGAATCAGTATTGAAATTTGTGGTGTCCAGAATTTCAGCAAGGCTAAACAGAACTAAGTTTATTTCTGCATTGGCCTGTCATTTTATTATTCCATTAGATACTGTGTCCTGGGGCAATTGCCTCTGAACCTGGGTCTGAATTCTGGCAAGGAGCCTGTGAAAGCAAACGCATTGCTAATGAACTAATTCAAGACACTCAGAAAAGCTAACAGTCTCTTGGGGGGTAGAATTTACACCTATTTGAAAATAGTAATTACAGACAGGGAAGCAGAAATGTGGATAATTACGCATAATTTGTGTGTGTGTTCTTACTTTTAGCTGAAGTGCACAATGAACAGTTTTCATTTTAATATTTCAGGAGAATATAGTGCTCTCGAAATTGGAAATTCTAATGGTAACTCACCATATGTGCAACAAATTTAAATTTAAAAGATATGTGTTCTCAACAGAAGCTTGTTTCTGCTGAGCTTCTGGTATGTACATAGAATAAATTACAAAAAGAGTAATAGCTGGTCCTGAAATAAGACTGCATTGGACTGCATGATAATTTATTCCAACTGGTTTCCTGATTTTTTTTCAACAGGAAGGGGGCATTGTTGCTCTTTTTAAGATCTGTCGTCAGGATTGCTTCAGGTGCCTATATCCTCAGACACTCAGGACATTGGCATCTGTCTGCTGTGTGGAGGAAGGAATCCAACAGCTGGAAAAGGTATGATTATCTTAGCACTCTGTCTGTGCTAAAGAAAGTATTCTCCTTAGGACTTTGTATAATCCAAGCCAGGGAAAGTATTTATTCTTTCCAGAAATGGACTTTTGCTCAATGTACTGGCTGCAAATATTGCACCCATTTATTTTAATGGATGCAGATAGCACTTTTATTAAGTGACCAGTTTTGCCAGTCAATCCTGAGATAAAGCAAGTAGCAAACAGCCTCTGCTGGATGTTTTTGGATCCTCCCTTCCTTTCGTTTGTAGTAGAACACTGTAGCGTAGCAGCTAAGCAAAACTGGGCTGTGAATTGGGAAGCCTTTGGATTAAATCTTGCCTTCATTATGAATCTGATCTACCCTACAGAGTAGTTCCAAGAATTGCTAAAATAATATATACCTATCACATATTTTTCCTGGCTTTTCTCCAAAGAGCTCCAGGGTGGTAAATTGGCTCTTTCTCCACCCATTTTACACTTGCAATAAGCATGTGATGACTAGCCCAAGGTGGGCTTCAAGGCTTAATGGAGATTTGAACATGGCTCTCCCTGGTCCCCAGTCCCCCAAGGGAAAATGTCCCAGGCAGGGCCAATATCAAAAGTGGGTGGGGCCAAAGCCCATCCACTCACCCCCCCATTGTCTAGATCACTACATTTCATCTCTACATCCTTTCTCAGCATACAGAGGCAATGAGTGTAGCGTGGCCAGCATTCAAAATTGCCAGGTGCTATTGGCCACTTACGACCAAGTGAAGATGCCCATGTACCAGGATGGTGTCTGACGTCTCCACCATCTGGAGGTGCATGCTTGGGAATTCTTGGATCTTGCTTGATTCTACACTATCTGTGATATATTATCTGCACAATCAGAATGAATTTCAGGAAGAAAAATGTGTATTGAAAAATATGACTTTTGAGCTGTCTGGCCCCCAAAGGACAACTAGACATTCTGTTTTGGCCATTGTAACCCTGGTTTAAGGAGCCACATGGAACCTAGCTTATATATCTGAGTTTCGAACACTGTCAGTGACAGGCGAGACCTAGCAGGCTGGAGGTTCTCCATTGCTGTTCTAACCACTCCATATGCTGGCTCTCACAATGTGTGAAAATTGCTATGAATACTTAGCACGGTCAGGAGAACCAGTAGGAGGAGCAGAGAAGATATTGTTCTATTTGGCAAGCAGAAATGTTTATGCTTCTGTGACAACTGCATTAGTGCAACTTTGAATTCCACCCTAAGTATATACAGTTTTGCATAGGGAAAGTAAATATAGAGTTGCCTGGAAAGAAGTACATGAAGCAATTCTCTCTGAATTGGTTATATGACTTTGTTTATAAATTTGTGCTCTGTCCAGTACCTCCCCCAATTCACTGAAATGTGGAGAGTTCTGAATAGATTCGAGTCATTTTTCCTGTCAACACTTCAGGGATGTTGACACATAAGGGGTAAATTAGCACCGGTTCTGAGACAAATATAACAGCTGAAGATCTGAAAGAGGTTTTCAGCAACGTACTACACAGGCTAATTTTAACTCTCAAAGGTAGCTATTCGAAAAACCCTTGCAGTAAACATGAAAATGCCACCACTTACGATTTGAATTGCTCATAGCCTCCCTTCCCATTTTTAAACTTGGGAAAATGAGCACTATTACAGTCACTAAATCATGACCTCATACATCGCATTTCATAAAGCACATCTTGCACGTTTGAATAATGTGCCTCTTCAGCTTAATGATAAATGATTTCATTTGTACTTTACAATGACATGTCTTGTAATTGAGTGTCCTGAAGGGAAGCAAATAATGGTGGGACATCTGCAGCATAAGTGAGAACTGTAAGCCAATTGTCCATGGATATATTTTTTCTTTCTTTCATATTGTAGCTGGGTTCATGCAAAGAGATCCCAAGTCTTTCTCTGCTACATTTGTAATAAGCTTAGGATGGCGATATTTTTAAATGGAAGGCATTTATAAGATCTTCTTGAGCAGCATTTCCCTGGATTATCAATACTGGGGATACTGTTGGCAGGTATCTGTGGCATGAATCCTATGGAGATGCATCTTGTGTTAACCATGTAGGTGGTTTCTGTCAGTGCTTTTGCAATTGGTTGGCTGTAGTTTCTGCATTCTTGCATACAGCAAAGGTTGTTTGAGGTGAACCAATATGAACCTTTGGTGCTATCTGGCTTTCTCTCTGCAGCAATAATGGCAGAACAACCCTTTCCCCTATTCCACAAACTTGTTCTTTTTCAAAAAAGGAAATGGGAGAACAGGGGTGTTGTGTGTCTGCTTTGTGTAGAATCACATCTAAGTGCAATGTCATAAAGGAGACACAAAGTTAAAATATACAAATGGTGAAGAGAGGCATGGTGTCTTGTGCTGTATTAGGGGATATGTCAATTTTGCTTTCTCTCCATTTCTCATTTTTTCAGGTCTTAAGTTCATTTCTCCTCAATTCCAGATCAGTTTGTGGGTTGTTGTTTTTTTTTTTTTAAGTCATCATGAACATTTACCAGCATTTTAGTGTCAAATTCTGTTAATATGCATATTCTCACACAGCAGTTTCCCCTAATACAATGCACGTTTGCCTGCTATTTTCACTCCTTGTAGAACAACCTTGTGAAAATTCTCAGAACTGAATACAAGTGACCATCTTTCGGGAAGCGATTAGCAGCCACCTCCCTTTCTACTTTTTAAAAAGGCAGCTGTTGTATCTTTCCTTTGTATAATTATGCTGTGTTAATTTGTTCCCCAGTACATTATATGAAGCCTAATGGTGCATTAGACTTCAGAAACATCACTTTAAATGGCAAACAGATTTGTGAAATTAGAGTTGGGGACAAAGCAATGAAATTAAGCTCACACTGGTCAAAATGACCTTTTTGGTTTTCCAAGCCACTAATGTTTCTACAAGTCCATTCAAAATGATAAAACAGGCTGCATCACTTAATGGAATATTTAGTGCTGTGCTGTGGTAACTTTGGGTGGCACACTCCCTGAAGAGATTGCAATGCTTAGTTTCAGCAGATAACAGAAACATCCTGTGCAAGTTCCTCAAGTGGAAGAACACCAGTGTGCTTGAGCCAGCAGAAATGCTTCCAATAATGAAAGATTTTGTGGGCTTTTTAATGTAAATATAGTGTTCGTCAACTTCCTGTAACAAGAGAAATTAAAAGGAGTGTCAGCACACACCCCTTGAGAACTTTAAGAGATCTTATCCTCCCCATCTCTGACTGACAAATGTCACTAGTTTGGTCAAAACATTTTTTGTTGGTGTCCCCTCTATGATTCAGATGCTCTGTTCAAGGAGGAACTTCCAAATGTTCTTTGAAAATATGCTAACAATAAGCACAAATGTAACAGAAAAAAAGAGTTTGGTCTGTAGGTAATAGATAGTAACTAGACTGCAACTCCATGCAATGCAAATTAGGTACTGTGGGCCATAATGAAAATGTGAGATTTGTCCTAGGAATAGCAGGCATAATTTCCAGGGACAGCCCAGCACAGAGCATGGAAAGCTGGCAATGTGGACTCATGCTGGTCCTGTATTCATCACTGGATGTTAGCTATTGAACAGAAACTTAAATTGGAAGAATGGCAGGAGAGCGACCTCTTAATTCTCCTGCTCTTCTTAAGGATTTCAACCGTTATTGGGAGAACCTGGGCAAACCACATACAGTAGTTAACACTACATGTGGTTTGTGCCTAAAACATGGTTTAATAGGAGCTTGGCCTCAAGACTGTCTCTGGTCAACGACCAGCATTAGATCCACTATACCATACTAAAGGTCTCATTGTTTTAGTCCCTGTAGAAAGCAGATACATAAGGAAGGTGGTTCCAATCTTGAGGTGTTTAACATATTCTTTCAGTCATAGTTTGAGTGTGCTAATTCACCACACTCAGGACTTCCTTAAGCCATGTGCTCACTCCACACAGAGCTGCCACTAGTTGCCTTGGGTTGTGTGTGAATAGCAAGTCACAAATGTCTGCATTGCTGTTGGGCAAAGTTGCCCTGTTTTCTAGTTTAGTGCTGAACTGGAGAGCACCAGAGGCCAGCCCTAAATGGATTAGCTAAGAACTGATTACCACACAGAATCCTGTCCCATGCCTTTTCATATTCTAAGAAAGCAGCTATTTTTGAATAAAGGATGTGGTCTTCTAATACTCTTTGACAGGTGGGATCAAGATAAGCAATAAGCCTATTACTAAAATTAGGGCAACTCTCCAGAGAATTATAGACCCATGACAGAGCCTGGATGGTGCCAGTAGGACTTAACTGACAATTTCTTAAGTCAGAAATAATATCTAATTAGTTTAAGAGGAATGCAGTACCAAGCCAGTAATGAATACCAGTTGCTGCAATATAAATTAGCAGCTATACTTTATAGGACAGGAGACAATGCATTCAACCAGGGAGGGCTACAGATGTTGCTGGGGCTACAATTCCCATCACCCTGACCATGATCTTTTCAATAATGGAAGAAGCTGCAGCATGCCACCGTGGAAATCATTATTCAGCTAGCCATGCAGGTATTGCCATTGAACAAAACATATTTGTTTTGAAATGTCATGAAGAGCCAGATAGCTAGAACCCATTAATTTGTCTAGAAATGGATAGGAGGGATTGTGTGTGTGTGCTGCAGAAAGGCTGATAATGGCATTAGTTGCTCCTGCATCTGTTCAGATCTAGGTTCCTTAATACAGGCTGCAATTAGAGAAGAGGATCAGCAATTTTTTTTATGCTGTGAATCTTCTTAGGTTGTCCAGCCATTTTGGGGTGGCAAAGGTAAAGGGACCCCTGACCATTAGGTCCGGTTGTGGACGACTCTGGGGTTGCGGCGCTCATCTCGCTTTATTGGCCGAGGGAGCCGGTGTACAGCTTCTGGGTCATGTGGCCAGCATGACTAAGCTGCTTCTGGCAAACCAGAACAGTGCACGGAAACCCCAATTGCCTTCCCTCCGGAGTGGTACCTATTTATCTACTTTCACTTTGGTGTGCTTTTGAACTGCTAAGTTGGCAGGAGCAGGGACCGAGGAACGGGACACAGTTTATTATGGGAGGGAACTGTCTATTGTTTGTTTTAAACGGATTAAGTGTAGGGATAGTTTCTGAGGGCATTATGACAATGATTTTCAGGAGGAGAGACATTTTGGATGGGAGGCCAAGAGTAAAAAAATCTGGTTGGGTGCACTCCTGGTTGGAGGAGCTGGAAACGGATTGCTCTTGAGAAGGCAGGGATTGAGAAGGCGAGTGGATTTTTGTGATAAACCCAAAAAAGTGGCTGGGTGGTTTTGTGTAAGCAATCCTATGCGTGTCTAGGCAGAAGCATACCCCACTGCGTTCAGTGGCTATATACTCAATAGCAGCATAAAACACATTGAAGTTATTTCCCACCACTGTGTTTTGTACATTGCTGTACACATTAAAGAGGAGAGGTCTTCACCTGATGCATATTACCTGTTTAGTTTCCCCACCCCTGCACCATGCCTCTGGAACTCCTATTTATGAAGATGTTAGCTGTAGTTTTGTGCTCAATGTGCATGTGCAGTGGTTGTCTCAGATACTTCTTCTTTCTTCTTCTTTGGAAGACGCCTGTGTGTGAATTTGTTTTATGTGTGTAGATCAGTGCACGCTGACCAACACACAGGCTTCGCAGTAAGGCTCTATTCCGATGGCATGAGTAATCAAGACGACCGGTAGATTCTTATCTGCTGCAGCCTTCATCTGCCTTCACAGCCATTGTAACATACTGCTTGTTATCTTCCACTTGTTCTGCTGTTGAGGACTTTTTGGGTCATTCTTTGTCTAGCTCTTCCCCTTTGACCTTACCACCTTGAGTAACCCTACTGGGAGTATGAGACTCACAATGGCTTCACTCACAAGGGTCATAGCCCACTCACCATGACAAGGTGATAATCCAGTGATATACGCACTCAGATATACACACCTAGCTTCACTAGGTGAATGTGGCTTAAGACTTCTACTTGGATTGGAGTTGCTTTGAGAAAAAATGCAAGGAACAGCAGCATATCTCAAGAAACTACTGGATCGATATTGACTGTGGCTAATGTCTTGTGCATGCAGCTTCAAAAAATAGCAGTGGGAGAACATTGGATGCAGAGTAAACAGTCGCATGTACACAGCTTGAGTACAGGGCACAGAAGGTTTTTTTATATTGTGAAGTTTTGTAACTGCAATTGAATGCTCAGGATAAGTAAAAGCCAATTTTAAATACATAAAATATCCTAAGTTGCTAAATACCATTTCTGTTTAAAATATCAAAAGTTGAGGCAATTTGCTCCAGTAGTTTGATATTTCCCAGTTTAAAATGTTGGTTGTGGTTTAAGATGGAAAAAGTGTGCAGTGATAGTGAGAGAGCTAAAAGCCATAAGAATTATTCTGACAAACCTTCTTAATAAAGAAACTTCTCTTTATAGCAGGAAAATATATAAAGCTGGACTAGGAAAATCAATTTCTCTTTCTTTGCATTCCCACAAGGCTGTCAGAAAGACAGAATTCATTTGCTCCTGTACCAAGTATATTGAACATTTCCACTCATACAAAATATTGAAGACAAAAGAGATATCAATAGATGATTCTTAAAAATTCCGTGTGTTTGGTAAAATGTCACCTCTGACTGGTTTTTTTGGCTTGAACAGTTGGTACTGATGATCATTAGTCATTACACATAACTGCACATAGAATTACTGAAGATCTTCCTCACTATCAAATATTCAAGCTGGGGCTGTTACAAAGAACAGTAAGAGGTGACATAATAGCCATTAAATTACAACTAAGGTCTTTATTTTCTTTCATGATGGTATCATTAACCAAGCCTGGGCCAGCTTAGTTGATCATCGGACAATGATTACCATCTACAGCTGGTGAACGAATCTCACAGTCTCCTTTGTTCAGTATTACGTGGGTGATAATTGCAAATGAAGAGTGGGACTGAAGGATCCCAAATGACCAAAACATATTGAGGCATTTAAGATTCAAGGGTGATGGCTATGGTTTTTGTTCCTTCTGAAAGCTTTTTGTTTCAGAACTGGATGATGTGGCACAATCAGATAATGTTAAAGGCCCCAGAGGCTTCTTCAGTTAACTAGTAGTGGAAAATATGCTGTGTTTTGGCACATTAAATCAGAACCAGTGAGGGCGGTGAATGTCCTGTGTGAGTGTCTGGAGGTGGTTAGAAGATGGATGGCAGATAATGGATTGAGGATGAATCCTGACAAAACAGAAGTACTATTGGGGGGGGGGACAGGGAGCAGGCAGGTGTGGGGGATTCCCTGGTCCTGAATGGGGCAATTGTGCCCCTGAAGGAGCAGGGGCACAGCCTTAGGGTCATTTTGGACTCATAGCTGTCCATGGAAGCACAGGTTAATTCTGTGTCCATAAATATATGGGCCTAAGTGAATATAAAACAAATATATGGGCCTAAGTGAATTTACCAGAGATGGTTTGGTGAGGAAGGCTTAAAATGTCATCAAAAATATGCAAAGGTCATGGCTAAACATTGAAATACCAGGCACAATGAGAGCTTCCAAGAAGAACACATAGCAGATTTGATAAAACCATCACAGATTTTCAAGGTGCAGAACTAAATGTGCAGCCAGGAGCCCTGAAAGCAAATCCACAGAGGCTGCATTTGCACATAATGCTGTGCCAAAGTAGGGGTTCCGAATGAATGTTTAGGCTCCTGAGGAATGACATGCTAAGCTAAACCCTGGCTTACTTGCCAAGCCACTTTGAGCTGAAAGCATTGGGGAGGATCAAAGTGTATGTGAGTTCTTGCTTTGGGGCTCCAGCACAATTTGTGTGGCCTCACTGTAAATCACCAGTATGAACACATGGCAGAGTTGAAAAAGCACTACAGATTTCCAAGGGTGCACAAAGGTCTGGAATAATATCTAAATCGACCAAACTACAGAGCTTGTATTATTTGCGATTGCAGTATTTTGATACGAGTTTTGGTTAAAGTGCTACTTAAGGTGTAGTCTGCAGAGGTGGAGGCCTGGTGAGGCTCCAAGACCATTGCTGCTCTTTATTCTGTTTCTGTTCTAAAAGGAAAGGCTATGTCGAGATCCTTAAGCATCCAAAGGCTTCAGTACCACCTCCAAGGTGAACTTGAACTTGTTTGAGGCACTTACCTGCTAGCCTGGTGGCTTGTGCACCTGTCAGAATCAATCCATTTGAAAGGATCACATTCTCTAAATCTCATCTATCAACCACCAGTAAGAGAGAGCAAGAGATAATGGAGTGTACTGTTTGTCTACTGAATCTAAACGAAGCATTCTCTTCTCAGGGCCTGAATCAGCACCAGATTTTGGGCAGTGCTGAAAGTTCTTCCACATAGGGCGCCAAGCTGAGGGGACACAAAATATTACTACTACTACAACTACTACTAATACCTAAATTTATACAGGCACCTACTGAGAAGATCCATATAAAAGCAACTGTACCAAAAGGAATCAGTGTGGGGTAGGGATGGATGACGGACCAAATGTTGGACTTTTTCAGGGTGCCATATTACCAAGATTCGCCCCTGACTGAATCATGTTGCTCAAGGCTTACATTCACTGTGTGGCAGGTAACCTGTTAAGATCAAAACCAGGTCTACTGCAACTGGAATACAAGTTTCTGAAATGGAAATTTGCTGGAAAGCTGATAATCTTTTTGAAGAATGATGTACAAATAAAGTTTTCCTGACCTGGATCTACTTTTGGGGACGGGGGTCTTTTGGGGGCCAACGGGAAGTTCCTATGCGGAAGGGGCAAACTCTAACATGAACTATTGTGTTTAAGAGAATAGAAACAAAGTCTTAAGGAGTGACCTTTTGCGGAACTGTGTTTTCCCTAAATCCTGTTTGGGAAACTGTATTTCGGTGATGCTGAAGGGAAGGAATCCAAAATCCACTGGTACTATATGAAAGACTTTAGCATTTAGACCTCAGCTAAATATTTCATTTTGAAGAATTGGAATTAGTACTAGACTTATGGCTGAAAAGCCCACCATTACAAGAGAATGAGAACTGACTATTGTGAAGGAAAAATAGTCTATGGTCACCTGATGATGCTTTTGATTTTATTTAGGGATTTGTAAGTGGAGGCAATAACCAGGACTGACAATGGTCCATAATCAGCATGTGATAAATCATCTCCAATGTGACTAGTGCTAACTTTGTTTTATTATAGCTCAGGGAAACCCACCTGGCAAGCAAGCTGACTTTTCTGAAGAGAGAGGAAAAGCTTGCTCAGCTTTTAGACTCAGGGCAGTGCTTAATGAAAATCAGTGATGAGATTTAGAAAAGTAAGGCTTAAATGCTGCCTTTCCCCTTCAGACAGACCGTGCTGGAATCTCAGAGAGAATAAGACAAGAAGGAAAATATATCTTTTTTATTTTAAAAAATATTCTATTCATTTCTTTTTCTTAGTGCCAGTGCTTCCCTCAGTTTGAATCATTACATTTTTCTTTAAAAAAAATGTATAACCCTAAGGAAAATCATCACAACTAAGAGTAATCAGCAAAACAATTACAATTTTTATTATTATATTTTTATCCGGCCACCCTAAAAAAGAAGGGGGGGGGATGTATCATAGGCAGAACACTCCTGTCATTGGGGTAAAGTGGTGAGTAGAGAGATTTTGTAGCAATGTAACCACCATATCCATGGCTGTGCTGTGGCCAAGGCAGGAGATGTGGAGGCAGAATTGACTCAATGCTGGACCCAGGGCAGACATAGTGTGGGGCCACTTTGTCCACATCTAATGAACAAGGGAGCTTGGGATCCTGCAGATTCACACATGTCCCCAACATACCCATAGGACATCTACACCAGCGGAGTTTTCCACAGATGTACCGGCGAATCCTCCACAGATACACATGTTGTTTGGCTCGTGGTTCTTTCTCTCTGCATGTGGAGCAGCACTAACATGGTTCCCTAAAACACCCCAGATGGCCTTCAACTGCCTGAAAGATTTCAACTCTAATAAGTGAGCTGAAATAATATTATTATTACAGTTGTACCTTTAACCCACAGCGCCACCCGTGTCCCTACCTATGACTTAAACTTAACATGTATCCAAGATAAGGCTAAGCACTACACACACACCCAACCCCGCTTCCCCAACATCACACATGACCCTAACTGGCACCCTCTTCATATATGTGGGCTCTCCTCTGCATGGGGAGGGGTAGGGCTTGCTGCATTATGGCAAGCGTCACCCCTTGCAATACACTCCATTGCATGTCTGCAACTTTCTTATGTGCACAACGCAGCTCTCCATGAAACTGGGAGCTCTGCAAAGCCAGAGTGGCCAGTTGTGTGTGCAAATAGTAGGTGAACTTCAGCCTCATGCTATTGCAAACATTGCATTTGCATGAGAATTATCAGCTTACCAGATGGAACCACCTGCCCTTTCGTCTCCATACATCATTCTGGGGGCTTTCCCCCTAAGCAAGTTTAAGGAGGTGCAGAGAAAAAGGAGGGTGGAAAAGTCCATTGAGCAAGCAGAAGCCCTTGCATAGTGCTTCCACGGATAGGGTTTGTTAGGTGATTTCCGCCCTATGTGTTGCACGCATGAGATAGAATGCATATATGGGCCGAGCCAGCTACCCCTGCCAGGTGTGCCTTCTTTAACATCAGGATGTGCCTAATAAGGAGCAAAAAGGGCTGCAGTGAGAGTATAAGCAAAGCTGCCTTACTGGTTTAAGCAGCACACAAGAATGGTGCACGCATTTGCACACAGGGTTACGAGGAAGGTATGCAGAGCTTGTGAAGGCTTATGCATCTGGCTTCTCCACATTTGGAGGCACTGGCCAATAGCAGTCGTCGTGTTTCAGGACTGATTAAAATAGTTCATAAAGAAAAAGCAGTCTCAGTTGGCACAAAATATCCTTGCCAAAGCATATTCTGTACTGGAGCCAAACACACTACTATAATGAAGTAGACTTGCTGACATGCTGGCTTTGTCTCTCACTACAAAGCATACTGCTGACTTGGTGATTTATCAGAAAAATCTTCAGCCACAGAGGGGCAACTGAAACCTAAAAGCTTACACAAATGCATCCCCTTTCTTGAGTTTGGTCACGCATGATCTTCTCTCATATGTTTTGCTTCTGTGCATATTCTACACGCAGTCACTGGTGCTTGCAAAAGGCGGCGGCAGAACTCAGTGGTAGACCATCATCTGCTTGGCATACAGAAGGACCCAGGTTCAATTTCTGGCATCTCCAGGTAGGGCTAGAAAAGACTCCTTCTGAAATCCTAGAGAACCACCACCAACAGGTAGCTACAGGCCTGCAGCCACCATCCCCTGCCCCATAATGCTGCTGGAATGATGCTACATTCTGATGTAGCATAATTCTGAGGTGGCCTCTATGGGGAAAGACAGCAGCCCCCAAGTGTTGTTGTTTTTTAAAAAAATATTTCAAGAAATAAAGGATGCTGCCACTGTCAATGTAAGGGAAGATCTGAAATCTCTGGGGAATTTTAGCTGCCCTTTTGTTACACATCACGCTCCACACACTTTCAAAACCAAAAGTCCAATTGAAAGAAAGTTAGGACATGTACACCCATCACCTCCCTTCCTCGGGACTAATATATAGAAAATTTGTTTAGCCCACAAGACAGAAGAGCAACAGTTTTACAAAGCCAGGAGGCCTCTACTTCAGAGAATACTGCCTTTAGACAGAGATTAGGCAGTTTTTCTGTTTCTGATGTATTTCTATCATATTTACATGTGGCAGAAACTTTCATGTTTAGAATTCTTGCCCAGGAGAAGCCAATGTCTTATCAGCCTTGGTCATGCTGGTTGTGGCTGATGGGGACTGGCAACATCAGTGGAGTACCATGTTGGCCACCTCTCTTCTAGTTCACTGATTCAAGTAAAATACTGGTCTCCCACAACTACAGGAAGCATTCCTATTTCAGAACCAAAGAGAACCAACGGGACATCCAAAATGGCTCTAAGGATTTTATGTTAAATCCATTCAGGGAGGTCAAAACATTTGTAAAATACATTTCCACATGTCTCAGTCCATGAGAGAGGCTGTTTTATCTGGAGTCTCTGAAGAAATAAACCAACCTCATAGTAAGATGGGATCTGGGGCAACTGCTAGAAATTATTTTCACCCTCTCATTAGAACATCTGGGAGGAGGAGGAGGAGGAAGAAGATGAACAGAGGAGGCTAAAAGCTGCAAACCAAATCTCTGTAACAAATTTCACAATGCCCTGAATTCCATTCAAAGAACTCTTGCTAATAGATGGGGCTATGAAATGAAGCTCTCAGAACAGTGATTGAAAATCCAGTAGAAAAACCTCAACTTAAAATTCAGACTCTTGTGCCTGCTAATTATTTTTTGTAGCATCCAAATTACAGGACTGTGTAACAGTGACATCCAGTGGATATGTGGACTTCAACAGCTATTCTTCATATATATATATATATATATATATATATATATATATATATATATATATGCAGGTTTTGGTGTCTTCGGGTGTCTTCCCGTGTAAGAGTTGGGGTGTCTAGGCGACGTTTCGACGAGGTCTCACTCGTCATCTTCAGGCTGGTGCTTTCGGCTTCTTGTTACTGGAACAGAGCAGGATCTCAGTGTTTGAAGAACTCAAGAACTCAAACACTGAGATCCTGCTCTGTTCCAGTAACAAGAAGCCGAAAGCACCAGCCTGAAGATGACGAGTGAGACCTCGTCGAAACGTCGCCTAGACACCCCAACTCTTACACGGGAAGACACCCGAAGACACCAAAACCTGCATTCCTGTACCCGTGAAAATCTACGAAAGCATATATATATATATATATATATAGGCCTACACAGAGTCGTGCTGCTTGACTTTGACTGTTAGGGAGTTGCTTTATGCTAGGCCTGACTTATTTGTTCATATAGGCCGTATTGTTTACCCAAGCCATTTAAGTGTAGCAGGAATACAGTCTAGTATACTGTATTAACTGCTTTCCTAAATTACTTAAGAATTTGTTTCAAAAGAAAACTACCTAATCAAATACTTTGTTACCTTGCCTAATTGATGTTTGGGTACTGAATTCCTTTAACTAGACTAGACTGAGAGTTGTTGAGGGTTAGGGATATATATCCAGAGATCAATGCATGTATTTGTAGGATAATGGTCAAGAGATGCAGTTGATAACTAAAAAGCAACACAGGTGAAAAATAAACAAATAACCAATCTCTCTTTAACCATTGCATGCTATGGCATAAAAAAACCAAACCCAATTAAGCACGAAAACTGTACCAATGTAGAACTAGAGACTTTGTGCAGAATCACACCATATATTTGACGTACATCCAAAGCATGTGATTTCCCCCAAAGAACTGTATTTTCCCCTTCACAGAACTATAATTTCTAGCACTTTTAACAAACTACAGTTTCCATGATTCGTTGAGTGTGTTATGACTGCCTGGTTTAAAGTTGAGTTAGCTCCTTATGGCTCTCCCTTTTGAGAGATTGTTGGGGCTCATATTTCCTGGCTTGGAAATACAAGACTTGAAGGCTCATATAATGTTCAGCTCAATATATGGTAAACATGGCCACCTCCACATTCTCCCCTGACTCACTTTAAAATCTGAGCCAGAGAAGAATTTCACTTTCCCCTTCTCTAGCCATGCAGCTGCACACAATTTGTCCAACTCCCTCTCCATCCCACCCACTTACTTGACTGCAGTTGGGAGGGAAGAGAAGGAAAGGACATCCATAATATCCTCACGGTTAATAATTTTCAGATTGCCAGGGATAGTATATTTCAGCCATCAAATGCTTCACTGAACAGGGATGTTTTTAACTCTCTTCTGAAAGTTAATAATGAGGACACAGCCACACCTCACTGTATAGGGCAGCCCACAACTGGGGAAGCATCTGTCACAGGTCAGCGTACATGAAAACAATTCACAGAGGTCAAATTACGTGTTACAGATCTAAACATAAATTGAATACCTTTACTCTCAAAATCTGGAATGTTGTTATGTTCTGGGTTTCTGAAGAATGAAGTTATGTTCTGGGTTTCTGGAGAAAATGATGATGCTTTCCCCAGGTGCCAAATGGGAACACTTTTTCACCTGTTGATCATTCATGTTTTCTTCTGCAGTTGTAGCATAGTTGGTTTCCTCTCTATTCTCATTAATCATAATTTGCCAAGAGAGTCCTCTTTTAGTTTGAGTGTGTATTCCCCCCCTTCCCATTCTTGACAAGGGACACAGCAAAAGGCACTCCTTAAGTATTAAATGTGGTATTTTACTCAAAGGGTTTCAAAGTTAAATCTCACAAAATAAATACAATCAGCTGCATTGAAATAATAACCTTCTTTGGAAAGACTTAAGTGCCAGGTGTTGGATAATACAGCCTCATGCTACCGAATGTTGGTGACATTATTTATTAAAAACTACAAGATCAGAATATATATTTTTAGTGAGCACGATTCATTTTTAAGGGTTTATGCTATACATAAACCTAACCCGACTGTCATCCCTCAGGGTAAATGAAAATGAGAACTACGTGGGAGGTGCTGCTGTTTGACTTTTGTTGAGTCCCAGGTTTTAGGTCCATCATTATTATGGGTTACCTGACAGGTCCCCCCCCCCCGATTGTGGCTTCCTCTGTTGATTTGTGGTGTACCATCATGTTTTGAATTCAGACGTGGAATATAAAGCAAAATCTTATTTATTATTAAAAAAGACTCACACCATCTAGCCTGTAGGATCCCAAATGTGGTACTCACAGATTTAACTACTAGACATATTTGTGAGCAAGTTGTCATATTAATAGAGGACAATGCAGTGTACATCAAGCACCCATGAGGCTGTCAGACAATGGTTTCTCAAGAAAGTTGAAAGTGACATGAGACCAGTGTGGCTCTGTATATGTACTTGGTTAAGCAAGGTTTGCAAAGTTTCAAAACAATACAAAGCTCTGCAAAAGTATATTTTGCTAGGCTAGATCAAATGTTCAGCATCCAGGGTTCTATGGTAACTGGATAGTTGATACATAGTACATGAAGGCAAAAGACTGTCCCGGCTCTTGCCTTCTAGCAACTGCTATTGAAGAACATATGCCTCTGAACCTGGAGATTCCATTAGGTGTCATTTCTACTTACCATTGATTGAATTATCCTCCATGAATATATTTTAATCCCCTTCCAAAGAGGAAATTTCTGAAAAATTGAGTGGAAAGGGTTGAGGCCTTTAAATCTCTCCAGTTTGTGTGTAGGTTTTTCATAGTCTAAACAATAGATGCTGAGCTAGAATATAAACCACATAACAGGAAGGATACCACCAAGGCCGTGATGATGCCAGCATGGTTAATGAGCAGAGTCAAGGAAGCTATAATAAGCAAAAAGGCTTCCTTCAGAAAAATGGAACGCTTGTTCAAAGGAAGAGAACAAAAAGGAACACAAGCTTTTGCAAAAATAATGCAAGCAGACAATACGGAAGACTCTCTCTCTCTCTCTCTCTCTCTCTCTCTCTCTCTCTCTCTCTCAGACAGCAGTGGAGCAAGCCAATTGGGTGCATGAGGAAGCCTGTGTGCCCTGCATCCAGGGGTGGGGTCAGACGCCACAGGGCGAGCTGGGGCAGGACACTCCATGGGACCTCCAAGGAATCTGCCTGCCTCCTCCCACTCAGCCGCCCTACAGCTGTGAGGGAGGCGGTGGGTGAACCGTTTGGGGCAGCGCAGAGCCTGCGAGCACCCAAGCCACCACATCACTCCCAGGAGAGACGCATGGCTTGGGCATGCTGCAGGCCCCGCGGTGAGTGCTGCCTGGCATTTTGTCATCCCCCTCAGTGGTGACACCTGGGGTGGCCCGCCCCCACCATCCCCTCTTCCTCCGCCCCTGCTCAAGGATAGATAAAATATTTACATATATCTTCATTGCAAACGATGTAAGACAGACACCTGTTTTCAAATTGACAATGCAGAAGCTCAGCTGGGCGGGGGTGGGCCAGGACTTCCTTTTTAGGTCACAGATAAACAGGGGCACTGGTAGGAATGACAGATTGGCTCTGCTGGTGTACCCAAGCAACCCCCGACCTCAATGCCATCCTACTCTGCATCAGTCCTCTTTACAATACAATCCCATCGCATGGCTCCCTATGCCAACAGCCCTGACCTCATCAACTCTGCCTGGCCTCATCCTCATCTGGGTTAGCTGCAGCAACACTGGTGTAAGTTGGGTGGCTCCCTGGGGGAGGGGGCATTTCTGTCAGAGATGCTGGGGAGGCAAAGCCACACAGGACTGATGTGGGGTGGATCATGTTCCAAGCCTCGTACCTGTCACTCCACTGCATCAGAGAGGGCCCTCTTAACTGGAAGCCTTTGGTACTTCTCAACCACCAACATTACTAGCATTACAGTCAAGGTTTTTGCCTACATCATATTCCTCAAATGCAGAGTCTCTGTACCATCCTGTTGAATTCATAGAGTTCTTTTGTTTGTATTATCCAGCTGACCCATTCTCTCGTCTTGCCAATGCACTGGACACGCTTGACATTTTAGCTGATTACTTCCCCAGAATTAAACAGAAAGCAGGGCAGCAGTCCAAAGTTCCTTTCAGTGTGAAAGCTAATTATATAAATGCTTTGAACAGCAATTTCTTTTTGGATGTTAAAGTGCTTTTATTAGATTGTTCTCCTGTCCTCTTTAAATTTATTATTGGACACTTATAAATGGTTGTGGCCTAATAGAGTTGCTTTCCCCCCCCCCCCACTTCAGGATCAGGCCAAAATAGTATAAAGTACACCTTAGTTTATTGCATCATTGTAATAAGGAAGAGGGAAAGCATCCTAAAGCAAGTTGTTATGGATGGACCTGAAGCATTGATTTATTGCTGGGTAGCCAAGTGAAGGTCCATTCTCTTAGATCCATTCTTACTATTAAACAAAGTCCTAATTTCCAAATGCAGCATGTCAGCAAATCTGTCACCTCAAAGGAGATCTCCCCGAATGATTGAAAGAGATTGCTGTGTTATTGATATCTTACTGATATGTAAAACTGCCAGGAATGTTGAATAAAGAGATCTAAATCTTATAATAAACTAGACTCCTAAGAACATAAAAAAATATTTCTGAAATGATTGGTGAAGGAGTGATATCTATAACACTGGGAAGTAGGGCATAGCTACTTCCAAATTGTGATGAGTCCAAGTTGTAGTTCAGGGGTGCATCTTTCAATCTTACTATTGATGTATAACAGGAATGGGGGGGGGGGGACTTCCGGGTTAGCGCGATCGACTAATGGCGGATTCCCTCTGAGCTCCGGAGGGAATCGGCTCTGTAGGATCGGGTCTTGCCGCTGTGGCGACGCGGGGACCCTTAAAAATCACAGGCGGGGAAGCCTGTGAACCTGGTGACTCAGTGGGCACCATTTGCGCCCCCGACCCGTGAAGGAGCCTTTTTAAAGGCTTCGGAACGGGAGACGGGGTGAGTGGTGCGGTGCTGTGAGTCGACTGCTTCTCCTACGGAGTGAAGCCGCATGCCATGGTCGGAGAGCGCTGACTTCTTCTTGTGAACAATTGGACTCTAAAGTAGGAACCCGTGAGTAGTGCGGAAATTGGACTTTCAAAGGAAAATTTTTTGTTGAATTAGGCACGATCGGGGAAGGCGTAAACAGGAAGTCAGTCTCCCCGTCTTATAAATAATCTAAAGCAAGGACTAACTAACTAAGGTCGAGAGGATTTTTTCCTTCTTATTGGGCAAAAGATATTAATTTCACGATTTGGCAGTTTAAGTAATTTTTACTGGAGGACAAGAGTTAATTTTTGGAGTTGAAGTGTCACCCCACCGGACCCGGGAGTGATCCGCGAGAAAGCCTGTTGGAGAGATATTGAAGAGCTTGACAGCTGTCAAACTAGCTGTCAAGACAGAAAAAGCGATCTTTGTTTTCTGTCTCTGCTGGATATATTTGTTACAATTTGGTTATATTTTGTTGAAAACAAGGAAGAACCGATACAAACTAACTTGATTTTTGGATTTGAACTGGATGGAATACTAAGTAACCAAAATCCCTCTAGAGGGGGTTTTGGGACTTTACAAGAATGGCTGAAGGAGGGAAAACTCAAGCTAAATTGGACAGAATTTTCTTTCTCTTGGGAAAGTTACAAGGCCAAATTGATGTTTTGGCTACTAATGTTGCAACCCTGGACTTAACAGTAAACAAGTGCATTGAATTTGATAAGGACTTGATCCAGGAAGTTCATGCAGCTGGACAAGAGGAGAAAGTTGAGAACTTTGAGAATGTGGAGAAAGAGACATATGTTGCTTCTGAGGAAAGGGAAGGAGGAGATGTGGTGTTGCAGATGACAAAGGAGAGCCAGAGTCCTGACATGATGGCTACAAAGGAAAATAAGAATTGGATGATGAAAACCTGGTCCAAATCGGAGACTGAAGAATGGAAAGATCTCCATATGTGGAGATCTGAAGATCCAAGGATTATAAATTTGATCAAGGTGAAAGCTGGAGCTTTGGGGACATTTGGATTTGAAAGGAATAAGAAACAAGATTTGGGCTCCACTTTTAAGCATGGTGGTCTGGCTGGAGGAAGCATTGTCCCCATTGGAGTAGAGCATCTCCGAGATCTGGTGTTTAATATTAAGGACTATCAAAAAATCCGGCAGAGAGGAACTGAGAGACAATTAAGGGCCTCGGATGTGAGATCTCCAGGCTGATAGCAGACTAAGACTGATGGACATTTGTTGGGGATTGAAACCGGGAAAGGGGATGGGGTGTTTGGGGATCCAAAGGGTGTATAAATATAATCTGTCTTTTTCTTTTACTCTGTTTTGATATCAGTATGAAAAGTGGGGAATTCGTGGAAAGGAATTTGGGTCGACTTTAGAAAAAAGGATTTAAGAATGAGTACTGAGGTATAAATTTTGAGGTTTATAAGGTAAAATTGGTTTTTTAAAAGGAATTAAGTATAAAAAGGTTAAAAACTGGGGATAAGAACTTGTTGAATTTACAATTCGAATGGGAATATAAGAAGGGGAGGTGTGGGGAAGTCAGGGAAAGATGTTATAGAAAATAAGGATTGCAAATTGTATATGTTTTTAATTGTTTTTTTTGTTTGTTTTTTCTTTTGGCTTTTTAAAATGGAAAATTCCTAGTAAATATTTATTAAAAAAAAAAGTATAACAGGAATGGGGGACCTTTTTCAGACTGACTTTCTGGGCATCCTCCTGGAGCCACATGCAAAAATGGGCATAAGAACATAAGAAGTGCCCCCCGGATCAGGCCAAGGACCCCTCTAGTCCAGCATTCTGTTCTCACAGAGGCTGACCAGATGCCTGCTGAAAACCTGCAAGCAGGACTTGTACACAAGAGCGTTCCCTCTTCCTGTGGTTTCCAGCAGCTGGTATTTAGACACATACTGCCCCGATAGCCTGATCTTCCATGAAATCGTGGAATCCTCTTTTAAAGCCATCAAAATTGGCAGCCATCACAGCCTCCTGTGGGAGTGAGTGCCATACTTTATGTGTTGTGTGAGGTAGCTGTTCAGAGTGTGTGGTTGGTCTTCTCCACATATAATAGAGAGGCCAAAGGTACAGTAGATAGACACAGAAGTTGTACAATACTTGTTGCCCTGTGTGGATGATGGAAGTACATGGTAGAGCCAGCCTTGAATAAAGGTGTGTTTTTCATCCTCAAATTCTTGGAGTGTCTGGAATGTGAATATATCCTTTTGCTTCTGGTATTCCCTATATTCTAGCAGCTCCTCTGTCTGTAGTGAAGTATTCTAGTTGTAAGATTGCTGGTGATGCTTTAAATGCTCCTCCTTTTGTGGTACCACATTAGACTTCCCATTTTGTGAACTTGCGATATAGCATACCCAGAAGTTGAAAATGGGGTGTGTGACAGAGGAGGAGGAGAAGGGCCCAATCTATATTCTTCTGTTACTTGATCAGGTTTCCTTGCAGTTGTCAATCACAATCAGACATCATACGAATAAGCCCATAAGAATTGCCATTGCTCTATTAGCAACATTAGTAACTGTGCATGTTTCAAGTCAGGGTTCCTAGGCTATTACCAGCCCCCCTACCCACAAAATTGACCTTCCCAGGGGTGACGTTAGCAAGTATTAAGGGGGTTTGCCTCTGCAATAAAATCCTGAAACATCACCAGTGAAATCGTTGTTTTATCAGTTTCCCCTGCATAAAAGATACTGTTCTCTTGTCTTCATTTTTAATGGCATAGAATACATAGCCATTTCTCCTAAATGATTATTTCCCCCAGTGTGCCTCTTTACCTGCGAGCCAAAGCCTTCAACACTATCCCCTGGGTATCCAGGATAAACCCATTTATTCTGAGACTAATTTGTTTCTTGGCAGCCTTTGCACTACTTTATTCATCCATGATTTGAACAAGCCACTGATCCATTTGGTTCTAAGGGTGTGCCATCATTTCTCTACTATTTCCCTCCTTTCTTCTTGTTGCTGGGCCAGCGCCTGCAATGGTGACGCTACCTGCAGGCAGCATCTTGAGGTGGAGGAATCAGACTAGATAAAGGCAGGAATTTGTGTCTGAAGAGTGCAGCAAGGGTTTTTGGAGGTGTTGGCCCCTGTTGCTATTCGTTGCTTCTTGCCAGGACCATCTCTACCATTAGGCAGAGTGAGGCAGTTGCCCAGTATGTTTTTGGTGTTGTGAAAGGGGCAGAAATTATTAGTAATTTTAATAGTTATTTAAGTAGGGAGGGATACTGGTACTTGTGGGATTCTCTGCCTCAGGTGCCAGTATAGCTTGGCTAGCCTTGGGTACAATGTACATTGGATCACAACAGATCACAAATATCAAGGCTAAGTGGGCTAACATTTTGCTTAGCAAAGGCAACATGAGATCTGTATGAGTGGCACAAGTTGAAGCAGGGATCCCTGAAGTGCTTTGTGGCACGTTGGCAGTCCAGACATTTTGAAAAATACTGTAGACAAGCATGTACTGGAAGCAAAAGTAATGTCTCTAAGCTTACCATAACTCCATAATGCCAGGGTAGGATGGGATGGAAAGGGAAAGCAAACAGCAGAGTGAGAAGGTAGAGGGAAAGCTCTGTTGTGTCTGAGACATCAAGTTTGTAATGAGAGGGAATGAATGTTGCAGGTCCCTTACCTGGGGGCAGCTCCCCTATGTCTGCAATTTTCAGACTAATTGCTCACAAAATACTTAAATGATCCCCTTTCTTACCAAACCAAAAGGGCAACAGCTGCCCTTGCAGGGAAACCCCTGCAGTGATCCTTCTGAAATGTGGAAGAATTCATGCTCTTAGAAGGGAAAACTTCCCCTGCAGATTCCATCTGTTTCTGCTCCAAAATTAAAAAGTTATAGATGTTTTCTTAAACCAAACCAAACCAAACACCAGGGTGTGGATAAGGGGAGAGGAAGCTCCATCACTTCTTGACAGAACAATCTTGTAATCAGAGGGAATAATTTTACTCAGAAAGTGAATCTTTTTTAAAGTGTCCAGAACAAAAGCTAGTAGAACTAATTTGGCAGGTGTTAACCACTCAAGGAGTTAGCATGTCTGCATATTCCATCCACTTCTGTCAAAAGCAATATATATATATATGCTTCAGAAGGGGAAAAGTGGGTTTTGCAATAGTGAATGGGGTAGGGGAGGGAGAAGAGAAATTAATTGTCCTTGGCTTGGGCAGACCCTGAACTGAATTAGGAATTGTATAAAGTGCCTCAAACTTAGATGGCCTATTTTCTGAACTGTCAATTGGGGTTTGAACAGAACTTTCTGGTCACTGCACACCTGTACTAGGTACCTTGATTTGAAGGAAATGCTGTTTGCAGCAAGCTGCCTTGGTTTAGCCCTGCTCCTCCCCTGCCTACATCTCTGCTCCATTTTGGTTCACATATTCATAAAATGGTTCATTCCAATGCAGAAATGAGATGCAACCATGCATCCAAGATAAAAGTGGCTGGGATAAAAGGTATGGCTTTTACCTTTGTACAGTAGGCTACATTCCAGTTGGAAGTATATACACACACACTTCTCCATCCTCCAGCTGGAAAGCCAGAGTCATTATCACAGTTCTTATTGGACTGTTATTTCAACTTTATAATAAAGTTTTAAAAATGGAAAGGAAAAAGGACACATTTCAGTAAGGCAAAAGCAAGAAGAGCATGGAGCAGTGCTGGTGAGGGAAGCAGCCTTGGGCAAGTCTCGAGGGATGAGTGGCGAGGCCTGGAGATTCACAATTTATACTGACTGAGAGTAGTTCTCTGAGATTTGAAACAGGATTTTTAGTTCCATGTTATATTTTGCTGTTGTATTATTTATTTGTTAATGAAACATGCATACTACCCAACAACTATAGTTTTCCCCATTGACAAACAATACAATTTATTTGGCACCATTTTAAAAATACAAGTTATTGACTTGCCCTTGAGCATCCATTTTAGGCCCAGAATCAGTTTTGGCACTTCAAAGGTGACTCCAAAGTGACAAAACCAGGTCCTTTATATGATTATAGTATCTAAGTGCGTATATTTGCAGACCATAAGTCAGCCTGTGAGGACACAATATTTTGTAATGTCAGAATTTTTAAAATATACATTGCAGCAAAATGAATTATGTGAAAGGCTGGCTTTGACCTCCAGTCTTGCCATGACTAGAGAAACATCTCTTGTGGTAAGTAGATGGATGTTGAAATCTTGTCCCTCCAAAAATGAATGCTGGAAACATTTCCTTTTCATTTCTGAACACCCCATGCTGAACATTATTTGTATTCTGTAAAATAAATATCCCAGCAATATATTTATCTTCCGTATATTCATAACTATCTCCAAGATAAAAACACTTCCTTTCATAAGCCTGATAGTGTTTCTCATACCATGTTCTTATTGACAGCAGAAACCGAATGCTTTAATTTATGTCCGGCTAGGGACATTTAATTAAGATAACTTGGCATTGTGTATTAATAAATAACTGAAATGAGAACAACAAAAGCTTTAAACAAACAATTTAAGGAGATGAATGACAGAACATTAAATATTGACAAGGACTGAGGAGACACTTTGAACATACGCACTGAATGCTGTGTGATGAAGAGCTCATAATGGAACTTCGTGCCAAAGGAAGATGGAGATGCGGAGGGTGGGGGAGGGGGAAATCAGTGTTGAGAATAGAGATGCAGGTGAAGTTCTCCTGAGCCAGTTCAAAACTTTTGAGGGCTTGTTAAAGCCACCTCACAGAAGAAATGAGCTTTGACATCTCCCAAATTCTTCTCCGCTATTAGCTTAGATTAGAATCTGAATTGATGGCTCCCTCACATTCCAAGGGACATTTAACAGAGTGGCATTAGTTTGCATTTGGGTAGGGTGGAGACTGCAGAGGTGAAATCTTAGGTGCAAAAGACTAAGTAGGTTCCCACTCACTCCTCATTGGATTTCATTCAAATACATGAAGCAGCTCTGTTACCTTGCTTCAGGAAGAAAGCCTTGCAGGATCCCTGAGGGTAAGGGGAGGGGGGGCACATGGCTTGCTAAGGGCGGGTGGGGAATAGGTCCCTTCCACACCTTGGGAGTTTTCTAATGGCCCCTAGAGTGGGGAGAAATTTTTATAGGGGCAAAGTCCAAGAATGTGGGAGATGGACACCATAAGTACATACAGAAATTATCTGAGATCCTCAAAAAAGGATAAATTATCCCAGGTATTTTCAAGTTACTGCGCGGCAACCTTTTGAAGAGCTCATCCATTTTTAGTTAAACGTATAACTGAAGGCCTATTCAGGTGTTCAGCACCTGAAACAGGAGAGTGGGGCTCTGCTTACTTATACACCCACCCACTGTCCCATTCCATTCAGGCCCCTTCTCAAGCGTGTTTGGAAGAGGGGCGGCCTGCCAACATGCATAGGCAGTCCCTGTGAAATACAATGGTGAGTCCTAATGGCTGTGCCAGCTGTGCCCCAAGAGCTCGTGTTTGATAAACTGTTTCTGAACCTGCAGTGTTAAAGAAGGGCCACTATGGGGTGTAGGAGTGGGCACAGTGTGATGAAGTGTGGCCCTCATCTCTGCAATCCTCATGTGTGTTGAATGCCCGAATAGGATTGAAGGGCATTCCTGATCTCGCCAGATTCTTCCTTACCAACCTTGCTGCTAGTTGATGTGGAAAATTATTGCTAGTAAATAAGATTACTCTTCTCTGTTTTGTTTGTGTGTGGAGAGAATGCCTTCTTCAGAACTGGGTGGGTAAGTAAAATGAGCTAGTATTGGTCTGATATATCTCTTTCCAGCCCCAATTAAGCAGCAAGCAGAGAATAGTAGTTGGGATAGACCTGATTCTTACCTGTACAGGGTCCCTATGATGTCTTAGTTGTGTGCAGTTTGTGTTGAGAGACGGGGATAAATGGGAGATTTGACTGGTGTATTTGCCTGCTGCCAAAGTGATGTTATGACCTTTTATTCACAATTATTGTATACCGCTTGCCCTCTCAAGGTGTGCTCTTATTGTTGAAAACATTGTTTCTGACAGATTTCTCTCACGACACATTTCGTATGCTTTCAGGAAGGAAGGAGGCTTTCCCCAAAGAAATGTGGCACTTATTTTTGTTGTTAAAACATACTGTGGGTAGCTTTGTTACCTTTTCCTCTTCCTAGGTTGATGGAATATTATGCTTAGCTGACATCCTTACGGACAATACCCATTCCCAAGCTACCCATGCAGAGGCGGCAGCAGTAATAGCTCAGATTACATCTCCTCAACTCACCATCACTCATCATCTCAGCAGTTTCCTGGAGAACATGGAAGAGATTGTCACAGCCCTTCTTAGTATGTATACCTGACTGCTTCACATTACTCTGTACAAGCTGGTTATGAGCAACTAGAGAAAAGGAACCTGCTTCTATAGACCTTATTTGCAATTTTACCATTTGCCTCTGTAATTTCAATTGTAAGTTGAGTGTCAGAGATCAAATGTAATTTTTTGGGAAAAGAAAGCAGCAAACTTAAGGGATGTTGATTTTGAAACTGATTATAATAATTTAATTCCATGATGCTGTCACGGAGGGTTGGGCAGTTAAAGGTTGAATTGTGGGAAATGCATATAAATGTGGAAGTTTTATCTTTTGTTACACCAGGCGTTAGTGTTCTTTTTTGTCTTCCTCCCTGAAGATGCCATGGTGCACATTGCCCTTTGTTTCACCTTCGTACTACTGTATCTTGAATTAGGGCTTGGTATTGTATCAGTTTCAAATTCCTATAAATAGATAATCTAGACTTTTGGCTAAGGAATGTGGACTACTTCAGTTTTCCAGTTTACAGTAGGAGCTAGCTAGCAAGGCTCCCTCAAGTCCAGGCTGCCAGAAAAATAGAGACCTTTGGATTTGACTCAACTATTGCTTCCTAGCGTGCTGCTTCTGCAGCAATTTTAAAGAATGAAAGTACTGGCTTATTCCATCAGCCAGGGCAGGCTTATCTGTTTGTAATTTAAACTCTTAACAGAGGCAAAATGGAAAGGTACTGCCCCCACCTGCCTGCTGTTCCTGGAGGTGGCTTTCAGCGACCTCCAAGAAATCTCCTGGCGAGATTTTGCAGTGGTGGCAGGATGGGTGGGGCACCCAAGAGAATGCTGCCCCATGGGATTCTGCCACCTGAGGCGGCTGCTTCTGTCTGCCTCATGTGTGGGCCAGCCCTGTATTAACAACACAATCCTCTGTACCTCTACTCAGAAGCAAGTCTCACCAGGTCCGATGGGACTTGCTCCTAGGTGTATACAGGACGCTCTTAGATATGTATGGTTGCATACGCACCATACTTTTAAAGCAGACCCCCACCCAAGGAATCCTGAGAACTGTAGATTGTTAAGAGTGCTGGGAAATGTAGCTATGTGAAAGGTAAACTACATTATTCTTGTGTGTGCTTTAAATGTGTGGTGAGTGGTGGAACCCTATAAGGCACCACTCCCTTGCAGGGTGGATTTGATTTAAATCAATTCGATTTAAATCACAATTTAAATCACTAGTCAGTAAGAATCATTCTTCACAAAAAGAATCATTCTTGCTGGTATAATCAGTAAGAATCATTCTTCACAAAAAGAATCATTCTTGCTGGTATAATCTTAATATTTACACCCAGAAGAAGGTTTCGTTTTTGGAATAAGAAAGTTTCAGAGTAGTTTTTACAGTTATATCAAAAATTACTGATTTGGTTATACTATTAGATATGCATAGATAATTATGAAATTATTGTGAGGTTTAACAAGTTAACTGTTTATATTTGGACAACTTTTCTGTTGCACTGTATTGGAAGGAGAAAAACAATCATTTCCTTAATACAATTTTAACAATTTATTTAACTAAAACAATAACAGTGCTTTTTCTTAAAAAAATGTTTAGGGGTACTCTCATTTTGAGTCAAGAAAACCATCATTTTATAGTTCAAATTGGGAAAAATAAATACAGTAAATGGACAAAAGTACAAAGATTCTCAAAATGTTTAGGGGTATGTGTACCCCCCAGAAAAAACACTGAGCGTATATGTCAGAGCTGCTCCCCGATCCTAGCTCACAGAGGATCACGCTAGCCAGCGATCATTAAGTAAAAGTCTTTATTGAGTTACAGTTTCCATTCTCAAGCTGCTGCGTGCAACTCTACGTCTTATGGTTAGATCGGCGAAGCTCCGTCTGAGTCTCCGCCCCTTGTGCACCAACTTAATATCCTAGCCCTGCTCCACCTTTTCCGCCTGACTGTTCTCCTCTGGGTCCCTCTGCCCCCCGGGGTCTCTTCCCTCCGGGATTCCTCTGACGCCGACCCCCCGGACCCTCCTGTCTCCTTGCGCCGGGCTTTAGGACCTGGCTCCCTCTCCGGGCTGCCCACTGCGTCACTTTCCTGTGCATTTGAACTTGGCGCGTGCGCCCAACCTTCCACTTTCCGTCTGACCGTTTCTTCGCTCCCCGAAGGAGGTGTGGTCACTCCTGACTCGTGCCCTCCATCCTGTTGTGAGCTGCCAGCGCTTGATCCCTGGCGCCCTTCCTCTTCCCTGCTCTCTGGCGGTGACGCTGGTCCCGATTTCCAACTGCTCCCCTCTGAGTCCCCTCTGGCTCTATCTTCCTGGGGTGTCCCCCTAGGCTCCCCCCTTGCCCTGGCCACTGGTGCTCCTTTCTGTGAATCTTCTGATTCACTGGAAAGACTCGGAGATCTCGGGTCGTCGTCATCACTCATCTTTTCTTCTGCCTCTTCCCCCTCGCTCTCTGTTTCCTCCCTTGCCCTTGCCTCTGCTCCTGAACCCCTGACAGTATATATCCATGTTTGTTAACTGATGTGTTTAAACAATTTTTAAATGAAAAAAAAATCTGATTTAAATAAAAAAAAATCTGATTTATTTGATTTTTTTTTTAAAAAACCCCATTGATTTTTATCCACCCTGCTCCCTAGTATGCAACTCATTCTGGGCCCTGCCCCTGGCAGTACATCTATGCATGCAGTGCTTTCCAGTAGTCTACAGGCCATGTGTGCTTTCCCAGCAAAAAAGGTCCTCTTCACTGGCAGAACAGCACTTATGTTGATACCCAGGACCCATCAGCCAGACTCCCCATGAATAGATTACTCTGTTAATCTCATTAATGTCATTTTCTCTCAATAGTGGCCTAACTGACTACTGTCCATTTTGCTTGTTTGTTTTCTCTTTAGGCTGCACTCTTGTCGTCTTCTTTTCCCCTGTCCTGTATTGTGTGCTTTTGTAGAAATTTCAAATTCACTAGTAACAACAGTAGGTTTATTGTAGTGCAAGATAAAAAGGAGGGCATTATGCACTCATCACGTTTGAACACTTTGAAACTGGCCATTAGGTGGTGACTATGTCAAAAGCATATAAGGCAGCATCTTGTATATCATTGAATTTGTGGAGCTTTGTGTCTGAGGATATGTGGGCATATAATGCTCAGACAGAACAACAGGCACACTCCCTATGTTTCCATTAATCTCAGAATTTCCAACCAGAGATGCTGCTGGCTATCAAGAACACATAGTTTAAACACGTCAGTTGTAGCCATGCTGGAGGATGAGGTATTGCAGGCAGGATTATGATGGAGAGATTTCGATATTTTTCTGTTGTTCTCACACAGTGTCAAATTTATGTATAATCTAAACAAGCTATAGCTTAGGGCCCCACATTCTTGGGGGCCCCCAAAAAATTTAAAGGAAAAAAAACCTGGGTGTACATTTCCAAAATGTAAGATAAAAAACAAATAAAATAAAACCTACATACAGTGGTACCTCGGGTTACATACGCTTCAGGTTACATATGCTTCAGGTTACAGACTTCACTAACCCAGAAATAGTGCTTCGGGTTAAGAACTTCGCTTCAGGATGAGAACAGAAATCGTGCTCTGGTGGCGCGGTGGCAGCAGGAGGCCCCTATTAGCTAAAGTGGTGTTTCAGGTTAAGAACAGTTTCAGGTTAAGAACGGACCTCCGGAACGAATTACCGTATTTTTCGCACTATAGGACGCACTTTTTCCCCTCCAAAAATGAAGGGGAAATGTGTGTGCGTCCTATGGTGCGAATGCAGGCTTTTGCTGAAGCCTGGAGAGCGAGAGGGGTCCGTGCGCACCGACCCCTCTCGCTCTCCAGGCTTCAGGAAGCTATCCCAAGTCTTGCAAGCCCGGCGGGATGTCCCGCGGGCTCGCAAGGCTTGCGGGCAGCAGCCTGCACCCAAAAGCTGGGGACAGCGGGGAGGTGCAGAGCCGCCACCCCGCTATTCCCCGACCTGATCTGGAGGCTGGCGGGGGGAGAAGCAAGCCTGCTTCTCCCCCCCCCACCAGCCCCACAACCTCCAGGCTTCAGGAGAGCCCCACCGCCAGCCCCACAAGCTCGGGGGACAGCGGGAGAGGCGCAGCGCGCCCTTCCCGCTGTCCCCCAACTTGGTTAGAAGGCTGGCGGGGGGAGAAGCCTGCTCCTCCCCGTTGCCAGCCCCGCAAACTCGGGGGACAGTGGGAGAGGCGCAGCGCGCCATTCCCGCTGTCCCCCGACTTGGTTTGGAGGCTGGCGGAAGGCTTCCTCCTCCCCCAGCCCCACAAGCTCCCAGAGCGATGCCAAAGCTGCGCGCAGCTTCGGCATGGCTCTGAGTCCCGTTCTGGGGGAGGGGGAAGCTCGGGCTTCCCCGCCCCAGCCCCGCGCCTGGCGGGGGGGAAAAAATAATTCCCCCCCTTTATTTCCCCCCCCAAATCTAGGTGCGTCCTATGGACCGGTGCGTCCAATAGTCCGAAAAATACGGTAAGTACTTAACCTGAGGTACCACTGTATAGCAACTTCTTAATTGTATTTCAATTCAACAATTACTTTGATAAAATACATATTTTGTTACGTGCAAATGGCTTTAGATACCTATTAGGCACATAAATTACCATATAGCATATATTCAACACAAAAAATAGCAAACAATTTGTTGCTGACAAAGGACAGCTGGACATATAAAGGGCCCCATTACCTTCAGTAGCTTAGGGCCTCATCAAACCTAAATCCGGCCCTGTTCCCACCCAAGCAACACCTTATTTAGACAGATGAGGCAAGATAAACTGCAACTTATCTGGAGGGGTGTGTGGATAAACATTTCCACCAATCAACCACCAGTTTCTCTATCATATTTATAGCTTGAACAATTAAATTACTTTACTCATATATTTAATCTTTAAACTGTGGTGAAATCCAATTGCTGGGTGAGTTAAAATAAATGTGCAACAGGAATTAAAAGGCACTTAGAAGGTTATGATAACAATAGCTGTGTCTGCAGCATTTTTAAGAGAACTTCCAGGGAGGGTGGGTGAAGGGATTAGATCTCAAATGCATGGCTGTAGCGATAGCAAGATAAATTGCAGAATTACACTCTTACAGACCAATTAGTTTTACCCATCTGCCCATACAATCACATTTTATTTAGTATTATAACATCATCTTGAACAACATCCAATGCAGCCAGGGCCACTAATGAAGTCTGCTCACAGAGACTTTAGCTCATGATTTATCTTCCTATCTGTGGCAATACAAATAGAAATGCTGCTAGAATAAATATTAATAAGCAATTCAGAAAATGATAATGCAATGTGTTTGCTAAATAGTGGATGATTTCTGGGGTGATGTTGTAATCTTTTAGTGATAAGTGTTATGTTAAACAAAAGGAAATCTGCAGGGCAGATTTTTAGAGCAAAAAGCTTTCAACGCTGGACAAGCATGTGATTAATTTTAATCAAATTCCATATAAGTGACCATGATAATTTCAGGGATGGGTTGGGGGGAGAGAAAGTAGACTGTGGCACTTAAGAGACTTAATCGTGTCCTGAGAGTTTGGTGCATGCTCTGATAGCAAGCATGCGGCTCCTGACTATTCAGGCTTTTCCATTTGTTTTAATTGGGGGACTCCATCAGCTTGCACATTTTGTGGACATAGATCAGGCCTCTCTATTGAAAAAGAAAATGTAAATTGTTGAAGGGAAACTCTGTAGCCATAAAAGAAACCCTCATTGGACTGGAGTGTAAGGATGCAATCCACAGGTAAAGGTAAGTTCCACAGAAACCGGTGCGACTTACAGGCACAGACAAGCATTTGAAGCAGGGGTAGGGAATGTGGTACCTTCTAGATCAGGGCTTCCAAACTTGCGTCTCCAGATGTTTTTGGACTACAGTTCCCATCATCCCTGACCACTGGTTCTGCTAGCTAGGGATGATGGGAGTGCTAGTCCAACAACAGAGGGAGGCCCAAGCTTGGGAAACTCTGTTCTAGGTGGTATTGAATTGCAACTTCCATCAGCCCAGCCAGCATGGCCAACAGTCAGGGAGGATGGGAGCTGTTGTCCACTGATCTAGCAACATCTAGAAAACACCACTTAGGCTACTCCTGATTTAAGTGCATTTTGATTTAACTTTCTCTTGATTTCATCCTTACCAGTATTGCACAAAAGCTGAGTGGCCAGTTTCAATTTCAAACACACAAAATAAACTGAGAGAAGTGATTAGCTGTACACATATGCATGTTTTGAGTTTCACCGGAGGGTAAATCAGGTTACCAAGGTGGAAACTAAAAGGTTAGGGGAATGCAAAGCAAAACTAAAACAAAATCTGGACCTGACCCTCCTAGCTAGTTTAGTAAACATTAGCAGAAGTTTGTTTGGATAATCCAGTGGTTCTCATTTAATATTTTCATCACCTTGTTTTGTGTATATATCTAGAACTGTGCCAAGAGGCCACCTCTGGAGAGGTTTTCCTGCTGGCTTCAGCTGCACTTGCCAACATTACTTTTTTTGATACAATAGCCTGTGAGATGTTGCTTCAGCTGGATGCAATGAATATTCTCATAGCAGCTTGTGGTGACAAACAGAGAGTGGATAGTCCCTATTCCCGAGACCAGGTAAGTGAATACACATTTATATATCGCTATAGAACAGGGGTGGGGAAACCTTTTTCAACCCGAGGCTCACATTTTCTTCTGAGCAATGTTTTCAGGGCCATGGCTAAGTGATGTGTCTACTGTGTTGCAACTCCTTGATGGACGTCACCAAATCCCACTTCTGTGTAATAACATCCCACATGGCAGGTTTAGAGAACATGTGACAATCAGCTGTAACTCTGCAAAGATTTCAGACACCATGTAAAAATATTCCTTGAAACAGCCTTTCTTTAAAAAATGGGGATATGCGTTTGCTCTAGCAAAACTGTGATAGTTTGGGAGTGGATAGGACCTTCCTCTAAGCTTCCATTCCAAATTGTATATTTAAGAGGTATACAATTCTCTCTTTCTGACCTGTTATACGTTATCTGCAAGTCTTTATAATCCTTTAAAAGTTTTGATGCAAATGGTTCTGGCAACTCATATGCCTGTGTTAGAGCATATAGTTCTGGGCTCAAAGAGTAGCTCAAATGAGTCCAGCGAGTTCCAACAAAGCCCCACAAGTCTGAACAAAGCTGATTCAAAACCCCACTGAAGCTTAATGAATGACTGTCATTGACGTCAATGCTACGGAAGCTTAATTAACAACTATCATTGCACTCTGGCTCAAAAAGCCAGCAGTTTACAATCTCTGCTGGCAATCATCAAGCCAGCAGCTCTGGAATTATTCTCTTCCTTAAAGGCCCCACTTCTTTCTTTTTTTAAATGAAGCACTGTAAATGGAATGAGAGAAATTACTATGGCTGTATAGCTATGAAAAAGTAAAACAGCATCCATGTTTCTTTTGAGCAGTGGTCTGCCCTGCTGCTATAAAGCTCCATGACACTGTGTGTGAAATATTACACTATGACAGTGCAAACTATCCTTTAGATCAGTGTTTCCCAACCTTTTTTGGGCAAAGGCACACTTGTTTCATGAAAAAAATCTCGAGGCACACCACCATTACAGCCCCGTGACGTCAGCGCGCAGCGTCACGCCGGGAGGGACATGAATTGCTAGCAAATTACATAATCACCTCCTTGAGGGCTGGCTCATCTTCTCCGAAGGCAGAACCCCATTAATTAACAGGACAGACTCACACCATAGCTAAGACGAGGGGGGGAAAACCTCAGTCATGCACAGTCATGCACATGTGGGGGCTAAATGAGGACGAAGACCGGGCAGAGAGCAGGGTTCAAATCACCCCACCTGGCCAGGACAATCCCTGGGTGCTCCCCTGGGCCACTCACCTGACCCACCTCGCAGGGCTGTTGTTGCGAGGATAACACGGGGAGAACCACGCGCGCCCCCGGGAGCTCCTTGGAGGAGAAAGCGGGCGATGAATGCAATGCACGAAATATATGAGAGGCGACCAGGTTTTGCAGGTGAGGGGCCCCCGCCAGCCTCCGCTTCCAACACCCGGCGCAACAACGCCGAAGTTTCCCCCCGGGCTCGGCTCGGGGAGCAGCGCTGCTCCCCCCCGGCTCCCCTTCGCCCTCCCGGCTCTCTCTGCCGCCCACTGGGGACCCCCCTCACCTGCCAAGTGCGGAGCGCAGGTGGAAGTTGCATGCATGCATGCAGGGCGCCGCGTTGCCATTGCATTGCACTGCACTCCATGCAACGCCTGCACGCATGCATTGCCTTGCACGCCCGCCAAGGGGTCTCCCCGCGGTCTGATGCGTCCCCTCCGGCGCGGATGCAGCATTGCAAAAATAAAAAAAACCCGACGCAGCCCTACCTGGGGGGCAGCCTCCGCCGCTCCGCCTCCGCGGGGATCCCCGGGCTCCATCCTGCCGCCCGATCTCCACCGGGGCGCAGGCAGGCTGCGCGGGGTCTGTGCGGAAGAGCCCCTGCCCACCCGGCCGCGGCCGCCGCCGCTGCCCTCATTCCATGGCCGGGAGAAGAGCGCTTCAAACAAAACGCCCGGCCCGCCAGGCCACGCTGGGAAACGTAGTTCGTGCACCCCGCGCGGGCGCGGAGCCCAAGGGTGAGGGGACTACGGATCCCGGCAGCCCCCGCGCCGGGGACGGAGGGGGAGAGGCCGGGTGCAGGGATGGAGGGACGGGTGGGCGAGCGAGTGAGTGAGTGGCAGCCGCCAAGCCTTGGCCGAGAGCCAGGAAGGGCCTCCCCGGAGGAGGAGGAGGAGGAGGGAGGCGCAGAGCGGGAGGGAGGGAACCCCAGGGGTCATCTAGTGACGGCGCCCCAATCGAAAATTTGACTTAAAAAAAAAAAATCTTTCGAATTTTTTAATTTTTCCCGCGGCACACCAGGCAACATCTCGCGGCACACTAGTGTGCCGCGGAACAGTGGTTGGGAAACACTGCTTTAGATCAGGGATAGAGAACCTGCCGCCCTTCAGATTGTTCTGGCCTGGAACTGCCTTCATGCCCAGCCAATGGCCATAAGAACATAGTATAAGACGGGTCTCCTGGATCAGACCCATTCTGTTCTCATAGTAGTCAATCAGATACCCATGGGAAACCCATAAGTAGGACCTGAGCATTAGAGCACTCTGCCACCCTGTGGTTTCCATGCTGGCTGGGGCTGATGGGAGCTGGAATCTAGGAATTTCTCGAGGGCCACAGAAATCTGGAGATATTTTGAGTTATATAGAGATATTTAGAGTTAGAACAAGTGGTTCATGACACTGATGACCACCAACTTAGATGGCTTTAAAAGAGGATTCTAGGAATTCATGAAGAATAAGCCTTTCAGTGGCTGCTAGCCACAATATCTCTGATCTGCCTCCACGGTCAGAGGTAGTGATGCTTCTGAATAGTTACTGAGAAATGCAGGAGGGGAGAATTCTCTGGTGATCAGGGCTTGCTTGCTGGTTTCACACGGGCAATTCAGCAGGCTCTCCTTTTGTTCTTATGTAATGCTGATGTGTTTTGCAAGAAAGGAGGTAATTTGCTGGGTCAGGTCCTGGGTAGCTACAAATACTCATTCGACCACATATGTGGTAGCAACTATGTGAATGGTTTGTAAAAATATACAGCAGGCACGGAGCCCCCAATCCAGACTGGGATGCTGGTGGGAGGAAAAGAAGAGGCTTAACCCTATGTCCTTGCTGCAGGCCTGATTGAGATCATTCTACCCCTCACCTGCAATTTGCTTCCATTGGTGCAAATGGGAGCTTTTCTTTCAATGGAAATAGTTGAGGGGGCAGCACCTTATCCAAGGTGGAACCTCAGCAGGTGCCAAAGAGTTAAAGCATTTGATTTGACTGCTGCTGTCTTGCAGCTCCTATTTGCTTTTTAAAAGCTATTCGTGCAACTGCTAATTGCATGGGAGAAATCTTGCCTGGTTTGGCCTTCAGAGAACCCAGCTAGTTTGGGACGAGAACTGGTCCTGGAATAATTTGATCACCTCTATGGGTTCTCTGTAAAGTCCTCCAGTATGGTATAAGAAATATGTTCAGTCACCTATATGACCCCTATTTGCTAAGAATGTGATTCTTTATTCCCACAAATTATTTATTTATATATATATATATATATATATATATATATATATATATATATATATATGCTTTCGTAGATTTTCACGGGTACAGGAATGCAGGTTTTGGTGTCTTCGGGTGTCTTCCCGTGTAAGAGTTGGGGTGCCTCGTCGAAACGTCGCCTAGACACCCCAACTCTTACACGGGAAGACACCCGAAGACACCAAAACCATATATATATATATATATATATATATATATATATATATATATATATATATATATATATCTCACACGAATAAGCATTCTCTTTGAAAGACCAAATCGCTCCATTCAGTAAAATGGATGGATTAGCCATGCCAGACTCCAAATATATTGTAAGTTAGAATGATTAAAAGAGCAAATGGATAGAAATGACGTTTTTATCCAGTGAGTCATCTTGCCAAAAATGGAAGAGAGATAATTTAATTGAGATCAAATGTTATCCAGTATTTCCTCAAACACAGCAATGATGGCTTCTACAAAGATGATAAATTTAAATAAAGCAATTTTCCTAATAGAAAATGTACTGCAATTTGTGTTTTCTTTCTTTTTTGTAGCATCATTGCTGGCTTTTGTAAGATAATTTTCTCTGACACATGCAAGTTGTTCACTTCAGGAGGCATCCAGGTGGTGGGTGGATTAGGTCGGTCGGTCTAGTGCTTCACAGCCTGTGCCACAAATAAGGAAACATGGATTTAAGTCCGTTTCAATTCGCTTTTCTTCTCATGTGCCTCTTCATGGTGTCCTTCAGCAGGCCTAAGCAGTACTACTGCAGCCTGCTGGTGGGCCTGCACCAATCCAGCACCTCTCTGCTTTGCACCCTACCAATGAGTAGCAATGACTATGCTGTGGGGAGGCAGACTCTATGGTGGTTCCTCATGCCTGGCTGCTCCTGCCTGAAAAGGAAGGTATTACAATGCTTCTTAAAAAAATGTCCCAATGTTCGGAAGTCATGGAAAAGGCATTGAGAACACCTCTACCTCCCTAGCTGTATATATTTATGTTGTGAAACACCCTGAGATCTATGGGTATATGGTGGCACACACATTTTAACAATAAATATATGTTTAACAAAGGCTGAGCTGCTTACACAAGGCTTCCTGGGATTTCCCAACCTGGCACTGATTAGCCTCACATCCATTGAACTCCATCAATGCCAAAACATTGGGTCTTGCCACACCATTCACTGCTATATGCCTTGTATTATATAGACTTGAAACACTCATTGTGAAGTAAGTACTTTTGGTAGATTTTTGAAGACTGATCTCCCATCTTCTATATCCAGCCATTTTGAGCCAGTTAACGCATAATGGTTGAACACACACACACACACACACACACACACACACAGTTGTTTATAGGGTAATGACTGGGTTGCAACTAGCTAAGTGTTTCCAGGTAATGTAGGACCAGTCTGGCCAAACCTGGCCATGGACTCCCTTGTAGGCCAAGGGATGCAGGACACATCCCCGACCCGTTCCACCAGGAAGCACACCAGTACTTAATGAGGGCAGATTTGGGTGCCTTTGGGCACCTCAGTTCAGAGCAGAGAGTGGAATAGGAGGGTGACACCTATACCAGTGGAAGACTGCTGCTGTTGCCTACTGCCGCTGATAGCTCAAAGCACAAGCAGGGCTGAGCCAGGTTTCTCTCTGAAACAAAGAGCAAGTAGGAGTGAAACACCCTTTCTGCCCAAAAGAGAAGGGTGCTGGTTCTCTGAGGGCTTTACCAGCATCAAGGTAAAGTGTGCACCAAGCATTGCTCCAAAAAAATACACAACAGATCGTCCAGAAAAGCAAGGGGTGGGAGAACATAGGAAGAAACCAGCTGCATCAGGTTAAAGCCCATCATCCTCTTCTCACAGTGGTCCATCAGATGCCCATGGGTAGCCCACAGGCAGGACCTCTTGTTATTCCCAGCAACTGGTGTAAAAGGGAAGATGTTCCTTTTTTAAAAAAATGTAAACTTTAAAAGGCTGTCCTTGCATAAACCACCCTGCTGCACCTATCTATCTGAAATTTGGCGAGCTTCATCTGCCGCTACCACAGACGTCATCCAGTTTTGGGGGGGAAAATTGGAGAAGTTATAGGCACTTGGTGCTTGCCAAAACTAAAAAAAGAAGTTATAGCTGTTTGTTGAGTTTTCCATTATAGTTAATGGGGAGACATCCAAAGCGTCAGAAATGAAGTGAGGCATTGCAATGCCGTTCTGTGGCTCCAAACCAAAGCGCCCCCCTTTACAAAGTGGGTTCCAAACCTGATATTTATTTAGGGCTCAATCAATTTATGGCTTTCTGGGACAACACACCAGCAGCTTGAATGGGGCCCAGAAGCAGATTCTTTTTTCTTTTCTTTCTTTTCTGCCTACATCACAGCGTATCTATTGGCTAACGTCGTCTTTGTTTCTCTGGAGCCTTTTGCACAATACATCCTGGCATGTGTGACACAGTCATTTACGAAGTGACTGAGCACACATTTAGAAAACAACTTTGGAAGCCTTGCTTATATAGCAAGAGGTGAGGTAATCGTTTTGTCTCTGTTAACAAAGCTGAATATGATGAATTGCAATAATTAAATTTCTCAAAATACTTAGGAAATTAAACAAGTGGCACAATTGCCAGTAATGGGTATAAAAATAATAGCAGGGCAGAGTTTTGGAGCTGTGCTTTCATGAACGCTAGCAACGCAGTTAGGGTGGAGCTATCTAATGACTTTTGTCTGTGAATCCATAATAATTTATTTCCATATTTTAAATAAAAGTGTTGATCTATGCTATATACATCCCTGTTTTGTTTACAAGGATTTAAGCGTTTTCAGGACATAAGAACTGAGTCAAGACAAATGGCAGAAGTTATTCTTCTTGTGCTCCAAGAATGGGTGTGCTAGGGGTGTGTGTAAGGCCCCCCCACATACTGACCCAGTTCCAATTTCGCTTCCCCTGTTGCTTCCACTCCCAGACTTTGGCATAGGGGGTGGAAGATCTAAAGGTGGTGGCTACACAGATTTGATGGGATGCATGAATCCATGGGATTCAGAACCCTGCACGACTGGAATTCCTGGTAGATGGGTGAAGTGAATGTGCATATTTCCCCTCCAGACTTTCTTCTCAGGGCACAAAAGTCTGGTGGTAGGGCTGGTGTGGCCAGAGCATGCATCTCCTCTCCTCCTCCTCCCATTCATTCTTGGAATGCCTGGAGAGTAACTTCTGAAAGAACCTTTAGACAGCTGCAAAACATACATGACAAACCAATGCAGAGGAACCATCCTTCTGAGGATCCCATGGTATCAAATACCCTAGTCCAGATGTGCAGGAGTAGCATAGAAAAAGGGTTACTCTGAAGACCTAGCTAAATGTTGCGCTGAATGCAGAGCGCACACTTTTCTTAAATAATTTACTAGTATGGGGGACGCACACCTCACTGGGAACTTTTGTCTTTCCCTTGGAGGTGTGGGAATGGGATTTTCATTCTGATGTCAACTGGGAAGGAAGAAATAAGCTTTCCTGCATACTGCAGTCCCAGGAGCAATTGCCCTCCCCTCCTGTCATGAAATAAAGGAAACCAGAAAGGTAGCTGCACACTAACACATTAAAAATAACTTACAACCACAGTTAAATCAATATAAATCATACAGGCTGACATTTGGAGTTGTTCAGAGTGAATTATAGGATTAGGGCATCAGAAAGCTTGGGAACAGGGTTTTTCATCTTCGACACATTTTTCAGGTAAAGTAAATGTTTTACTTTGCTTCCAGTGTGCTCCCTTTAGAGTCTTCTTAAAAACCCATAAACTATCAAAAACCCTGTCAGAATCCTGCATTATATTCAAACATGATAATTGAAGTCAAATGTTGATGATGCAAAAAGGATGCATGAAGGTTTTTTATATAATCTATGATATATTTTCCTATTTATTTGTTTTTTGAAGGATGCATATCAACACTGCATAATGGAAGCCTCTGAACTAATTTTGCTGACTTGATTGGGTCACCACCTGGAGTCAAGGACCACATAGCGCATAGAAGCCTTTTTCCTGTCTCAGATGGAACCCTTTGTCTTTCTATAATTTACATGTTAAGATCAGTAACTGCTTTCCCAGTCCCCCCAAACCCTCATATCTATGATAGGAAGGTTGGACGAAACATTGCAAGTCTTCCTTAACTGGACTTTATGCAATTAACTGAAGTGAAATAAAACATAGTGGGAAGCAATTTTGCTTAGCTAGATGATAATTAACCACTCATTTTAGCACTTCCATATTTATGTACTTTGCCACCTAGTGAAATGAACACAGGAACTTTTGTTTTAAGATTCATTTCCCCCCATCCTTGTTAGTGACAGTAATAAAGCTCATGAAAAGCTGTTTTCTTATGACTATTAAAGATTTAATTAGCATAATGACTCCCAGCTCTGCTGTATGAGATGCTGACCATCAGAAAACGAGGGCACTAATTCTTAAAAAGGTGAGAGATAGTGAGGGGGGAAATTCCATTATATGTCATTGCCAAATTTTCTTCTCTACAAAATTAAGCTTTCTTCCCCCAGACTCTCCAAGACGGTATTATAGTGCAATCCTCTATGTGTCTACTCAATGTAAGTCCCATTGAGTTCATTGGGACTTGCTCCCATATGTGCATTTAGGATTGCAGAGCCTCTTGCTTCCTTCCCAAAGTCTGGCTTAAGCCGGCACTGTGAGGGCTGGGGGAAGGCGTCAAATGTTGGCTCTGCGTAGGGGGCAGTGTATTCTCAAGGCCCGCCCCTTCAGCTTGCTCCTCCCCTTTCTGCAAATGCTAACAATGATAACACAAAAGAGAGCTAAATGTGCACAGTGCAAGCAAAGGTAGTATTTGCAGATCACCTCTTTGAAGTGGTTATTTGCAGGGAAAGTCCATAGCTCAGTGGTTGAGCAGCTACCCTGCATGTAGAATGTCTCAAGTTGAGTCCCCAGCATTTTCAGGTGGGGCCGGGAGAGATTCCCACCTGACCCTTGGAGGGATGCTGCTACTCAGTGTAGACAATACTGATCTAGATGGTCTGAGGCTCAGTATAAACTAGCTTCCTATGCTGCTGTTGTTTAAAAAATGCTGCAGCATGGAAGGAAGAACATTTTGTTCTTTTCACTGTCCCGCACCCTGGACTTAATAATATGGTTGTCCTAGGATACCAGATTGCTGGAATTTTTGCACTTCTGTTTATCGCACAACTATTGTGCAATTATTACAAGTCATTCCATGAAGATGAATCAAAGCACTTGCTTATTTGTTTTTCTGCCAGTTTGTATTGCCTCTTATCTTATTTTATCTTATCTTATCCCTCCCTGCCTCTGTTTCTCACTGTATGTACTGTGTCTGCTGTCACTGGCAAAACTACTAATGGTTGTTAAGCACAATGCAGTTAAAATGTTCTGACCAGATAAGGAATTCTAAGGAGCTATTAGACTGTAAAGTTGGAACCTACGTTGCAAGTTACTGATTTCCAGGCATTATGAATATTAGGCAAGTCTAGGATTGCCTCAACCTGGTAACTCATGACTGTTATGTTTGGACATGGGATTCTGGGGGTTACGGACCACTGGTTTGATTGAATATGCTAAGTCTTAGGTCTGTAGTTTTAATTAAATGAGGTTTTGTACTGAATAAGTCTCATGTATGTAGGGGTAATTTGCCCAATCTATACATTATGGTAGTCTTCTTAACATTTAAATAATTTTGGTATTGAATAAAACTCCCAGCACCATGATGGTCACTGCTTGTCTTCCACATATAAAGAAATAGTTTGGGATAATTGGATAAGGGGCAACTGGAGTCATTGAGCTGATAGAAATTCATCATTCAAAAGACACAAATACAAACACACACACACACACTTCTAAGATTCAATCAAATAACTTGAAGGAGTGGAATAATTGGCATGTATTCAAATTGTCCTTAATTGAATTCTTCATCTTTTGCTTAGAAAGCTGCATGAGGTGCAGTCTCTCCATGGAGCAAGTAATTTTCATTAACAGGATATCATTTAGAACGAAGGGACACATGCCTGAAACACTGTTAATAATTAACATTGAATCAACACATAGATGTGTCTTGAGTTCCCATTTTTTCTGCCTGTCACTATTGGCATTTCATCAAGTCATTTGCATCCTAAGTAGGCCTGTTTATTCAGAGAGATGACACTGTGGCACTGCTGAAGGAAGCAGGAGACCTTTGTGACACACAACCCAAAACAAATATCCTTTGTTACTATAATGACCTAGTGAGAGCCAAATTGATGGCAACTTGGCTTCCTTAACTCTGTCATTGAGGTTTGTTTGTTTGAATACACAGGGTAGGGCCTCAAGCTATGTTATCCAAACATGCGCATTTGCCCTACAATAGCATCGCCTGAGCCCCAACAAATGCTCTTGTGTTTCTGTACATTTCATTATGTACAATTCTCACACTTTCTAGTTTGCAAGCCACCTCCTTAGTTTAGCATTTATTTATTTTTTAGCGCAGCAGTGCACTGCATAAAACACAGAAGTGCCACATTCCTTTCTTGTTGGACTTTTGTGTTGAGAGGTGATGATCAAAGTTTGGTTCATAGCTCTGTATCTGTGATGCAAGGCATCAGTTGATGTGGCGTCCAATTAACTCATACTCATGCTGGACCCACTGAAACCAAGGAACATAGTTAGCCATTGATCTCAAGGGGTCTACTGTGAGTATGAGTTATTGGAATACAACTCATAGAAGATACCTCAGTGATCATCTGGTTCAGCTCTGTGTTCAGTACAGGATCTTCAATCCAGGATGGAACTGAAGCATCTCTGGCAGAGGTTATCTTCCAGTGGGGAGGGGGCAATACCTCCATTGGTTAACAGCTCTTCTACCATTTTCACCCATTAGTTGTACTCCTGCTTCTCTAGAGCAGACCTGTACAACCACAACTCATGGTAGTCATGCTAGCAATGGAATCACGAGTTAGGTTACTGACTCACACTATGGGGTAGGGACCTCTGGAGCTTTTGAAGACCTGGTGTGACTAGCTGCCTATACACTTGGAGGATAACTTTGGAGTGATATTGACTCTGCAGTTGCTACAACTCCAGCCAAAGTGCCCAGTGCCTCAAATATGATGTAGTGTGGCATTGGTATCAGTTGACAAAATCAACTGATGTGGACAAGACGCTGGTAGCCACACATCTGACCACATGCCATCTTGTCTCCAGTCTCTCCTACTTATCAAATCAAGTAGTGGTTAAGTCTAGAGCATGGTTAATGTTTCAATGTGTTAGGGGAAGGTTCCTGCTGCCTTGAAAGAGGTAGTGGTGCAGCCATGGACCCCTTAAGTTGAAGCAACTATCAACCAGCAACAAATACTTTTTTGGGCGAAGTGGTGGAGAGAGTTGTGGTGAGACTGCCATATCTTGGATGACACCGATTATTTAGATCCATTCCAGTGTGGGTTCAGCAGTGGCCATGGGACTGAGTCACCTTGATTGCAAGGATGGATGACCTTTGCAGAGAGCAGGACATGGGAAGTGCAACCTTGTTCCTGCTTCTTGATCTCTCTTTGGCTTTTGATACCATTGACCATGGTATCCTCCTGGACTGGCTTCAAGGAATGGGAATTGGGGGGCACTGCATTACAATGGTCCCAGTCCTACCTCCAGGATCATGTCCACAGAGTAGCATTTGGAGGGCATTTTTCAGACTCCTGACAGTTACACTATGGGTACCACAGAACACTATCATATCTCCAATGCTATTTAACATTCAGTGGAGCATCTGGGACAGGTCATTAGGCATTTGGGGCAAGGTGCTATCTTCTTCTTCTTCTCTGGTGAACGCTCATAGCCAAGTAAGATTGTCTTCCATAAACACGGTTTTAACAGTGAGTCCGTAAGTGACTGTGGAGGCCAATTCTGGATCCACACGTCCTTCCACCGGGGGGGGGGGCATAGGTTTCCGGCCAGGAGTTGATCATGGTGAGGGTTTGCCAAGCATGCTTTCTCCCTTTCATCCTGAGTTTGAGTGTCTTCAAAACCCATGACACCTTTGGTAAAGGCTGTTCTCCAATTGGAGCGCTCACAGGCCAGTGCTTCCCAGTTGTCAGTGTTTATACTACATTATACAATGTAGTATAAGGTGCTATCAGTATGCTGATAACACTCAGCTCTGTTTCTTCATAATACTTAAATTGGGAGAGGCTGTGCAGGCCTTGGACCAGTGCCTAGACACAATGATGAGATGGTTGAGGAAAAACAAGCTGAGCTTGAATCCTGGCAAGACAGAATGGTCCACATGTCCAAGAAGCTTGTCAGCTGCCTACCCTGAATGGGGTTGCACTCCCTATAAAGGAGCAGGATTGCAGCCAGGAAGTGCTTCTGGGTGCAGTTCTGTTACTGGAGGCCCAGGTTGTCTCAGTGGCTAGAAACATCTTTTACCAACTGCAACTGGTATAACAGCTACAACCATTTCTGAACTAGAGTGCTTGGTCACAGCAGTTCAAGCACTGGTTTCTTTAGGCTGGATTACTATAATGTGCTCTCTGTGGGGTTTGCTATGGAAGCTTCGGCTAATACAGAGCACTGTTGGGAGGCGGAAATAATGATCTGGCTTCCCTTGAGCTACTCTGAAAAGGTGGCAATAAAAGATACCTCAGAAAATCGAAGGTGCTGATACTTAATTGGCAGCTTAGAAGGACATGTCTTAAATGCATGGTGATGGTAAGAATTGTGAAATGTAATATTTCAAGTGGTTGTTTCTCTTTAATTTAGGTTGTGACGATATTGGCAAACATGTCTGTCCTGGACCAGTGTGCCTCAGAAATAATCCAAGGAAATGGTATGCAAACCATGCTGCATCCTTTTTAATTCTGCTTTTTGTCCTGAATATTCTTACTGTAGCCTGGGATGCTTATCAACAGTGTTTCACTCCTTTGTAGGTGTTCAAGTTTTAATGGAAATGCTGTTTGAGAAATCGTCATCTGGGAATTCACCAGAAGTAGCTGCTTGCGAACGAGTTCAGCAAAAAGCCGCGGTTACGCTCGCCCGGCTGAGTCGTGATCCCGAAGTGGCACATGCAGCCATAAACCGTAGTTGTAAGAATTTTAATGCTTAACATGCTGGCACTGTATAAAATATGCAAAATGCTGCATCCGTCAAAGTGAGGAAGCAGCTGCTTTGATTGTCAAAATGGTCTCACTTCTCTGCTCTCCGTATACCCTCTTATCAGCTGTGCTACATCAGAGGGCCAGTCCATTTGCTACTGTTTAGGCTTCTTCCCCACCCCACCCCCCATCCATGCAGAATTTCCATCCTTCTGTATGGACTCAATTCTGAACCAGTCTACACCACCTGTATGTCTTCAGCAGTACTGTACAGATCTCCCCTCCCATGTTACTCATTGCATTACAACTGCAGGGGTCAGTTTACCTGACTACAGTGGTACCTTGGTTTACAACCACAATCTGTTCCAGAGGTCCATTTGTAAACCAAAACAGGTTGAAACCCAAGGCACACTTTCACTAATGGGGCCTCCAATTTTTTTTTCGTAATCCAAAAAAAAATATGGGTTGTAATCCAAAAAAAGGTTGCAAACTGGGACATGCACTTCTGGGTTTGACGTGTTTGTAATCCAAAATGTATGCAAACCAGGACATATGCAAACCAATGTACCACTGTACTTTAATGGATGCTTAGTTTGCATGGAAAAAAGTCAGGTTGTGAAGGCAAAAAGAAGCACAAATGGGTGTGCAAAGGGCAATTCACACAACTGTTGCAGAATTAGATTTTTTTTGCCTGCTAACCCAAATGAACAAAACAGGTTGCAACACTGTTCAAAATGCTTAATCCTGCAGACAGTGAAAGTTGCACATCTTCAATTGGCCCTGAGCAGGGACCTGACATGTGCACAACTGTTAAATGATTTCCATGATCACAGCTGGTGCATATATCATTTTTTCTTCATTTTTGAATCTCTTACTATGACAGCATTTCCTTTTAAAGCATTTTCAGCTTTCCAAACAAAACACCTTATATGGGACTTTGTTAGTCCTCCAAAACACAGTTGATTATTTTTACAGTATTTTTCAGAAAACAGTAAGAGGCGGGGAAAGTGGGAAATCTTTTTCAATCTGAGGACCATGTTTCCTTCTGGAGGCTCCATAGCAATGGTGGGTGTTGTGAAAGTGAGTTTGGCCACACCATTCTCCATCTTCCATCCAGAAAAGCAAGAGATATCTCAGTTCAAGGACACATTCTGGCCTAGTAAAAACACCAGAGGAGGGTGCTGGGTGCCAAAAATGGTGTGGTTTATGGAGGGGTGTGTCCTGTTCGGAGTCCTGAGGGCCATATAGAGATGGTGGAGGCCACATTTGACTCTCAGGCAGAAATTACCACCCTTGCTCTACAGTCATTCAGTGACACAAGTGGGGTTTTCCAGATGTGGGAAAATTGGGAGGGCAGGGGGGCAATTCTATACCTTTTCTAATAGAATAATGATAGAGTGAACTACCTAAGGAGACATCCCCAAAATTACAGAGACTCCCTGGTCGTGGAAACAGAACTGTGAGTGCTTTTTGAGTGATGCTTCTACAGTTCGCTGTTAAACTGATACATCACATTTCAGCTCTTTATAATACACACAAGGGAAGTTCCTTTCTTGTTTTCTAGCATCACTTTTTACTGAATTCATCATCATTTTCACTGAAACGGATAAATCTGGAAAGTATATCACACTGATGCAATGTTGAGAATTGTGGAGATTTGAAATTACTCACTTTTCAATCTTCTTTTCAAAATATATAGGTATTCCACGCCTCATAGAACTTTGCAGGTCTCCTACCAAAAGAAATAACAGTGATTCTGTTCTTGTTGCATGTTTGGTAAGTGCATCTAATTATTTGCCTTTAGCTTTCCCATGGGCTTTCTATACACTGAAAATATATTTAGCACAGTAGGATGTGTTTTGTAGTCTCTCTCATATCTAAAGAGCATATTAGAGCTTCCTTTTGTTGCTGGTTAGTATAGATTTCTAGAGAAATATTGCTTCAAAATCCTCTTGTTCCATGCCAAAATCCACACCTCGTGAGTTGATATACATAGAATACTAAATATATGTTTTTCCCAGTTAATCTATATGAAAGAGGCTGCCCCAAACACACTTTCCTTTTCATGTGTTGCTTCCTTTGTTGAAGTGGAGAAGCCTCTTTTAGCAGGAGACCTTCAGAGGTCCTGTGCCCTTAAGGGATCATCTGGTTTGGCTATTTAGTTTTATTTAAAGGGTGCTACCACTAAAGACCACTAAAGTAGATAACCTGCATAGCATTGTATGAGAGAAAGCAAATCTGGCTTTGCAGATTTGTGAACCATCCTGTGATTGTGAGATCTACAGAGAAAGGGTGGTGGACAAAATTCTTCATTATTATTATTTATTTAATTAATTTGCAAAGTATGTGCTTAAACAGTGAGCAAACATTAACACTCCAACAGCTGTGGCTATGGAAGAAGCAAGACCCTCTTGGAGGGTTAATGCTGTGAACCCTTCCGTTGTAGCTGTTGATTTACTTGAACTGAGAACTTTGTGAAACCCAAGAACAAAGAACCAGTCAGGCAACTGTATGGTGTTGGGGGTTTGTGCTTTTGGGGTCTGTTTACTGATTTGCTGCAAGTTTAGGCAATGTATTTATTCTTTTTAATGCTGTCAATATGCACTTTTTACAGGTTAGTGGCAATGGGAACTTTTTTTAAAAGAACTGTTTAATTGTTTTTAAAGAACTGTTCTCCTTAATGGCCCATCACCCAGGCAAACATCTCCCTATATTTTAACACTTCCTGGGCCCAGGGGTTAGAAGGGTCTCACCAAGCAGCCTGCTGCCCCGCTGCAACTCACAACACTCTAATAGGCGCACTCTTGCCAGTAAGCAAGCAAGCAAGCATATACAAGCTTTACTATGATCTAGGTCTCTTCTGTTCCTGATACCACTGTGTTGTGTACAAATTTGCCTCCTGGATGTTCCCAGAAATAGGGATTTCAATGTTACAATGTACTGAGGCTTCTTAGTCTGGAATCATTTTTTATTTTCATTGCAGAGGCAGTTAGCTTTTTTTTTTTTTATAAAAAGATTATCATGTTGCCATAAGCAATGCTCAGAATTTTGTGACCTCCCATCTGATGACACAATAAAATAATTCCCATAATAGGCACATTTTTTTTAATGTTGATAAGTGGACAATATTTCTTTGTGCAACTGAGTTTTGCACTCATATTTCTGTCCCCAAATGGTTGGAAATCATGTGATTTACTCTTTGAAATAATGGTAATGCTTACAGACACCAATCAGGGTGGAAGCAGCTGTATGCTAAGTACTGGGCAGAGACAATTCCTATGTCAATTTTAAGTCTGAACAGTTTTAAGTAGGGAGATGAAGTGGCTTGCCTGAGGTCACACTATAAATCTTTGCAGGACTTGAGAGCAAAATGAAGACTGACCCTCAAAGTGCTTCACTGGCACAAACCCCATAGAAATGAATGTGCCTTTTGCCAGCAAAGGGATTTCAGGGTCTTCAGGAAGGGATGCTTTCAGAGAGCTTGGTTTTAAGCAGTCCTTTTAAAGAATAGATTCAGTTTAGTTTATTCTGTGTAAACTAGCAGATTCCCCTACCAAAATTAAGCCACAAAATCAAAGCAAGGGACAAAGGGTCAGGGTCAGTATGCACAACCTCACTGAATGGGACTTAGTCTAATGTTGTCTAATGCACCACCAAAAGCAATTTGTTAGCAAGGTTGGTTCAGCAACGCATTTGGGCAGTGTGGACAGTCTCCCCATACAGGGCACCGAACCGAGGCAGGCACAAAATGATGATGATACCTATATTTATATAGGCACCTACTCAAAGTTAGGCCACGGTCAGATGGGCAAGTGAGTTCCCACAACTATGACATAGTGCACTGGAGAGCCCATTGAGAAGATCCATTAAGAAAGCAACTGTACCAGAAGGAATTATTGAGAAAATAAGAAAAATTTTGAGGGGGTGGGGTTGGACAAATTTTGTCCTTGCTCAGGGCACCATATTACCAAAGTCCACTCCTGGTTTAGTTTAGTTTAGTTTAGTTTAGTTTAGTTTAGTTTAGTTTAGTTTAGTTTAGTTTAGTTTAGTTTAGTTTAGTTTAGTTTAAATAAGAAATTTAGCAGAGACCTAGCTTTCTTTTCAAGCACCCATATTACAGCTGTGCTGAAATCTCAGAAGCATGGCTTTTAGAAAAAAAGAGAGAAAAGTACAGTGGTACCTCGCAAGACGAATGCCTCGCAAGACGAAAGAGTTTTCCGTTTTTTGAGTCATTCTGCAAGATGAATTCCCCTATGGGCTTGCTTCGCAAGAAGAAACGTCTTGTGAGTTCTTGTGAGTTTGTTTCCTTTTTCTTAAAGCCGCTAAGCCGTTAATAGCCGCTAAGCCGTTAATAGCCGCTAAGCCGCTAATAGCCGTGCTTCGCAAGACGAAAAAACCGCAAGACGAAGAGACTCGCGGAACGGATTAATTTCGTCTTGCGAGGCACCACTGTATGTGTTTTTAATACCACAGTCCTATACATGCCTATTCTGAGTTTGACGGGGATTACTCCCATGGAAGTACATGACATCACAACCTAAATGTTACAGATTGCAGATATCCTTATGATGGGAGCATCCAGAAGCATCAGCTTAATTAGGCACACACAAACTAACATGGGAACATAAATGATGAAACTGTTGTCGACAGGAATGCTGTCGTTTAATAATGTTGCCCATTCTGATACCTGTACATCTAAACAATTCTAGAATGTTGATTTGCTATTTGAGGTATGTGGCCACACACACACATAATGTATGAGTCTCAACTGTTTTTCAATTGTACAAATAAGTAACTGTATTGAATCAATAACATCACTATGATAATGTCAATCAGTTAATGGTTAAGGGGATGTCTGCCGAACCTCAGCTCAATAGTCATTCTGAACAAGTGATGTTTCTTTAGCATTGCACGAAGCCAGATTTTTATTCTAAAACTGTATTGCCACATTTTTCTTTCAGGCAGCCTTGCGGCGACTTGCTGTTATCAGCCCTGATGGCCTTCAAGAGTCAGATTTCCAGCAGTTGGTCAAGCCCAGGCTTGTGGATTCCTTCCTGCTCTGTACCAACATGGAAGAAAGCTTTGTATGAACAAACCACAAATATAACCCAAAATAGGAAATAGTGTTACATAGGGCAACGTAGCTAAAATGTTATTTATGATTAATTTATTTCAAGTGCTAAAAAATCAGCATAGGGAAAAATGAGGCCATTAGGCACATAAAAAGATACCTGCTGGGTCAGACAAAAGATCTGTCTAGTCCAGTATCCTGTTCTTGCAGTGGCCAACCAGATGTCTGTGAGAAGCCGGCAAGCAGACACAAGTCCAACAGCCCCCTCCCCATTTGTAAACTGGTGTTCCAAGGCATCCTGCCTCCAATATCAGAGGTAGTTCCACTGAGAACCTTAGGCTCCATACATTTGTCTAACCTCTTGTGGGGGCACATTTCATACTTTAGCTACCCCATTCACATTACTTGGATAAGCCAAGGTATTATGAGAGAGGAAAAGAAACATCTCTCTATCTACTTCCTCTACACCTCACATAATTTAATGCATCCCTATCATGCCTCTCTTTACTCACCTCCCCCCCCAACTGAGAAGGCCCCAAATGTTGAATTGTGTCATAGGGGAGTTGTTCCAGCTCCTTGATTACCGTATTTTTCGCCCTATAAGACGCACCAGACCACAAGACACACCTAGTTTTTGGAGGAGGAAAACAAGAAGAAAAAAAATTCTGAATCTCAGAAGCCAGAACAGCAAGAGGGATTGCTGCACAGTGAAAGCAGCAATCCCTCTTCCTGTTCTGGCTTCTGTGATAGCTGTGCAGCCTGCATTCGCTCCATAAGACACACACACATTTCCCCTTACTTTTTAGGAGGGAAAAAGTGAGTCTTATAGAGCAAAAAATATGGTATTTGCTTGCCCTTTTCTCCACCTTCTACATCAGCAGCCGTGGACCAGATTAGGCCCCTCAACCTGTTTTCCTCAAGTTTATTGCTCACCTGCCCCACAACTGCTGTCATATATGAGACCAGAAAAGGCATGACCACAAAGTAGCAATGGGGCAGCCTTATAGGGCACTCCCAGTTGTCCCTTGGCAAGTAAGGGCTGTACCGGGCACATTTTCAGTTTACACCGGAGGTAATACATAGCCATCGTGGCTACTAGCCTTATCCTCCATGATTTTGCCATTTCTGCTCAGGGAAGGAGATCAGCACAGAGTGCTCTTCACACACACACACACACACCCTTGATTTGTACAGCAGTATGCAGGTCATTGCACAGAAAAGGGGGTCAATACACAGCCAGTTTCCTTTTCCCAGAAGGGATCCTAGCCATCAAGTTATTAAGGACCTGAACTTTGGCTGGATGGAAAGCATGCCCACAGGAGGACCACATAGTGCTGGATAAGTATACAGACACATGCAGGGTGATCTAAGTTAGTTGTTGATGTGTAGTGAGTAGATGTTTTATATTTTCCTAACTGGCAAACTACTAATTGCACAGAATCATGTACGGAAGCCCCAGCAGCCTTCGTCCCACCTTCCAAAAATGGAAAGCAGAGTGCTTTTGAGAGTGGAGGTCATGATTCCCCCCCCCCCAGTAGCTGTTTTTCTTTCTACCACCCAAACGCGTTTCCCTTCACCCAGTTCAATATGCGTGTTTATTCTCGTAATTGGGAAACTGGACTGTGAGCAATGACAGGCAGTGTATGGGAGTGGATTTGGAGTGGGAAAACCATCAGGAGAAAGGGTTAAATAATACATCTGCTCATAAGTGACCTGTTCTAGAGTTGCCTTTCATTTGACACCATGTCAATTGGGGTTTCTGTATATGAGTAACAACACAAAGCAGAAGACCAGATATTAATCATGACGTTTTAATATTAAGACTGGAGTAGAATCTTCACCAATAATACATTTGTGCAGAAAATCTGTGGCTTCTGGTTAAAATGTTTACTGTTTCTTTTTTAAAAAAACAACAACCACAACTTTATATATCGACAGTGTTAGCTAATATATCAAACTATATTAACATATGAAATGGAAACAAAGAAGACTACAGTGTAAGCCATTGGGTGCAATCCTGCTCTTATTTAAGTCAGTTTCAAAATGTGATGATGGAAAACGAAAAGCTTTATATCCAAAGGTGAATGTTAACATAAATTTCATTAGAAAATGAAGGATCAGTCATGCTGTATACAAATGTGATTCTTTGAGTGCAGTGATGACTAAATGCTGGTAAAGTTATTTGCCAGAACAAGTGCTGTGCTGAAAATTTCTTCCACTTCCCTTTTAAACCTTTCCCCCATCACTTAATAAGAAAAGAAACTTTGACTTCAGTAGAACTGTGTGTCGACTTAAATTACGAATCTAATGCCACATCTACGCCATACAGTTAAAGCAGTACAATACCACTTTAGACAATCATGGCTTCCAGCAAAGAATCCTGAGAAGAGAAGTGTTTTTAAGGATCTTGAGAGTTGTTAGGAGGATTCCTATTCCCCTCACAGTTATACTCCCAGAGTTCCCTGGGAAAAGGGAAAAGCAAATGTCAGAATCCTTAACCGACTAGACTTCCCAGGATTGTTTGGGGAAAGCCATGACCATTTCAAGTGGCATAATACAGCTTTAAAGTAGTGCAGATGGGGGCCTTAGATGCCTATCCTGTAGTCAGCATCAGTGAGGCCAGTGGGAATTATGCGTGCATAAGTGGGAGAACTATTGGAACCTCAGTGTTTAGAAGAATTGGTGGCAAAGTGCCAGGCACTTAGTTAGGCTCTTGTTTTCTGAGTGGCAGACTTGCCAGAAACATTCTCATATCAGCGATTTCCTGTCAGGTTATGGGAAATGCTTTAGGCATGTATTTAAGCATTGAACTAGCCTGGCCTAAACTATAGGTATGATAGAGAGTCTTCTGCACACACTGGCATATGTGCTGAATATGGGAATTTTAAAATCACGTTTACTTCAAAAAATGATGATGATAATAATTTTCTCTGACATATATTTGCATCCACCAATTCTACTATTTATATTTGTTTTTGTCTCCAATATTATTAAAGATTATTTGCATTGAGAATCCCTGGTCAAATACTCATTTGAAGTAAATCTTTTTTAACATACAAAGTGGAATCTAGGAGATGGTACATCAGTGGTCCAATTCTGACCCTCTTCTGACGATTTAAATAAGTGTAAAATCTTCTCTTGTTCCTGAACAGGTTTGTCTGGAGTTAAGTCTCAATGTTTTAAAAGAGCTTTATTCCACAAGCCAAGCTGTTTCGATTATATTAATGCACAACACAGAGGGAATGAATATATTGCTAAACACATTCCAGTCTTTGAGTAATGAGAGGTTTCACAGGTCTTGCACATCTCTTGGGTTTAGTTTCCTTGGGGTGAGGTTCACTGGAGACTGATCGTGTTTCTGTGATGTCAGCAAAGCTGCTCAAATGGTTTATAAGCACAAGTTAAAATAGACATATAGAATATTACAAGAACAAAGACATTAGCAGCACAATCCTATACATGTCTACTCAGAAGTAAAAAGCCATGGAGGTAAGTGGGTATACAATGGTACCTCGGTTTACAAATTTAATCCATTCCAGAAGTCCGTTCTTAAACCAAAGTCGTTCTTAAACAGAGGTGCATTTTTCCTAATGAGGCATATCACTGCCAGTGCCCTTCCACCATCTGGCTTCCATTCGTAGACTGAGGTAAAGTTCGCTAACCGGAACACTACTTCTGGTTTTGCAGAGTTCTTATAATGAATAGTTTGTAAACAGGGCTGTTCTTAAACCTAGGTACCACTGTACATTTAAAAGTCTGGGAGCAAAAATGCATCTTTGCCTACACTGCAAGGATATTGATGGAGTCACCAGACAGGCCTTTCTGGGAAGTGAATTCCACAAATGGAGTGGGCGGGGGGTGGGGAGGGCAACCAAGGATGATCTCTTTCTGGTCCCCACCCATCTTACCTTTGATATTAATTGGTGTGTGTGGGTATACATGATGCTAAGACATGAGATTTTAAAATATATTTTGACAGCAGTACAGGAAATATTGTGCTTCCATCTAGTTATCTCTTCCATGATGTATCATGTCTCCTACTGGCAAGACCTTTGTGTTTTGGCTCAGTATTTCAATGCCTCCTTAATAATTGCTACAGTTTTAACTATATCTTTTTGTAACACTCAAGGTGTCTGGCACTAAAAGGTTATGTTCTACTGATGGGAAACTCTATTAGATTAGAAAAGGAAAATGTAAGAAGCTGATTATATATAGAATTGGAATAATGAAACTATTAACCAAAGGTGGAAACATGTCGTGAAAAGAAAATGAAAAGAATCCACATAAGGAACTGGCTCAGATAAACATATGTCCAGATATACTAGTTTGGGTCAGAGTGAAATTAAACCGAATAAATAAAATTAAACAGCTCGTGACTTTTAGTTGTTTATGAACTGCCTTAGCATTTTTTCTCTAAGTGAAATGTGGCATGCACATTCTAACAAACTGTTTTTGTTATCAGTATCATCATCATTCTTTAAACTGCCTTTTTGCAGATAAAAAACATGAAAACCCAATAAGGCTACACCGTGAGGTGATATGGATACAGGTTTACATATGCATTTACATATGCATTTGAATGTAATTTGCCCTTGTCCCGAAATCTAGGTGAAATTTGTCAAGGTTTCTGCCCTTTCCTCAGCATAATACCCCCTTAAAAAAAAAAGCCATAAGCATCTGTTTCTGTCAGGTTAGTATGCCTTGGCAAAATACATACAGTTCTAGTGAAAACTGTTAAAACCTGTTTTTCATTTTCTAAAACTTATCAAAACTGCTTTTAAATTTTGAGTTTTCAATAATCTGGTACAAACATTTGGTCTTGCTGATTTAGCTTGTAGTCAAATGCAATGTTTTTATACCTTGATACTTCCCTTACACACACACACACACACACACACACACACACACACACACCACCCCCACCCCACACGAAACATCCATAGTTAAGAGTATTGACAGCCTGAAGAATGGGGCTGAATCAGAAGAGTATAAGTTAAAAGTTTTGTTTTTAATTCCTGACCCGGTCACACTCCTTTGATATATCTTCATAGTATGAGCATCCTCAGAAGTAAGTCGCATTGAGCTACATGGGCCTTACTCCTTAGTAAGCGATCATAGGGTTACAGCTTGAGAAGGTAGCATGCTTTGTATTGAGAAACACCTGATGGGTGAAATTTGCATAGTCCCAATTCTTCCTGGTCATCTTCCAGAAATCTGGAATTCTGATAATATTTCTGCTGAATTTTGGTGACTGGAAACAGGAAACTTTTTTGCTTATCCTACCAGCAGTCTTGTTTGGGGGATCAAAATGACTCTCAAAGGCAAAGAAAAACTTACAATGCTCTCCCCCCTCCAAGCACTTGAAGTGTTGTTTTGAAAAAGTTTTAGTCAGTGCTATTTTTCTAGAAAAAAAGAGGTCCCGGAACTCACCATGAAAGTCTCCCTTGTTCTTTTATAACGGTAATGGCGCCCAACTAAGAAGTGTTGGAACTGAGTTGCGGTGAGTTCTGGTTGAAATAAAGCCTTGATTTTAGTGATGTGCTCAGGAATTTGAGATAATTCATCAGTTTTGCAGAGACTACAAATTTCAGGCAGATCTTTTAAAGCAGAGTTCATGTTTCACCTTTTCCAGGATGTTTCAAATGGAGTTACTTAGATTGGTGCTAAAGTCCAAGGCAGAATTCACCATCTCAATAAAACCATATTCTTCAAGGAATGCAGTCTAGCATTTCTACACAGCAAATAATCTGGTTGAAACTTCTCCAATCACCAAAGAAATAATTTCAGCAGAAGCTGCAGTATCCAGTAGGTCTGGACTTATTTGAATGACGGGTTGTTTTGTGCTTCTGCGTGTGAATTTAATAAGGGAGTGTCTTTGTTTAGGTGCCCTGTAGTCATCTGAACTTTTTCCAGAAACTTCAGAAGTGTGGCTTTTTCTCGGTCCATTTCGTAGGAGCTTAGACACGCCGCTTTTTGGAGGACTTTGATCTTCTCGGCATACCTCTTCTCCTCCGCACGATTTACTGCTCTTGCCCATTTCAGAGCCATCGTGTCTTCAACCTTTGTCACAGACATCTTCTTTACTTTCTGTTTATTCATAGTAGACACTTTACTTAAAATCACAGCACAGCAGCTAAGCTGGACAAAGAATCAAGGTTTCCCCCCTCTTCCAGGTAAAGGGGAGTTATTAGCTTATTTCATTCAAAAACAAAAACAAAAGCTATGTTGCATGCATGTCTCTGGAAACCCTTCAGGTGAATAATTAACCAATTTTCTCAGGGCTGGCTGCTTTCATTGTTTCCCTAGTGTGCCATCCTTTCAGTTGATTTAATAAACTGCCTGGAGAGTTCAAGGAGGAAACAACCTTTAATTTTGTACCTGCACTTGAAGATGATTTTTAATTTAAAGGTGCTGAGATATAAGCTTTTTAAATTTTATTTTACTTCACGTGAACTTTTGAGCACGGTGGCCCTGATCAGAACTGTTCTTGATTCCTTCTATTTTATTGCTACATTTTTTCCTAGCCTTCTCTGAAGTGGGATACAATCGTTCCCCTCACACTTTAACCTCATGACAAACCCGTGAGGTAAGTTATCTGAGAGACTGACTGACCTCAAGCTGCCAGGCGAGTTTCATGGCTGACAAAGAATTTGAACCTAGACCGTCCATTTCAAGCTTTGAGCCTCTATCCACACCATACCTCAAAGGCAACGTGGCTAATCTTCTGCCTCATTTTAGCTCTGGATGTTGCAACACCACTCTTAACATGCATGGAATAATCTGAAGCCCCGCACAGTTAGAGGAACAGTTTGCCGATTGTATCCAAATATGTCGCTTGTGGTGACGGAAGTGTCTGATCTAAGAGAGGCTTCTATCAGTGGAACAGGAAGGGAGGGGATTTTGCTGATTGTCTGAAGAAACTCTCTGCAGCTTCCTGCATCTGCTCCAGAGGGTTGGGGGTCTGTTTTAGAACAGCATGAGAGGTGGTAGGAGGAGACTGGGCAAAAATCGACTTCCCATTCTGTTGGTGGAAGTGTCCATTGGATGAAGGAGCTTTCTTTCTTCTTTGCATATAATTTTTATTAAGTTTTCTGTTTTAAAATTTAAAATACTCATTTTACATCCTTAAGATATCAATGACTTCTCTTCTTCTCTTTCCATGGTTCATTTTCCATATCATAAATCCCTGCGTATTTTACAAAAACTATACCATTCAGTATTCCATTATTGCTTCCATCAAAACCTGTTTACACTGTTGAATTTCTGTTTTCAGCTGTACACAATTCTTTCCCATATATTCAATAAACGTTTTCCAATATTCTTTAAACGAATGTTCTTCTTTTTCTCTTATTCTACATGTTAAGTCTGTGAGTTGTGCATATTCTTAAGTTGCCGCTCTTTTTAGTTGGAACCTCGCTTGTTTTCCATTTTGGGGCTAGATGAAGGAGCTTTCCATTACCCACAGAATTTATGGTATAGGGAGAAATATTCATAGCAATTCCTACATACAATAGCTTTGTTTGACAGTGTTTCCCATCATGTGAGAAGTAGGGCAGGGAGCACACCCTCCATTATATTTTATTCACTGGCTTCGTCATCTTCTTCCACATGTTGGGAGCTGAACTTCTGAAGCAGGGAGACTTTTCTACTCACAAAGGCTCCCTGCACGATGTAGAACCTGAGCTTCCATGGAGCAAACAGGACCACAGAAAGCTGCACTGCTGGAGACATTTGTCTCTCGAACACAGAGACGGCGATGAAGCCAGCAATGGGGACATGCTAAGTGTGTGTGTGTGTGTGTGTGTGAGAGAGAGAGAGAGAGAGAGAGAGAGAGAGAGAGAACATACTAGCAAATATTACAAAGTCAAGAATATTTTGAAGAAACAGTATTGCAAGAGTAGGATTGTATTAATGAATTGATGCTGATCCCTTGATTATATTGCTATTTTATTTGATCAATTGACTCTTCATACACAAGGGTATGGACACCAGTGCTTTTTTCTGGCGGTACTCAATGGTATGTGGTACCAGCAATTTTTTTTCTAGAAAAAAAAACACTGCTTAAATGTCAGGGACTGTCTGTGTAGGATTTGTTTGTGTGTGTGTCCCCAACTGTAATTCATTCATGGGGGTCAGGACTTCGGGTTGTGTCAGGCGTCAAAAGGATCCAATCCCCCATGGTAGGTTGCCAGGAATGGATAAGACAAGGAAAGTTCTTACCAATGCTTTTTATTCAATATTCACAGAGAGAGGCCTAGAAATGCCGCCTCTTGGAGTAATGGCGTTACTCCAAGTGAGTCTCCACCCCCTTCCTCTCTCCCATTATGCGTCATCACTATGGGAGCTGAGAAGTGCCCTCTGCCTTTGAGCTCTTTGCTCTCCTACTTTCAATGCCTGCCAGGTTCTGGGGAGGGAGGGTCTGGAATGCTTCTAAAGACACTATGTCCATCAGCTGTCCCCCCTCTGGTGCTTCTTCTACCTCCTCTCCCATTATCTCCCAGCTTTCCCCCTCATCTGCCTCTGAGCTGTGACCTCCCTCAAACCCCTGTTGTAATTCTGAACTGTCTTCTTCTTTGGAAGGGTCAGGCTAGGGAGGCGGTCTCCACCATTCCTCCTCTGCCCAGTCCCTAACAGGTTGGCACTCGCCTGTCCATTGGGGCACCTTGGCTGGGTAAACCAAAGGTGCGTCCCATGACGCAGCAACTTCTTCCCTGCCAAGGCAGCTAGTGCCATGTTTGTAACTTCAGTCCCAGAGCAGGGCAGGGGTGGGTGCAGCTGGCATGCCGTGAAGATAAGCTGCTCCTCTCCTCTCCCTTTCGAGTCTTGTTATGGCTCTGTCCACCCAGGACTCAGCAATGAAGCTGTTTTGGTGGGTAATAATGGCCACAGGGCGGAGTGTGCACCTGCCAGAGAGAGAGCCGGACTAGGCCCCTGTTCGCTACACAGTACCAGCACCTTTTTGTCTAGGAAAAAAGCACTGATGTGCACCCAGTTAATTGTGGCATACAGTGGTACCTTGGTTTCCAAACTTAATCTGTTCTGGAGGTCCATTCAAAAACTAAAGCGTTCCAAAACCAAGGCGCGCTTTCCCATAGAAAGTAATGCAAAATGGATTAATCCATTCCAGACTTTAAAAAACAATCCCTAAAACAGCAATTTAACGTGGATTTTACTATCTAACGAGGCCATTGATCCATAAAATGAAAGTAATAAACAATGTACTGCAGTCAATCAATCAATCAATCAATCAATCAGTAGCTGAACTGGGTTCCACAGTCACAAAAACAAAACAAAAAGGAGCCACAAAAACAAAAATGCAAAATAAATAGCAAAACCAGGCAGACCTCAGTGTAACACTCAAATCGGAAGTGTAACACTCAAAACAGAGCACTTTCGGCTTCTTAAAAAAGTTCAGAAACCAGAACACTTATTTCCGGGTTTGCAGTGTTTGAGTTCCAAGGCGTTTGAGAACCAAGGTACCACTGTAGTTCCTTCAGCCTACAATTTTTGCAAATGTAAAGTGAAGCTGAGCCAAGTTACTGCAGGTTAACTCCAGTCTTCCACTTAAGGGTCTCCAAAGAGCTCAGATGAGAATGTGGTCACTCACTTCCCTTGTTTCAAGAAGTCCGTTCTGCATGAAGACTTTAAAAATCTTTTTAGGCAATAAAGACATCTATTAAAAAATGGCTTTATTTGGATAAACAGGAAAGCTTTCATTTGCACAGCTTCAGCCTTTTAAAAAGAAAGAATCCAAAATTATAATTTCACAATGTAAGCAGGGAAGTGCTCATTGAGGGAGATGTGCTGACATCTACTGGAAATGTAAAACATTTCACTTTGCATTTACAAGTCAGCTTGCTCAGTGTCTTTTGGCTGACATCTAGAGTTTGAGGAATCTTTGCACTTGCAGTGGTAAGTGCAGTAAAAGAGGCAAGCCTATTAAATCAGGACTGGCAAACCTGAATCACTCCAGATGTTGTTTGACAGCAACTTTTATCAGCCCCAGCCAGCATGGTCAAGCATGATGGGAGCTGTGGTCCAGCAACATCTGGCGGGCCACAGGTTAACTACCTCTGATCTAAGTGGAGGGACGGGAGAGCGGAAGCTAGGAGGAAGATACAGCAATGGTTAGAGGAAATGTATTTCTCGATACGTCTATATACTTGATACAAGTATAATACACTAGTTAGCCTGTAGTAAGATGGAGTTCTATACTTTTAGAGGGTTCAGCAGAAAGAGGATAGGAAGCACACCATCATTTTCATCTCTCCTCCCATGCTATCTTGTGCTCTTCTGTTTTCCTTGCATGTTTGGCCCTCTGGGATAGCTATTTAAATCCCTTGTCATGCAGTCATAGGAAGCTGCCTTATACCAGGTCAGACCATTGGTTCATCTAGTTCACTATTGTCTACAGTCTCTACATGGCTTGGGGGCAATTTTCTAGCACTTCAGATTGGAGTGTTTTCCAGCCCTACCTGGAGATGCAGGAATTGTACCTGGGATCTTCTGTATGCAAAACACATGACCTATGACTGGGCTGCAGTCCTTCTTCATACTGGTCATATGATATTGTCCAGAAACCCTTAACAATAGTTCAGTGATATACGTTCAATAACTTATGCCGGCCTTTTTGTTTGAACTCCATTATTTTTGTCTTGCAAAAATAAAAACAAAAACATTCTGATTCTAGTATTTTATACCCTGAGAGGAGGATTCTGGGTGATGTGATGTGAAGCAGACTGCAAGCATGATGTGCTACATTCTGTTCAGAACTGGAATTATTTGGCTGTCATCCAGCATTAGAGTTAGAATCTCTGACATGACAGTTTCTGAGTTGTATTAATATGTTTTAATCTTGCAAACTAATTTTGTTCCTCCAGCCAGCCATTGCAGCATTATGTTTCAAATTTGCAGGGCTAACCAGTTTCCATCTACCCATCAATTTCATTTAACTTCTTTTCGGCTGTCACAGAATTGTTCACAGCCCAGAAAAGGTGGACCAAGACCCACACATCCTCATTCAGATCGATGACCACATTGCAAACTATCTGAGCCCTCTCATCCTAAAGCAGAGGATTCAGTTAAGTATTAATCCAAGAGAAGAAATACTGAAATGGGGACAATGAGGAGATGGAAGCAAGAGAGCCAAAGGGGAAAAGAAAGATCTACATTGGCTCCCAGTATGTTTCCAAGTACAATTCAAAATGTTGGTGCTGACCCTTAAAGCCCTAAACGGCCTCAGTCCAGTATATCTGAAGGAGCATCTCCACCCCCATCGTTCTGCCCGGACACTGAGGTCCAGCACAAAGGGCCTTCTGGCGGTTCCCTCCCTGTGAGAAGCCAAGTTACAGGGAACCAGGCAGAGGGCCTTCTCGGTAGTGGCACCCACCCTGTGGAATGCTCTCCCACCAGATGTCAAAGAGAAAAACAACTACCAGACTTTTAGAAGGCATCTGAAGGCAGCCCTGTTTAGGGAAGCTTTTAATGTTGAACAGACCACTGTATTTTAATACTTTGTTGGAAGCCGCCCAGAGTGGCTGGGGAAACCCAGCCAGATGGGCGGGGTATAAATAATAAACTTCTTCTTCTTCTTCTTCTTCTTCTTCTTCTTCTTCTTCTTCTTCTTCTTCTTCTTCTTCTTCTTCAGCACTTGTCGGCCTATCTTTATGGCTATGTTTCAATAAGGGCCGGCCCAAGACATTTTACTGCCTGAGGCAAAGGATAAGATGGTGCCTCCTCACCCTCATTCCAGGTAAAATAAAGAAGTGACCAGACTGGCAATTGAGTCTTATTTCGACACTGGCAGTAAGACAGCATCCTGCACTGCTGTTCCTAAGGGCAGCAGGGTAGCTTACAGCCTACCTGGTGCAGGGAAGGCTGGCCCTGGTTTCAAAGCACATCTGCTGAGCAACTTGTCCCGCCTTTTGTTTCAAAGAGAGCTCTCCCAAAAAAATCTTCTCTTAAGCAATGTAGAGAGAGAAATACCCCAAGCAATAAGGAAGCAGAGCTGAATGCCTTTGTAGTATCACAATCCAACACACCAATGTGCCTCCATTCTGCATTATCCCCCTCTTTGCATGTTGAGAAGCTGGCTCTTCTTCATAAAGTCCTAGCAGTTCTCAGTGTTGAAACACTGAGCATGGTGTAGCCAATGTAAAGTGCTCAAGGTCCCATTGATTTCAGCAGGCCTTCTGCCTCACAATTCTTTGCCTCTCTAACTCAGAATTAAGTCAATCAATCAATCAAAACAGGCTGAAAACACTGGACATATAGCATTTCCAATTTGCAAAATTCCCTAGTGATTCTCCTTTAGGAAAGTCCACAAAGATGGGCTATAGCTCAAGAGGCAAGTGAATGTCACTCCTACCTTCATTCTCCTGATTCCAGCACCTTTTGCTTCACCGACCTCTTGGTCCAGTTATTTTTCAGTGACTTGATCCTGCATATGTTCTAAAAATAAGGGAAAGACTCCACACACTTTAATTTTTCAAAACTAAAGATTGTAGTCTTGGCAGCAGAAGTGCGGCCAGCAGGTTCAAGACTAGCCTCGGCGTCTGGTTTCTCGGTCTGGTGAAGGGTGGGGAGGATCGCAACCCACAGACAATGAGCTCATTTTTGCAGGTGGAATGTTTAGCTGTGTTGATCTGACAGCACCCCAGTCCATTATGGCGCTTGCCATAACATTGGCTGTAATCTGAAAGGAAATTGTTCTCATTTTCTAATAGTTTAACTTGCACACTTTAATAACATTAACCAAATGAAATGTTAAATAACAGAGGCAACAAACTCTATTAGGCACACAGTAATTTCCTAGAAATGGCAAATACAATCAGCAAAATTCTGAACTCTTTTATTATGTAATTGTATTTTCAGGGAGTCAGCCAGTCTCACTGGCTAAGCTGATGTCAGTTCCAAAATATGTGTATAATGGACTTTATGCATCTGTTAAACATAAATTTCACGGGCAATGTTGGTGCCAAAGTAAACTCATTGGCTAACACTTGGTGTGTCTGTATTGTGAATAAGGCCAATGTGATTATTTAAGAGTAAGTAGTTGGAGAACTGCAAACTGTGTGACTCCTAGCAGCTTAATACATGCCACTTCAATCATGTACAAGAGTCTACCCTTGGTACAAATCTATTAAACATTTATGTCAGTGGTTTAGGGACTGGGATTAGAGTGAACATGCTTATATATTTATTCAGTACAACCAGCCCAAAATCTGTCTGGATAACAACTTCAATGTTCTGTGTTTTCACACGCCATGGATAACCTTATTGCAGCCTATGATGCAAGCAAACTTTTACTGAATGAATTTATTTTTGTGTTTTTATATAGTAAACTGCCCCATGATCTTTGCATGAAGGGCAGTATAGAAATTTAATAATAAAAATAAATGCTGAAGGAAAAACTGCTTGCAGTAGAAAGAGCATGTCAGAAGTACCAGTATCAGCAGCCACAGAGTCAGGACATCAAAGGGGCATTGAATTGTCTTCTGTAGTGCCTTCTGAGGTGTCTTCTGTAGGGCTCTACCACCTTGTATAAACTGATTGGGTGTATAGGGGACACGGGTGGCGCTGTGGTCTAAACCAAACTTTTGGGCTTGCCGATCAGAAGGTTTGTGGTTCGAATCCCTGTGATGGGGTAAGCTCCTGTTGCTCTGTCCCAGCTTCTGCCAACCTAGCAGTTTGTGGGCGGGAAGGTAAACAGCGTTTCCGTGTGCTCTGGTTTCCGTCATGGTGTTCCGTTGCTCCAGAAGTGGTTTAGTCATGCTGGTCACATGACCCGGAAAGCTGTCTGTGGACAAACGCCGGCTCCCTCAGCCTGGAAATGAGATGAGCCCTGCAACCTCATAGTAGACTGGACTGAACCGTCCAGGGGTCCTTTACCTTTTACCTTATAGGCTAACATGTACTGCCTATAATGGAAACCTTCTAGGGAAACAACTTGAAATCTGTACAGAGTAAGTGCCATTCAAAATGTGGTTGAAATATTTGTTAGGAGTGCCATATATATACTTTTAAAAAATAAAGAAAAGAAAAGGGGGGCATTTTTCAGCAAAAAGGAAAAGGGGGGAGGAAATTCAGGGGGAAATTGAATACTTCCAGCTCAATTCCTGACTTGCATTTGTTTCTTCTCCAATATGCAGACCAGGGATAGGACAGAATTCCAGTTCACGTTTAAGACTGAATCTCTCAAATTTGCCCTTTCTGAAACAATACAAGAACTGAAACACAACAATCTTTCAAAATTCACACTTCTTCGAATTTTGCGGTGCTGTTCTCCAAATAATGTTTACTGAAAGGCAAACATATGGGGGTAACATGCATTTCACAGAATCAAAGAATCGTAGAATTGTAGAGTTGAAAGGAATCCCAAGGTCCCACTAATATGAAGAAATTAGTGAAGTAACTTAAATGTTTTAAGTAGTATACAATTTGTTAATTAGTTAAGTAAATTAACACTTCTCACAGTTCTCATTGGTATATCCTTATGTGGACATAAACGTACAGGTTGGAGAATCCTGCTGGCTGCATGGATTGCTTTGTTTGGTGTGCCACCAATGGCCATGTTCAGATCAGGAATATGGCCACTGTAATCCATGCATTGGACACTTCTAGACTGGACTGCTGCTTTGTGTGTGGCTGCCATTGGGCCTGGTCTAGAAGGTCTAACTGGTGCAGAATGCAGTGGCTAGACTGCTGATAGGGGAAGATGGTCAACAGCATGTGTCACCTCTGCTAAAACATTGTATTGTATAGATCCCTGAAAAACTTGGGTTCAGGATATCTTAAGGATCGCCTGACCCTTTCTATCCCAGCTTGGTCACTGAGATCATCTGGAGGAGCACTGTTATTTGCTCCCCCGTCTCAGTATTTCAGAATCCCGACTGCCTTCAACTAGAAGTCAGGCATTTAGTGTCACTGGTCCCATACTGTGCAATAATCTTCCAGCAGAGATTTAGCAGACATCCTCACTAATAACTTCCAGCAAGACGTTTTTATGCTGACAGGCCTATGCAATTGCTTAATTTTTTTTTAAACAATGATTTTGTATTGCTTTTATTGTGTTTTATTGCACCTGTACATATTACTGTTGTACATTGCCTCAATATTTTATGTGAATGAGAGGCTTAAAGACATTTGTATGAAAAAAGTAAGTAAGAGGAGACGGGCCTAGAGTCTTCACACTGTCCTGTCCTCCCCGCCGCCCCGATTCAGATCTTTAAAGGAATTGAGCTGGCTGTGAGGCTGTATTTATTGTGGAAAGAGATTATTGAGCGTTATTTTTTTGATGATATCACCACCAAAATATCTCGAAGACGTTGTGATGTCGGGGCTTAAAGAACCACTTTCTGCAGCCGGCTTGTGCAGAAGTGCTGACAAAACAAAACCTTTCCCACTGGAGTTGTCTGCCTCAGAACAAATCAATTATTTACTTTACACCATGCCAATGGATAAATACCCCTTTTGGTAACAAGCTTATGAACCTTGGCAGATGTCTTTTGTAATTACTTGATTTTATAAATACCTGCTACTCGAGGCAGACATTGAACAGTAGATGTATAGCGCCCCATTGTTGTTGAGCTCCCCCACCCCCCAAACCTCTCATAACAAGCAACATACGTACAGTATGTAAATTGGATTTTCTGGCTAAAAAAAGAAAGGAAATTGTTTGCCTCAGAAAGAAGGGCAGATCAAGTCCCATCTCTCTACAGACGCTAGTTTATTAAACCCTAATGTCAGATACTGTCGGGGTGGGATGGAATGCTCACTTTTATGAGTTTATCTTGTGTCACATTGTGAGAGAAGACTGCACACCAGTGTAAATATTCATTGTATGGCTTAATTGGCTTGATATACAGTAGCAGCATGCATGTCGTCAGATGCTTGCTATGTAGGTCTTCGTGTTGTTTCAAAGTCTTTATTATAATGACAGCAAAGTCTTGTTCATTAAAGTTTCACAATCCATTTTCATTAGGATGAAACTGATGCTGTAAATGAACAGTTGCTCTGAAAAATCAAACCCTTGCAGCTATCACAGGGGAGGTACAAAGTCTGTATTAATTATCAGGAATATGGTGTCGATCGAAGATGTTAATTGCCCTGATGGTTAGTTATTTGGGGAATTGCCATGCATTTCATGCAGGGATAATAAAAATGAATTTTTAAACAAAGAGATCTTAAAATAATATCTAATCTGTGGAGAATAGCGACATCAAAGGCTTCTCTCAAAGCTTTGAATTTTTATCTTTGTGATCCAAAATGTTAAAGATGAACCGAGCAGTATTTCAGTTGGTTCAAGTTTTTTGAGACAAAAACAAAACAAGAGTTAATTAACTGTTATTACAAACCTTTTCAACTTTAATTTGACTTTCAAATATTAGCATTTATCTCTGAACTATGCTTCTGGGTTTGACAAATTAACTTTCACAGAACAAGTCTAATTAGGCTTCATTGTGCTTTTATGTCACTTTGCACAGCTCCAAACAATGAATGGATTAACTTATTAAAAGTCAGATGCTTAAAATATTTTGTTGCATACTAAAAAGGTTGATAATGTCAAACCCCCTCCATCACCACAGAGCTTTTTCCTAGCCAGATGTGGAAGAAATGCATCTTGTTTAGAATCACAGCATGCATCCTTTGGCAAGGAACAGCTGGCACCAATGTTCAAAACCCTACTTAGTTATTGTCAGATTCCCATGGGTTATTCCACCCACCTGACACTCTAGAAAGTGTGGGGTATATGTTTGCTTCCTAAGCCTAATATATTAAAAACAAGGAGATAAGGCAAAAGCTACTGGTGCATACCACCTGGGTAGGTGATATATGAATGGAAAAGGTGGGATTGTTCTGTAATAATATTATGTTCTTGCTGCTATACCTGTATTTTTTGGTAATATTGCCATGTCTAGTAGTTGTACTTTGAGGCAGCAATCCTATATAGAGCTTCATTGAACTAAATGAAGCTTTCTTTTGAATAGACATGTATAGAATTGCACTGCTAGGCTGTAATCCCATCCATACTTACCTGGGATTAAATGTGGCATGACATACATAGGACTATGCTGCTTCTTAGGAGTAAGTCCCACGGAATACTACATTATAATGGAGCATTTACCTAAAAGTAAAAGGTCAAGCTGGACTATATGCAGACATCATTATTACATCTGAATTAAATATCTAAACCATGACTAGCAATTGACCAAAGATCAGAATCTGAAATCATGATCTGAAGTGAGTTTTAAATCCAGGGTTTGTGTTAGCTGTTGTTAAGCATTATAGTTACATTAAACCAGTCTAGCTGGCCACTATGAGAACATGATGCTGGACTAGATGGGTCATTGGACTGACCCGGCTGGCTCTGCTTTTGATCTTGATGACTAAGGCACTTTCTCAGGCTCTCCAGTCTCTGTGCTTGCAAGGTGAGAAATAAGCCCCTGGTCTCTCCCTATAAAAACTAGAGCTGTGCACAGACCCCAAGAATCACTCTGTATCTGTGTGTTTTCAAAAATTCTAATCTGTTTCTGAGTTGCTCTTTGCACTTACATCTGTGATTTTGGCTCCTGATCCGCTTGGTTTAAAACCAAAAGTGCCATGCTCCCCTATTCGCTGTAATGCAGAATATATAAACAACTTTTTTAAAAGCCAAAACCAAAACCCCCCCACTTTTGGCCAAAGTGGATGAAATTTAAAGACACAGGAGCAGCTCCATGGCGGATTGCAGGTAAATAGGTCCAGGGTTTTTCTTTCACAGGGTGAAGGAAGTAAAAGGGATCCACCTTCCTCTATAATTCACTTTGAGGGGGAGGGAGTGGCAGATTGTCTCTTGTTTTAGAATAATTCAGAGGCGACTTCTGGGTTAGCGCCATCGGCAATGGCGGAGTTCCTCTGACCGAGAGGAACCCACTCCGTAAGAATCGGGTCTTGCCGCCGCGGCGAAGGCAGGGACCCCTTAAAACTCCCAGGCGGAGGAAGCCTGGGAACGTGGGATTCGGCAGGCACCAAGAGCGCCTCCCCTACTCGCGGGGAAACCCATTTTGGGGCTCCGGAGCGAAGTGGGGTGAGCGGCGCGGTGCTTCGAACTGACTGCTACTTTCAGGGAGTGAAGCCGCACAGCTGTTGCCGGAGAGCGCTGACTTTTTCCTGTGGACAATTGGATTTAAAAGTAACTACTCGTGAGTAAAGTGAAGAATTGGAGTTTTAAAAGTTGAATTAATTTGGCACTGAAGCAGGAAGGTCTAAACAGGAAGTCCGCCTTCCGCTTTTGTAAATAGATTGAAGCAAAGACATTGCAAGCTAAAGTCTGGAAAGTCGCTTGTAAAGGACTAAATTTCCATCAGTTAAAACTACCAACCCCCCCTTGGAAGCAGGAGAAGAGGGGGGAAATCTTAGATTGTTTAAATCTGCAGGAGAGAGAGTAAAGAAAGATAAATTTCCACCGTCTTGAACCTGGGAATGGGGTGTCAGAGACAGACGCTTTGGGGAAGTTCATTGACTGTGAATAAAACGTTTTTTTACAGATAGTTAAAAAAGAGAAACATATTGATTCCAATGTTTCCTTCTGCATATAAAAAGGAATAAAATATCTGGAAAACGAAAGTAATTTTGTTGCTGGAGCTGCTTTCAAAAAGACAGATACAAACAGAAATTGTTTCCTCTAGAGGGAGCTTGTGATACTGTTGCTGGAGTCGATCTGGGGAATTTTACAGCTGCAGAGATTAAAGATCGTGGGAACCAGCAAGAATGTGTCTAGAAGAAGTTTTAGTGCTTGCTCTTTGCAAGACAAGCGCTTTACTGGAACAGCTACATGAAAAGATGGATTTGATGACGGTTGCAGTTAGCAATTTTGGACAAACGGTGAATACCTACATAGAAACTACTCAGGAACCATCTCAGGAATTTGCTTTGACAGGGCAAGTTGTGCAGAAGACAAAGGAGGAGGTTGTTGCTGAACCTCAAGTAATAGAAATGGAGAGAGCCGCAGCCTTGCAGGAAAATAAGTTGTTGTTTCTGACGACTGAACCTAGAGAAAGTCAGATTGGGAGAGATGGAGTACTGTTTGGTTTGGAGATGGGAAGCTGGATGGATCCCCCTATGCAGGGATGTTCTGACTTTTGGGATCTGGTTGTGGGCCAGGGGGAGTTTGGAGTTGTGGGGGCCCTTAACTTTGGAGGGACTTTGAAACATGCCTTCAAATATCTTTTGGATTTCAGTGCTGACTGTGGAGAGTGGGCTGACCGGTCGAGAAGGGATAAAGACATTGTCAAGTTGGAGTTTCCCCGAGATCTACCCCTCAGTGAGAAAGGAAGGAAATTAAGAATAAGATCAGCAGAAGACAAAGTAAAGTGCAGGTATAAACATGAAGAAGACCTGCAGAAGGGACATGGAAAAGACTTAAGAGCCTCGGATAGAAGGTCACCAGGTTAATGGACTAGATGGAAGGGATAGAAAAGACTGACAAAACCCAAGACCAGGAAAAAGAGACGATGGATGAAGATTGGAAGAAAGCTTAAAAATTCATTTAGAGAATTATTGTAAAATTAGCGAGTGTTAGAAAAATGCTGGAATGAAACTATTTGGCTTTAGTAGAAATACTATAAGGAATTATGTATAAATAAGTTCTAAGTTTTAAGCTCTAGGGCTTTTTATGGTAAGATAAGGTTAAAATAAATTAAGGTAATTTAATGATAGAATATAGTGAAAGATGGAAAGGATTTGTTGAGATAATTAATAATTAGAATACAAAAAAGGTAGGTGTGAGGAGGTCGATGAAACAAGTTAACGAAAGATAAAGATTTGGGAATACTGGATTTGTTTTTAATTTTTTGTTTTTCCTTTTTTTGTTGTTGGTTTTGATGTATTGTGTGTTTTGTATTTTTTATTGACTTGTATTGCTTAATTCCTTGCTTTTCTGATTATATATATCTTTTTTTCTTTTTTCTTTTTTTCTTTTCTTTTCCTTCTTTTTCTTCTTCTTCTTCTCCTTCTCTCTTTTTTATTCTCTGTAATTTTAAACTTTCAATAAATATCATTAAAAAAAAATTAGAATAATTCAGAGGCTGCTGATTCATGTGTATTTTTGCTTGTATTTCTTCAAACCTTGGAGCTTCACATCCGCTTTTCTTTCTGGTGGCTGTTTGTGCGCTCCAAAGGCTTTACAGGCACCTGACAGGACTTGCAATGTGAGTGTATCTAGAATGCTGCCCATGGAGTTCTGAAGAGCACTGGAGTTTGTTTGTTATTAAACCAAAGCAACATTGGAGTGGGTAAAAATTAAATGAAGCTTTTAACTTTTTAAAAAATAATCTACTGCTGTGTTTTAATTAAAAAAACACCAATCCATAACTGTTCAGTGCTCTGCAGGCAACCTTTGGGCAGCCTCGCTTCTTGGAAAGCCCATGGATCTACAGAAACATAGAGATATTACATAGGAAAACACATAACTTTATTAGCCCTAAAAAGAACAGCTTTGCAGGGGACCCAGTCTGATTTATCTGAAGATTATTGATGCTATGATTCAGTTCAGGGTTAAGAAACTACTGAATTACCCTGATTTGCTCTATTATTCAGTCCCAAGAAAGAGCTGGCATATGTACATCCCTAATGCAGACCCTCCAAGGAAAGAAAAACTTACTTGACAAGGTGAATCATGGTTTCACTGAACATTGTGGATCTTATCCAGTGTATAGGCACTAAACCATGGCTAGCGCTAACCATGGCTAAGAGCAGTGGAGGCTGGTCCATTAGGACAGATGGCGCATTGCCACATCAAACTCAATCTGCTCTCAGCCAGCTTTCACTTGCCTACCTCCTTCATTACAACCAGCCCTGGGCTGGCACTGTCTGCCTTCTCCTTTGTGACTGGGTTGTCCTTGTAGAGCTCAGCAAGGAGGAAGTTGTGGGGGAAAACATATAATTGGCTGGTTATACATTTGAACACAGTTGGTTCTGTTAGGCTCCTTGCCTTCTGCCCCACCAGCCCCAATGGTAAGAGTTATGTCTGCACAAGGCCTTGCTTAGTGTGAGCAAGGCCATTTGGTTTACAGTTGTTCATGAGTTACACTTTCAGTTGCTTCAGGCAGATCACCAATAATGGAAAGGGAGGTAAAAACATGTCTTCTTCCATCATGTGCTATATCTTATGTGAAGTCATTAAATCACTACAGGGTATCCAGTCACAGGGTTCAGTAACACAGACGTTATGTGCTTTCATGATAATGTAAAGTGCATTAGAAATGAATGCATGGTACTTACCTCTCAAATTATTGTAAAGACAATGATGGTCATAAGTGCAAATGTAATTTATATAACCAGTATATCACAAATAAATTTCGGAGCTGCAACACTTGTAACTGTAACTGTTAAGATATCAGTGTTTTATTTTGACACACAACTAAGGTAATGGTAGAGCTGACATTGAAAATGCATGGTTTATGCCCTCCATATGCCTTTGACATCAGTGCGCTCACATTAGTGTAAATTGTTTTAAACAAGTCCAATGATCAGCTGAGTATTCAAGCATTTGTCTTTTAAACTTTTGCTGCTTTCTGCTGGTGATTGCCATGTCACAAGGCATTATTATACATAGCGATGCATAGAATTTGTAAAATCATTTCAGTGTTCTGAAAGGCTTTAAATAGCCTCCACATAAACAATCCTTTCAATACAGCACAACATGTGGATGTTGTGAGAGGGTAAGGCAGGTTCAGAGAGCAACTGTATTTCAAGTGTCGTTAACAATGAGATGAAAAATGATGCATTGCCTTGTACCATCCAGATAAACACAGCAAAGAACTGAACAGTGGAAGATAGTAATTAATTCTCCCAGCACACCAGGTCTGGAACAACAATGTATATGAAAGACTACACACGTGAAATGGATTTTATATTTATGTATAAATATAAAATATAATAATGTAACATAGGTGCTGTTTGGAAGGAGAAAAAAGTGGTTAGCTGCAAGAATGGTGTAGCGACAAGTGAGGGATGGAAATGGACCCTAAATAAGAAATGAAGTAGCTATGGGAGGAAATGATGAATATATGCTTGCAACAGGGGCAGGAAACCTGATTTTAAGAAATTGTATTAAATTAAAGTGATTTGGTTTGATTTGTAACAATTTGAAAAATTAATAAATTCCTTTTGGGGGGAAAAAATAAATGATGGATTGACTTATATAACCCATTCAGCAAGATGAAATGTGGGTTCTTTCATAAGCAATAAACATAGAATCTTTGCAAGATAAAAAATACCAATTACTAAGACCACAGGTCTGGATTCCAACAATAATTGATTCTCTTTGGGTAATAATGTTCACCTGCAAGAATGTAAAAAGCTGAGGTGCAGGAGATGGGTGCATCCACCACAATTTTTTTAAAAACAACAACACAAAATTGTCATCTTAATTTTTGACATGACAGACAATGACAGCCTCCGTTTAAGATTAACTGTTTGTTTTAAAAGCAAGAAAAAAATTAAATATACGACCATTGAAAAAACCAGTGAATAATGCAGGACAAGTACACAACTGTCAGGCTTTGGGGGGTCAGCTTCCTTCCCTGTGGCAGTAAATAAGCAGATCAAACATAAGGAAAGTCTTACCAGTTAGTTTCTTTAATAAACACAGCGAGAGACAAAAGAAAACGTCCCCCTAGAATGGAGGTGCTCCCAGTTAAGGTGCACCCTCCCTCCTTCCCTATTAATCTATGTCACTCCTACATCTTGTAATCTGAGTTTGTACCCTCTGTGCTTTCTGTTCTAACACTGAGATCTCCATGTCCTTGGGAATGGGGGGGGGATGCTGTCCAGAGACTGTGAATTTCTTAACCCTCTCTCTTCAAGTGCTTCTTCTGCTAGCTGTTCCCCACCCACTATTTTCCAGCTTCTGCCTTCTGAACTATGTCCCTCTGCAAACCAGTGTTCCAAATCTATACTATCCTCCTGCTCCCGGGAAGATTGAGGATCCGGGGGAGCGGGTGGCTCCCACCATTCCTCCTCAGTGCAGTCCTCCTCAGCACGGTCCCTGACAACAACAAATACTTCATCTGGAAAAGCCCACGAAAGTTTGCTTTCCTTGAACGAGGGTGGATTTTTAATGATCACAGTCACCCCACAATTGCGTAAGTGATCCTGGAAATCAACACAGCCTGCACAGCAACATGACACATGACCAGTTAAATATTATAACTTTGTGTTTTGCACTAGAGTTAGACTTTTGGACTTTTCCTCTGTTTTTCAGCTTCAGTGTTCTTACTCAGTTTCTAAACCTGTGGTTTTTTTTAATGGCATTGTTGTGATACAAGATTAAAACTGAATTGTTGAGAAAACAAGCACAACACTAACTTTAAATTTCCCAGCTTTCAGATACACTATTTTGTTGATGTTACATCTTTTGGTATACACAAAAAGTATACCAGTCATTTAATCCCTAGTGCTCATACTAAATTTTCTGTGGGAATTGAACCCAGAACATGCAGATGGTCTGCCTCTGAGCTACAACTTTAGTTGTATCCATACCTACACAAAAGTCCAAACTTTCTCTCTAAAAGGTTACATTGGCTGAAGGAGGTGTTTACCAGAATTGATGGTGGCCTAAACATGGCAGTTGTCATATAATAATGCCGATGAAACGAGAACTGCTGAATTACTTTCACATGGGAAACCCCTGCAGGATCCAGCCCTGAGATCAGGGTCTAAATGGTGCCATTTCCTACTGGAGGGGGAATCATATTGCTAATTGTTCATCTAAGTTGCTGGCAATTTCAGGAAAGAATCCAGGGATTAATTGGGCATAAATATTGAACTATCCTTTGATTCCCACTGAGGGTTCCCTAGGGATGAACCTGACACATTTGCAGGGCAACATAAAGGAGCCTTGCAATGCACCTGCTTCTCCAGCAGTTTTCCGTCTTTGTTTTTCAAATGAAAGAATGCATTTCTATACAATGTGCCCATGTTTATATAAAATAAATTAGCCAAAACCAGAAAGTATGTGATAGTAAAACAAAACATTAACCAAAGCAGTCCAAATAGCAAAGCAGCCCAAAACTATGAAATGCAGATACAACACAGTAGTCTCCAAAGAAGTAAGCACAGCCGGGGCGACAACAAAAGTCTTAACAACTTGCCTTAACAACAAGAGCCAGTGTGGTGTAGTGGTTAAGAGCGGTAGTCTCGTTATCTGGGGAACCGGGTTCGCGTCTCCGCTCCTCCACATGCAGCTGCTGGGTGACCTTGGGCCAGTCACACTTCCTTGAAGTCTCTCAGCCCCACTCACCTCACAGAGTGTTTGTTGTGGGGGAGGAAGGGAAAGGAGAATGTTAGCCGCTTTGAGACTCCTGAAGGGGAGTGAAAGGCGGGATATCAAATCCAAACTCTTCTTCTTCTTCTTCTATATGTGTGCAGTTAGCAGAGCCTTAAGGAGGGGAGAAGGCCACAGTTTTGGTGTCCATCTCTAGGCCTCTGGTGGGCAAAAGCAGCTTTGGCTGGGGACTCCCAGCTCTGTAAAGACATCAGCCTACAAAATGAGCAGTACAAAATCTTATTCAGGCATTCTGTATGGACTTCAAAATTATAAGATTAGATTTCATCTATATTTTACATTTCTGAAGTAAGCCGCTATAGGCATTCTTTTGACCACTTTACATGCGACCTTGCACGGAAGTGGGAACAAAGCAGCCACATCTACTGGACAGGAAGGCAGCCTCCCAACAGATTAGTCAAATGCAACAATATCCTAGCACAGGGGTCACCAAGTTTTTTGGGTCAATGAGCACATTTGGAATTTTGAGAAATTGTTGTGTGAATTGGACAACTCCTTCCTGCAGAGGCGACATGAAGGTCTAAGGAACAGCTCTGCCCTACCCCTTTAAGGTAGGGCTTTGTAGAGTCCATTTCCAAAGAATTTTCCAGATTCCCCTCTTCATGGCACCCCTCTCCTATCCTAGAGATTCTGGGACATGCTACCCAACTACAATAGGAATGCATCTTGGATTTTAAAAATTGGTTTCCCCCACCCACTTGTTGACAGACATGATGGTGAAATGCTTTCCTGGAGCATAACCTTATTCCAAACTGGGACTTTTCTAAGTGGCACTGAAAAAGAACAGAATGTTCTGAGTTCTTCTGATGAAGTGGATTTAGGAGGCAGTTACATTCTGTGGTGTCTAAATATAAAAACAGGATCCAGCTACAATACCAGTATAGTTACGGTGGGGGTGATTTCTCTTTTATTTCTTGCATGGCAGCACTCAATGTTTTCCGCAGGAAAGAAGCCAGAGAGAAGGAAAAACTCCAGTGAAACCAACATCCAAAGAGAAAATTGAAAAATGATAGCTCAGAAAGTCACCGCAAAGAAACAAAGTGAAAACCTGAGGGAGTTTGCCAGGCAAATTAGGGCTTACAAATGAAACGTTTGGTAAGAATAGCCATGATGTAGCTCTGGGTGTTCTCTTTGGAATGCAAGCACTGAAGATTAGGGATATCCCTGAAAGTAAAAGGCCCAATATAGGCTTCCTTTAAAGAGAGCCTTTAGTAACTTAGTCAAAAACACCAGGCGGCGAAACATATTCTGGAGGTAAATACTAAGGCCTTTTCTGCACAGATTTTTAAGTGACCAACTAGCAAGGACATTGTTATCTGACAGAACATGGTCTGGTTGTACCTATATTTAGAAGTATTATGGAAATCTAGCAGCCCACAGCATACCTAGACTGGATCTACACACATCAAAGAAGTGTTTCTGTTCAAAGGGTTGTAAATTTAAACAGGGAAAACAGGTAGAGAAAAATGGGACTCCATGTCGCCATCTTGTGGCACAATGTTATATCGCATATACAACGCATAGAAACTGCTTTTTCTTTAACAGTCTAGCTGAGTCGCTAGTATACTATGTGTTTAAAGCACTAGCATATCACTTTAAATAGTTATGGTTTCATCCAAAGACTACTAGGAAATGTAGTTCGATAAGTACGTTGAGTGTTGTTAGGAGACTGCTATTTCCCCTCACAGAGCTACATTTCCCAATGTTCCCTGGGAGCAGGATAGTTAGACCACACAGAAATGTAGCTCTGTGAGGGGAGTAGGAGGTCTCTCTGCATCCTTAATAAGCTACCATTCCCAGGATTCATTGCAAAAAGCCGTGACTGTTTAAAGTGGTACTTTACAGCCTAAAATGTATACTGCAGATGGGGCCCTGGTCTCATAATAATGTTAACATTATAGCCCTGTTCAGTCATTAACCTCCTCACCCATGTAGTCAGAACCACATGAAGGGCATGTGAGGTCACACTCATTGGCCCCACCCCTTCTGCCATTCTCCTGTCCCTCACCTCCATTGCCCTTCACCTGTTGGACAGCAGAAATGCATGTGGTGAAGCAGAATCACACTCCCTACACCAGCATCACTGCTGCTTACCTGAACAAGCTTGGGGTGGAGCTTGTAGATAAAGCAGCAGTGATCCTGGTGTCAGGAGGGCAGTTCCACCCCACTCCATGCATGCCATTGCTGATATTGCAGTGGTAACCTCTGCATCAGGGAGCCTGATCTACTGGCAGGGGCTCCCGATGCGATTTAGAATCCAGCCAGTGTGGTGTAGTCGTTAAGAGCGGTAGACTCGTAATCTGGTGAACCGGGTTCGATTCCCTGCTCCTCCACATGCAGCTGCTGGGTGACCTTGGGCTAATCACACTTCTTTGAAGTCTCTCAGCCCCACTCACCTCACAGAGTGTTTGTTGTGGGGGAGGAAGGGAAAGGAGATTGTTAGCCACTTTGAGACTCCTTCGGGGAGTGATAAAGCGGGATATCAAATCCAAACTCCTCCTCCTCCTCCTCCTCTTCTTCTATCAGACCTGTTGATAGTAGGTGTAGGTGGGTGTCCACATGTCCTTCAGTACCCTCAGACCAGATTGGTTCAAGGGATGCGTTGGCTGGATAAAGGACTTCCACCTTTTCTTTTGTCCCTTCAGCATTTACACATGCAGTCAACAACAGAAGTAGAAGCTTTGGCGGAAATTTCTGTTGGGGAAATGGTGCAACAGAAGGGCTAAGCCCTTTCCCCCAGTACTGTGGCCCTGATCCAAACTGGATCTCCTGAGGCTGCTTTTAATTTCAAAAACAAATGAACAATAGGTGATCCAATCATGGCTCTCTTCTGTCTTACCCAGTAGTTGCACCTTTGGAAAGGAAGCTCATTCAACCTCATTATAGTGCTAGTCATATCCAAACTTCTCTTCATCCAGTTAGCAAACAGAGTAGCTTTTCGGGGGGGGGGGGAGCATGTGTTGTACAAAGCTAGCTTGCAAGTTATTTGCAAAGATGTTGGTTGAAGTTTATTTTTAATGAAAGTTTTGTATCAGGCTTACAGAGGAAAAGATGGAGAAAGACCTTGAAGCGACTGCATAATTTAAAATATTAATGGTGTACATTTTCTAAAGCCTCCAGCCATACACCAGTCTTAATTTTTCTAATTTACAGAATGTACTACATTATGCATCTTAATGAAAATTTCTGCTTTATTTGCCACTTTAAAAAAGCATAGTGTATTTCCTCAAGACGCCTTGATTTTATTCCATCACCCTTCAAATTACAAGTATGTGGCATTTCAATTTGTACCCACAGGGCAGAGGAACACAGGGAAGTGAGTTAGTCAGACCACCAGTCCTTGTAGCTCAGGATTGTCTACATTGATGCAGGAATCTTCCCAGCCTCACTGCAAATGCTGAGGACTGAACCTGGGATTTTTTTTGCATGGAGAACAGCATTCAGTTGTGGCTCCCCATCTGTGGAGTCCTCTCCCTAGTGAGGTCGACCTGGCACCTTTTCTGACACCTTTGCGGTGCCAGGTAAAAACATACATCTTTTTCTAAGCTTTGGGTAGACTGTGTGATGGTGTTGTTTTTGCTGTTAGTGTGCTGCCAAAGTTTTCTGCGAATGTTAGGGAGGAAGGGTGTTTGGATTATTATTTTTTAATAAATAAATAAATTGCATGCCTTTTTGTATGAAATGGGTCGATATTATAATGCATTTTATCTATGTGTATGTTTTTAAATATGTTGTAAGCTGCTTGGAGGAACAAGTGTAACAAGTGACTAACAAATGACGATGATAATGATACAAAGCATGTTGTCAGGCTTTGGGGAATTGGCTGCCTCCCCTGTGGCCGTAGATAAGCAGAACAAAGGAAATGTAATCTTACCGGTTAGAAACTTTAATAATCACAGAGAGAGAACAAAGAGCACATTTCCTAGTAATGGTGGTGCTCCCAATGAAAGAGTACACCCCTTCAGTCCCTATGAACCTACGCCACTTCTACGTCTCATAATCTGAGCTTCTCCCCTCTGTGCTTTCTGTTCTGCCACCTTTTCAGCTCTTCTTGTTCTTGGGCTGGGCGGAGGAATGCTTCCCAGAGACAGTGAATCTGTTAATTCTCTCTCTCCCAGTGCTTCTTCTCCTAGCTGTTCCCCATCCAGTATTTCCCAGCTTCTGCCTTCTGAACTATGTCCCTCTGCAAACCACTGTTCCAAATCTATACTGTCCTCCTGCTCCTGGGAAGATTCAGGAACAGGAGAAGGAGCAGGGGGAGGGGGAGGGGAGGCTCCCACCATTCCTCCTCAGTGCAGCCCTCCGCAGCACGGTCCCCGACACATGCTGTATCATTGTGCTACAGTCATTTACCTATAATACCTATAGGATCATTTAGGTTGAATGAACAAAGGATACCAAGACAAGTGGCTTGCTGTGAGACAGGCCCATCCATGTACCCGCAATCCCCATTTCAGATCAATTTATACAATCCAGACCACAATGATTTACAAAACGAGAGGGGGTTTGCTGGGTAAAATACCCACGGAGCAAAAAGTCTAGATGATTTATAGAAACCAAACTATAATCTCCACAAGATCATGAATCATGGATGTGAGTCTCAATATCTGGAGATCGATTCAAAGATTGACTACAATATCAAAATGAAACTAATGAGTAACCCTTCTGAGTAATACCCCTCCCCACCTTCTCACTATATAGAAGGATCTGGCAACTCCACCCTTCTGAGTAATACCCCTCCCCACCTTCTCACTATATAGAAGGATCTGGCAACTTCTGTTTCAGTGTATCTGAAGAAGTGTGCATGCACACGAAAGCTCATACCAAGAACTAACTTAGTTGGTCTTTAAGGTGCTACTGGAAGGAATTTTTTTATTTTGACTAATGGTTCTTTGATGGTGCAGGGACCCATGTCACTGACCTCAATAATTTTCAGGGTCTCTCCTCTATTGTAAACTTAGACACCACATAGAACATTGAGAATTTTCAGGAAAGCAATTGGCAGTTACCAGGTTTTTAATTTCTCAAAGGAAAGTAACATCTGTACAGGGTCTTTGATCATTTGAACTGAATCCATGAGGGTTATATTTTTTGTACCATAATTTGGTGGTCTTGTTTTGCTCTGCACTTTTGGTAGTGTGGTTGCCTGCCTTTTCTTTGTGGACAGCTGTTCATTTCATGTAACATTTACTTTGTTTTTCATTCCCCGATATCCCCCCCCCCCCAAAAAAGGAGTTTGTCTTCCTAGCCTGATACCACAAGCTAGAGACATTTGGTTTACCCACTCATGGATAAATTTGGATAGTGCAGATGCTTCCCTTTTTAAAAAAAATCAGGAGAGCTAATGCTATGATCTACAGTAAGTTTGATCTAATGTTCAGTTATGTAGTTTCGGTTATTGGTTCTTTGCATTGTTTTATATGTGAAAAGAACAATACTAAACAATACATTCCGTTTGTTTTTAAATTTCACTGTAAGAAGTGAAGTAAGGTTGCACTTCTATCCTGCTTACTTCAGAGTAAGCCTATTTGAATTAAATGGGACATAATTAAATGGGAATTAAATGGGACATTTGAATTAAATGGGAAATAGTTAGAATTCTAGCCCCCAGACTCAGCTATACAGCTGCAAATAAAACTTTTTTTAGTGTGTTTTAAATGCAATATACAATGTGACACTAGATGGCGACGGAAAATTGAATGTATTTTAAAAAATGTTTTTAACAAACACATTTTAAAAACATTTTTTATATGTGTGTAGATTCCCGCCCCCCGTACCTTTTGCAGAAAAACAAGAAAAAGAAGAAGAGGAGGAGGAAGAGGAGTAGTTTGGATTTGATATCCCACCTGAAGGAGTCTCAAAGCGGCCAACATTCTCCTTTCCCTTCCTCCCCCACAACAAACACTCTGTGAGGTGAGTGAGGCTGAGAGACTTCAAAGAAGTGTGACTAGCCCAAGGTCACCCAGCAGCTGCATGTGGAGGAGCGGGGAATCAAACCCGGTTCACCAGATTACACATCCACCGCTCTTAACCACTACACTGCACTGGCTCTCTTATACTTATATAAGACTTATATAAGTTATAAAATTTTTACAAAATAAGCAAACAACACTTCAGAAAAAAGAAAAGCAACAAGGCACCTGTTGGAACAGAGAGAATTAGAGAATTAGTGAATATGGAAATAACATACACTGCAGAGCAATTGATATATCCATTTATGCATAATGTGTGCATGTTAAAAATCTATAATGTACTAGAGGCTGCTCCACCTGCTTGTTCTGCTCACCAACCTCACCAAACCCCACCCCTTCCTTTACATCTGATGAAACCCCCGTCCCTGCCCCACCCTACCCAGCTTGGCCCAACCCTCTCCCCACAGCCTGCCTCAAACTCCTTCCTCAGCTCAACCCAAACCCCAATCTGCTTCCTTCACAGCTCCCCCCACCATGTTCCTCACATCTCACCCAGACCCTTTCCTAACAGGAAGATGTTTAACAGGAGGGCTGAGTGCTTTAGAGAGAAGCTTCCTGACCTTGCACCAGTGATTTTTGGAGGAGGAGCTTTAGAAAGCAGGTTTTCCAAAGTGCTCCTTTATACACTGCTCCAGCAATGTTTCGTGGAGGGGGGATGCTTCTGAGAGTGGGGTGCCAAACTGCTCTCCAAAGTCCCCTTTAACCATCTCCTTTAAACATCAGTCCATCGTCAACAGTTCACCTGGGCTGCCCACCACTTGCTTGCCCGCCTCCTGTTGTCACCATGCTGCAGTTGGCATTGGCCATCTATCAGCAGTCATGCAAACTACAGTGTGCCAACCATTTTTCTTGCAAAAGTATAGTATAGACCATAGAGAGATAATTAGATGGAACACGTGAACTAATGTGAAAACCATTTTTAGAAAGAGTCTGTGATGGGGCTTACATGGACCAGAAGAAAAACACCTTGATAGTCTCACTTTCAATAGGCATCCCTAGGTACAAGTTTAGAAGAGAAGACTCCCTGGAAAAGACCCTGATGTTGGGAAAGATGGAGGGCACAAGGAGAAGGGAACGACAGAGGACGAGATGGTTGGACAGTGTTCTCGAAGCTACCAGCATGAGTTTGACCAAACTGCAGGAGGCAGTGGAAGACAGGAGTGCCTGGCGTGCTCTGGTCCTTGGGGTCACAAAGAGTTGGACATGACTAAACAACAACAAACATACAAGTTTGAATTTCTGGGGTTCCCCACCCCAACCCTTTGTAAACTTTCTCGGGTGTTTTTGTAAGCAGAAAGGGAACACGTAAATGATTTTATTAAATATATTATTATTTTTCATAAATAGATACTATGTTCTGGTACTTGCATCTTGCCATTCTGGTCCTACATTCTGTCACTATATGCCTTTCTTTACTGTTTGCCTCTGTTTCCTATAGGGCCTAATGTTGTGTTGTGTGAGGCTGATTCCTAGCAAAAAATAAACCAGGATCAGATGTTCCTGTGCAGAGTGGAGGGATGTCTAAAAATGGAACCCACAGAAATCTGCTCCCAAATCCAGCTGAGCATCCATGCAGTGAAAACCACATGCATCAGTTGTAGCAGTTCTTCCCCAAACTCTGAACATCAAACCATTCTGTCAGAAATAATTCATTTGCTTTCATTAATCCTCACTTACAGCCTCCACTTTTCTGACTTGGCTTACACCCCAGCTACTACATACCTTTGGGACTAGTTTGATTTCTCATTTTTAGGATCTTTTCTATATTACTAGACTCTGGGGTCATCTGATGAAAATTGGCAGATGCAGGATAGACAAAGGGAAGCACGTATTCACACAGTGTACAGTTTCTCACAGGTATCTCAGCCCAGTGGTGTAGTGTGCAGGGGGCACAAGGGCAGTTGCCCAGGCACAAAATTGTTAGATGCAGGAAATGTCAACATCCAGCTTCTCTGTTGAATACAGCTTCTCCATGCGAACCAGGAAGTGGCCTCTCCAGAGAACGGAATGATTCTTCCTTGCTTATCTCTACAGCTGTGATCTCCTGGGTGATGCTGACACCATTAGGCAGTTAGATGTGCATACATACTGTATCCAATTCCCTCCCACCCACCCACTCCCTCCATTCAACCCCGGGCACTAGCAACCCACGCTATGCCACCGTCTCAGCCCCACAGCTTGCAGGAGGCATGAGAAGAAGGGCAAGAGCAAAGGGGCAAGTAGCTTGATGCAAGCAGCCTCAGGAGAAGGGTATACATTTGTTGTTAGTCTAAGTCAGATTCAGATTGACACCGTGAAAAAAGAAAACTGGAATATAAGGAGAACCTCCCCTCACTCCCACCTTTTCTTGGGTCAAAGCTGGATTGAAGTTTGGGTTTAATAATGGACCCAAAGAAGCATGCAAGAAATGGTTCGAATCAATGTTTACAGTCTGATTCAAAGCAGCTTAAAGTAGATAATTTTTTCAGTATCAGCAATTCACCTTTAAAATATAAGGAGCTTGCAAATTATATGTCTGATGGATATGAGGGTTTTAGAATGCCAAAGAATGTGACCCAGAAGTAAGGAAAGCTAATTGTGAAAACCCTTTAACTGAAGATATTGATAGAATCTACTTAGAGACTAGAGAACATAAAATAATAGAAATGTAGAGTTCTCTCTAAAGAAAACAGAGATGCTTTAAAACAGATTATAAGACTGTTTCTCGAAACAGCTTTAGGGTGCATTATTTCTTCCAGGTTTAATTATCCAAGAAATCCAGGATGCTTCTAGAGGCTTGCAACATGTTAAAAACTCCAGGAATGAATCTTAGCCAGTGGTAAAGAAAGGGAGGGCTTCTTTCCAATTAGTACTCCAGCCTCTTCACAGTACAATAGCTGACCTTTAGAATGCAGCCCTTTGTCATAGGTCTGACATACAAGGTACTTTAAGTTGTTGTTGTTGTTTAGTCATTTAGTCGTGTCCGACTCTTCGTGACCCCATGGACCAGAGCACGCCAGGCACTTCTGTCTTCCACTGTCTTTGTCCATGGAGTTTTCTTGGCAGGGATACTGGAGTGGCTTGCCGGTTCCTGCTCCAGGTGGATCACGTTTGGCCAAAACTCTCCACTATGACCTGTCCATCTTGGGTGGCCCTGCACGGCATAGCTCATAGCTTCTCCGAGTTATTCAAGCCCCTTCGCCACGGCAAGGCAGTGATCCATGAAGGGGACTTTAAGTTAGAGTTACCCAAAGTAACATTAATGAATGTTGGGCACAAGATGATGTTGTGACCAGTAAATCAGTTTGTTCACATAAAATAAACCTAATATACATGTCAAAACCTTTCTCTCTTTGGCAATTCATATCTTAATACTGTCTTCCATAATCAGCTAGCATTGCCCAATACTTTTAGAAGCCTGCAGGCTAAATGGAATTGAATGGCACAGGCATTATGTTGCCAATCATATGGTATATCCATTTTCATATCCAGCATGTCTGGCCATAGACTCTGGGCACGAGCAATATAGGAGGATGATTAGAACATTATAAGGATGAAAGATTATGTGCAATGGTCCCAGTAGTGGTTGTTGTGCCACTGCAGGCGGTATCACTGCTGGTCCCTGAGAAGGACAGGTGCAAAGTTGCCAGCACCATCAATCCGATGGTCCTGCTGCCATGCTCGCACCACACCAATCTCCATGCCCTCCCCTCTCTCAGGAACAGACAACAATACTTAATGTTTGTAAGGTAAATGAGCAACGGTATCCTGTCAGCACTGCCCCGAACAACTGCCACTGAATGGTCCCCTTCTATGAAAAGAAGTTCTTGTAGTCATGCAAGAGTCTAATATAGTGGAGATTCTGGGTGGCAACAGGGGAAAGGGCTGTCAACAACATTGTCTCTTCTCCTTTTCCTTTATTAGAGGCATCTTCTGGATCCAAAGACCCCCTGCAAATGGTAGGCCACAATTCAATTCCATCCCAAATCTTTTAAATAAATGGAGTTAGAACCAATTTTAGTCATTCTATGTGTAGAATTGAAGCTAATGGACGTGATGACTTTAGGACTGTTAAATGTAGGGTATCTATTATGAGTGGAATTTACTGGGATACAACAAAATTTCAGTTCCCTCAGATTCTGATTTTAAATTTAGCTCTCCATATTTCTGCAGCAATTTGCAAATTTTAGTTTAAATAATCCTCATGCAGTTTGATTAGTATATGTATTTTGGCAAGCAATTCCCCCTAATATAACATTTTGTATGTTATCTTCACTAATATATGCCTATATATGCACAATTTATATTAGCATTTTTATACACATTAGGTAAGTCTGTCTTTAAATGTGAATGGAATCAAATTTCTCCTCCATCCCTAGTCCAAAAACAGATGCTTGGGGGACCCACTTGTGATAGCTATCCATTTATTCCTAATCTCTGACCTTCAGCAATTGGTGGTTAAAGAACTATCTCTCATCCCATGACTGCTAAATTTAATCTGAAAAAACTTTATTGAGAGCTTTTTGAACGTCTAAGTGCAAAGTGCCTATTTCACACACCCCCATCCACATGTTGATTGACACTCTCAAAGGGTTAGTGAGATAGGACTTACATGCTTCTCCTTCAGCAAGACTTGTTCTTCCATATGCTTGTTAATTCTATCTTTAATAAAGCTTCCCACCACTTTTTGTTTTGAACAGATATTAACTGCCCTGTAATTTCCTGGAACCTTTCTGGATCCCTTAAAAAAAAAAAGTCTGCTACTTTGGCCAGTTCCCAGTCCTCCCTTATGGAGGCTGATCTTAGGAACAAGTTAAAGTGTTTTTGTTAGAAGACTAGCAATTTCACATTTGAGTTCATTTCAGCACTAGCCAGTGGATAAAATCAGGACCCAGAGTTTTGTTCATTGTTAATTTGTCATTGAATCATAGAACTTTGTCTCCCATCACCATCATTTGCCTAAGTTCTGCAACATTAGTTCAGTTACAAAGATCTGGCCTACACCTACCCTAGTGAAGACAGGTGTGTAGAATTCATTCAGCTTCTCTGCAGTCTCCTTAGCCTCCTTTAGAACATCTTTGACTTCCTTGTAATCCAAGGTTCCAACTATCTCCCTCTGCTTAAGAATCCCCCTCAAAAAAGAACCTCCCTATCCTTTCAGTTTTATCACTAATTTACTATACAGTGGTACCTTGGTTTTCGAATGTCTCCGTTGACGAATGTTTCGGAAATCGTAACGCTGAAAACCCGAGGTGGTTTCCATTTTGAGTTTTCCATATTGAGTTTTCAGTTTTTGAACGTTTCGGAATTCGAACCGTCTTCCAGAACGGATTACGTTCAAAAACCAAGGTACCACTGTACATAAAAATGCTTACATCGTGCCATAAGATGAGTTAGGCTTCTATAACACACCCAATCACAGAAACATGACGGGCCACCAGAAAGTTAGATTAAAATCCACTTTGTTGGCATCCATCTGTCTGAGGAGACAATGGAGGAATGCAGCTTTGGGGGGAAAGTCAAACTGTTGGAGAGTTATCACACTTCCTGGGGCTCTAGAGACTGATATGGAAGAGACATTATTTTGCAGCTGGGGCAGATATGTATATTGAAAATGGAAACAAGCAGGTGTGGGGGTGGGTGGTAATACAGAGCAATTTGAAGCATCTTTCCTCAGAAGTAAGTCCCATTTTGCTCTTGTATAAGCATGTCTAGCACTGCAGCCTCAAAGCAAGGAATGGGACCTAAAGGGCACAATTCATTGCATGGATGCATGCTATGGCTTTACCACCCATTCCCATTACAGCCTCTCATTTTTCTCTCTCCCCCCCCCAGCTGTTCCTTAAGGTTGCAGGACTCTCCTGAGCAGCATTCAATACAGGGTGAGGGGATGCAGCTGGAGAAGAAAATTGGCATCCTTCCTCCCACCGAACATGCAGAGAAGTGTTTTCCGCTTGTGCACGGAACTGTTTGGATCTCGGCCATGAAATACATACAGATAGTACAGTATCCCAACAATACAGTCGCCATTATTAGCAGTTTTTGTTTTTGTTTAAAAAAGCCTCAATTAAATATTGTCAAGGCTTTGTTTCTATGCAGCTGCCTCCTGAATTATGACGGTTTCTGAATGCCCTGGAAGTTCTTAGAAAATGAACTGAATTTATTAACATTTTTGTTATTGCAAAAGTTGCTGTAGGAGAAGAACAGGGAAAGCATGCGATAACTTTTGTTCTTTTGTACGTGGGTGACATGTTTGGAAGTGCATCCCAGCCTGTCATCTAATTTTAATCAGAGACGTATAAAATATGGTGTATGTGTGTATATTCATTCCAAGGAGAGACACATAACACATGAAAAGTGAAGCTCATTTACACAAAAATATTAATTCAAACTTTTATTCTTTTGACAAAGAAATGCCTTTTTTATTCCCTATTCCCACCGGGAAGGGGCAGGATTGTAGAGATTTCTTGGTCCTGCTTTCCAGCACTATAATTAGCTGCAATCGGAGGATTTGCATATAGAGTATATAGTGTATGAATCCTTTTCTCTTTGCATACTTTAATGTATGCACTTTGTATTTGTTTGTACTTTCTCTCATGCAAGAGGGACCATATCCATGTTTGGGGATCCTGGGGGTATAATAATTAATACTAATTTTTGCATGCAACATCAGCATGTAACATTATGAGAAAGTAGATCACATCTGAGAACAAGCTATTGGGGATTAGTTAAAATAAACGTGGGATTTCCCATTTCATCTTTTTAGTTCTGGGATGCACACATAGCATATTTCTAGCACGGAGGCCTTAGATTCCAATTTTTAGGGATCCCGCATCACCCCCTGATTCAACACAGTTGATAATGATCCTATTCTTATGACATAGGTATCACATTCAGACCAATAACCAAACAATGTGAATCGGGATAAATTGTGTTGATGTAAGATGTGATGAGGGTGATTGCCAGGGGAGGGGACTCTATGGGGAATGGGTTGTGGCTTATTGGAAGAGCACGTGCTTTGCATACAAAAAGTTTGAGGTTCAATCCCTGGTATTTCCAGCTAGGGTTGGAAAAGAAAACTTATGCTTAAAACCCAAAGAAGCCCTGCTAGTCATTGAAGGCAGTGCTAAGCTCAATGGACTATCAGTCTAACTTAGTATAAAGCAATTTCTATGCTCTCTTTGTGATTCTAATTCCAGCTTTCTGTCTTGTGAGACCTCTTCATCTTTCCCTGTTGGGATACACAGGGCTAAGCCACAAGTCTTTCATTCATCATCACTTGAACAAAAGATTATAGAAGATGTGTGATTGCTGCTAAAAACAGTACACCCCCCTCATGACACCTTCCTTCTTTCTCCAATAATCTTGAGTAATATCAAGGCACACATTTTGTACCTGTGCACTCACAAGTTGGTATCCAGTTGTGGCATCCTGCTTGCACAACAGAGTTGTGAGATTTGGATGGTGGTGACAAAGGAGAGGGCCTTTTCAGTAGTTCCCCCCCTCCACCCCCAGTGGGGCCCATGTGGTGTCAATTTTGTCATCTTTTCACCACCAGGTCAAGATGCAGTTCCAGACATTTGATAGGATGAGATGATTGTTTCTATGTCTTTTTCAAAGTTGATTGACCCTAATGTTTTGTCCCATGGTCGGTACAGTTTTAATATGGGAAATTTCTTTTTAGAAAGCGGCCTTGGAGATTTCTAATAGAGAACGACTGGAAATTTAAATATAATATCAGCAATTCTTTGAATTTTATTACTTATTATTACATGTTCTTTTTGCAGTTGCATTTTTTGTAACTGAGTTTTAACTTGTTGTAACCCATGCTGGCACCTTAGGGTGAAGAGTGGGTAAATAATAAGAATAACAAATCAATAACAATAATACATTTTAACACTATTTCATAGCATTATCTTGTTTAAAATGTGTTTATTTTAATCTGCTGTTATATGCCTAAAGTTTTCTTTTTCTTTTTTTTATAAATAGAGATTTACAAAATTCAGTAATGTAAACTGATAATACTTACCTGGGAGTAAGCCCTATTGAGTTCAGTGTGTCTTATAGATGCCCATACCTCTGAATTGTGATTGCAGTCTGTAGCTTGGGGAAAGCAAAAAATGTTATGTTCTTTCCCCAGATTAATGGCATTTTCTGCATTGATTTTTAACTTTGCTTTGTCCTGCATTAAAAGCTAAAGTGGGAAAGTAAAAAATAACAACCACAGATACTCATTGGTACTCTGGTGCATCCTCCATCATTTATAGTGGGTTTTGCTTCTTTTTTTTTCAAAATAAAAATTTCAGGCTAAAAGAGGGGAACTGTTCCCTTGTTCAAAAAATTGAAATGGAAAAATGAATATTGAAATGTATTGGCTTGGGACTTTCAGCACAGTTTAAATAACTAATTAAGAAGAAAATTTGCAGGGAGGAAAATGTTAAAATGTGCAGTAATTTATTTTTAATAAGTATAAAAGAGATTACTTTAATTAAGACATTTTTAAAAAAAAAACACACCATAGAGGGTAAATAAAAAGCTTTTAAATAGTCATTCGGAGACATGTAGAGTTGAAAGGTTTTCGCAGTAGCTGGAAACGGAATGCTTAAATAAGAAATTAGTTGAATTAATGGAACCCATATTGTAACATGATCCTCCTCATACATTTAGTGGCTCCCAGATGTTGGCATGAAGTCTCACCGGTGGGTTGTGGGTAGTTTACATGGCTAAACAGGGAACAATGTGACATAAGGAGAAGGAGGCCTTTAAATAGGCAAAGGAAAGGTGTGGCTTTTGACTAATCAGAAATCGGGGTCCGCAGTACTAAGTTTGAAAACTACAGTGGTACCTTGGTTCTCAAAAGCCTTGGTACTTGAACAACTTGGAACCCAAACACTGTAAACCCAGAGGTAAGTGTTCTGGTTTGCAAACTTTTTTTTGGAAGCTGAATGTGCTTCGTTTTGAGTGTTACACTGACGTCTGTTTGTTTTTGATATTTGTTTTGCTTTTTGTGGCTCTTTTTTGTTTTGTTTTTGTGACTGCGTGGAACTCAGTTCAGCTATTGATTGATTGATTGATTGTGTGACAGCAGTACATTGTTTATTGCTTTCATTTTATGGATCAATGGTCTCGTTAGATAGTAAAATTCATGTTAAATTGCTGTTTTAGGGGTTGTTTTTAAAAGTCTGGAACGGATTCTGCATTACTTTCTATGGGAAAGCGCACTTTGGTTTTAGAACGCTTTGCTTTTGGAAAGGACTTCCCGAATAGGATTAAGTTTGAGAACCAAGGTACCACTGTACTGGTATGTCCCATTATGAATATACTGTGAAAGAAACAGGTACGGATGGTGTCAACAGAAGCCTACCAGAAATGTTGGTGTTGGTGTGGCTGCAGATTACAGGGAGAGAGAGAGAGAAAGAGAGGGGGGGGGAGAGAGAGAGAGGTGCAAGGTGGCAGAGAGGTTGGTGTGGCATAGAGGCACCAGCTAAGCTCATCTGGTGCGCCTGCTGGTGTGCTTCAGCAGCATATACCTCCCGGTCTCATCCCTCACCCTCCCACAGTGACTGTGGTGTCAGGAAGCCAGGTTAGGATGGCTGCGCCTCGCTGACAACCCCTCCTGTATACGGTGATAACTGAATGGAAACAAGATGCTTATTATTATTGTTATGTTAAAGACATACATGACAGCTCAAACATATCTGAAGCAACTACTCACCTGGCAGACTTTTCCCCTAATCCCTGATGTGTGGGAATATGTAGTTAGTCAAGGGTGGCATGTGAAGTGCACTCTGCACCTGCTCAGAGATATTTTCACCTATGCTTATACTGTCATTTTTAATATGAGCCTCCCTAAATCAGCCCTGAGTGCTCACTGGAAGGACAGATACTGAAGCTGAGGCTCCAATACTTTGGCCACCTCATGAGAAGAGAAAACTCCCTGGAAAAGACCCTGATGTTGGGAAAGATGGCGGGCACAAGGAGAAGGGGACAACAGAGGACGAGATGGTTGGACAGTGTTCTTGAAGCTACCAGCATGAGTTTGACCAAACTGCGGGAGGCAATGGAAGACAGGAATGCCTAGCGTGCTCTGGTCCATGGGGTCACGAAGAGTCGGACACGACTAAACGACAACAACAACAAGAGGATCGAAAAGTTGAGAGTCTAACCACAATATTTTAAAAGGGATAGGGGTGGGCTATCCAGGCCATCTGCTCTGAGAAAATGGGTGGAAAGCATCATTGAAGATAAGAGCAAATTACAAAATTACTGGGTCCAGCTGGCACCCACCTCTCCAAGTGTGGAATTGTTCATATTCTGAGGAGAATATGTTTGTTTCCAATCAGCATCTATAACTGAGGACTGGAAAGTGGCCAGCGTAACACTAATTTTTTAAAAGCGATATAGTAAATTACAGGCTGGTCAGCTTAACGTCTGTTCTGGGGAAATGGGTGGGAATAATAATAATAATAATAATAATAATAATAATAATAATAATATTTATTTATACCCCACCCATCTGGTTGGGTTTCCCATTATTAAATATTATTAAACATAAAATTACCAAGCATATAGGAGAACAAGCAGGGCCAGATTTAGGTTTGATGAGGCCCTAAGCTACTGAAGATAATGGGGCCCTTTAGATGTCCAGCTGTCCTTTGTGAGCAACAAATTGTCACTGTTTTCTATAAGCTATATGGTAATTTATGGACCTAATAGGTATCTAAAGCCATTTGCACATGTTGTCATGCAACCAGTCCATGCAGGATGTAGGCACCCTATATATAGAAATGAGGAAACCAGTGATATTTTAGGGAGCAGGCTAGCAGGCGGGGACCATTACTTACATCATAGGAGCCTACACAACACAAAACAAAACACCGTTGCTGTATGTAGCTTTTATTTTATTTGTTTTTATATTTTGGAAATGTACATCCAGTTGGTTTTTTCCTTTACATTTTTTGGGGGCCCCCAAGAGATTGGGGCCCTAAGCTATAGCTTGTTTAACTTATATGTAAATCCAGCACTGAGAACAAGCATACTGAAGATCCAGCATGGCTTCCACTAAAGACAGTCCTATCTAACTAAGCTTTTAGAGTTCTTTGAGAGTGTCATATAAATCGTGAATAAATCGTGGTGCAATTGTGGAACTAGGTTTTCAAAAGGCTTCTGAATAGGACTTCTGAATATGTTTGGAAATCATAGGAAATGAGAGCAATTCCTCTCATGAGTGGTTAAAGAGAAGAAAGCAGAGAGAAGGGGAGCAGCTCAAGGATCTGTATTGGTTCCTTTCTTATTTAAGATGCCCATAAATAATCTGGATGTGGGGATTAGCAATGAAATGGCCATGTATGTTGGTGATAATGCAAAATTACTCAGGGTAGTAAAAACAAAAAGAGATTGTGAAGTTCTCCTAAAGCATCTGCCCAAAATGAATAAGTAGGGAAGAAAATGGCAAATGTGGTTCAACTGTGTGTGTGTTGGTTTTTGTTTGTTACAATGCCATGCATTTTTGTGCTGCTATATTGTAAAGCACATTGTGATCCTCGGATGAAGGGCAATATAGAAATTTAATAAATAAATAAAATATTAAATAATAAAAACCAAGGATTACAGCAAACAATTTATACAATGAGAGAGTAAGAGGTGGTCTCTCTGCTCCTAATCTAAAATAATTCTGAGCGACAAGGTACACAAATCCCCTGGTTGAATGGATCCTAGATGAAGTCTCATTGTCTATTTCACAAATCTGAACAAGTTAAAGATTATATGATAAAGTTGGCTCACAATATTGGTAGCAATATTTCTATTGAAGTCTGGGAGAATCTGTGGGAGACAGCGCATAATATATTTTAAATTCAAGCAATAAGCAAAAGCAGTTATAAAGTTATGACAAGGTGTTACATAATTAATGCTATTAAGAAAAATTACTCAGCAATGTGCTGGCAATACAGGAAGGATTGAGGTACTTACTTCCATATGTGGTGAACATGTTCTTTTAGCACAAACATATTGGAATATAATCACAAAAGCACTATCTGAAACAGTACAAGAGGATATAGAAGTGAAACTTTTTCATTTGTTATGGAATGATATGCCTCACTTAACAAGTTATGAGCCTACAGAACTAACATTTTGCATGATAGTGGCAACGCGATTGCTGTATGCTCAAAAACTGAAAGCCCCCAAGTCTCCAATGACTGGATAAATAAGCTCTGGGAACTAGCATTGATTTCAGATGTATCATTTTAGGTAAGGTCAAGAGAAACAGGTATTGAACAGAACAAATTCATGGAAATATGGTCTCCTTTTATATCACATTGCTCGAGAAGTCATGATCTCCTTAATGCTCAGTATGACTCGATATGTTTTGATGAGCAAACAGTTACACAATGTTTTAAATAACTAGAAATATGCTAGCTGTGACAGGAACTAGAAAGAAGGATAAAGTTATGGAAATCAGCAGCTTCATTAGATGCCAATACAATTTATTTTTAGTTACTAATGAATTGCTTACATGACATGCACTGTACTCTTTAAATCTACTACTTGCTTTGTATATTTAATGCATATGTAATATATGGTGGGAATTAAAATTGATTAAACATTATTGTCATCATCATTGGACTGGAGAAGAAGAAGGGTTTGGATTTGATATCCCGCTTTATCACTACCCTAAGGAGTCTCCAAGCAGCTAACATTCTCCTTTCCCTTCCTCCCCCACAACAAACACTCTGTGAGGTGAGTGGGGCTGAGAGACTTCAAAGAAGTGTGACTGGCCCAAGGTCACCCAGCAGCTGCATGTGGAGGAGTGGGGAATCGAACTTGGTTCATCAGATTATGAGACTACCGCTCTTAACCACTACACCATACTGGCCCCATACTGGAGAAATTCCCCTGTGATAGGAAGTCACAATGTTTGGGGCTTTTTAGTTTGGAAAAGGAGACATGAAGGGAACATGATAGAATCATAGAACTGTAGAGCTACAAGGGACCCCGATGGCCATCTAGTTCAAGGCCCTGCAATGCAGGAGTCTCAATTAAAGCATCCATGACAGATGGCTATTCAACCTCTGCTTAAAAACCTCCAGTGAAGAAGTGTCCACAACTTCCTGAGGGAGTCCATTACACTACTGAACAGCTCTTACGATCTTTCTGATGTTTAGTTGGCATCTCCTTTCTTGTTACTTAAATCCATTGGTTTGAGTCCTACTCTCCAGAGCAGAGATGTTGAAATGATGTATAATAGTAATGTATGTTAGAGATGTATAAAATCATACATGGCATGGAGAAAGTGTATGGAGGGGACAATGGCTTGTTCAAGCTGGCTTGTTGTAACCAAACCATAGTTAACATTAAGTACACTTTGTTAGTTCGGATGCCACAACAAACTGAAGTTAAGCAAGCCATGACTTCCAAGCTCCTCTTTGGAGCCACAATAGAGAACAGAGAGGATAGAAGAGAGAGGATAGGATAGGGGTGGGGCCTGGAGCTCACTAAAACTGAAGGAGCATCTCCACCCCCATCGTTCAGCTCGGACACTGAGGTCCAGCTCTGAGGGCCTTCTGCTGGTTCCCTTCCTGCGAGAAGTGAGGTTGCAGGGAACCAGGCAGAGGGCCTTCTCGGTAGTGGTGCCCGCCCTGTGGAAAGCCCTCCCATCAGATGTCAAGGCAATAAACAACTATCCGACTTTTAGAAGACATCTGAAGGCAGCCCTGTTTAGGGAGGTTTTTAATGTTTGATGTTTCATTGTGCTTTCAATTCTGTTGGGAGCTGCCCAGAATGTCTGGGGAGACCCAGCCAGATGGGTGGGGTATAAATAATAAATTACTATTGTTGTTGTTGTTGTTGTTGTTGTTGTTGTTGTTGTTGTTGTTATGCAAACGCAGTCATTGCCTGCTCAGGAAAAAAACACACAGTTTGGCAACACCTAAGTATGGGCAGGAATGGCAAAGATGGCCTTGAGTGCAGCGCACCCTCACAGTTTTCTGTGATTCACCTGGATCTGCTGCCACTGATCAACTCATCCACCGTATACATCTATATCTATATGCAGACCTAGTTCATGCTAAATTTGTTAGGCTCAGTGACTGATTTGCGTCTCTTAGCTAGTGCCCTTTCAAGAAAAGCACTCACATTGGTCATGGATGCCTCTCGAGATCACTGCTAAAGGGAACTGAGATGTGCTCTGCTTTCCGTTCATTCAATAAAGCATCCGAGGGTTTGTATCCCAGTGCCCTGCTTTACTCAGTAGAGTTAGATTAGTCTCATATTGAAATATAGATTAAAAGAAAAAAGAATGTCTTATTCACAGTGTGGACCACGACGTGATGCGAGTGGATGCACTCAGTTCTTCGGCAGGAAGTGTCGTATAAGGGGTTTCATAGGACTTGGTTGCTAAGACTGCAGAGCGGCAAGTTTCATTAACATTAACAAAAACCCTGGATGCATTACAACTCCCTCCCTTGGGTTGTTTGTGCTGTTCTTATCCTTGGGAACCATCCTTGTAAAAAGTACACAGAGCAATATAAGAGGGTCTCGTTTTCCCACCACCCTTAAATCTACCTTCCATCCACTTCTTAGGCATACTAATTCAAACTGTGAAATGAGTGATTTCATAGTCAGTCCTTATATCCAGGTAATTCTTATTAATTAATTTGTGATTGCTGCTTAGGTTAAAGAGATGTAATACGCATGCTTTTTTTCTTCTTGCAATGGTCTTGGAAACTAGGTCTTCCCATATAGGACAGTGGTTCCCTTGCCTTTTTTCTCCCATGGACCACTTGAAAATTCCAGAGGGTCCTGTTAATTATTTTTCCACCAGTTACAGAAATTGTAATGCACTATGCTAGATATTGTATGATTTTTAATTGTATCTTTGCAGACATATCACAGACCACATGTACATTAGTTTCTAGTTGTTTGGGGCCACAGTCACAATCCATTATCTGATCTCTGAAATATGTGTGAAGTCACCTGAAAAAACAAAGCTAACCAAAAGTGGTTGGTCTTGACTGATATAGATTAGGAATTATGCTTTCAAATTCAAAGGCCATTACTTACAAGTTTGTTAGATTAAATTTTCTAGTTTTGCAACAATTTCTACGTGCATTTCTGATTGTTGCCATTGGGTGGTGCCAGGTAATCAGAGTATTCAGCAAAAGATAACGGTTTCATTTTCTATATAGGGAATGAAATTTCAAATGTGTTCTGAAATAATTTGCAGTGCAAATAGACCCAGCAACTAGTTCAAATAGTTGTGTGATTCTTTTTTATATATAAAAATAATTTTGTAGTGCTTATGATAAAGAATGGCTCTGTCTCATTTTAGCTTATTTTTTAAATGTGATTAGCCTGACCCAAAATGTTTTTGTGCCCCTAGGATACGGCTCTCTTTAAACTATATATATATATAAAATCAAGTTGTGCTACAGTAGCTTAATTAATTGGGCCACTTAACATCCGTGCTAATGTTAAAGGGACTTTTGTTCTGTAGGTTTTTATGGTACACATATATGCGTTAAATGCCAAAGCTTACTGAAAATCAGCTACCGCTTTGAGTAATCATAATAATAATAGCTCAGGTACACTGAAGAGGAAATAATTCATCCTTTTAAAATTCAGTTACTTTTTCACGAGTCTGCAAAGAGGTTGAAAGACAACATTTTAAAGTTTAAAGTTAAAACTATCTCTGAATCATCTGTTCATATATTATGTTTTGTTAATCAAACAAATCTTTCGAAATAATCTGACAGTCCTAGTGTTGTAAATTTGAGTTATGAAATTTACTTGCTTGGAAAAGCCAACTGTAGGGAATTCAGAGGGAAGAGGGAGAGATGGATGTATGCTCCATTTTGTCATCTGTATAATGCTGTTAGAAGAGGATTAAAAATGTGTCCTAACAGCTCTGATTGCATATTGACAGCTTGAAATAATTTAAAAGACTTTGATTCTATGTATGGAACAGCACCCTTGTGAATAACATTTTCTTTTGGGGAAAATGTGTTATCTAAGAAAATGAATATACCTCATTACTTTAATCACAAGGAGACAAAGATAGCCACCAGTTTTTGTTCTTCATAGGAATAACCCTACCAAAGTGTATTCTGACTACAGATGGATAATGTTTAATACAAAGAAAACTTTTGCCACACTTATTTGGGTTTGCTACCACTTGCCCTGCCTCAGTGCAATTATGTAACTGTCAAATGCTGTCAAGCCGTTTGGTTCTTCTCCTATCTGATCCTTTAAAGCAATTTTACAGCTTTAAGAAAACTCATCGTGTAAAGATTTTCTCTAAATACGCAAGTCCATTTAAAAAAGTGAAAAAGAAGACAGAAAATGAAGGGATTCACCACATTCAAACAGTGTGAATTCACACTTCTCATCTTACTCATTTCCACTGAATTTGATCAGACCAGTCCTGTGCAGCTAAAATGATGCACCTTTGCCAAGAACTACATAAATATTTGTAGCAATACAGGTAGCAATTGCTGTCTAGCCTTCTGCCACCCACTGTACTTTGATTTTAAAGCTGCAGACCTAAACAGGTCTCCTCAGATGCAAGTCCCATTGAATTCATTGGGACTTGCTCCTAATTAAGTGTGGTTAGAACTGCAGCTGAAGTGATGTTTTTTTGTTTTTGTTTTGCATGATACAAATAATTCCAACATGCCTATCTACACACTTTTATTCAAAGGATACTCTTCCAGTGCATTCCAGAACACTGAAAACCAGCAAGAGCATGCAACCAAACATTTAATAGAAATATAAGAACTTCGGTTACAAGGACAGCCGGCAAGGTAAAAGTTTTTTCTTCAAGATCTATCCTGTCTCGCTATACTCTTATGTCACCAGTAGCCAGGCTACTAACATCGAGAAACAGCTAACCTCCTCCTGCTTCCTCTTAAAAAAAGAAAACAAAACTTTAGTAATTTAATTGCCTCCCCTTTGCATTTTGCCACTGTAGAACTCTTTCAGTGAATTTTCCTTTTCGATGTGTAATTACAATCTGACTATTTAATGCAAATGTCTCAGTGTTACATCATGTTGGAACATTGTTAATAATCATTGACCATGTTTATGGTCAATGATTATGAACAATGTTAGAGCATGATATTTATGTGCAGCATAATGGTCAGTTGTTGACCTTTCCTATACGTTGCATAAAGACACAAATGCCATTTTACACGCAGCACAGCTGGGTGGAAATTACTAAAGTGTAGCAGTTGCTTAAAATAAAACTAAACAATCAAAAACTTGCTAGATCAGTTGTTTAATTTTTTTTAAAGGCATTTAAAATGATGGATCCAGCATTCTTCATTCCTCTGCTATCCCGGTCCCAAGGAGTTATATCAAAGAGTATGAGTAGCATGAATAAACCCTTTCATGCAATAGAAAAGTCACTGCAGAGAATTCTTTTAGAACTCATCTTCCTGATTTGGGTACCTGGAAAAAACAACAACTTATTTTAGCAACCAAATCTTACCAAGCATGAAATAGATTTTTACACTGGGTACTAAAATCTGGTGTACTTCATTAACAAGTAAACATGCTGAGTTTATTACTGACCTTATTATGTAGGGATGAAATGCCAATTCCATTAAATTGGACAAGCCACATTACTTATTTATTTATCCTATTTCAAAACCTCCTTTCTATATGTAAGAATTCAAAGCAGTGCTTCAGCCAAGTCAGAGCTGACCCAGAATAGTTTAACAAAGTTGGGTTTTTTTTGAACTTCGTTGCTAGCTACTGTGCAACTAAAATCTGTCCGTATCAAAATGTATTATCCAACCTGCTGCAGATCGTGAAAGAGGCTAATTCAGTGAAATGATGAACTCCTAAGAGCTATTGTTGGAGAAACATCTATATACCAATAGAAAAGAAAACAATAATTCTGGGGAAATGTATTTTCTTGCTGAGTAATCATTTGCATGTTTCCTCAGATGTAAGTTCCACTGGTTTTTTCCCCACAGTACAGTATTAAGCATGTTTAGGATTACAGCCTTAATGACGGTTTAGTGAGAAATATTTTTAGATTGTGGGGAAGAATCTATCACTTAGGATGTTTCCAGCCTTAAATCGTGTGTCTTCAAACCACTTTTGTGATATTTATGTTTACATCTGGCCACATGGAAGAGAAAGCAGATGAGAGGGATGTGTAATACAAATCAATGGCTGCTAGCTACACTGGCTGTATTCTACCTCCACTGTCAGAGTCAAAATGCCTCTGGAGGCTGGCTGCTGGGAATGGCAGGTGGTCAGAGTGCTGTTGCACCCTGGTCCTGCTTGTGCGCTCCCCACTGGTATCTGGGGGCCACTGTGAGAACAGGATGCTGGACTCAATGGGCCATTGGCCTGTTCCTGCAGGCTCTTAAGTTCTAATCAGCATTCTCGCCAATGAAGTTTTTCAGCTGACATTACAAACTGGAGTAAAGCAAAATCTGCTTTAAGCCTGTTTTGTGAAAATGCCTTGCGTATTATCCCTTGTTGCAATGATGGTGAATTCACCAGCACTTACTTCCTTCCTTCCTTCCTTCCTTCCTTCCTTCCTTCCTTCCTTCCTTCCTTCCTTCTTTCTTTTTCTTTTTTAAAGTGTTTAATTCATGTCCATTGAATGGATGAATTCTCCCTCTCCCTGTTTTAAAATTCTGGGCCCAATCCTCAGTTGTGACAAATTAGTGTGGCTCACTTTATGCCTTTAGTCAGACACCAAGTAGAGTGTGTGTGTGTGTGTGTGTGTGTGTGTGTGTGTGTGTGTGTGTGTCAGTAACATCTTAACGAGCTGTTACGGTATCACTCTCATTCTCATAGCCCCTGACTGTCCCTTTCCTTTTTTAAATCCAGTGTTTAGAGACTTTTTATAGTCTTCAGAGCTGTCAGTTGTTTCAACGTGCTTGCCACTTTGGGGAAAACAATTTGCTTTTCAGTCTCTTTCTCAACAACAAACACGCATAAGGCCGGGTGCCTAAAAACCAGTTTTGCTGCTGCTGCTGTTTTAAAAAATGCTAGTACAGGGGAGCTAGCATATTTACACAATCGCCTACATCGAGCGGCGAGTGGACCCATCGGAGAATTGCAGGAATCATCAAGGCATCTTGTTCCTTGTTACAATAATTTTACCTCATGACCCTTTTCGTTTGCCTACTGCCGTGTTAGTTTAAGGGTGACAACACTTCATAGCACTCTGCAGGTGTGTGTGTGTGTGTGTGTGTGTGTGTGTGTGAGAGAGAGAGAGAGAGAGAGAGAGAGAGAGAGAGAGTTACACTCTGTGGGTCCCCCCCCCCTGCTTTCTCCCCTAGCCCCAGATGCCTTTGTAAAGCAGTCTGGTGAAACAGTGAACAAAACCTTGTGGGATAAGTCTGACACTGGAAGTTAATGATTATCAGTTGAAACAAAACACTTGTTTACATGTTGTAGTCATTAGAGGTTCTAGTCAGTCATACCTCGACTGGGATTCCTGCCAAATGTTTTGAGGGTTCTTTCACAAGCTGTGCAGTTTTGTAAATACAAAAGCACTCTTATTAAGCCTTTTTAGTATTAGACTGTGCAATTAAGATGACGGGTAATTAAATTCCTTTATTTGGAATAGGATTTGTCCAAGATGCACTCGCACAACTTTCCCTTTTTCAGGACACCAACGGATTCCTCTTTGGGTGTTCTTTTGCTGAGCAGTACGTTTAAAGGAATGCTTTCACTGAATGCATTTTTAGAAATGAAAATAAAATAAAATCAGATGACATTCCAAAACTGGCTAGCTTAAGATTTTTTTCTCACCTTCTTAACTTTTTTCCGATTTCTGCCTAGCTATAAAACTTTCTTTTCCCATTAATATGCCTTCATTTTCTGGAATTGCTTTTTTTAAAAAAAAAATCCCTGTAGGTTTTCATTTTAGGTGTATTATAACTGGAATTAAAGCAGTGATTTGATTTTGAAGGAATTTAGGACCACTTCCAATTAGCTAAGGATGCTTTTAAGGTAATGCAGCATAACGGAAGTCCCAAAGTATTTTGTCTGGCATGCAGCTGCTCCTTGTAACACTTGCGTATGACTCTGTACCTGTTCGAATAACCCAAATCCTACTTGTTCTTTAGTCTCATGAACGAGACACAAATAACTCGGATGTGACCGTGTTTTGTAAAAGCCTTTAACTAGGCATGGCTGCCTTTTAATAGAAATAGATGAGCTCATTTTGCCATGCTCCTCTGCCACGACAGAACCTTCTGTATTTATCGCAATAGTAAATTATTTAAGATTTAGGGAGCCATATTTTGTAATGGCAAAATTGTGCAACAACTGAATTGCCCTATACATATTTTATCTCTGTGTTTCTTTTTTTAATTTGCCAAAGAAGATATCAGTTTTATAAGCTCCTATGGAGGACTGCTCGCTTTGACATTTCCCGGTTGTCTGTAGTGCTAGGCAATAATTAAATATCAGGTGCATAAGCTGCTCTTTAATTTGACATGTGTGCTCCAGGCAATAAACACATGGAGTGCAATGTGGGAGTGTAATTGCTAAGGAATAAAATCTTGTACCAAGTGAGATCATTGTATCAGGTACTGGGTGACAGCTCATTTGATCATTATGCCCAGGCTAAAGAGGTTGCCTAATTAGTTTCCATTAAAACTCACCCTTTAATCAGGAATTATTCTTGCATAAAGAATGTCACTTGGTCCAGATGAATGAACAATTGTTCCCCCTTGAGATTCAACTATCTGTTACACTTGGGATACCATATGTCTTTTCAAACAATTCAGCTATAGCAGGTCCCCTGAAAACCTGGATCTTATGGCATAAACAGCATGTGCATTTTTAAAAACTTAGCTCTTATTCCGAGGAAGAATTTTGAAAGCAGAGACTCCATACCATGCTGCAAATTGCCACCTCAGGAGCAGAATAGCAGCCTGAGGGGTGGGAGGGAAATGGTCTGAGAGAAAGGGATAAATCACAGAAGCCCTGGTCTAGATCCGGGCCACTCACAGCTGCTGTTCGTTTTTAAAAAGAGCAGAACCCTAAACATGCATGTTGAATGCCACATCTAGTTTGATTTTAAAAGGACACCTGTTGCTACCTGAGTGATGAAACAGACTTCCTCCTCCATGGCTTGCTGACATCACCATCAGGGTCAAGGCCAATGTTGACCTCATCCTCCCATCCCAATTCAGTTTTTCTTCATTGATCTTCTTAAGAAGAGCCCTGCGGGATGATCAATAGACCAAGAGTCCAGCATTCTATCCACAACAGTATCTATACAGATGCCTTTGGAAAGCTCACAGGAAGAGGCACGGAGGCAACAGCATTCTCTCCACTGCATGGTATTCAAAGCAATAATGTGTCCAGTTTTCGAGGCTCCACTGTTGTACAGGCTTGGTTCTCCATGAACCTCTATAATGCCATTCTGAAACCATCTAAGCCCCATGGTGGGGACGCGGGTGGCGCTGTGGTGTAAACCACTGAGCCTAGGGCTTGCCGATCGGAAGGTCGGTGGTTTGAATCCCCATGACAGGGTAAGCTCCCGTTGCTCAGTCCCTGCTCCTGCCAACTTAGCAGTTCGAAAGCATGTCAAAGTGCAAGTAGATAAATAGGTACCACTCTGGTGGGAAGGTAAACGGCGATTCCGTGCACTGCTCTGCTTTCACCAGAAGTGGCTTAGTCATGCTGGCCACATGACCTGGAAAAACTGTCTGCGGACAAGCGGCAATTCCCTCGGCCAGTTAAGCGAGATGAGCACCGCAACCCTAGAGTCGTTCATGACTGGGGTCCTTTACCTTTTTTTTTTTAAAGCCCCATGGCTGTCAACTTGGCAATGAGTTACATAAATTATTTTTTCCCAGCTGAAACCTCTGCTTTTAACCCTCACTATGAACTTTCTCCTGATGAAATACTCAAATGAAGGGGCAGGAAGTTGTACTAGGAAGCACAGACTGCCTGGGAAACAACCGGCATCCAAAAGCAGCAGGTGGGAAGGGTCATCACTGCGCATCTGCCTCCTGCCCCCCGTGGGCTGTGACATCACTACTGCTTATCAGGGGAGGGAGGCAGTGGGAAAGTATACCAGTGGAGCCAATCCAGCCCTCTTGTGAGGACATCCAAGCAGCACCCACCTCCCCACCATCTCACTCTTCAAGGAGTGGTAGCAACGCTACTATTAGGAGGGCAGGTGCCGGGCATTGTGCTGTCCTTTCTTGATGAATATAGTATTCAGGATCCCTACACAGGACTCTGGAAATTCTGGTTGCAGGATATGTGCTAAATGCTGCAACACTTCTTTATTTTACAGATAATGATGGCCTTTATTTTAATGTTAGCATTGTTTTTGTTCACATGGAAGTTTAATGAAGCAGCTGAGTAAATATTTGCAGGACTGATTGACCAAAATTTAATAATAATAGTAATACTTTATTATTAATACCCTGCCCATCTGACTGAGTTTCCCCAGCCACTCTGGGTGGCTCCCAACAGAATATTAAAAACAACATTACATCAAACATTAAAAACTTCCCTAAACAGGGCTGCCTTCAGATGTCTTCTAAAAGTCAGATAGTTGTTTATTTATTGGTTCATCGAATTGGCCACGTAGGCAAGAATGTGCATAATGTTTGTGTGGATATTCTCTCCTCCACCAGCAAGTATGCTGGAGTGTGATGCTTTATTGTCACTTAGTGAAACCGTGGTGCTATTTGGGACACTACAGCATTGATTCATGGGACATACAACCCACCTTTCACTCATTATTTACCTGTGGTTGAAAGTTAGAAGCTTTTAGGTAGAAGATGAAATGGCCAGGCTATCATTTTGCAAAAAAGTTCAGAAGAGTTAGCCACCTGTCTTCCTGCACATACCTGTGTTAGTTACATGTGACACACTAATGGCCTCAAAGAACAAGGAGCCAACTCTCCCCTGATAACTTCCACACATGGTCTCCTAGGCAAAATTCTTGCTCACCATAGGTTACGGAGCAAGTAGCTCTTCACAAGCCTGTTGTGCTATCTCTATTTTGATGGACAGGTCATGTTGTTCAGATATCTGATTGTCAACTTCCATAGCAACTACTCTATTCCAAACTTTAAAATGGAAAGCATAATGTCGGTAGTAAAAAAAAAGAGAGAGAGAGAGAGAGAGAGAGAGAGAGAGAGAGAGAGAGAGAGAGAGGTTTAAAGATTCTCTCAAGGCAAATCTTAAAAAATGTAGTATAAACACTGACAAATGGGAAACACTGGCCTGCAAGCACTCCAAATAAAGAACAGGCTTTACCAAAGTGTCATGGACTTTGAAGAAGCATGAACTCAGGGCAAAAAGGAGAAACGAGCTAAGAGGAAGGCATGTTTGGCAAACCCTTACCATGATCAACTCCCACCTGAAAACCCCACTGTGAAAGGGTGTGTGGGTGCAGAATTGGTCTCCACAGTCACTTATGGACTCACCATTACGACCATGTTCATGGAAGACAATCTTACTCAGCTATGAGTGATCACCAAAGAAATAGACTAGTTAAACCACAGAGCCTAGGACTTGCCAATCAGAAGGTTGGCGGTTCGAATCGCAGCGTCGGGGTATAGATATGCCCCTTAATGTACATTTCACAACACTAGATTTTAACACCGCTCTCTGTTTATTTATTAAATTTATATCTAGTCCTTCCTCCCTAATGAGCCCAGGGTGACAAACAAGTGTTAAAACAAAACAAAACAATAATTTAATACATCTTTAAAACAATTCAAATACAAGTGCACACCTGGTTATTTGAAAAGTTGTAGTTCTCCTGCATTATTTTCTTTTTGTAAGGGGGAAGCTCGGTTTATGGGAATGTTCAGTTTAAGTCTGAGAAATGGTATGCATTTACAACTGACTTCATTTTGAAAGCTTTTCCTGTTCATTCTTTCATAGAATGTTGAACACATAATATTCACAGGGCCTCCAGATAACATGCTCACTGGGACAGAGAAAGCAACTGCCTTGTTCTTTCCATTTCAGCTGATACATTTGGTATGAACTCCTGAGACTTTAGTTTGCATGCTACCTACAAGCTTTGGACTAAACCCTTCAGAAGCTGTTATGACAAGATCCTTAAATGCCTCAAAGAAATGGTGTTGTTGTTGATATTATTATTTTACAAATGCTGTGAGCTCACTTTAAAATGAACTAAAGAATCACATTGTATCTGTGTCTTTTCTGTTCAACAGATATTTCTTTGCTAAAAAGGATAAGCTTGTATGGCAGATAAAACAGCAGCAAGTATATACAACAAAGAGGTGGTTCCAATATTCTTCAAATGAAATCTTGATATTTTCAAATGCCAAAGAGATGTGAACCTAGGTCAAAACATTAGCAAATGATGAAAACTAGGGCACAACTTACCAGATGTGAACACCAGGGGTCCACATGCTAATGAAGGTGTTGAACTTCATAATTGGCAGCAGCAGTGGCAGGGGCTCAAAATGGCAAACTGGTTTCCCCCCCATCTGCCATTTTGATTATGGCAACAGTAGGAGCCTACCAGTCAGGAATCCTGGAAACAGTTATCCTGGGTTCTGGAGTCCTTCATAAGGATTATTATTATTAATATAAATTAATTAATTACCCCCCCTTCGCAAGCAGATCCCAGGGTGGATTACAACACTTTAAAAGGAGCATTAAAACAATTTAAAACAACTCACAATCACAAAAGTAGTGTGCATCCTGAAAATATTTTTGGTTTTTATGGAAGCCGCCCAGAGTGGCTGGGGAGGCCCAGCCAGATGGGCGGGGTATAAATAATAAATTATTATTATTATTATTATAAAATATGTATCTCAAGTGCCCAAGCTCAGGCTAAACATGAGTACCTTCAGCATTCACCACAAACTGTGCAAAGTGAAAGTATAAGGCATATGTCTGTGGTCACGAAGAGTCTGACATGACTAAACGACTAAACAACAACTGTGGGGAGAGAATTCTGCAATGTAGAGGCTACCACAGATAATGTCCTCCAAACTTTGGAGGGCAGCAGAACTACCAAAGTCCCCCCTCTACTGATCTTACCATCCAAGAGGGTCTGTAAGGAAGGAGGCAGTCTCTCAGATATCTGGAGCTTTAGTAATTGAGAGCTTTAAACACTAATGTGAGCACCTTGAAATGGGCCTGGAAACAAATTGGCAACCAATGCAGCTGTTTTAGAACAGGGGTTTTATGAGCTCTAAAGGCAACCACAGCCAGTAATATATGGCCACTGCATTTTGGACCAGCTGGAGTTTTTGAGTCCTCTTCCAAGGACAGTCCCATGTAGAGCACTTTATGATCACCTAATCTGGAAGTTACCAGAGCATGGAGTGGTGTGGCAAAGTCATCTTTGTCCAAAAGCTAGAAAACCATCTGCAATTGGAATTAGGCACTCCTGGCCACTGAGGCCACCTGGGCTTCAAGTGACAATTTTGGATCCAGAAGTATCCTGCATGCTGCAGGGGAGTGCAACCCTGGAACAAAGAACATGGAACCCATGACACCTCTCTAATTTATTTATTTTTCCCCATATCCAGCTCACATTTAATTATGTTTTACTCAAAGTAGCCCATTGAGATTAATGAGCATGGCTAGGTCAGGTCCAATGGGTCTATACTGTGTTTTAGTTTTATGTGGGAGTGAAACTTCTCATCTCCTTGTTCTACACCATGCACACCTCTGTAGCTGCCCCTTTCTAAAGTAAAAAGCCTCAGGTAGTGTGAGCTTTCTGCATAGGGGACTTGCTCCAGCCCTTTGGTCATTCTGAGTTGCCATTTTCTGGATTTAAAATATCATTTTTGAGGTATGGCAACCAGAATTGTACAGAACTATTCCAGTGTAGTCACACCATTGATTTGTATGGCAACCTTATGATATTGGCACTTTTATTTTTGATCCTTTTCCTAATTACCTCTAACATGGGATTCACCTTGTTCAATATCCGCTGCATGCTTGACGTTTTGAATGAGCTATTCCCCATAACCTCAAAATATTTTTCCCTTTCAGTGACTGCCAGTTCAGAGTCCCATCACCATCAATGTGAAATTAGGAACATTATTTACCTCACTGTGCATCCCTTTACACTTATATTGCATTTGTCTTTTTGTTGTCCAATGATCCACTTTAGAGACATCCTTTTAGAGCTTAATGAAATATCTTTTTGTTTCTACTTCCCTGAATAATTTGGTGTCAGTGGATCTGATTGACTCACTGTTCACCCTGAACTCCAGATCATTCATGAACAAGTTAACAAGTTCCAGTCGCAATACAAATCCTTGGGAGATACCACTTCTTTCATCCCTGCCTCGTGAGAAGCTTTGGTCCCGTATACTTGAAGGAGTGTTTCCATCCCTATCATTCAGCTTGGACACTGAGGTCCAGTTCAGAGGGCCTTCTGGTGATTCCCTCACTGCGAAAAATGAAGCTACAGGGAACCAGGCAGAGGGCCTTCTCAGTAGTGGCACCAACCTTGCGGAATGCCCTCCCATCAGATGTCAAGGAGATGAGCAAATATATAACCTTTGGAAGACATATGGAGGCAGTTCTGTTTCAGGAAGCTTTTCATGTTTCATGTTGTTGTTCTTTTTCCTGTATTTTTGTTGGAAGCTGCCCAGAGTGGCTGGGGCAGCCCAGTCAGATGGGAAGGGTATAAGAAATAAATTATTATTACTATTCCTACCCCCTGCTTCCTGATGTTTAATCTGGTGCCCATTCATAAGAAGAGCCGTATTGTGTGTTCATTTCCTTTTTGGTCTGTACTCATGAATTTAAGAGTAGATTGCTTCTTTTGCCATATTGAATTTATCCCATGCTTGCTAATTTTTTGTGCTATTTGAACCTATTGATATATTTTGTAAACTGATTTTCTTCACTCTCTCCAATGCTTTTTACTTTTGAGAAGTCAATGTTTATTGTAAGCCACTCTGGGCACAGCTCATTGTGGAAAAGCGACATACTAACTCAAACAATATTTAATCCTATGACACCTACATTTTCTTAGGAGCCTTTGGTGAGAGACACTGTAAAGAGTTCTTTCAAAGTCCAGTTACAGGATGTCTACTGGATCAGGTCTATCCATGTATGTGAGACCTCTCAGCTCGGCCTGTTTAGCTAGCCTTGCATGTGGAACCGGTAGCATTTTAAAGAAAGTTACAGTGGCTGTCCTGTTTTCCATTTCCTGCATGGCAGCCTAAAATTTGCTTTCAGAATTTTTAGTGAACAAGGGAAGACCTATTATACTTCTCCGGATCTTTAAAATTTGTTACAGCTTTTTCAAATCTGTTTTAGCCTTGTTACCGAATGGCCCTAACTTAGTCATGCTAATGAAAACTTCATTGAATACCATGCCTTATCTTTGGTATATTCAACTTTAGAATTAATTTTGAAGAGTAGTTTTTAAATAAATACATACTGAGTTGGATTCAAAGTTTCCTGCTTCTGATAGAATGGATATTTTACCTTCCGGTGGTAGAACATTCTATCAGTGCTGGGACTCTTTCTTCAGAGTAAGGGAACATCTGCTTCCAACCCTTTGCTTTGCCATTTGGAGGTGCAGAAAGTTATCCTTGTGGTTTCTTCTAGTTATTTTTTCTATAAAGAGAACCTGCTCACTCCAAGGCAGCCTTTCCTCCTTTTTCTACATGTTTTATTTTTCTTCTTAGCGTCATCACAGTGAAAGAGATCAGTTTTGCATGGAGAATACCATTAATAATGAAACGCAGTCTGTGTGCTTTTAAAAACTCTATTTCTTGCTTATAAATAAATGGTAATTTGTTTTAAAGCGTCATTGCACATAGTGTTCAGCCAGATCTCATGCTTTCGATTATTTTAAATAAATGTACCATAAATGGAACAAGTTCTTTCTAATTTGCAAATGATATGCAACATTTTTCAAAAAAGGAAGGGGGGGATAAGAGAAGGGAAGAAGAGGGGGGGGGAGAAAAACTGTAAAATTCCTTCTTAACTACTTCTCATTAATGGGAAAGTGTTCAATGACCTGTAAAGATTAAAGAATTAGTGAATTGGTAAAATTATCAGAATGAAAAATCTGTATAATTTTGATTTCATTTAAAAATCTGCTAAACAGTCTAGAGCCTTTAGAAAAGGATATTACTTTTTAATTTCACACTCACAAATGTCCTGGTATCAGTGTTACAAATGGGCTGAAATAAAGGCAACAAATAGTATGCTTAAATGTACAACATTAGAAGAGTCTGTTTAAACTCAGCTTTCCTCCCTCCCTCTCCCCCGCCCAGCCCATTTCATTAAAACAACTGAAGACATTTAATTAAGTGACCACTCTGCTAAGTGGAGCAAAAATTAATATACGTAAATGAATTTATGTATGGGTGATGATGCATAATTAAAAATACACTTCAATGAGGGGCTGAAGAGAAAAGGAAAACATTTTAACAAGATTCTTCATAAAGGCTACCATATCTCGAACTTTAAACATGTCTGATACATATATCTTATGATACTAATTGCTAGTAATTTCTCAAGCGAAAACCATGCTACAGTTGCCATTTCATGCAACCCCAGACCTTCCATGTCTACTGTGAAGTAAGCCCCACTGAGTTCATTGGAACTTTATTCACAAGTAAGTGTGCCTATCATTGCTTGGTCTTCCCCATGAATATTTATTGATTCACAATGTCACCTATAGGAACGTGCTACCTAATTGGCTGAGAATGATATGCCAAGGCAAGCGGCCCAACCACTTATTTTCAAGCTTGAAAAGGACAAGGCAGAGGTGGGGTGGAGGGCCTGATATACAACAGCTTAAGTCCATATTCCTCCAGCTAAAAACCAATATGAGCTTAAGGAACATGCACAGCAACAGTTTTATGCACATGTGTCAGAGCTGCTTGAAGATCCTAGCTCACAGAGGATCACGCTAGCCAGCGATCATTGAGTAAAAGTCTTTATTGAATTACAGTTTCCATTCTCACGCTGCTGCGCGCAAACTCTACGTCTAGTAGCTAGATCGGCGAAGCTCCGTCTGAGTCTCCGCCCCGTGTGCACCAACTTAATATCCTAGCCTTGCTCCACCTTTTCCGCCTGACTGTCCTCCTCTGGGTCCCTCTACCCCCCGGGGCTTCTTCCTTCCGGGATTCTTCTGACGCTGACCCGGACCCTCCTGCCTCCTTGCGCCGGGCTTTAGGACCTGGTTCCCTTTCGGGGCTGCTTACTGCGCCGCCTTCCTCTGCATTTGAACTTGGCGCGCGCGCCCAACCTTCCACCTTCCTCTTAACCGTTTCTTCGCTCCCCGATGGAGGTGTGGCCACTCCTGACTCATGCCCTCCCTCCTGTGGTGAGCTGCCAGCGCTTCCCCCCTGGCTCCCTTCCTCTTCCCTGCTTCCTGGCGGTGACGCTGGTCCCGATTTCCAGCTGCTCCCCCCTGAGTCCCTTCTGGCTCTATCTTCCTGGGGTGCCCCCCTTGACTCCCCCCTTGCCCTGGCCACTGGTGCTCCTTTCTGTGAATCCTCTGATTCACTGGAAAGACTAGGAGATCTCGGGTCGTCGTCATCACTCATCTTTTCTTCTGCCTCCTCCCCTTCGCTCTCTGTTTCCTCCCTTGCCCGTGCCTCTGCTCCTAAACCCCTGACATCCATCCCCCCCTCGAAGCCCCCCATTCCCCCCTCCCCTCCTTCCGGTGCTGGAGCTGGGGGCTGCTGTTGCAAAGGGACGAACGTCGGATATCGGTCGCTTCCCGTGGCGGGCCTCCATCTGAAGTCTTCCGGTTCTTCCTCCCTGCTCTCGTCGACGACGGTCACCTCCGCTTCCATCTCTGTGCCGCCGTGCTCGAAACCAGGGTCGTCCCCGAAAATGTCCATGTCCGTCTCTCCCTCACTTCCTCCTGGCGGCGTTGCTCGTCCTGAGCATTCCAGCCACTTTCTGCGGAACTGCTCCTCTGGCCTATCGTCCCACCAATACGAGGGTTCTGAGGCGGATCCCGAGGGTGACCCCTCCGGGGAACGGACGTCTCGTGTCGGTTCCTCGTCCGAGTCGAACCCCCGGAACGTGCTGGCCGAAAGCGTGGGCGTGAAAAGCCAGTCGTCGAAAAAGTCTGCTGGCATAGGCCTATGTGGGAAGAGGGCATGAAACTCGTCTTTGAGCAGAGGTTCGTCTAAGGCGTAGCCCGGCACCCAGCTGTTCGCACTGGCCGGGGTGCCCTCCTTGGCGAGAAAGTATTCTACCCCCTCTTCCCCCCATCTGGAGTCCAAAATCTCCGTGACTTCGTTGATGCGCTCCTTCTGTGCCACTCCCGCGTGCCCTGTTCTGTCTCTGGCCGGACTCGGCGCCGTTCCGGGTTCCTGGAACCTGTGCGGTGCCTTGTAGGGAGTGAGCACCGATCTGTGGAATACCGGATGCATTCTGGAACCCTCCGGAAGTGCCAGTCTGAAAGCTACCGGGTTGACCTGTTCTTCGACTTGGTAGGGCCCCAGTTGCTTATGCCCTAGTTTCTTCTTGGCCAACGACCTGGCCGGCACTGCGTGGGCTGCTAACCAAACCCAGTCTCCCACGTGGAGCTCTTCTCCAACCCTTCTGTGCTTGTCTGCTTGTACCTTGTATGCGTGCTTGGCCAGCTCCAGGTGGCGCCTCAGCTGATCGTGGACTTCCTGCAGCTCCGACGCGAACGCATCTGCTGTCTGCGGCTCCCCCTCCCCCATTCTTTCCAGTCCCGGGAAGGTTCTGGGGTGCCTCCCGTTGTTGGCGAAGAACGGCGTGACCCCCGTGGACACGTGCTTCGTGTTGTTGTAGGCGAACTCGGCAAGCGGCAGGTAATCCACCCACGTCGCAGGCTGTTGATTTGCATAACATCTCAGGTACTGCTGCATGATGGCATTGACCCGCTCCGCTTGCCCGTTGGTCTGCGGGTGTCTCGCCGACGCCAGGTTGATCTTGACGTTCAGGAAGCCCATCAGCTTCTGCCAGAAATTCGAGATGAACTGCCGCCCCCGGTCGGACAGAATAGACCGTGGCAGACCGTGAACCTTGAACACGTGGTCTATGAACAGTTTGGCGGTTTGCTCCGCCGTGGCCACCTTAGCACACGGAATGAAATGGGCCATCTTGGAAAACAGGTCCACCACCACCAGCACTGCCGTCTTGCCCCTTGAGCTGGGCAGATCCGTGACAAAGTCCAGGGCCACCCTTTCCCAAGGTTCGACCGGAGTTTGCAGCGGTTCCAACAGTCCGGCCGGCGGTCTGTGCACTGGTTTGGCCCTCTGGCAGGTGTCACACCTCGCCACGTAGTCTGCGACCTCCCCTCTCATTCCAGGCCACCAGAAATCCCTGGCTACTAATTCCACCGTCTTCTCCTTGCCAAAGTGCCCGGCCGTGGGCGCGTCGTGCAGCTGCTGCAGCACCTTGGCTCGAAGTTCGTCTCCCGGCACGTAGATGGCCCCTTTACGGATGAGCAATCCATCTCTTAGCTGGAAACCGTCGGCCGCTGCCTTGCCCCTTTGCACCTCTGCCATCTTTGCTTGTGCGAAGGAGTCCCCCTGCAACGCTCGTCGCACCGCCTCTAGGTCCACGGTCGCCGCGGCGCACGCCCACACTGTCGGTGCGAAGATGTGCATGGCGGCCGCTGGTGTTGCGTCCTCCAGATACTGTGGCTTACGGGAGAGAGCGTCTGCCATGATGTTGGTGTCCCCCGGGACATACTCTATTCGGAAGTCGAAGTTCGCAAAGAACTCAGCCCAACGTATCTGCCTTTGGTTCAGGAACTGTGCCGTGCACCAGTGCTCTAGATTCTTGTGGTCCGTGCAAACCTGCACCGTGTGCTTGGCGCCGATCAGAAAGTGCCTCCACGCCTTGAACGCTGCGTGAATGGCCAGCAACTCCCTGTCCCATATGGTGTAGTTCTGCTCGGACTTGCTGAGCTTCCTGGAGTAAAACGCTCCCGGTCGCCACACCCCCTGCGGGTCTTTCTGCAGCAGGACCGCCCCCACGGCTCTGTCCGAAGCGTCTGTCTCCACCCTCATCGGCTTGCTGGGGTTGACATGAAGCAGCTGCTCTTCCGACGCGAAGAGACGCTTGAGTGCCTGAAAGGACTGCTCCGCCTGCTCTGTCCAAATGAACTTCTTTTTCTTGGAGCTAAGCGTGTCAGTGATGGCCGCCGTCTGCATCGCGAAGCCCTTGATAAACTTGCGATAGAAGTTCGCAAAGCCGACAAACCGTTGGACCTCCTTCCGGTTGCGCGGGCTCTTCCAATCCAACACCGCTCGAACCTTGGCGCTGTCCATGGCGAGCCCCTTGTCAGACAGCTTGTAGCCCAGAAAATCCACCTCCGGCACGTCAAATTGGCACTTCTCCAGCTTGGCGTAGAGCCTATGTTGCTTTAGCCTGCTCAGCACTTCCTTGACGTGTTTGTCATGCTCCTGCTGCGACTCCGAAAAGATCAGGATGTCATCTAAGAAACAGACGCACGTCTTGTAGAGAAGTCCCGCCAACACGTGATGCATAAATGCTTGAAAAACGTGGGAGCCATTTTGCAATCCAAAAGGCATAACTCTATATTCGTAGGTCCCCAGTGGCGTGAACATGGCTGTCTTCCACTCATCACCCTCCCGCATGCGAATGAGGTTGTACGCCCCCCGCAGGTCCAACTTGGTGAACACTCTGCCCTTCCGTACCTTTGCGAGGAGGTCGTCAATTCGGGGCATGGGGAAGTCCGATGGCCTAGTCACACTGTTCAAAATCCTGTAATCCACTACGAGTCTCTTTTGGGGCGTGTCCCGCTTCTTAACAAAGAATACGGGACTGCCCCCCACTGCCTTGGACTCCCGGATGAAGCCGCGCTGCAAATTATGATCAATGAACTCCTTGAGTTCTTGCAGTTCGTCCTCTGACATGGAATACAGTCTCCCTTTAGGCAGCGCCGCCCCCGGCAGCAGGTCAATTTTGCAGTCATATGGTCTGTGAGGGGGTAGCCTGTCTGCCTCCTTCTCGCAGAAAACTTCCAAAAATTCAGCGTACTTGTGGGGAATCGCTTGCAGCGTGCCTAGCAGCAGTTGTGACTCCTCTTCCTCTCCTTCCTGCCTGGGCACGATGCAGTGTTCAGCACAAAAGGAAGAGCCGAAGGTCAGCTGCCTCTGGTACCAAGCCATCGTTGGGCTGTGCTTGTCCAGCCAACTCATGCCCAATACAACGGGCGTGTCAGATAGTTGAGTGACGTTGAAGCTGATGATTTCTCTGTGATTCCCAAGTCGCATCACCATTGGTGGCGTCTGCTTCACCACTTGCCCCCCGAGCAGCTCCCTGCCATCCACCGTGACAACCTGCAGGGGCAGTGTGGCCGGCAGCAACTGCACAGCGTGCCTGTCGACAAAGTCCTGCCCTATAAAGTCCGCATTGCTGCCTGAGTCAATGGTGATTGGCACGTCTATGGTGATTCCATTGGGCAGCTGGAGAGATGCTGTGAGCCTCACGACTGGTTTGGGCGGGAGGGGGTTCACGGGCTGTAAAATCTCTGGGGACTGCGTCACTAACACGTCTGGCTGGGCCCCAGTGCCTCTTCCTCCAGCCAGACTGCGTCGTTTCCCTGCTGTGGTCCTCCTTGCTGCGTTGCTGCAGTCACCATTGCTGAGGCTGCAGTGAGCTTGTGGGGCCTCTGGGGACACTCTTTTGCCATATGCCCTGGTTCCTCACAGACGTAACACTTCCTGTTCCCTCTAGGAGGCTTCGCTTTCACTGCTGCCGGTGCTAGGACTCTGGTTGCTGACTGAGCCCTTGCACCTCCAACCTCCATAGGTTCGGCTCCTCCTCCTGGCGGAGGCGTGGATTGCGCCCGCGCTGCTTCTCTGGGAAGGAAGGAGGGGCCCCCGGCTGGTTCGCGCCCTCCACGCCCTTCGTCCTTGCTCCACGGACGTCCTTCCAGCCTCACCCCCACTGCCAGTGCCCTCTGAACGACCTCCTGGGTGGTTCGGGGTCTCTCCCCCCTCGCGATCTCATCTTTAATCGAGTTGTGCAGCCCTTCCCAAAAGAGGTCTCTTACAGGAGCCGAATCTCTGTCCCATTCCAGGGCACTGACCAAGGCGAAAAAGCGGGCATGATACTGCCTGACGCTGGCCCTCCCTTGTCTCAGCCCATGCACCTCCTTCCGTGCAAGATCCACGTCAATACTTGATAAAAAGCACCCATCCATCGCTTTAATAAAGGCATCCGCATTCTGGAGCGCCGGATCCTTATCTCTCCATAAATTGCGTAGCCATGCTTTCGCATCCCCATGCAGATGGGACATGATGAACCCCACTCTCTCTTGTTCATCTCTAAAGTCTTTATGCAGCAGTTGCAGTGCGCACAGTACGTCGGCTCTAAAGTTGGGATACTGTTGCAGGTTCCCATCGAAGTGAGAGACCAGCCCGCCTGCCCGTCTCGCCAACCCAATTCCCTCCTGCCGGGGTGTCTGCTTTGTCAGCACGTCTAACCTGACCTGGAGATCCCTGCAGGCGGCAGCTGCCTCCTCCTCTCTCTTCCTGGATGCGAGAACCTCGGCGTTCAGTTGTGCCACTGCTTTTCTGAGGTCCTCTATCTGCTGCTCAGCCGTCATGTCGTCTGCCGTTCGTGAGCTCGCTAGTAGGCACCTGTTTCTCTCCCCTCCTCGAGGCTGTAGATGCCCACAATGGTGAGACGGAGCTTACTGTCAGAGCTGCTTGAAGATCCTAGCTCACAGAGGATCACGCTAGCCAGCGATCATTGAGTAAAAGTCTTTATTGAATTACAGTTTCCATTCTCACGCTGCTGCGCGCAAACTCTACGTCTAGTAGCTAGATCGGCGAAGCTCCGTCTGAGTCTCCGCCCCGTGTGCACCAACTTAATATCCTAGCCTTGCTCCACCTTTTCCGCCTGACTGTCCTCCTCTGGGTCCCTCTACCCCCCGGGGCTTCTTCCTTCCGGGATTCTTCTGACGCTGACCCGGACCCTCCTGCCTCCTTGCGCCGGGCTTTAGGACCTGGTTCCCTTTCGGGGCTGCTTACTGCGCCGCCTTCCTCTGCATTTGAACTTGGCGCGCGCGCCCAACCTTCCACCTTCCTCTTAACCGTTTCTTCGCTCCCCGATGGAGGTGTGGCCACTCCTGACTCATGCCCTCCCTCCTGTGGTGAGCTGCCAGCGCTTCCCCCCTGGCTCCCTTCCTCTTCCCTGCTTCCTGGCGGTGACGCTGGTCCCGATTTCCAGCTGCTCCCCCCTGAGTCCCTTCTGGCTCTATCTTCCTGGGGTGCCCCCCTTGACTCCCCCCTTGCCCTGGCCACTGGTGCTCCTTTCTGTGAATCCTCTGATTCACTGGAAAGACTAGGAGATCTCGGGTCGTCGTCATCACTCATCTTTTCTTCTGCCTCCTCCCCTTCGCTCTCTGTTTCCTCCCTTGCCCGTGCCTCTGCTCCTAAACCCCTGACAACATGTAATCTTGTTTGTCAAGTATATCCAGCTGGAGCACATAAATTCAGCCAACACTGAGCAAATGAAGGAGGATAGTGAATAATAGAGAAGATAACCAATTGGGTCTGGCAAATAAAAGGTCACAGATTTGTCCTCAGGTGCCTTAGGCTGAATTCACACTGCAGTTTTATACTGTTTCCCTGACGTTTCCCTGTTAATTTCTGCATTATATCTGAACTTTCACAAAATGTAAAAAACCACTTCCAGAAATATAGTGGGAAATAGCATGAGTTTTAGTGCTTATGTCTGTTATTTGCAAGCATTTTTATTTTCTTTTCTGGAAGCAAGTATCACAGAAATGAGTGCTAAACTTGTGTTATATTGTACCATGTAAGTGGTTTTTACATCATCTGAAAGCTCAGAAATGTTGGGGAAACGGAGATAAAAACTGCTGTGTGAATGCAGCCTCTGGAATCTCTTGATGCAGCTCTCTACTTTAAGACCACTTCCTTTAATATGCGGCCTTTCTTGATATTTTTCTTATATGTTAGCTTAATCTCCTGGGTGGAACAATATTTCTTTATCCTCATTACTATCCTATACTCCCTTGAACAGACTGGACATTCTCTGTGTGTTTAGCTTCGCACAGGCCTATGTAAATAACTGTCCAAAGCAATGAAGAATATCTCCCATTGTATCTTTCCCCCAAAGTTTGTAAAGAAAAGAAGAAAAAACACCACAGAAGGAAAAACACACAGAAACGCAGCAGCAGCCGTTCTCTAAATAGCACCACTGGAGACGCACATAGAATTGCTGGAAATGGGAGTAAATTTTTATTCCATGTCAGTCGTAACTCCAAGAGTTACAGCCTGAGCTCAGTTGCTCTTTAATTGGTTTTTTAAACAGTATTTGTCGTGATTTGTGTTTTACTTTTGTACACTGTTTTGAGGGCTTTCAGCAGAAAAGGGTCCGATAAGTACGGAGTATGAAGAATAATAATGATTTCTAGTCATGCTAAAGTAAGGTTACCAGACGCCCCCGTTTTCCGGGGACAGTCCCCGGATTTACAAATCAGTCCCCATACAAAATCCATTGAAGTTGAAAAGTGTCCCCAGATTCATTGAAAAAAAAATCTGGTAACCTTATGCTAAAGGGTTTAGCATAATATCTGCTTAGCTGCCTCTTGCCGTTCTTTTGGTATACAACTATATTTTCGTTTGCATAGAATGCATGGCTTCTTCAGTCCCAGGCACTGCTCAATTAAAAAAACAACAGAGTGCTCAAATATTTCAGTGATTCATAGCATTAATTACAGCAGGTGTGGGAAGCCTGGGGCCTAGAGGGCAAATGCACCCTTTAGATCTCTCCATTTGGCCCTCAGGACTCACCTGTAACACACCTCTCACTGCCCCTGCTCTGTACCCTCCCTGAGGGCATTTGCTTGATTGCTATGTGTCCTTATGATGGGTAATGCTTCTTGCTCTCCTGGATGGAAGATGGAGGGAGTGAATGTTTGTAGAACCCTTTGACTTTTGTGTGACTGTTATTTAACCTACACCCTTGGGCTGAGAGATGTTTGCCATCCCTGAATTAGAGTTGGGCAAGAAATTTGGTCTTTGCTTACAGTATAATGCTTGAGGATTAAAGAAAAAGAAAACCCAGCTGCCTTTTAATATTTATTTGTTTTTGCATTCATATCCCAGCTTTCTGCCAAGTTGTTCAATGTGATACACACAGTTCCCCCCTTCATTTTATCTTCATCTTCTGTAAGGAAGATGAAGGTGAGAGAGAGCATGCAAAAAATCATTAAATAAATAGCATGCAATTAAAAATAATATCTAAACTCAAAGAAAAGAGGCAGAGGCACCTGATTATTTATTTATTTATTTATTTTAAAAAAACTTTAAAAACTAGACATTTTAAACAAACACATCTGGGTGACTGGAATTAACTATTCTGCAGGACAAATGCCTGCAAGGAAAGAAAATATTCATACAGGAATGGAGGGCCATCAGATTTTTTAGCATGCCATGCAAAAATATCCATGCATCCCAAACATACCGCATTTGTTTGCAGGACAGACACATAAAAAACCTCTTTAGGGGAGAGATTCACAGAGTCATAGAACTGTAGCCCCATCCCTTGTGATGCAGGAATCACAGTTAAAGATCTTAATACACGGTCACACTCATTTGTGAGAAGGGAGAACATCCCAGTCCCAAGCTGTATGGGGCTTCACAGGGCTTGGGCCTGGGCCCAGAAACAGACTGGGAGGCTGGTGAAGATGTTGCAACAAATGAGTCACCTCCTAATAAATGGTTCCAGTCAGTGGTCAATCTGCAGCGTCCAGACATTTTTGAATGGCAGGCCTACATAAAACCCATTGAGTTCACAACCCCTGCCCTTCCTTCCTAGAAAGCTACATGTATTTGGGTAAAAGGTCTACAGGAAGAAGCTGTAAGAGACTCGTGTGAGGAGAACATGTGATTTGATAAGGATTTGAAATAAGAAAGATGGTGCTTGTTCTAGGAGAATATTTTAGGTAGAAGAGGTGGCAATAAAGAACATGTAAAATTGAGAAAGAGGCAAGTTTACTTTAGAGCAATTAACTTTGCCAGAGTATTATGAGCAAAAGTGTCAGGCAGGAATGTGCTGATGGTTCTATGTAATTTATTTAATCCTAATAAGAGGGGAATCTTTCTCAATTATTAGTTACACTGGAATACCCTATTTATAATAATAATCACTCTATTTTATCCCCCCATAGTATGTCAATGTCAAATGAAGCAATTATTCATTCGCATTTCAGTTAGCTGAAAACTGCTCTAATTTTTGGCCAATCAAATAAAAATCTCTTTTCAAAGAAGGGAGTCCCCATTCTAATTGGATGGAATAGATGATCTAGATTTAGATCATTTAGGGAAGTTTTTAATGTTTGATGTTTTATCGTGTTTTTAATATTCTGTTGGGAGCTGCCCAGCCAGCCAGATGGGCGGGGTATAATAATAATAATAATAATAATAATAATAATAATAATAATAATAATAATAATAATCTTCTAATAGTACATCATGCATAGACATGTCTCTACACAAATGCACAGAGTATGGGAAACAAACAAGATGAACTGGAGCTTTTAATACAGGATGACAAATATGACCTGGTATGCATTACTGAAACCTGGTGGGATAAGACTTATGACTAGAATGTAGCAACTGAGGAGTATAACATGTTCAAAAGGAATAGGCCAAACAGAAAGGGAGGAGGAGTAGCATTGTATATAAAGTATGTGTACACTTGTGAAGAAATCCATGACCTAGAGCATGAAAAGCAGATTGAGAGTATATGGATAAAAATTGTAGGAGACAGAAACAACAGTGACCTTATTGTGGGTGTCTGCTATAAACTGCCAAGCCAGATGGAAGACTTGGATGATGCTTTACTAGAGCAGATTACCAAACATTCAAAAAGGAGTGAAATTGTAATCATGGGGGACTTCAACTTCCCCGACATCTGTTGGGAGTCAAACTCTACCAAGAGTGTAAGATCTGAAAATTCCTCCATTGTATTGCTGACAATTTCATTTCCCAGAAGGTGGAAGAACCAACAAGGGGATCATCTATCTTGGACCTGGTCCTCACCAAAAGGGAGGAACTGATTGACTAAGTGGAAGTGTTCAAAAACTTGGGAGGAAGTGATCATGTTCTCCTGGGTTTCAGGATAACAGAGGAAAGGGAAAAGTGAGTGTAGTTGGAAAAACTTTCTGTTAATAAGAGCTGTTCAGCAGTGGAACAGACTCCCCCGAGAGGTGGTGGACTCTCCTTCCTTGGAGTTCTTTAAACAGAGGCTGGATGGCCATCTGTCATGGATGCTTTAGCTGAGATCCCTGCATTAAGGAAAAAAACCCTCACTTGATCTGTTGAGACTGCAGCACAGAGTGTGGCAGAGCAGGAAAGATGGAAAATGCTGAGCTTTCACAGTCCAGCTGCTGACAGAGACAGTCACCCAGAATGAATGCTGGAAATCATTACGTGATAAAAGTCAGTACCACAATGATATAGATCAGCCTTTCTCAACCTAGAGTTCCTAGATATTATTGGACTACAATTCCCATCATTCTTCACCAGCATGGCCAGTGGTCAAGACTGAAACTCAAAGTAAAGCCATGTTCTCAATTCTCCTGTCTCAAATTATATCATGAAAAAGTTATGGTGACTGTTACAGCTTTGCAGGGGACAGGGAGCACTACCTGTCTGGATGTGAAACTTTTAATGGCCTTTTGCCTACAAAGGCAATCCACATTATTTAAACCTGCCACTTGCAACATGTTACTTCCAGAAAAAGTTTGCTCCCTGCGATATAACACCCCACACATTTCCATGCTTCTGTGTGGTAAATCAGCCAGGAGTTTTGCAGCACCTCTTACTGCATCTCTTACTGCTTTTCCAGCTCCTCTCCCCCTGCCTGCATTAACCTCCTTCGTCCTAATGGAGCTGTAAACATTGGGATTAGATGCAAGAGAACCCACATTTTAATTTGCAAGCATTTCCCTACAAGACACCATCGCTCTGTTTCTCGGATAACACTCCTGCTGAGGGAAATAAGACCACATAACCTTGTGATATTTATTTCCCAGCGCCCACTGATGAGGAGCATTTTGCCATTCTCACATCCCCTCTACCTCTCTGTCCTTTCGCCCTTCTTCCACTCTGTGTTGCCCCCTGCTAACAACCACTCGTCTAAATTTCCCCGATGAATCCAGCGTGCAAGGAACAACAGACTTAACCTGAAAATGAAATGTACATAGGAGCAGAGGGCTTTGGAATGGAAGAACTCTGTGTGTTGGGGAAGAGGAGGAGGTTAGTTGAGAGAGGGAGGGCACAAGGGAGGGAGGAGGGAGCCTTATAAACAGATACACAGCCTTGCCATAGCCAGAGTAATCCACAAAGCCTTTGAAATATTTCAGCTTCATGTCTGTGATAATTAAAGAGCAATGACCTTCTCATTAGTACTAAGAGGCCTGATGATGATTGTTACCCGTTTTCTTAATGGATGCAAGCTACATGCGTGAACTTGGAATATCAAAGCAATTCTCCAAGATATTTATTAGAGTCAAAATTACAAAAACACATAGCAAACCTTTAGTTTGAATTACAAGTGTTAATATATGCAGAACCAAATGAATAGCTCATCTTTCTTCCTCTCTTGTATCTTAAATTTTTCATTACAAATTTCCAGGGCTTCAAAGTAGCATCTCGCAGTCGGCCTCCTTTTTTCTTTCTTGCATGACAAAGAGCTGTCAAAAATTGTTCCTGTGTTTGTTAGTATTTCTCCCCCCCTTTTTTTCCCTCTCTCATCTAAATGTCAAACAACTTAGCTTAAATAAAGCACAGCATTCTTCATCTGGTGCTTCTCAAAAGAGAAACAACGCCACAGAAGGCGTCTAAAAAGGCCCTAATTAATGTTTCTCATTGATTTTTGTTTTAGTGTGATGTATTTTATGAAAAAAATATGAATCCAGAAGGCACTCTCATTAAAATCATTAGCAGCTCAATGTTAGCTGAAAACAGCTCATTCTTTGCATGGTAGTGTTTAAAAAGCACATCCACACATAGTTCCTTATTAACATCACAAGCTTGTGCTCGCTGAAAACTAGCATTATGTTTGTCAGGTACTATTGAGCTGTGATGAGCACAATGTACCCAAAAAGAAGAAGCCTCGATGAAGGTGAATAATAAGAGCCTAGCATCGCCGTATTGTGCCTATCTTTTCAGGACGTCTTTCATGCACGCAAGCATAAAAATGTAACATCTTGAAACATGATTTTCTGCATTCCTCGTTTGAATTATAGTAATGACTAAAAGGGGGAACAGCATAATTTTTACCTTGTGAGGCCTGCCTCATCTGTGCAAACAGGGCCTAGAATATTTGAGAAGGGGGGTGGGTGGGAAACCTGACGTTGGATTAAATAGCAGTTTCTATTTCCTGCTTTAGGAAAATGTGTTGGCTTGTTGGGGTTGGGAGAGGCTCTTTAGAGCTCTCAAGTGGCAAAGCAATGACCAATAATGCCTTTCTGTCAGCTCTTGTGGGGGGGGGCGGGGCGGGGAGACACTGTGGGAAATGTTACTAGGAGAGAGGCTGTTCTTAATGAAATGTGGGGGCTTAGCAGGACACAGGTTGATTTGGTTGTATTCTTTGTTGGCTGGGGAAAGGTTTCTGAGCTATTCCTAGTGTCCAATGGTCCATTTACCTGCTAAGGAAAGAACGATTCCATTGTTGGAGGCTAGGAAGCACAAGTGGGGAGACTGCTGCTGCACTCAGGTCCTGATTGATTGATTGATTGATTGATTATTTATTTTGTATAGCTTCAAAATTCAATATAAAAACACCAAATACATAGTAAGAAACAACAAAACAAAACGAACCCATAACTCCCTCTCCCGTAAACATATTTAAAAGGACGTGGAATGTTAATCAGCCCAAGACCTGTTTGAAGAGGAACATTTTTGCCTGGTGACTAAAGATGTATCATGGGAGCCTCATAGGGGAGAAAAGGACTGTTTTTGTGTGGCCAACCTCTGGACTTCTTGTGGAGGAGGCACACGAGGAAGGGCCTGAAATGATGATTGCAAGGTCCAAGTCGGTTCATATGGGGAGAGGCGGTCCTTGAGGTACTGCGATCCTGAACCATTTAATGCCTTATAGGTCAAAACCAGCACTCTGAATTGGGCCCAGAAACTAATAGGCAGCCAGTGCAGTTGGACCAGGATCAATGTAATATGCTCAAACAGTCTTGCCCCACTGAGCAACCTGGTCACTGAATTCTGCACCAGGTGAAGTTTCCGAACCGTCTTCAGAGACAGCCCCACGTGTAACGGATTGCAGTAATCTAACCTAGAGATTACCAGAGCACAGACATATTTATACACTTACATATTTATGCCCTACCTTTTCCCCTGACAGGACTCCAGGCAGCACACAGATAAAAATAAGACCTGCTAAAAACATAGAAAAAAACAACCATTTAAAAACAAATGTTGATAGAATTAAAACTATGTACATATACAAAATCTATTAAAGCCATATCAATAAATTCAATAAAAACAGCACGGTGGCAACCCTTTCATGGAAAGCAGTCAGTTCCCAGAAGCCGGTTGGAACGAGAAAGTCTTTATCTGCCGGAAGAAGGGCATCAAGGAGGGAGACAGTCTAGCTTCTCTAGAGAGGGAGTTCCAAAGTCCAGGAGCAGCCACTGAGAAAGTCTTCTCCCATGTCCCTACCAAGCATGACTGTGAGGCTGGCAGAACCGAGAGGAAAGCTTCCCCCAAAGATTGCAAAACCCGGGCAGGTTCATACGAGGGAATATGGTCTTTCAGATAGCTTGAAGCTAAGCTGTGTAAGGCTTGGTAAGTCATAATCAGCACTTTGAATTGTGCCCGGAAACAGTCCAGTAGCCAGCGGAGCTGTAGCAAGGGAGTTGCATGCTACTTATGACTAGCCCTGGTCAGTATCTGGATGCAGCTCTTTGAGCCAATGGATTGCATTTAATTTTAAATTTTATGCTCTATTTGTGAGAACAGGTGCTCAAGACTGCCGATTGTCATGATAAAAACAAAATAGTTCTTTTAATTTGAAATCATTAAGAAAATTCCTAAAGTGAAAAAATATGCAAATTTAGGATTAGCTTTAAAATTTTAAGACTAATGCTAAATCTGCATAATAAAAGGTTTTTTTTATAGGCCAGCAGATATGCAGGTTAAATTTAAGATTTCCATTTAATAATACGAAAGGGCCTTTGGGACTGGAGGGATTTATTGTGTTGTGCTTTTTGTACATTGACAAGTGTTACTTTATTTCCCAGTTCCTGGACATACTAAATTCACTGCAAAATTTCTGGTTGCAAACTTGGCAGTAGATGGATTTATATTTGCAAACAGCATGCCCGACTGGAAAATTCACTCTCTTGGCATTACATGTCATTGACGATTTTTTTTGGTCTGATGTCCGCTAATGGCGTTGTCAACCAAATTATCATAGAAAAATAATTACGCTGCAAGTAAAGAAATTTACACCCAGATATGATCTCCATTAATATAAGGCTCAAAATATGTTAATGCTTTGTAATATTTTTTCTTTATAGGGAACACAATGGTGAGGTCATCTGTAATAAACTTGTTAATATTGAACCTTGGTAGTTTTACCTCTCAGATTGGTAAGACATTTATGGCTGAAATATGGGAGAGAGATCCTTAAAACGTTGTTTTATGGCAACCTCTATGCAGGACTATAAAACACTCCTGTGAATGATAAATATAAACTAAAGAAGATCTATGCCTTGCTAAAGGGTTCAATGTTTATACTTATGGCTAGTTTGACTTCATTGACATTTAACTTGCTTTTACTTCATCAGGCCAGATTTAAACCTCTTTTTTCCTGCTCAGGCTGATCTATTCACACATGAGCTGAAGCAGAAAATGCAACCATTTAAAAATTGGTGGTGCTGCTCTTTAACTTCAAATAAAGGTGATTGCTTTATCAGTATGATTGCTTTATTTTAAAACTTTGGCATGTCTTCAATTTATGCTTTCCCTCTTTTTTCTGATACCTGTGAAAATGTGTGCAAGTCTTGTGCATGTACAGTGGTACCTTGGGTTACAAACACCTTGGCTTACAAACACTTTGGGTTACTGACTCTGCTAACCCAGAAATAGTACCTTGGGTTAAGAACTTTACCTCAGGATGAGAACAGAAATTGCACGGTGGTGGTGGCGCAGCAGGAGCGGGAGGTCCCATTAGCTAAAGTGGTACCTCAGGTTAAGAACGGTTTCAGGTTAAGAATGGACCTCCGGAACAAATTAAGTTCGTAACCCGAGGTAAAAAGTTAAAGGTAAAGGACACCTGACGGTTAAGTCCAGTCGCGAACGACTCTGGGGTTGCGGCGCTCATCTTGCTTTACTGGCCGAGGGAGCCGACGTTTTTCCGCAGACAGTTTTTCTGGGTCATGTGGCCAGCATGACTAAGCCGCTTCTGGCGAACCAGAGCAGTGCACAGAAATGCCGTTTACCTTCCTGCCAGAGCAGTACCTATTTATCTACTTGCACTTTGAGATGCTTTCGAACTGCTAGGTTGGCAGGAGCTGGGACCAAGCAACGGGAGCTCACCCTGTTGCGGGGATTCGAACCACCAGCCTTCCAATTGGCAAGCCCTAGGCTCTGTGGTTTAGACCACAGCGCCACCCGAGATACCACTGTACTATTGTTCAAAAAGGACCAGTTCATGCAGTTGTTTTGGACCCCATACATGCACACACTACCTGAGCACACCATGCCACAGAGAATGCCACCTTGTAAACTGGACCTACCCACATACCATAGGATTGAGGCTGTGTGGCCACCATTCATTGAAAGCACATTTAAAGTTCCCAAAGATTCCTGGGAACTGTAGTTTAACCCCCACAGATCTATAACTCCCAGCACCCTTACCAAACTACAGTTTGCAGGATTCTTCTGGGGGGAGCTATGTGGTTTGAATTCATGGTATGTACACAATTACAGAGGAGGAAAGCAGATAAGCTCTACATTGATGACCAGTAATTTCAGCTGCAGCAAAAGCACTGCCGTGCCTTATCCTGCAAAATCTATTACAGTGGTACCTCGGGTTAAGAACTTAATTTGTTCTGGAGGTCTGTTCTTAACCTGGAACGGTTCTTAACCTGAAGCACCACTTTAGCTAATGGGGCCTCCTGCTGCCGCCACGCCGCCAGAGCACGATTTCTGTTCTCATCCTGAAGCAAAGTTCTTAACCCGATGTACTATTTCTGGGTTAGTGGAGTCTGTATCCTGAAGCGTATGTATTCTGAAGCATATGTAACCCGAGGTACCACTATATTGTGAAAAGCGTACTTTTGCCATGTGGTTGCAGACACATATGTGCCCAAGGATTATCATGATGGAGAAAATCAATGGCAGAAATATGTGTGCACATGAACTGGAAGTTAGAAATCAGTGAAAAAATTGTACACATTGCCTTTTAACTATCATGCAGTGAAATATTGTTTTAATTTATCATAGTGATGAAAGGTCTCACACTCTTAATCTGGTTCTGAAGCATCTTAAATCACTGCTAATTGAACGTACTTCTATTGTTCTCCATAAATTGCTGTCTGCTCTACATAGACATATCATCCTACTTTCAGAGGTGAAAGAGTTTCTAAATGTGCTGGAGGAATTCTCCAAGCAGGAGTGTTTAGTTCAAATACATTTTTCAGGATTAAATTGTTTTAGGATTGCAGGCTAGGTTTTAAATATTGTCAATAGTGTCTACCACTGTCTGAATATGTGTCACAGATGTACACATGATGGTGGCCTGTGTCTTCAAATTATTAATTACTTTAATAAAATAAACGTACCCTAAGGGAAGCGCACAATATTAAAATGACCAGCAACAGTTAAAAACAACTAATAGTGAACTTAAACAGTCGGATAAGCAGCAAAGCACAATTGAAACCTGTATATATAGAGAGAGAGATCTTAACACAACAGCAAAGGGAGCGCAATCTTTTACTCAGGAAATGGAAGTCCTTCAAAACAGCTGAGTCTTCTCCTGTCAGTGGAGACAGAACAAAAATTTGGAGTTGTTGTTGTTACAACTTAGTACTCACACTTCACACATCCCAGGGCAGGATACAACAAAACACAACATTAATATTAAAACATAATTTTACGCAATATTAAAAACAAAGTAAAAACTGAAAATTACAAAAACAAGGTGTGCCCTAAAAATAGTTTAAGAGCTTTGGTGCCCTGTCCTGGGTTTTCTCCCATCATGATTCAGGCAGCAAGCATACCTGGAGCACAGCCTCTGAAGAAGTTCTTCACTAACAGATTGACAGGTCTGCACCCCAGCTTGGTCTTTCCCTTGTGCCCTATTCTTCCTCTGCCCATTACTTTCTATCTACAGCCCTTTCCCCCAGGCTGTTATCTCCACTCCCAAGACACTCCTGATTTTGGATTCTATCCTGAAAAAATACAAAGCCTGTGGGGTTTGGCGGTTAAGACTTAAATGTTGACTCAGTCATGCATCTTACTGGGTGCCCTGGGGCCAGATACCTCTCTGCCCTAACCTTCCTCCAAGGCTTCCTGTGATGATGGAAATCAGTGGAGGAACCTCTCTGGGTTCCTTGGAAGAAAGGTTTGCTCTAAGTCTGGATGGAAGAAAGTTTCAACATCTTCCTTCCACCTACCCATTTTGGTTACTATGTATGTTTCCGAGCACAATTCAAAGTGTTGGTGCTGACCTTTAAAACCCTAAACGGCCTCAGCCCAGTCTACCTGAAGGAGCATCTCCTCCCCCACCGTTCTGCCCGGACACTGAGGTCCACCTCCGAGGGCCTTCTGGCTGTTCCCTCACTGCGAGAAGTGAGGTTACAGGGAACCAGGCAGAGGGCCTTCTCGGTATTGGCACCCGCCCTGTGGAATGCCCTCCCACCAGATGTCCAAGAGAACAACAACTACCAGACTTTTAGAAGACATCTGAAGGCAGCCCTGTTTAGGGAAGCTTTTAATGTTTGACGGACTACTGTATTTTAAGATTTTGTTGAAAGCCGCCCAGAGTGGCTGGGGAAACCTAGCCAGATGGGTGGGGTATAAATAAATTATTATTATTATTATTATTATTATTATTATTATTATTATTATTACTTGCCTGACCTCTGCAGCCTTTGGAGAGATTCTTCTAGATGCCTCATTTTGACTTCTGAATAAACAGACGTTTCTGAACTTTTAAATTCCTTTTCAATGTTCCTGGCTAGATGGGATTTGAAAAGAAAAAAGAAAAAGAAGGAAAGCAATGTCCGCAAAATAATATTCATTCCTTTGTAGATGAAAGATCCGCTCAGTATCATACAATTGCAAAGTTAGTGCTTGCTGCTTCTGCAGTGGGCAGCACATGAGAGGAATGCTTCAGACTCATGCTTTTAATTAGCAAGGGGCAGGATTTAGCAAGCCACGGCTTTTAATAAAACACTTCTGACATAACTCCACTTTGCAGCAGCAAAATTAAGACTTAAGGCCACATTAGCAAAAAACAGATGGCTTTCGAAATCTCTCTCTCTTTTAAGAGTGTTAATGTTGCTTTAGATGATGCAGTGGAGTTGGAAAACTTTGCAAAATAATTGCCAGATGCAGGTCAAGCTGTGAGCTTCTGTGCACAGCATCCGTACCACTGCATAATTACTCTGTGTTATATAACCATGTTATAGGCTGGGCACATCAAAGGCTATATTTTGCCTCTGTTTGGAGTGTTGGTGTTGACTTTAGTGTTAAGTTGCATTATTGATCAAAATTCCAAAAGCATCTCATTTTCTTTTTGGGGGCAGGAGGAGTAAATCGGCAAAGATATGCAGAAGAAGCAACACATTGCCACCTAAAGCAGAGCCTGAATGGCACTGCCACTTTTAGAGCCAACACTTTAAAAAGTTTTGTTACCCTATTCAGATACCAGTTCCTGCATTTATCTCCCTTCTCCCCTCCCAAGGTAGCTGACTGAAGGGACTTCTTCCAAGCCCCTGAATGGACAATCCAATTAAGTTAAACAATTGTTTGTGTGCTTTCAGTGTTTATGTGTTTATTTTTTCCATGGGAAAAGCTTAAGCACATGCTTGTAACTTTTTTCACCTGAGGGTGGCATTTCCTTTCAGCTATCTTCCCAAGGACCACATGCCAGTGACGTGTGAGCCCAAAGGCAAAAGTAGTCAGATCAAGAAATGCAAGTTGTACCGTTGCTCACCAGGTTTGTTCCCAAGGGTTCACCACCACCACCACCACCCCCGTATCCAAGTGAACAAACATAATTTTCAGAGCTCAACAACAGATTCCAGCCAGTCAAAAACACTCAAAGAGAGTGCAAAGTAAGGACCAATGAGGGGTGTGGCCTGAAAAGAAGGGTATGGCTGAGGAGAAAATGTAACCTGGGCCTAAGGCTCCCTGACCATGATTTAGACTACTTCTAAAGAAGTAGAAGAAACTAGAAAGAAAGAAAGAAAAAGATCTGCTTAGTGGCGCTGTGGGATTGAGGGTTCAGTTGAGCCCAAATCCAGCAGCTTTGGGGAATGTTGAATCTGAAATTCTGAAGTTACTTTCAATACTTGTTCAGTGTATTTGCTTAGCATCTCTTAGCCTCTCTGGGCCATTGAGAACTGAGAACAAATGGTCTGAAACATGAACCAAGAAGTGCAAATTCACAGCAAATTCACAGGAAGTCCATCATACAGACAGAGGTAGTTACAAGGCATGGTCTGGAGCAGAACAGGGCAGGCAGCCTGCCAAAGAAGAGAACTGGAGCTGACTTCAGGAGCAGTTGAGGCAGATAGTCCAAAGGTAGAATATGACCAGTCCCAGGGGTAATTATCCCTCAATGGATAATGAAGCTATGAAAAATTGACCTAATATTCTTCCATCGTAACCAGGAATGGTTCATCACTAAGGGCCACATACCTCAAATCATAAAGTTACTGAACTGAATCCCAACTGATCAAGTTGCAGCCTCTTTTATTGTTTACTGAGTGAGACTCTCTGTACTCTGAGCTAAGTGGACCAACAGAAACACTTACCTCTTTAGGTAGGGTGCTGTAGAATTTCACGACTACCACCAAGGGCAGGCTTAGACATTATTTTTAGCAAGTTTTAGGATGCAGTATTGTCCGTACTTCTTCCTTCTATTTGACCTCTCCCTATACCATTTCCCTGGGGGGAGGGTGGAAAGTATTATTTGATTTGGTTCAATATCAGGTTGGTCTAAACCCAGATTTGTCTTCTACCCTTCTAGATCTGATGGGGAACACCAATATAAAAGAGCCCATTTCAGCTTCTTTAGCCTTCTATCATTTTTCATTTTACAAAAATATACAGAAAAAACAAAAATGCAACCCTTTCTAGTGCAATTACATAAAAAAGTAAAACCTACCCGCATTTTAAAAAAATATGAAGATGATAGTTTGTACGTAGTCTTTGCAAAACAAAGTAGATGAGCACTTATTGATTAAAGGGATGCACACGCTGCAGCAATTTATAAATTCAGGGTGCAAAACAAAATGTTTGTTTTTACTCTTTTTAATTATTTAACATGCAGTGACATTACTGTTTTGCCAACAGCAGTACAATAGGTCCCTAATGAACTGCACTGAGTTAGTAATAATTAAACCATCAGGCAGAAGTAAAGGGTGCAGCGTGTTATTAAATGAACATTCTTAAATAATCATTCCTTTGTTTTCTCAAAGAAACTCTTTCTGTGATTCTTTTAACTAACCAGAAGAAAATGGTGGTTCAGCTCATTTAATAATAGAGGGCATCACCAAACACAGAGCAGAGATGGGATAATGCATAGCAAACTAAGAGGAGACCTCACTGTGAAGGCTTTTATTTAGTAAAGGCCAAATGAAAGGCTACCTTCTAATTCCACTGGGCTTTCCATGGAGGTGGTAAGGGCAGGTTATATGTTAAATTTAATTCTGATTTACTTGAAATGCTTTAAATTAATACTGATTTACTTGGAATACATGGAATCAGAAGTGTGTGTGTGTGTGTGTGTGTGTGTGTGTGTGTATCCTTATATATATATAAAGACTTGTGTTTTAATATACAGTATGAGGATGTCTGGAAATGGATTCCTAAACTGCTTACTGAAAACCACTGGTCAAAAGGGATTATTTGGTTACACAAACTCACTCAGTTACTGTTGCTGCTTTCCTTAACGTCTGCTACTTGGTGCTTTACATAAAGCAAAGTAGAGATACACTATATCCCTCAGGTTTATTATATAGCAGCCTTTCCCAACCTGACACACCATCCAACATTTCTCTGATAAAAATAGGGATGCCCTATTCCATACCCTCCAACAACCAATAAAAATAAGGATGTCCTAAGGAAAAGCAGGACCAGGAAAAGTGAGAGCTGGACTGTAAAGAAGGCTGATCGCTGAAGAATTGATGCGGTTGAATTAAGGTTCTGGAGGAGACTCTTGAGAGTCCCATGGACTGCAAGAAGATCAAACCTATCCATTCTTAAGGAAATCAGCCCTGAGTGCTCACTGGAAGGACAGATCGTGAAGCTGAGGCTCCAATACTTTGGCCACCTCATGAGAAGAGAAGACTCCCTGGAAAAGACCCTGATGTTAGGAAAGATGGAGGGCACAAGGAGAAGGGGACGACAGAGGACGAGATGGTTGGACAGTGTTCTCGAAGCTACGAACATGAGTTTGACCAAACTGCGGGAGGTAGTGGAAGACAGGAGTGCCGGGCGTGCTCTGGTCCATGGGGTCACGAAGAGTTGGACACGACTAAACAACAACAAGGAAAAGCAGAAACCAGAAAGTAAATCTAGGACTGTCCCATGGAAATAGGGATACTTGGAAGGTCTAGTGCTCTCCAAATATTGCCAGACCCCTGTCTGATTGGCTTTTGTACATGGGGTGGGGGGAAAGCCCTTTGCCTCTGGCATGTTTTGAGCCAGCCCATGACTCACCTAGCCAGGCGTATCTGTTCTCTACATCTCCTGGTAGAGCTGGGATAAACTACCATCAGAAATCTGTGAGAATCATTGCCAGTCATTGTAGACAATACTGAGATAGACTAAAGGTCTTACTCAGAATAAGGCAGCTTCCTTATTTTCCAGTATTCAAGGAGAGAACCACTTTAGACAGTTAGTGTGGTTTTAGAGCACTTACTCATGCCTTAACTAAGATATTTAGGACCAAATACGGGCTTCAAAATGAGAATCCAGGTGCGATTTGAGATCTCTCTCTCTTTGTGTGCAAGTTTTACACTACAGTGAAAAATTCTTTCCAATATTCTCTTAGAAATGATTCCTTCTGCAGCTTCTCCACAGTAGTAGAACAAACTTTTATACTGGCTGCATGTCAAGTCAAAATATTTTGTCAGTTACCACAGGGACTCGGTTAGCTCATGTCATCTGTCACCCCGAATGAAAGTCTATAGAGTTTCAATGTATGTTTATTGTGTTTTGTAATATATGACAGACTTTACAATGCTCCTGCCATTTACACAGTGTTATGCCTTCTATTTCACTGGCAGAAAAAAATGCAAACAATTTTTACATTGATTTGATCATTTGTGCTATATACTTAAGGGTTATATTATGCCCTTAGGGTTCTCTGAGCTTTACCCTAAGCATATGGGGGCACTTGCCTTGATCAGTGTGGGAAGAAGTTGTGCATGGTTTTGCCTGATCTTTCCCATCTGTCCTCTACAATCCACACTGACCTTGCATGTCCTTCTGGATTACCCTGCAGACAACAGAATATTACTATGGAGCCTATGGGGATACTGGAAGGGCATATGGTTTTATCAGTTTAATGTTGTTATTATCCATAGATCCCAGTCCAGGATGTTTAGCTTTAGGTTGGAGAAAACTGACAAAACCAGTTCGAACCTGCCAAAGATCCTTGTAAGTCTTCTCCCAGCTCCAGACCCAGTTCTATGAGGCTAGAATCTGAAATTCAAGCCTACTTCTGTGTGGTTTGCAGGGACTGAATGTATTGAATCAGCACTTCATAACTACAAAACAAAACAAAATATCTGTACAAAAATGCCCTAAGGGTAGAAGCAGCTTGAACAGATAGGACTGGGAGGAATCTTTATGCAAAGGCATTTATGCCTTTTGCATTCACCAAAATATGACAACAGCAGAAATTAGGTCAAATATTGTAGTTCTGTTTCTAGATAACCCCCCACCCCCGAACATTACTTTGAAAATTTTAGTAGTCTATACAAAATCTGCAGTCTTTTGTTGCTTCTGCTTCATGCTTATCTGAGGAGTTTTGTTTTCTTGCTATAGCAAAGCTGATTTTGCATTTCTGTGATGATGACTATATTGCAGTATTAATCTAATAATATGAAGTCCATGATGCAGTGCTGCTTTAAAAACATATGTATGTGCATATGTATGTGCACATCAAAATAGTCAATTTCATATTATAAACACTGCACATGTTTGCTGTTGAAGTGTGACCTGATGAAACAGACATGTACCACAGCAATTCAGCATACTGTCAGCAATACAACTCTGACAGATGCATACACAAATTGTGTATACCCAAATCATATACAAACTGCATGAACAAACTGTGCTCATGTAATGATGAATTCTAGCAAAGAGGAATGGATTATTTGGATGAAGGGATTTGGACGTAGCACTATTAATTGTTGCAGGGACTCAAATGATGAAACAGGGGCTGAGCCAAAATTCCTCAGAAAATAATTTCTGGCCACCTTTCCGTTTTTGAGCTCCTCCTGCTAGAAAACCTTCATTCTCCGTAAAGATATTTGATGTAATGGCCTCCACAATTTCACCACCCATGAATTTTGGACCAAACTGTGGATCCAGTTTTATTTTTATTTAATACTAAATATTTTAACAACATTAAAGGAAGATTTCAATTTCGTTGTTCTGCATGGGACAATGACAATAAAGATATTGTATCATATCGTATCGTATTGTATCGTATCGTATCGCCTTGGCCTAATCTTCCTGTTGTAGCTCATTGTTCCTTCATCTACCAATATGAATGAACAGCAGGTTTCCCTTCAACTTAAGTGAGAAATTCTCAGAAGATAAGTTTCCTAATTAAAAAGAAGAAGACAAAGAAGAACAAGAATTTACTGGGAGGGGGGACTGTTGGAGAATTTGACCTCCACTCCAAATATTTGGCAAAATTCCTCCCCCACAAAATGCTTGTGGGATTTTGGGAGGCCACTTTTCCCCAGCCCTAATGAAATTAGGTTGCAGGACTGCTGGGTTTTGTCTGAGGCTAAGTCCTGCCTGTTCCCATAACTTGATAATGTTTACTGTGTAGGATCTAATATTTGGTACAGGGGATCTCCTTTATTAAAAAAAGCAGCTCATTAATACATTAAAAAGTAGTAGTTCTGAGAAACAGAGAATCATGTGCTAGTGTATGGGCAGGAAACACAAAGCATATCACTCATTCTGCCTCTTTCAGCCTAAATTCAAAGCTTATGGGAAAGGCTTTACAACAAAATCTGTTGGTCCAAGTTGGTTTCACTAACAGAAGTTGTTGATTCACTGGACAAAGTAGTTATTTGGCTACAGGGCCAGCATGATTATTAGGCAGAGTGAGGCAGCTGCCTCAGGCAGCAAACACTAGGAGGAGGAGGAGGAGTTTGGATTTGATATCCCACTTTATCACTACCCAAAGGAGTCTCAAAGTGGCTAACATTCTCCTTTCCCTTCCTCCCCCACAACAAACACTCTGTGAGGTGAGTGGGGCTGAGAGACTTCAGAGAAGTGTGACTAGCCCAAGGTCACCCAGCAGCTGCATGTGGAGGAGCGGGGAATTGAACCCGGTTCACCAGATTATGAGTCTATCGCTCTTAACCACTCTCTAAGGATGGGGACACGGTGGTGATGTGTTGAAGGACAAAGCTTGGCATGGCATGTGACTTATTGTGTACCCCATAAGTTAGTCTATCACGCTCAGGTGTGCTGGAGCATGCTGTCCTGTCAGCTGCCAGTCCAGCTGGATTTTATACATGGAATTTTGTCTCAGGCAGCAAAAAGTTTTCGACCAGTCTTGTGTCTAGTCGTGACTGCTGAATTTAACAGTTGTGTGGTTCTGTCCATCACCCTACAGGGCAGAAAAATTCTCTCTCTCTCTGGGATAAACAACAACACCCCACATCCCTTGTCTTCATGTCACCGAGCAGAAGGTTCAGAATAAGTTCTTCTTCTTTTATCTTCAATCACTGTGATTAGCCCTCCCCCTCCCCAAAATGCTTTCAGAACCCATACAAACATTGCATTTATTTGCCAGCATCAGAATGAAGCTCTAGAGTTCTGAGGAAAGTACTTCTTTTTTTGTCTACTAATGTAATGGGTGCTTATTTTCTGCATCTCCATGTTCCTTGGAAAAGCATCAGGGTTTCATTGTAAATCCATTATGTCTTCCTGGGTCAGAAATTATAAATGACAACTAGTCCCAAGGTAAAGAAAAGAAAGTATTATTTTGTAGAGTAAAAAGGGGTTAAATCACTTTTTATCATGACTGTCCTCCTGGTTATGACACATTCAATGTATTATTTAGCTTAAGTGCATGATTAAGAAAGAACTGGGGTACTTCTTGGGAGCATTTTCACAGACACTATACTTACGGTATCTCAATCTGTAGTACAGAAGAAAGAAAAATGACATGTCCCTTTGTGAACCTTTCCATTTAAAATTAGGCTATAGATTATACAGTGGCGTGGGCTCCTGAAAGAAATTCTGGGTCAGAGGTACTTTGTTGTCTGTCTCTTTATACAGCAAAACCCATGTATCATGATTAAAAATGTATTTGCTGTCAATAATTAAATGCTTATTATTTGATCTTTAATGGGGTCAGGATTCCCATAGTCCCATATTAATGTGATAATGCAAAAGTTTTTTTAATGCCTTTCAGATGGAAAAAGTACTTATTATTCTTTCTTTGTTCTGAGAGTTTATCTTCAATTAAAAATTAAAAAAGGAATCGTCTTTAATCTTCGAGTCAAATTAGTGCTAATTAGTTCTATTTTCTGTTACAATTTTCAAATGCCGAAATCTTAGTCATTTCTTCGGAGTATTAATGGTGCCCTTCGGCTGCAATCAAGATTGTCTTCAATTAGAAGTAATATAGTTGACTCCATTATATTAAGATTTATTGTTCTCAAACCACAGGAGCACAAATCATGAATGTTGTTGGAATGGAGAGGGCTACAAATGTGTCTGATAAAGTCACAAGCAAAGCCAACCAAAACTTTGTATAAGGTGCCACTGCTCTAGAGGCACTAGCAAACTCTTGGAATATGGAATGTTGTTCACATATCCATTGAATAATGAAAAGCAAAAGTGTGTGTGTGTGTTGTATATTTCATGAGGTTGTCAGCTGAAACCTTTTTTAGGCTATAAATCCAGGAATTCATAATATCTAAACTAGACAATAAAACAATGTAAGTTATGTGGCATGATAGAATTTCAGCTTAATTCACATTTGAAAGTGAAAGGTTATGGGACATTTGCTGTTTTGCATTAAATCATTCAGCTTCACTAATGCATTTTCTTTCAGTATGGAAGAACTGGCCTATAAAGTAATAGTTGCTGTAAGCTAAGAGAAAAAAAGTGCATTTCACCCAACATATTCAGCTAAACAAAAGGTAGAGAACATTGGCTGTTAAACATGTACACTTTATACATGCTATCCAGTAGAACATAAAACAATGTTCCTAGCTACAAAGCTTTGTTCTGTGTAAAGACCATGTTCTTCATGTACCAGGTTTGGCAAACAGAAATTTATAATGGAAAGAAGACTAGTTTGTAACTGAATTAATGCCCTTGTAGAAATGTCTCTATTCTTAAAGAAAAGCGATTGTCATTTTTATGTATTGTGTTATCACCCACCTCAAGGTCAGGCCTCTACTCGGGAACCCATTAATAAATCCTATTCTTGGGTTACTCAGATAATAGTGTTGGAGGTATTTGGACAATTGGTCTTGTTAGTGACAACTTTGATTTGATTTGATTTGATATAATAGTTAAAAGATATAACCATTAGTGATTAAGTAATTTGATATAATAGTTAAAAGAATGATGAAGAGTTGGTTTGTGGAAGGTGGTGCAGTGTGGGAAAGAGGAAGACAGCCATAAGCAGTGATGGCTGGCCTGGAGATCTGGATCCTGAGAGCAGAGCCCCGAGGGCTGGTAGAAAGAGAAGCCAGCAAGGGGGCGGGGTTGGTAGGGAGGGCTGCTGTGAAGTTTTCCTGACCTGTTTTGAATATCTCTCCATGACTCACCTAGACTGCCCATTCATTGCTTGCTGTCATGCTGTAGTTCACAGCGCCATCTGTCTGCAGCCATGTAAACTACAGCATGATAACAACCTTGTATTATTCTTATATGTATAGGTCATTTTACCCACAAAACCTTTTTGTTAAAAAAGTAAAACCCAGTGCTGCCATTCCACATGTGCAATTGTTCCACTGATAATGCCTTCCTCTGTTTCCCCCTTTTCCACAATGCTCTGGGAGTGCTACGGTTCAGAGGGCTTCAAGGGAAAGGGGATGCCCCCGTCTTCCATTAGTTAAAGCATAATAATAATAATAATAATAATAATAATAATAATAATAATAATAATTTATTTATACCCCGCCCATCTGGCTGGGCCTCCCCAGCCACTTTGGGCGGCTTCCATAGAAAACAGAAATACAGTAAAATATCACACGTTAAAAACTTCCCTGAACAGGGCTGCCTTAACATGTCTTCTGAATGTCAGGTAGTTGTTTATCGCTTTGACATCTGCTGGAAGGGCGTTCCACAGGGTGGGCGCCACTACCGAGAAGGCCCTCTGCCTGGTTCCCTGTAGCTTTGCTTCTCGCAATGCGGGAACCGCCAGAAGGCCCTCGGCGCTGGACCTCAGTGTCCGGGCTGAACGATGGGGGTGGAGACACTCCTTCAGGTATACTGGGCCGAGGCCGTTTAGGGCTTTAAAGGTCAGCACCAACACTTTGAATTGTGCTCGGAAACGTACTGGGAGCCAATGTAGGTCTTTCAAGACCGGTGTTATATGGTCTTGGCGGCCGCCCCCAGTCACCAGTCTAGCTGCCGCATTCTGGATTAGTTGTAGTTTCCGAGTCACCTTCAAAGGTAGCCCATCTGCTGCTTCATGTGATGGGAATGGTAGCATTTGATTTCATCCATTGTACTCTCAGTTTCCAGATCCTTCTCAAATCAGAAATGATGCTTGTACCATAAGGGAAGAGCCACTGAATTCCCACAATAAACTCCCTCTCAAACTTTGTTCCAGTGACTTTAAATGGCAGCTTGGGAGACATCGCAGCAAATCCCTTTTTATAAGTTTTTAATGTTTTTCGTATTTTAGGGTAGTTTCCAACAGAGAATAAAACAATAATTTCCTCACTGTAGTTAAGTGATGTGCAAGAAATTGTCACAAAAGGTTTTGGATAGTTGATTGATGAAATGAAAGATGGTCCTGCCATCAATTTACCAAGATTATTTTTTAATGAATGCTACTTTAAAAGCATATGCAAAATTAAGATCAGTCACAAAAATGCATTTGGATATGGCATTTAAAGAATGATATACATAATGTATTGGTAGTAACATTTATAAGCCACAGATGTAAAATAATTCTTGTTCCATGGCCCTTCAATTTATAAAAGCTTTGGTAGTGAAAATATTAATTACAAGCAGGGGAACCTGAATTATAATTTATTTTCAGATATTTATATCAATTGCTTTTCCAATAATGACTCCTCAGAATTAGGAGTGGGTAAGTAGGCTGTCTTCAGAAGTGTTATAACCTGTGTTATGTGTCATGTCACCACATATGACCACAACAGAATGGCGAAATGTATAATGAGCCAGCCTAGGCCTGCATTTTTCACTCTATGTTTCAGCTACTGGCCTTACTGAAAAAGCTGATTGCTGGCACAGGTGCTTAATGGCCTTGGTAGGGGAAGGCAGTGCCACAAGAATGACACGGGAGACTGGTATTGGGTGGAATTAGGCCACAACTTTATTGATTACAGGAAAGAGTAGGTTTTGGCTAAGGCATTGGGCATGCATCCTGCACCAAGCAGCTTGCCTGCTCCTGATAGGAACCTGGTGGGGGTCAAACTTGTGCTGGAGAGTCGCCTCCACAATGGATTAGATGCCAAAACCCCACACATACTGCCATTGGGAGAGGTGTAGTCACCCTTTAGTCTACCAGTGGACTCCTGGACAGAGTCACCTCTCTGGGACCCCTCTAATGGGGTACCCCTGTGACGAAGGATGCAGCCCAATGCTTAACCTGCCAAAGTTGTGACAGTTCCTATGAGGTGAGCAAAAACGTACAAACTGGCCACTTTGCTTGGAGGAGAAAATTCCTCCCTAGCCCTGAAAATACGGTGACCAAATTAATCATAGCAAGGTCCATAAGCAACATGCCCACTTCCCCTCTCTGGATTGGTCCCTGAAGACTGAGTGGTTGGGTGAAAAATCCCACAATGATTGTCTAAGAGGGTAGCCGACACCTGGCCACCCCCTTAAATAAGCTGGGGTGTGGGCTGTTCACAGCCCCAAGACCCAGACTCTGATTGGCTGAGCAGGCACTGCCCACCCTCACCTGTGGGTCTGACATGGCCCAAGGTGGGCAGTGCCAGTCATCCATCCCCTGGCTGTGCCTGGAAAGATGGCAGCCTCCCTGAACCCACCACGGCCACCCCCACTCCCCTGAAGTCCCAGGTGAGCTGATATTATCAGTGCAAAGATTCTGACCGAGGTCACCAGCAGTTGGAATGGGGTTTCTATATATTTCCCCTGTTAATCCTTTCTGAAAACAGGTTAAAAACATATAAGTAAATAAAGGAAGAACAGTTTGTTTTTATGAAATGGAACAGGATTGAAAAATAACCCTCTGAGATATAGATAAAACATTATGAAAGAATGTTATCAGGTGTTGTAAACTTGCCTTGGGGATAAGACTGTCAGAGAATTCCAACAGAAATGGGAATGAAACTGCAGCTGTTTGCTTATTTGTTGCATGTCCAGAACAGAAATCACTCCAGAAAAAATGATCAATATTCACTAGTGGTGGTGTTTTCAGTCCGCAAATGATATGTAATTGATATCACACACACACACACACACACACACACACACACACACACTTAAACTTTGTATTGCACTTCCTTTGCATTGAAATGAATGGTGCAGAATAGCAGAATGATAATTAATTACATAAATTTCTACCACAGTGAGCCAAATAACATAGTTTTTGTTGGAGCTGAACTGCAGAGGAATGGAGACAGTGCTGTGTTTGATGAACACAGGCTGGAATGGAAATCATTGCCGAATTGCCTCCTGGCTCAAGAGAGTCCACTGAAGTTCATTCATATGCTTCAGCTCTGGTGTCATTTTGTGTAGCAAGCTGTCTCTACCCTGAGTCCACTTCCTGTAGTAACATCTGTAAGGAGGGTTCATGGGATCATGGGAATGACGTGGTTGCAGTCTAATACGACTAGAGTAGCCTTCATTAGCCATACAAGCTCAGTTGAATAAGGACAGTACTGAGCTTCATGGCAGGTTGGGGGTTTGAACTCTCATCTCCCAAGTGCTAGTCCAACACTCTAACTGCTACACCACACTACCTTTCAATGTCTGAGGAAAGATTCCTCCATATCCTTGTTCAGTGGAAAACACTCATACCAGCCCTGCATGTGGATGGCTGCATATTCAGTTACTTTTTCACCCTTAGTTCCCAAACTTCAAAATGGGAATATTGTCTGTGTTTCTGATTATTGTTTCAAAAGTGAACAAACTAAGAAAATGAAATAACAAAAACTATAAAATCCCCCATTACAATGGTGCCCCGCAAGACGAATGCCTCGCAAGACGGAAAACCCGCTAGATGAAAGGGTTTTTCGTTTTTGAGCTGCTTCGCAAGACGATTTTCCCTATGGGTTTGCTTTGCAAGACAAAAACGTCTTGCAAGTGTTCCGATTTTTTTCCGCTTCCCCCCCTTTTTCTAAGCCGCTAATCCGCTAATCTGTTAATAGGGTTGCTTCGCAAGACGAAAAAACCGCTAGACGAAGAGACTCGTGGAACGGATTAATTTCGTCTTGCGAGACACCACTGTATTATTAATTATTACAATATCTGGACAAACACATGGATGCATTTCGCCCTAAGTTCTGTAATTCCGTTCATTGCTCTTTTCATAATTTTAGGCAATTTATTCTTCCATGAAATAAAATATGCTGAAAGCCTCGAGATTTTTATGCCTTCAAAGCTCTCTGCTTCGTTTTTGAAAATGGTAGGTTTTGAAGCACAAGAGGTTTTAAAAGTTTGGTACCTCAAAAGATCTCCATCGTTTTAGGTAACTACAGATTTAGCTTATAGATTTTGCTTATCTCCCAAACCCTTTCATAAGATATTTAACCTAATTTACAATTAAATACTTTGATCATATTTACTGTAGCTGTTTAAGATATCTCTGCATGAATGATATATGAGTTCAGTTTCTTCATCAGATGTGCCGCTCATTTGATATCTAGAAAGTACATGTGTCATTTCCTATAAGAAATATAAATCATGGTTTAATCAATCTGTCTTCCTGGTAGCTATTGCCAAGTCACTAACTATCTTCTCTCTGTGCCATCCTTAGAACATGCTATGGGGTTGTTCAGCGGTAATATTAATAAGTCATTTCCCCCCCTCACACATAATTTAATATATTGGAATACTTGCTTCTGAGCATGACACATGGCTTGGTTCCAGAGTTTCCGTGAGCAGAGCTCTGCTTATGGGATGCTTTTGCTAGAGGAATTGGGTGGGAAGGTGATTTTTGCAGATTCCTTCTTTCCCCTGCAAGCCCCTGGGCTCCCCAAAAAACTGATCTGGATGGCTGGGGAAGGACACTCTGAGAGGAGGAGCTGAAAGGGGAATCAGCAAAAGCTGTCTCCCTTCAGTGGGCGCCTCTTCTCCACCTCACTTTTGCACCTTTTCACAGAATGGACACTGGATCCAATCAATTGTTCCTAAAATGACAGAGCACATGTGAAACGGCTGTGTTCATGTCTTCTTTAAAGAACTATCAGTCGGGAGGGCTAATCTTCCCTGTTCCTAGTAAAGTGGTACCTTAGTTGCGTGTGTAGGCCCCCCAGGCCACCCCTCAAATAATTTCACACATAACACGTAATTTTAGTTTTGGTTTTTGGGCACTATTTTGGCCACAACTTTATTAAAATACAAAATCAGTGAGTGGTTGTTTAAACATTGGTTATGACTATCTGTCCCCCCGCCTGGGACGGAAGTGACATACTGAGGTCCGATCGGAAGCCAGTAGAAGGGAAAGTCAAAATCGGGGATGATTTGAGCTGAGCATCGGACCCACGCCACTCACCCCATCAGCTCCCCAAGGCTTGCCGGCCCTGGTCCCATGACAGGGATTGGACGAGATCGTGGCAAGCCCTAGGATTCCTTTAACGGAATTCCCTTCAGCGCAATAGGAGGGGCAGGCACAGCCTATCCTGACCCCTCCACCACCAGCATTTTATAACCAATGCCTAACCGCAACCTTACAAGTTGTGACGAATTGCTGAGTAGTAGGCAAAAACCAAATGGCACAGCCAATCACCAAATGGCAAAATTCCTACTAGGCCCCTGCACCAAGGCAGGCGACCCCATGACAGGCAAAGCAAGGTCAACCGAAAAAGAGGGCGGGCGGGCGGGTGATCCAATGCACTCTGCTAAAGAGAAAGAGAAACCAGAGTGCCCCAATATTTAAAGACTATGGTCCCACCCACCCAATTTGCAGCATACAATTTGCCCCAGCAACCCGGTTATCCAATCAAAATGCCAGGCAACAACCATTAACCTGCCTGGCAACAATAGGGCTGCCCGGTGGCCCACACCACAACACACGTTCTCATTTAATTGGAGAACGCGCCTTGTCGAAGAAATCGGCTCCCGAACGCCGCAAACCTAGAAATACGTGTTCCAGTTTGCGAACGTTTTTCGGAAGCCGAACGTCTGACGTAGCTTCCGCAGCTTCCGACTGAGTGCAGGAAGCTCCTGCAGCCAATTGGAAGCCATGCCTTGGTTTTCAAGCGGTTTCAGGAATTGAACGGACTCCCGGAATGGATTAAGTTTGAGAACCAAGGTACCACTGTAATACATTTAACTTATTTTCTAGCTTGACATTAAGTAACATCATTTAGGACCAGGGATCACCTTTCTCTGTGATCCAGTCTTACTTTATATGATTTAGCTCCAATTCATCTGAGCTCTTCACCAAAAAAAAACGAACTTTTCCTTCTAAGGCTTCATTCCTGTGCTCACTTCCATGGCAGTAAGTACCATTGAACTCTATGGGGTTTTCTTCTGAGTAGACATATATTGGATTGTGCTATTAGTGTCGTTTGTCATTTAGGCTGCAATCCTAATCCTACTTACCTGTGAGTAAGCCCCACTATACACAGAGGGATTTATGTCTGAGAAGGCCTCTCCTCCTCCCAGAGGGGAGAAGTTGTGAGTGGGAGCAGCTTCCCGCAGCGGCAGGGAGGCGTATTCTGCTCCCTGCTTCTGGTTGCCTCTGCTGCTGCAGCCAAGCCTTTCAGCCGGTCAATAGGGCCGGCTGGTGGGCAGGGTTAGCGGCATTTAAGCAGCCGCGGCAGCGCTTTGTCCCCCATTGGAATATGTGTGGTGTGTTGGAGGATTGAGTATCGGCCATCATCTACCCCTCCTCTTTTGGGTATTCCGTTAAAGGAATCCGGTGGTCGTGGATCCTGTCCGATGCCCTGCTGGTGGCTAGGGCCGTGGCACGAGCCCTGGTGATATCATGGGAAAGCTTCCAGTTGTATTTGCACCAACAAGCTCCTCCCACTGGTTGTTAACCCTGAAATGACTCCCTGCTGAGCGGGGTGGAGTCATGTACAGTGGTACCTTGGGTTACAGATGCTTCAGGTTACAGACACCACTAACCCAGAAATAGTACCTCGGGTTAAGAACTTTGCTTCAGGATGAGAACAAAAATTGGGCAGTGGCAGCGCAGCGGCAGTGGGAGGCCCCATTAGCTAAAGTGGTGCTTCAGGTAAAGAACAGTTTCAGGTCAAGAACGGACCTCCAGAATGAATAAAGTTCTTAACCCGAGGTACCACTGTATTACTGTTTTATCCAATGCCTAAGCCAATACTACTCACATGCTGTAACCAATAAAGTTGTAGCCTAATTTTGCCCATTAACCTAAAATAATGTGTCTTTGTGTCTTATTATAATCCTATGCGGGTGGTGGGTCCTTGACTCACAAAACATGTGTAAGATCACGCCATTAGCTTTTGAAAAGCATTTGTTTGCTGCGTATCAAAAGACACCTTCCCTCTTCCACCTGAGAGCCCGACTTCCCAGGTGTTTTTTTCATTTCTTTCAATTGTGTGCCACATAACATCAACAGAAGTGCCCGAGTCCAACCCTTCTAAGATTCGTTTAATCTTTCATTTTGTTTGGAAAGGATGCCACAGAATACTTTTATAATTTGCTTTTTAAAAAAGAAGAATCTATGTTTACCTTCCTACAAAATGCCCCTGAACATCGTTACCCTTTGCCTTGTAATCAAATTCAATATTTCTGTTTGGAATCCTTCCAGAAACATATGCTGTGGCTGATCTATGTAGTACTATTCGAGCTTAGGCTACTGGTCATATTTCTCCTAAGAAAACTCTTTTGATTAACTCTTCTCATTAGTCAACTTGGTAAACAAATTACTGCGGGGAGCTTTCAAGCTTTGGTTGAAAGCCTGAGCAGTAGCAAACGATATCTTCTTTTTCTGCCCCCCCCCCTCCCGAAAAATAGCATCGCCTCCTCTATCAGGTTGTCATTTCAGGTTGCTACAAATTCACATTACTCAGGGTTAATTGCCTCTGGCACAATAACTCAGATTTCTCCTGAGGACTGTCGATAGCACACTCTATCTAAAACCATATTTAGAGTTTATCCTTCAAGCAAGGTGCAACAATTTTAAACATTTCTTTTAAAAGTAGGATTGATGGCATCCCACGCCATGTTTCTGCTCCTAGTAGAGTTGGCTTTTCACCTCTCTGCAGGGTATAATTTTTCTGTCACTAAGTGGACTCTCCCACTTTGACATGTCAGTTAAAATGGTACATACATTAAATACTGTCCTTTCAAATGAAGACGGAATTAATTTTCCGTCTTGGGGATCTTGTTCTAATCTTTTGTGCATCTTAGTACTTCATTTCACATGTGGAGCTATAGGAGTTTAATTTCCAGATATACACGTGTGTGTGTGTGTGTGTGTGTGTGTGTGTGTGTGTGTGTGTGTGTAGAAAGCAGCCTTCCATTCTTATAAGAAAGAACCGGCTTACCTTTGACCATCTATACTTCCATTTCTTTCCCGGTGCATATGAGGCATGAGTGACTGATTCAGGGCCAAACTACATGCTACATTAATGCATATTCACATCTAATGTGCAAGTTTTGAAAATTGCAAATAGCATTAGCTGAGGGGTGTGATCATCATTGCTGTGCTGGCAGCCATTGTGGATGGAGGATTAACCCCTTCTTTCCCTGCTGCAGTTTGCTTTTGGGGTGGGGGGTTTCTGCTGTCATCCTGATGATTATCACACACCCCAGCTGGTGTATCTACCTTTTTTAAAAAAATTGCACATTAACATCACAACTCATTTGGCCCTCAATTAGCCCCTTAACGGACTTTGCTCACATGGTTACTGCAGTGGTGCAAAACAAATACACACATTTTCTTTTCTTCTGTGAAATGTCACATGAAGTGCATCACTCCTCCCTCCCTCCCTCCCTCCTTCCCTCCCAAATCTTCACAATTCAGAGCTCTTGTACATCTCTCTCCTGAACCAATCTCCTGCTTAAAGTTCAAGTTAAACCAAGTGCAAGTCCCTTTTCTCTATTAAACTATTCATTGTATCTGCTGTAAGGTTGTCTCCCTGGCAGAAGAGGGCAGAGGTATTGCATTCCTCCTTCCTTTTCCCTCCTCACACCCCTTTTAAAATAGTTTCTGTCTCATTTGGAACAATCAGAGGGAAATTACTGGGAAGGATTTAGGCCAGTTCCTGAGGTGGTCTAAATCTCTACCCAGTTTGAATGTGCATTGAGTGGCTTCCATGCCCTTTGTGTGGTGGGCTGGTGTAGCAGCTGCACAAAGAGTTACTGCTGACGGTGGGAGGAAGTTTCATTGCTTCCTCCTAAGGTTGCAGTGTGCTATTTTTGCTTGGGCTTCCCTCCTGCCTGAGGAGCACAAGCTTAAGTGAGGAAAGCAGTGTTCAACAATTTCCAGCCAGCTGTTCCAGAGGATGTCTAAGCCAACTGAAGTGCTTTAGAACTGTGCCATGAGAGAAATTCTGGCCCACAAATTTTTCTTCTTGCCTGTCTGATGCAGGTATATTGTTTCACACATGTTCAACCATTGGGCTGCAGAAGTGTTGAGTGGCTGAAAGGACTTTGGGCCCAAACTATTTTCAGGTCATTTTGGACCAGCCCAATGTCAGAAAAGCCCCCTGAAAAACTGCTCTGTAAGGTTGGTGTCCTCTCTGGAACAGCACCAGAAGTAATGCTAGGGGCTTTAAAAGGAAAAGAGAATCAAGACAAAGCCTGTGGGAGTCTTTGTTGGACTGCCATGAATGGAAGAAGCCATTCTCTTTGTGGAAGGGCAACTCTGGGTCAAAGTACTGTCCTTGGAGGGAACAGTGCTCATCCGGCATGTCAACATGGATCTTTCCAATACTTTGGATTTGAATAAAGGTGGTGGTGGGGTTGATCCCCTTTGCCCCTCCATGAACGGACATGGTAAGAAAATATTGGATCTCGCTACTCTTCCTATTTAATGTTTCACCTGGCCAACAAAGGCCTGTATAGTTAAAGCTATGGTTTTCCCAGTAGTGATGTATGGAAGTGAGAGCTGGAGGAAACTCTTGAGAGTCCCATGGACTGCAAGAAGATCAAACCTATCCATTCTGAAGGAAATCAGCCCTGAGTGCTCACTGGAAGGACAGATTGTGAAGCTGAGGCTCCAATATTTTGGCCACCTCATGAGAAGAGAAGACTCCCTGGAAAAGACCCTGATGTTGGGAAAGATGGAGGGCACAAGGTGAAGGGGAACGACAAAGGACGAGATGGTTGGATAGTGTTCTCGAAGCTACGAACATGAGTTTGACCAAACTGCGGGAGGCAGTGGAAGACAGGAGTGCCTGGCGTGCTCTGGTCCATGGGGTCACGAAGAGTCGGACATAACTAAATGACTAAACAACAACAACATGTCAGGCACAGTGGTCTTTTTCTAGGAAATGAGGTCCAGAACTACCCATGAATTCCTCCCTTGTTCTTTTATAATGGCAATGGTGCCCACCTGAAAGGTGCCGGAACTGAGTTCCGGCAGGTTCCAGCTGAAAAAAGCCCTGGGCACAGCACAAGCCACAGATGTCATAACAGACCTCTTATCTAAAAGACATATACCCATTCCTGGTATGCCTGTACATAATTTAAAGCCTATAGGCTTGCATGGGTGAATCATCCGTCAGAATTAATCACCAGAGATAAGCTATCATATAACTGGAGGTCATCTGAGACCCTACACTTTTTGATAGAGGTACCTGAACATCTGGCTAAGAGTAATCCAGTGTTGAGGCAACAAATAGCAAGAGCTGAAGGGATGTTCATGCATTTGTGAATCAGTCCATCAGGTCAACCTCTCCATCACACAAACCTGATTCACATACATAGCTAATGTATTGTGCAGCTGGAAGACAGACCCAGTCCATAGAAGTCTATGTTTCGTTTTCTGCCAGTTAAAATTGTTTTCACACCTCTACTTACAAGCTATCAAAAATGCTTCATTGTCCTCTTAAACAAATATTGGTGAATGAACATGCGTTGAGTTGCCTTAATAAAAATGAACATGAAAAGGATTTCCTGGAAGGGTAACAGTATGGCTTATAACTCTGGGAGTTATTGTTAAATCAGAGTCCCATGTCACCAGATGTTCAAAAGGTGTCCTTGCCACTCTGAAGGGATGATCCCACCATTTAAATAATGGTTTATCCCTGCTTTTATTTGAACAATTATTGGTTATTTCAGACTTGAAATGGGCAGATTAAGCTCTGTGAACCTCACAGCTGAAACCTCACAACACTGGCAATTTTCAGTGATTAAAGTAATTTACTTTATAAAGTGTAAAGATATTCCATAATAACTGTACAGCAAGTACAGGGAGGTGTAGTTTTCCTGGAGATAATCAGACCTCTGGGGATAAAGGGTCCTGGTTGCACCTCATGCATTGCAAAACCCAAAGGGCTTTATTATCTGATGATTACCCCACCCCCCTTTCCATGTCTTTTTGCTTAATTAATCACAGTAACATTATTGCCCAACTTCAGACAACAAAAATAATGAGAGAAGCTTTAAAAGATTCAAAAGACTAGAGGAAAAACAAGCGATCCCAAAGGAAAGGACCCGTGGTGCAGCAGAGGTTTACAAATCGAAAAACGATGCTTACATTTTGTAAAGTGCCCCCTTTAATATAAATATATTTATATTTTTAATATTGTAAGTATGTATATATAAGGGATAAAATGTACACTTGTTTTAATTGGGAGAAATGAGGTTATATATATATATATATATATATATATATATATATATATATATATATATATTTGCTTTATATTTGGACGTCACGTGTCCCTGATGCAGCGACCCTTTCATAAATCTAGGACTCAGGAAAACATGTTAGGGTGGCTGCTATTCTTTCACGCTTGTTTGTATTTTCATTTAGTATTTCAAGCCCTGTGTATCCTGGGAACTTTAGCATATTAAGGGTGCTGAGAGTTGTTATGGGACCCATCTTCTCCTCACAGAGCTGCACCCTAAAGGTTCTAGGGGGGAACCATGACTTTTTAAAAAGTCGTTTGATTCTGCTTTATATGTGTAGCAGAGGTGAGGCTTAGATGGAGAGCCCATTAAACACTCCCACAATATGATCCCTACAATGCTGCTGCTTGTATTATAATAATAATAATAATAATAATAATAATAATAATAATAATAATAATAATAATAATAATAATAATAATAATAATAATAATATAATTATTTATACCCCACCCATCTGACTGGGTTTTTCCAGCCACTCTGGGCAGCTTCCAACAAAAATACAGGAAAAAGAACAACAACATGAAACATTAAAAGCTTCCTGAAACAGGGCTGCATTCAAATGTCTTCTAAAAGTCAGATAGTTGTTTATTTCCTTGACATCTGGTGGGAGGGTGTTCCACAGGGTGGGTGCCACTACCAAAACGGCCCTCTGCCTGGTTCCCTGTAGCTTTACTTCTTGCAGGGAGGGAAGCGCCAGAAGGCCCTCAGAGCTGGATCTCAGTGTTTGGGCTGAACAATAGGGGTGGAGATGCTCCTTTAGGTATTCTGGGCCGAAGCCGTTTAGGGCTTTGAAGATCAGCACCAACACTTTGAATTGTGCTCGGAAACGTACTGGGAGCCTATGTAGGTCTTTCAGGACCGGTGTTATATGGTCTCGGCGACCACTCCCAGTCACCAGTCTCTCTGCTGCATTCTGGATTAGTTGTAAATTTCACACACTTGTGTCTTTCTTCAGCAACTCAGGAGACAAAACTCCCTTAGGAGACACTCACAGCATGGGCTACAATTGACCTCACAGCCCGGCCACAATCCAGCACAGAACTCAGCATCTGAAGTCTATTGAGTTTGGTGGGCTTCAGCATGCTACACTCTGTATTGGAATGCAAGTCTTGAGATATATATAATGAGAGACAGGGCAGAGTTGGGTTCCTGGCAGTCATTCATGCCATGGCAGTTGCTGCCTTATTTTACAAAAGAAAAAGCATGAAAGGGATGCAAATTTTCCGTAATTATACTTTTAGATTGTTCCTTAAATACCTGTCTCTTTTGCATTACAGGCAAAAGTTAGTGACTAAAGGGATGTATACCTCAGATATGCTAATAAAAATAAATGTCTATGGTTTCTGGCAAAATTATATATATATTTAAAAACCTCCAGTACTTTGCTGAATGTGAATATATACATCTCTTAGGCACTGTCGCGGCGCCTACCGAGGCAAACTTGGATAAAAACCACTACAGTGTAAAGATTAAGGCTGTGCTGTATTCTTTGATTTTCATTTTTAATGCTCCCTGCATTTAAATTACTATATTACTAATTTTATCTGCTATTGGTATTTATGCCTGAACTATTTACACACAAGATGTAAAAGGCAAGCAAAGTAAAATATTGAGTAGAGTAATTTTGGGGGTGGGGGTGGGAGTAATGAGGCTAAAAAAAATACAACAGCATTACTGTAGTGAGGATTTAAGTTTGGAAAATATTAAATATGGAGAAATAGGCAGTTAAGCTGTCCTACTTTGTCTTGTGTGGTGAGTCAAAGCAGATACTTCATCTAATTTGCTATAACACAACTGTAACTTAAGGTCAAATTGTGCCTGTCCTGGTCTTCTGAGGCATTTAATCTCAGAAACAATGGGTTGTATTCAACATAGCGCTAACCAGTTCCATGCACAAGCAGAATGACTTCTGCTTGCACAACCAGACTCCCTTCCCTCTCCTCACTTTGCACACCTGCTAAATATGTTCTGGGTTTCCCCCCACCCCCAAAGTCTAGAGCTGATTTGGGGATAACTCAGGGTATGTGGTGGAGAGGAAGTCCCATGGCATAAGCGGGAGTCATTCTGTTCACATAATGATTTAGTTGAATACCAGACAGTGCTTCAGCCCAAAGACCACAGAATCTCAGCCAGCAATCCTGGGAACAACCTCGACCCACAACAATGGAGTCATTCTAAGGAGCCATCACTGGGCTAGATAGACCAAGGCCTTATCCATGCATACACAATTAAGAACAAATCTAAGCTAAGATACAACAAGGTTCCCATTATTCAAGGCACAGTTAGTACAAGTACTAAAATTCACCATTGGCATCCAGTGTGGTGCCAGTTCAGTATATATTTTCAAATGCAGTAAGTGCATTCTGGGATATGCTCAAAGAACTATGTGACTAATTCCATATTCCCAAGAACTTGTTATGGGTTTATATTTCTTGAACATCAGATTTGCCTCTTGCTGCCCATTGAAGCCTATTTTATGCTTCAGAAGCTATTTGTAACATGGTATGGGTGGGGTGGGTGGGTGTCTGCCATTAATGAAGGCAAAATATTCCACTTAGCGCAGCCAAGCAAGCCAGGTGTGCCCCAAGTCGCTTTTCGGATCCAGTGCCTAGGAGGAGGCCCAAGCAAGCCAGAATATGCTACCCAATAGCCTTTTAACGGGTAATACCTGTGACTCCTGCCATTTGACTATGGCCTCTAGAAGTTCAGCTTTATAGTCAGGGTTATCATTTCTACAAACTCCTTTCTCTATAAGAATGATTCTCACACTGAAACCTTTTATGAAGATATTAAAGCAACTTCTGCAATGGACCAAATGTTCACTCGCAAATGAGAGAAGCAGAATGTGCAGGGTCTGTGAAGTCCGGGAGACACTTTGCTTCCCCCTCCCCACTCACTCCCCCCCACCACCACCACCCCAGGAACTTGCTCAGAAACAATTATTGTGATTTGCAGCATAAAACATCTTGATAGATCCCTCATGGGATCACTCCTATCAGCACCTCTGTATTTACTTTCTCTATAATTTTACCTTTTATACATTTGCTTAATCAAGACACTCATTTATTGTATTCACCTGTGTGTGTGTTCAGGATCACCACACTCCTCAGATAAATCATCAGTTAGGTTAAGTGAATGCATTAACCTAACCATCTTTAGCATAATTATCTGATCACAAAACTTCCAGATCTCATAGGGGATGTCTGGTTTGTAGCTATTCAACCTCTGGTTATAATACAGGATAATTCGCCTAGCCATCAAGCCTATCATTATACTTTTCAAGCCGTTTCAATCCCCTTCTCTGAAATTATTTAATTCCTTTGAAACAAGCTCCCATTCATTTGACATAAGGGTGAGTGCTCTTCAAAAGCCATCAGCATTTCAAGGTGCAGAACAAATGGCAACCAACACCTTTCTGGGGAGGGGAGATAGTTGAGTTGAGCAATAAGGAATGAGAAAGTGCTTGATTGCATGGCAGTATTCAGATGGCCAGTTCTCCTGACTCCTGTCATGATGCTATACGCTTACTCACTGCCAGGACCAGCCTGGACAAAAGTACTATTTACAAAATTTACATGATTAAGGGTCAAAGCCTTGGTAAAGCCAGGAAAAACAGGACAGAAAGACAGGAGGCAAGCAATCATAAAAGACTGTAACTGGGAATTTGGGTTGAGCAGAAGGATTTGCTGAAACATTCACAGGGGGCACTGGGCAAGAAAACCTAAGGATCACAAATCGGCAAGGCAAGAAGCAGGGACACATAATTAAGGTTCTCTGTGCCGAAGCTTGAAGGCTGGGTGCCAATGAGGCCATAAGCCATCCCCACCCCAAGTTTGAGAAATTCGAGACTGATTTCCATTATGAATAAGCGAACAATGGCAATTCCCATTCCCATTTAAATTATCTAATATCCCTACTCACAAAACCCCTTGGCCATGACATTTCCACCATAATCTGCTCTTCTCTTTGATAATACAGTTCCTTTTATCATTAATTGATGGAGAATGATAACAAAAAGTGTGTGGAAGACATTTTTGGCGTAGCACTAAAGTTTATCGGTTAGATTTATTCTCATTCTACTATTGTAATTATGGTGAATAAGAATTAGTCATATTTCCCTGAATCTCTAGCTTAAAGGAATTAATTGTTGATGTTTACAATCTGTAATTAATAAAAATTTTTATTGAAAGTGAGCCCAGAACTATAGCTATAAAGATCAGACATTAAGAACATTCTTCTTGGTGAATAAACTATACAGTGAGATTTTATGGGCCATCTTATTAGGGTAATTTAGACAAAGACGTGTGATTACTCAAGGCGAATAGTAGTAAGTATTTCCACCTGAAGCTGGATTGTGTATATGTGGGGGTGTAGTTGTGTCCTGCCTGGGGCGTTCTGGGCTTATTGTAACGCCTCAGGCACAGCATTATATAGAAATATCCTATTTTGAAACAAGCTTGCTCATTGCTGCTGTGAAAACATTAGGGTAAACATACACAAGGCAGCCAAGTCTAATAAACCAATTACCAGTACCAAGTCTCCTCATGAATTTGTTGTATTGGGCTGGGGGCTGCTCAGCTAAATTGGCAGCTCCAGAATCCTTGCAGATATATCTCCCTTCCTAATCAAAATGTGTTTTTCGGATAATGAAGTCGTTACATTAAGCAAAGGCAGCCTTTGCTCTAGTAAAGATGGCACACCTTCATGACCCCTCAGAATCGCAAGAACTGCACTGATATCATTCCAGTTCCAAGGGGACATGAGGTCTCAACTAATAAGATGATCATACCATAAGGAAACTTCTTGAGAATGAATGGGTGGTAGAAAAAGACAGCAAAGGAAACGGGACATTTTCAGTAAGCAGAGCCTGAACGAATACCATGACCAGGGTAATTCCAGATACTATTTGTCTTTCAAAGTAACTGTTCTGAGACAAAAAAAAAGGGAGCCTGCACCTAACTGCCATCCTTACAGGTTTACCATTCCTTCCTTGGATACAGAATTGAACCAGCACATGGATGGGAAAAGGAGAAAATAGGTCAATAGCATCTCAATTCTTCTTCTGAACTCGGAAGGTATTCTTCAGGACTTAGAGAGATGTTCTTTAGTTCTTTCGTTCCTGAACTTTCCCCCCTCTCTTTTAATATCTTCTCCCTCCCCCCCTTCTCTATTTTTATTTTATTTAGATTAATGTTTTAGTTTGGATAAAAATATATTTGATATTAAGCTTTGTATTTCTCTTTATAAACCCTAATAAAACTCATTATTATAAAAAAGACATAAAGATATGTTGCTTTTAGAAAGGACAATCCTTTTATTTATTCTAAAATGCATGTACCAACAACTCCCCCAACCCAGTGCTGGATTTCATGGAACTTTGGAGTGTCAGGCATAGCCCTACTGGCTTTAGCCCATACGTAGCAGAGTTTTCCTGCACAGCGAGGAAGCTAGTTGCGGCAGTAATGACTAGTCAGCTAGACTCAGAATAACTATTTACAGGATTTATTAAAAAGGAGAAAATAAAACCAGCAGAGTTTCTGCATACAAATAAAAGCAAAATAAACCCTTCCTTCCTTTCTCTCTCTCTCTCATAACCATACACAGCACTTCTAACTCCTAACACACCTCACACCAAACTGTGCTAGCAATCCCTAGATAACAGAGTTGAGTGCTGCTCGTTAACCAATCAGAGTGAGTAGTTTCTAGGTCAAGCAGACCTGGGCTTTCTGCCAAGAGTAAATTGACACCAGCTGAAGTTAATTGGTGAAGCTAGAATCTGCAAGTTTCTCACGAGAACCAATTAACAAAAACTGAAACAGAAACTGAACAGGATTTATGTATAAGCTAAACAAGCTGTAGCTCAGGGCTCCACTTTCTTGGGGCCCCTCCAAAAATTTCACTATTAATATACTTCTTAATTGTATTTCAGTTCAACAATTACTTTGATAAAGGACATATTTTGTTATGTGCGAATGGCTTTAGATACCTATTAGGGCCATAAATTACCAGAAAGCATATATTCAACACAAAAAACAGTGACAATTTGTTGTTGACAAAGGACAGCTGGACATATAAAGGGCCCCATTAACTTCAGTAGCTTAGGGCCTCATCAAACCTAAATCTGGCCCTGCCCCAACCTAGATCTGCATGCCAGGGGTCAGGTTAGGTCATCTTCAGGCAGGTGCAAGGGGCTAGTGGTGCTTGTGGACTGGGCCCTACATGCCCATTCACTCAGCTCAGCTTTACCTTGCAACAGGTGGCTGTGAATTGCCCACCATTTTAAGTTTACCCTGGAGTGCTGCAAAAAGGAGGCATGCAAATAGATGCATTAGATGGCACTTTGCCATGTGTTTGTGTATGTCCTTAAATCTAGAGCTGGCCCTGCCACAGTTAATTTAATGTACCTCAAGTTAGACAAAATACCCTTTTTGCTAGCATCAGATTCTATAGCTCCTAGGAGCAGATTGAGAGGCTAGGCCTCCCCCCCAACCCAGAGGAGGAAATAAATCAGTTTCTGTGTGTATTATTAATTATTAGTACACATGACATTGACTGCTTTTCAGTGCCAAAGACTTTCCCCTTCTCCCAAGCATTAGATTGTTAGAACCTTTCATTATCTCCATGTGTGTTTTAGCTGGACCCTGTTGTCATTTGCAGGAAATGGCCAAATTCCTGTTCTTATTTGGTTCTCTGTGCCTTTATAGTGATGCTTCATTGGTTTTATATTATATTTTTGTTTCAGATATATTGTTTACTGGTTTTTATGTTGTACACGTCTTAGAGATTTATTTATTTTTTTTAAAAAATATATTAAACGGTTTATAAATGTAAATAAATAAAATTTATTGGTTACTGTGACTGGAAGTTGGCGGGGTTTCTGTCTGTTGCTATTAGAATTGGACTGTGGTTATTTTAGTGCTTGTTTTAAAGCTCTTGCATATTCCTGAAATGTAAAGTAATTTTATAATGCAAGTTGCTGCAAGACTTTTTTGTAGTTGGCATATAACCAATGAAACAACAATAATATACCATGCGTAATTTCAAGAAAGTAGCAGATAGTGAGCAACGTGAGAGCAGTGAACATGGTTAAATTTGTAGTTTTAATCAGTTGGGTTCTTTGGCTGCTCCTGATTGCTGCAAAAAGATGGGACCATTTCTGCTGGCCAGGTGTGGTTCAAGTTTTTGTGAAACCTTTCAGCTTGTGTTCACTTATTGGAATTCTCGCTTGCTTTCCTAATTTTAGATGTATCCTGTTCCTGATCAAAAGTTCTGCTCTAGACATGACTTCATCCATGTCTTCCACCACCTGGATCCACTCTTTGCAAGCGTTGGCATTATTGGTTAAAGTCACAAAGGTTGGTGGTGGTAGTTACTCTTTCTCCCTGTCAAACAGTTTTGTCTGGGTGATTCAAGGACCTGGGGCAATTCAGATTTGACACACCAAAGTTCATAGGAACTATTAGCTTTTTTGTCCTATACAACATATGCCTAGGAGCAATGGCATGCAGCCATTGGCATGCAGCTCCTTCAGACACTGGAATTCAGCTTCAAAAGTGGGGTCAGAAAAACTTGGTATCTAACCACACTTACCTTGGAATGAACAGCATTAAAGCAGACTTCCTTCTCAGCCAAGCTGCATATGATCGCATTATAAGGCACCCCTGCATACTTAGCCGAGAGTACTGACTGGGGAGAAATTCATTTGGTTCACATTTTAATATGAACCTACTTAATTTGTTCTTCTGTAACCAATGCACAAACTGAAATGAAGCTATCGTTCATTACAGTGGTACCTCGGGTTAAGAACCTAATTCGTTCTGGAGGTCCGTTCTTAACCTGAAACTGTTCTTAACCTTAGGTGCCACTTTAGCTGATAGGGCCTCCCGCTACCGCTGCGCCGCCGCACGATTTCTGTTTTCATCCTGAAGCAAAGTTCTTAACCCGAGGGACTAATTCTGGGTTAGCGGAGTCTGTAACCTGAAGTGTCTGTAACCCAAGGTACCACTGTAAGTAATAAGCAATTGTGCTGTTTCTGTGTAGTCTGAAGTCATAGTTTAATTTTGAATCATAATCATAATAGCTCTCAGCTCATGTACGTAGTGGAGGGAGAGATAACAGAAAGGAGTGTGGGAGAGAGACATTGGGATTCACCCACCAATTTTTTTTAAAAACAAACTTTGGCCACACTCAAGCAAGGGAGCTCTATACAAAAGATATACAGGACTAGGGGGAAGAAAAAAAATAACTGATTAAAATTTAACCAGCTGCTGGGCAGATAGTTTGCCTCAGGCACATTTGTCAGTTTCAAAGGGTCCTTTTATTAATTTTGCATTTTGTATTTTGTTAGTGGAAAGAGCTTACTCTGCTGGGACTGCCAAAAGCTATACGATGCGAATCTTACAGCAGCAAAGAAGCTGTAGAGAATGCCAAGTAGGTTCAGCGCGCGGAGTAATCTTGGAAATTACATTTGTTTTATGAGTGCTAAAATATATATTAACTTCCAGGTTTAGCGTTTGGTGAATGTAGCTATCACGTTCGTTTCTTGATTGTTGATGACCCTCTCTTAGTCTTGTCTGTGTAAAGAAGCCCCTTCCCCATGCCCAAAAGCCCCTCTGCTAAAAATGCAACCTGCCTTGCAATTTTTACTCTTCTCTTTGACATTAACAGCTGATTCACAGTTAGCTTGTTTCTTTCTTTCCTTCCTGACAGTAAGTGTGAAAAATATAGTTCCTTGAACAGACTTTAATTTCCACAAAAGTCGGTCATAGTTTTGAGTTTTTATATATGGCCAAAGAGATATTCAGAGTGAAGGATGGCTTGCAACTGTGAGTACCTCAGGTCTACAGTGGGTGAAGTGATCTTCCCTAGCATGTGGGAACAGATACATACAGCAGGTCTTTCAGACAATTTGTGAACACCAGTTAGAACTCAGGGGTTAAGTGGAAAACACAAACCTCTCCTGTGATACTAGGGATTTCACAAGTTTCACTCAACTAGCTTCAAACAGCATTAAATACAAAGCAAAAAAGTATACCCCCAGGCTAGAATTTTCAGCAGACTTACCTGCAGGAGAATGAATCTCACTCTAAGCCTGAAGACAAAGCTTTGGGCTAGAGGTGAGGAAAAAATGAATGACAAAGAACTTTTGGGGGTTTTTTTGCTCAATGCATATTATACTCCCTCCCCTCACAAAACACTTTTTGCTCGCAATAATTTTTATGCTCAATCAATACATGATGGGGATCATTCTGAATTATTTAGTTTTTTCAACAACCGTAGTTGTCAGCAAGCCTGTAACAGCTAGCTTCATTCCTGTCATTTATGTATCCTATCTGGCTGCTCTAGCTGAACTCACTAAAGATTCGACAAATCGGTGGAAGCAGGATGAGCCCCCAATATTTTTGCAAATGAACGCAGGTACAAATCAGGGTGAACTTGCACTGATTCTGTAGGACTGTAGAAAGAGAAAAGCATTGAGGAAAAGAAATTGCATTCAAAACCTTTCAAATGAGAAAGAGGAAATTGGTGAAATGTTTATTGGCAGGGCAAAGGGTTATGATGAAATATTCATAGGCACAGGGTTTCAGTTGCACTTACACAACTGGCTTTTAAGGAGGTCATGGGGCATTTGTGAGTTCCCTTTCATTCTATGAATCACCTGTGGTTTTCATGCTGTATCCTTCCTGGGTACCTGCACTTCAGTGAAAACCCAGGGGGAAGGCATCATCAGGTAGCTCCTTCCATGAGGAATATTTCCAGTCAGGAAAGGAGGAAGGGTTATAGCTTAGTGGTAGAGCATCTGCTTTGCATGCAGAAGATCCCAGATAAAATCTCTGACATCTCCAGGTAGATCTGGAAAAGAAGATGGGCCAGTGGTCTGAGTCAGTTTAGGGGCAGCGTCCTATGTTCCCAGGTGGGCAGTCAGGAAGGCAGCAGAAGACTGGAGAAATGGCTTCCCGTCTACTACTAGGCCAGGTTCAAGATTCCATTAGTTTACAAAGTCCTGAGCAACTTAGGCCCAAGACACCTTAAGGACTACCTTACTCCATAAGTCTCCAGCCAATCACTGAGATCACCTTGAGGAACACAACAAGTAGTCCCCACTCCCACTCCTATGGACCAGAAGTTTCAAGTTCAGGATCAACAAAGATTGTTCAGGTTTTTTTCCAAGTTCATGCAAATATAAAAATTCAGAGCATTTCTTGGTTCTTCTTCAGCTTTGGTTTGACCTCTCGACTGCATTCAGGTGAGAGAGTCCCTCAGTTTGTCTCACGTTATTTGGATCATACTTTTCCTTATAATTTTTAGAAGAAGAAAATTCGGAAGTTAGTTTGAATAGGAATAATATTTTGAAGGGAGAAACAAAATCGAAAATCAAACACTTACCACTGAAAGCTTAGTCCCTCCTGAGGTTGTTGGAGGAGATGATTTTAAATAAAAAATTTAATAATTTGTACGATTGATGCGTAATGTCGGCTGGTGCATTTTCATTGCTTGTCTAGCCTCCTTGAGTGTATAATAAGATTTCCTTTAAATGGAAATATGTACATAAAATGTAGAGTTGTAGGTTTTCCCCAATAGTACTCTTCAAGCCTTTTGCCTGCATTAAACATGTGATAGTTATGTCATGTGCTTAGTGTAGGCCTTTAAAAGAGATTTTTTGTTGGAGCATTAAGGGAATAACAAATATCTCTGGAATGCTATGCTGCCATATGTTAGCTGGAAATCCTTCACACTCAAGCCATGCAAAAAATAGCTTAACTTCTAAAAACAGCAAGAAGGTGTTTGTAAAGGGGGGGGGGGCAATCATCATTGATTTAATTTCAGAACTAGATGCAAATTGAAATGCACCGGGATACACAAATACTGACTTGGATCATGAGCCATAAATTATTTGTAGTCACCATTTGTTGTTGTTTAGTTGTTTAGTCGTGTCTGACGCTTCATGACCCCATGGACCAGAGCACGCCAGGCACTCCTGTCTTCTACTGCCTCCCGCAGTTTGGTCAAACTCATGCTGGTAGGTTTGAGAACACTGTCCAACCATCTCGTCCTCTATCGTCCCCTTCTTGTGCCCTCCATCTTTCCCAGCATCAGGGTCTTTTCCAGGGAGTCTTCTCTTCTCATGAGGTGGCCAAAGTATTGGAGCCTCAGCTTCACGATCTGCCCTTCCAGTGAGTACTCAGGGCTGATTTCCTTTACCCACTCCCAAATCCTCTGCATATGCAAGAGGACTCAGAATTGGTTTGGTGGGGTGTTATCTTACCCCACAATGCAGGTTAGATAAGGTCTATTTCTGCTGAATCCAAAGCTCATTGCAATGTGAGAGACGCCTTCAACTTTCCCAAGCCTTCTGTGCATTTGCAACCATTATACACGCCCAGGCATAGAAATGTGCTCAGCAGCATCTTCCTTCTAATTTCTGACTCATCTTCTTTACCTTATCATCCCCAACACCCCAAGAGCTCTAGGCGTGCTCCTTCTCAGTTATTTGAGAAATTTACCTAAGCATAAGGTGGCCACATACACATTGCCTAAAAGGAAGAAATGCTTCATCAAAACAGATGTCAGAGAATTGCTGTTCGTTGCTGACATTTTAAGAGGTCATAATACAGCAGGGGGTATTTCAAAAATAACTTTGTTGTCTTGTGAGCTAAATAAGACTTGCACTTCTTCACAGTCAACTCGGAGACCCACAATTTATCTGGCTGCAGCTAAATCATTTGCCCATCCATTGGGTTTCAGTGAGAGTAACTGCAAGGAACACATTCTTTTCAATATACAGGTTGTTCTGTTTAAAAGCTATACTGGCTGGGGGTATTTGTTTACTCTGAAATATCATGGATTTATCAGACATAAACAGCACCATCCTATGCCTATTGGCTCAGAATCCAGTCCCAAGGAGCTCAATGGAACTTAACTCCCAAGGAACAAAGCCTTCATTTATTTATGCAATGAAATAATTTACCCACAGCAGCGAAACACATAGAATCAATGGAGCCAGTTTACATCCCTTCCTTGTTTCCCTCGATGAAATATGCTAATGAATAACAACCTGTGCTGACATGCTAATGGAGGGAGCCCTGTTGCCACACCAGATTTGTGATGCCTGACCTGCAGTTATTGATATTGCTCCTATTTAAAATATGTTCTTCTGAATGCACTCGGCCAACGGTTCCATTCCGCACAGCCTGTGTGAATGAATGGGCTTATTGCTGCTGTTAACAGGCCATTGTCCCTTATGTGGACATTGCTGCACAGGTGGATCTACTCAAAAACTGAGCTGATGGCATCATTTGTTTCTTCTTCAATCCTATGCACTGCCATAAATGCTCCCATTTACTTAGAGCCCCAGAGAAAGCTACGTAAGCATTGTTCCTCTTAATACAAATCAAACGTCCCCGAGGGAGAAATTAATATTGTCTGCAAACCTGTGGAGCTTATGGCACCTACTCAGAAGCAGCCAGAATAGCACAGCAGGGCGGAATTATTATAAGAGGAAAATCAATATAAAGAAACAATATTTGTTTGATTTAAATAGGGTTTGTAGGGCAGGGCAAAATCTGAACAAAAATCCTCTTTAAAGTGTCTTACAAGTCCTGTTTTGAGGAAGAAAGAAAAGTCATGATTAACAACGAGGATAGCTCTACATCTACTATGTGGGAATAATAGTGCAAAGACCAGGAACATTCTTAGGCTATAATCTCATACACATTTACATGCAAGTACAGTCGTACCTTGGATCCCGAATGCCTTGGTACTCGGCCGTTTTGGCTCCCGAATGTCACAAACCTGGAAGTGAGTGTTCTGGTTGGCAAACGTTTTTTGGAACCCGAATGTCCAACGGAGCTTCCGTGGCTTTCAGTTGGCTGCAGGAGCTTCCTGCGGGCCAATCAGAAGCCACACTTTGGTTTCTGAATGTTTTGGAAGATTCCGTTCGACTTCCAAGGTACGACTGTACTATTTAATTGGTTGGGCTTATTTCTGAATAGACATGCATATGATCACACTGCAAAACACTACTATTGCAAAAATGTTGTAGCTATTTGCAAAGCGAAGTAAATGCTTCCATTATTCTCCTTGGAGATGCTCCAGAAGAGATGAGGAAAGGGACGGTGGGTGAATCATATATTCCAGGGGGTGTTCATGTAGCACTAAACCTGGAGGCATCTAAGCGCCCCTGAGGAAGAAGTATTTTTTGAAATGCACTGGGACGAGAGACCTTCATTCTTGTGCTCTCTGTTTCCTTCCAACAGGCTAAACCAGGGGTTCCCAAACTTTTTTCAAAGAGCGCCAGATTTGATGAAGTGAACATGCATGAGGACTGACCAAAAGTTGTTGAGCTTTTTTAAGGATTGAAGTTATTGAACGAACTGTCAGATCAAGCACTTTATAGTTCTTTTAATGAGACTTAGGGAGGGTAGCATGGACCAGCATGTTTGTCTCCTATCACTGTCTTAACTTGTGAAGTGGCAAATCCAGGATCTAAAATGTATAAGAAGCTTCCATGAGTACAGCAGACACTCTGGTTCAGAAGTTTGCCCAGCCAAGATATGGAGCATGGCCAGAAGAGTCACAGGATGGGTGTGGAGGTGGGGCACTTGTCCCCACTTTCCTCCCTCACATAGTTACTTAACTTGCATCAAGCATACTTGGAGAGGGCAGTAGCAGCCACTTTCCTGAGACCAGTGTGCTGCGCATTTGGATGGGGCAGGGAAGAGTGGTCCCAGGGGTTGGGGCTGTGCAGATACACTGGCCTGAGTTCATCTGTGATGCCCTAACCACACAATCGCCTTCTCCCAGCCCAGCCTTGGCTAGGCAAACTGCAGCACTGCCAGTGTGGGAAGCTCTGCCCGACCACACCGGTCACTACTGGAAGGGGTTTTATATTTTCCCACCAAACAGTTTTCCAAGCCAGAGGAAAAACTGTCAGGACCAGTCACCTTCCCACATTCCATATGATATGCAGTGGTACCTCAGGTTAAGTATTTAATTCGTTCCAGAGGTCTGTTCTTAACCTGAAACTGTTCTTAGCCTGAAGCACCATTTTAGCTAATGGGGCCTCCTGCTGCTGCCACGCCGCCAGAGCCCGATTTCTGTTCTCATCCTGAAGCAAAGTTCTTAACCTGAAGCACTATTTCTGGGTTAGCGGAGTCTGTAACCTGAAGCGTATGTAACCTGAAACGTATGTAACCTGAAGTGTATGTAACCCGAGGTACCACTGTAATGTGAAGTCAGATACTAAATAAGTAAGAGGAGACAGAAATACACATTTCTCGTGCACTGTGCCTTTCCAGAGTTCATCAAAGCAAATATTTAAAGAGTTGTTTTTAGTGAAGGGAAACTTTGCAATTAGATGAAAGGGCCTATCTTCTGTATAGATGCTAGTCTCTGAAGTTTGCCCTGACTATTTCTGCACACCCTTGTGGATGTTCTATGGTTGTATAAGACCTAGGTGGAATATATCTGCCTAACTGCTGTAATTTCTAGGAAGTGCCATCCCTCGGCTGCTTCTTTCCAGTGTGATACACATCACCACAGCATGCCCTCCATTAACTTTAAACATTTGTCCTGATGTCCTCTGGAATGATACGATGCATCAGAAAATTAATGTAGAAAGACTGTACCTGTTGCAAAGTTCTCTTTCTCCACTTAAAAGTCTTCATAGGTCAAAGGAAAATAGCTTTAAATGCTCCCTGGTCAACCATGGTACTTAAAGTACTACACAATAAAACCCTGTTGGGTGCCTTTTACACCCTCCTGAGTGCCTTTCTTAAATTGATCTAATATTGACTTCCCTTGGAAATTTTTCATGTCATTGTAGTCAGGAATAGCAAAGTGCATCTTCCATTAGTGGTGATTAGTGGTTAAAACCACAATTTCTTTTTTCAGAGGAAAAGGAATATATATCCAAGCTATAGTGGTCTCTTCTTGAAAATATACATGGGCTAAGCACAATCCCCGAAGTTTACAAGGGGCAGCTACTGTATATGATATTTGATAATGGAATAATTAAATAGATCAAAATATATGTTTACAGTGAGAAAGACGATGCGAGAATGTAAAAGAGAAACTGAAATCCTCACAGAAATAACATGGAAATATGGTAATCAGCTGAGAACGTATGCCAGAAAAGACATAAGTTTACAACATACTGATTTGTCACAAATATTCAGGCAGATGTTGATATTAAATGCAGAAATGTTTATTTTATTCAAAGTCTTTGTGGAGTGCAGGAGGCAATTACCTGAAAGGACAGGATCCATAGAACAGTTGTCTTTTCTGATTCAGTTCAGGCTTGGAAGTTCATTTTCCCTTTGATGTGTAAACATTAAAGCCCCCCTCCTTCCTCTACTCTGCTTTAATTGCATTAGTGTCTAGAGGTCTCAGCTGGGGGATCAGGCCCCCATGAGCTAGCCGTTGAACAAATGTAATAAAATATAGAATGTTAGGGAAAGACTAGCAAAAAACAACCACCACCGAGCGCTGTTTATGTTGAGCTAATTATTACATCAGTCTCCCTACATAGCCTTGATTGATAACCAAATGAAAAACATTGAAGAATTATTGTCTCGTGCTTAGTAAAAAAAATTAAGCAATGCTGAGCTTTAGGGTTTTCACAAATTGCCAGAAGCTGTTTGGATCTTGACTGAGCAGAAGCTTCATGGGTTTGGATTTTGCCATCAGAACTTGCCCATTCAGAAAAGAAAAAGTAAAGTAAAACCTAAAAAAACCACACAACCCCAAACAGAAGGCCAGTCATGCAAAACAATGGTTTTTCTCAAGGCTGTTTCATTGAGGCAGCATTCCAGCTTCAGAACCAAAATGTGGCTGTGGCCAATGATGGCAGCTGCAGCACAGCAACATCTGGAAGGCCACATAGTAACATTAGAGTCTGAGGGATCAAGCCAATGGCTCATCGAGCCCAGCATTATCATTCTTTATTAATTTATTATTAATTAAATGTCTATACTACGCTTCATCTAAGATTCACAGGGCAGTTGACAATATCAAAACACAAAAAGATATAACACATAGACAAAACAATGCTCTCCCTTGTGTCCACCCAGATGCCTGTAGAAAACTCTCAAAAAGGACCCAGAAACAAGAGCCCTCTCCCCTCCTGTTTCCAACAACTGGTATTCATAAACATTACTGCCTCTGACTATACAGGCAGAGCATAGCCATAGTGACTAATAGCATGGATTTAAAGTAATCAGTCAAGTTCTTGGCACAAACTCCTTGTCTCGCCTATATTATTGAGAAAGGGCTCTTCAAGTTCTGGTTTCTCAAGAGCCATTTCTCAGGGAAGTGTATTTTTCCATGTAACCCAACCTCTTCTGGGGGGGTGCAGTTTCTGTAGCACATATCAGTAAGGACTTCATAGCTCAGAAACTTTCAGAAGAGGGTTACGCTCCCTCTGAAGGAGTCGGTATGTAGCTTGAGGAAACTTCTGGATCCATTGCTGTCACTTGAGGTACTGTTGGCCTCAATGGCACAGAGCGCCTTCCATCAGCTTCGGCTGGTGGCCCAGCTTCACCCATACCTGGAGAGGGATAGGCTAACTTCTGTTGTCTATGCTCTGGTAACCTCTAGGTTAGATTACCTCAACACGTTCTATGTGTGGCTGCCTGCGAAGACGGTTTGGAAGCTTCAGGTGGTGCAGAATTTGGCAGCCAATTTGATCCTTGGGGCAAGATGGTTTGAGCATATTACACTGATCCTGGCCCAAATGTACTGTCTGCCAATTAGCTTCTGGACCCAATTAAAAGTTCTGGTTTTGACCTATAAAGCCTTATATGGCTCAGGAACAAAATACCTCAAGGACCGCCTCTCCCCATATGAACCAAACCAGATCCTGTGATCATCCTCTGAGGCCCTTCTTCATGTGCCCCCTTCATGAGAGGTCCAAAAGGTGGCAAGACGAGAACAGGCCTTTTCTGCAGTGGCTTCCCATTTGTGGCATGCTCTTCCCAGGGAGGCTCACCTGGAACCTTCATGACATCTCTTTAAGCGTCAGGTGAAAACATTTCCCTATAACCAGGCCTTTGGCTGAGGAACATTCTATGGCCTTTTATATGTGTTTGTGGGAGTAGAGGGTTGTTGGTTTGTTTTGCTCTTGTTCTTTATCATGTATTTTGTGTTCTCATTTTGAATCTTTATGTTGTGAACTGCCCTGTGTTCTAAGGATGTAGAGTGGTATACAAATTTAATAAATAATAATAATAATAGAGCCCTTCTCCTTGACAGTCTAGCCCAGGGGTAGTCAACATGATGTCTTCCAGCTGTCCCTCTCCCACCTACATTTACCATTAGCTGCCCTGGATGGGGGTGATGGGAGTTATAGTCCAACAATGTCTGGAGGGCACCATGTTGTCTACCCTAACCCTCCGGTAGCCTAAACCATTTGACCTTTGGTCTAAACCTTTAGACCTTTCTAAAGACAGGTCATGATTGCTACCATAACCACTCTCGCCATTTCAGAGCACTGGAATCTCTCTCCCATTATTAACAAGTCACCCTTCTAAACGCTCTCTTCCTACTGAGGTAAAGTGAGGAATTCTGTCGTTAACGCCATTAGCGTTTCATGGTATCTGACTCTCTTCTGCCATGGGCCTCAATAGTGCTTTGCGGCCTGTCTCCAAGCGGTTCTGCATCAGTGCTTCTGGATGGAACATGACAGATACAGTAATGTTCTTCATGTAAATTGCTCCTTACATAAATGTAACAAGCAAAATAACATGGAACATTCATTGCCCCATGACTGCCACAGCAACAAAAGAATTGCAACTGTGCTCATTGTCTGCTGTTTAAAATGTGTGAGCAGCACATTACAACAGACAGCCGTGACACCATAATTTTTAAAGCAGTGCTTTAAAGTTAAACAATACTGTGAACATTGCATGGGATTTTTTTTAGGGTGTGTGTGTTCATATACATTGTTTATTTTTACAGGCCAAAAAAATCCAATAAAATAGACATATCGTCAAGATAGTTTGGAACTGAAACTAATTGCAGAAGTCCAACTGGGTGATCCATCTGCGATCCATCACTACAATTGGGTGATCCATCACTACTCAACCTCGTTTTGCCCCAATGCAAATAACTCATAATAATCTTATTTTTAGTGGCGCTCCATCAACAATGCAAAAAGTACTAGCGATGCACTCATGCAAAAGGCTATGAAGCAGAAGTGCAACTTTTTCAAATAACCTCACGAGAAAAAAATCAGCATGTGTCACTACCAGTGTTGATTTCAGTTGCAGTTTCAGTAAAATGGATCAATAGTCTCTTGAATCTAAATCATCTGCAGTGCTGCTCACAACACTTCCAGCACAATCTGATACATGTCTATTTGGTAGTACAGTGGTACCTCAGGTTACAGACACTTCAGGTTACAGACTCTGCTAACCCAGAAATAGTACCTTGGGTTAAGAACTTTGCTTCAGGATGAGAACATAAATCACACACTGGTAGGGTGGTGGCAGCAGCAGGAGGCCCCATTAGCTAAAGTGGTACCTCAGGTTAAGAACAGTTTCAGGTTAAGAACAGACCTCCGGAACGAATTAAGTTCTTAACCCGAGGTACCACTGTAAGTCCAATTAATTTTGATGCAAGTTATTTACAGGTGAGTAGGTGTAGGGTTGCATCAATAATTATCCTTGTTCACCTGCATTGCCTCCAGACCATGGCCAATAGGCCTCTGTAACATCATCCTAATAGGTCAGTAGTCTGGAGTATAGCATTATGAATGTATGGTCTGTATTCAAATTCTGATCCTGACAAATTGTAAAAAAAATTTCATTCCCTCTCCCTTCAGCTTGACCTGCCTTCTACCTGTCAGAAGTAACAATAATTAATTAAAGGGTTAATTGAATTAAGTAATTAACACTTTAAATGGAAAAATGTAGAGGTAGTAAGAGAAACTAATTAACTACTGTCAGTGGGATTTGAACCCAGGCCTCTCCAAAGTAGTAGAGTGATCCACTAACCATTGACACACCGCTGCTGCACTCACAGAAATAGCCTTGGTAGTTTCTTTTAACATCACAGGCAGAAGCACTGTTAGGATTTTGGCAAAGCTGCTGCATGTTCACCCTGGGTTTGGATGTTTGTTTGCACTCAGAATCCTGGACTGGATCTATGATTCTGTGATTCTACAGGATAGAGAAGCATATCATTCGGTCAAAAATGATGCCAGACAGACCAGTCAGTGCTATCTGCTATTAAATCATCAACAAGTAAAGCAGGGCTTTTCTTTGATACTGTTTGCAAATTGAAAGTCTAACAACTTTACCACTCAACTGCCTGATGATTAGTAGGCAGTAATTTAAACTATACACATTATGCTAAGTATCCTTATATTAATTCAGTTTGAGTGAGTTTTTATAAAATGCTTTGTTCTGCTCAATAAAGTTAATTATATGTTCTATGTTTCATAACTGAAAGTCTTGATTTTTTTGAACATAATGGAAGCTTCAATTGCACTTTCCCTGCAAAGCTTGATCTGTAACAAAAAGCAAGCCATATAAGGAAGCAAAGCTGTACGCCATATGCACAAAATGAGGAGCTGGAAGTCTTATTTGTTTCAAGTATTTTGTTCTCAGTGTGTAACTGAGTCAGAGAAGAGAAATGCAATCCGCCAACATTAGGCATGTGACTAGCAGCAAATGTTGTGATATGCGAGCTTTTCATTGCTGAAGCCCCTTTGACAGGGCAGCCATAGGGTGTCTCAGTTAGACCAGGGCTATAAAATCATTTCTAGACTTGCTCTAATGCCTATGAAGCAAGAGAGTTGCCATTACAGCTCAGACAGCTCACTGTGTAAGGAGTAGTGCCATCGCTTTCCAAAGATACTTCTTTGGAATATGTATTTTGAATAATGCATCTTTCATGCACCATCAAGCATATGTCCAAGCTGCATTTTGAAAAACCACATTTAATTAAATATGGGGCATGCTTTTAATCCATACTAGAAGGCTGCAGCCCCCCCCCCCAAATCTGACTAATTAGTTCAAATCAATATGTGATTTGTGTTGAATTTGTGTGCTTTATATGAAATTCAGTCCGACCACTTCCTCCCAAGATCAAACTCCTCAAATGTACCTGCAGGACATATGCTCTCATATGCCTTCAGTTCAACTGAAGATGGTGTGTCTGAGGAGCCTGATTATGTTGAAGAAGGTTCTGGACATGTTATTCTAGTCTAGGTAAGGTAAAAGGTAAAGGACCCCTGGACGGTTAAGTCCAGTCAAAGACAACTATGGGGTTGCGGCGCTCAGTTCACTTTCAGGGCGAGGGAGCTGGCATTTGTCCACAAACAGCTTTCCAGGTCATGTGACCAGCATGACTAAACTGCTTCTGGTGCAACAGAACACCATGACGGAAACTAGAGCACATGGAAACGCTGTTTACCTTCCCGCCGCCGGGGTACCTATTTATCTACTTGCACTGGCGTGCTTTCGAACTGCTAGGTTGGCAGGAGCAGGGACCGAGCAACGGGAGCTCACCCCGTCATGGGGATTCAAACCATCAACCTTATGATTGGCAAGCCCAAGAAGTTCAGTGGTTTAGACCACAGCACCACCTGTGTCTAGTCTAGGAAATCCAGTTCAAGGAGGGCATTGACCACACTTGCGTTTATACCCTTGAACACGTGTGATACTCCCCTACAGACTGCAGAGGGAGTGGAAGAGTGGTGAGAACTTTTTATTTTTTGAATGATTACTCTTTGCTATTTTGGATCTTCTCATTGAGGATCATCAATAAGCTCTGAGGAATCTGAGGTTTCTCCAGATAATATCTAAATCCACGGGGCAAACCACAAGCATGGTTATGTAGACAAGATTGTCTCAGTAGCGTAGGTCCATGCATAACTCCATGAAAATAGATTAGAAAAGTGGGAATTGATCCCAAGACTGGGAATGTTTTCTCACACTTGACGTTGGAAAAGCACAGAGAGCAATGGGGAAACACACCACAAACATTATTTACTAATAAAATAATATGGGAAATCCCGACAACTGCAGTGCATAAGACTGGGCCATGGTGTATCCTGAGCATAGCAGAAATCAGTAAGCCTGTTGCTGCACTCATGGCTATCCAGAATGCATGCACATGTAAAGGGATTACTTTAAATTTGTCTCCCCCCAAATTGCTGCGCTGGATTGGGCAAGAGTGTTGACCTTGAAAAGAAATCATGCGTAAGGTATTCTATTTCTATGTAGTCAATATGTTCCCCACCCAACCCCATCTCATGTTTCATCAAAACCCCATGCCACTGGTTTATTGCATCTCATTTCGCTATTGTGCAACCCTTTCCAATCCATCATATTAATGAGGCATTGAAAAGGCAGGATCATGTCAACATCTTGATCTTATCTGACAAAACACATTAAATGCACACACCTGATCATGCAGTGCTCTCCCCCACCTTGCAGAAAACAAAAAGTGTCCCTCTTTGTTGCGTTGATTAAAGTGCACTCTGAATGATCCTGTTGTTCAGTTAACAATGTGTTTTGTAGTGCAGAATAATACACCGTTTTACAAGGTGTCTCCAAATAAGCCTCCTAGGTTACAGGAAACCAGGGAGGGGGGTCTTCTTTGATAGATGGAGCTTCACGCTGCAAATCAGAAGTTACTTTTCCTGGTTGCTTCTTTAATGAGATGTATCGCACAGCTGGATAAATTATCTGCTATCCAAAGTGACTTATCATGCCAAAATATACAGCATATATTGTCGTGGGCTTTTCTTTTACACTTTTTTTTTATTCTCCAGTATCCTGATAAATTATTTGCAACATTTTCTTTTTTCACGGCTGCTAGAATAATCAAGTTATGTTCCTTGAACATCAGTCTATCATTTTCATTGACTTCCTCTCTTGTCAAGGATATGGGCGTTGGTGATGGTGGGGGAGAGAAGCACTGTTTAATTTCACAAGACATTTTCGTATTCCCTTTGCAGTCTGTACTTCCTTTATCACAGCTTGGGAGAGACTTTAATTCTTCCTGTTTCAGACTAAGCTAATGAAGTCTCTCTCTCGCCTTTTCTATTCTATATGCCAAGTTATCATCACAATCTACTGAGTTCCTTTCCTGTGGCCACAATTTGGGTGGATTTTTTTTTCCATCTTCACCCTAAGACTGGATCCCTGCTTCTGCTGGTTACTCTACATTCAAGGTAGCCAGCTGACAGCAGCAGGCTTTGCCCTTGCCTTGGTGTGTTATGGCTTCCTGTCCTTAGCCTATCACATCCACAAGTGTCCCCCAAAAACTGGGAAATCCTGCTTTTTATCATGAGAGCACAGTGGCCACTTTGATTGGAGGGTATGTTGGCCATGATCAGACCTGAGTGAAAACGTAAACTCTCTAGTTTGCTCAAAGGGCAAGCTATACATAGACCTGGCCATTGTGTTCCTGACGTTCCCACCCTTTCTCACAAGGGGCGGTACTCGCCTAACAAACCCCCATCAGCGGAAGTCCTTCTGCGTGTGCTTCTGCCTGTGCTGTGGGGCTTTCCAGCCTCTTCTCCATTTGTTCCCCAAAAGTAGCTCTGGAGGGAGGGGTCAGGTGACATTGAATTCCATTCATTGCCTCACGGGCAAGTACAACAACAACTTTAGTGCTTAGGCGCATGCTACTTCCGAACATGGAGTTTCCATTTAGCCATCATTGCTAATAGTTGTCGACAGATTGAACTACCAGGGGTTTTATTCCTTTTTAGTAAACATCTAAGCTGCTGTTACGTTTCCTATAGAAGAAGACCCAACTATGAATGTGTATATAATTTAATTTTGAAATAAGTAATACATGAACAAATAGTGAAAGGCTGTAGCTCAGTGATTGAACACACACTTTGCACAAAAAAAGGTCCCAGGTTTAGCCCTTAACTGCATCTCCAGGTATGACTGGAAAAGACCCTGGAGGGCATCTGCCAGTCAGTGTAGACAAGACTAAACTAGACGGACTAATGGGCTAACTCAGGATAAGCTCCAATGAAAACAATTACATTTACTTCTGGTTAGACATATATGGGATTGAACTGTTACAGTCATTTATCTTTATGGCCTTGCTTCAAACCAGTTCTTGGACTTTTGAGTATCCTTGATCTTCTGAATCTGGACAAAGCATGATGTCAACTGTCGAACAGGAAGTGACCAACTCTGACTACTTTGTGGGAGCTATTTCTGTGGCATGGAAAGTGACTAATGACTTCACTGTGTCTTAAATTACTAACTCTGTATGTTAATTATGAGCTCCCTGAAGATGAACTTCCTTTTGTCCCGAAACTTCTGCTAATCTATTTCATTTGATCCTAGTATTAAGAAATGGCAAAGGGGAGAATCTCTCTCATTCCCAGCCCCATTTCCTTGCCTTTGGCAACTGGGAGCAACTGTTAAATATTTGAGTAAATGCTTAACCATAATAGCTGCCAGAGGTCTCTGACCAGTTTTAGTCACTGCTTCCTGGCTGTGAACACTGTGTTGAAATTGTTTATTTATAAACAGCCCAACTTCAAGAGTTCCATCTCAACCGGCACAGTTTTACAGAGCTCAGGACTTTGATGCATATGCAAAGGCTTTGCATCTTAAATAAATAACAGCAAATTCATATTTAGAGACTTCAACCTGTGATATAACAGGTTTCATTACAGCCCAACATTTTATAACTTTTTTTTATCTGTGATAACAAATCCTGCAAAGGTCTGATGGTATATTTCTTCCCAATGAAATTAAATTATGTTTCAAATGGCTTAATTTCCTGGAGCTGCAGCTACAAAGTGGGCCTCTGTCTCATCATGCATACTGTATATCTTTACAGAACATTTTTTTGAAGCTGAGATTCTTCCACCTTATAAATGCTATGCAAAAGCTCTAATATACAGCACAAGGAACATGCCAAGGTCAGCCCCAGCCTCTTGATGTTACAACTTTTCAGAACACAGAGATGCCCATATAGCTTTATAGTACCAGCAACGGACTTTATAGTGTGTGTGTATTGGGGGTCCTAATAAAAGGGTGGCTGCTGACGTATCACCCCCAAAAAGATGGCGCCAAGTTGCAGAATATTTGCATATGTTAAATTATATGTATAAATGCAAATTTAATTACTATAATTTGCATAGAAATCCATTACATACCATAGCAGAAAAGATTGCCTCCAGGTGATCTGTGTGCCTGCTCAGTCGACTGTCTAGGTGTTAACTGTTGGTGGGCAACTTGAAGTTATCCCTTCTGATAGTTCTGTGAACCAGGCTAGGATTGGACAGTCCTTCAAATAGAAAACTGTCCTCTGGCAGCCTTTTGATAATATGGCTTTCCTCTGTAAAGTAGGGCATATGGTCATTCTGCCTAATAATGTTTTGCGATGAGCATCATTGTAGTCTGCAGCAATCTTTTCTAACCTGAACAGTGTTCTTGTTGTTGTTTAGTCGTATCCGACTCTTCGTGACCCCATGGACCAGAGCACGCTAGGTTAGGTTTATTAAATTTAGGTAGGGCTTTCCACTTCAAAGTTCCAAAGCAGTTTACAGCCAAGTTTGTTTTTTAAACAAAAAAGGCTCCTGCAATATTAAAATCACAAACATGTTAACAGATTTAACAAGACAGTATCATATTACACTGTCTTTTAATGGTGCCAGAAAGTTGGCAAGACTGGTGCCAGATGGACCTCACTGGAGAGAGCATTCTGGGAATAGGTAAGGTCCATTCTGCAACAGATCAGACCCTTTCTCTCTTCAACAAGCTCCAGACCACTCTCAGAGATGGCATGCAGAAAAGAGTCTCAGAAGATGAGCTCAGGGTCTGGGCAGGTTCATATATAGGGCAAGGTGGTCCTTTAGGTATCGAGTCCTGAGTTTTTATTGCTGTCAGAAGGGGCTATAGCAGGACAATAAAAGCCGGACACCCCAGGGCATTGGTGGTATAAGAAGTCATGGAATTTTAGCAGGAAGTTACAGATATGCACTGAGTAGAAGCAAAGTGTTGGCGGCGTAGGCACGGACAGTATGAAAAGTGAGATATTGTGAAAACACCCTGATAGCATCTTGACCACAAATCGCCATGAATATACATTAAAATGACATATGTTTCCTTCTTGAAAAACTTGCTCACTTACATAATCAGAGTTGTTTGATGGTGAATTGGAGTCTAGACAGTATTTGCATCCTGCACTGAACAGGCCAGAGTGGCTGATGCCCATTTGGACTTGTGGGGCAGAAGGCAAGGAGGCCAACAGTAGGTGGGGCCAGAGCCTATGCCAGACTAAGGTGACTAATTCTACTTTTGACGCTTTCTGCAGAGTCCTACAAGGGCAACATTGAGATTAAGGAGAAGGAAGGAGCTGACCACCCTCTGGATTAGCTGTAAGAAGACAGGCAGGCGAGGACTAGAGACTGAGGTTGGTGGTTCCCCAGTTACCCTAACAGAGCACTGGAGCAGAGGGTTAAAGTTGATGAGCATTAAGTTTCCTTTCACCTTCTAAGGGATTCTAACCAACCTCAGATTACCAACCTATGAACACTTTCCTAGAAGTAAAGCCCCATTGAGCACAGCAGATAAATACGTTCTGAGCAAAAGTTCATATGACTGTGCTTTTATCTATATATGTATATTATGAAAAAAAGGAAATGTAAAGCTGTTTGCAGCAAGAAATCTCATTCTACAATGCTACTCCAGCTATAGATATATATTTAGAACTTTGAATAAATATTCTGCTTCCACAAAGCTTAAAAATTATAATGTGGTTTTAAAATACGTTTTAATGAGTGAATGATCATATAATCGCTGTTTTATGGCCACCTTTCGCAGATAAATGATTCAAAGTTTACAAATTTGAAACCGCCAGAAATATTTTTTTTTAACATTTTGACTCCAAGCATATTCCAAAGTCACCCAGCATTAAACTAGGCAGAATATAGGCCACAATTAAAATGTTCAAAACCCACTCTTAATATATATTCAAAATGATAAAATAATTGCTAAATTATGTAAATTTTTATGGTAGACCAAGAAGCAAGTAGATTTTTATTTAATTGCCACCTTTTGCTGATTCAAGTATGTTAATCAGAGGGAGTTCTAATAGTTCCACGCAGCTTCACTAATATATTCAAGTAAAATGAGCACAATTATTAAATGTCTAAATATTGATTTAAAGTGCTCGAAGTATTAATGAAGTTGTGCTCTCTGTTGCAAATGGGTTAAACTGGTTTGGATAACTCCATGCTTTGGATTTGTCTCTGACTGTAAACACTTCCTAATAGAATCTGAAAGGAGGAATGGCAAATGATCCACACCTAAGTCAGGGCTGGGGACACGATTCTGAGGTAAATTGCCCCTTGCCATTGTGAAGAATAGCAAGCGGTATGAATGAGTGCTTTGCTGAAATCTGACCTTCAGTTTCCCCAAACTTTTATTCCCCTCTGAAAGAGGCTTCAATTTTTCTGCCTCTTTCTCATGGCAGTTAATAATTTCTTCATAAAAAAGACTTCGGGAAGTATTCAAAGTAGTGCTTAGTAACTTCTGGTCAGCACAAGGATTTCTGCTTGCACAACAGAACTTTCCTCCCCATTCTATTCCACATGCACCCCCGAAATCTGTCCTGGCGGTTTGCCCCAACCCCCTGAAGCAGATTTGGGGTGGGTGAGGAGGGCACAGGGGGAGAAGGGAGGGAAGGCAAGTTCTGTTGCACAAGTGGAAATCCTTGCATTGAGAGATGAGTTAGTTGAATACTGCCCTTCAGATTGTGCTTGCATTCTATTGATTTCAATTTGTAAGATAACCCTGCTAAGGACACAGTGGGGGTTTTCAGGGAATGTGGGCATTCAGAAAGGCTGCAGAGGTGCTGGCCACCAGAACAGGGGTGGGGAATGAGTTATCTGTGTTACAAGAATTATGATGATGAAACTCCTGGCCTACCTTAATAGGCTGTAATAAGGATTTCTGAAAAAATGAACGTGAAGTTTTAAACACCCAAAAATGGGGTTCAGATGATGCACGCTGTGGCCATACCCCTCCCACCTTCACCAACACGCAAAGAGACTCTATGGGCACAGTGATGGACATGTACAGAGCTTTTGTGGGATAACCAACCTCAAATATCGTGTCCTCCATCATGGAGAGCACGTGTTGCGGTGAGATCACCTAAACTGCCTACCTGTTGTGGGGAGGGACCGTTTGGATAGCCACAACTCCCCATTGGTTGCCCCTCGGTTGCTGGGGCAGAAATTTGCCCTGTTGGGTCATCTATTGGCTACTGAGGAGCTATTTAAGCTGCTGCACGTCGCTAGGAGCTTTCTCTTTCTTGCGACGTGCATCGGATCACCCGCCATCCCACCCTATATTTAGGGCTGTTCTTTGGCCTTGCTATGCCTGTCTAGGTTCATCTGTTTTGGAGCAGGGACCTGGTAGGAATTTTGCCATTTGGCTGATTGGCTGTTGCCATTTGGTTTTTGTCTACTGTGTAGCAAATCGTCACAACTTGGTAAGGTTGGTGGTTAGGCATTGGTTCGATGTTTTTGGAGGGGAAGTGGTTGGCTGTGTCTGTCCCTCCATTGTTGCTGCTAGGGAATTCCATTAAAAGGAATCCAGGGACCCGCCTTGCTTTTGTCCAATCTCCTTTCAGGGGTTAGGGCCACGCCAGAGTCCCTGGGAACATATGGGGTGAACTGGAGCCTGCACTCAACTCCGTGCTCCCCCAGTATGTTTTCCCTTACTGACCTCTGGTGGAGTCCAGTTCTCAGTCCTGTCCTGCCACGGGTCAGGTAGTCGGGAACCAATGCCTAGGCAACCACTCACGTGCTGTAATTCAATAAAGTTGTAGCCAAATTATTGCCAAAAACTTTAAACCAAATTTCTGTGTCTATTGTGTATTTATTTTGGGGGTGGTTTTGAGGGTCTTCACATGCAAATCCAACATGCTTGAAACTAATTAATGCATGGAGGGGTTAATACCATAGAGTAAGCCATCCTGCCAGACTTAGCTATGTCCACTTCCCCTAGGGAGGAACTAGGTAATCTCTCTCTCAGTCTACCTGAGAAGCTCAACTTGTGAAGAGGTTTGAGGTGGTTGCTCCAGCTCAGACCACATAGCACTCACCAGCTCTCACCAGCCATTCTTGAGTTCCTATACTAATAATTTAGGACCTTTCATCACTTTCTAACCAAACCAAATTTTACTGCCTGTGCAATTTTTCTGACTGATATAGTGCACTGGCTTAGTTGAATCTGGCCCCTTGTACAGCATCAGACCACAGGCCATCTAGTTTTGGACTATCTACATAGCTTGGCAACTGCTCTCCAGGGTTTCCCAATCCTACCAGAAGACACCAGGGACAGAACCTATATGCAAGGCAGATGATCTTACCTCTGAACCATGCTCCTTTCCTCAGTTAACGTTCCTTATCAGCATTTTCTGAGAAGTAAATTGTTTCTCCTTTTCTGAATGCAGCCTAGCGAATGGTAAAAGTCACTTTCTCAGGATGTCCAGTTTGTTCCAGGGGTTTTGAGCATATTTGAACAGAATGGGATGGTCCTCATCTCAGTTTTAAAAGCAGACAAGCAGCAATTGCAGAGTGTGTGTTTTTTTGTGTGTGTGTGCTGGCGTCAGCTACAAAATGTTTTTTTGTACTTCTCAAACAATAAGCTGTCAGCTTCATGAAAATAACTTAACAGCAGTTGAGCAAGCTGAGGAGGAAAGGGAATATCTTGACTGTCTTGGTAGGGAAATACATTATGCATTGAAGCAGTGTTTCAGGTATTCATATTAGATTTTTAATGGAAAAAATTAAAAAGTAATGCTGCTTTGCACTGCTCTTACTTCCTGTACATCAATGGAATGTCTTTATTATTGGAACATGAAGGGTAGTTTCCATAGCACTGGCATCTGTACAATTGAGCATTGCAAGACATGGTTTCCTGCCTTATCTAGGAAGAGAATACAAAAGCTGGAACAGTGCAATCTAGTGCATGGACAAGTAAAAACTTGATATGCTTGAAGGAAATCTGTTGGGACTTTATACCTGTGTAGCAGATAGGTCCATGAACAACAGGATTCAAAGGCTACAGTTCCCTGCGCAGTACAATGTACCTAGGCCTGTTAATCTCAAAGTATTTGCTGTCCCTGAATAGGAATGATGTTTTGTCTCCCAGAGCCTACCATGGTCCTTTGAATATATGTGCCCTTGTGCCACACACACACTCTTATTCCAAACGTAGCACATGACCTGAATGAATACTAGTTGCCTTTTGGCTTGTAAAACTTTGGGTAAGCATGTTCTTGTTTGTGATTGATCTTATGTAGGCCACACGGGGAGCCATATTGGCTGAGGAGCAGGGTAAAAATTCTTGCAATAACATACCCTCCAACATTTCTCCAATGAAAATAGAGATGTCCCCTCCAACATTTCTCTGATGGAAATAGGGACATCCAGTACTATTTGTCTTGAAGAAGAGATAATGGAACTCACCATGAATGCCTCTCTTGTTCTGTTATAATGGCAATGGTGCACAATTGAGAGGTGCCAGAACTGTGTTCCAGCAAGTTCTGGCTGAAAAAACAGGGACATCCTATTCCATACCCTCCAACATTTCAACGATGAAAATAGGGATGTTCTAAGGAGAACTGGGATATCCTGGAATCAGATCAGAAACCGGGACAGCTTCTGTAAATCTGGGACTGTCCCTGGAAAAGAGGGACACTTGAAGACCCTGCAATAATAAACAAGCCAACGAATATTTTTGCATAGTGTTTAGAGCCTGTGCTCCCATGAGAACCATATAGTTGCAGTTATGTGCATATTCCTAACTTAATATTATAAATGAATGCCTGGTATAAGATTCTTTAAGCAGTATGGCTAATAAAAGGGGTTTAATGGGAGTTATAATTAAGCATACCTGAATAGCAAGAGGTATTCCATTCCCTGCTTTAATGGAAGAGATATGCTTGTCCTGGCCACCCCCTGTAAAAACTTGTGGGATCAACCCAAGCAGGTACCACTGGAGAGCTAGTTCTTCTTCTGTTTGAGGCATGCCATTCTGACGACTCAAAAGAGGGCAGCTTTTTAGAACCTAGGAATATAAGAAACTGCCTTGTATCATATTCCATCATGGAGAGTCAGCATGGAGAGACTAGCATTGAGAAGGTCCCAGGTTGAAATCCTCATCTCACCAAGAAGTTAACTGAGTGATCATGGGTTAGTCCCTAGGTCTCAGCCCATCCTACCTGCTGCCTCACAAGACAGTTATAAGGATAAAGGGGAAGGGGAGAACCATGTATGCTTCCTTGAGCTTCTTGGAGGAAAGATGAGACATAAATGCAAGAAGTAATCATTGTCAATATAGCCTGGGTTTGGTTACTCTGACGGCAGTTGTCCATCTCACCTGAGACCTTCAAACTTTTAACAGGAGATGTAAGCAGCTAAACCTGGGGCCTTCTGCATGCAGAACCACATAACCACAGTCCTTTTAGGTCTTGGCAACAGAGGAGGTTCTGCCCGTGCTTGATTAATTGGCACTTGCGGCTGCCTTTTGTTATCGTCCCTTAAGAGTTATCTGGGAAGCTCCACCCACCTTGAAAAGTGACATTGAAACCAGCTTTGCCTTGACTGGCTGAATGCTAAGAGAAGTGGGTGGTCGGCATTTAGTGATCAAAGATGTGGATTCTGTGGTGCTGAGATTGCTTTTAAGCTGGCACCGCTTGTACATTTGCTTCTGCACTCTCTGCAATGTTGTTTCGATTTATACATCCAAGCATAACTGGTTCGCACAAATGCAGCATCAATCTGCAGCCATATTACCACCAAACAAAGCAGGCACTGTGAAGGCTACTCTGAACTTCTGACCACTCAGGGACATAGGGAGCTATGGCCTCTTGCTTCCATATACTGAAGTGCATCATTCTGACTGGTCCATTGTTTAATAATGCCACCATCCTTCTCTTTCTACAATGGTAAGTGCCCACAATTACTGATACATTGTACAATTTTCATGTAATTGCATTGTTAACCTCCTCAATTAAGGCTTTCGGAGCACATTAATCAAAAACATATACACATATACGTCCGAGTACAGACCAAGATGGAAAACAATGTTTCTGTTCTTCCAGCAATTAATTATCATGATGAATGCGCTTCCCCACTTCCCAAACACAATTCTGCCAGGCGCAGCTATTCCGCTATGGAGTTATAATGCATATCTAATTAAAGGTGACCTGATAAGTAGGATTCTTAGCCTTCCAAGTCAGGACCAAGACACTGTTAATCAGAAAGTGCTTGCTTTGCCCCCCTCCCCCTCCTCTTGCTCTCTTTCTCTCTTTTTATTTTGTGTTAATTTCAAATCCTCTTCCTGCATCAGTGAGCAGATGAGATCTTCAGCCAGCTTTCATCTTTCAGAAAAATGAATAGTGCAGAAAGAACATTATCAAATGAGCTGTTGAAGAAGTCAGTGAATATGTCATTGAGTGTGACTGCTTCCAGAATGAATTTAGATTTATCTCTGTTATCTCCCTTCTCCCGACTCACTCACCCTACTGTGTCCACGTGTCAAGCAGGCTGGATCATAATGAATCATGAGGGACAGCTACTTGGAATTGGGTGGCAGGTCCAATTGTGATACAGCTTGTTCTGGAATTAAGTTTGTTAGCATTATAAATTGTCTCATTTGACCAGAGATTTAAACACCTAGATACTTTTTTATGCATGCAATTTCCTAAAGCGTTCCATTTCCATTAAGTGGTGGTGACTGCCTTGCAGTGTTCCACATGCAAAGTTGCTCTACCACATCAATAGTTGCACAAAACCACTGTGACAATGGGAAAGCTGGTTTTGTTTCCTTCTGTCTTCAGGCGGGGAGGAGTTATGATTTAAATCAATAACCTGCAGCAATCGCATAACAACACCATGCAAAGATATTTATTGAAATCCTGCCTTTAAAAACAGACCTGAGCTGGCAGCATCCCAACGAGCCGCCAAATCTTTTAATTGTTTTTACAGCATTTATAACCAGACTACAGTGGTGCCCCGCAAGACGAATGCCTCGCAAGACGAAAAACTCGCTAGACGAAAGGGTTTTGCGGTTTTTGAGCTGCTTCGCAAGACAAATTTCCCTATGGGCTTGCTTCGCAAGACGAAAACGTCTTGCGTTTTTTGCAAGTTTGTTTCCTTTTTCTTAACACCGTTAATACAGTTGCGACTTGACTTCGAGGAGCAACTCACAGAACGCGGTGTGGTAGCCTTTTTTGAGGTTTTTGGTGATTTTTGAAGCTTTTCCAAAAATTTTCCGACACCGGGCTTCGCAAGACGAAAAATTTGCTAGACGAAAAAACTCACGGAACGAATTAATTTCGTCTTGCGAGGCACCACTGTATAAGTTGTTCTTACAGTTAGTGTAAATTCAAACCTGCGGTTGTGATGACCAGAGGACTTTATTTGTGGGAAGGTTGGCAGAAAGGGCTCCAAAGGAACTAGGATGTGGTTCTCATGATATTGTTCTGGTCGCATTGTTTTGAGAGATTCCAACTCCATTTGCACATTACAAAATATAGGCATAACCAGAAGGTCACTTGTGTGGCATTGACTTTTCCACTCCTGCATCCTCACAGCATCCCCTTGGGCTCCCAAAATGCTGCCCCTGAAGGCCAGGGCACCTTCTGAAACATAATGGCGTGGAGGGTAGAGATTCATAGTGTGCGTGTGCGTGTTTGGTTAACTGGAGGAAATCAGGCAGAGACATTTTCTGTTAAGAATACTCAGAGCTGCATTGGAGAGGGTGCTCCATTGCATTAGCACTTGTGCAAGACTGGATGGCCTATCCTTTTTGTTCTTCAAGTTCCCAGAGTTCTTGGTCAACTACTGGGATCACACTTTGAAAGATGAAGGATTTTGTCTTCTGCCGTGGAGCATGAACAAAGCATAGGTTTAAGCCTTGTATCCATGTTGAGAGACATTTATGTTCCTGCTCTGAAGAAGACAGAGCCACAGCCTTTGGGGACAGCGCAATAGAACTACTGTGGGAACTGAGGAACATAGGAAGCTTTCTTACACTAAATCAGACCATTGGTCCATCTAGTTCACTATTGTCTACAATGACTGGCAGCATCCCTACAGGATTGCAGGAAGGAGACATTCCCAGACCTACCTCTACCTGCTGGGGACTGAAACCTGGTCCTTCTCCATGGAAAGGAGATGTTCTACCACCAAGTAACTTCCTTTCCCCCATGCACTGAGCTACCAATAGCCCATACAACAAGCTTCTTGTGGCAGATAGGTAAAACATTTAATTAATAAATATGATATCAACGAATCATCCTACCTTCTTCAAAACACACAGAGAGCTGTAATCCCATAGCAGGATTTACTTCTGAGTAAACAAGTATCGGACTGTGTGATTAAAATCTTTACTACCTTCAGACTAGTTCCAGTTTGGTCTAAGCACTGCCCTCTAAGCTACCAGAAGATGTCGAGACTCTGCTACTACAAATGAGTTTCTAAGAAATGTCACACCAGCAGATGTTCAATCTCAGATGGATTTGAATTAAACTACATATTCACGAGTCCTTGATGCTGGGTGCACATAAGTAGTGTTTTTCTTCTAGAAAAAAAGGTGCCAGTACTGCTGCGTACCCTTGAGTATATAACCATATAACACTGGTCCTGAAAGACCTGCATTGGCTCCCAGTACGTTTCCAAGCACAATTCAAAGTGTTGGTGCTGACCTTTAGAGTCCTAAATGGCCTTGGCCCAGTATACCTGAAGGAGCATCTCCACCCCCATTTTTCAGCCTGGACACTGAGGTCCAGCTCCGCGGGCCTTCTGGCACCTCACTGCGAGAAGTGAAGTTGCAGGGAACCAGGCAGAGGGCCTTCTCGGTAGTGGTGCCCGCTCTGTGGAACACCCTCCCATCAGATGTCAAGGAAATAAACAACTATCTGACTTTTAGAAGACATCTGAGGGCAGCCCTGTTTAGGGAAGCTTTTAATGTCTTATGTTTTATCCCATTATTATTATTATTATTATTATTATTATTATTATTATTATTATTATTAATTCTGTTGGGAGCCGCCCAGAGTGGCTGGGGAAACCTAGCCAGATGGGCGGGGTATAAATTATTATTATTATTATTATTATTATTATTATTATTATTATTATTATTATTATTATTCCCCAGAAAAAGCACAAAGGATATCAAACCAAAATTCATTTATATGGAAAGGATAAGAAGGAAGTGTGGAGAGGTATATTTCTCCATTGCCCAGACGATTCCTTGACATCTTTAGTAGTACAAGTGAGAAGATATCCCAACCTCCTTTCTGCTGATTTCAACTCCCAAGCATCAGCCTTTAGCCAAGCATGCTCCCTTTGGGAGGAAAGACTGGATATAAACTGAATAAATTAATTAAGTCAATAAAACATTTTTCTCTTGTCAAAAGTAAGCTATTTTCAACTCTGTTTTGCCACATATTCACTGACTCGGAGTAAACAGCTACCCTACATTTACTTGTTGGGTACAACATAAAGCTTACACACAAATCAGGATTGTCAGAAGAGCAAGGAACAAGGCCAGTGACGTGATAAAGCATTAGCTTCCAAACACAGTTTCCAAAAGACGTGTCATTTTCCACCTTTTAGTGTCCATCCAGAAATTTAGCTCTAGATGGGGAAAAGAATTTTATACATAATTTTATGTATAATTTTAACATCATTTAAATGCAAACATGACTATAAATTTCTCCTGGATCTTGTTTTAGTACATATGCCTCTGTGTCACCATTCTGTTATTGGTTTATTTATAAAAATTACCCTCCCAACATAGTTTAGAATAATTCTTTTAAAAACTTACGTGAATCAAACACATATAAGCAATCCTATCCCAAATCCAAACTATACCCCCCCCCAAAAAAAATCTCCATAAAGCAATGCACATCTCCTTAGGGAGAGAATTCAAAAAAAAAAAAAAATGGAGCCACCATGAAAAAGGCCCCATTTCTGGTACCCACCAGGGTGATGGACTGAAAGCAATGCCTCTGAGACTTATTTTGGGATCCCAGGCAGATTTTTAAGGTCACCACCAGAACTTTAAGTTAGACTAATGCAGCTGGTGTGACATGATATACTCTGGATGCTTGGCTGTCACAAGAATCCTAGAGGTTGAAGTTTCTAAACAGTATTTGAAGGCAGAAGTCTAGTCTTGGATGTAACCAGAGGATGTGCAACTGAGTCACAGTCTGTTTTCTCCACATAGAATAAAACGTTAGAAGCCCTATTGATCTCGAGAGTTGTTTCTTCCAACAAGTGAATTCCTTGCAGCACGAATTTTCCCGGGGTGCCCTTGGCCAACACCCAAATCTACCTTTGTGCTAATGACACCAGCCAAATGGGCAAACCCTATGAGTGCTTTGTAGACTAGAACATGGGGGAAGGCTTTAGAATGGTGCCCGAGTCAACTAATTTATATATATATATATATATATATAAATATAAGAAAAAGAAAAGAGTGAGAGAAGGAAAACCGGTGGTGTAGATTCTGCTGTTAATTATGTGCATGTAAATCTCAAATAATGCCAATTACTTCTATGGAGCTACTTCAGATTTACCCCACTGTAAAGAAAAATGAAAAATCTGGCCCATTGTCTTAGCAAAAATACACCCAGTCAATGTCAGTTTATTACGGAGAGAAAGAGAGAAAGGGAATGAGAAAGAAAACAAGGATTTCGTTAGCAATGCATTCTGGAGTATAAAAGATAAAAAGGAATATCTAATTAACACACCACTATAATTGCTTGCAGACATTCTTTTTTATTTAAAGATGAAATAGCTAAGAGTTCTCATCAAAACTAGGGTCACAGCCTACATATTAAATGAAAGAAATTGATTGGGCTTTATTACACCCTGACTACTGCAAATGTGCCTCAATCACTGATTGCTATAAATTTATTCTTATAAACTACTAATTGCCCAAGTCATAATGGTAACAATGGTATAATGAAATTATCTTGATCAAGCTGATGCACAAATTTTGCTTGACAACATGAGCAGTGTGAGAAAAAAGGAAAGAAGACATGCATACAAATACATAATCTTTCATTAAAATTAAAATCAATGTTAAAACAACTGTTCTCTGAAGCATACAAAGTTCTGTATTAGAAGGGTTTCCTTTAGAAAAAAATCATTTAAGAAGACAGGCATTTACATTTATAATAAAATGATCCTGCATATTTTATTTGTCTTGAAAATTAATGACTTACTTAATCACATTTGATCAAAGGAGATAAGTTGATGTAGTCATGTGTTTCTGATTGCATTAGGCCTGATCTGAAGTGGCATGATGGATATTTAATAGTCTTCCTGTCCCTCTATATATTGTCACCACTTTTTGATATTCATGGATACTGTAGGATAACATCAGCACTCAGATTTGTACTTTCTGTTTCACAGGGTTCCTCCTAGACATCAAGTGGGTGGGCGGGGAGTAGAAGAGGATGGCAAAGGATTTCACGCAGCAAGTTTTGTAGATTGTATTTCCCAGTCAGCAGAGACCATAACACATAAGGCTCTAAAGGGGCAGGAGGAAAAGAAATATTTTTATATAGTGATCATACAGCAAAAGGTGGTATGCAACTGGATAACTGGAAACCGCTTTCTTCCTCCACTTCCAAAATACACTTTTTCTGTATGATGCCCTCAACCAAACTCACACACCTAACCACAGTAAGAGTAACTGGAATGATCACATCCCCTCAGTTTCCCCCATGCTGCTGGTTTGTTCCCCTTCTTCTGTTGAAACCAAAATTCAACCATCCATTGAATTTTAGATTCTAAGCTCCTCAAGGTAGGGCCACTGGAAAGCACAGTGCATATTAAGGGCTTTAATAAACAAATAACCAACCCAAATTGGCATGGCCTAATCAAATTTGAAGACACTTTGCAACTTTCCTAGAGCTAATCACCCAGAAGAACCAGTGTTCTGTTTACTCTCTGACATACAATCTCCCTCCCACAATAGACTTCTCCATTTACTTCAATGGAGGTGCCGTCTGCACAAGTCTGGATACATTGTTTCAAGGAAAGCAAACACACAGATCCTTCAAAGTAGGGGGGGACCTGTGACCCTCCAGATGTTGTTGGACTCCAGCTCCCATCAGCACCAGCCAGCATGGTCAGTGGTAAAGGATTATGGTATGTGTACTCCAGTGATATATAGAAGGCCACAAGTTTCCCACCCCTGTTCCATGGGAATGCCTGTCATTTGTCTGGATGGTGATTGTGGCCTTATCTGACTTGCTCAAAAGTATGCTCCCTAGAGGACCTTTTCTTCTAATAAGTAAGAATTTGAAGAAAAAGTCTCTCGAGTGAGCAAAGTGGCTTCAAACTCTGCTCCAGGAGTTTCCCCTTTGGTAGCATGCACTTTGGTGTGGCCTCACTAAGCCATAGTTTGGCTCACCATGTTGTGTGAACCAGGTTATTCTCAGAAACCAAAAAATGACAAACCCATGCCAAGTTTCTGCCTCCATTAGTTGATGTGCCATGTCTCCTGATGACATCATACTATTCCACAGCCTCTCCTCCACACTTTTGGCTTATTCCACGGCCTCTCCTCCACACTTTTGGCTGAAGCTTTCAGTCACTCAGTACGTTGCCCTTGTGACATGAGGCCATCCACTTCATGCTACCAAAGGGGAAACTCAACATAGGGCTGTTGCGGCAACTCCATTTTTGTGCTGAATGTCATTCTATGCTTAGAAAAGCAGAAACCTGGAATATTCTCAGGCAAATTTCGCTAAACTAGAAGATCAAACCTATCAGTTCTTAAGGAGCCCTGAGTGCTCACTGGAAGGACAGATCCTGAAGCTGAGGCTCCAATACTTTGGCCACCTCATGAGAAGAGAAGACTCCCTGGAAAAGACCCTGATGTTGGGAAAGATGGAGGGCACAAGGATAAGGGGACGACAGAGGACAAGATGGTTGGACAGTGTTCTCAAAGCTACCAACATGAGTTTGACCAAACTATGGGAGGCAGTGGTAGACGGGAGTGCCTGGCGTGCTCTGGTCCATGGGGGTCACAAAGAATCGGACATGACTAAATGACTAAACAACAACAACAAGTAGTAGATTCAGGCATTTTCAGATAGGGCTGGTCTTGAGGCATTCTGTCTTTCTGAGTGAATTATATGCAGTTTGGAAGTTGGCTGCCCAACAGATCATGCATTTCTTCATAAGTTGCAATGACAGTCTTCGTAGTTTAAGTGTATCAAATTACATTTATAGATGCACATTATTGATTTTTTTCTTTTACATTTTGAAATGAATGGAAATTAGTTTGTTGAGAAAACAGGTTTAAAAATTCATACAGTGGTACCTCGGGTTACATACGCTTCAGGTTACAGACGCTTCAGGTTACAGACTCCGCTAACTCAGAAATAGTACCTTGGGTTAAGAACTTTGCTTCAGGATGAGAACAGAAATCGTGTTCCGGCGGCACTGCGGCAGTAGCAGGAGGCCCCATTAGCTAAAGTGGCGCTTCAGGTTAAGAACAGTTTCAGGTTAAGAATGGACCTCCGGAACAAATTAAGTACTTAACCTGAGGTACCACTGTATTTAGAAATGTATTTAAATTCAAATTTCTGTGGGTTTAAAAAAAAACACCCAAAATTTAGAGATTGAATGAGGTGGAACAGACTGGAAATAGACTGATTTGTCCATTCCTGTTTTCAGACATATGAGCCCTACAAAGACATTGTCAATGGACCAACATAAAAACAACATATGGAATATTTCAAAGGGATCTGCCCAAAATTGTGAAGTAATTTGAAACTCTGGGGATTAAGACTGGCAGGGACCACATGTTTGATTTAAAGAAAAAGAAAAAGATTGCTTTCACCACCCTTCCAACCCACACCACTATCCTTTTGACTTCCCGTCTGTCTCTTTCTTTATCACAAAGTGACAATCCGAAGTTACTTTAAACTCTCCAAAGGAATATTCTTAAATGTTAATGCTGGGAAAGCTTCGCGGCGACTAGTACTTTGGCTTAATGTGTGATGGCTTTTGACAGCTGCCTCTGTAAGGAGAGCAAATGCTGACTGCATTAATGTCAGTTTCTGTCACCTGCCGGTTGCCAAGCCTGCGCCGTGATGATGACAGTGAACCCAGCCAGAGTGACAAAAGGAGCCAAAGCTGTGATTTGAAAGAAGGCAGAGTGTACATTCTTTTGCTGCATTTTTCATGTGTCCTGAAGTTGTTCGTTCTGTTCAACATGGAGGCCGCATTGTGTTGAGTGCCTCTGGCCCTGGCTACCTGCTTTCAAAATCCCCAGAAGATATCACAAATCTTCTCAATGCAAAGATGTTCAGATTGTTTTAGTAGTGCAGCGTTGAAAGTGCTGTGGGTGGGAGCGTCGTCATCTCTCGGGGCTGCTCACAAGTGAACTGGAAACTCATCTTCAAAGCAGTTAAGAGCAATGAAATAAAGTTGCTCTGAAAAGGAATTGACTGGGGGGATGAGTTGACAAAGCGCATCATCCTGCCAAAGTTTAGCATTTATAGACCCTGTAGATTTCAATAGGAACATAAGAAGAGTCCTAGTGGATCTCACATCCAATAATAATAATAATAATAATAATAATAATAATAATACCCTGCCCATCTGGCTGGGTTTCCACAGCCACTCTGGGTGGCTCCCAACAGAATATTAAAATCATGATAAAACGTCAAACATTAAAAACTTCCCTAAACAGGGTTGCCTTCAGATGTCTTCTAAAAGTCAGATAGTTGTTTATTTCCCTGACATCTGATGGGAGGGCGTTCCACGGGGTGAGCGCCACTACCGAAAAGGCCCTCTGCCTGGTTCCTTGTAACCTCACTTCTTGCAGTGAGGAAATCATCAGAGGGCCCTTGGAGCTGGACCTCAGTGTTCGGGTTGAACGATGGGGGTGGAGATGCTCCTTTAGGTATACTGGACCGAGGCCATTTAGGGCTTTAAGTGTCAGTATCAACACTTTGAATAGTGCTTAGAAATGTACTGGGAGCCAATGTAGGTCTTTCAGGACCGGAATTATATGGTCTCGGCGGCCACTCCCAGTCATCAGTCTAGCTGCTGCATTCTGGATTAATTGTAGTTTCCGGATCACCTTCAAAGGTAGCCCCATGTAGAGTGCATTGCAGTAGTCCAAGCAGGAGATAACGTGAGCCTGCACCACTCTGGCAAGACAGTCTGCAGCAGGTAGGGTCTCAGCCCTGGATACAGAGTTGACCTGCACCTCCATGGACAGCTGTGAGTCCAAAATGACTCCCAGGCTGCGCACCTGGTCCTTCAGGGGCACAGTTACTCCATTCAAGACCAGGGAGTCCCCCACACCTGCCCATCCCCTGTCCCCCCCAAAACAGTGTCCTCTTCCCACATTGGTCCACAAGCAAGACCTGAATACAACAGTACAGTGGTACCTTGGTTTAAGAACAGCCCTGTTTACAAACTATTCGGTTTATGAAGTCCACAAAACGCGAAGTAGTGTCCCAGTTTGCAAACTTTACCTCTGTCTAAGAACGGAATCTGAACAGTGGAAGGGCACCGGCAGCAGGAGGCCTCATTAGGGAAAGCGCGCCTCGGTTTAAGAATGGACTTCCAGAACGGATTAAGTTCGTAAACCGAGGTACCACTGTACTCTCTTCACTTGTGACAGGAGGTAGTAGATAGCCATCATGGCTAGTAACGTTGGAGAGCCCCCTCCACGAATCTGTCTAGTCTTCCTTTAAAGCCATCCAAGTTGGTGGCCATTATTACAACTTGTGGGGAGGTTAATATTTATCTAGGACTTCAGAGAACTCATAATCCTTAAACAATCCTTTAAAATGAATCTCTGTCATTCCATATTGCCTATTAGAGTTGAGGCTAAGGGGAGACAAATACAAAAAGCAAGCACTGCATTCCAACATGTAAGTTTTTTTACACTGAAGCTGTCAGGGACTGGACACAGAGAGGCCTCTGAAGGCAAGGTATGGGCTATGGTGTTGGGCTAGGGTGCCCCACTTCTAACTCAGAAAGGATATTTGTGTCGGAATCTCCACTCGGCCAAGCTAATAAAGCTCCATTTTCCGGCCGAGTCTTCGGAATCACCTCCGACGAATAATTAACGACCTTGAGCCTTTGATGAGGCTCCAAGGCACGTTTCCACCCATTCAGCAGAGTTCCCAGCACAGGGAAGAGACGAGAGGTTTGGGCTACATTGTAAAGAGTTTTATTTCTAAGCTACGCAGACAGCAAAATACATCCTCTCTCCATGAAAGCAGAGAGCAACTGAACAAAGGAACAAAGGAAACAGGAAACCACTAACGTCACATCCCGTCTCCTCTCCCGTGAGACTTCCAATAGTATGGAATCCCAGGAATGTAAACAGAGTCCTGTGACTCAAAGCAGCTGCTCAGTGGCAAAACAGGAACTAGCAATTTGACCACCAGATCCAGCAATTAACTGAACAGGAAAGTTTCAAAAGAGGAGAGAGAGGAGATTACGTATATAGATTTGAAAAACAGAGTGATTACAGGCTGCCTACCTTCGCAGGTGAATAGGTGTTCCTGTATTTCAAGTGGAGTTTTGCACTTGCAAAACAGAGTCAGCAAGCAGAGTCAAGCCAGCTGTTAAGAACAACACAGACACAGGTTCCGGTTGAAAACAGTACTGAGCTCCTTTGAGAAAGCCATTAGGCTTACCCATAGTTACTGAGGGCCATGTAGCATATTACATGTAGCATATTATGCAGTGCTTTCCTTGTGGAGGACAATTTAAAGAGTGCAATCTGGCCACCCATTACTGTGTGCAGTAATGTGCAAAGGCACTCTGTGGGAATCTGGACAAGTCCCCCCCCCCCCCGGCCCAAGATTAAATGTCTTCAGTGGAAAAACTGAAAATGTATTTTGAAGAGCAAAAACTTCTAACTATGGATTGCTATGACAACTCTACCCATGAAAGTTAAGCTGCTTTGGAAACCACTGCGTGGGAAGCTCCACCCTCCAAGGGTACTTGCAGGGCATTCTCTGTGGTGGCCCCTTAGCTGTGGAATTCCCTCACCACAGAGGTGTACCTGGCACCTTCATTGCTTTTGTAAAAGTATAGCTTTTGTTGTATGCTGAAGATACACTTCTCTTACCCTGACTTTTGACACTGTGTGTGTGTGTGTGTGTGTGTGTGTGTGTGTGTGTGTGTGTAGATAGATAGGTGGATAGAAAGACAGATATTTCACCTTGTTTTTGTGATTATAAATTCTCTGTGCCAGAGGATTGCAGGATCCTCCGGAGCAGTATTTGAGGGCACATGGGGGAGAAGGGAGAGGAAAGGGAAGTCCTATTGCACATGCCATAACGGATACAACCTCAAATAAACAATAATAATAAAAGAAACAGATGGTGATCTGGTAACCGCTGCCATATAGCAGACTTAAAGTACTATACAGTGAGAACTTGAAAAGCATGCTGTTTTTCTCTCCGTGCTCCCCTTGAGTACTGAAGCAGGTCATCATGTGCTTTAGTGTGTTTAACCTGCCATAAATTACAGCCCATAAAATGCCGCAGAGAAAGGGCTTCTTTCTGTCATGCAGCTGGCCCTTGATGTCCTCCGCCACATTCCTTTTCATTGCTTGCTTTTGCATACATTTCTCCGTCAGTAGCTTTTTATTTCTACATTTTCGCCTTTGACTCTTTCGTATACAAATCTCCCTGATCTAAACCTCCACAGGGCTGACTTTGCATTCAGTGCCATTTGTCAATTTCATTGATTGCTCTCTGACCAACAATAGCAGAGGCAAACTTGACGAGTCAGCAACATGGCAATTGGGCTTGTGCTTTAAGAACCTCCAATTTAGAATCAACCAGGAGCTTTCATGCTTCCCAGCTATGGGAATAACAAAATGATTATATATATATATATATATATATATATATATATATATATATATATATATATAAAATATTAAAAAAAAACCTCAATCCACTTTCTTCACTCAACAGCAATTTTTCCCTATTAATTCCTGCTCATTTTCCATAGTATGACTCTCTTGTGGAGGAGCAAAATGAGTTTTGCATGCTTTAAATTATTTTAAATTTGATTTGACTTCTTATTAGGTTTCTGCATGCACGGGAATCAAGCAGAACCCCATGTTTGCTTGCTTATACAACTCCCACAGTTTCAGAGATGATCCTGAACTTAGACCCTCTCCACAGCCCCTAAACCATGTAGCTTGCTGGAAAACAAGCAGAGCTCCATGGTGTAACAGCTACTACTATATCCTGTGTGCAGATGCAGGATACTTTAAAGAAAAACAAAACCAAGCAAATTGACATGAGAAAAAGCAAAAAATACAAGAGAAAAGTAAAGCAATAAAAAAGAAGCAATAAAAGGTGTGCAAAATAAGCACAAAAAAGTAAATGATGTATAGGCTTGGATAGTAACCGGAAGTGTGTCATTCCAAAACACTACAAATAGACTTCATCACTCTATAAGCTTACTTGACCGTTGATCTTTATACACCCATTTATCATTTGTCAGTTCAGATAATATCTTCTGTATTTTATTGAAACAGTCTGCTAACTGAGGTGCTCTGTTCTGTTCCCATTTGGCTGCAATACATTGCAGGATTCTCCTAAACACAAAGAAAAAGTCATTTGATACAGATCCATACCTGTTCAGTGCTGACCCAGGAACAAGAAAGAAAACAACAACAACAACAACAACAACAACAACAACAACAACAACAACAACAACAATGTATACAGAGTACATCCTCAAAGATGCACAAGTATAATAGATACAAAAAGTAGAGCATGGATTTACAATATCCCATGTTTATAATGGTTGGATGTTGCCCTCCCAGATACCTCAAGGATCTTGTTGGCAAACACGTCTCCTCTATAATCTGCTGGGACAGAGATTGTATCGCATTTCTACCTTTCTTCACATTAAATTCTGAAGGCTGGGAGGTGGGGGGAGGGAATGCCAAGGCCCGTATGAATGAATTGTGAATTGAACTGTGAATGAGTTCCTTCTTGGAAGGGGTGAACTGGAACCTTTTTAAAATGAACATCCCAAGCACTGCAGCTACTGTTTTAGTATAGGAAAAAAGAACAGCTCCAGGAATTGAGATTTCCTGAAATCCCCTCCAGCTAACCTGGGACACTTCTGCAGATGAGGAACTTCTTCCTCCTGCCATGTGCCATCATCCCATGAACAGATTTGTTAAAACAGTTTTGCAGACTTCTGTAGCAGAAGAAAGTACAGAGAGTACATTACAGACCTTTCTCTTCACCTGTTTCCAGTCAAAGACTCCATCCAGTTTCTGGTATCATTCATCACATCCATAATGTAACCCGGGGTGAGGAACTCAAGTCTATGGGCTCTATAACTGACTCTTAGGTCTCAGCTAACCCTTCAATAAACCATCTCTCTGAGAGGCATATATAGCATGAATATAGTGCTTTTTCTGGTCCTCTGTCCTTGTTCTTTTGATCTTTTGGCCCATAGAGACCTCTTTTGCTTCCATTTGCTCCTGTATTGCGACTGCATGCAAAACTATAACAGTGGTCCCCAGCCTTTTTTCAGCTGGGAACTTATTTACTCAACTCTTTGTTGTGTTTATGTGACCTGTTATTGGCATGGATGCTTTGAGAAACCCAGATTATGTGGAAGTCTACTGAGGATGCAAAATGTTTTGTGATTCACCTATGAATATATGCTGCTATAACATTATTTGACAATGACTTGGGAAGCCATAGACGAGCCATGTGCAAGTGGGGGGGGGGTGTGGATAGTTAAACTTATTCAAGATAGTGAAAACCCAAGCAGACTCTGAAGTCTCTCTCCAAACTGAAAGAATAAAAAAGAGGTCAGTATTATACAAATCTACAGTTGGTTGCATGTGGAATACAGTGTATGTTTCTGGTCAGAAAAGGGTGACCGCAAGTGGTTTAAGAACATCTCCTATAAGGAAAGGCTAAAGCATCTGGGATTTTCAGTGAAAATGAATTTGAGAGATTTATCAGATGGGTGGCACTGTGGGTTAAACCACAGAGCCTAGGACTTGCCGATCAGAAGGCTGGCGGTTCGAATCCCCGCGACGGGGTGAGCTCCCATTGCTCGGTCCCTGCTCCTGCCAACCTAGCAGTTCAAAAGCACGTCAAAAGTGCAAGTAGATAAATAGGTACCGCTCCAGCAGGAAGGTAAACGGCGTTTCTGTGTGCTGCTCTGGTTCACCAGAAGCGGCTTTGTCATGCTGGCCACGTGACCCAGAAGCTGTCTGTGGACAAACACCGGCTCCCTCGGCCTATAGAGTGAGATGAGCGCACAACCTCAGAGTCATCCGTGACTGGACTTAACGGTCAGGGGTACCTTTACCTTATATGGCGTAGAAAGTCTATCATCAATCAATCAATCAATCAATCATCTCCCCTTCCAACACCATAAATTAGGAGAAAAGGAGCAGTCTCCTAATGAGATTGACTGGCAGTAGACTGAGGGCAGACAAAAAAATTCATGTGGCACACAATTTTTTTATGGCGTTCACTGCCATAAGAAGTGATGGGTCAAGGCATGGCTAGACAATGAGGTACCATCCAGACAGGGCTTTGTTCAGCCGGAACTCATCAGCACTCAGTTCCAACCTGGTACGTAGTAGTGATGTCACTGCTGTGAGACCTGGTGACTGCACCATGAACACACACCACTCCTTTGCATCAGCCGCTCCAGTCTTCCTGGCTAAATGTAGAGTCCCAGTTTTGGAAGCAGGTTGCCAGTGAATACAAGAGTAGAGGAAGGCCATTGCTTCCATGACCCAGGTATTACTGGAAACATGCAGCCAACTCCTGTGCTGTGAGGAACAGACAGAGCTTGGGCTGCATCTACTCCTCCTTTGGCCTCCTCCCTCTGCAAAATGAGGATAATACTAATGTGCCTTAAAAGGCTGCAGTAAGGATTACTGGGATAAGTGGGATGCAAAGTGCTCTGACCATTTGAAGTTTGTTCTATAAATGCAAAGGGTTGTCATTATAAACAAAATCTGCATGCCATCGAGTTGCTTTTTGTGTTAGTTATTCTGCCTCCAAAGGAAATGATCGGCAAGGTCATCCAGAAGGCAAAAATAAAATGAAATAACTGAAGCTAATGCAAATACACCATGAGTGCCACACAAAGGGGGAGAGCGCACAAAGTACACTTTATGAACTCGATCCTCCCCCTTTCTTTTTAGTCTATTGAACATTTACTCCAGCTTTAGTCCCTGTTTGAATTAGTGGCCCATTTCTCATTGGCTTCAAAGGTCCTGGATCAAGCCTCTAATGGTTGCCTTTGAGTTCATGTATGCCTCTGTGAAGCCACAGCCACTTTCAGCAGCCAGGCCTGAAAACAAACCTAAGTTGAAGGGGGGGGGGATTACAGAAAAGAGGTAATGGCAAGATTCTCTGTGGGGAGGCTTCCCTTCAGAGATTGCTAGTCACAGTTCAGTCAGTCAGACAATAGGCCACAAGGTCAAGAAAAACAGGTACCACTGGAACCTCTGAGCAAGAGAGATGCTCCAATTCTTGCAGCTGGATTCCCTTCCCTTTGCTTACAGCTTCTACGGCTCATAATCCAGCTTCTCTGCAGATGACAGAAGGTCATGGCCATCATCGCTCCCCCCCCCCCGACACTGCTTTTTGTTATTATGCTGGTGCTGAAGTGTCACTTAAAACACACCAGAAAGAACACAGCCGAAGTAGAGCTGTAGGTCAGTTCCAACAGGTTTCAACTAGAATAAGAACAGGGCCATGTTGGTTGTTCCCTCATTCTCCTGTAAAGTGTTGAGAAATGAGGTTCTATCTAGTGTGGTGTAGTGGTAAGAGAGTTAGGCTAGGGCTGAGGAGCTCACCACTCAGCCATGATGCTCACTGTGGTCCCCTCATTGTATTTCTGCCTAACCTTCAACCAAATCACGAAGCAGCCACTGTAGTGTATCTCCAAAGTTATGAGGATGAAATGTGGTGGGTGTGAGGACAACAATGTACACCACTTTGGCCTCCCTGGAGGGAAGGCAGGATATAATAATATATATCTGGTAGACTTGAGAAGAGCATATTTTCCTGTCTGAAAGGAAAGACGATTTATTCAATGTCAAATATGACTTGCCCTTCTTTTGCCCATTGTAGACATAACCCATGCAGAGGTAGAAGGACTCCACCAAAGGGGGAGCTATATTTCCACTTTACACAAGCAAAATGAGACTTATGCAATGCACCTTTCTGAGTACACCATTTGCGGTATGAATCGCAGAAGAGCCTTGTTTTAAAACCATAATTTGTAAAGCCTTATTTTCCAAAGTGATGTCAAGAGCAGGGGGAAAAATGCCTGCTAATTCTGAACTGAAATCTATTCTTCTGAGAAACATTTTATGTTAATTTCTTGATACAAATGCCCCGGGTCTCCTTTAAATAACATTTGAATACTCTTTTAATAACGTTGAGAGTTAACCACAGATTGAAATGTAGTTGATCTCACAGGCAAATTTAAATAAAAATGGCATTCTGCTGACACAAGTGTATTAGGAAGAAAACCTATGTAAAGGAGCCGTTAACCCAGATCTATTGTGGGGTATATTATATATTGTCTGACATACTTTCATAACAGCAAGCAGAAGTATCCCATCCTTTAGACTCTGGTAATGTGCCTTATTGTTAAATTCAATAGGAAAAGCTATTCATACGGTGGTATGATTGAAAAGAAAATTGAACACTTTTGATGTTATAAATGTGTCTATTACAGCATGTGCACACAAATTTTCCATGGAAATTATTGTGAAAGTAGTGATTCTCCTAGAAAAATGCATTAGTGTTGACATGTTCAATTTTATCTGCATCAGAATATAAATACCTTTTAACTGTGGCAGAATTGTTTGGAATGTACATACTGTAAGTTGGTTGTCTAGCTATCCAAAACATGTATCTTCCTTTAGTCTAATTGTGTTCTTTTTCATTTCAGGAATGCAGACATTGTAAACAGGTTCTTGAAGTTGCAATACGTTTTAGATTTATGTTGTTACACATTATCTTTTTAAAAAAGTTTTAAACAAAATGCCACTGATACGACATAGGCGAAAGGTTTGTTTCACTGTAAGCCTGAGATGGTTTATTATCATACATTAACAGTACTAAACTTGAGCCAAGATATACAAAAGTGGATTACATATGCATATAGGTCTTCTTATGAGTAACGAGTTGTTTAAGAAAGTGGTTGTTGAAAGAGCTGCAATATTAAAATAATTAACAAAAGTTAATATCGTGGCTTGCAGGAGATCACAAGATGTATCACACTTTCATTGCCTCTTGAGTCAGACAGATGCCAACAATAATAGCTGCTTTATACAAAAGAAAAATAATGGATATTTGATACTAACCTTAATATTTTCTTTCAAACCTTAGTAAAAATTATTGGAGGGAAAAGGGGAAAAAAATCTCAAAATAAAAGACAAGCAGATAAAACCAACTAAAAACAGAAAAATGAAAGCAATGTACATTACAAAATTTCTAAAATGTTCATAATAGCACTAGTTAAGTTCCTTCCTCTACGACCTTTTTCACAAGTATTTTAAGAATGGGGACTGAGCCATACTATTTTGATGCCAGTGCACTGCAGTTCCTCCTCTATGTCACTCAGAAAACATGCCACTGGTATAGTTCAAAACTCCTCAAGCCTAGAATGTATGCATGTTTTTCCAGGCAGATGATTATTACTAGATCATAACAGTTCACAACATACTAAAGTAAAGAGGTTCTTTAAAACATACAGTTGACCAGTCTATCGAACAGCTTCTGTTTGTTTCTCCCCATCTCCTCCCAATGTACTCCCCTGAATCTATACTGGAGTTCCCCAACTCTACGGAGCAGATTTGGAGTGTGTGCAGGAGGAGGCATGGAGAGAGGAGAAGACAGGCAAGTTCCATTCCACAGGTGGAAGTCCAGGCCAAAATGGAACACCATTGAGTGTGGCTGGACCATATCCTATTTCATGCATTTACAAAACAAGGATAGGAAGAGACTTGTAAAACCGTGCCAAACATTTTAACCGGGCCGCATATAGCTTTTCATTCTGAAACATTCTACACACAAATATATGACTGTAACAAAGCACCACAGCTTCTTGAAACATTTGGTCTCATATAATGGCTGGATCCTCTACTAGTGGAACTCCACTGACAGAAGAGGAAGGAGGCCATTTTAGGTGTTTCCTCCTTCATCCTGAAGTCTCATCTCCTGAAAAGTTGCTCGAGCTGGCATGGGGGTGGGGTGGGCGGTGGGCCTACACAAGGAAGCAGGAATCAACAAATATAAGCTCCACCCTTCCTCCAGTGGGAGTCTCTATTCAATTTTTGCCCTTCCTGCAAATGGAAGGAGCCATTCCATTTTCAGAAGGGATACTCCAGCCCATCCCACTGTTTTAAAATACACTTTAGGTTATTTTAAAGATTGTATAATGTATTAATTAACTCCAGCTATTTATATACCGCTTAATCACTGACGTTTATAAGGTGTACCAAGTGACAACTTTCTTTCCCCCTGTGATGGGCATAATATACTAAGCCGTTTCCCCGCTCTTTCTGTTTGCAGCCCTGACTTCAACAAAATCATCACAAAAACTGAAATAGCTTTTCCAAATGGAAATGTCAGAGTTTTAACAAGCATATAATAGTTAGGCACTGGAGAAGAGTTTCCTAAGAAACAAAATGTCACAGGTTCAAAATAGAATCCGGCAGCATTAAAGGCCAAGGAGTTAGTATTTCTGCAGGATGAACCGGTGGTGGGGAAGAGGTGTAGCCACGGATGAGAAGACTTGATGGAGGACCACATCTTGTTATGGAAGTTTTCCAATGTGCAAACAGAAGTTAAACCTTCCACTATCTCAACTGGACAAGAAGCACCCATGAGCACCATCATTATAATACTATCTATTTATATTATTACTTCCCACTTTCAGGACTGAGCCACACATTGCAAATATGTTCTGATGTGCTTTGATCTGTCATGGCTCCAATGAAACAATGTATGTCTCTTGGTTGGAACACTTTGTTCTTTGCATTTAAAGAAATAACTGTTTTGAATAATGAAAAGTTAAAATGATTCTTTGGGGAGGAAAACTGTATGAAACTAGAACAGTTTCTGTGTGTTGTTTAGTTTTTGTCAATGGATGTTTAGGTGGAAATAAACGTATTGCAAAAAAATGTGACGTGTGTTGCTTAATTTCTATATAAGAGGCACGGAGTCAATCTTGTTTGAAAATCATACATAGACCCTCTTACATATAAGCTCTTCCCCAGTTCACAGATATATAAAGAATAATTGATATTTTAAAGTGAGAAGACAGTGGCACTCTGCACATGTGTAATGGCACGCTTTCCTAAATCAGCACTGTTGTGAGGAAAATGGTAAGGTTAAATAACAAAATGTGATCAGCTGCTATTGTGCATGTGGCTATGTTTACTGCAGCTTTATTTCTTTGCATTGTAAAAGATGAGAATTTCCTTTCTGAATTGGAGAAGGAAAGGTGTAGTAGGTACTTTTTAAATTCAGAATCAACCTGGGATCATTGAAACAATGTATAAAAGAGCTGGAGAAATTTCCACTGGAGCTACCCCAATTTCTGAGTAAATTTGTGGTGGGCAAATATGTTAGAGTGATATTTTTGTGAAATAGCTTTAAGGCCATTTTGTACATTTCCAGCCAGTTCCATGTAAATGTATTTCAGATTAAAGCACAAAGCATCTGAAATCCAAGCACTTTGCTAGAATGAACTATGGACGAGCTGTTCCACCAAAATTGGTAGGTCAGAGCTTCCTAGACATTGACTTCCCAAGAGAACAATGGGTCGATTGTAGTTTGATTTGGAAACATGTGCTCCTCCTTTGTGGTTCTGGTTAGCTTTCTTGAAATGAGATCACCACCCTAGAGATGCTATTCTAGTCGTCTAGCATGCTAAGCCAGCCCTGTGACATCTTAAACTCAGCATGCAATAAATATTGGTGATAACTTCAACGGCTTCTGCTTCAACAGGTCTTCAAACAAAATCAGTGATGGGATTGATTAAATATACGGGCTTTAAATCAAAGCAGACTTGCTTCAAGTGAGACTACAGAACGGGTTTATAGAAACATACACTTTCAGATGAAGTTAAACATGAAATGCCTCTGCCTTACTCCTGAACAGACATGGCAAGTCATATGGTTGCAAAAAGACAGTAAGTTCTAACACCCAGTTAAATATATCTGTATATCTCTAGATTTGCCATCTGAACATTGAAAATGTAACACAGTGATATCTCGGTTTTCGAACGCCTCCATTGACGAACATTTCAGTTTCTGAATGCCAAAAACCTAGAAGTAAATGCTTCGGTTTCCGAACACGCCTCGGAAGTCGAACATGCCACGTGGCTTCCGCTGAGTGCAAGATCCTGAGGCCTAGCTGTCGGCTGTTGAGTTTTCGGTTTTCGAATGTTTCAGAACTCTAACGGTCTTCTGGAACAGATTACATTCAAAAACCAAGGTACCGCTGTAGTAATGGTGCAGTCTAGAGCCCTGCGGGTGCAGGAATTTCCTTTATCTTCCCTAAGAAAGGAAATGTGATGACAGCAGCTGCATTCTTCAGCAGGCTCTTTATTGCAGTGTTCTTCAGCACTGGGTCCCCATATGTTGTTGGCCAAAAATTCCCACCATCCCCAGTCAACTTAGCCAAGAACATAAGAAGAGCCTGCTGAGTCATTCCAGTGGCCCATCTGGTCCAGAATCCTGTTCTCACAGTGGCCAATCTGATGCCTATGGGAAACCCACAAGCCAGACCTGAGAACAAGAGCACTCCACCGTCTGCAGTTTCTAGCAACTGGCATTCTGAAGCATTGCTTCCTCTGACCATGGGGACAGTGGCCATTGATAGCCTCCCCCGTCCAATGCTTTCTTATACCTGTCCTGAATCTTCCAACATGCAGCTTCATTGGGTGTCCAATAATGCCATGAGAAAGGGAGAACAGCTTTCCTCTATCCCCTTGCATAATTTTACAAACTTCCATCATGTCGCTTCTAAATGAAAAAGTCTCAAACACTGCAACCTTTACCTCCCCTTGATCATTTTAGTGGCTGTAATGACCTCAGGCAGGCAAGCAAGCTCCAGTAAGAATTAACGAGTCTCTGGAAGTTTTATGGACATTTATTTTCAACTAACATAACATACAGAGAGCGGCTCCAAGCCTGCCGCACTTAGCTACGAGTTGGTCACTCATGAAGGGCACCAAAGTCCAGTCCTTCCTCTCTTGCACTTCCATTGCATTTTAACCCATTCAGCTCTTCTGGTTCGGGGAGAAGGTGGGTGGATCCCCCCCCACTTCGTTCTCAAAAGAAAAGCCCTCTAAACTCTCCTGGTTGCATAGCAACTCCTTCAATACCATTTATCTCCTCCCCTCCCCTTGCCTGCTTGCTGTCCGAGTATACTGCTCTATCTGAGTCTGGGAACTCTTGGTGAAGGGGAGCCGAGGTAACCCACTCCTGCCCTGTCTGGGGCTGCAATCCCTCATCTCCAGAGTCAGATTCTGGCTCCTTCTGTACTGGCATTCCTTCATCTCCAGAGTCTGACTCTTCCCAGGCGTTCGATTCAGCCATGTTCCTCACAGTTGCTCCTTTTTGGAACCTTTTCCACCTCAACAATATTCTTTTTAAGATCAGGTGACCAGAGCTGTACACAGTATTCCAAATGCGGTCACACGCTAGATTTGTATAACAGCATTGCGACATGGGCAGTTTTATTTTATTTTCATTTCCTAATGATTCCAACCATGGAACTTGCCTTCTTCATAGCTTCCACACACTGTGTTGACATATCCTAGCTAACCAGTATGGCCCCAAGGTCTTCTGGTCAGTTACTGCCAGTTCAGACCCTAAGAGCTTACATATGAAATTAAGATCTTTCTGCCCCAACAAGCATCACTTTACACTCATTCATGCTGAATTGTGTTTGCCATTTTACTGCACATTCACTCAGTTTTGGAGTTTTCCACAACCTCTTTTTCTTTTAATGACCCTGAACAATTAAGTAGCATCAGGAAACAAGGCCCCCTCACTCCTAAACCCTAAATCCAGATTATTTTGAACATAATTGAACATAAGGTCCCTATATCAATCTTTGGTGTTGCTTTCTGCTCCTTAACCAATTCCTGTTCCACAACAGATCCTCTCTTCATATCCCATGGCAGTTAGGTTTATTCAGGAGTCTTGGCTGGGGTACCTTGTTTAAAGCCTTTTGAAAGTCCAAGTGCACAATGTCAACTAGATCATCTCAATCTATAGGCTTGTTGAAACTTTCTAAGTCCTCTTAACAGCTTAGTGAGAAGATTTTGCCCTTGCAGAAGCCATTGTGGCTCTGCTTCAGCAAGGCTTGTTCTTCTATATGATTAGTTATTTTATCTTTAACAGTACTTTCCACCAGTTTTCCCAGGACAAATGTCATGCTAAGCAGCCTGTAATTTTCAAGGTGCCCCATTGATTTCCTTTTTAAAAATTGGTGTTACACTGGATACCTTCCAGTCTTCAATTATGGAGACTGCTCTGTGGGGCAAGATGCATAATTTTTGCTAGAAGGTCAGCAATTTCACATTTGACTTTTTTGAGAACTCTTGGATGTATTTCTGAATTGAATTTCCAACCCACTGAAGGCAAGTGTTGGTCTGAGTAAGAGCAAATTATTTTGTCTTTCTTCAGTGGACAGGATAGTTACAACAATTCTGACTTTATATTAGTCTTGTCCCAGAATTTCAGGCATCCTGGTTCAAGGCTATACATACAGGTGTAATACTAATAATCAAAGACCTTATTACAGGTTGCTGGTGTAAAATTATTTCTTTCTCTTTGCACTCCTGCCTAGATTTCATTTGCATCGCCTCTGACAAGATCTCATATCTATTACCAGAAGTCCTCAGCCATCATTTTTTGCTTTTGTTGTTTGAGGTTTCTGTGTGTTGCCAGTCGATAGTCTCTTTTTCACATTGCTTCAAACACTAACATGCACAGTCTTGTTTCAGCCGCTCATTCCAGGGTGTTGAGCTTTCAATTAAACAGGGAGATTTTTATTTTATTCAAGGGGGCCACATCATGTCTAGCTCAGTAGCTATTTGACTAGATAGCAACTGGGGGGGGGGATTTCATTGGAAATGGTCTAACTTATTGCAGGAGAATCACAGGATTAGCTTTTCCCTAACACTATTATTTTTCTTCCAATGGAGTGCAAAGTTTTAAGAGAGGAACTTCTATGCTTTGCAATACTAAAGCTAGGTTGCTTTTGCATATATAACACTGAAGTGGATAATCTGGACATCAGAGTTTCAAGTGCTACCTGTTTGCTTTTGTCTGCTTCTTCCTTTTTTATTAATATAAAGTTTTGTCTACTCATGTGAAGACCTCAAGGGAACTGATGCACACATTAATGAACAATGCATTATAATGTGTAGTTTTCTGATTTCTAAATTTGGAGGGATGGGATGTAAGATGAGCCCACGATCTCTCCAGCCTCCACTGGGGTTCTCCACTCCACAGGAACAACAACAACAATTTATTACTTATAACCTGCTCATCTGGCCGGGTCTCCCCAGCAACTCTGGGCAGCTCCCAACAGAATATTAAAAAAGGATAAAACATCAAACATTAAAATATTCCCTAAACAGGGCTGCCTTCAGATGTCTTCTAAAAGTCAGATAGTTGTTTATTTCCTTGACATCTGATGGGAGGGCATTCCACAGGGCAGGCACCACAACCGAGAAGGCCCTCTGCTTGGTTCCCTGTAACCTCACTTCTCAGAGTGAGGGAACCGCCAGAAGGCCCTCGGAGCTGAACCTCAGGACTCATGGCTCAGAGACCTCTAAGTTGGTTTGAGGCCAAGATACCCATAGGTGGTGGTTGTCGCAGGTTTTGCACATAGCACACACCTGCATGGGAGACGGAGCCCCTGCCCCAGTGCAGCAACTCCAACCCAAGGGGGCTTTGTGTCTACCTTGTTGTTGCTGCTCTTGTTGTTGGGTTGTAAGTAACTCTGGAAGATCCACTCCTGGGTCTCCTTGCACCTTGTCTAGTTTGGACCCTTAAGAGATGCTTTTCTCTTGCTTTCCAAATAACATGCAAAAAATAGCATAGTCTTCTTGCCTGGCCCAGAAATAGAAAACGCTGAGAACTTTAGTCGTTCAATATTCTTTGAGCTTGTTTTGTTTTGGTTTTCGTTACCCGGTTTTGTAGAGTATTTATTCGCCCCTCCCTGCTAAAGCATCAATATAAAATCCCCAACGATGTGTGTTTTTGAAAGCAAGAGGCACTGATAGCACTAGCTGGCATTTTCCCGCACAGGATAGACTTCGCCCCCAGTGCCACACTCCCCAAATGCATTGTCAACAGCTCAATTAGCTCCTGCTTCTGCTTTAATTAATATTGCTGCCTGGATCTATCAACAGCAAATCAGTATGCTTCACACCAGAGGATAAAAACAATCTGCACCTTGTCAGCCCCAGCACTTGGGAAGCGGTTCTGGGGCTGCAACCCTCCTGGTAATTACTCACCTGGGTCTTCACGCTGCCTTCATTTCCGTTTTTTGATTGTTGACGTTGCACAACACTGCTTCGTCTGTCTAAAATAAAATTTAAAAAGTGGAAGAAATTGTGTCGGGCCCAGTAATTATGCCTCTGTCACCTCTCCCTCTTCCCACATTTGGACCCCCAGCAGCAAAAATGATAGACATCATTTTCATGTTAACTGTTCCATTAAAAGAGAGTGATTATGTTAAGCTGAGTGAATGAGTTGACACTAAGAATCAACACCTCCCAAGCAGCTGTGAAAACATTTAGAATACATTCATGTACCAAATGACTAAGTGAAAGGGTGCAGGGTGGGGGGGGGAGGGTATGTGCAGGTTGGAGATGTATTTAAAAAAGATAAAGCAAGGGGAAAGATATCTCTCTCCACTCCTTGTTGTGTGCATAAAGAATGGCTGGCTGGCTGGTGGTGGTGGTGCAGAATTATAAACCTCCACACAGCCCTGGATGTTCTTTCACAGCATTATGCGATTCTAAAGGAATGCAAGAATGAAGCTGAATCAAGGAAGCCTATCTTTGCATTGTGCCTGCATTTTGGAGCATAAAATATTCACACTTCAAATGTTTCACATTTGGGAATAACAACGGCTACAGCAACAATATAACAAATGATTTCTTGGCACCTGTCCGGTGGGGAGGGGGGGAGGTTTGGAGGGAAATAAGCAGATGCTTATTAGGTTGTTTTAGGCAAGCCAAAAATTTTAGCTACAAATGCAGGAATTTTCTCACAAGGCTGTTGTTCAAAGAAAGGCGTTCGGATGATGATCTTATTGTGTTTGAAAGCTGGACTGGAAGCTGCCCTGAGCTTTATGGAAAGGCATGATACAATAGTTTGAAATAAATCAAGAATCAGTAAGAACTAATTCCTTGTTAACAAGCAAATCTGTGACCAAACTATTGGCCACTGGTTTAGGTGGTGGAAACCACCATTGGCAAAAGATTCCTTGCAGGGGGTTGGACTCGATGACCTCATGGTCCCTTACAACTCTACAAATTGTTTATGATTTTATGATTCTGTCTCCCCCTCATGCTCCAGATAGGTAGATTGATAGAAGCAGTGTTCTTACGTTTTCTCCTAACCTGCATCAGTCTACTTTTGCAATAATAATAATAAATCAACCCAGTGTTACAGCATGTCATGGGTTGATGGTTCCTGTGCCCCCATATCCAGCATCCTTATGTTCTCCAGACATGTTTGGAGTACAACTCCCATCAGCTAACTGGGGCTGATGAGACTTGAAGTACAGCAACATCTGGACAGAGATTGGCAAGGGCTGCTACACAGCATCACCTTAAATCAGGGACAAGGAACTTCAGAACCAGGGACCAGATGTGGCCTCTCTGTTGGGCCCTTGGACCCTTCCCCCATCCCACACCCCTCACTGGCCCTGCTGTGGGCACTCCGCAGGTGGTTTTGCCTGGCTGGAATGTGCTCTTGGACTGTGATCATTTGCCATGCTCATTCAAATGGGGGATGGACAGGAAGGTGATAGCTCAGTGGGAGACTGTATCTGCTTTGCAGGCAGAAAGTTCCAGGCTCAATCTCCAGCAACTCCACATAGAGTGGGAAAAGATCCCTGTGTGGAACACCAGAGGGTCATTGTTAGTCAGAGTAGTCAATACTGAGTCAGATGGACCAATTGTCTGAATATAAGGTAGCTTCCTGTGCTCCAATAATCTCCAGATTCTAGAACTTTGCACAGTTAGGGTTGAGAATCTGGTCTATGAAAGCTTCCCCTCCACAAATGTCCATGAAAATGTGTGGTCAATGGGGCTGGGAACAGCCATGCAGGCATGACCCTCTGCTGCTACTTTCATCTAGTGCCATTTCAGTCTGACTTCTGATCAGGGCTTGGGAAGCAGATTGTTTGGGTTGTCCTCTTGGATGACCTCGGAAGAGACCAGAAGAGCCTGATAAGTCTCTTGGATCTCACAGAGACTTTTGATACCATTGACCATGGAATCTTTCTGAGCCACCATTGTGGAATGGAAGTCAGGGCATTGTTTTAGAGTGGTTCTACTGCAAGCTGGATGGCAGATTCCAGAAGGTGGCGCTGGCAGACTGCTGCTTTTCCCTATGGGAATTTCCCTGCAGGTTTCCGTCTATCTCCCATGCTTTGTAATCCTGCTACACCAAATACCCATGATGTTCCGTTTTGATTGTGAAAATTGATGCTTTGAAGGGTCCATGAAATACCTTCTGGCTTTTCACAGTGTTTGGGCGGGTTTCCAGTCATGTTCCATCCAATCTGCAGCTCCTTCAGAGCAACTTCCAAGGGCATTGCTGATACTTTCTTTTTCACTGGGAGCTTTCTTTTTCATTGCTGGGAGCTGATACTCTTGTGAATACACATTAAAAGACTCCTTTTAAAACACTTTTGTTCCTTGCTATTGCTTGCCTTTAAAAACAACTGCAGATTTAAAGGATTCTTAAAACCCCATTGATCAGCATGGAGATAGTTTTAGGGGGTGCAAGGGGGGAAAGGCAAGGGTTCTGTGAAAATCACCTTTCTCCCTCCATCAGGGAACATCTCCTTTCACAATGGAAGGGCATGTCTGGATCCAATTGTGGGAATGTTAAGGAAAGTAGGAGAGGATATATTGTTTAGATATTATCCCTCACCACTCATGCTAGTGAGTAAACAGCAGAGCACATTCCCTTTGCAACTTATTGGAAGCAAGTTGATGATTCGTTAGAATCCTTTAATTAAGCAATCCAGCCTGGCTTGTCCAGTTTGGATTGTGTCTGGTAAGTTTCCCCTTGATTTCCCTCTTAAAATAATAGTAACACAACACAGCCTTCTTTAAAAGTAAGAATAAAGTTTTACTCACATTCAGTTCACAGCAGTAATCTGAAAGCAGGTTTTATCTTGTGGTTACAGTGAAAAGAAGTCTGAGCTACATCTCAGATGTTCTGCTTGTGGGCTCCATCCTTTGTGAAGGTCGAGCCATGTGCTAGCTAAGAGCCAGGAGAGTCCAAGAGTAAGAAAGTAAGAGTCCAAGAGAGAGATGGTTAAGTGGCCAGTGCTTTCATCTGGTCAACTAGGGTCACAACCATCTACCTGGTCACACACAGGGAGAGGAAGCTCCAAAGCAGGTATAACAGGAAGTCCTCCCTGTCTGGAGCCGCATTCCCCTGTGTGTCCATTCTAGGGAACAGGAAAATGTTGGACTTGACTGCTCTAGTTTTCCACACCAATACCACCATCCATGTTGCTAGTTCTGTTGTTTTGTTCTGCCTTCTTTCCCTGGACTCTTCGGAACAGCCTTTGCTGGCTGGAACACACCTGTATTTTATTTTTGCAACTAGTTAGCATGAAACATTACTATGATGGGTGAGACAGGAAATTAATGTGAGATTATGGGCTTACCCGTGAGATGTTTTTCTTGTACCTTATGCCAACGTAACCAGCTGTGTGGGACCTTGTCTTTATGGACTGCCAGCCCAAGGAATTCAGATAAACATCATAAAGGATATTTAAACAAATCTTTCAGCAAAACATGGTTAATACAAAATAAATAAATAGCCACCTGGAGGCAATCCATCCTTAAAAAAAAAAAAACTAATTTAAACTCTCAAAATAGCATACCTACCATCCAATAGATAATGGATACTTTTACTGCCAGGCATGGCAAAGGAAGGAAACTGATACTCCTCCTCTTTTTCTTCAGAGACGGGCTTCTATTGCAAATTGATTTTTATGATTGTTGTATGTATTCATTTAAAAAGCTGTAAAATAAATATAATAACAGTAGAGAACAAAGAGATTCTATGACAGCTGCCGCATACCAAGCATTCTTCTTAATCGAGCTCTGCTATAAGTTAATGTTTCTATTTATAACACAGAGTATCTACAGAGTCTTCATTATTGGCAAAATACAGGATGACTCTTGCGTGTCCTCCCTGGAGAGACAGGGAATCCAGTAAGTAGACGCGAGCTTCTTACACTGGTGCTCTTCGTTCAAATCTTCCCTTCATTAAAAACTTTCAGCATAAAATAACATAAATGATGGCAAAATATCAAAAGAAGAAGAACCTGTGAGGTAGGTTAAAATGGGGAATTAGTGGGTTTATTGGGGTGACCGGATAAAATACCATATTTTTTGCACCATAACACTCCCTTTTTTCCTCCTAGAAAGTAAGGGGAAATGTCTGTGCGTGTTATGGAGGGGATGCCTACGGGTGGCGGGGGGGATCTGCTGCAGTGGTGAGCAGAGGATCCATGGTTCCCCTTCCTTCCCTCCTCCATGGCTCGCTTTGAAACAGCAAAGCGGGAGAAGAGCCTCTGAGTGGGGAGGAGAGAGGGACAGAGAGTCTGCTTCTTTAAAGGAACAAAGCGGGAGAGGAGAGGAGCCACTTACACGAGTGTAAGCAGCTCCTGTCCGGTTGGTTCCTTTAAAGCAAGCAGACTCTCTGTCCCTCTCTGCTCCCCACTCAGCTCGCTACATAGCAGCAAAGTTTTTCAGCTCGCTAAGCCGGGGATGAGCGGGGAGGAGGGAGAAAAGCAGAGCCTGCTTGCTTTAAAGGAGCAAAGTGGGAGAGGAGAGGAGCCTTCTCCCCTTATACCCTTATACCCCTCTTCTACATTATTAGCAGCATCCTTCTCCACCCACCCCACGCGTGCCTCTTCTCCCCTTAAACCCCTCTTCTGCATTATTAGCAGCATCCTTCTCCACCCACCCCACGCATGTTCCTTCTCCCCTTAAACCCCTCTTCTGCATTATTAGCAGCACCCTTCTCCACCCACCCCACGCGTGCTCCTTCTCCCCTTAAACCCCTCTTCTGCATTATTAGCAGCATCCTTCTCCACACACCCCACGCGTGCTCCTTCTCCCCTTAAACCCCTCTTCTGCATTATTAGCAGCATCCTTCTCCACACACCCCACACGTGCTCCTTGTCCCTTGAGTGTTTTTCCTTCCCTCCCCACTTAAAACGTGGCTACAAAGCACGGATCCACATGGATCCTCAGGATTTTTGCACTGGGTCACCCCAAATTCACCATCAGATCACATAGCATGTCCATGGCTACATCTTGCACCAAAAAAAGCACGCACCCACTGTTGCCTGGGGCCGCAGTGGTGCAAAAACGTGGTTACAAAGCATGGATCCACATGGATCCTCAGGATTTTTGCATTGGGCTACTCCAAACTCACTGTCAGATCACATGTCTGTGGCCACAGCATGAACCACAAAACTCATACATCCACTGTTTCGTTTAGAATTTTTTTTTCTTGTATTCCTCCTCTAAAAACTATGTACGTGTTATGGTCGAGTGCGTGTTATAGAGCGAAAAATACGGTAATACTTTGCTTTTCTCTTAGGAAAAATGAACGATCAAGGAATTAGTGTGACTCCCAAGAAAATTCTGTTTCAGTGATTTCTTTACCTGAATTGGTCCCTCAGGTACTTTGTGTGATTTTCTCTCAGGAGGACAGAACACCCCAAAACATTCAGCTCCCAGATATGCTAGCAACAGTACCAGTCAGAAGTTGACTGTAATATCATGGGCAGCCAAACAGTGATTGTTGTCCATTGCTGCTGAAAGTATCACAGGGCAGTGATTTGGCACATGCAGGTCCACATTCATCAACCACCATCCTTCCTGTAGGGTACAAAAGAACCGGGGGCGGTGGACAGGTGTAGGCCATGGGTTATGGCTTAGCTACCCCTACTCTAGAGCAATACACTATGAACTGCCTCTCCCCGTGTGAACCAACTATGTGATTATCATCTGAGGCCCTTCTTCATTTGCCCCCTCCACAGAAGGTCCTGAGGGGCCTTTTCTGTGATGGCCCTCCATTTCTGGAATGCTCTCCCTAAGGTGGCTTGCCTGGCTCCTATCTTTTATGTGGTAGGCAAAAAATCTTCAACCAGGCTTTCAGCTGTTAATCAATCTATGGTGGGGTGTTGTATTCCCCCCTGCATTTTACTATGACTATGACTATGTTATGTATTTTGTTTTTTAAATTGCAAACCACCCTGTGAAGGTTGGTATATAAATTTAATTAATTTAACAACAACAGTAACTAATAGTGTTGTAGCCTTTTTGTTGTTTTGTGTGTGCTGTGTTCAGGGCAATGGGGTTAGCAATTCTGGGATGATGGCTAGATGCTCACCAGTCTTCCCACAATTCTACCTCCACCCACCATGTTCTCAGGCACAGTTGCTCAGGTACAGGGATACACACTACAGTGGTACCTCGGGTTACATACGCTTCAGGTTACAGACTCCACTAACCCAGCAATAGTACCTCGGGTTAAGAACTTTGCTTAAGGATGAGAACAGAAATCATGCTCCGGCGGCAACGCAGCAGCAGCGGGAGGCCCCATTAGCTAATGTGGTGCTTCATGTTAAGAGCAGTTCCAGGTTAAGAACGGACCTCCAGAACGAATTAAGTTCTTAACCCGAGGTACCACTGTATTGTGCATCAATTTAAGCTGTGCAAATGCAGTGCAGATACCAGTCACATTGCTTCAGTGTAAAGGGATGTACATATGAATCCTTTCCACCTGCACACTTCTTACTGGAAGATGGGTTCATCCCAGAAGTGGAACTAGAGACACAGCAATAAATTTGTGGCATATACGGGCCAAATATAGAGTACTCCTTCAGCTACTTCCAAGGTTCAGCTGATGAAAGTGAAATGGATTGTGCTTTTCAGACTATAGTAAAATGGTTTCACGTAGGAATGAGTCACTCCGGCACAATACTGAAGAAATCACTTACGAAACAGAACTTTTAAAACTTTCATAAATGACTTATTAATTCTGGTTTGGCTTCCATTAACATCAATTGCATTTTTTTCTCTTGTTTTGCCAGGCCCATTCTTCCTGCATTAGCTACAAGAACTGATTGCTTCATCTTATTTAGAACTCTCTAATGTGGAAGCCAGATAATAGCCGTAAAAGAATGACTCTGTTTCACAGCTCACTAAATCATGGATCCTCGTGTACCATGAAGTTTTGGCTGCCCTTTCGAAGAGGGCTCTTTGTTACTTTACAAAAAAAGGTCAATATACCAAAAAAGAAAGGGAAAAACTTTCAAAAGTTTTCATATATTTATATAATTGGAATTCTTGCTGACCAGTACTATTAATATTTTTATGGATGTTTTCCCCCCTTCCTTCTATGGATTTGGTACATTTCCCCCAATTCAGCTAATCCTGCTTGCCCTTTAGGTACACCCCCAGCTATCTTGCTAATTCCAGTAAATTCTTACCAGTGTACCCAGGGGTATCTCACCAATGTTACTAGTTTTCAGACCATCCACAAAACACTAGAAGAGGGCAAGTTCTTTTTTCACCCACCTCAAAATGGTAAAGTCTGCCCTAGCAGAAGAACAACTATGGACTCAGCTATACAGCTGCAAATAAAACATTTTAAGTGTATTGTAAATTGCAATATACAAATGTGACACTAGATGGTGACAGTGAGCTATGGCAAATTCAATATATTTTTCAAAACGTTTTTAAACAAAGCATTTTCGCAGTGTTTTTATATAGTTGTGTGTGTAGATTCCACCCCAGTCTGTCGTTCAGAAAGTTTGCAAGCTTCATCCCCTCAGGGGAGGCAACAATGCCTGCAACTTGCTTCCAAGTCTGGCAGAAAATTAACATGCTGGGGTCTTCTTCTTTCTTTTAAAAAAACCTGTTTTAAAGGTTCCCTGAACAAAAATTATTGGATGAATCTGCTTGCAACAGGCAGAATTAAGGCACTCTGATAGGGCTCTTTTTTCTGCAAATTCTATCCACTTCTGTGAAAACAAAACACATAAAGCCATTTAAAAATTCCCAATTATTGTCAATGCAGGGGCAGCGGAACTGTGGATTTAACAAAATTTATTTGGATCCAGATATTAATAATAATAATAACAACAACAGCAATGGAATCAGAATGATACAGAAAGGATCTGGTTGCTTCCCAGTGCAGTAGATACAGAGAGATGAATATTGTGGTTGAGGTATACAACATATATAATAGGGATTTCTTTTACAATCAAGCGGTGTGTATTTTACTAAATAAATAAATGTTGCATGCCCGAAGAAGAATGCCTAGTTGCATTTCAAGAATCCTCTGAACACCAAAACTAAAGATAATTGAGAAAGAAGAAAATCATGCTCTCTTTGTTGTGTCAGGATCAGTCAAATGGTCTGAATGGGTTAACAACTGCTCAGCGTAATGTGTTGGCTGGCGCATGCGTAGAACAGCGGAGATCCTACACTAGTTGCATTCTCTCTGGTCATAACCAACCATTAATTACTCTGCATGATATTCATTAAAATGAGTGGGAGACCATCCAGAGCTGGAGCATTGTAGTGCTCTTTAGTAACATATTTTGTTCAGCTTCCATTCAATTCAGTGGAATAACCTCCCTTTTAATGGTTGTTTCAATAAGAAGACCCCATGAATCCCATCTGACACATGAAAACAAGATACCAACATTCCTGGGGTTCACTTGTCTTAGTGAGTTGATAGCTGAGCTGGGATGTTGGTGCTGAATTCTCAGTTCTCTTTGCAACCTAATTGGAAGCTTTGTTTTGTTTTGGGTTTTTTATTCAGCATGCATGTGCTTATAGATTTGGCCTATAAAGCTCTAAGGCTGCAAACTTACATATACTTACTTGGAGGTGAGCTTCATGTCTAACCCTCCTCTCTCAGGTCATAATCCAACAATCTAACCATTATACTGCTCTGGGTGCTTCATTGTATTTTTGTATTTTGCAGTTTCATTGGAACTTGAACTAAGATGTTGCAATGCGACAGGATATCAGTGTGAAAGAACAGCATAATGGAATGACCAGCTCTCTGTTCCTCTTCTTATTGGTAGGATGAGGACTGATATAACTCAGGGACTATGTGAAACCCATCAAAGTACAGTACCTGCTTTCGAGAGCTGTTGGGTCTTCTTATAATAGGCCTGGTTTAGAAATACAATTTGTAGCTATTAATGCAATTCCTTGGATCAGGCAGAAGACCATGAGGGGGCAGGGAAGCTTGTTATACAAACTTTTCTCTAACTACGTCGAGCATTCAATCCCCTGACTGCTACGGTGTGTTTTGTAGAGAACAGAATCATTATTTACATTTGAAACAAAGGGCTTTGTGGCATGAGGATATTCTGTATCGAGCTCTAAATCTTGTGTACGATTCCTGTTGCCTTAACTTTGTTTTGTCAGGGTAAAACTTTGACTGATCAGTTTCTCCTTTTGTGCCTATTCCCCTTGCCTTTTGCTTGTAATCTATTATTAAAAGGTATATTTGAATTTGGGAAGGACACGCTTTTTTCTTTTATTGACAAAATCCAGTACTTAAAAGAAGTCTAGGAAGACTATAAATCCGAGGAATCAACTATAAACCTGAGGTGTATATGATTATGTTATAATCACAGGGGTACGTGGTGGTTGTTTGTTTGTTTTTTCCATTAGGGAGAGGGGAAGGAATCCATAATGAAGCATTCTATCAGTTTTGTGCAGTGTTTTACACTGAAATGAACATGATTCCTGTAAGCATTATATGTTGCTTAAATGGCATTTTTATCTCCAGGGACTCAGCTACATTGGCAAAGAAAAAGCGCTTTATCTGTGTTGTATATGCATTTTAACTCTGTGACACCAGATGGCACTGTGGAGCTCCGTTTTTCCCAACCCAATTTCTCATACAAAGTTTACAACGTGTTAAACTGAAACGCTTCTTTGATGTGTCTAGGTCCAGCCCTGGATTCTCAAGACCTCATAGAGAACCAGCAGCTCAAATCCTCAACATGACTACACATTTTATTGCAGTGCCCCAAGACAGCATAGGAATATAACAATTGGCCTTTGCGCTTGCATCTCTAGGTGGATCGGGGCAAGGGGCATCCCATGCAAATGCTGTGTGCACAATTCCCTTTCCTCATCTACCAGCCTCTCTGCCCCCCTGCTGGATTTATTCCCTGTGTGCTCCCTCTCTTCACAAAACACCGGACTGACACGTTCAAGGCCTTAACTAGGGCCGCAATGCATAGGTCTTGAGCAGCACTTAAGTCTCTTGCGTCACCACAACAGTCGTTATTCGTTAACTCATAACCTGCCTTGTAGAAGAGAAATCTTTCCACGGGGGAATTCAGCAGAAATAAAGCAACAGTGAAATGTACACTACAGCCATGGACCAAAGGTTAACATATTTCTGTGGTATATTACAGAAATATACCACAAGTCCAAAACCAAGGCGTGTTGGACATGTCCTGCACATGTCCTCCAATGCTTTATTGATTTGCCACTCTATACCCATCATCATGCCAAATTGAGCTGCTATTGGAACTTGGGTGTAGATCTGCATACCATCCAACATTTCTGCAACATAAAAATAGGGAAGTCCTATTTAATAATGATAATTGTTGTTGTTGTTGTTTTACTATTTATACTCCACTCCTCTGACTGGGTTGCCCCAGCCACTCTGGGAGGCTTCCAACATATAGAAAACCATAACAGAATATTAAATATTTTTGTAAAAAAACTTCCCTATACAGGGCTGCCTTCAGATGGCTTGGGGGGGTCGGATAACTCCAAACCCTCCAACATTTCTGCAATGAAAATAGGGACTTCCTAAGGAAAAGCGGGACATTCTGGGATCAAACCAGAAACTGGAATGGCTTCTGTAAATCTAGGCTTGTCCCTGGAAAACAGGGGCACTTGAAAGGTCTGGGTCTGGGGTTTGTATGTGACAGGAAGGACTACACAACAACAACCCAGGATCTCATTAGAACCTGATTAGAACTTGGAAGTTTCAGTGCTTCAGGAGGCCTGCTTATGTGGACTGCATCACACATATACATGGATCATTGTGTGTGTGTGTGTGTGTGTGTGTGTGTGTGTGTGTGTGTGTGCGTGGTAAGTATCAGTATATGTGGGACTCCACTATATGTCCTAGTTCCTAGTTTTTTCCTATTTTGCTTGTAGTCTCAAGTTAGCCTCCACAAAGAAAGTCCATTTTTAAGTATTGTATGGAAAGCAGAGAATCCCTTGTGTCTGCTGAATTCCTTTCATCATGGTGGCTGTAAAGGATTGAAAATGAAGTAAAAGAGCTGCTTCACACTGTCACAATCTCATTGATCTGAAAAGCACCAAAAATGCAAGTGATGATCTAAAAGGATATTGCTCTTTCAGTTTCAATGATTGTGATTTGCATGGCCTTTTTGTTTCTCATTCGTGTGTGTGTGTGTGTGTGTGTGTGTGTAATAAATCCAAAACGAAGACAACTGAACTAATATGCAGAAATTGTGGTAGAATGCAGCTTCCTTTTAGTATATTATAAACATGCATTCTGTTTTTATCCCCCCCTCCAGTCGTCTTAAAGCACATTGTTATCTTAGCCTTTGAAATGTAAAAATACAGGGACATCAAAGAAATATTGTGATGGTCAAAGGAACGTAGAAAAAGAGACTACATAATAAATACTTAACACCAGAGATTTGCTTCATGCCTCATGAAGCTATCCATTGTAGCAATAGAGTTGGAAAACAAAGCATGAAATTGTTTGTAGAGGAGTCAATACACTGCATATTAAACGTTCGCCTGCATTTTGCAATTGAGGAATCATGCTTGAAATTGTAGATCTTGCTTTGGGTTTACAAACTAGTCCTTTGATATGTGAGGGGAAAGGCAATAAAATTAGTTGAAGGGTGGGATTGTGGCGTAGGCAGCTGGATCCAAACAACCCAAACTTCACATCACCATACTTAGAAACTATGTGCATTTACCTCCCGGTGAAAAATTGTACATGTGGGACTATGTTGCCAGTTTTCAACTATTTTAACAGCCCTAGGAAGTCAAATGGAGAACAACCATTCACCCTATTCAATGATTATATGACAAAGGGTAATTCTTTTCACTGCAGGGAAGTAGATTTATGTTCAGAAACAGGAAGAACTTCATAACCAAAATAGGAATTAACTAATGGAACAAGCTAGTTAGAGATGTTGTAGAATATTATTTCTTTGACTGTAGTATACCTTATACAATTATACCCCAGGGACATACTATGTTTAAGATGTCCTGCCATAATGCAGTGTGGGAGGGGATAGGACAGGCCATAGACCACATGGGTTGCTAAGCACTGTATATTTAAGGCACAGCCTTCCCCTCAAAGAATCCTGGGCACTTTAGGTTACCACTCACAGAGTTACAATTTCCAGGAACCCTTAACAAACAACACTGCCCAAAATTATTGGAGGGATGTGTGTGTTTGTGAGCTTTGAATGTGCTTTAAAGGTACAGTGTCCACAGAACTACAATTATACAGGAAGCTCAATATTCTCTAAAGCAAATGGCAGCAGCTCTCCTTGGTTTCAAGAAGAGTATTTTTCCAGCCCTAGTTGGAGATTCCAAGGACTGGACCTGGGAGCTTCTACATACAAAACATGTGCTCTAGTGCTGAGCTAAAACCATAGGTGTAAACTTTCAGATTTGAAAATAAGGGATCAGCAGCCTCAAAAATAAGAGAACAGCAGCCAAAATAAGGGATCAGCAAAGAGATTGCTCTCCTATAGCAAGCCTACCTCCTCCACATTCATACGTGGGATTTGACTCAAGTAACACATGACTGGAAAGGTTTGCAGTTCCACAAACATAGGTGTGCACTGCCTCGAAATAAAAAGAAGTGAACAAAAGAAGGCTCACTAGGGTGGCATTGCTGAAAAATGTCAACTTTGTAACCATAGAATCAATCACATGCACCACAAGGCCTATGCAGCCTCAACTTAAGATGGCTCCCCGGCCTGGCTTTGCAGCAGCACGTGCAACAAAATGGCGTCCAGCGGTCAAAAACCTCCTCAGCTTGCATTAACTAGCCACATACACATGAGGTGGTGGCAGCCTCTCCCCCGCCCCCAGCCATGAGATCGCCGCCCACCATTGTACTCAACCAGCCGCTCCTTCTCTTTCACCCATGTGCCCCCGCTCCAGACAGACCTTATCCCTGGCAAGGGTGTGTGTATCCATCCGATTCCAAGCACAGGTATGTTCCGAGCCCCTCCGAGCCAAAGGCCCAAAGGCAGAAAGCCCAGCCAGCAGCCAAACGAAGCCACAAGCGGTGGTTTCCATAGTGCAGCAACCCGGCAATGGGATACAGCAGCAAGGAAAACCACACTGCTCCACTGGGAAGCACTGAAGCAAAGGTGAGTCCCCAGGCAACATGGCTGATTTTATCGGCACAAGGCATGCAAGCTCCATGCACCAGTCGTTCTCAGACTCCTTATTGGTAAGCAACGTAGCCGAGCAACGCAGTTGAGGAGCCTCCCTGGCCACCAGGGAGGGAGAGGAGCTGCTTCCTTTGAAATCTGGGAAATTTACAGGATATCTAACAATCCGGGATAGCAGCAGAAAATGGCGCTGGAATAAGGGAATTTCCTGCCAAATAAGGGAAGGTTGACAGTTATGGCTATAACTCTTCCTTAGTCTGTTCTAACTGTTAGTTTCTGTTTTGCTACTGTGCAGCTGCTTAGAGTCACAAGGCTCTGTTTACATTCCAGAGACATTCCAGGCTGTTGGAAGTCTCACGGGAGACAGGAGACGGATGTGACGTTAGTGGTTTCCTGTTCCTTTGTTCCTTTGTTTCAGTTGCTCTCTGCTTTCACAGAGAGAGGATGTATTTTTCTTTGCTGTCTGCGTAGTAAGAAATAAAGCATAGTGATGTAGCCATAAATCTCATCACTTCCCTGTGCTGGAAACTCTGCTGAATGGGGGATGTGCCTGGAGCCTTATCAGAGGCTCAGGTTGTCAATCACGTCGGAGGCGATTCCGAAGGACTCGGCCGGAGGAAGGATGAGCCTTATCAGCTCGGTCGAGCGGAGATCCCAACACTAACATGGCTCTCAATAACTAAGTTCAAACGATGTTCATTTATACTACGAGGGGTTTGGTGCTTACACCCTGTTTGAAATTGTCTTACAATATAGGTGTCATGGACTGGTTGGACACAGATGAATGGTGGGAGGAACCAGCTGGGGAACCACCAAAGGAAGAAGGCTCAGAGCCCAGGAATTGGTGGTGGCATGACAATGAGTGGTCAGATGGAGAAGACTGGCAAGAGGAGGTGTCAGAAGCTGAAAAGCTAACTGGGCTTAGTAAGCTGGGAGAGTCTGTGGCAGAGAGCAGTCAAGAATCAGAGGCAGAAGCTGAAGCAGGAAAGTGGGAGGAGGGATGTCAACAGGCAGAGATGAAGAATCACAGGTCTGTCCCCCTCCTGCTGTAACAAGGTACCCTAACCCCTTAACTCCCAGCACCAGAAGAGGCATGAAAAGGTCAGAGGTTGGCTGCACAGAGGCACAGTCTCCGATTGTTGGGAGAAAGCCCTGAGGAAGCGGTGCGGTGACTTTCAGTCTCGGCAACTGATTTTCATGGAGGAAGACCACTGAAAACGAGCAGTTCTGCTCATTAGTCACAACACCCAACCAAGTCTGTGGAGCTCATGTTTTTGCTGATAAAGAGTTAACTCCATCTGTGAACCATGTGATTACTGACCAGCACATTCCTGTGACAATAGGTACTTTATTCATTGATTGATTTCTCGAATTTCTACTCTGGGTTTCTACTTAGAGTATAACTAAGGCAGTTTCAAAGCAATAAAACAATAAACAACAGCAATGAACACTAGAAAAGCCTGCCAAATTAGGTCAATGGCCCTCCAGTCCAGTTCTCACAGTGGTCAGTCAGATGCCTGTGGGAAACCTGCAAGCAGGATTCGAACACAAGAGCTCGCTCCCTTATGATTTCCAGTACCTGGTATTCAGAAGCATTATTTCCTCCTACCATGGAGGCCGTATTCATTGATAACCTTCTCCTCCTTGAATTTGTCCAATCCTCTTTTAAAGCCATCCAAGTTGATGGTCCTCAGTGCCTGCTGTGGGAACGAGTTCCAGAGTCTATCTGTCCTAAATCTTCCAACATTCAGAATCATAGAATCATAGAATCATAGAGTTGGAAGAGACCACAAGGGCCATCGATTCCAACCCCCTGCCAAGCAGGAAACACCATCAGAGCACTCCTGACATATGGTTGTCAAGCCTCTGCTTAAAGACCTCCAATTCAGCTTCCCTGAGTGTCCTCTGTTGAAATATATGGATGCAAGGGGAAAGCAGACGTTAAGAGCATGGGAAGCAGCCTTGATCTGTGTCGAACCACTGGTTCATCTAGTGCACTATTGCCTACACTCACTGGAAACAATTCTTCAGAGTTTCAGTCATGGAGATGCCAAGGATTGGATATGGGACCATCAGAAAATGAAGCATGTGGTCTACCACTGAGCTATGATTCTTCCCCATCTGCATATATCTATATATCACCATGTATTTAAATACATATCTCTCGCTCCCTGCTTCGCTGCATAGTACACATACTAGGAAATTGTTGTTGACTTTGAGCTCCCATATACATGTGGCCAAAGAGACACATGCCCAAATCATATTGCAGGATGATGTATGCATTTTCTGTAAACTTATGCAAATCTTTGTGAAGGACTGGGGGCAAAGCCCACGTTCTCTCAAGCTGCTAACACAAGTGGTGCTAAGTGCATATTTAAAAGTAGGAGTAGCAAACTATATTTCCCAAGGCATTTAATGCTTAGTTGTTTCATCCTTGCATTTGTAGAAACCCATGTCCATATGCAGCCTGCAGCCTTCCTTTTCTAAAGGCTGAGAAAGTTCCCTCATCTGTGTTCAAACTGCTTTCTCCCTAACTTGGCAATATTACCTTTCTTTCATACCTTCACACGCTTGCGTTTGCTTCATGCGAGACAGTGTCATTTCAGCGATGCAATTAATCCTTTATTCTGCTCTTCATCTGAATCACAGGCATCCACAAAGCTGCCTGTGATTGCAGACTACATCTTAGAATACTTTTTCACTTCTTATTGTCTCACACCATTTCCCCTATTCCTCTTGACACTTTCAGATGATTTTTGACATCTGAGAAAATATATACATCCAAATTATTAGAATGTCACTGCCTGGTCTCTGCCCGAGTCAGCCACAAGACGTATAAAAGAGCATTAGAGTAAGAGGAAATTAAAAGGCAATGATATATGATCTCCTTTCTATGTTATTTATTGAAAGATCAGGTGAATGTCAACTAGAAAACACTTTTGCCTTTCTGCCTTGATTTTTGATCAAGCAATTTCCACGTTGATATTCATGTCAGCATATTTTTAGTATCCCTGCAAATTCAAAATTGACTGTTCTCTATGTGTCAACTTGGGTTATTCGAGGCAAATTGCCACTATATTTTAGTTCCTTGTCATTGCTAGAATGATACCCCCCCAATACACCGTTCTTGTGAGCTGTTGAAAAGAAGAAAAAGCCTTCTCCAACTCCTAGGTATCAGAAGCCGCTTTGCCCTCTTCTTCTTCCTTGTTCTACTGAGTATGTGCTACAGGGACAATAAAATAAAAATGCCTCTTTGCCTTTTCTGCCCTAACTCATTGCACGCATTGTGGGATGGGAAGAGAACAGCACAATACTAGGTTGCGAGCTGTGATCATGGTAATACTTAGCATTTAAATGAAAGGCTGGAGTATTTCAAAGCACATCAAACACATTGTCTTAATATTATCAGTACTATTTACTTATTATATAAGTATTACCAAACAAACAAATAAATAAATAAATAGTAAGTCTCTAAGTATTACAGTGGTACCTTGGTTGTCGAACGGCATGGCTCTCGAACAAATTGGCTCCCGAATGCTGCAAACCCTGAAGTGAGTGGCTTCCGTGGCTTCTGGTTGAGTGCAGGAAGCTCCTGCAGCCAATCGGAAGCAGTGCCTTGGTTTTCGAAAGTTTTCGGGAGTCAAACGGACTCCTAAAATGGATTTAGCTTAACAACCAAGGTACCACTGTGTTACCTAAGATACCTCAGGTTACGAACTTAATTAGTTCCCGAGATCCGTTCTTAACCCGAAACCGTTCTTAACCTGAGGTGCACTTTCGCTAATGGGGCCTCCCACTGCTGCCGCACCGCCGGCGCGCGATTTCAGTTCTCACCCTGGGGCAAAGTTCGCAACCTGAGGTAATTACTTCTGGGTTAGCGGAGTTTGTAACCCAAAGTGTTTGTAATCACCACTGTATAGTGGTACCTCGGGTTACAGACACTTCAGGTTACAGATGCTTCAGGTTACAGACTCCGCTAACCCAGAAATAGTACCTCAGGTTAAAAACTTTGCTTCAGGATGAGAACAGAAATCATGCAGCAGCAGTGCAGCGGCAGCAGGAGGCCTCATTAGCTAAAGTGGTACCTCAGTTAAGAACAATTTCTGGTTAAGAACGGACCTCCGAACAAATTAAGTTCTTAACTCGAGGTACCACTGTATTATCCACATGATTTCAGCTTGCCAGGCAGAACAATCTGCCCTCTCCTTCTGTTGTGTTCTGTCCTGGGGTTTCTCTGGACCCTCCGAGCCAATTTGGGGGGATGCGGGTGGCACACAGTGGGAGGAGATGGGGCTGCAGAAACGGAAGTCCTTGCAAGGGCTTCCACTGTTGGAATTCATCAGTTCTTTGACCATAAGCCATAGTAAAACTAAAATATCATAGAAAATAAAATCCCAGAATGATACAAACATACAGAGAAGAACCATGATTCGGTAAGCAGGGTACCAGTTAGTAAAACAAGATGTCAAACTTGTCTCAAGAGGGTCAGGGGAAGAGGAGGCAGTCCTTTGTGTCAGCATCTCCACTCGGCCAAGCTGATAAAGCCTCATTTGCCTCTGGCTGAGCCTTTGATGAGGCTCCAAGGCACATTCTCCATCCAGCAGAGTTCCCAGCACAGGGAAGAGACAAGAGGTTTGGGCTACAGTGTAAAGAGTTTTATTTCTAAGCTACGCAGTCAGAAAAGACATCCTCTTTCTATGGAAGCAGAGTAGATACTGGAACAAAGGAGCAAAGGAAACAGGAAACCACTAACGTCACATCCCGTCTCCTTTCCCATGAGACTCAAACAGCCTGGAAGGTCTCTGGAATGTAAACAGAGTCCTGTGACTCCAAGCAGTTGCACAGTGATAAGAACAGAAACTAACACTTTGTACTAGTTGCAATCCTTGTGCTGAGAGCACCCTTATGAGCATTACATTGGCTATAACCCTTTCCTTCCAAACATTTAGAAAGGAAGTTTATTTTTTTATTGGGAAAAGTGAGCAAAGCTACACCTGAGAAAAAAGGGAAATAAGTTGTCTTTTCATGTTGTCTTTAAACATATGTGTATATATGTGAGTGTGTTTCTGCCTAGCTTTACTTACTTGTTCAAGAGGAAGTAGGAGGACAAACTACAGTCTCTTTGTTTCCATCACCTCATCTACAGATGTGGGGAAGTCCTGTCTACAGTGGTACCTCGGGTTAAGTACTTAATTCGTTCCAGAGGTCCGTACTTAACCTGAAACTGTTCTTAACCTGAAGCACCACTTTAACTAATGGGGCCTCCCGCTGCTGCTGCGCCGCCGGAGCACGATTTCTGTTCTCATCCTAAAGCAAAGTTCTTAACCTGAAGCACTATTTCTGGGTTAGCGGAGTCTGTAACCTGAAGCGTATGTAACCTGAAGCGTATGTAACCCGAGGTACCACTGTACTGGGGTCACTGCTGGTTACTAAGAGGGACAGGGACTAGGTGGCAGGGAGGTCAGTAGGGTGTGGACACAGTGGGCGGGAGCAGCAGATTGGCTCCACCCATGTCCCTACATCATGCCAGTCTCGCCATCATCTCACCCCTCCCACATTTTCTCTCAGTAACTGGCAATGCCCCCGATATTGGGAAGCCAGGTAAGCAGCACAGCCCCTGACCCACCTTGCCAACTGCTACTGATCCGGTTTGACCACTTTCCCCTTTATCCCTGTGGTCATAGAAAATGTGGTCAAGGGGAGAGATAGGCCATGTGAACCTGGTTCTGTGCGGACTGTTAAGTCAAGCGTTGAACTGTGAGCAAGTGCTAAGTGAAAGGACAAACCCTGGCAGCGAAGAATTGGTGTGGACCAAAGTACTTCACTTCATGATTACAAAGCTGATGTGGTACAATTGCCCCGAAGTGCTACTTAGCGGTTGATGTTAAATAAAAATGAAAGGTCAGAACATTTCTCGCTCTCGCAGAAAATTTCCAGGGGTATGCGCTCTAAAGCAGTAAAGTAAGTAAGTAAGTAAGTAAATATTGGCGATACGAAATGATGTCAAAATGCTGTTCAAAATTACAATCATCTCAATCCTTTTTGGAGTTCTTAAAATGGCTACACAGCTGCTACAGTTTTAGACAATTAACAATATCACATCTCTACCAGGCAAATCAGTGCTTAAGGTACAGTTCAGCTCATAATTTTTTGGCAACAAAAATATCAGCTTCATCTGGGATATTTTCCTGGAAACTGCAAACCACTTGGTTGGCTCGTTTAAGGAGGCTTTGACACAATTAATGAAGGATAACAGAAATTTCAGTTGTATAGAAAGGTTCCACCGTAGCGATGCAACAGTATTAGAAAGCCTTAGCCAAAATCACTCCTGACATTTGCGATTTGAGTGTTTTTTAGATGTGTTGCAAAATGTTCTGCTTTTTGTTTTTGTACCTTCCCCTCACCCCTAAATATTTGGCTTTTTTAATATGTTGCCTCTCAAGCTACGGAAACCCAAGAAAGAGTGTTTATGATGCTATTTCCTTGTTGGTTTTGAAAAACAATTGATACAGATATTTACATTCTTACATTCCTTCTGCACACATCTTCCTCCGTCTGTTCTTTTTCGTAATGAGAAAAGTCATCAGAGATTTGCTTGCATCAACAACTGGCTGGTGAAATATCCTTCTTGAAACTTTGAGAATGGTTGTACGTGTGCAAAGGCTCTTGGGCTTGTGTTCAACAGAGCGTTGTCACTGGTTCCATCTGTAGAAAGATTTCTCTTTGTGCAACAGAACGCTTCCCCCCTGTCCTTCTCACATATCCTCTAAATCCATTTTGTGGTTTTGGGGGTGCAATAGGACACACACTGGGGGAGAAGAGGGGGGGAGCCATGTTGTGCCAGCTGTACTCCTTCCCCAGGCACAACTATTTCATTGAATGCCACGCTTGGATTCCATCAAAACCCCACCAAAATCCAAGTTCTTCTCTCCCTCCACTCCATTGCAAAATCACTTTTCCTCAATTAAATTCCCAAAGTGGCTTACAACAATAAATATAGCAACATGAAAACTATAACTTAAAAAATGGTATCAATATAGCCGAGAGGCCTCATCTATTGTACCTTACTGAATCCATTTATTCCCAAAAGGTCTGGGGTGAAGAGGTGCATTTTTAAGTGTCACTGAAAATCATAGAACAGTACTTGCATAAAAAGCTGCCGCTGTTCTTTCACTCTTGTATGTGCAGAAATAAGTTTTTAAGAAGTGTTAAAAATTTAAAGTGTGGGAGCAAAGCAGCAGGAGATTGGGTAACAATGGCTATGAAATGGTATGAAACACACTGAGAAATTGGAACCGATTTCAGCCTGCTTTTTGCACTTGAAAGAACACTTTTAGCCTGAAAAAACCCACAATTGGGGGGGGGGCAGCAAAAATTTGGCATAGCCTTTGTTGTAGCATTGATGATATTACATACATGGCAGACATTTTTAATGCTCAGAGAGTTCTTAAATATTTCCAAGTTATAATTTTATTACATCCAAAATATATCTAAGATCTGGGCTCCATAATATGCCATCATATTTTCCCTGATTCTTGGATTCTTCTCATCTGCCTTTATACAAAAAAGAAAGAAAGAAAGAAAGAAAGAAAAGTCTTTTCTTCTTGATCTTGGTCCTCTCTTTGTTTTTAAAAAATGTTCAGCTGGATTCTCATATACTTAGGAACAATTGCTCAATTTCTAAGCTTGCATGTTTTTTCTAATTTCAAAATTACTTGAGCAGGTGCTTGCTATTTCTTCCTTTATAAAGTATCGTGCAATCGAATATTATCAATTCTTCTTTGTTGGTTTTTGTAGAGAGCTCACTATGCCAAAAAAAAAATGCTCTATTGAAGATTCCTGGTCATACATTTCTTGTCAATGCCCCAAGACTGTTCTGGCTCCCAGTATACTGTGGATCTGACTGTGGTTAAAGCATTTCTTCCCCTTCTTCTTCATCATTTTCCAGTCTTTCCAAATATTGATTTTGAAGGTATAAAGAACAGCTAGTGCCTAATTTAAATGGCCACTTCTTTCAGCTTCCTTACACTGCTGAAAACATTATCCACTGAAGTCAATATGACTTTTGTTCATTCTGACCTCTAGTGCTAGTGTACGAGAATCTCTCAGTTTGAATCCTAGACTCTCCTAATTAAATGTTTTCCACTCGGAGACACACACACACACACACACACACAAATAAACTGATACTTCTAACAGATTTCTCATTTATATTTAGTTGTTTATTTATTAAAAGATTTCCATACCATCCTTCACGAAATATGGTCACGGGGCACTTTACAGAAACAAGGTCATGTATAACCTAACAAGCAAGATATTAAAAGCATTATCAGACATTACATAAAGACATAATGATCAGTATCCTTTAAAATGACTATACTCAGCCCCTGAAGGCCTGAGTCATGCTCCTTCACAGCATCCCTCCGAGGTAGAGATAATTCCCATTTTGCTGGCAAACACTGAAAACCAAGACACAATTATTTTGCCTTAGGTCATACAAGAAGTCTATGGCTTCATTGTGACTGCAAGTGCCATCATCTCTGACCATTCGCCATATGGACTGGGGCTGATGAGAACTGGACTCCATCAACATCTACGGGGTCCCCAGGTTTGCCACCCCTTCTGCCACTACTTACTTGAAAATAAGGGTATGAACTATAGTAGTTCCTTTCCAAATATGTTTTCCCCAAGTGATTATACCAGCCTGTAGATTGTTACATATCATTTTCATAAGCTGTTTGGTCACAAGAAGAATGCAAAGTCTTGTTTATCTTTCTTGAGGTTATCCAGGTTTTCAACCGGCCTTTTATTTCTTGAAAGTACTAAGAAATAAGTGCTGCCTATAAAATAGACATAAGGTGGCTTCATGTTTGAGTCATTTTGATTACCCAGATGAGTTCACTAGGGGAAATCAGTAGTACAATGGATCTCACGTGTTTCTTCCAAAAGAGGGCACTGCTACCCATCTCTCAAACCCAAAAGCTCTGGGTTACTTGTAGATGCATGATGCAGCAACAACACAGTAAACATCCCCGCTGCTGTACCAACAAGAGCCACTGGAAATCATATTAATAATTTTCTTTTCTTTTCTTTAATTTATGCATCCGTTGAAAGTCTTATTGTGCGGCTGTGATGATTCTGCCTGGAGCAACTAACTGGATGTGGTTTGTTGTATTGTTGTGTAGTAAATTAATTGACAGCAAGAAAGAGAGATAAAAGGGAAAGGAAATGCTTTGGGGGGAGAAGTGAAACAAGAAAATTATTCATGGTTTGTTTGTAAGTGTTTTCCTCTGCAATTGGTTAACCCATATTTACATATTAGCTACCGGGCTGAGTTCAAGGTGCTGGTGTTGTTCCATAAAACCCTATAGAGCTGAAGAACAGGATATGTAAAAGATTGTCTTATATACCAAATTGATTACCGTGCTCTGCATGTGAAGGGCTCTTGCAGATACCATCCTATCAGGAGGTCAGTTTCACCCAATGGAGATAGCTTGTTTGTATTTATTTATATGCCAACCTTTCATCTGAGGATCACAGGGTTGTTTACAGTAGAAAAACACAAAAATACATAATATAATGCCATGGCCCAACCTAGATAAGGGAAAAATAGTTAACTCTTTATTAAGAAACACAGCAGCTTCCATCATGCTCTGGATACACATGTTCACATACTTCTAGCCTCTAGGCAGCTGTCCACAGGTCTGGGCCCTATGGAGCAGCTGCAGCAACAGTGGGGCTCTCCTCTGGCTTACATACCCTGCCTGCAACCTGAGACTTCTCCTGCACAGATGCCATTACTGCTCTTCCCTTTTCAAGCTACTCCTGGTTCTAGAAGACAATGGAGCTGAGGAAGGTGGGGAATCTACAGACCCTGAACCACCCCTTCTTCTTCTGCCATGTGCTGCATGCCTTCCTTTGCCTTGGACTGCCCTGACTCTCCCCCCTCCCCTGGTTCCTGCCTTGCAGGAAGTGTAACACCCCATAAATCACTGGTCCCCTCTCCTGGGTCACTCCCCTTGTCACCTGTGTCTGCCACACACTCTTTAGAGCCCTGCCACTCACAAGAAAAAATAACCAATAACCCACCTTAAAGGGCAGTAGATCAATTAGCCAAAGGCCTGGGAGAACAGTAGCACTCAGGCTCAAAAAGGTTCCCCATCCCCTATGATCTAAGGTGAAACATCTGAGACCCTCTTGAAGAGCATTTTTTTTTCATTTCTGCTGCTGCTGTTTGTGGTAGAAATCCAGTTTTAAGGGTATTATTTAAAACGTCGCCCATGAAAACGTTTTGTTTCTTCTTTTGTTTAACTATAACAGCTTGTACTGTAGAATACAAAAAATGAAAACCACGCTGTGGAAGTCTGTCCTCTCTGCAATAGAAGACTAAATATTCAGGTCTGAAACATTTTTCCCTCATTGTACAGTTTCATGGTTTTTTATGGAATCCCTCAACACACGGCTGCTGGCTAGAAATCTATATGTGTGGCTGTATTGAGGCAGGGGGGGAATGAAGGCGATACATTGTATTAATTAGAAACTTAATATATGCTAACTAATCAGCATATATAATTAACTATGGTTTATGTAATTAGGGGAAAGACCCATGTAGGAAGACTCTCGAATTCCAGGTGCAGTTAAGAGAAAAAGCAATAAAAGGATGGGATCTTATTTGGATCACCTGAGAGGAAGAACTGTGGAAAAGGAAAGATGAGCATATTCAGTGAATACAGGGTAAGTTGGTCTGGGATTTGGTTGCCCAAGAGCAATATTTAATCCTTTCATATGAGCAAACAATCCACAGTAACGGTCCTTTTCTGACATCTCAGTGCAGTTGGTGAGGTTTACTGAGATTTAACGTGGGAGATAATCATTCATAGAAAACATATTTCATATTTATTTCTGCCAATCTCCCTTAATAATTCTGGCCTAAGCAGGGCTGCTATTGTGCTACCAAATATAAAAACAGTATAGGGTAAGAGAAAGAAGGAGCAATGATATGGCTGTTGCTGGTTATACATAACTTTTAAAATAGATTTGTCTGGTCCAATATAATTAGAAAATACTCTGTACTGAGCTTGCATAAATCGGAAGCGTCTGGTATATGCTATGAAATTGTAAAGTATGCAAGTATGCAAATCAGCGCTCTATATAAGAGAGACAAGCTTCTGTTTGCAAAGGTAATTAAAGGCAGCCTTGGCACCAATAAATTGCATGGCCACGGTGCCAAGGAGAAAGCTTGGCATTGCCCAGAACAACCCTTCTATAGAAGCATTCTCTTTCTGAGAGCTGATTCGTATGAGCTTGCAGTTAAGCTCACTCACTGCTTTGGGAAGATGTGAATTCCTGCACACACTTAACTGGGAATAAGTACCGTTGAAGAGAGTGGGATTTCTTTCTGAGTAAAAGTGAACGGGATTAGCTGTTACTCGAACAACACCCTCGCAGAACTGACACTGAAGCTCTGACTCTGGGATGTAGTGAGGGGGCATGGCTGGGGGAGAACCGGGAATAGATTTGGATCAAAAAAAACCCCAGAGGGGTCTCCTGACACACCCTTGAACTCGGAAGAAATTTATATAATGCAAGAGCAGAGCAGATCTAAATTTCGCCACCCACAGTCTTTACCATTGTTTCCAACAGATGGGAAAACACAAACTTAAAGACACAACAACAACAACAAAGAGAACAACATAGCAGGGCACAGGATATGACAATGGAAGCCGCCTTTAAGTTGGACAGCTTGTAGTCTCTGATGCTCCGAAGAAAAACCCTAAGAAACGGTCCTTTGGTGTGAAGCATTGGTAGACCCAGCTGATATTCAGAGTGGAAAGAGGTGCCAATGATTCCTTTTATCTCAATTAAATCATCATTTCTTTAGAATAAAACAGTCCCTGCTATGGAATCAATTGAAATTAATTATCCATGTTTGCTTTTTACAGACTAAAAGGGGTCAGAGGGCACTTGGCCACGGGGAGCAGTGAGTTTTGTAGCTTTTAGCTATTTATACAGAGGGGTAACCGTGTGATCAAGGAATAGCCAGTCCCTTTGGTCTTTTAAAGCCTCTGAATACAGTAAGAGCGCTCTACCTTTCTGAAGAAAGGCAAATGCCTGCATTTAAAAAAATTGCATTCATCTTTCCCAGGCCTCTGAAATAGAAATATGAAATATCCAGAACCTTGTCACTTCAGTAATAATTAAGCTGATGGCCTATTATGTTCGATTGCAAATCAATATAGTATCTTTTGGTGCCACTTGAGTTCTTGAGGGTTGGCTTGGGGCCAGCACTAGTTATACAATTGAGGAGCTGCAGCTGCGTGGAAAAACTTCACTGCCATTTCCATTCAAAAAGAATAGACTGGTAACAATGGTGGCCAGCGTCTTCATAGTAATTGTGTGCAAGTACACATTTTGAAATAGTGTTTTGTTCAGCAGGTGCTGTTATTTTAGTTTAATTTCAATTTTGAAATATTGAGGAGAGGGGGGCTTAATCTTAACAGCATCTAACCTACAGCTGTTCAGAACAGGACAGCAAACAGCATATGTTCCTTTAGATGGGGGGGGGGGGAGAGAATCATAATTGCTCATTCTTCCTGGCATATTAACAGACCAGATCTACGCCTCTGAAATTATCCTGCATTTCAGGCTTTTCTTACTTTATAAAGTGCTCTGCAATGCTCTGGAAGTACAATCCTAGAACATATGACTTGTGTTTCCCCCCACAAGAAAAGGCTTTGTGATGTCGTTTTTTGCACAGTAAAGGTAAAAAGGTAAAGGGACCCCTGACGATTAGGTTCAGTCTTGACCAACTCTGGGGTTGCGGTGCTCATCTCGCTTTATTGGCTGAGGGAGCTGGCGTACAGCTTCCGGGTCATGTGGCCAGCATGACTAAGCCGCTTCTGGCGAACCAGAGCAGTGCACGGAAACGCTTTTTACTTTACCGCCAGAGCGGTACCTATTTATCTACTTGCACTTTGACGTGCTTTCGAACTGCTAGGTTGGCAGGAGCAGGGAGTGAGCAACAGGAGCTCACCCCGTCGCGGGGATTCGAACCGCGACCTTCTGACCAGCAAGTCCTAGGCTCTGTGGTTTAACCCACAGCGCCACCCGCATCCCTAACAGTAAAGGTAGCATTGCACAAAAGCAGGGGATTCCCTGCACATTCACTGCCACAACCTGCCTGCCATTCTGCCCCAGCCCCAAGCTCCTCGTCTTATTCCTTCTCAGTTGTTTCTATGTGCCACACCATTGCTTTGTCAAGCTGAACAATGTGGGCATTTCATTTTCGGCCATGCATTGAGTAGAATGGTGGCGCTCCCTTTATTTTTCCAAAATAGTAAATGGTGGTTACTCTATTTTCCCAGAATGTCCTTCGTATCATTTCAAAGTTCTCAAGGGCTGGGGCATGATAGTCCTTACTTGCTACTTCTTCAAGTATGTTCAAAATTCTACTTAAACACATAGTGGGGTCAGGGCAGATACATGCCAGCTGACTCTGTGTCTCCTTCTCTCCTCCTCCTGCCAAACTGCCCTCCCTTTCAAGAGCCCTGGATCACTGCAGGTAGACCTGATCTGACCCAGGGCAATCTGTGACTACCTCAACCCGATCTGGCCAAATCCCATGTTTGGGGATCTAGGATTCTACCGGATGCTGATGTTGACTGTTGCTTTGTTTTCAGAGAGAGAACAGCAAGTTTAGAACTCCTGTATTGCTTAGCATATTGCTGAGAAGAACATAGGAGGAATCAGAAATCAAAATTAAATTTCTAAAACATCATGTCCCCTTCTGTGACTATTAAAAATGAAAAGGAAATAACACACCTAGCATGAAGTGTAAATAAAGAGGAAAGTTGTGTTGCCTTATAAGGTTTTGAAGGACTTTTCTAGATTGTAGCAACAATCTTGTGCAAACAGGTGCAAGCATTGTATGAATACCAGAGTGTGTTTGCTTATGGACAACTCATTTATCCCTTTGTTAATGAACTCTTCCAGCTGCTCTGGGATGCTAGATCACCACCTCTACCTGGTTATTAACAGACCATTTGCTTAAGTGCCTGGCATAATTGCTTTCTATGGTACCTCAGAGAGGCACACTCCATTTAAGAAGGTCTAGCAAAACTTCTGATCATCTGACTGATTACCACAACCACATAGTCTTGCATCTACCACCTGGTATCAGTTCTGGAGCCAAAATGAGGAAACGATCGCCAAAGCACTCAGCCAGGCAAGGGCCGTTCATTGCACAGGAGCTTGAGTTAGGACTGGTAAAGAAAAAGCGATTTATATGCGTTGTATGTGCGATATAGCATTCTGCCACTTGGAGTTCCGTTTTTCTCTACGTGTTTTCCCTGCTTAAATTTACAACGCTTTAAACTGAAACGCTTCTTTGGTGTGTCTAGATCCAGCCCTAGAAGTGCTTTGAAGACTTGCACATTGGTTTTCAATAATAACAATAATTTATTATTTATACCCTGTCCATCTAGCTGGGCCTCCCAGCCACCCTGGGTGGCTTCCAACAGAATATAAAAAATAGAGTAATTATTGCTTAATAAGAATATTAACTCATCAGCCACGTCTAGAACACTTTACAAAGAACAGACTTTACAAGTTTTTACCCCAAGGTAATATTCATTTAACGAAGAAACAAAAACCATTGGATTTAAAGTGTGTTAAGTGATTTCCATGTTCATTCAAGGTCCCAAATGCTGGGAAATTACAGCTGCTAAGGGCCACACCTTTAATAGATGTGTTATTTGGGAAATATTTTTATGGTACAGTGTCCTGTCCACTGATTAGTCCCAGCCACCCTGGGTGGCTTCCAACAGAATATAAAAAATAGAGTAATTATTGCTTAATAAGAATATTAACTCATCAGCCACGTCTAGAACACTTTACAAAGAACAGACTTTACAAGTTTTTACCCCAAGGTAATATTCATTTAACGAAGAAACAAAAACCATTGGATTTAAAGTGTGTTAAGTGATTTCCATGTTCATTCAAGGTCCCAAATGCTGGGAAATTACAGCTGCTAAGGGCCACACCTTTAATAGATGTGTTATTTGGGAAATATTTTTATGGTACAGTGTCCTGTCCTCTGATTAGTCCCAGCTTCACCTTGGAGTCAGCTGTCAGTGGCAGAGTGGTGGATCCAAGTGTTCACTGGAATATACACATGGCGCTTATGCAACTGAAGGCACCATTCCATGTGAATTGTACCCACCTGGTAGCCAATGTCATCAACATAGAATAGTAATTCAATTTGTGTCTCCAGATCCTTCCCTCTTTCTTCACAGAGGGCACTTACAGGAAAGGCTTATTATATATAACAAAGGTAAAATCATCTACAGTGGTACCTCGGGTTAAGTACTTAATTCGTTCCGGAGGTCCGTACTTAACCTGAAACTGTTCTTAACCTGAAGCACCACTTTAGCTAATGGGGCCTCCTGCTGCTGCCGCGCCACCGGAGCACGATTTCTGTTCTCATCCTGAAGCAAAGTTATTAACCTTAAGCACTATTTCTGGTTTAGCAGAGTCTGTAACCTGAAGCGTATGTAACCTGAAGCGTATGTAACCCGAGGTACCTCTGTAGTAATATGACAGCCTCTGGACCCATCTGTCTGAACATTGTCATGTTTCTTAACAGGAGTTACCTCTCTTAGGTCTCCAGTTTTCAAACTGATTGCCCCTGCAAAAAAGGGGGGCAGGAGCCTGGTTTCTAGTTTCCTACCCCAGAAGGATAAAGCACTGCTGCACCTATATTTCTTAAATTTGGCAGGCTTTGTTCTCTTAGAAGGAATCATCATGTAGCTTACATTCCACTCTGGTAGAAAATTAAAGAGTTAGAAACACTTCTCTTTTTTCTTTTTCTTTTTTTAAAAAGGGGGGGTTTCCTGCATGCTATGTCTGGCACTTAAAATAGATAAAGATGGCACCAAGTGTGTGCCTTCCTGGGAAGAGCATTTCACTAGTGGGGAGCCACCACTGCAAAGGCCTGTTCTCATGCTGCTGCCCCCTGGGCCTCCTGGAAAGTGTGCACAGGGATAAGGGCCGCCAATGGCAATCACAGGGCCTGGGTCAGTTCATTTTCTTACTTCAGAACTCCAAAGGGTATTTTTCTTCTCTCAGGAACACGGTGAGCAGTATCTCTACCTATGAGTTTTGTACATTTCCCCCCTCACTTTTGACCTCTAATTGCCAGCATCGTTTGTTCACTAAGACACTATTAGTGCAGCTTCTAAAACAAACAGATAATGTTCAGTTTGGATTTTTAAGAAACAACGCACAGCACAGAACTTCAGAACTGCCCTGCCTTATGAGCGATCAGAATTCTTCATTGCTTTTCAGGGGCTGAATTTCTTTTACTTTTAAACTCTACCTTTAAGGCAATGTTGTGCCCAGGAAGAGGCAATAATATACCTGTCAGATTAGATGGAAGCTGTGTAAATGACTTCCACAGGGCATTATATAATTTGTACCTCCTTTGTAAAAACCAATCCTGCTATTTCCTAAAAATAGGTGTTTAAACTGGAAGATGACACGTTGAGGTGGAGAGGTGTGAACAGACCTGGTGCAGAATTGTTAAACATTAGGTATGTAAAGAGGCAGGCGAGACCCCTGTGGCTCATCAAATGCCAAATTAGATATTATAATGAATGGTAATTGGTTAGATTATTAATCATTCTATTGCTTATCCCACAGTAACTAAATGGCCTTTCAGTTGCTATATAATTACCAGGTGACTGATGCTCTGTTTTCTTTCTTTGTAGGCCTCATAAGCACGGATATAAAGTCTAAACCCTGTCATAACACAGCAGGCAAAAAAGTTGTAGAGAATCTTTGAAAACCAACAGTACAGAGTTGAAAACTCTTGGATCCTCTTCCGTCTTATTCTTTAGGCCTGGTGTCTCACAGGCACGTGTCATTAGTCCCTTGGAATGGAAGGAGTCGGGAGCAATCAAGACAGGGTCATGGAGGAAGCTAATCTGTAGAGTCACCAAGGGCAGCAGGGGAACTGACACTCAGTGTCATGCTAGAAATAGCTTTGGCAACATTTGAATCAAGAGAGGCTGTGAAAACTCTGGACCGATGTCAGGATGTAGTGGGTGAGGGCCAATAAACTGTTTCTGAATCCGGAGAAGACAGGGGCTCTTTGGGTGGGTGGTTTTCATGTTTGGGAAATTGGCAAGTTACCTGTTCTGGATGGGATTACCCTTATTATTATTAGAATTTATATACCGCCCTATACCCGCAGGTTTCACTTCTTCTGAAGGAGCAAGAGGATCCTTTGTGAGTACGTACTCCTGAATAAATCTTCCTCACTAGAGGCTCAAGTGTCTGTGGCTAGGAGTGCCTTTTACCAGCTTCATCTAGTTTGCCAACTAGTTTTTCCTTTGTATGTTTGGCTGATTGCCTCTTTCAGGATGGCAAACAGGGCTGTCTTAAACACATGCAGTGCCAAGGTGCAAAGATCCACCTGGCGCCCCCCTCCAGATCACCCAGTCCCAGGCGCACAGGAGGGCGGAGCCGGCCACTTCAGCATCTTGCTGGCTCAGTCACCCCTGAACTTGTGGCACAGAGCATCCTGCAGCAGAAGAGCCTACTGCGGCACTCCAACCGATGGGCAGGCTCTTCCCTAGACTCAGCTCTCAGGCCCCGGGCTCTCAGCCTGGCGCCCCTGAGAGCCCGGCACCCAGGTGCCCCGCACCCCTAGTGCCTATGGGTAAGAAGGCCCTGATGACAAAACCTCTCTTTCGCCTCAAAATACATATTTTTTGTTCTGTTTCTACAGTAAAGTGTTGTTAGGATTTTCTCTCTCTCTGGATTCCATCTGCATTATTTACGTGATCGTGCTATCAAATGGAACCCATAAAGGGCCTAGCAATGGTCCCCCGTTGCATTCTTTTCCCCCCTGGATGCTTATAGAGAACAAGAGGCATTTTATTTCTAAAAGCCAGGGTGGCTGACCCTGGCTTTGTAAACCATTTTCAGAGTGAGTTATCAGTTAATCCCTCTTCACAGGGAACTCTGGGAATTGTAGCTCTGGGATCGGAGTAGAGGTCTCCTAACAACTCTCAGCATCCTTAAACTACAGCTCCCAGCAAGTTGTATCATGGCTATTTAAATGTACTGTGTGAATGCGGCCTTTGCAAACCTAGTTTTCTTGTGGTGCACAGTGGTTCTTGGATAGAGTCAAATACATATGGTATTAGTGAGGATACGTACAGAGTACTATATATGTGCAAAGAGGGATACCCATTTACACCATACATATGGGGGAAGAGAGCATGAGAATGGACGCACTGACAGTGGTCTGTTCAAGGTATTTCCATTTTTATTTCTCTAAGGTGTGTGATCATACCAATTTGTGCAGATGAAGGTAAGCTCAAGATGTAGGGTGTTTTTAGAAACACAGACAGGAAGAACTATTGGAATTACAGTTTTAGCGGTTATTAAAAATAGTTAAAGGAAGAGCTGAGGCCCAGAGAACACTGGAGTTCTCCAGCCCTACTCTGAGTCATTGTGGGCTGTGCTGCCATTATAGGTAACAAGATATCCAGGATTTGAACATTTTTATTATTATTATACCTTGAAATTGGAGTGACACTCCTCCAACTGTCACTTCCTTATTGAGAATGCCTGCCGGAAGGAGAAAACGAGGTGCAAAGAGCCAGAAGACCATTATTGAGACTCACAATTCCTCTAAAACAAAGAATCGGCAGAGAGCCAACGCCATCTGCCCTGGCTCAGAAACAGAGCGGGTTGAGGAAACCGAGAAATTGGAGCAAATAGAACAAACAGTGAATAACAACGTTGGGGGAACCTCACCCCCCCTTAAGGAGGATCTCAATGACCCGACCCTCCTCCTCCCAGAGAAAGCTAATCCGTCCAAGAGGGCAAGAGCAGGAGCAGGAGGGATTCCTCCCACTCCTAACGCTGACCCACCCATGCCTCTAGAAGGCAGAGGAGCCTGCTTTCAACCAATTCGGGATACGCACCCCTACCAAGAGATTTGCATGTTGTCTGCAGATACTATGGTTCTGGTTCTCCAAAGACTGGATGAAATCCTCACCAGAATAGTTAACATTGAGAAACAATTGGATACTAGTTCCTCCCCTTTAAATGCCCAAGGGATGATAAGAAATGACTCTGTTAACAACTCACCAACTCAAACTATGGATGAAGTGAGGTCCTGTCAAGTCTTGCAAACGAACCAGATAATGCTTGAGATTCACCGATACACTCATAGGTGGATGAACCGCAGACAAATTACTATGTCCTTGTCTCAGCTCTTGAATTACCATTACCGAAATGTAGATCTAGAAAATTTCCACTTCCTGCCTACCTTGAGAAATACCATGCGCCTATTTATGACCTTTAGGTCATCAACCCTCCCATCTCGACTCATGGAGATAAAGGATACTCTATGGTGGTCCCACTCTCTCCGCCCAGTGAGGGTATTTAAAGACGAAACAAGGAGGCAATTGGTCCCTTGCATAGAGTCAAAGCTAATGCGGATAAAGGAAACCAAGCTCAACACTAGAAATACTAATTGCCCGAAGGAAGAAAAGAACTCTGTAAGCCTAGAATTACAAGACCTGAAGAAGAGGCTAATGAGTATAAAGACTGAGATTTCTACCCAAAATATAAGGACAGTAGAGCCTAGAGCACAATATTTAAAGACGTCCAATAGCTCTTTATCCCATAGAAAGACAGCAGTGCAACTCCCTGTTCCCTTTTCAAACAACACCAAATTAGATGAGGAATTTGGCACCTCCGACATTTCTATGGCAACAACACCTAAAGAATTCTATGTTGCTGACAATCTGGAGATATCCAGCACCAACTCTACATCTGGACCTTTGCCTAATGTTCCAAAAACTTATCAGAATGATCAGCCTTCTCTACTGTACTCCTGGCGAGACAGGATGGACAGATCTTCCGAATTCGAATCTGGCTCTTTGTTGGCCAGTGATCCACATTTTATAACACATACCTCATTAATACTTCCACAGCCACAGATAGAACCAACAATCCTCCAATTAACCCAGGAGGGAGAGGGGGATTGACAGTTAATGAAACACCATGGGACTGTCCCCCCCGCTTGGGGTGCGGTTGGTTGGGTTTTATCTTCTAGGGATACTTACCCTATCAGACCTCCACCTCTTTCCCATACCATTTTGACCCAGGAGTCCTGGCCCAAGGATGACTTGTTATTGAGGGGATGTTACCCATCTATTGGGGAGGCTAGTATGGGATCTAGGATTTCCACAATTGAAGGGCTAGGGAGGAATGGCGGTAGGGCTAGATATCTCTATCGGCGAAGGGTTTCGAGATGCAGTGATCCTCGAACCCCTTCCAATCTACGCCCCATCCCAAGGGATGAGGGTAGGGAGAACAAGGATTACACACCTCCGTCATTGGTGCTGTGCAATGCCAGGTCCATAGGCAACAAAACTGCCACCATGCGTGACTTTTTTGTCTCGCAGGGGATTGACCTGGCTTGCGTGACGGAGACCTGGGTACGGGAAGGCGAAGTAGTCTCCCTACATGAGATAACACCCCCAGGTTTCTCTGTCCTCCATCAATCGCGGACTGTAGGTCGGGGGGGAGGAGTAGCGTTGTTATTCCGGGAGGATTGCTCTTTCAGAGCTCTGCCATCACCGGCGATCTCCGGCATTGAATGTGTTGGTCTCGTGTGGGGCACCAAGGAGAGCTTGGCTGTCTGGCTGGTGTACCGACCACCCAGCACATCTGCAGCCACCCTGTCAGATCTGCTGGAGGTGGTGGCGGGCTGGGCCTTGGAGTTCCCAAACCTACTGGTTTTGGGAGACTTCAACGTCCATGCCGATGCCGCTCCCTCCTCACAGGCTCTAGACCTAGTGACTTCCATGGCAACACTAGGGCTCTCCCAGTTTGTTTTGGGCCCCACTCATCAAGCAGGTCACACGCTGGATCTGATCTTTGGGGCTGGCATAGATGTGATCATGCTCCCCGCTGTGAAAGTGCCATGGTCTGATCACTACGCTTTAAAAGCCAAGATTGACTTCCCGCTCCTCCCCGGCTCGGGTGGCGAACCTATTTGGGCTCGTCCGCGAAAACTGATGGATCCTGATAGATTCCGACAAGCCTTGCGGAACCCTGCTCCTCCTGGCGACTCATTAGATGACCTTGTTGAGGACTGGAATAACCGGCTCTTGGCAGCCATTGATGAGATCGCGCCTAAGCGCCCTCTGCGACCCCGTCGAAACCGGGCCCCTTGGTTTACTGAGGAGCTCCGGAAAATGAAGCGGGATCTCAGACGGCTAGAGCGAGTATGGCGACGGACTCGTGACGGAGCCTCAAGAACATCTTATAGGACGCTTATGAAAGCCTATGAGATGGCTATGAAAGCTGCTAAGAAATCTTACTTTGCAGCTTCCATTGCATCCGCTAGCTCTCGCCCGGCACAACTTTTTAGAATAATTAGGTCAATAACGTCCTTAGGAGGACAACCAAATTTAAGCACAAATTCGACCCACAGCTGTGAGGCATTCGCGAGCTTTTTTGCGGAGAAAGTCCTGTTGCTCCGCCGTGACCTCCCTGCCAATTTAGATACAGTGACTGAACTGGAGGCCCCTCGACTGACTTCAGGTCCAGTGTTGGACCATTTCGATCGGATACTCCCTACTGATGTGGATAGATTCCTCCAAGTTGGTAGGCCCACCACCTGCCTCCTTGATCCGTGCCCGTCTTGGCTGATTAGGGAGTGTCCAGATGTTGCGCGGACCCCCCTGGTTGAAATTATCAATTTGTCCCTTGACACGGGGACATTCCCAGGGGAACTGAAGGAAGCAGTGGTGCGTCCACTCCTAAAGAAAACTTCATTAGATCCCTTAGACCTATCCAATTACCGCCCAGTTTCAAATCTTCCATACCTGGGTAAGGTAATTGAGAGAGCGGTTGCTGAACAGCTTGGTAGGTTTCTGGAGGAAACATCGGCATTAGATCCATTTCAGTCCGGTTTCCGTCCTGGTTTTGGGACGGAGACGGCTCTGGTTGCCCTAACAGATGATATCCGTAGACAACTGGATCGAGGCGGGTCAGGACTGCTGATCCTTTTAGATTTGTCAGCAGCTTTTGACATGGTTGATCATGATCTTCTGGACCATCGCCTTGCAGACGTGGGGATACAGGGCATAGCCCGTAACTGGTTGTGCTCTTTTATCTCTGGTCGGGGACAGAGGGTGGCACTAGGGAGGGAAATGTCGTCACGCCACTCCTTGGTGTGTGGAGTGCCGCAGGGCGCAATTCTCTCCCCAATGCTTTTTAACATCTTTATGCGCCCCCTTGCTCAGATTATCCGGAGCTTTGGGCTGGGCTGTCATCAATATGCTGATGACACTCAGCTCTATCTACTGATGGATGGCCACACCAACTCAGCCCCTTACACACTGACCAGATGCTTGGAAGCTGTGGCTGGATGGTTTCGTGGGAGCCGATTGAAACTAAATCCTTCAAAGACAGAGGTCCTATGGCTAGGTCGGGATAGCATGGGGATGAGGGACCAACTCCCTTCTCTTGCGGGGGCCCAATTAGTGCCATTACCTTCCGTTAAGAGTTTGGGTGTAATCCTTGACGCCTCCCTTTCCATGGAGGCGCAAGTCACAGCAACAGCCAAGGCGACATTTTTCCACCTTCGCCGCATCAAGCAGTTGGTCCCTTACCTTTCCCGCCCCGACCTGGCCACAGTGATCCATGCGACAGTCATCTCCAGGCTTGACTACTGTAACTCGCTCTACGCGGGGCTGCCCTTGAAGCTGTCCCAGAAACTCCAGCGGGTACAGAATGCTGCAGCGAGGCTCCTCACAGGGTCTCTGCCATGGGAGCATATTCATCCAGTGCTTTTCAAGCTACACTGGCTCCCGGTGGAGTACAGGGTCAGATTTAAGGTGCTGCTTTTGACCTTTAAAGCCCTTCACGGCCTAGGACCCTCGTACCTACGGGACCGCCTCGCCTGGTATGCCCCACGGAGAGCCTCAAGGTCCATAAATAACAACACCCTAGTGGTCCCAGGCCCTAAGGAAGTTAGATTGGCTTCAACCAGAGCCAGGGCCTTTTCAGCACTGGCCCCAACTTGGTGGAACGCTCTGTCTCATGAGACCAGGGCCCTGCAGGATCTGATCTCTTTCCGCAGGGCCTGTAAGACAGAGTTGTTCCGCCTGGCCTTTGGATTGGAGCCAATTTGATTCCCTCCGCCCCCTTTTTCTTTTTTCTTTTCCTTCTCCTGCAATGAGGCTCCATTTTAATATTTTAATGTTCCATTATTTTAATGTTGTATTTTATTTTTGTTTTTAAGTTGTAATCACTCATCTTGTTTTTATTATTGCTTGTAAGCCGCTCTGAGCCCGGCCTTGGCTGGGGAGGGCGGGGTATAAATAAAAAATTATTATTATTATTATTATTAAATACATATAACAGAAGATTCTTTCTTCAGCACAAAACTAAAATAAGCATAAGAACCAAACCAGACCTGTGCCTCATCCAAAGAAATTGAAGTATCTGTTTTATGAGTTTAAGCAACTTAAGGTGAATTGCATTAAAAGTAATAATTTTGCCATAATTCTTCCATGACATAAGTTGCTAGGACAATTGTATTTTGGAACTATATTTTACCGTAGGCATAAAACACCAAGGGCACCATCTGGTTGATAGCTGGATTTGAATGTAATGTTCAAGTGTGGCTTAGCACAGGGATTGGGAACCTATGGTTCTCCAGACGTTTTTGGACTCCAGGTAACATCATCCCCAGACAGCATGGCTAAGAGTCAGGCATGATGGGCGTTGGGTCCAGTAACATGTGGTAGCACAGGTTCCTCATCTCTAGTTTAGCATTCCATACCTAAGCCTTGGCCTCATGCACTTCCTCTTCTCTGCAAGGATGCTACATAAGACCAAATGTCCACCTACTGCAGCATCCGCTTCTCACAATGATAAACCATAAGCACACTGGAAGCTTGCAAGCAAGGCATGAAGGCAACAGCTCTTTCTCCACTTGTGATTCTGAGCAACTGATGTTCAGAGTCATTCTGTCTCTAACAGTGGAGGTAGAACATAGCTATCAAGGGCATTGGTAGCCCCAACCTGCATGAAGTTGGCTAATCCTCTCTTCATGCTACCCAAGTTCCATAATTTAACTATGCACTGGGTGAAAAAGTAATTTTTATACTCTGTCCTGAATCTTCAAACATTCCATTTCATTGCTTGGCCCTGGGATCTAGAATTATGAAAGAGGAAGAAAAATGTTTCTCTGTTGAATTCAAATTTTAGCTAAAAGTAGTTTGTTGTCATGTCTAACTATTTAAGAGGGGAAAAATTAAAAAATTGTCCAGAACAAACTTAGTTGGTCTCTACGGTGCTACTGGACAATTTAAAAAAAAAATTGACTGCGTCAGACCAACACGGAAGAGTTAATAATAATAATAATAATGATAATGATGATGATGATGATGATAATTATTTTTATTATTTTATTATTTGTACCCCGCCCATCTGGCTGGGTTTCCCCACCAACAGAGATTAGAGTTGAGCAGAGGGGCACAGCTGATTTCCCAATGGGTCTTTTAAAAAGGGTATTTTAAATAGGTATTAAATGGGTCTTTAAAATGCTGAGCTTTTACAAAATAATCGTTGGCTTTGGCTGGATTCTGCCCCCAAAAAATCTGAGCTGAGGTATTTTCCCCCTTGCTTTTCAAAAACCATATATTAATTATTTCAGGTTTCCACGTCCCTATAGAAAACAACAGAAGAGACGTGTGAGCTTTCTTCTATTCTTCATGCCATCAAGCTATACTTTGGCTTTATTGACCGCAACCCCCTCTGCCAACCTGTTTGCATTTTTCAAAAATGTAAATGCTCCTTGAGTGTCAATACGGTGCATTGCGGATGGGTGAAATCAAAAGATCTGCTTTTCCAGAGTGATTCAATTGACATTTTGTTTCCATGCTCTAGACTTTCAGAATGTTAAGAGTATTGATTAAACATCTGGTATTTTGCTAGGTTTCTCTGTATCTTTAAAAGGAACAGTTCTCAAATGAATTGGAGACTCAAATAGCTCAAAAGAGGAGCATGCCGCTTCTCATTTTAGTAAAAAATGGACACAAAAGTTTTTTTTGAAAGAACAGAAGGATGCACACACACACACACACACACACACACACACACAGCTCCCCATGGTACCTTTCCCCATATTCCCCTATCATCACATTCATTAATTAGAGTGAGGCTAAAAGTGGAGTCTTTTTTTGTCTGAAAAGAAAAAACACAACACAACTCAGGTGAGAGCAGGTCTGTTATTGTCAATGGCTTGTATCCAGTTGCTCCCTTTTATGAATGGAAGGAGTCCTTCTATTCATGGCAGAGTCTTTGATCTTGCAGGTGCCTCTGCGAATAGAAGAGGGGACTTTTTATTTATTTATTTTTTGCACATTCCCCCACCATCCTGTATCCCTACCCAGGGCTGACCCAATACAGTTTGGCACCTGAGACAAACCACAAAATGGCACACACACACACTGCCAGGGATGAAAGGGTGAGTAGAGATCTATATATCATGAACAAGGTGGGAATAAAGATCTACATTGGGAACAAGGCTGGGAGGAGAGCAGCAGAGCTTCCTGTTCACCAAGAGGCTGCTGTAGAGGTGGCATGGCAATGGGTGGTGTTGCCAAGGAGGTGTCAGATCCGGCCTCCGAGGACTGCACCACAGCTGTCACTGCCAGTAGGGCAGCAGCGACAGCAGCCAGCAGTGCACTCCTTGGAGGCTGGATCTGCTGCCCCTGTGGATTCTGCCACCTGGGGCGGTTGCTTCACCTTGCCTCGTGGGTGGGCCTGTTAGAATTCCTGCTCCGTGGTTGCAGTCATGGGATTTTGTCTATTACATGACGGCATATGTTTTGACTCCACAGAGTGGGAAGTGACGGAGACAGGATGTTTCTGTTACTGTGTTCCACGAAGTGGGACTATTGTCCTTTGTTCTTTTCTCTTTGCTGTCTGATGCTAGAGAGAGAGGGAGCCATGTTGCAGTGCTCCGTGTGTGTTTATATGCAAATAAAAGTAGATTAGCCAAAATGCTGAGTTGCTGAGGTCTGTCATGCAAGTTGCAAAGACTCTGCGGATCCTTAAGTGTGCCGGTATCTGTAGGCATCGGTCGCTGTGATGTTTGGGCTGAAGAAAGCTATTGAAGCTCCTGAACAATAGACCAGGAGGGAGAGAACATGCCAGTCAGGCATGTGTCTCTGCCAGAGTCCTACTCGAATGTAGGCTGAACTCCTGAAAGGGCCGACCCTGGCCCACCTCAAGTCACATTCCACGCTCTTCTAGAGAATCCCACAACACTCTGGAGCAGATTTGGGGTAGTGCAGGAAGCTCTAGGGGAATGGCAAAATCAGTGAATGTTACTTCCCTTCTTTTTCCATAAGTGGAGACATCTAGTGGATGGAAAGCCCTTCAACAAATGTATGCATGTCTAGTCAGAACCCAAATAAATTGAGATGGATGGAGGTTACTCCCACGTAAAGTGGGTATAGGACTGCAATATAAAACACAGAAGAAGAACCATGTAACAAATCTCTAAAATAAGTTCTCTACTGTCCAAAACCACCAACAAATGAAGAAGCCCATCTGCACCTTCCACTGCATGCATGGTATATGCATCTATGCATTGGGACGGTGGTGGCGCTGTGGTCTAAACCACATCTATGCATTGGGACGGTGGTGGCGCTGTGGTCTAAACCACTGAACCTCTTGGGCTTGCCAATCAGAAGGTCGTGGTTTGTATCCCCACAACGGGGTGATCTCCCGTTGCTCTGTCCCAGCTCCTGCCAACCTAGCAGTTTGAAAGCACATGAATACAAGTAGATAAATAGGTACTGCTGCGGCAGGAAGGTAAACAGCATTTCTGTGCGCTCTGGTTTCTGTCACGATGTTCTGTTGCACCAGAAGCGGTTTAGTCATGCTGGCCACATGACCCGGAAAGCTGTCTGTGGACAAACGGCGTCTCCCTCGGCCTGAAAGCGAGATGAGCGCCGCAACCCCATAGTCGCCTTTTTAACCATCCAGGGGTCCTTTATCTTTACCTTTTTGCATCTGTCTACCAGTGTGGACTGATAGCAGCGACACTCTAAATCCCAAAGCCTGCTCAGTGCTCCATATATTAAAAAATATGCAACAGCTTCACTTTAAAAAAATTAAAACATTCTTGGGAGATGTTTATGCACACAATCGTGTCCCATCCCTTTACATATATAGTATGGCATTGAGCAGCTAAGACTAATAATCCCCTACAGTGCTCAGGGATGGGGCACCTGATGTTGTTGGACTCAGACTCCCATTAGTTCTCAGCCAACATGGCCAGTGGTCAGGGACAATGGGAGTTGCAGTTCCCTCATTCCTGTTATATAGTACTTACACTACATTGAAGGACTCCATGGTGTGTGTACTGGTTTTGCACAGGACAGCTGTACTTTATACTACTGCTGGGAAAATATGGAACAGCTCAATAGAAGAAAGAAAAAGAACAGCTCAATAGAAGGCAAAGTTGGAGCACCAGTTCTGAGATGAAAACAACAACATTTGGGAGCGTCCCCCAGTAGAGCCTAAAGTGTCTCTTTATGTCATATCATGGCAATATTGGCACTATTGTCACTCGAAATCAATCATGCGTCTCTACAGAGTTGATATACTTGCGAAAACACAGACACAAGTGCAGAACAAATTGTTCCAGGTGGTAAGAGCAAAAAAGGGCTTGTGAGGATATCTCCAAGGATATCTCCAAACCGGGTGAACGAGCATTAAAATGGCAAATGTGAGACAATGTAAGCAAGGATGCACATTGGGACAAAAAATAATAACTTCACATATTTGCTTATGGGGTCTGAACCAGGTGAGGGATCAGGATAGAGACCTTGGAATCAGAGTGGATCGCTTCAGGAAAATGCCACTCTCACTGTTAATTGGGGTTGAAAAGGCCATATCCCGGCTCCACCAAGAAAAAGGTTCAAATGGTCTTACCCAAGGGAGAAACAGGGATAGCCACATGGGGGTGGACTGCTAGTCAAGAAAAGGTGGGGACCAGGCTTTATAAGCCACAAAAACTCCACTCCTCTTCATTGCTGTGCCTTTGCAGTGAGGGCTTTTGCTAGTTGCCTGTTTGAAGGTGAGTAAGAATTGTGGGGGGAGCCCCCGACTGGTTTTTGGAACTCCTCCTCACACTGCTGAGAATTCTTGTTTGTTTGGAGTGGCATTTTCACATTGTGATTAATTGGCTTTTAGCCCAGCCAGGAAAGAGAATTTTAATAACTAGTTGGGGAAATACCTGAGGCATTATTGGGTTAAGAGCACTCACTCTTTGATCACTTTCTGCTGCCTTGGCTTCAGGGTACTTGGGGTGCCCTTTAGAGCCGGCACGCGTACAAGAGGAAATGCTGACCAGTAGGGATACAGTGTACTTGTCAGGTCCACAAACCCAAAGTTCCCATAGCAAGGAAGAGGAAGTGTTGGTGATGACTTTTAAAGCCCTAAACGGCCTCAGCCCAGTATACCTGAAAGAGCGTCTCCACCCCCATCATTTAGCCCAGACACTGAGGTCCAGCTCCGAGGGCCTTCTGGTGGTTCCCTCACTGTAAGAAGTAAGGTTACAGGGAACCAGGCAGAGGGCCTTCTCAGTAGTGGCACCCGCCCTGTGGAACGCCCTCCCAGCAGGTGTCAAGGAAATAAACAACTATCTGACTTTTAGAAGACATCTGAAGGCAGCCCTGTTTAGGGAGGTTTTTAATGTTTGATGTTTTATCGTTTATCATCATCATCATCATCATCATTAATTCTGTTGGGAGCTGCCCAGAGTGGCTGGGGAAACCCAGCCAGATGGGCAGGGTATAAATATTATTATTATTATTATTATTATTATTATTATTATTATTACTACTACTACTACTACTACTACTACTACTACTACTACTACTATCCAATCCTTTGCTAAAGGGCCACAGATTGTACCTGTAAACATGCCCAGGAGATAGAAGGAAGTATATCCCTCCTTATTGTAAAACTTCCCTACCTAGTCTATTTTGATTCGGCTAATTCTAGTTAATTGGTTTTATTTGCAGATTGTCTGTGTTTATATTTTAACAAATATAACCTTTTATCACAATGGCTATGTCAGCAATGTTGACCCAGTGTGCAGAAGCTTGGGGTGGGGGGAGATAAATTCCATCTAAGGGATCCCATTAGGGAAGTGACTGAAAATAAAATGGCCAGTATCTTGATGTCATTACACAAATGTATGGTGTGGCCGCAGTTGCGTACAATTCTGGTCACTGTAGCACAAAAAGGATATGGAGCCCCAACCTTGAAATTCAGTAATAACTTCTGTGAAATGTTTTAAAAGTACTCCGATGTTTGGCACCCTGCTTTTTCATCTCCGAAGTTAAGACCAGGTCAGACAAGCAAGCAAGCAAGCAAACAAAACCCCCAATGTCTTCCATTCAGATTCAATATATGTCAACAGACCATCATTAGAAATCTAACAGTTTTACCTTGCTGTATTTTTCCACCGTCTGATCGAGGAATGGTGTTTCCAGTGCTGTCAATCTGAGACGTTCTCTATGTTCTCCCACCTACTAAATATGTTTTAGCCCTGGAGCACAAAAGCAGCATGAGTGAAAATTGAAACAGAGTGTGCTGAATTTTCTTCTCATTTACAATGGTAACAATTGGATTCGTCTCAGCTGGGTCCTCAAAGCACCCCAGCCGGCATCAGCCCCACTGAATTTGGACGGGCCCTGCATCAATGGAGTGCCTCGAGGAATAGATTGCCAGGATTCCTGCCGGAAAGCAAAACTTGACCAGAGATTTTGTTACAGAATAGAAAATGTTGCCAAAGGCAAGGAAGCTAATAGCTTCCCAAATATTTCTGAAAAAAGTATAATTAGTTATCTTAATGCCCAGAACTTACCTCAACTTTTCATGAGCTCTCTCTGTCTCTCTCCAATATCAGCTCTTCCTATGTCAACTATAATGGGACCCCTGAAATCTTGGCAGTCCTAATCATTCAAAGGTCACAAGTAAGGTCCTGCAAAACATCCTGACATTTGCTTTAAAGCCTTCGACGCTACCTATTAAATTATATAGTCCATTAAGCTATATTTATTTGGGCTCAATTTTTTGCAACTCAGTATATATATATATATATGCGCATGCAGCCATGAAAATCAAGACATATGGCCAACAGTTCAGGCTTTCAGATTACTTTCTAATGCTACCTTATTTGACCTCACTGATATTCCAAAGTGGCAAAATGTGAAGCCTTTCATCAGCTGTCATTTCCTCATGCAGCAGGAAACTTGCAAATACCAAACCACAAATCAAGAATGTTCTCAGAAAATCAACACTGACATGCAGCTAGAATTTGCCTTAAGAGAGAGAGAGAGAGAGAGAGAGAGAGAGAGAGAGAGAGAGAGAGAGAGAGAGAGAGAGAAGCGCCAGCATACTTGTGTCGCTTAGGGCATGGTCGTTCCACTAGCATTCCACCTTATTAGCAGAGAGCAACATTTGCAGGAAAATGGAAGGGTCAGACTGAAACGAGATTTCTCACAGATTCAGAATCCCAACTGATCTTTTCAAATTCTAAATTTTGTTTTTCTAAATGTGGTTTTAATCTTGATTGATTTTAAGGAAACTGTATCGCCTTATTCTGGCCACATTTGCTATCATTGTTTTGAGTGATAGCCAATGTTACTCAGTCACGGCAGTCAACTGATTTCAGTAGATCTGCTCTGACTTGGTTGGTTAACACCCTTTGGTGGTGGTTTTTACCTCAGACTTTAAAAATCCAACAGATAGATGACAATGTTCAGAAAAAAGCCATTTATAAGGAGACTATTAATGACTTGGCTTTCCTCTCCAAGCAAATTTGAATTATATGGGAGTTTGCTTGGGAATATTTTGGTGATTTAGCATAGCTCTAAAATGGATGAGGATTTCCAGTACCCTTTTGTCACATCAAAAATGGGAATCCTAATGTACAGAAACTTATTATTGCCTCACTTATTTGTTTGTTTTTTAAAAAAGGTAAAACAACCCATCTGAAGATTATGGCAATAAAAATAACTAAAAGAAGCACAAAAATAAATAAAAAATGTTATTATTTTTAAATATGTAGCACTTATAAAACTTTAATTCATATCCATTTAAAAAGCCAAAGCTATACACGACAGAAATTAGCAGATGATCTAATGAAACAAAAACATCTCAGTAGTGCATGAAAACATGTACAAAGGATCTTTTCAGTGGCTGGCTACATCTGTGATACAGTCTCCATGCGGAGGTGCCTCTAGCCATATCATTGTTTTCTTCTAGGGGACGAGTAAATCATCAGTGCAACTCTTCAGGCATCCTGGCCACTAAAAAAAAAAACTACAGATGGTTCTTTGGGGGGGGGCACATATTTTAGATTTATCCAGCACAAATGCCCCTGTACCTATTTACCTATAGCAGGCTTCCTCAACCTTGGCACTCCAGATGTTTTGAGACTACAATTCCCAGCATCCCTGACCACTGGTCCTGTTAGCTAGGGATCATGGGAGTTGTGGGCCAAAAACATCTGGAGGGGCGAGGTTGAGAAAGCCTGGCCTATAGCTTTGTATGCTTTATACATTTGGGAGGAGCTACATTTGTGCTTGCAAATTTCATCCATTCCTGGGAAAGGGAGGGAAACCTAGGTGGTTATTTTAAATTTCCCAAGTGTAAATTGGGGTGGAGTTGAAGGAAACTTGGACCTTCACGCTGAATTGAGTGGTCTCTGAATTGGTCCAAACTGAATTGGACTGTTTTGCGAAGAACTGAGTAGGGGTCCAGGCAGAATCTTGTTAGCTTTCTCTTGTCAACAGTATATTTTAAAGTAGGTCCTTCCTGAGCAAACTATTGCAAGACCAGGAAGGAATTCAAAGAGCAAAGAGTTTTCATCAGATAGCAAGCAGCATTTGTGCTTTCACACAACTCCAGAGTCCAGAGTCTTATGGAATTGACAGGGGAAAGTTTGCTGGCCTGTATTATTGTTCTCTGGTGCTTTCTAGTTGAAGCATCTAAAACCCTACAAAACATTGGCTAGTTACCAACTACAGAATCAGACATCTGGGCACCAGATGTCTATAACATTATATCCAGCTGTGTTACTGCTGCTACATCTGCAAACCACAGCATATGTCAGTTGCTATTGTAAGAGTATTTTGAGAACAGAAGGCTTATGAAAGAAAACCCTGAAGCAGAAGTAGCAAAGTGTGCATTTTATGTGTGCATATATGTTTCCTTCATGTTGGTAGTTTAGAACACTCTGTTTGCTTTCCAGTAAATTTAGACCAAGTTAGGTAGGGAAGTCATAGATTAAGGCATCAGTCCTTTGTCTTTGGAGTCAACGAGCTACTTTGTGCATTATAATTTACACATTTGGCACTTGGGTTTGGCACATGTATTTCAGTGATATGGGGAGTAGAAAGAAGAAATGTGACCAATGCCACACCCACTACCTTTGGGTTCCACAGTTCTGTACAGTGATGCAGCAGTGTGAAGTGGGCCTCACTAAGGCTTCAAGAATGCATTGAAATGTCTGACCGAACCCAAAGAGTACTCATTAATGGTTCCTCGTCATCCTGGAAAAATTGGCAAGTGGGGGTGCCACAGGGTTCTGTCCTGGGCCCGTTGTTGTTCAACATTTTTATAAATGACTTGAATGAAGGAATTGAGGGGAATCAGAATTTAAAATGACCTTAACAGGTTGGAGAACTAGGCACAAGCTAACAAAATGAATTTCAATACGGACAAATGTAAGGTTCTGCACTTAGGCAGGAAGAACCAGATGCACAAATATAGGGTGGGGGACACCGGGCTTACTAACAGCACATGTGAAAGGGATCTAGGGGTCTTGGTGGACCACAAGCTTAACATGGGTCAACAGTGTGATGCAGCAGCAGCAAAAAAAAAAGCTAATGCAATCTTAAGCTCCATCAGCAGAAGTATTACTTCCCAGATCAAGGGAAATAATAATACCACTCTATTCTGCCTTATACCACACTAGGAATACTGTGTCCGATTCTGGGCACCACAATTTAAGAAGGATGTTGACAAGCTAGAATGTGTGCAGAGGAGGGCAGCCAAGATGAGCGAGGGTCTGGAAACAAAGTATTACAAGGAGCAGATGAAGGAGCTGGGTATGTTTAGCCTGGAAAAGAGGAGACTGAGAAGAGATACGATAGCCATCTTCAAATATCTTAAGGGCTGTCACATGAAGGAGAGAGCATGCTTGTTTTTTCCTGCTCTTCAGGTTGAAAGGAGATTCCAACTAAACATATGGAAAAACTTTCTGACAGTAAGAGCTATTCAGCAGTGGAACAGACTCCTATGAGAGGTGGTGGACTCTCCTTCCTTGGAGGTTTTTAAACAGAGGTTAGATAGCCATCTGTCATGGATGCTTTAGCTGAGATCCCTGCATTGCAGGGGGCTGGTCTAGGTTGGACCAAGGTCACTTCCAGTGCTAAGATTCTATGATTCAGCATAGTGGGACACGTTTCCAATTAAACATACATTGGTTTCCATCACATTGCATCATTTAGGGCAGGTCCCAGTCCAAGAGAAGCACATTTAAACTTTGCTGGTTTCAATGAGAAAGTTACAGATGTTGAAATCCATGCACCCAGACCTTTATGTGGCTCTTACCCCTTAACTAAGATCTTTAAAATAGATCACAAATGTTAACCTAACCTGTAACCCTTATGGAGATAGACTGTGGTGTGGAGGGCATGGCACTCTTCACATACTCAAAGTCACATTTGATATGTTTTCATCCTATTTCTCAGAAATGAACCCTGTTCATAATAAGGTCAAATATAAATGGGTTATTCTATAAATAAGTTATTCCTCCTCTTGGCTTCATTCTCATCCTCCCATTCTGCCCCTTCCTCATAGCATTAACCAGGATATCAGATATGACTTGTCCACACATTTGCCTGTCCTGACATTGTCAAAAAACAGACGAGCCTCATGGAAAAGAGCAGACATAAACAAGATAAAGGAAGTTTATTTTCTCAGGCCTAAATCATAGGGATTGTTATCTGAACTCTGAACTTAGTTTGCATCTCGCTAATAAAGGGGAAACATGATGAAACATTTTTGTGTCCAGTCCAAGACATTTAGTAAGAAACAACGATCTATAGCCAAAAAGTAGTCAGGTTTTTGAACCGGAACTAAGAACCCCCCCCCCCTCAAAATCATAGTATGTTCTAGAAAGGAATATCTGAAATCTCATGGTGTGCAGTGATCTCAAAAAGGAAGTAACTGGGCTTTCAGAAAGTGTTTTCCATTCTCTAAATTGTTTGTTTGTTTGTTTGTTCCTTCATTCCATTTACAGGCCATCTTTCATCAATAAAGATCACAGCATGGTTTACAATGCATAATGAAAACAATATCATACAATTAATATCGATAAAATCATTCAAAGAAAATATATTAGAGGCAAGAATGATTAACTCCCAATAACAAAGACAATCGGTTGGTTCAAGGTGTCCCAGAAACCTGGGACAGTCACCCAATCATCCATTGCCTTAGCATTTTGAGCTGACAATTAAAACTGTACACAGAAGGTGATTGATGCCTTTCGAGGGCATCCATAATTGTGGTACTATTACAAAAAAGGTCACTGCATCATGGGCATTGGCCACCAACAGGACCACAATGAGGGCATCTCCTGCATATCTCAAAGACTGGGTCAGTAGATAGAGGGAGAGGTGTCCCCCAAGTCATGCAGAGCTTTATTAGTTTAGATTTAATACATTGAATTGTGCATGGCCATCTGTGGAGGGTTAAATCAGCACCTGGAAAATAATGACTAGGCATTTCTCTTGCTCAGTGCTCATCTGAAACAGGTATTTTTTAGACTGAGGAGAAACATGTGAGTGGTTGCACACTTTCTCTTCTGTCGGACTCACCAGCCTCCACCTCTTGGATGAGTAGTAAGTGCACATCTGTTAGTGGGAGGGAGAAAACAAAGAAAGAGAAAAGGAGAAGTTGATATTCTGCAGGCTTGCCCTACCCGTGCTTGGTTGCTTCCCTTTTGAAGTGAAGAGCTCTCGCTCACAGTTTAGGGCTGTGCCAAAACTAGTCCTCCAATTTTTCACGTTTCCTTCTGCCATGGTGGTAGACTGAAAGTGAGCACACTCAGAAAGCCCCTAAGCCATCTATCTCAAAAGTAAGGGACTGCGATGAAAAATGCATATTCATAATAATTCCACCTATATTACCCCCCCACACACACACATAATTTTCAAATGCAATTTCTTTTCTCATTAATTGATGGAGAGTGGTTTGGGGAGAAATGCAGGAGGAAATTTCAGCACAGCACTTGGAATTAAAAGGCACTTCTAGGCTCTAGATGTATGAAGCAGTGATGTGCTTGGTTTGTTAGAGGTGTGCCCATGATGCAAATGAAGATGTAAAATACTTTGGCAATCTGATCCAAAGTTCTGTGGATGTTCCAATGCACACATAGTGAGAAATGGGATACAAATATGAAACTTCTTCTGTCATTGATATATGCTGTCAGTGTATCTACTGGAACATCACATGTGAATCAAAGCTCCACACTGATATTTATATATATGTATGACATAGATGTTGTTTTCATGCAGCAGAGTTTTTTTTTTGTCCTGCAAATATTTCTCCTTTTTCATTTTATATTTGAAATACTGTGTGTGTGTGTGTGTGTGTGTGTGTGTGTGTGTGTGTGTGTGTTTGTGTTAATCCCCCTCCTTGTTTACCTCCTATATAAAAGCCATTTAAGGCCAAAATTGGAAGCAAAAGATTTTACTGTAAAGGGAACAAGGAAATTGATTTATTCCACTATTGCTGTGTTCCAATTCAGGTTTCAAAATACCTATTATATACAAGAGCTCTTCTATGGCTTTCAAGCTTTATCACTGCATTTTTCATATCAGCCCTATCAGTCACTGTTGCCTTTCTGTGCTCCCTGTCATTCGTTTTGACATCTTCTGCAAACAAGAGGAGGTGGAGTCATGCTCAAGTTTTTCTCTATTGCTGACAAATGTTGCTGCTTTGATATGACAGGTGTCTAAGGCCTGGGCACTACTAGGGTTTCATTTGTAACATGCTTGAGAAAATAGGAAATCAGTGTCCAGCACTATGTGAGAAGCAGAATCGCGGTTTCAGATAAAAGAAAAGGATCTGATACCGTACAAACATATTCAAGAGAGACTTTTTAAAAACGTTTTTCAAAAGCCACTGACGTAAATGTACATAAAGGCCCATGGATATTATAAAAAAGCCCTTCCTACATTATCTCGGTCCAACATACAAGAATGGTTAAGCACTTTCAAGTCCCTCTGAAATAAATGCGTAAATATATTCCTCTTCACTGCAACAGTGTCTCAGCTACACAGCTGCAAATAAAACATTTTAAATGTGTTATAAAACGCAGTATACAAATGTGACACCAGATGACGACAGTGAGCTAAAAAAATTCAAAATTCAATGTCTTCTTCAAAACTTTTTTAAAAAAAGCATTTTCACAGTGTTTTCTATATGTGCGTAGATTCCACCCAAGTGCAGTGATTTACTTTACATGCAGGAGTGGGCAGCAGCCATCCATTAATATGGAAGAAATGTTTGCCCACTCCAACTGTGTCCAGAATTGCAGCCCATCTGCTAGTCTCCTATAGAGCTCAACAGGAACTATTAAGAGAAGATTCAGCACCTAGGTGGATGTCTCTGCCCCTTTCATTTTCATTTTCATGATTGTGCCCTGAATTCTGTTCCTTTACTAGGTAGAGTGAGATGGAACCCAGAGACAGAGAGAAAGATCATCCACCTCCTGTACTTCAACAAAAGCATTCAGGAATAATTAATTGGAGGCTAGACTAGTTCAATGCCCTGATCCAGCAACTTCCAGTGTGTACACAAGGTATGCATGAGCTGGGTTGAGCACCTTAATGCAGGCAGCGGGTTGGAAAGTATGACATGGTGAAATGTTTCATCAAATTCTAGAATCAACCAGAGAGTAACCAATCAAATCATAGTCCTCCAGTAGATAGTCAAATTACAACATAACAAAGCTACAAAAGGCCTCTCTAGGCATTACAAAATGTGGGGGATATAGCACATGAGAGCACAGCAGTGAGGACTAGCTCTACACGCACACCTCTCTGATTTCTAATGGGAGTGAGTTCCATAAAGATGGGTTCGCTACACTAAAGCCACAACTCCTGATATGTGATGTGCTTCTGATCTTTTGGGAACCACTAATAGTGATCACCTAGATGATCTCAGTGATTGACCTGGGACAGGTGGTCCTTAAGGTCCTTAAAATGAAGTGGTGTGATGAGTCAGTGCATCTGGCTGTTAACCAGAAGGTTGGTGGTTCAAGGCCACCCAGGGATGGTTGTGGACAGGATTCCTGCATTGCAGGGGGCTGGATTATATGACTCTTGGTGTTTCTTCCAACACTACAATTCTACAATTCTATGGGACTGCAAAAACAATGGCTAGCGTGGATAAGAGATTCTTGCTTCCCAGGCCATTAAGTCCTTCTGAAAACTTCTGCTGGTTTCCAGCTAATTGTCCATGAACAGTAAAAGAACGGTTTGTGATTATGTAAATACTAAAACAGAATTACTCTGAAGTTTTCCCATGTCTCTTACAGAGATTTTCACAGTCTATGCTAAGCAAACTACTCTCATAACCTGCTATGTGTGGCATTCTGTATAATAACTGTCATAGGTCACTTGCTGGAGGTTCTGCTTGTCTAATACATTAGTGTGATGTTGCTGCAATTTTATGGGTTTTGTTTTAAATTGTGATACATGTCCCTCCTTGTCTTTACCCCTTTTATTCTCCCCCCCTCCATGCGATAGCACAGTCTTATCTGTTAAGATTAGCATCATGCCCTTGTAATTCCATAGACTTGTTATATACATGCCATTTTCCTTTAACACATTTGCTAGAAGGGCAAGTCCTAGTTTGTAGGGAGTATCACTTATTCTGAACTACCAAAAAATAATTTATTTGGTCAAAGATTCACCCCCCTCTTCTCCATCAAAGACAATGAGGTAAAAATGAATGGCAATATCTCTCTTTTCCCTCTGCTCCAATTCTGGGCTAATGTACAGACAGATCAGCCCGAAATCCTTAAAACCGATGTGAATTATTCAGTCTTAGATTCACAAAAGGCCTGGGATGTTTTCCTGCCTGAGATGGAAGGCAAGATGGCACCTCCATCTACAAATCTGCAGTATAGAAGCTGATCAGTTTAGCAGCTGAACCTTATTGCAAAAGTGGCAATGGGACGGCATCGTCCTAGGGGTGGCAGAGTGGCTTACCGGGGGCATATGTAGGCTGTGTAGCCCACACAGTTCCTTCCACCAACATCTGGATGCCGTTCCCCAGCATCTGGCACCTGAGTCAGTTGCTGCACTCTGCCCCATGCTCCGCAAGCAGGCTTAAGCATGCACACCTCTAGCCGAGTAGGGAATCCCATGTGCAAATCACAGAACCATCGAAGGGACCTAGTTGGACCTCCTGCAATGCAGGAATCAAATGGGTTTCTTGGTGTTCAGTTCTCCAAGTGCAAGGCAACAGCCAGGAATCTGGAACCCCACTAGTCAGGAAGTGGGATGAGGGAGCTGTGGATCTGAATAGCCTGTGCATGCAGCGTTCACAGCCGGCTGGTTTCATACATTCTTTTATAATTTCGTTTATTCTTTTAGAAATAAAACTTAGGTCCCAATCCTAGGAGTTACTGCACTTTGTCACTCAGTCCTAGGACCACTGCAAGGAATGGCTTGCCCCTTGATGATGGCACTGAGCACTGGACAGTCTTCAGCTATATTGTGTTTGTGATGCCAGCTGTACTGTGGGCCACCGTAATGTCTTGATGCAGAAGGAAACAGTGACACTTCCTCCCATTTCCATATTTTACATGGTAGTGGGGCGGACTCCAAAGACAGGTCCTGGCCAGATAGCTCTTTCTGACTCCCCAGATTGTGTGATTCTGCTTTGGCCGCAGCAGTGCAACCGTTCCTTGGAAACCATGCCCACCTGTGAGGGGTTTGTAGTCAAATCACAAATGCATGTTTTGCTAGACAAGAACAAGGCTAGTACACAGAGAGTTCTTAAACTTCCTAGAGAGGACCCTCTGTATGTGGTCACTTCCTTTGCCTCCTCTGGGTGGGAATTCTGAAACAAAGGAGACAAGCCTTTATATTTTCTTCTGCCTGTGAGAAGATTCTCTCTTACTGCCATGCCTCCAAGCTGACCAGACATGCATGGCTAAAGCTCCTGCTTTCAGCCATATTAGCTAAGACTGCCAACTTTTATTTTACTGTAACTTAGAAGTTACAGAGTGGCTGGAGCAATCTAGCCAGATGGATGGGCTATAAAAAAACAAAACCTATTAGTATAAATATTATTATTGTAAGTGTTTTTCTGCACATGACTTTGTTGTATTTGCTGCCCGCATTGCATAGTCATCCTTACAAAACTTATTGTAAACCTACTAGCGTAATCTGTTGATTACAATTGCTTTTCAAATAATTCATGTATTTACTCCAGTGCTCTGAGAGTCTCTGGTCCCGCAGGTTTCAGATTCTTCCTGTCATCTTGTCTAATTCTGCATAGTCCATTAATTTTGTCTGCCATTCTTCTTTCATCGGCAGTTCTTCCTGTTTCCATTTCTGTGCCAACAATACTTTTGCTGCTGTTGTTGCATATAAAAACAGTTTATTGTCCTGTCTATTAATGTCCTCACAATGCCAAGTAAAAATGCTTCTGGTTTTTTAATAAGTGTATATTTCAACATCTTTTTCGTATCATTAAATATCATTTCCCAGAAGCTTTTCACTTTCTTATATTCCCACCACATGTGATAAAAGGATCCTTCTTTTTCTTTACATTTCCAACATTTATTACTTGTTTTATACATTTTAGCTAATTTCACTGGTGTAATATACCATCTGTACATCACATTTTCATCACTTTTTCTTTCAAAGCATTGCATGCTGTAAGTTTCATTCCTTCTTTCCACAGTTTTTCCCAATCTTTTAACTGTATATTATACCCAAAAGCCTTGGCCCAGTGTATTATAACCGACTTTACTTCTTCATCTTTCAAATGCCCTTTCCCACAACCTTTGCACACCTGACATTATATGTGACATCAGGTTTGGGGCAGGTATGAACACAGCTACGAAAGAACAATCGGGAGCTTAAAGTTGAACTCTCTATTGTACCTGTTGAACTCCCCAGTGCAGGCAGGGTGGGTGGAGGAAGCACTTTGCATTCAAAATGCTTCCACCAAACGGCATTTTTTCCTTGCAAAGGAGAAAATAACACTCTGCTTGGGGGAGGTATTTTGAATCCAAAGTGCTTCTTCTACAGATGGAGAAATGCTCTATTTTTAAACATGGCAATGCAGAGGAGAAATGGGCTTCAGGTGGACTTCCTGTAACCACTGATCAACAGATCAGCCGTCACAGCAATTTCCTTTGAAGGTGATCCTACCCAATTGTCAGAGTTGACCTATGAAGGAAAGGGTGACTATCAATACAGTCCACCCACTGGATTCAGTTCCCCACCCCCCAATTGGTTGGAAATCCCAAACCATTGAAAAGTCTGCCCTGCTTTAATGGACAACTTTGCACATGAGTTGCCAATTGCAGCCAGTACCATTACAGAACTCTTGGCTAAAAAATTCACAACTACAGTTTTGCCATTTCTGATTCTCCAAGTGATGCTGGAGACAAGCAGATGTGGCATGATAAGTAAATATTTATAATCTCTTTTATACTGCACTTGGTGAATGCACAGCATATTCTGGGATATCATCCAATAGCATTTCCCCTCTTTTTTAAATAGAAAGATTTTTAAAAGGCAAGGAGAATGTCTTGAACCTAACACTACTTTAATGTGTTTTTAAAATAATGCCGAATCTATGGATTATTATACAGATATTTTCGTTGGCTGCTTTTCGGTGCAAAGGAGACAAACTGAGGGAAAACACCTAACACGGGTCACAAAATTACATTGCAATGGAACATTCGCTGATTAAAGGCTTGATCTCAGCAGCTGTGCTACTAAGTACGAGAGAATGACAAAGTCACCCAATGAAGGAGGACTCACGAGGATCAACCCCTGGGGCCTCTGTGCTTGTGTTCAAATACTGGGGAAGAGGGAAACAAATCAAACTAAATGATTGACCTGCCACTGAAAGCTCAGGTAGACAGAAAGTGCCATAAAGAAGGAAGGCAAAACAAATCAACATTTCTTAATACTCTTTAAAACTAGCTGCAAGTGATATAATTGAGTCACAGTTGCACAATTTTGCTCACATAACGTTTGTTTTGTCTTGTGATCATTACTGGTTGAATAGGTTTTTCAGGTTTCAAACACTACACAAAACCAGCAGAACCTGTTTGAGCAGAGGTCATAATGGGGCCAAAGAAGGGAATGGATGCCCCTAGTTGATTTTTATGGGCATGGCAAATACATTACCTAGATAGAGCACCACACTTTGCTTTCAAGGCTCTGGTTTCAGTAATACAGCTGAATATTTCTACTCTGAGGAGATCAAGTTCTGCCACAGTTTCTCAGAAAATTATCTTCTGAGGACATTAGTGTTGAATGAAACTCTGCTCTTAGTTCATATTGTTAGATGAGAGAGGCAATGGGCTATGAGAAAAGGAGCAGGGGCCAAGACCTTAAATGAAACTTTAAAAATGTAAACAACTAGAAGCTGCAGCTCGACTCACTTCACTCTCCAACTAGCTGCATAACACCTTTCTAGCAAAGCCACCCAGCCACTCCATTTACTCCTTGCCCAAACCACCCAACATTCATTATTTATTTGTTTATTTTATTGCATTTATCTACAACATTTTCTTCCAAGGAGCTCAAGGTGGTTGCCATGGTTCTCCCCCTCCTCTCTCCCTCCCTACAACAACTCTGTGAGGCAAGGTAGGCTAAGAGGTAGCGACTAGCCCAAGGTCACCCAATGAGCTTCGTGGCTGAGTAGGGATTTGAACCCTGACTTCTCAGGTCATAGTCCAAACTCTAACCATTACACCACACTGGCTTCCTCCTCACCAAAGCCATCCATCCCCTCCAATTATACTTTGCAAAACCCAACCCTCCCTTTAGACCTCTTCAAAACTCCACAGTTTGCCTGGACTGCTCACTCGCCAGCTGTTTGTCCACTTGTTAGCCTGGAACACTCACCTAGCAGCCTCCATTTCCAGTTTGCTCCTTCTCACCCTCCAGTGCTACTGCATAGCCCAGCAGCTCTGAGAGCCTAGTTTCTCGTTCTTCAGTAGTTTGCAGTGCCACCTGTTGGTGGCTCCATAAACTACAGCATGATGACACTCATATCTTTATTATATATCAGATATGATCCACAGTTGTCACCATGCTTATCTGAAAACAACATAAATTCTGGTGGCACCATAAAAACTAACAGACTTGAAGGTACCACAAGACTTCAAATTATAATTGGTCAAAGCCACATGGGCACCAAGCCATACAAGACATACCATGAGGAACCCATGCTAGAGGGATTCACCGTAGCTCAGTGGTAGAGTGTATGTTTCGCATGCAAAAGGTCCCAGGTTCAATCCCTGACATCTCCCGGTAGGGCTTGGAGGAACTCCCTAAAATGCTGGAGAGTCACTGCTAAGTCAGTGTCAGTAAGACTGAGCTAGATGAACCAGTATAAGGCAGCTTCATATGTTCTCATGGGCCTAGGCTGTCCATTTCACAAGAATAATGTGAACACTAGTGGGAGTCAGTGAGAATTTGGTGCAAATGGGACCTTTGTGCATCCTATTTCCATGAAGGTATCCATTCTAATGCAAATTTGCCAATGCACTTTGATATACCGGTAAGCACAATATTCTCTAGTTATAATCCACCATGTTCTTATAGGTTTTGTCTTGTTCTCTAAAAGCTAGGCACTGATTGCAAGTGTGCTTCCCTCTAAAATAGCATGACTCCCTTTCTGATGTTCTCTGTACATATGCTTGCAATCCCCCCCCCCCAATCTCTCTCTCTCTCCCTTCCAAGTTTCTTTCATGTTCTCCATTGGTTTTTCTGTTTCTCTTGCTTTAGCTACTGGTCTTAAGGAATGTCAGTGTTTCATGATTGTCTTGTGGTTTGGCTTTCTCTATCTGGTTTCGCATTCAGTTCTAGCCACTAAACGGGCTGGCATCGCCTGCTAGGTTTTTACATAGCACTGCAAAGTGGAAAAACTAGTTCTATCCAGCTTCCCTTGTTAGAGATGAGCCGGCTGTTAAATGCTTTTCCAGAAATTCTAGCACGAATGCTGGATTTAGTTGTGACCACATATCCAAATGTTCTAAGGGTTTTTTAAAAAAATGTATGGAAAACAATAGGCTAGCCACTGAAAGACATACAATGTATTAACATATTCACATTCACGTCCAGTGATATCAGATCTTAACATGATGGCAATGAACACTGGAAAAGTGTCATTAACAACATATACTGGGGAGGGAGGCATCTGAAATGTGGGGATTATCAAGTACACAGACACAAGTACTGTACTGACCTACCTGTGAGATGTAATCTACTGGGAGCAGTCAAGTACAACATTGTTTTGCTAGAGTGGTCATGTAGGGGATGTTGGTCCAGCCAGCTGAACTTCCTGTTACACCTGGCTGGTGCATCCTTCCTTGCATGTGACTGGTAGGTGGGCGAGACCTTTCTAGACCTGGTAAAAGGTCGTCACGCAGCCACCTCCCTCTCTTTGACCTTCTTTTTCGTCCTACGAACTTCCTGATTCACCTGGACTGTACTGCTTGCTGCCAGCCAGCAGTCCCCCAGCTTATCTCCCATATGGGGTAAACCTGTTTGTACATGTTTGTAACTTTAAGCCTAAAGCTTGCCTTCAGGAATCACACTGTGCTCTGCCTGATCTTGAGTAAAACTACTTTTTGTTACTTATGAATAAGACTGTTGTGTCTTTATTCTTTTCTGAGGGATCAAAGGGATCTTACCAGGAATAATAGAACATAAATGGCCTTGGTCCAGTATACCTGAAGGAGCATCTTCACCCCCATCGTTGTGCCCGGACACTGAGGTCCAGTGCCAAGGGCCTTCTGGCGGTTCCCTCACTGCGAGAAGCCAAGTTACAGGGAACCAGGCAGAGGGCCTTCTCGGTATTGGCACCCACCCTGTGGAACGCCCTATCAACCAGATGTCAAAGAGAAAAACAACTACCAGGCTTTTAGAAGACATCTGAAGGCAGCCCTGTTTAGGGAAGCTTTTAATGTTTAATAGACTATTGTATTTTAATATTTTGTTGGAAGCTGCTGGGGAAACCCAGCCAGATGGGTGGGGTATAAATAATAAATTATTATTATTATATCTCAATCTGGGCAAGCCAGATTGAGTTGCTTGTTGTCTTAAGAGACTCACATGAGTTTGCAGCCAGCTTTCTGCTGTGTAAGAAGGGGAATGTAACTCAGCTATATAAAGGAACTTGCTAGCGTGAGTTCGGAAGGATATTAATAATCAATATATCCTTTCCTACCACCCTCAACATTCCCACACTACCTTAGCTAGGAGTAGTGAATTCAGATACTCAAGCAACCTGGATATCAAGGTTTGGAGAGAAAGGGAATTCTTCAGACTGGAACAGAAATTACACATTTCACAAACGCACAAATCCAGAAAAAGCAATCTGTGCACAAAAGCAAGCTCTGGATTCCTCCCATTTTCCATAAGAGGGCCGCATGGAGGATGTGATCTCCCCTGCAGTGTGGAAGGATCCTAGCAATTCATTTATGGGGAAGAGCTCAGTGGAAGTGTGCATACCTTGTGTGCAAATGGTTCCAGGTTCAACGGCTGGGCTGGGAAAGACTGAAATCTTGGAGAGCTGCTTCCAGTCAGTGCGACCCTTGGTCCATGTAGCTCAGTGTTTGACTAGCTCACTTGAGCTCATTGCCTAGCTCTCTGAAGGCAGCACTCAGCTAGATGGCCCAAGGATCTGACTTGCTGTTTTTGAATTGTGTATTCATTCTGAAGCTGCCCCAGTTATTGCTTATCTGGTGGGGCAGTGCTCTGAATTATGACTCTTCTCCCACCTCCCACAGCCCCATCCCACCAACCAACCATCTTGGTGGATCAAACCAGCAATGATAATAATTTATTCAGCATAGCCTCTGGGGGCCTCAGGACTGAGGACTTTTTTATATATAATCATCCTAAACATTTTCAAGCTATCAGTAGCAATATGACACTTGTGCATACGATCGTGCTCTCCTCCCCATGTCCCAAGTCGGTAAATGCATGTTTGCATTTCTCCCCCTTAATAACAAGTTTGATCCCTCGGCTGCTGGCAATTGGTCATTGAAAAAAAATCTCCTGACATAAAGAAGGTATCTGCAAGATAAAGTTGTACAAGGGATGATTAGCGGCACTTAAGTTTCCTTTTTGTTGAAAGGAAGAATCCCTGATTGAACAGTGCATTGAATGATATGACAAGCGAGTACTTGATCCCTGTCCAGCTGGAAAGGAATTGTATTCATCAGCAGCTTTTTCAGCTAAGGATGTCTTTATATTTTCACTCTTTGTCTGAGTCTCTCCAGATCCTCCCTTTACTTCATGTCAGCACTATATAGTAGGTATGCCAAGTGGTTTTGAAATTTAAATTACAGTCTCTCTTTCAGATGTTATTGGAAAGAACATGTAATTTATAACCACGTGTTAGAAGTACAGGATGTTCATGGTTCGCTGCCAATTCTTCTTTTGTAAAGTTAATAAAACTTTTCATAAAACACTTACATACTTGTATATTTCATGGTAAAGATTTTTTTTTTCTATCTCAGAGGCTAATGTAAAGATTTATTAAAACCATTCTTGTTAAGGGGAGTGTCAATAGTCTGCAGCTGAGTATAATTTCGCATTCCCACTAGATGACGGTCTGACTGAAAAAAAATGACAGTAACAGCTTTGTTGATTTAGCGCTAAAAATACAAAAAAGATACTTTCAAATGATAGAAAGCTCCTGATGCTCAGAAAGTGTGCTGCTGAAATGCACTGGAGGCCCAGCAATAGTCACAGTGAAATTCTTGCAAGCTCTATAAACTTTGCTGCCCGTTCCACCACTAGGCTAAGACTCAGAAAACTGGCAAAAGAACTCAGACCTGTGCTGGCTGGTGCCTGTCAGCAATGGTAGGACAGAAGGCAGAGTGACCAACAGGTGGAGCCAGAGCCAATGGCCAGCAAATCTAACTAATCCTGGTGTGGTCCGTCCGTCCCCCCCCCCCGCCCTTCTTCCTTCCTGCAGAGTTCTATAAGAACAACACTGAGACTAAGAAGGAGGAAGCTGACGGGGGTTGCAGGCAGGTAGGGTTTTAGCGAGGTGTCTTGTTTGCCCTCCTGAACTAGCTGCCACTTGGGCTGGGGGTTGATTGATGGCAGATAATGGCTGGTAGGACACTTCTGTCCCAGACAGCATTCTAATTAGACAGTTCAACTCCTTAGAATCTGGGGGTGTTCATATTGGTGCCCCTGGGAGCAAGCTAGGGATGTGTGGTTTTAGTTCCAGCGATGCCAGTGGAAAGGGATGAGCCTCTACACCAAAATGCATTTTAAATGGCTCTCCCTTCATACCTGTATTTAATAAAACTAAGATAGAGGGAATGGGAACTGCCCACTATTTTTCCATTCTCCAGTTCAGTTCACCACAATACTGTTATCCCATGGAAATTCATCAGTATTTTAGTCCACCTGTCTTCTATCACACTCCCTTTTTTGTCTGAATTTTTGCCTAATAAAATGGACGTATGTTGTTTTTGCAAATATATGCATTTTATGCACACTTTTCTCTAACATTTACATCTTTGTACACGTTATTTGGTTGTAGAACAAAATTGCAAACTTTGGAAAAGTGTGGATTTCAAATGTTTGCTGTGCTTGAATTTGTGCCTTGTTTGAGGAAGTGAGAATTGGGTACATCCATATTAAAATGTGTTTTTGAGTGGTGGTTGTCTAGGCAGATGTTTCCCCCCAGTTCTGCTCCTTGAGATCCTTTTGCATAGAAGAGCCATGGATTGAACCGGGGTCTTCTGCAATGGAGGACTGACTCAAGATATAACTGAAGGGAAATTGAAAGCAAGATGAATAAGAGAAAAAGACTGCAGAGTGCTAGGAAGTGTCACATGCATTCCTAAAATTATTCCCCCAATGAAAAGAAAATAAACCATATGCACTCAGTCACATAGACTAATACACATAAAAAACCCAATGGCAATGGAGGGAGAAGAGAGACTAGTTAGTATATTCAAATACATCAGATCATTTCATAAATCTGGATGACTCACAGCTGAATGGGTGAACAATCCCAATGAAAAATCATTCAAGGCATTTTGACCTGTGATGGCTCATTCACACATCCAAGTCAGCGCTTGATGCTACAGTCACCAGCTTAGGAATGTGAATGTGTGAAGCGCTTGGAATGCATCCTGCTCAAATCTGAGGCAAGGAATCATGGTGCATGAATGTGACTAGTACAGACAACAGATGTTTTGTTGTTGGAAATGATAATAGGATTTGGGGACACTTGCATGTCAAACTTGATCATGTTACTCCAATTCATCCTCCCTGTGTGAATAAATAAGAGCATAGAGCCTTAGAGACTCAATTAGTGAGCATAAATATAATGAGGAGGTAACTACACAAAGAGACTCAAAAAGAAACTAGTTGAAAATAGAATATGTTTTGAGACAGTGCTGAGTTACTGCTGCTTCCTGACCTAAATTGGCCACAAATTACTAGTCTTAAATGGAAATGTAATGCTTCTTGAAATGGAATTGTGTAATTCGGCTTCTGACATACTTTGGGAATCATTCAACTCTTTTTCTGTTTGGAGTCCTTTGTTAATGGATATGAATAAAGCCCTGAGCTACTGGACCCAGAGGAAAGGCGCTCTCCTTCCACACATTGGAGGAAAATGCAAAACGAGTCCTTTGCACAGAAATGTAAAGTTTATCTGCATGGTGGGCTACAAGGAAGAAGGGTTTGGAAATCATCTCTCACTGGCAACCAGTGATGTTTGAGTTCTCTATGCCAGTGTTTCCCAAACTTTTTTGGGCAACGGCACACCTGTTTACTGAAAAAAAATCTCGCGGCACACCACCATTAAAGCCCCGCCCCGTGACGTCAGCGCGCAGCGTCACGCCGGGAGGGACGCACGAAAGTGAAAGTTTTTTCCCTCCCCCCTCAGTCCCTCGCTCGGAATTCAGCTCGTTTGGGGCATCGCTCCGGCTGCTCCCTCTCCCGCCGCGCAGGAGCGATGCCTCTCTCTGGCTCTCCCTCCGCGCAGGCTGAGGGAGGGAGGGAGGTGCGCGTGTGACCCGTCTCTGCTGGGAGACCAAACCCAGCGAGGCAGAGTCGCGCGGAGGCGCCCAGGCAGCGCTGCCGGCTGCGAGGAGGAGCGCCAGGCAGCAGCAGGAGGCGCAGCCTCTCCTCGCCGCCGCCGCCCCACCTCTCGCCGCCCGACTCGCCCGCCTCCCTCCAGGCATCTCGCGGCACACCAGCCGATGTCTCACGGCACACTCGTGTGCCGCGGAACACCGGTTGGGAAACACTGCTCTATGCAATAAGGCTAGCATGCATGCAAAAGTGTAGCAATTTTTGCATGTGTAAAAAGCATTTTTGGCAGCTTTCACAAAGGGGCTATTCTAGGGGTGTGCATCAACTCCAATACTCAGTTTAGGGGGGGACCTTTTGCATTTAAAACAGTCTGATTTAGCTCAGACCACTTTGGAGCTGCCTGATCCAGCTTGAGGGTCCAAGTCTTCTTTGTTCTCTCTACTCCATTGACTGTTGGGAAATTTAAAACATGGCTGTTCCATGTCTCTCTCTGGGTGTTATATCTCTCTCTCCCCCCCCCCCACTAGTACTAATAATAGTCCCTCCAGAGTGGGTAAAGTCAGCCAAATTAATAATGTTTTATTCTAAAATGTTTAAGATAATTTTTGCTGTTGTTAACTTTAATGCGTTAAATGTGCATTCTGTAGTTGATCTCCTTGGTAATGTATTTATTTTTGAAATATTTAAGAGAATATTTTTGTTTCCTGTTAAAGCAATGTATATTTTATATTTGGCATTTGGCATTGAATGTATATTTTATATTTGGCATTTATTCTGCATTGTTTTATTGGATGTCCAGATGTAGGTTGTAAACCGCTTTGAGGGTTGTTTCTTAAAAATATAAAGTGGTATAGAAATGAAATGATGATGATGATAAAAGCAAAATTGTATTTCTTCCTGCTTCAAAGATGCTCTTTTTTATCTCTTGTACTTTCTCAGCTTGACTGCTATAATTTTCTTCTTTGCCCCTTTCCCAGAGTCACCTTCTCTCCTCCATTCTTAACTCTGCAGGTCATTTATTTTATTCATTATCTTATCACACACACCCCTTCCTATTGCACTTCTTGGAATAGGCTACCTATAATGTCACCTCTTGGTTAACTTTTCTCTAAACTAAGAATTCCAAAATGCTTTCTTCCTAGGGAGTCATTCCACCCCCTTGACCATTTTGGTCACGCCTTCCCAACTCTACAATATAATTTCTGAGGTGAGGCAACCAGAACTGAACACAATATTCCAAAAGCAGTCACACCACAGGTTTGCGTAGCAGCATTAGGATATCAGCAGCTTTATTGTGGAACAGTTGCCGGGTGGGGGGTGGGGTGGCATAATGTTTCTGTAAAAAATACAGTGATGATATGAATATGTTCCTGTGAGGTATTAAGGAATACATCGGGATAAAGCATTGTACCTAGAGACGCCTAAAAGTGGCAAGCTATTGATTTCATGGAGCCAGAATGCCACAAAATGAGTCTGTTTGTATGCTTAAAGCAATGAACATGCAAGTTCAATGCCCACTGAACCATGTCTGCCTATTCTATTAATATGCTTACCAGCTCTGTGATTCAAAAGAGAAGTATCAAATGCTCTCTAATTGAGGCCGAATGTGTGGAGTGCAGAGGTCTTCTTTTCCCCTCACAGGGCAACCTCATACATATATCAGTTCAGTTGTATTTAAAAACTCAGACAAAAAAAATTAGCATAAATTGTTTTGTTTTGTTAGAAATTGCATATTAGAAGATTAAAGCACATGCAGACAGCCCTCCTCACCACAATTCATGTCAAAATGATATCAATAATTGCCAGTTTTTAACTGGCTCAGAAGGTTTCACAGTTTATGCTTTATAGAAAATTGCTTATTGTTGCCTTTGATGTTGACACTATTTAATAGAGATCCCCCCCCCATGAATTGTTTCAACTTGTTGGTGCTGTGTTTACATTAGCAAAGCTTTTGAGAAGCAAGCCATCAACAAATGATATTGGACGATTTAGAAAAGATATAGATTGTATTCCATCACTAGTTTTTAATGGGTGTATGTAATGTGATTTTCAACTGGTCATTTCATTGTGCGTGTTTATATGGTAATCTGCTCCGACTCTAGGGATGGGATGAGTTTGAAGCTCAATCAAACAAACAAACAAATGGCCTATGATGATGGCATTTTAATATGTGGAACACATGAACCATCAAAAATTTCAGTGGTGTAGTTTGATCTTTAAATATGCAGTGTTGTGTACTTTACATTTCATTCACATTTCTAACACTTCCCCCCTTTTAATTTACTGCTGCTCAAAGTGTGGCAGACATTGATTCTATGAGCTTGCAAGGAATGGCCTGAGAGTCCCTGATGGTGCGGCGGTGGTTGGCGCTGAACAGCTGTCAATCTGATCAATCTCCTGGAAGAATGCAATCATTCATTTAAAAAGAAGGAGACTGCATGAACACATATTCCAATTGCAAGGATCATATAATTTAGATGAACAAATCAAGTGGTGGAAATGAGCTACCAAATGTCTTCTGTTTGTAAGGGAAATTGTAAAGAAAAAACACACAATTGAACAGGAGCGGTGGGCTGGGCAATGCTCTGTGGACAGCAGCAGCACTACGGCATAGTGAGATTGCTTGGCAGCAGGGTAGGGCAGCAGCAATGCCAGGGCAGCACAAGGGCACCAGTAATGCTAAACTTGCAGTCCCATAGGTGTGCAGCCAGGCCAGCTGCTCCTGTGCAAGAAAACAAATGCAAATACTATGCAAATCTGTGTCCTCTTTCTCGGGTTGGTGTGAGGGCCCAATTCCTCTACAGTGTACTGGGCCATAAAGTCCTGTTGCCACCCCTTTTGGAGCACCTGACTGCTTTGATATTTCATGAACCCAGAACCCCATTGAACGAACATTGGTTTTGCTTGGAGCGCTGCCCATTCCAGTATAACTTTATTTCTCTCCTGGATTTGGCTCTCTGGAAGTTGCTATCTGTAGCTTGAAACATATTGTTGAACAATTCCAACTCCAGATGAACCAAGCTGAGACCTTGCTTTGAACCACCCATCATGCACTCAATCCAGTTGGTATAAGACAAGGATCTCCTCGTCCTGCTTTTCATCTCCTTGCATGCAGTGGTGGCTCATGTGGGATGTAATCCATTGGTGCAGTCAAATGCAGCATTCCTTATTTCCCTAGAGTGGGCACATGCTGGGGGGCCTCCAGTCAGTGTAACTTCCTGTTCCACTGGTCTGGAGCTTCCTCCCCCTGTATGTGATCTCGGAGATGGGTGTGGCCCTGGCTCACTCCTTAAAAGACCTGAATCACGCAGCCATTTTCTTCACTTGCAGTTTTGTCCTGATCACGTGTCTTGTTCTACTTTTGCTGCCATGCTGCTTTCCTGCAGCCATTTTGTTCTATTAATGTAATTTTGCTGTTTGCTGGCTCTCAGTCAGCAGTTACATGAGTTCAGTCTCCATATGAGATGAACTCACAGTTTCTTTGTGTAACTACCAAGTAAAGTCTACCTTTCAGGGATCAAATTGTGAACTGAAATGTGAGTAAACTTTTTGTTACTTTACTCAGAAAGACTCTTGTTTTATTCTTTTAAGAGGGATTAAAGGGGACACCAGGAATAATCTCAACTAAGAGATTATAACAAATCTGCAAACTAGCTTCCAGCTATATTGAGGGAAATCTGCTCTGCTACATCACTTACTACTTATCCAATATATCCTTTCCTACTATCCTTAACATTCCCACAGCTCATGGGGTGGCTGAGGCAGTGGCAGCCTTGTGCCAGCAGTTCTGCATTCTTCACACCAATAATGGGATGGGGCAAGGTGGTGGTAGTGAGGTTGGAGGTGCTCTGGTGTGATGGCCTGGGATTCGGACTCAGAGGCTGAACCTGAGGAATCCCAGTCCGCACAGGAGTCCCCGCCTCCAGAACCAGCTGAGCCGGGGCTGGGGGATGAGCCTGAAGGGTCCTCACCTGTGCCGGATCCTCAGGTGCAGGCACCAGCTGAGGCTCCTGAGGTGATGGAGGACCCATTCCCTGCAAGTGCTCCACTTTCAGCCCCGTCAGGGGAAGCTGAGGTTGCCTCTGGGTCCGGTAACCCTCCAGCCTCTCCTGAGCTGCAGAGGCTCAGGGCAGAAAGGCGGAGGGAACTAAGTTCCCGCAGGAGGAGTGCTCGCCTCCAGGCCAGGAGAGGCGAGTCACCTGTGGACCAGGGTCGCCCTATGCCTCGGGGCAGATAAAAGCCAACCAGCCCCAGTCCCAGATTGTGGGAGCAACATTGTTGGCAGCCTGTTCCTGCCTGCAACCTGTCCTGCTCTTCTGCCAGAGTTCCTGACCTCACCCGACTCCCTGCCTTGGACCCCGCTTCAGCTTTGATGGATAGCCTCCGTACTGCACCCTCCACTTCGGACTAGACTCGGACCTCGCTGCACAGTTAACCCTCGGGACCAGCACATCTGGGTTAGTGACAGTGGCCCTACAGGTGCAGACACTCCTCTGAGGCCCCTGCACCCCAGAGCTCCCCAGATCCTATTGCCTTTGCCCCACCCCATGTCCACCCCAGTGAACACTTCTTCCCTGCTCCCATGAGCCACTGCTGCGCGCCTGTACAAATTTCATTCAAACATGTAGATCTACTTCAGGGGACTCTAGCACTTTCTTTATGTTCATAAGATAGCCTGTTCTGATCTTTCATTCTTTTTGCCATTCCCACAATTTTACTGAAACTTTTATTTTTATACTATGAATTCTACTCTTCTGGAAGTGTCAGCTACTCGAGCTGCCTTCCAAATCATTTAATTATTTTACAGAAGAAGAAAAAAAGGAAATCCACCAACTGCAAAGGGGTTTACTCTCAGGTAAAAGTGTAGGGGATTGCAGCCTTAGCCTCCCAAATTTGGGATCAAATGTTCCCCTGTCTGAACCTGTTTCTCCACCTCCCACTTTCTCTCACAAAGAAACTCTTGTGCAGGAATTGTCATCAGGGAAAATAGAAGGGGGAAACAGAGACATCTTTGATCTTTGCAGTCAACCTCTGCAGCAAAAGTGAATGGGAGATCAAACACAAGGTGAAATATATGCTATGATGGGTCACAGGAATCCAATATTCCAATGAAGAAAAAGATCTGCTGGAAATACCACAATTAAAGCAGGGTTCTATGAGTAACAGAAAATTCAGGCACAGATATTTGCTTAATAACCTTGTGATTTCGCACATCTAGTTTTTTGTTGTTTTCTTAAAGGCCTATAAGGCGTATATTGTACAGTGACAAGAAGAAGCTTCTGTTTCTAAGAAACTTTTCAAAAGGAGCCTTTTCACTGCCTCTTAAAAACAGCATTTCCAAAACACCGATGGTAGTTGCCTGCTTTCCATGGAGAAGTTCCTAGGTTCATTCCTGGGGCATCTCTGATTAAAAGGATCTCAGGTAAGAAGAAGAGTTTGGATTTGATATCCCACTTTATCACTACCCGAAGGAGTCTCAAAACGGCTAACATTCTCCTTTCCCTCCCTTCCCCACAACAAACACTCTGTGAGGTGAGTGGGGCTGAGAGACTTCAGAGAAGCGTGACTAGCCCAAGGTCACCCAGCAGCTGCATGTGGAGGAGCAGGGAAGCGAACCCGGTTCCCCAGATTACGAGTCTACCACTCTTAACCACTACACCACACAGGTTTCTGCCTGAGACTGCAGAACATAAGAACATAAGATCCTGCTGGATCAGGCCAATGGCCCATCTAGCCCAGCCTCCCTCTCTCACAATGGTCACCCAGATGCCTATGGGAGGCCCACAAGCAGCACCCGAACCTTCTCGCCTCCTGTGGTTTCCAGCAACTGGTAGTTAGAAGCATTACTGCCTCTGACTGTGCAGGCAGAGCAAAGCACATCTTATGTTCTCCTTTAATACAGTATTTCCCCACTGTAGGATAAATATCTAATGCTCCAAAGCTGTTGCCTTTGAGATCCCGGGTGGTGTAGTGGTTAGACTGGAGAGGCCTGTGTTTATTCCCCACTCTGAAGTCCATTGGGTAATCTTGAGCTAATCACAAAGTTTCCAATTTTTTTAATAGGAAAAAAAAATACTGCTCTCCCCCCAAGGAGCTTGTGGTTTTCTTATCTCAAATTTATCATAATAACATAACACTGCTCATTCGTAAAAAGACATCTAATAAGTAAATGGGATCAGTAAATATTTTTACAATGGAAATCTGAACCATCACTGCTGGTGGTTTTTGGCTGTGGTTCTTATAAAATGTCCAGTTGACATGAAAAAGTTGTGGAGCATATGGATATGATGATTATGGATATGATGATTATGCAAAGCTCTCTTATGTCATCATAGAGACCAGAGGGAAGTGGCCGTTCACAGATCTGAATGTATTCCAAAAAAAGGATGTTGTCCAAAAGGCGGAGGGTTATGCTTGTAACAGGAAATAGAATAGATGCTAGCAGGATGTGTCCCGGTTTCTGAGTTATAAATCTCACCCTGACATGTTGGCAGGATTCCTCATCTTCCCTTTGACATTGTCCCTCTGCAGATTTCTTAATTTTCTCTCTGTTTAAAATTTGTCTCTTTTTCTTGGAAGCCATGTGACTTTACATGACATGAAAGAGCAGTGAGAAACTTCTTTGACTTCTCCTTTTGCCCATTTCACTGTGCTGTTGAGAGAAACTTCAGCCCACTTCCTCCAGCTCCCTGATCTGTTAGAAATAGCTAGTGATGAAACCTCTAACCCAGAAGCTGATGGATGTGCCATTTCTATTCCCTATTGGCTTCTACAAAAATTGATCTCTAGATCCATTCTGCAAGAGGGACATGCTTATGTTCAAAATGGAAATGGCTTGAGGTTGCCTGCAGAAGATTTAGGGAGGAGTGTAAAACCATGGCCTGTAACTCATGTGCAAAGTACAGTGGCCAACTTAGGCACTGTCAGAGAAGAGGACAAAAGAAGACATAGATTTGCATAAAGTTAGAAATAATTTCTCTAATCTAAATAGAATTACAAAACAACCTAGCATAATGGGGAAGACTCTGGCTGGGTGTGCCTGCTCTGTTTTCTAAGTACTAAAAATTAAAGGTTAATTATTCTTCCTTCTTATGGTTCTTTATCTTTAAACTGCACTTGGAGCAGACAAGACAAACTAGAGGATTCCTTCAAATAGACGACCCTTTTCTGTAGAATAGGGCACATAGTCACCCTAGCATTTGGCTGCAATATTCTGAAGAGCAAAAAAGAGGACATATTTGTCGACTACTACTTTTAACTATGGATCATCACTATGACGACTCTACCCGTGAAAAAGAGGACATGTCTTGGAAAAAGACGATTATCAGCCTAAAGAGAGCAGTGCAGATTTTAACCACAAATAGTGTGTGTGTGTGTGTGTGTGTGTGTGTGTGTGTGTGTGTGTGTGATAGTTATTTATATATAAGGATCATCTGTATACCCTGATGCAAAATACCTTGGATTCCAGACTATAATCACCTCCTGTAGGATCCACAGTAGCTGATGCAGAAAATGGATTTTCCTGCACAAGGAAAGAAGACCACACCCAACAATGAGGTAACTCATGGAATCTTCTGCTGTGCTCCCAGTTCACTAGATTGGGGCATTTTATGTGAAATTATTCTATAAATTAAATCAATGGAATGCTGTATTTGGTGTTCAACTGTTAGGGTGTTCAAATGTGCCAAAAATTGTCCCTTTGTAATAATGGCCGCTAAGGATTAGCTATTCAAGCACTCCAAACTCCCTTTTCAGTATTACTCAAAGCTCCCTTTTCAATATATGTCTACCAGAAGTCAGACTCACTGGGATGAATGAGATTTGCTCCCTGGTAAGCATAGGGTGGCACTGTGGGTTAAACCACAGAGCCTAGGACTTGCTGATCAGAAGGTCGGCGGTTCAAATCCCCACAACAGGGTGAGCTCCCGTTGCTTGGTCCCTGCTTCTGCCAACCTAGCAGTTCGAAAGCACGTCAAAGTGCAAGTAGATAAATAGGTACCACTCCGGCGGGAAGGTAAACGAGGTTTCCGTGTGCTGCTCTGGTTCACCAGAAGCGGCTTAGTCATGCTGGCCACATGACCCGGAAGCTGTACGCCGGCTCCCTCGGCCAATCAAGAGAGATGAGCGAGAATGAAGATGACGGACTATGCAGAACTTGATAGACTGATGGGAAGGATCCGAAATCGACGAGATCAGAGATTTATAGAAGATTGGGAAAAGTTTAGAGAGTATATACATAAATTAAGTGATAATCAAATAACGCTTGTAAGCTTTAATGAAGCTCTGTAAGAAGAAATGTCAGAATGTGAGTAAAATAAGACTTAACCTATAAAAATAATGGAAGTAAGGTTTTAGAAATGTGTAAGAAATTAAGAAGGGAAGGAGTATCAGTCAAGTTGAGGGAAGTCAAAAAGAGAATGGACATAAAAAAGATGTATGAATTGTATAAATTTTGTATTGGAAAAATTGAATAAAAATAATTTTTTAAAAAAGAGAGAGATGAGCGCCGCAACCCCAGAGTCAGTCACGACTGGACCTAATGGTCAGGGGTCCTTTTACCTTTACCTATAAGCATAGGCTAGAAGCCTTAGTTTTTACAACTTGACTGACTAAGCACTCAGGACAAAAATAGTGCCTTGCGGGACCCATAACCATTGTGGGTCCGTGGAATAGTCTTCAAATGCTACTCTCTGGAAAAGCTATTGAGAAATTAGATAAGAGAAACAGGATCACACACCCCTCCCTGCTGTAAAGTTGTTTTGTTTGTCTACCACTATGAATGCATTTTTAAATAATTAGAGTTAGGCTGCAAGTGCAGCTTTTGTTTATATTGCTGGTGGAGGGGGCAAGGCAGTTAGGATGTATGCCTTCTAATTCTAGCGAGAATTTAATTGTTGAGGTATTCACTTCCCAAAATGACAATTTTAATATAGCCAAATGGTCCTAAGCAACAGATTGAACGTTTTTTATGCTATTCAGAGATCTGTCTCTTGCTGCTCCATGGCATGGTTTTACTTTTAATAAACACCTTCACATAAAGTCCTCGGCCTCATTTTGCCCTCTCTTGCATTTAGCCAGATTGGCTGTGACTGTGGTTTTGAGCACCCATCATAGTATTACATCAGATGCTGCCATGTGATGTCCCTGGATAGGGTGGGGGAAGCACTAACCATGGCAGGGGGAAGAAAGAAAGAGGGAAGGGTGCTAAAATGAAAACATCAAAACAACACAAAAGAATGCATTACTAACAACCAAAATAGTCAAGAATGAGAAGTGCTTTTTTCCTGCATTCTCCAACAAATACAAAATCAAGTAACTAGCTGTAGCTTAGCTTTTGTTTTAATGTATACTAAAGAAGAAAAACCTATATGGCCGCTTTGCCCAACCCAGTGCTTTCATCTGTTGTTGGACTCCAACTCCCATCAGCCCATGTCAGCATGGTGGATGGTGAAGGATGATGGGAGTTGTAGTCCAACAGCATCTGGAGGGCCCCAGGTTGGGGAAAGCTCACCTGCCATCTCTCCCATTCATCTATTCAGTTTGCTGTGTCAGTTTATTGTAGCATGGTCTTACGCCAATGGATTTGCTTGGTGGCTCTTAATATCATTTTGACCAAAATGCATTCCTGTCTCATTCAAAGGAATTGTACTTGTTCCTTTTTCCCTTCCCTTTTCAAAGAAAATAAATGTTTAGCTCACACTAATTCTTGGCATCAACACTTGCTTAATGATGTGTTAATTAATGAATAAGAATGAATGGTGTAATCATTTTTGGCACAGTATATTGAGGGGCTTTCTAGGAATGTTGTCTTGTGTGTGCAGGCAAATGGGCTGTTTTGCTTTTGATATCAGGAATGGCATGTTTTAAATTCCTATTTTGAATTGGTGATTGCCATTGGATAACCCCACTGCAGGATGCAAAGTGCACTATTATGTAAGATATGTTTTACATGTGCAGTATTTTGCTGTCCATATTTATATGATGAGAAAATTCACACAAGAGAAATCTGTGGAAGCTGGAAATTTGGTTGAGAAAATAATTGACCTACAAGGATATGGGTGAACCCAGTTTTGCAACTGACTTTAATGAAGTCAAACATTAAGGCTGGCCAATACATTTTGTTTCCTTGAGTGAAGCAAAAGATGGCACACTACCAGCACACACACACACCCTGTCTGACACAGAAAACTGAGCTGTGCTCCCTCAGGTAGTGTGCTGCCCTCAGGTAGTGTTTTCCATCACAAGTGTTGCCATTGTTCCCTGCCCCTCTGCCAAAATAACCTCATCCCCCAAAGAATTATGGGAACTGTAGTTTATTAAGTGGGGTGAGTTGTCTAGAGGCCTCTATTTCCCTCCAAACTACAGTGGTACCTTGGGTTACATACGCTTCAGGTTACAGACTCTGCTAACCCAGAAATATTACCTCGGGTTAGGAACTTTGCTTCAGGATGAGAACAGAAATCGTGCAGCAGCGGAGCAGGAGGCCCCATTAGCTAAAGTGGTGCTTCTGGTTAAGAACAGTTTCAGGTTAAGAACAGACCTCCAGAACAAATTAAGTTCTTAACCCGAGGTACCACTGTACAATCCTCAGAATAATCTAGCAGTCAATCCCAGGGAATTCTACTGCTTTATTGAAACCTTTGATCCCAATTATTTTTTCTTGACTTGGAGATTTATATATTCACGAGCCAGGATGGCTGGGTGATTATGTAGAATAATGAGACGAAAGAGGGCTGAAGGACCTATCTGGTGTTTTCTTATTTGTATTATGTCAACATAAACTCATTTTTAAAAAAATACCAAAATCTACAAATAAACAAAAAAAATGTCCACTTTAAGCTTTGTCACCAGTCCAATTCTTATTTTCCTCTTTAGAGAAAACGTCAGAATTTCTGACTGAATTATTTAAATATTGAAAAGGCCTGGTTAAATAACACTTTACATTTGTTAGAGTGTCACGTGTAAGTTACTTTTAGATGGAATAACAGAGTGAGCCAAAATGGATCACCACTCAGCCCTGGATGTGATTAAATAAACAGGAAAGATTCTTTCCCACCCATGCCTTGGGTATAAAGTTCCTACCAAGACCAGCCTACAGTAGAGGAATATAAGGCTGCCTGCCAAATCAACATATAGACAAATGTTGGGTGGTCCCATTTTACACATGATTTAGTCAGTGTTTTCGTTGCATGAGTTTAGCTCTCTTTCAGAGAAAATCCTGAAAACAATACGATCCATTTACATCCTCTCAAGGTGCTTTGTTTTGTTAGGGTATGCAATTCAGCCTCAAAATCTGCAATCCAGCAATGAAAACATTTGATTCAGATTAAACCATGTGGCCTAAAACACTACAGATCTTTCAATGAAAGGCTCTTAACACGTCTTCTGTGGTGCGGCAGAAGTTACATCACCGCTGCAGATGTAGTAGCTATTGCTGCCAGGTTTCTGTAAGATGTTGGCTCTACGAATGGAATAGATCTCCTGAAAGATGGAATGTAAACCTTGGCAGTTGTCTCATAAAACCAGATGAGAACTTGTTGACACTGGTGTTATCAGGTACAGCAGATTTCAAGAGAAACCATGCTTCTAGTCTGCTTTGGGTGGCAAGGGGTAGGCCAGATAGAAAGATAAGTTTTGTTGTCAATCCCTTTCCTAATGTTCCCAAACATGGAATTTGCCTTGTTCACAGCTGTCTCACATGGGGTCAACATCTTCATTGAGCTATCCACCATGACCCCCAAATCTTCCTTAGCCTTCACCCGCCTACCCAGTATGCAGTGTAGGTTTCACTGATTGCTGGTTTCCATTGCTCTGCTGGAATCTTGTAACCTGCTGACCCAGGTGGGCTGAGTGTCTAGTAGGTGGCTTTTGGTTTCAATAAATTCTGTTGCAAATCAGATGTATTGAGCATTGCCATCAATGCTGTCAAATGCTAACTGCTGCCCTATGCCAACGATCTAATACTGCAAAATACCAGCTGTCATATATCAAACATTTAGATCAACATTTTCCATTAGTTCTAACATTTTCATTTAGTTATCATATCAAGGATTTGAAAGAGAATGGACACAACTGTAAAGCTACCCAGAAGGATTCAAAGAGCACTACCTACCTGCTAGTCTGGGTGGGCTGAATTGAAAAGGCATCTTTCCTTTGTAAACTGAACATGTGGGATTACATACATCCCCAGTCCAACTCCTGTGTGGACTCTGCCACTCACACTGATCCAGCGGTTCCCTTCATTTCAGAAGCGCCAAACTGCTCCCAAGACGGAGGGGGGTCCGACGCATGATGCGTACATGGAGTCACAGTGTCTGGAGGAGGCCAAGTGCTCTGGAGGAGCCAGCCACTGAATCTGTGTCGCACTCTGCTCCGCACTCAACCTCCTCTGCTCCTCAACATCGAGGCGGCCCAGTACCCTTCCAACAAATATTGAGAGGGGCCAAGACACCTTGCCCTCCTAAAGTTGGTGTGCCTGCTTGGTTTCCTCTCTGGACTAGAACAGTTATCATATCATTTGACTAACATTTAAGAGACAGAGTCATGATTAACATTGGCTATGTCCTTGAATTTTCAATTGCTTCAGAATATAGCATTGCATCTTAGCAGGCAGATTGTTAGGGTGCAGCTGAAGAAGTCCCAGATCCCTCCCCCCCTTTAGTTTGATTATGGGGCAACTGGGCATGCTTCAAAGAACCCAACCATGCACCATCTTCTGTTGCAGACAGCCCAATCCACATTACAGTCTACTGGGCCCAGCAGAACCTATTGGCCCTCCATTATTCAGAGTTAAGCCTTGGCAGCAAGAGCCAGAGCTTGTTTTCCCTTCTCTCTGAAATATGGCCTAAGTGTGCAGTTATATAAAGTTGCACATTCATCCCGTGAGCCCAAGTCTTTAAGTATCAGCCCAGCACCTAAGACTGCAACCGTTTAGAGTAAGCCCCCTTTAAATCAGAACCAAGGACTTATTTCTGAGTAGACATATAGGAGTTTCAAGAGTCCTTGGTTTGGAACCATCATGTTACAGACTGTTTACCTATGGAATGGGTACTTTTAAATAGTTAGAACACTCCAAACATTTAACCATGTTCCGAGTGATAATAAATCATTCTATCCCACGCTTTTGGCACACCATTCATTTCAGGCAGTCCTCTGAAAAGCAGTGGAGTGTTTCCTATACACTATGCTGCCCAAACTGCTTGGAGAGGCATTGTATATTTGTCAACAGCACTCTGTGCTGAATTTCTTCCATGAGCAGAAAATTAGCAGGATATTCTAAGGGAGCCTCTCATGATGGGTTTCATCTTCATTAACTGAACGTCCAAGGCAAGAAATGGGAATAGAAAGAAAAAAAAGACCGTCTGTGGAGATCTTCCTTCACCCCACCTTCTGCCCCAGTCACCATCTGCAGCAGGGCTGTGCGTGGAGCAGTGGTCTTGCCACTGCCTACAGCTCTACCAGTCATTGGGGTTTGAACTGCACTCTTACAGTTATTTGATGAAGAAAGTAAAGATTCTGTGAGGTGAAAAGGTATGGGTATGATGAGTCCCAAGGCTTGGAAAGAGAGAGAGAGAGAGTTAGGTATAGCATACCCGCCAACATTTCTCCAATGAAACTAGGGACGTCCCATTCCATAATGATAATTTTACTATTTATACCCTAGACATCTTACTGGTTTGCCCCAGCCACTCCGGGCAGCTTCCAACATATATAAAAACATAATAAAAGATTAAACATTTAAGAAACTTCCCTATACAGGATTGCCTTCAGACAGCTCGAGGGTCGGCTAATTCCATACCTTCCATCATTTCTCCAATGAAAATAGGGATGTCCTAAGGAAAAGTGGGATGTTCCAGGGTCAAATCAGAAACTGGGATGGCTTCTCTAAATCAGGAATGTCCCTGGAAAATAAGGACACTTAAAGGGTCTGATATAGCCCTTGGGCCTGTGGTTCCCCACCCCTGTCCTAGTCTCATAAAAAGAAATTACAAAATTGGCTAGACCAGCTCAAGCATTCTATAGTTTGGTCAGTTTCATGCTTCAATAGTGGGATACTGCAGAGAGAGAGAGAGAGAGAGAGAGAGAGAGAGAGAGAGAGAGAGACTGGCCTTGCACTTTTTTTTTTAAGGGTGCACACAGATATGAAAACAAGCTCCCATTGTTTCACATGTTTAAAAAAAGAGCAAGCAAGTGGTGGTGGGGATTCACACATCTAGCAGCAATACTGGTCTCACCTCAGGGAATTCGGTTAGGTTTTTTTAAAATGCAGCTCAGAGTACAACGAAAGCTTTTTTAGCAAATTTAGAAGACCACTCTGGATCATTTCAAAACAGCCAATACCCATAGGCTTGGTGGGTGCTGGCACTGTGGGATGCATGTGGCTGTCCTGCATACAAATCTAGCTTTGTGGGGAAGTAAGCTGGGACGTGGGTGGTGCTGTGGGTTAAACCACAGAGCCTAGGATATGCCGATCAGAAGGTCGGCGGTTCGAATCCCCGCGATGGGGTGAGCTCCCGTTACTCGGTCCCTGCTCCTGCCAACTTAGCAGTTTGAAAGCACGTCAAAGTGCAAGTAGATAAATAGGTACCGCTCTGGCGGAAAGGTAAACGGCGTTTCCGTGCGCTGCTCTGGTTCACCAGAAGCGGCTTAGTCATGCTGGCCACATGACCCAGAAGCTGTACGCTGGCTCCCTCGGCCAATAAAGCGAGATGAGCACCACAACCCCAGAGTCGGTCACGAATAGACCTAATGGTCAGGGGTCCCTTTACCTTTACCTTTTAAGCATCCTATAATGGTTGCAGAAGCCCATAAGAAATCTAGCTGTACTCAAAGCATAATCAGCTTTGGTAAAATTACACACACAAATATAATTCTAGATTTCTAGCATGAAAATAAACCAGAGTGAGCAGTTCAACTTTTATTTAATATTTTATACATGCATGTTCATGAAAGCTCTGTGTGTGTGTGCTGCATTGGAAAGTGGCAAATGCTTTTTGGAGCAAGTTGAATATACACAAACCTGCATATGCACAGACTTGCGTTTTTATGTCAAACTGGTATATATCTGGTATATGCCAGACCGGTGAGGAACCATTAGTCATCTCTAAACCTCTGTTGAGTGATCTTCTTATCTACCAAGTATCTTATTTTTGCTTAAAGGATCAAACTTGGAGGATCAAAGTTAACATCAATTCACTTTACTGCTCTCCCCTTCCATAATGATGGGGTCTGGAGAATAACACAACACTACCATGTATGCCTAAACTGAATAAGGGTGAATAAACAAAGAAAAGGATGAAGGGCAAAACTTCAAAACAAGGCAATGATTAAATGGCTTTGTTTTTGTGCAGCAAGAAACCAACAAGTGTGAGAGAGAGTGAAAGAGAGAGGAACCTTATCCGGCCATTTATTAATGCACTGCTCTGGTTTTTATTAACATCAAATGCAGTACATATTTACTGCCAATTATTTAATAGAACAAAATGTTAAAATCCCCCAAAATAAATATATTGGGTGTGGAGTAAAGTCATTGAAGCCTACACAGCGTAGTTTAGACAGATGACTCAGTTATACACTGGCCGTAATTGTGCAGTGTTATGGATTCTCTTTCTTACTTGACTCAGTTGCACTGAAACTCAGCTAAAACTCTGAACTGTTTCAAATATCACATTCGAGAGTCCCGGCTTTATCCCAGGTAGTGTTCAGATGAAACGATAATTCTTGAAAATCAATTAACTAAAGTGTCTTCTGGAGATAATCCCTGCAATGCTGGTATACATTTCTGAAGGCAAAAATTCTTTTCCTTGTTGCACTATAAATTATGAAATGGCTTTAAAAGTCTGAATATAAGTGGAGCTTTCTAACTAACTGTCAGTGATGTCATGGCCATGTCAATAACGCCCTGTAAGTGCAGGGGGTTGACTTCCTTTCCCCCCTATATTTTGATTTATAAATTCCATTTCATAATAGCAAAAAAAGACACTTAAAGGAAAGCCTTCAGCTTCTTGCCTTAGAACACCACCCAAGGCATACAATAATCATCCAGAAATGTGCAGCCTGTCATGTCTTATTGCTTAAATATAGGCCTGAAAAAAACTGCCCTACAAGACAGGATGAAATAAGTGTGACATAGGAGAGAGTGGTGAAGGCAGAGCAAAATAACTGGATCATCTGCTCCCATAACAGCAGAATCCAGGCAGAGGTCCAGTGGAAGCATAAAAACAGAAGACTAAAAACCCGAAAAACTAGACCCACCTTATGGAGAGTCTAGGACCCTAAGTAATCAGCAATGTGATTGTCATTATATCTTTGCTATTTTGAAGAGACGGTTAGCTCCTTTTCTCTCTTGTTCAGCATATTACAGCTGAGGTTTTTCCTTTTCATGGCTATTGTTATTTTGTGTGGATTCCAAAAAATGACAAGCAAGATAATTCATATAGAGAACAGCCACAGAGAGTTTCATAGAAGACCAAAAGGCTGGGAGATGTGGTTGAAATTGTTTGCTATGATTTTAGTCCTTTGCCTACATCTCCCACACTTTTCCACCTTCCAGCATGTTGTGCCCTCAGATATATTCAGTTTTGTTCCAGATGGGTGTCTGGAAGGAAGCTCAGCTACCATGGGCTGAATACGGTTCTCCAGGACTCTCTTATCTGGTCCTCAGGACCTTTTCCAGGCCACATCTCCTCCAGAGCCACTTCATACTTTCAGTGTTTTTGCCTGTCTGGCATGTATCCTTGGACTCTGTTAATGCCACTTGCTTGTCTGCATGGATGGAATATAGAGGGCTATGCGAATGTCTGTAGAAACAAGCTTAATGTACAAAGGTAAAATTTGCACTAGTTTTTCCCCTTCACCCTTCCCACAACTGACATCTGGCTGCTGGAAGGGAATATGATGCTCAGGTTGAAAAATGTTCCTCACTGCTTCCTCTTTGTCTCTCTCCTCCTACATATGAGAGAGTTTTTAAAATTCAAAAATAATAACAAATGAAGGGTGTGATTATTGAGTGTAAACACATATAGAGGCTTTTTGTTAGATTTTGTATAATTTAGTACGAAAGAACAAGCTATTTTGAGTGCATTCTTTACAACCCCCCAAATGTAGCAGAAGACTGTCTTCATGAGCTGCACAATCATCTTGGGAAGGTCATTAATCCATTTGTACATTTGCCAACAATATTTTTAGCAAGCCGGTAATTAGGCCTAAGTACCAGTTTCAAACAATAAAGGAAGAGTAAAACAGCCATGTCTGACTTCTTCTAAGAATATGATATTACTTCTTTCCAGCAAAGCTGGTGACATTCCAACATTATTTTGATAAGGCTGTTAACCAAGACCAAAGACCATGGGAACAAAAAAGAAAATGGCAGTGTGAATCAAGGATTTTGTTTTCATTCCCGTTTTAAGATGAGCTGCATTGCAGAATGATATAGACCAGAACTCATTGTTAATGCATTCTCAGAATAAAAAGGGTTTCTGGAAATTTAGTTTGTAGACAAGGTCAAAGGCAACGGAGTGCTTTTGCCTAGCAAACTAACCCATATTATTTTTTTCTCATACACTGGCTGGAATGTTGAGGGAAATGACTGAGCATCAGCATCTATGTTCATTTTCAGTCTGAGGAAATGGATTCTTTCAAGACTATCTGGTGTTGAATCTTCAACTTGAAACCTTGTTCAATTAAGGATATAAGTAAAATGCAATCTCAAAGTAAAACAGAAAAAGTGCCCCCTAAAAGACTATTTACCTTTGATGGTTTGTCAGGTTCTTGACTGAAATTGGTCTTAACTCCTGTTTTACAAATGGCCAGATCCAAGTAGCTTCATTAATCTTCACAAGCAGTGGTTGTGTACAATACTTTTCAGGAGGTGAGAGTGGTGCATCAGGGTTTTCACAAAGTGCCTCAATGCAAGCACATACCACAACTCAACAAACGTTCACCAAACCACAGCAAAACCTTGTCTGGCCAGTTTTATACTGGTTTGTATAAAGCGGTCTGGACTTTTGTTCTGCTTATGGTGGTGGTAATCATAAGACCATCATGCTATGAGAATCCAAATGACCTCCTCACTCTCTCACAATGATTCTATAAAACAACCTCAGGTGAAACCAAATCCATTGACATAATTAGCTGGGTAGGTTTGACCCTTTCCAAAGTGCTGGCTTTATCTTTAAAGCCTGGATACTTGGGAAGAATATATCCCCCATCTACTTCCCCATATGCTAAGGTCTTCCTCACAGTCATTTCTCTGGGCACCCTTGTAATCTGAAACAAAAAAGGTGGCTACAGGAAAGAAGCCCTTTGCTTGTGAAACTCTCTCACTTGTTTATAATTTTAATGTTTTCTGTTGTATTTTCGTATGCCACTTACAGATTTTTAAATATTAAGCACTTTAGATATGCTTTTGAATAACTGAATAATTAAGACTTTGAAATTGTTCTTCTGAATCTGTGCCGGAAAATGGTTGTACATTTTATGGAAATAAGAACTGATATGAATATTTACAAACATTCAGGGTTTGGCAACATTTTCATTTACATCATTCAAATTTTAAGTGTGATATATCAACTTCAACATGTCCATTCAAATGTCACTCTTGACGGTTAGTTTGTCAGATTTCAACAATGAAATTTCATATGCAGTTGATGGCTACGTATCAATTCTTGGTGTCTATCCATGCTGTCAGATGAAATATGTCTGTGTGATGCACTGCCATGGGATGTCCATATTGGATGTGCTTCAGAGCAATCTCTCAATTCACAATAGGTGATGGAGTCCCAGCAATGTCGCCATATGCACCATAAAACAGCAGAATCCTCAGCAATGCATGGGGGATATGGAAATTATTCACTGAAAGTTAGTTTGAAACTAGAGTGGTATGCCACTGAGTATATTGGGGGGAAATATTGTGCACCATTTCCTGAAAACTATTAAATACTGATAAATATCAACAATCAAATAGACAATATTGAAATAAAATATCCTTGGGTTTCAGATGCATTTATTCATAGGCCATTAGCATTTGCATTGTTCGAGAATATTCCATAGATAATTTTTTTGCAAGGGGAAATTTTGAGAAGAATTTTTGCAACCAACTTGTTTTGCTGTAATGGAAATACAAAACCCAAAAAGGAACGTATCCAAATAGAAAATAACTGCTCTTCCTAGTGTTCTGGCTGAACCAGGGGGCACAGCTATTGTTGTTGTTGTTGTTAGGTTTGAAGTCCTTGTGATTTCTTTTTGTGCGTGCAACATGCTTTACATTCCCCATCTTTGCTGTACTTTCAACAGCATGTGCTGGTATAAATTAGCTCCTCAGTTCCACCCCTGAGGTGACAGCACTTGGGAGATTGTCAAGTGCTTCTGGCATGCCGCTCTCGCAAGGCTACGTGATCCTGTGTGGTTGAAAGGTGCCACATAATTGTAAAATTTCATTTCCTTTCAATTAGTAGCTGATTACATTTGATGAGCTGCAACATTGTTTCCTCCATGCAGATTACGAGTCAGCACAGTCAATGAGCTGTGAAATCCTCTCACATGTTGAAACAATAGACAATGATTAAAGAACAGCTAATCTGATCATTATAAACAAACCCTGTTGATCATTAGAAACCAACAGAATCTAACAGATTGGAAGTGCTTATTGGTAAGCTGAAGGCAATTGATGAGTACAGGTAAACAATAGAAACTGGCAGTGGTCATTAGTCTGAACCCAAATGCAAAAGCTGTCCAAAATACCAATGGAGGAATGGAAGTGTGAACTGTATGGTTCAGGTGACCATAGCAGTTCATCTTTGGTTTATTTTTACTAGGTCACAACCATCATTTGCGTGTTCAGACCCAGAAACCTCTCCCCTAAATAAATTCACACTTGACTCAAATTTTGTTTTTGGGCAGAATTTATACCACAACTTTATTGATTACAGAAAGTGAATGGTTGCATAGGCTCTGCCCATGCAGGTAACGCTGACCCAGAGTTCCAGCATAGGTCAGCCAAGGGTAAACACCTGGATAAGCGGAAAGCCGGGAACAGGCTATCTCCGCCACCCAAATGTCCCCCTGGACTCAGGCATGGGCACAACCCCATCTCAGGGGTTGACCAAACCATCGAGTCCCTGGATTCCTTTAACGGAATACCCTTCACATAGGGATGGCAAGAGTGTTATCCCATCTCTATCACCTGAACCAGAGCCTATCTGCAACGTTACAAGTTGTGACGATTTGCTACGCAGCAGGCGAAACCCAAATGGCAACAGCCAATCAGCCAAGTGGGGAAAATTCCTGCTGTGCCCCTGTCCCAATGACAGACAACATACGACGGATAGCAAGGTCAAGCGCAAAGCCTTAAAAGTAGGGAGAGGTGGGCGAGTGTTCCGAATGCACGAGCTGAAAGAGGAAGCTCTGGGTCATGTGCATGGGCATAAATAGGTCCCTCGAACCATTTGGACTGCGTCCCATTGGCCAAATTGCACCCAGCTACGAGGGACCTACCAATCAGGTGTTGTGGCTGACCAATCGTGCCCACCCACAACACAGGGTGTCGGTTTCCAGGTCTCACCGCAATACATGCCCTCTTGACGGAAGAACCAGATTTGCTGCTGGACAGGCGATTATTTCCAATTATTTGTAATTTGGAGAACAGAAGAATTGTGCCCAAATGTATAGCCTTACTGCAAGCGCTCAGAGCAAGGATGTTTATGATAATAATGAAGATGGGTCTTTCTTTTTCTTTTCTCTTTTGACTGACTAGACCAGAATTTAGCCAAGAGTCTATATTCTTGGCCTGCAGCCTGAGTTAGCCATAAGGGAGCAGAACACCAAGGCAGCTCTCCCAGGCCAGATGTTCATTTTCATTTTTGATACAGTAAATTCACCACAACATGCCTTTTACTCAGTAATTTTGGGTGTAGCATGTTTTGCCTGGAAGTAGTAAATCTCAGCTCTCACTACGTGCAGTTGCTTTTGAAAGAACTGCTCACTGTGCAAAACTAGTAGCTAAAAGTCACCTTGTGCATCTTTACTGTGTCAAAAAAGGAATAAAAGAATCTTGCTTTATTCCTACTGCAGCCTTCTAAACCTCAGGACATTTCTATGCTGAATTGTTTTCCAGATTTGTGTCCTACTTGTTTATTTTTAGCTGGCCAAATTGTAATTTTCTATACCTCTTAGTATGATTACTTTCAGAAAAGTGGAATAACAAAAAAGTGGAAAAATCAATAACAAAAAACTTTGGTAATGCTACTGTGAATGTCATAAATTTGTTGCAGTTGACATAATTTTTATGCAGGGGTTTGGGGTTAAATGCTGATAATCACAAATGGAGAGATTTCTGATAATCCCAGTGAGTGGTGGCAGACTCCAATTTTTACATGTGCTACAAGCTTATGCACAATATCTGAGTAACATGTGAGTAGGGCTAATATTACTCATGAACACATTCAGTTTGGGTAACATCTGAATTGCCAGAGTCAGGCCAGCCATAACTCGAAGGAGATCTAGAGTCAGGGGCTGGAACTGGATCTAAGACGTCTTTGGAGTCGGGACTGCAGCAAGTAGGACCTCCCTTCTGATGGTCAAGGAAATGCAGATGGGGCAACTCCTAATCTCTACACCTGCTCTGGCAACCCAGAGGCTTCATACTGCCTGTTGCATCCTTGTTCTGTTCTGTGCCCAGAGACTGGTTTAGAGCACACAGTCTTGGGCAATTACAGTTGTACCTTGGAAGTTGAACAGAATCCTTTCCGGAAGTCCGTTCGACTTCCAAAACATTCAGAAACCAAAACGTGGCTTCTTATTGGCTGCAGGAAGCTCCTGCAGTCAATCGGAAGCCACAGAAGCCCCATCAGATGTTCGGCTTCCAAAAATAGTTTGCAATCCGGAACAATCACTTCTGGGTTTGCGGTGTTCAGGAGCCAAAACGTTCAAGAACTAAGCTGTTCAAAAACCAAGGTACGACTAAGGCTAAGCCCCAGCTTCAGATAATGTGTGTCTCTATTCATGCTCTGAATGCCCTAAGTCAAATCCTGGAGAGCACACAACAAGCAAGGTGGCCAAATGACCAGGAAACAAAAAAACAACAACCTATACTGGACAGTCTGGGGTGTGTTTTTGTGTCTTTAAATGGTAGCTTGATGTGCAGAAATCATTATGCAGCTCGTTTTCATAAACTAATGTCTGTAGATCAACCTGATGTTAAGAAACCAGAGGCAGAGGCTATATAAAAAGTTGGCCCCCTTACAAGGGAAGGGTGGCATCACAATGTTAGGATGCACCGTGGCTTTAGTTTGTGGGGAAATATTTTCTAGGCTCAGATGCTGAGCTTGCTCCTGCCCTCTGTGCTTGTCTTCCTGCTGGACCCCAATCTCGTGGAAACTTCTTACATGCAGCTTTCTGGAACACGATCCTGTGGAAACTTGTCGCTGGCTATGCTTGATTTTTTTCCCTTTTTTCTTTCTCACACTATTCCCAGCAACCATGTTGATAAATTGGTTCTATGAGATCACCTCATGCCAAGTTGTTAGAAAGGGAATCAAAGCAATTGACACAAAATGAATCACAAAAACACTTGAAGGAGACCAAAGACACTTCAGCCTCATGGATGTTCCCTCATTGCCACAGTCTGTTGCTAAAATACAGTCAGACGGTAATGCAAACAAAAATGTAAGGCAGAAAAATGTAAGGCAGTGCTTCTGAAGACTGAGTGTAAAATTCCTATAAGGAAAAGTACAAAAGACAGGCATACCCTTGACTGTTTTGATGAGTTATGTTGTTGCTATGGTTATTATTTATTTTTGAATTAAGGCATTTTAAATGACCTAACTTTCCAATTATCCAGCCAAGTAAGAGGGATGGGAGAGATGTGGTTTCATGGTTCAGATCATACTGAATCACTGTCTTGAGAGCAGTTTCTTTTAAAAACCCAACCAAGTACTTGAAGCACTTGCAAAGTGTGCAAGGACTGATAATAGTGGAAAACATTCCTTAACTGTCTTAACATTCTTCCAGGGAGAAGATCAAATGTGATTACTTTCCTAACCATTCCTACCTCTACCCTATGAAAGGTCTAGTATTTATGTTTGTGTCTAGGGATGGTAGTTCTAGGGAAAGGCAGCTGCTTTCTACAACATGTCCCAGTGAGTGGTGCTATACAATGAAGCTCAGATGTTAAGAATGTAAGAAAGGCCAGCCACAAGAACATAGGAAGCCTTAAACTGAGTTAAACCATTCCTGCATCCAGCTCAGTACTGTCTAAACCAGGCACCCCCAAACTCGCCCCTCCAGATGTTTTCAGACTATAATTCCCAGCATCCCTAACCACTGGTCCTGTTAGCTAGGGATGATGGGAGTTGTAGTCCCAAAACATCTGGAGGGCTGAGTTTGGGGGTGCCTGGTCTAAACTGACTACCAGAGGCTCTCAGGGGTTACAGACAGGGGTCTCTCCCAGCCCTTCCTGGAGATGCCAGAAGTTGAGTCAGGGATCTTTTGCATGCAAAGCAGGTGCTCTCCCAATGAGCCACAGCCAGTTGCCTATGGGAGGCCCCCCGAGAAGGACTTGGAGGCAAAAGAATTCTCCGCAGTTGTTTAGCAGCTGATTTTCAGAGGCACGCTGCCCCCCGAATCTGGAGGTAGTGAACAGCTTTCATAACTAATGTGGGTTTTTTTGGTCTCGTTTTTGTACTCAAGTGCTTCCAAGCGACTTACACAGTAAGTAAGAAATAAAATAGCAAAGGCGTTAACATTACATTAAAAGGGCAATGAACAAAAACTACAACACTCACGATATATGTAAAAGGAGGGAGTCTGACCCACCTTGCTTCAACGATGAGCACAACAAAGGCCATGGACATCTCTAACGACTCTCCCAATTAAAAAAATGCAAGTCTGGGTAAATAGGAATGATTTTGCATGGCACCTAAGAACAGACAGTGGTGGCACCAGGCATGCTTCCTTGGGGAAAGCATTCTGCAAACAGGGAGCTGCAATACCCCAAAGGTCATTTCTCGTGTTGGCCCCCATTGCACTCAGCGTCTGGCTTGGTTCATGTGAGGAGAGGTGCCCAGGATTTGTGGGGGAAGCCATGAATTTTAAAGTGGTATAAGAGTGTTTTAAGTGTATGGTGTGGGTGTGACCTTTGCCTTTTTTCAGGCAACGGGGGGGAGGGAGAGGGAGAGGGAGAGGGAGAGAGGGAGAGAGAGAGAAGGTGTGTGTTTTACCACATGTCTGTACTTCCCCTAGCTGGAATTGTGGGCTCAGAAATTATCCATTTATTTATTTATTAAACAAAATACTGGTTCAAATATAAGCTGAGCTAGTTCTCAATTTTGATAGAAGAATTTTGACTATTTCCAGACTTGCACAGTCTAATCAACTGCACAAAGTTTACCAGAAGGTTCAACATACCAGTTTTAATGCTTTTTAAGAAGCAATAGTGGCTAGTTGTTCTATGCATTATCTTGCCGCATATAATGATAATCTGACAAATTACTTCTGTTGTTAAAATTTGTTACTTCCATCACAAATGATCAAGTCACTCTCAGTTTGCTTAAATCTAATTAGGGCTGTTACACCAAGTGGTCTCTCATCCATCTACAGTTAATTTGACAGTTCTTTGAATTGCCACTTTTTCTTACCTATAGGAAGCTTGTTCCTTCATCAAGGAGAACCAATTAGGATTCAATAGGCTGAAAGGGTGCTAATGCAATGAGGCTGCAAACCAGGAAGGAGGACAAGGCAATCTCTGGCTGCCCCTTTTGAGATGGACGGGAACTTGCATTCCCACTCCAGGCCCCTAGTTGTCATACACAGCTACAGAAGTGCTGTCTAGGGAATGATTTGGGGCTATATGCATTTTGTATCGGTTCAGGATAGATTTCCTTTGCAAATGGTAACTGATTAGATCTATTTACATATGACCCCTTAATGTGCAGTGCAAGTGTCTTATAATAGGCTCATTGTTGTACAGTTTTCTTAATGGTGTCACCAAAGTCTGTTTTAAGTGTTGTCCATTAACGTTATAACTCCTCCTGAAATCACACTCCTTTCTCTCTCGCTCGCTTGGAGAGTCTTTAGTCTCTCCAGCAACTCAATCCAGGTTTCTATATTAACATCAAGGACTAGGGAGGCAAGTTCCAGTAGAGAGAAATCTCCATTCACCCATCAGCACTACACACATAAAATACTGCACAATTTCAGTTCAGGTGTAGGAGCCTACGGATCATTTGCTGATTGCAGTTCTAAAAGTGGTGGTTTCTGTGAATGACAAAATCCTGTACACGTCTACTGAGAAGTAAGTCCCAGTTAGGCTTACTTCCATGTAAATGGGTATGGAATTGCAGCCTGAGCAATTGGAAGTTAAACTTTATATTTTTTTTATTCCAACAGTTTATCTCCCATTTAATTACAATTGTCTCTAAGCAGTGTACAGAAGCGCAATATAATGAAAGTGAAAATATGTTAAAACCATAACATCAGAACTCAGTTTAAATGGAGTAGTAGTAGTAGTAGTAAATTTTCAGGAGGTACCAGAAGTTCAACAGTGGGATGGCCTGTCTTACCTCGACTGGGAGAGAGTTCTGCAGAATTGAGCTCACAATACTGAACACACCAGCTCCTGGTGGATACAAGCCATATATCTGAGCCATGGGGGAACCACAAGCAGTAACTTCCCCGTAAAACAATGTGTTCCATTGTCAGCTCAAGCATAATATTTGCAAATGGAACTGATTCACACACTCAGATGATAGACATCAAGTGCTGACAAGCAAAGGAAGTCATGTTAGTCTATAAGAAAAATCCTAAAGAGGGGGCAATATTTTTCTTAGGACCAAGCAAAACGTCACACAATAGTGGAGAGGTTAGAAGAGATGACAGGATTTGAATGTATGTGTGCAGTAGCCTGGGGAAAAGGTTTTCTTGGGTTAATTTTCCAGTGGTACAATGGCAAAGAATGATGCTTGGGTTTGTTGTTATGAGATGTTCTACTGCTTTTAAGTAAGTCTGATGAAGGATGGTCTGCAAGTTTAAAACCTGAGCAGGTTAGATGATGCTCCAGATAAAATGAAAGTAATTATAGTTTTGGTGTTTTTTGTTTTTAAAGAAAAAGAATATGACACAGGAGCAAAGACATCTTCCAGAGAGTTCACAGTGTTAGTCTACAGCAGCGAAAAAATAATATAAAGAGAGATACATAAGCATATTGTCTTTGTCAATAAATCACAACTTAAACTGATTAAAATATGAAAATACGCGTTCTACCTATTTTCCCACACTCCAGTAAGCAATATGGTAAGAATAATTCTCAGATACTTGTACTCCATTTTGTGTTAGTAGGATGGTAATGGGTCACACATGAGTGATTCTACAGAATAAAGGATAAGATTAGATAACTCTTCTTAATAAAGTGAGCATATTTCCAATGAGGCTTTTTTTGGTGTCAATTAATCACAGTTATGCATCTGGGGCTAACTTCCTTCTCTTTTTAAATGTACCTCATTCAGAGTCCTGAAAATGAGGTTAAGCAAATATTACTGAGCATGACAGTTCACACTTTGGACAGCTGTTCCCAACTATTGTCCAGAAATTAACTTGAAGTCATACAGGAAAAGGTTTGTGTCAAAAGGAAGGAAGGAAGGAAGGAAGGAAGGAAGGAAGGAAGGAAGGAAGGGAGGGAGGGCGGGCAATTCTTCTTAAGCTTTGTGTATAGCTTTTCAAAGACACAGGTAGCTCACCTTATCCCTGATCAAAGGTAAGTCCCACTGTGAGGTAAGAAATAATGAGCGTCTTCACCCCCATCATTCTGCCTGGACACTGAGGTCCAGCTCCGAGGGCTTTCTCGCAGTTCCCTCGCTGTGAGAAGCCAAGTTACAGGGAACCAGGCAGAGGGCCTTCTCGGTAGTGGCGCCTTCCCTGTGGAACACCCTCCCACCAGATGTCAAGGAAATAAACAACTATCTGACTTTTCGAAGACATTTGAAGGCAGCCCTGTTTAGGGAAGTTTTTAATGTTTGATGTTTTATCATGTTTGTAATATTCTGTTGGGAGCCGCCTAGAGTGGCTGAGGAAACCCAGCCAGATGGGCGGTATACAGTGGTGCCTCGCAAGACGAAATTAATCCGTTCTGCGAGTCTCTTTGTCTTGCGGTTTTTTCGTCTTGCGAAGCACGGCTATTAGCGGCTTTAAGAAAAAGGAAACAAACTCGCAAGAACTCGCAAGACGTTTCATCTTGCGAAGCAAGCCCATAGGGAAATTCGTCTTGCGGAACGACTCAAAAAACGGAAAACTCTTTCGTCTTGCGCGTTTTTCGTCTTGCGAGGCATTCGTCTTGCGAGATACCACTGTATAAATTATTATTTTTTATTATTATTAGGATGCTTATGTTCTAGAAAGGAGTATGTTCTAGATTACAAAGGAAAAGTACTAATTACACTCTGCACTGTTTCCAGCTTCCCCTCATGGACCAATAGCAGAAAAGGGAGATGACTTTCACTGATGATAATGGTGGATGGTAAAGAATAGCCCTCCCACACTATGATCCAAAGAGAGGCACTGCAACAGCAGACCTTCCAAGTGCCCCTATTCTCCAGGGATGTCCCTGATTTAGAGAAGCCCTCCTGGTTTCTGATTTGATCCCGGAATGTCCTGCTTTTTCTTCGGACATCCCTTTTTTATTGGAGGAATGTTGGGGGTGGTATGGTAGGATGTCCCTATTTTCACTGGAGGGTATGGAGTTATCAGACCCCCGAGGCATCTGAAGGCAATCCTGTATAGGGAAGTTTTTGAAAAAAATGTTTACTATTTTATTATGTTTTTATATATGTTGGTAGCTGCCCAGAGAGGCTGGGGCAACCCAGTAAGGCGTGGGGTATTTCTCATTATTCTTTCACTGCACAGCTCATATTCATCCTGTCTCAGCTGAACATGCAGTAAAGAAAAACTGTGCTTTTCTACTTTTCAGACTGGAAATGGGAGTTGTTCTGAACATGGCATGACTAAAGCAGAATTTTCTGGAGGATCTCTTCTGGGAAAGCTTTATCAGCCAACTCATCCATTATATAATTATTTAAGCTGTCCTAACTTCTGACCAAAGTCAAAAGAGGAGAGTCAACGTATTTGCTGCCTCTGTCATTAACTTAAGAAAGACATATGATGACTTGATATCATTTTCTTCATGCCATGTACAATCTGTTGGAATTAATTACAGCCCATCATCAACTCTGTGCCAAAGTGACCCAAATGACTGAGAAGTCTCTTGCGTTTAATAAAATACAATCCAATTAAGAGGAACGCTTTGGGCCAAATTTGTTGCTGGTGTGACTGGGCAGAGAATGAATGAAGCCATTATTTACCTCACCAGAAAATTTGGCCTAAGCAGGATATATGCCATGATCTATATTTTAAATGACAAAAGCTGCAACTCAGGATTTTATCCAGATTGCTATTTTAATGTCAGTGCTAAAAGCCAAGCAATGTCAGATGTAACTCATTTTCACCCTTGGAGTGGTATTACCAGCTCAGAGGAAATAGAATTGCAAACGTTCTTGACCAAAGTCCTGAGAATGGAAGCCAAGAGATATTCCCACAGTGAGGCAGCTAGGCTGGATCATTTGCGACTGAATCACACGGCGTGGGGAAAGTAACGTTACAAACTGGAAGCATTAAAATCCACATGGAATCGTTGAAGAGTGTTTATTTGTGCAAGATCAAAGCTTGCCAAGAGCCTGGGCAGAAAATGAAGCTTCACAGAATAACTGTTAAGCATACTATTGTTAAGGGAAGTAAGCAACTCATTGCTACCCAAGGAGCTAATGAAACAGAAAACAATAGTTTTTATAAAAGCACAGTGAATTTCTCAAAAGGCCTGCCATTTTAGGAGCAATCCTCCACTTGAGAAATTGAAAAACCAAGACAGTGAGGTTGGGTTGACATCTATTGCTTATGTCCACTTATCTTTTTTCTTTCTTTCTTGGATGCAATCCTATGCATGCCTACTTAAAAGCATGCATAGAATATATTGCACCCTAAATATAATACCTGTAGCACTGCAACCTGTAGCATTGCACCCAGTCTCTTCTGGAACTGAGGTGCAACAAAAATGGGAAACCCAAAAAGGAACTGGAAACTGAAGTCCCCCAAAAGTAGTGGGGAAGACAAGAATGTGGGTTACTGCATTTCAGACCCTACTAGTTCTTCTTCAAGAATATCTAAAATCATTTTTTTTAAATCAATTTTAAATTCAGTTCTTCCTGGAAATGACTTAGCAAGTATTACACATGGTTTGCAGACCAACAAAATAGGTTACTTGCAATAGCCAGAAATCTGAGTCTGAAACCCAGCCTAGAATGCACACAACACTAAGCAAAACCAAGACTAAGCATAAATGAGCATACTTGCAGATATACACAGGAAGAAACATGACTGCTTTTACTCTTCACCTGCTGCCGCGCTACCCAGTGCTAAGCCATGGTTTGGTTTAGTGTTGCATTCAACCCTGGACTCATGATTTGTCTCGCTCCAGACAAGTCCCAAGCTGTAGCCAAGCTTTACTTGCTGCTCTGGGCAACACAGCAGCAGCAAGACTAGGGCAGGTGTGAAGCGGCCACCAATTCTAATGTGAGCACCTGCCTGCTTGTTTGGTCATGTCTGCCCATGGCTTAGCAAACTACGTCCAATACTATATGGGGGGAATACCATTGCAGAATGGGACACGGGTGGCGCTGTGGGTTAAACCACAGAGCCTAGAACTTGCCGATCAGAAGGTCGGCGGTTCGAATCCCCACAACGGGGTGAGCTCCCATTGCTTGGTCCCTGCTCCTGCCAACCTAGCAGTTCAAAAGCATGTCAAAATGCAAGTAGATAAATAGATACCGCTCCAGCGGGAAGGTAAACGGCGTTTCCGTGTGCTGCTCTGGTTCAGCAGATGTGGCTTAGTCATGCTGGCCACATGACCCAGAAACTGTACACCGGCTCCCTCGGCCAATAAAGCAAGATGAGCACGCAACCCCAGAGTCGGTCACGAATGGACCTAATGGTCAGGGGTCCCTTTACCTTTACCTGTGCAGAGGACACAGGATTTATGTACCTCTACTCCCTCCCACCCTCTTCCTTCTGTTTATTTTTTTCCTTTCCACCACCTCACTTATTACAAACAACAACAATATAATACTGTTGCCCAAACACAATATGTTTCAATCGCCTCTAATTAGGGAGGCAATGAGTAGTTGGAACTGCCTTAAAGCAGTTAGATTAAATGCTCTTTTGAGCCATACAAAGTCTGTGATGTTATGTTACTAATCTGAACCCAGATCCCTGCATCCCAAAGCAAGGTGTTTGATGACTAATAATCACCCTGTTATGTACTGTAGTTCTGATCTTGCATCATTTCTTTAATCTTAGTGTTCCTTTTTAAACCCAGCCCTGTAGCCAGAGTCCTAATCCCACAAACCTGCAGCAACTTCAGCAAAATATATCACACTCATTTTTTTCTTCCCCAATATTCAGGGACGACAGCCTTATACAAACTGATTTTCAAAGGGAGCAAAATCATAAAAGGGTTCAGAGAGCTGTAATTCTAAGTGGATAAGGCAGAATGAAATCTTCCTTTACTTGTGACATTGCATAGTCAATTACCAGTCTCAGAAGTAATTTCAACTGACATAGTATTTAACGTAGAGATCCCATGCTGTAAGAATTATTGCTCCCGGTTGGAATGGCTTCAAAAACAACCCACCAAGATAATATTAGTTTTCATTTCACTTTTGGTCCCATGTGTCTAATCATAAGAGCTGAACAGTATGTCATGTGCAAAACATTGACTGGATGTTGAAGCTGTGACACTAAATGACAAAAGAAGGATATGCACAGTTAGCTAGGAAATGTACCAAACTGGATATTTTCCAATACAATGCCACAGTAAATTAGATCTTTCAAAAAGGCGACCCGTGTAATCCTAGGTTTGTTTGCTTTTTCCTTTCCAACTTCCTGCATTGTTCTAATAAAGGCAAGTCCTAAAACAGAACAGAATCTTCTGCTGCTTATTTCCTTCTTGGGTGTAGGAAGAGGGAGAGACAGATGGGGGGATTCTACCCTCTGTCTTCATACACCCCATGTTTTTTGGGTTTGTGAACATGGAGTCTGTGTGCAAACAACTTGTGCAGATGTAGCTTTGGTCAACATGACCTGAGATGCTATAAAAAGCAGGAAAAGTGCCTACAAACACATGAGATCTTCACATGCAAAGTCAACAGGTGTGTGGAGGTCGTGGTCAGGCAGGCCTAACAAGATGGAGCCCACAAATGAATGTCTCTGAGAGTAACAAGATGTGGGGACATGCCATACCTCCCAGGAAGGTTGTACAGAACAAATATCTAATAATAAATAAAGTAAATGTTTAACCCCACCTCCCCAATGGCTAAAAGTGACATGAACAGGATTTAGACAGATTTGTCCATTCCTAGTGTCAACCACCCAATTAAGATTCTTAAATACAGGAATGCATTTGACCACATCACTGCAAGGACTTGAAAAAGATGGCAGTGGTGGAGTTGCATAACTTCAGGAGGAGCAGGTAAGGACACAGCAGGTTTCAAATTGAGCCATGAAACTTTCAATCCCAGTGCCACCTGGTGTACTCATTCTAATTATCTTGTAGGAGCTGTACTAACAGTCCCATGATACCCTTAACAGTAGATCCAAACTTTTGATTACCTGAACATTTGGGTATCCTCCAGGCCTTCAGATAGATGGGACTGTGCTATATTTTTAACATCACCACTAACACATAGGAGAACATCTATAGGCCTCCTTATCTGGAATATGAAGGGTTAATGTGACTAGCATTTGTTTATTAAGCCCATCAAGTACATGTTTGTGCAAATTTGTCAGTTATCTGAGCGAGGCCAGAAAAACAACATGGATCTTGAAAGAAAGAAAAAGAAAGAAAGAACTTCCCTGCCCCTGAGAATTAAAGAAAATGTACTGTAGATAACTAGATAGCTCTATGTAATGAATATTTTTATCAGATTCTATCATATGGCTCTGTATAAAAGAATAATTCTTTATCCATGTTAACAGTCAGTGAACATCATATTCACTTAGTGGTACCACAATGGGATCAGCTGTCTTGTCAAGTAAATCTATTGCATCAACACCGTGTTTTATCCCTCGTTCTTCAGCTTCGTGCACATAAAATTTTAATACATACAGTCTTCAGCAGAATGTTCTTTTGTCCATCAGTCACAAATGCACGGTTTCATCCTCTAGTACCACAGTATATTGATGTTACTGTGCATGGTTGCTTTTGGAATCCATCGCAAAGGAGACTGTAAGTTAAAAGGTCTTTTACATCAATTCTAGGGAAATCAGAAATGTGCATCTGTGGATATTGCTGCTTATGGTGAATTTCCAATGGATTCATGTTCCTATCCTATAAAAAGGGCCCTGTTTTTAACATGAAAACACATGTATTCTGTTTTGGGGGAAATGTATATATTTTAAAGCATTTTGATCATATCTGCTCCATATTTGGATTTCCTGAAGAACTAGACTCGTTTTCCTATAATAACTTTCTGGCGAACTGTGGCAAGAGAAGTTGTAACCTAATCCTGTGACTGAATCACAAAGAAGTATGGTAGGGGGCTTTAGTCAAATGAAACCATTCTCATGTTCAATGAACACATGTAGAAGTAGTGGAAATGGGCATGCTAGGCACACCCTTTCCATGCCAATGTACCCACTGGTCACAGTCCATGACAGCCACACATTTGGTGTCCATAAGAAAGAAGCTGTAGACACACACACACACACACACACACACACACACACACACACACACACCTGTATGTAGGCTTCTCCAGCTATTGGGAATCTTGACTGGCTCAGATTTCTAATCAGGTGGAAAATCCCTATGTGCCTAAGGCTAGCCAATCAGAATTCCAAATACTGTAGGTGAATCCTGGTTGGCTTGGATTCATAATCAGATGCACACAGATACAGTGGTACCTCGGGTTACAGACGCTTCAGGTTACAGACGCTTCAGGTTACAGACTCTGCTAACCCAAAAATAGTACCTTGGGTTAAGAACTTTGCTTCAGGATGAGAACAGAAATCACACGGCAGCAGTGGGAGGCCCCATTAGCTAAAGCGGTACCTCAGGTTAAGAACAGTTTCAGGTTAAGAATGGACCTCTGGAACGAATTAAGTTCTTAACCCGAGGTACCACTGTATATGTGTCACTTGTTAACAATGACAACTGCTGGGGGCTGTGGCCACTGGACACATCGCAGTGCAGGAGGTGAAGGCAGTAGGCACATTCCTACTACCACTGCGGGACACATTTGAACACTCCTACACTAAAGTTCGTATCTCCATACGTTTGGCTGCAGTCTGCTCAAATGGCCACGTCAAAATTTGCTTCTAAATCCCACAAAACCAGCGTAAGGAGGGCAACACCTGATTTGACTTGGTGCCAAACCCTTCAGCGGCTTTGAGTGTGCACTTTTCTTATGATTGTTAACATGGCTTTGCAGGAAAATGTAATAATGAGGAGAAAGCTCTGATATGGTTCTGATGTATCACAATGATTGTTCATGCAGATGACCCATTCATTTAATCAAGATAACATTTGCTGCCTTCTCACGTCTCCATGCCTTTAAAAATGCAACTTAGCCTCCCGCATAACACACACACACACACACACACACACACACATGCACTTTGCCTGTTCTGTCCTTCAATATACATATACAATATACACCCCCTTCCCCCAGTGCTACCACTTCAGTACCACTTAAGAGTCATTGGTGAAAGTGCTGTTGCCACCACCAACACCAATGAGTTCAACCCCATTCCAGAGGCACACCATATCCACCCCTGTCAAATATCCTACCCCTCCCCTTTTCTGGTGAACGGTGGCAAAAACTGAAGAGCGCCATTTTGGTTCAGCCTTAAATTTAACTTTTGCCCTGAGGAAGAAATGCCACATTCAAAATGCATTGGGATTTTTACCTGGCAATAAAATATTACTTGCACTCACTGGCTTTCGGCTTTTACACCTGTTTGCAGTGTTTGATTAAATAATACACTTGTGGGGTAGGAAACTTGCCAGAGGGATGCTGATATCTGTCACAAGTGGAGTATCTCAACCAGTTACATTTCCTCACCTACAGCATCCTTAACTTAAGGAATCTTTGACTGAGACCTTCTTGTGATTCTTTGACATGACAGTAATCCAACAAGCCCTATCAGGCTATTTCAATATGTCACCGATGCAGAATTCAGCAAAATGAAGTGTATGTGATACATTATACTATACAAGGCGGTTTTAGAGCACCATTGCTCCTTAATTTTATTTCTTCTGATGTCTTATTTTCCTCTCAGTTTTAGCTCTACCAACAGTGTATATTTGGAATAAAGTAATCATAATAAGAGTGATTTTAATAATATGATCCTTTGATTAAACTGCTCTTGATCTACGTCTAGAATAAAAGATCAAGTGATAAATTAAAAGCATAATATCCTTGCTAATGAAATCTGTTCTTTTTGTGGACTCTTTGGTCATCTCCGTCAGTATTTGCTCTCTAAAATCCCTAATGCAGTCCATTTATTTCAATAAGTTGCAAGTATACATACGTTTTATCAATATTATAGATTTCAGTTGTCAGGCTACATTAATTTCAATGTCAACGCCATCCACCATGTTCCTGGGTTTTGAACTGAATAGCTCGATGTACCAGTAAATACACATTATTCTTATTCCAGGATGAGTGACTTTGCAATGAGCTACTTTCATCTTAGAACGCTTTCCTTTTGGTATCCCTCAGGTGTGATTTTAGTATACACATAGTCAAAGCAAGAGCTTGAAGAGCCCCCAAGGTTTTTTGGGTTTTTTGCTCTTCTTATTACATGTCAAAATCTTATTCTGTAGACAGCTCCTTTTCAAGCAGGTTGCGATAAGCAGCTAAATCTAGATTCATCCTCCTTTCACTAGAGGGAATCACCTTGCATCTGTTAAAACTAAGATTATCACCTGATTAGAACATCTGAGATCAGAAATGCTTTACATCAAGCTCAGGCAACAATCTAAATAATGAGGGCAGGAGAGAGAAAGAGTTGGAGGGAGAGAGATCGAGGATGTGGCCCGCATACTCATGTAGAGCTGCTGACACATCTTGAATACTTAGAGTTTAAATGCTAAGTTAATATAGAAGCATAATTGTGGATTTTTAGGCAGGAAGAAAAAGACGTGAATGGTGTATGCACGCCTGTATTTATGCACTGGAGACTGAAAAGCGCTTCCAATATTCTGTAAAAATTTACTATCTCCCCCCCAGTAGAATAAGCCATATCCTTTATGCTTTTTTAATGACTCTGTTTCTCTCCCCCCTCCCTTTTAAGAATCTACATTCAACTTAATGTTTACTCGCTACGAGGAAATATTAGCAGGATAAATGGATGCTTGGTAATCGGAAATACATTCTGTCTCAGAACCACCATAGTCAACAATTTCCGTGTAATAAATGCAAGCATTTGAGAATAAAATTTGTAAAGAAAAAAAACCTCTGTATTGCTAACATGAATCCCAAAGAATCTGATGTGATGCTCTAAATTAGTCAAACCATAGAGTATCATTTGAATTCGTTTAAAGATAATTCTGATGGGTGTAGATGTCTACGAGATGGGTTTGGGGCTTGTTCAATAGCACTGCAAGTGGGCTGATCTGGGGCTTATGACGAAGCGGCTACATGTTCAATGTATGCCAGCATTTTCCTGCAACACTATGAACCAATTCCTAGTGTGAAAACAGTTGACAGTAATGAATTTATGATGTCGGGTTAATTCCTTGTAGAATAAAGGTTAGGAGAGAAAGGGTTACAGTTAACTCCTTCCCCATTAACTACAAGGAATTTACTTATGCAATAAGAGGGAGGAAAAGATCACGTCAATTACACACTCGTTTCTTTGAAGAGGCACAGAGGAGAGTAGGGAGTCAAACCAGATTTCCCAGAAGGAAAAGTAAAACACACATACATACTCAACATATGCATCCTTTATTCATCCATCATTTATAGGTCATACCATCTGTTTTGCATGCAGAAAGTGCCTAATTCAATCCTTAGGATATCCAGGTATAGCTGGGAATTCTCCCTGCCTGAAACCCTGGAGAGCCACTGCTAGTTACTGCAGAACATTACTCAGCTAGATGGGGTAATGGTCTGATTTAGAATAAGGCAGCTTTCTCTGGACCTATGGACCCCCAACCACTTAAGATAATGTGCAATGCAATCCTAAGGATGTTTGCTGAGTTCAATGGGACTTACAACCTAGTAAAGGTAGCTCATATACCTTTTTAGGTGCGTCCAGTTGACACATGATCGCCGAAGCGTGGATCCTTTTGTACCCGGAAGATGGCAGAACGGGGGTGGAACAGAGCACAACAGAGGCGGCGCAGGTTGGGGCATAACAGGGCACAGCACATTTATTCATGCTCCGCTGACATGCATGGGGACCGGGAATGGAACGCCCACACGAAATGATCGCCACCTGTATACATGTAGCTAATGTAAGTTGAACAGTTAATGTGCATAGTAACCAAACATTGTGCACATTCACCAGGCCTCATACAGAATGCGTCCATGAAGAGGGCGTTGTGCACATTGTTTTAGTCAATATACATATGTAGGGTTGTAGCCAACTAAGCTTTACACAGAGTAGACCCCCTGAACTGAAGGAATCTACATTAGTCATGGGTGGGATTCTACCAAGTTGTTGCATGTCTGGGACAAGGTCTATTCACGTAATAGGACTTCCTTCCTCTCCTTCCCCAGTGCCCCCTAAATTTGTCATGGAGAGAAGGGGGTTGTGCCAGCAGACCTTGTTCTCTGTATACATACCCAACCTAATGCAAGATGACCACCCAACCTCTGCTTATAAACCTCCAAGGAAGGAGAGTCCACCACTTCCCGAGGGAGTCCTTTCCACTACCAAACAGCTCTTACCATCAGAAAGTTCTTCCTAATGTTTAGTCAAACTCTCCTTTCTTGTAACTTGAATCTATTGTTTCGGGTCCTCCCCTTCAGAGCAGGAGAAAACAAGCTTATTCCACCTTCCATGGGACAGTCCTTTCAATATTTGAAGATGGCTATCATATCACCTCTTGGTCTTCTCTTCTCCAGGCAAAACATATCCAGCTATCTGAACTGTTCCTCATAAGGCTTGGTTTCCAGACCTTTTATCATCTTGATCACCCTCCTCTGCACATGTTCCAGCTGGTCTCATTCCTGTACATGTTCTGCCTCATCCACTTACTTGCCAGAACAAGAAGGATTCATCAGTTCCTCTTGTGTTTCATCAGATGATGTCACCATTTCTGCTCTGAAAGAAAAGGTCCTGTATCTTTGGTCCCTTGTTTGATCACTGCTACATCACTGGCAGGCAACAAGGCATTGATAGCAATTTGTGTGGGAAGTCTGAGACCAAGATGCGCATGGAAAGTGCCAGCGTTGTGTAGTGGTTAAGAATGGTGGACGTGTAATCTGGCGAACCGGGTTCGATTCCCCGCTCCTCCACATGCAGCTGCTGGGTGACCTTGGGCTAGTCACACTCATCCGAAGTCTCTCAGCCCCACTCACCTCACAGAGTGTTTGTTGTGGGGGAGGAAAGGAAAGGAGATTGTTAGCTGCTTTGAGACTCCATAAGGGGAGTGAAAGGCAGGATATCACGTCCAAACTCTTCTTCTTCTCCTCCTCTTCTTCTTCTCCTCCTCCTTCTCCTCCTCCTCCTCCTCCTCCTCCTCCTTCTTCTTCTTCTTCTTCTTCTTCTTCTTCTTCTTCTTCTTCTTCTTCTTCCACTTCAAGCATCAGGTATAGAATGAAGGGTGCTGCTAAAACAGTTGATATTTATGTCACCTTATCATTATAGGCTTTGGCTTATTTCTTACTAAATCACACAGCTATCTTTGGGTCACCTCTTACTCAATCATGCAACTATCGAAGACTAACTTCTTCCATATGAATCTACACAAACTATAAGTTCTTCTTCAGTGGCCCTGCTTTGAGTGACCCTCTAAATGAAGGAAGGTGTGGACTACCAGGAGAGGATCTTTTTGGTTGTGGCTCCCTGGTGACAATACAATCTTCCCAGATAGGCACCATCTTTGTATCTTATTGTTGCCTGGTGAAAACCCTTTCAGATGCCATGTGAAAATAACTTATGTTTTAGAGTCTGATCCTTTAAGTTTTTAAATAAAATAACACCCTGATTTTAATTGTGTTTTTTAAAAAAGTTTTAAGTGTGATATAATTTGATATAATTCTGACTAAGAGGGGTGGAGAGAGAGAGGAGCAGAACAGGATGATCAAGAAGACAGTGATGACAACTATTATTACGAACCTGACATCGAATATTCTGAATTTTTTGGATTGCCAGAAGAAGATGATGCTCCAATTAAGAGAAGAAATACTGTCATGTATTTCCCCAAATACACAGAAAAGTGGACAGATCTGCTCCCTGCCTTGCAGGCCTTTTTCCACCTGGCCTGGGACCGTAGGTCCCTGACGGACTCCAGCTACAAAAGCTGAGGCTGGTGAAGAAACTCTTGGGCTGGGATGTTGTTTGGGGGCTGGGGGTGGGTTGCGGAAGGGGGTTGTTGCCGCAGTTGCTGCTGTTTTCTTTGTATCTTCATTTTAGATTTGATTTAGGTGGAAATTGTTCAGTTTGGTTGTGCATTTAAAAAAATTTTTTATTGTTTATGACTGCTCATGGGACGCGGGTGGCGCTGTGGGTTAAACCACAGAGCCTAGGACTTGCTAATCAGAAGGTCAGCGGTTCGAATTCCCGCGATGGGGTGAGCTCCCATTGCTCGGTCCCACTTCCTGCCAACCTAGCAGTTTGAAAGCACGTCAAAGTGCAAGTAGATAAATAGGTACTGCTCCGGCGGGTAGGTAAACAGCGTTTCCGTGCGCTGCTCTGGTTTGCCAGAAGCGGCTTAGTCATGCTGGCCACATGACCCGGAAGCTGTACGCCGGCTCCCTTAGCCAGTAAAGCGAGATGAGCACCGCAACCCCAGAGTCGGACACGACTGGACCTAATGGTCAGGGGTCCCTTTACCTTTACCTTACTATGACTGATTTTCTTGTAGTTATGTTGCTGTTTTTTAATGTAGTGAACCACCTTGAGCATGGTTTGAACTGTGGAAAGGCAGCATTCAAATAAAATTATGTATGTATGCAGTAGTTCTTATTATTTTATATTATTTCAGCCCCAGCCAGCAAAGCCAATGGTTAGGAACGATGAGAGTTATAGCTGAGAAACCTCTGGTGGACCATAGGTTTCCTATCCCTGTTTGATAATTGTGTTTTAATTGTTCTATTTGTTTTGTGATTCACCCAGAGTACTGTTATCCAGAGTTCTTCAGCTATATATTCCCAGTATGTCAGTCAGTCGGTCAATAATTAGGAAGGTGGCACTTGCTCTTGCTGTACAATAAAACAATGCATTGCCATTCCAAATGCTTATGTTGTTAAGCCGCTGAACATCTCTTGGGTAAGGATGTTGAACTGCCTACATGATAAGCTAATTACTCATCTTCTTGCATTTTTTTTCCAGACTCGTAAAACTTCAGTGTAACATGATCACACACAGATCTGATTCCCTTCCCAGTGCAACACAACTAGGATCTAATAGCATTGTCTTCATCAATCTGGTATCCTATAGAAATATAGAAATACTTTATTGTCACTGTACTACTTGCTTACAGTGAGATTAAACGAGTACAAAACATCCTCCAGATGTTTTGTACTCTGACTCCCATCAGACCCAGCCTGAGCCCCAAACATCTGGATGGTAGTAGCCTGCACTAGGGCGTTGTTATATGCAGTGGCATAGCGTGGGGGGTGCAAGGGGGGCCGGCCGCACCGGACGCAACATCTGGGGATTAGGGTTAGGGGGCGCAAATCCACGGGTTAGGGGGCGCAAATCCACAGGTTAGGGGGCGCAAATTACTTGCCTTGCCCCGGGTGCTGACAACCCACGCTACGCCACTGGTTATATGTAACAGTAAAGCAAAACCTAAATCCCATGACAATTGACAGCTATGGTCTCCCCCCACCCCATGCCATTATTCCTACTTTCTGTAACTGATATTCAACAAAGGATCCTCCACTTTTAAGACCCTTGCTTAACATATTTTTATTTATTTTTTAGGGACATGGATCACAGACTTCGTTGTTGTTTTTTTAAAAAAATCTATTTGGAACTCGATCAATGCACATTTGACTTTTTACCTTATTTATTGCGCTTCTGTGCATGAATTATAACTTAATGGCTGGCATGCTTTGAATTCCTTAGCATGTTTTTTATACCTAATAAGTGAATCATCCTGCGTGTGTGCATTTTAAGGCAGTCTTTATAAGTCCTGTGTTTGAACATCTGTCAAGGGATGGAGATTAGCTGAATAGATACAGGATGCAAGTATATTCTATTCTCTGTTATCCTGTATACTGCAATTATCTTGATCCTCAAACAACTCTGTGACAGTTACAGCCACTTTTGCAGACTTGTTATTACTGCAAATTCAGAAATTTATTTTACTTGAATCTAAATTAAATTGATATGCAACAAGGCTCTACCCCCCCCATTTCTTTCCATTGCAAAATCATATTTTAAATGTCCTTACCTTCATATGATACAGTATCATTTATAAATGCTTTATAGTGTTGTATTAATTTAGAGGTTTTTGATACCTTGTATCTACATCTTTAGGACGCGGGTGGTGCTGTGGGTTAAACCACAGAACCTAGGGCTTGCCGGTCAGAAGGTCGGCGGTTCACGCGACGGGGTGAGCTCCCGTTGCTCGGTCCCTGCTCCTGCCAACCTAGCAGTTCAAAAGCATGTCAAAGTGCAAGTAGATAAATAGGTACCGCTCTGGCGGGAAGGTAAACGGCATTTCTGTGCGCTGCTTAGTAATACTGGCCACATGACCCGGAAGCTGTACGCCGGCTCCCTCGGCCAATAAAGCGAGATGAGTGCTGCAACCCCAGAGTCGGTCACGACTGGACCTAATGGTCAGGGGTCCCTTTACCTTTTACCTATCTACATCTTTACACTATCGGTAAAGGTAAAGGACCCCTAGAGGGTTAAGTCCAGTCAAAGGCGACTATGGGGTGTGTCGCTCATCTCGCTTCAGGCCGAGGGAGACGGCGTTTGTCCGCAGATAGCTTTCTGGGCCATGTAGCCAGTTTGACTAAACTGCTTCTGGTGCAACAGAACACAGTGATGAGTGTCAGAGTGCATGGAAACACCAGTTATCTTCCCCTCGCAGCGGTACTTATTTATTTATTTAAACAGCATTTCTGTGGGTTTTTTTTTATAAAATATTTATTAAGATTTTCAAAATATTACAAAATAAAAAATAAAAAAGAAGAAAATACAATAAAAAATGGTTAAAAACAACTCAATCTTTCCATTACTTATTTTTCATTAGCTTGTTTCCCGGATCTCCTCACGCCTCCCTTTTTTGTATTCCAGTTCGGTTTGTTGGTTCAGCAAATCCTTACCCTCTTTATTTATCCCAATCTTTAATCTTAAAATATTGTAACGTTAAATTTTTACCTATTAATAATCCATTTTTCATATTCCCTTATAGTATTACAGCTGAACACCACTTAATTTCTATCCAACATCATTCTAACATTCATTATTTTTACAATATTTCTGTAGATAGTCTTTAAATTTCTTCCAATCTTCTTCCACCGACTCTTCTCCCTGGTCTCGGATTCTGCCAGTCATTTCCGCCAGTTCCATATAGTCCATCACCTTCATCTGCCATTCTTCCAGAGTGGGTAGATCTTGTGTCTTCCAATACTTTGCAATGAGTATTCTTGCTGCTGTTGTGGCATACATAAAAAAAGTTCTGTCCTTCTTTGGCACCAATTGGCCGACTATGCCCAGGAGAAAGGCCTCTGGTTTCTTCAAGAAGGTATATTTAAATACCTTTTTCAATTCATTATATCTCCCAGAAAGCCTTAATCCTTGGGCACGTCCACCAAAGGTGAAAGAATGTACCTTCAGTTTCTTTACATTTCCAACATTTATTATCGGGCAAATGATAGATTTTTGCAAGCTTAACTGGGGTCATGTACCACCTGTATACCATTTTCATAATATTCTCTCTTAAAGCATTGCATGCCGTAAACTTCATACCTGTGGTCCATAACTGTTCCCAGTCAGCCATCATTATGTTATGTCCAACATCTTGTGCCCATTTAATCATAGCAGATTTCACCGTTTCATCCTGAGTACAGTGGTACCCCGCAAGACGAACGCCTCGCGAGACGAAAAACTCGCAAAACGAAAGGTTTTTCCGTTTTCGAGTTGCCTCGCAAGACGAATTTCCCTATGGGCTTGCTTCGCAAAACAAAGCTTGCCCCGGGGACAGCGGGTCTTCTCTTTTGAAGCAAGGGGCTGCGGGGAGATAGCGATCTCCCTGCAGCCCCTTGCTGCAAAAGACGTCCGGGGGAAGCGGGGAAGAAGCGCTTCTTCCCCGCTTCCCCCGGACGTCTTTTGCAGGGTTGCCGGCATGCCGAAGCCTGCGCGCGCTGACATCAGCGCTCCCAGGCTTCGCGGACCTCTCCGCCAGCAGCAGCAGCGCTGCCGCTGCTGGCGGAGGGTTGCCGCCATGCCGAAGCCTGCGCGCGCTGACATCAGCGCCGCGAAGCCTGGGAGCGCTGATGTCAGCGCGCGCAGGCTTCGGCATGGCGGCAACCCTCCGCCAGCAGCGGCAGCACTGCCGCTGCTGGCGGAGAGGTCCGCGAAGCCTTGGCCGGACAGCTTTTGAAGGCAGGCGGGGGGGAGCAAAGACTTTCGCCCCCGCCAGCCTTCAGAAGAGGAAGGCTAAGACTTCCGGGTTGACGCGATCTGGAAATGGCGGATTCCCTCCGAGCTGCGGAGGGAATCGGCTCTACCGAGGACGGGTCTTTGCCGCGCCGGCGACGCGGGGACCCTTAAAAACCGCAGGCGCGGATGCCTGCGGACTGAAGACTCGGCGGGTGCCTTAAGCGCCCCCCCTGATCCACGAAGAGCCTTTTTAAAGGCTGCGGAGAGGATACGGGGGTGGCGTGGCACTGAGAGTCGATCGCTACCTCGGTGGAGCGAAGCCGCGAGCCATGACCAGAGAGCGCTGACTTCCTTCCTTGAAAATTTGGACTGAAAGAATCACCCGTGAGTAAGACGGATTGGGACTTTAAAAAAATTTACCCTGAATTGGAGACGACCCTGGGGTGTGCTAAAAGGAAGTCCGCACCCCCCCCCTTGCAGATGATCTAAGCAACGACATAAGAGCTAAGCTGGAGAGCCTACCCTTGGTGGGGTGAGTTAAAAAGGACATTAACTTTCAAGATTTGGCTAAAGGAAATTTTGGGCTGGAGAGTGGAGTTTTGGAAACCTTCTTTTTGTTTTAAACAACCCCCCCTCCCGGCTCGGGAAAGTCCTGCCTTTGTGCCTGTGTAAGAGCTGCGGAGTTTGACAGCTGTCAAAGCTGTCAAACGGGCGGTTTAAAGTGGAAAAATCGCTATCTAAGATCCCTCTGGACTAAGACGAGTTATAATTGAGCCAAAATTGTTGGAAACAAAGTAATAATAATTTGTTAAAGGACTGTTGGAGAAAAGACTAATAAGTAACCAGATTCCCTCTAGGGGGAATTCTGTGAAACTACAATGGATACAATGGCTGTGGAAGGAAAGTTACTAGTGGAAATCGAAAGGATGTTTCAATTGGTGGGAACCTTACAAGAGCAGAGCTTGGCCATGAATAAACAACTTGTGACTATGACCTTGGGAACAGGCAACTCTGCTCTCTGTATTGAGGACCTGAATGAGAAAGAATCCACAGCTGAATGGGAAACAATATCTACAGAGGTGGAAAAGACTAAACAACAAGAAAAAGAAGAAGTAACCTTGGGAAGTAACAACCAAAAGCTGACATCTGTGGAACACAAGCAAGGAGACGCTGGGAACTTATCTACCACAAGTCTGCGAAAGACACAGAAGAAGGAGGAGGAGGTCCCGGGACAATATGGAATACAGGAACTTAAAATAAAGAAATATGACTGGGGCCTCCGTTTGGACTCTGATTTTGAAGATACAGGCTTTGTGGAAATTTTTCAGCAGTTACTTTCAAATCTCCTTGAGGGAAGAGAATACATTTTGATGGTGAAAGAACTTTTTCCAGACTCGACGACTGACATAAAGGACTACCAACAAGACAGGCGGAGAGGGACTGAAATTGACTTGAAAGCCTCGGACGTGAGGAACCCAGGCTGAGAATCTCGAATTTGGATTTCTATTGGGAAGGGACAAAAACCGGGGATGGGAGGGAGGGAAGAGGAGATTCTTAAAAACTCTTAAGACTTTTAGGTTTGGTTAATATGACTCTTAATTAAGACAAAATGAAAATCGATGGAAGAGAACTTAAGTCCAACTTAGGAAAATCAATTTTTATTATAAAAGAGGTAATAAGATGAATAAGATGGTTAAGAGGAGAAACACCAACTTGCTGATATAATCTTGGGAACTGGGATGCACGAGGGGGGGTGGGGGGAAGTCAGGAAACAAGGTTATGAAATGGGGATTTGCTGATTTTATACATGTTTTTGTTTTGTGTCTTTTCTTTGTGTGTGTTTTGTTTTTATAAAAGCAGAAAACCAAATAAAAAAAATTAAAAAAAAACAGAAGAGGAAGGCTGGCGGGGGGCAAAAGTCTTTGTCCCCCCTGCCTGCCTTCCCAGGGGCTTTTAAATTGCCCCGGACAGCGGAGAAGTCCTCCGCTGTCCCTGGGCGATTTTAAAATGCCGCCCGCCAGCATTTTAAGATCGCCCCTGACAGCGGAGAAGTCCTCCGCTGTCCCGGGGTTTTTTAAAATGCTGGGGGTGGGAAGAAAAGCCCTTGTCCCCCCCCCCCAGCCTTCAGAAGAGGTCCGGGGACAGACTGTCCCCGGACCTGGTCTGAAGGCGGTTTCCCTAGGAACGCATTAATTGATTTTCAATGCATTCCTATGGGAAACCGTGCATCGCAAGACGAAAAAACCGCAAGACGAAGAGAATTGCGGAACGAATTAATTTCGTCTTGCGAGGCACCACTGTATTCCATTTCAACAGCAAGTTATACATCTTTGACAAAATCTTAGTTTTGGGTTCTAACAGTTCTGTTTCTAATTTTGATTTTTCCACCTGGAAACCAATTTTCTTGTCCAATTATATGCCTCCATTATCTGATAATAATGAAGCCAATCTCGCACTTTGTTTTTTAGTTTCTCAAAACTCTGCAATTTCAGTCTATCTCCCTCTTGTTCCAGAATTTCCCAATATTTCGGCCACTTGGCCTCCATATTGAGCTTTTTCTTTAAAAAGGACTTAGAAACTTGGTCAAGATTGAAACTTTCCTTGTTGGGAAGAATTGCAGCAGTTAAGATGAATGTATTGCCAAGAATGTTGTTTCTGTTCCAAACCCTTCAGATCGTGGACAGAGTGGAGTGTTTTGGAAAGTGGCAGAGGGATATTATGAAGTTTGTCTGGCAGGGCAAAAAGCCCCGAATAAAATTTAAAATACTAACAGACGCAAAGGAAAGAGGGGGATTTGCCCTGCCGGACTTAAGGTTGTATTATGAAGCTGCATCCTTCTGCTGGATGAAGGATTGGTTTCTGTTAGAAAACACTGATGTCCTAGATCTGGAAGGGTTTAACAATGCTTTTGGGTGGCATGCATATTTGTGGTACGACAAGGTAAAGTTTCACAAATTGTTCAAAAACCATATTGTCAGGAAAGCTTTATTCATTGTCTGGACTAAATATAAGGACTTACTTGAAAATAAGACCCCGAGGTGGTTATCACCGATGGAGGCTAAGACCAGAAAACTAATTAACATGGAGAGTGGCTGGGTAAAATACTATTTAAACAGCATTTCTGTGTGCTCTGGTTTCCGTCACAATGTTTCATTGCTCCAGAAGCGGTTTGGTCATGCTGGCCACATGACCTGGAATGCTGTCTGTGGACAAACACCGGCTCCCTCGGCCTGAAAGCGACATGAGCGCCGCACCCCATAGTCACCTTTAACTGGACTTAACCATCCAGGGATCCTTTACCTTTTATCTACTTATTTATCTACTCGCACTGGTATGCTTTTGAACTGTTAGGTAGGCACTTTGGAATATACCATTTCTGGGCTTGATAAAAAAAAATATCATTCACACAGTTTTTAATAAAGAAAATTAGCAGAATTGATTCCATTGGCCTGGGTGTGTGTGAACCTTTTCTTCCATTATTTCGTTATTTCATTAAGGATTCTTTTTTAGAAGCATTCTGAAATCCTAAACCAAAAGTTAGTAGGAGGGGGGGGGAATGTAAGCATTGCTTGTTAGGTTATGTGAATTTAAGGCTGAAATCATATACACACTTATCTGGGAGTAAGTCTCATTGCTCAACAAAGTCTACGATTTGACTCTGAACTACGCTCGTCTAGCACTCAGTGATGGGCTGTAGTTACATAGAACCCCCTGTTCCCGGATCCTATCAATTGCCTGATCCAGCAGGCTCACCTTATGGACTTGGTAACTGGACAGACTTACTCGCTTTCTCTTCTCTATTACTGCAGCTTGCCATCAGTATTCCAGCTGCTGGAACAATCTTTGGTTCCGCCTATGACTCTGACTTCTCCAGTGTTTCCTGAGCTCCTATTCTTCTTCATTTCTAGTCACCACAACTCCCATCACTGCTGGCAATTGACCATGGTGGCTGGAGCTGATGGAAGTGTGAGGTCAACAACATCCAGAGGGCCATAGGCTCCTCATCACAGCATCAAAACTGACTTTGAACCTGTCCTATCCTAAGGGTGGGATTCAGCTACGTTTTACACAGAGGAGACCCCCTAAAATTGATGACCATAACTAAGTTATGTCCATTAATTTCAGTGGGTAATTCTGAGACAGTGGTTCCCAATTAGTAGTCTGAGGACCCCATGGGGTCCACATAAGCCACTCAGGGGGTACATGGCACCATTCACATAACAAAAATTACACTAGAGATATCAAAACTTTGAAAAGTAAGGAGTCCATGGCTTGGTTTTTGAAAAACAAGGGGTTGACAGTCCTTAGTTTAGAACCACTGCTCTGAGTAAAGGATAGTGGAATACCACCCTAAGATTTCATGTGTCGGCAAACTGCATAATGCACATAACTCTTCAACGCAGTCTGGCCACATTGATGTCAATAACGACACTTCATGGACAGACTCTCATTGTCCCATGCTGGAATATCTCATTAGTTAACCAACTGTAACTTATGACTTCTATACAACTCTATGTCAATGCAGCCATACCCAAATGGCTACACACTTAGACAAGTGTCTCATTATCCACACGTTTTGGATGTCCTCCAGACTATTTGGATAAATGAAGATGTGCTTTATAGCACTTCTTAATTTGTAGAATGAATTCTCACATTATTGATTTTTTTACTTCAAAACCACAACCACTCTGTGGTAACATCACGTGACCTCCCAGTCAGTCATTTCTGATAAATTGAAACGAAGAACCTATCATAGACATATTTAGATAGATAGATGGATGATAGATAGATGATAGACAGACAGACAGACAGACAGACAGATAGATGATAGATAGAAATAATTTCTGTCATTATCAACAACAAATATAGTTTGAGAACAGTTATGGAAATACAGAATATGCAGGCAAAGACTATATGCAGATATTTTCATCTGTCTCTATGTTAAAAACCTTCTAAAAATACAACTGCCATTTCCCTAAAGTACATAATGATGATTTCCAGTAATTTTTGCAGGTTACCATCAGCCCATTAATGTACATGGGCAGTATTTTTCAAATAACACAGACTTTATCTATGCATTATGATGACAGAAAGCGGGTAGGGTTTTACTTTAGTGTATTTTATTGTACCGTATTTTTCACCCCATAGGGCGCACCGCCCCATAGGACGCACCTAGTTTTTTTGGGGGGTGGGAAATAAAGGGAAAAAATTATTTTCCCCCCAGGCGCAGGGCTGGCATGGGGGAAGCCCGAGCTTCCCCCGACCCGAGCCCCGAGAACAGCCTGCTATCCGCAAGCCTAGGGAGCCTAGGGAAGCCCGGAACTGCAGACAGCTCTGCGCAGCGCTCGGGAGCCCGGCACAACTTCGCGCAGGGCTCCCGAGGGCTGCGCAAAGCTGCGCGAAGCCCGGGACTGCAGGCAGCTCTGCGCAGCCCCAGTGGTGTAGCGTGGGTTGTCAGCACCCGGGGCAAGGCAAGTAATTTGCGCCCCCTAACCCGTGGATTTGTGCCCCCTAACCCTAACCCCCAGATGTTGCGCCCGGTGCGGCCGGCCCTCCCTGCACCCCCCACGCTACGCCACTGCGCAGCCCTCAGGAGACCAGCGCGAAGTTGTGCCGGTCTCCCAAGGGTTGCGCAGAGCTTCCTGAAGCCTGGAGAGCGAGAGGGGTCGCTGTGCACCGACCCCTCTCATTCTCCAGGCTTCAGCGAAAACCTGCATTCGCCCCATAGGACGCACACACATTTCCCCTTCATTTTTGGAGGGGGGAAAGTGCGTCCTATAGGGCGAAAAATACGGTATTTAGGCTTACAGTCTTTTGAATCTGTCTCCCCCAACTGGATTCATCCTGGGGGCAAGTGGCTGTGAGAATCCTATGTGGTCGAGCACTTCAGAACCACATAGCACCAATCGTGAAGCACTTGTACTTTCTGCCTGTATCAAGATGTTGCTGTTAGCATGTATGCTACATGACTTGAGACTCAAGTATATTGAGCAGTGTCTCCACCAGAATGGGGTGGAGTTAGCATTGCTTCTGCTTACCAAAAGAAGAAGAGGGTTGAGCTGGCACTGAGGTCAGGCCTGTGTGGGTACACCAGCAGAGTCTATCTGGTGCTCGCACTGGTGACCTTGGCAATAGTTCACTCCTCCCCTCATTTCTGGCATTGTGGCTCTGCTCCACCAGGTGAGACTTTTCTAGTATCAACCTGCCCATGAGTTAAGATCAGCAGGAGAGGGCCTTATTGTTGTTCCATCACTGAGGAAAACTTAAGGTGCAGTGGCACAGAATAGGGTCTTCTCTGTGGCAGCACCTCCTTTATGGATTTCTCTCACCCATGAAGTGCATCTAGATGTTATTTTACTCTGGCACACATCAGCCATACTGGCTGATGTTCAAAGGTGATGAAAGTTGGAGTCCAGCAACATTTGAAAGGTCAAGGGTTCTCCACCCCTGCTCTAAACCAAAATTTGGAGGTTCAGGATGTATGTACTTGCTCTTTCCCTTCCGATTTTCCCTCCTTCCTTTCCTATGATGAGTCAATTTCGTCTTTCCTTCCTTAGGTTAAGAATCTTCCTAGATAAGTTATGAGACCACATTGGCTTTTTAAATCTGAGCTGTATAGGAGCATAATGTTCACCTCATATTCAAAGGCAAGCATTATGAGTTGCTGAGATTCCTCTTTATCAGCCAGGAAATGCAAATTGTGAAAACATTGCAATTCAAAACCATGGTTTGAAATGGGTTTTCAAACTATGGTTAGGAAACAATCATGGTTAATGCTAGCTGCAGTTTGCCCAGGTTGGATGTTGGCAAATTTTGGTTATAGGAAAGCAGGCAAATGAAGTGTCTGAAGGGAGAGGAATTTTGTGATGAGCCAACAACATGCTCCTGATTCTCCCATCCATGAGGTCTGAGCTGGACTTATATGGAAGAGAAACAGAGAAATGAGACATGCACAGCTTCTCTCTCTCTCTCTCTCTCTTTCTCTCTCTCTCTCTCTTTCTCTCTCTCTCTCACACACACACACCTCCCCACCCCCTCTTTCTGAAGGGATGGTTTTACATTTGCAACTGCATTTTAGAGATCAAATGAATTAAACCCCCGAGTAGTGCTAGGAGGTTGACCACATCAAAGGGATTTTTAATTGAAAAATAAGCCAACAACAAAAGACAATAATTTATACAAATGTTTTCAATCCAAAGTATCTGATTATATATGAGAAGGAATGACACCTGTTAAACGAAACCATTTAACTTTTTTAATGCATGCTGCCTCTGTCTTTACAATTTCCTTTCTCCTGAGAAATAAACAGTTCATTATATGTGTCAATATATGTGTGTGTGTGTGTGTGCTTATGTGTGTGCATAGATAATCCACTAGACATTTAAACAACTTTATATTTACAATTCTGCTTCACATAATTTTACAAAAGTAGGTCTAGATGCATTTCTTTCCATCTGGCAGCAGGGGGCAGTAGGCAGTGAAGAATCTGATCTCAAAAAGCCCACTTCTGCTTAAAATAAAAGCTAAAACGAAATATGTCCAAGACGTTTGCTGCCCTAGAGTTATGAATTTATCAGATAGAAGAAGAACTGTCAGAGAGAATTTGTAAACCGTCTTTTCTAAACAGGAGCTTTCACGAAATACAAGGAGAAAGCTAAATGAATAATAAAGCAAAACTGAGGCTACTGTTACAACAGTGCATTTGTAAGAGCATCTCCGTGTGTGTACAGAAAAGTACAGCTCTGGTTTAAATTCCACACTAAAGTTCAGGGAGGGAAACTTCTGCTAGCTGACTTCTTCAGTGGAACTGACTTGGGCAGCTATAGATTAATGGAACTATGCTAGCTATGCGGTGATCACAATTATTACAAGACAGCTTGACTGTTTGAAGTTTCCATTAAGCATAATGGAAAAACATAGTGATAGAGCTTATATAGTGACAGTTTTCATGGGCTTTGAACCTATCTTACATTTCTCTGTTATCATCCCTAACACTCCCTGCCACCTCCCACTAATCTCAGGTAAACAGGACTTAGAAAGGCCTCTGCCTGGAAAGACAGACCCCTCTCCACTCAAAAAACTCCTACCACAAACTTTGTTGGGAGTCTCCACTTCTGTGTGCTAAATATTAGTAGCTAGAAGGAGTAATGGACAATTCTAGGGATTTTGTTTCTCTCTGTTTTTCCCAATTTTAAATTCAGTTCTTCGCATTTCCACACCCATCTGTGGTTTTTTTAAAAAAAGAAAAGTCAGCATGAAAATTCACATGTATTTTTCTGTGAATTTCACTTAATGTATGCTTTTTGTACACAATTTTATCTAATGTACACATTTTTGCGAGCAACTTCTGCTGACTCTTGTACATTAAGTTCAGTAATATAAACCCTTTGGTGTGCACATTCCCCAAATAGTCATTTTTATACAACACTTTTTGTTTTTCATAATGCAGTACAGGGAACTGTTAATTCTGATGGATAGCTGTATTTCGCATTTTGGAAGTGTGAACTGGGGTAGTTCACCATTAATGCAATATGCCCATAACTTGTAACAACTTTCAGAACAGCATTTCTTTCTGAAAATGAACGAACATATATTTTCAAGCAGATGACATCCTGGGTTTCAAGCAGTACACCTGAAAGGTAATGCAAACTGAAAACTTGTTTAATTATTTTTGAGAGGTGCGTAGAGGCAGGAAGATTAAACCATCTATGGCTGTATAATGGGTTCCATATCTCTTCTGTGGGTATAACTGGAAGGCTGGCAGTAGACTGAAGAGGAAAGCTGGCTGGCAGCTTAGCATATATAGGTTGAGACAAATTGATAGCAAAAGAGAAAGCCTGAGAACAGCAAGGTTGTGTTAAGGTATGGCCTGCAGCTTCAAAGTTCAGAATGTCCCTAATGAAAGTCACAAATATTTCATACCTTTTATGCATTGAGAATCTTTGGTTTGGCATGTGTAGAAATCTCCCTACAGTCCTGAGTGTCAACAGGGCCTCTCTCACTTCCAAAGCAGAGTTTGGTCTACTAAAGATGAAACGTTGCAGATCAAGATAATCCCAGGACAACTAAAGTTTGATATTAAAGCACTCCCCCCTCTTTATATTATTAGCTTTTTCAATCATAGCTGCTTCGGCTGAGTAACACAACTCTTATGTTAAGAAGACATCAGATTGTTTACAGAGTTTCCCTTACATAAATGGAGGGTGTTTTTCTTTCCACTCACATTGTTGTTTAATCGTTTCGTCGTGTCCGACTCTTCGTGACCCCATGGACCAGAGCACGCCAGGCACTCCTGTCTTCCACTCCCTCCCGCAGTTTGGTCCAGTCACATAAGGGATTGCAATTCAGGGGTAGCTCCCACTGGAGAAAGGAAAGTGTGATTTTTACTGATTCCCTTTTGCCCCTGAAGCTCCTCACATCACTTCAGAGGGGTCTCCAAGCTCCTGGAGCAACTTTTCAGCAGACACAAGGGGCCAAATGAACAATTGTAAAAATTGTAAAAATACAAAGCTCAGGTCAGGGAAGTCCTTAGTCCCGGTCAGGGACTTCCTTAGCTTATCTTAGGCATCTTGATAAAACAGAGGGATGCAGACATTCTTTTGGGTATGCCATGTAAGACTCAATAAATCACATCAAAAGCATGAATTGAGTAGTGGCTGAAACAATATAAGGTGTCAGCTGAAGCTTCAGGGAAGTAGAGAATCATGATGAGCAAACTCAGAGTAGCCTTGCATTTTATTCAGGCTTTTTTGAGCCCTCTCTTAGAATACTTGGGGAGAGCTTTGTGGGTGTTATTTTTGTTTTGTTCTGCTTTGAGAAAGCTGAAGGTGCCTGCCACCTTCCCCCCACCAATTCCTTTCATCTGTCCAAGCAAACCTGTGCGGAAGAATGGAATGATCTAATGGTGCAGAGAAGTTACTACAGACAGAACATGCCTGGTAGAATTGCACCCTTTAGGCTTCAGTGTGCCTGAGCAGTACTCCTTCTAGAGGAACCTCTTTCAGCTTGCCCTTGCAGGCAACTTCCTAGGGCAGAGGCGGGTTTAGGACAGCATGACTGGTTCCGTCGCACTGGGTGCCAAACCTAGGGGGCGCTGCAGAGCATTGCAAGTATGGCATAGTGGATTGAGCAGAATGGAAGGCAGAATCGGAAAGACCAAAGTCCATCCTTGCCCAGGGCCTGTGTGCCCATGGAGGAAAGGGCCAAAGCCTGGAATTGGTGGGACCTATACCACATAAAAACCTTTATATTCCATTCACATCCTTCCCCCATTCATACATTTACTTCCATCCACCCACTTACCTACGGAGCAATCTCTTCCATCATGGGCAGCTCTGTAATAGGATGGTCAACAGCCACTCAAAGGTTACGTTGCTCATCTGATTAGCAGTAAACACCTGAGTAGTGGGGGAAATGGGATTGTGGAGCAGGTGGGGCCAGGGAGGCTCGCAGGCCAAAGGTATCCCACCCTGCTCTGGAACCTAAATCTGACCTTTAACATGCCTCTTATGGGAGTTAAAAGCAATTCATTTGTGGTGAGAGAATCCCCATTGCACCCCATTTGTTTTGTCCCAGTCTATTCTGCCCCAGGTGATTTCTGCATGATGAGGCCACACGAGTCAGCCTGCGAAGAAAGCAGACCTACATAGCTCACTGGCTTCTCACGTGCTTGACAACCCTGCTGTTTTGCAGCCCAAGGAAGGGCAGAAGAAGTGGCAGGCTCACCATGCCCAGAGTGGCAAGTGGTTCAGCTTGCTGAGTCATAAATAGTAGAGATCTGGGCTTGCCAATATAGGATTTTCACCATATGGACCAATTGTTCTACAAATACATCATTTATTCTTGCGATTCAGCGAAGCCTAGTATAACTGTGTTACAATTGTCTACTTGAAGCAGCGTGCCTGGGATGCCCTTGCAGTTATGAAATGGACGAGAAACCTTCTTTTGGGGGGCTAGATTTTCTTTGCTTTATTTTTAAATTCTTTGAGAAATATTCATTCAGCTGACATTTTATTCTGCAACAGTACATAAATCTCTCTCTTCCCCCCTTCTCGGTTTGGAAGCGCATACCTCAAGGTTTGACGATGTGTCAAAATTAATTGAGAATGCTTTAATTTAATCAAGTTCAGTTCATTAGGCAAACATTTAAATTATTAATTTAAATACTAGGGTAGTTCAATAACATTTATGACAGTAACAAATACAAAAACATCTTCTTCTCAAAGCCTGATTTCTCAGAGATGCACAGCTCAGTAGGTTGCTGTAATTACCATTGTACACGAGCAAATAGTTTTCTTCTTCTTTGCCAGTGTTTAAACTTTTTAGGGCTGCCATTTCAGTGGGATTTCCTTCTGATTAGATATGCATAGGATTGTGCTGTTAACAAATGTTACGAGCTCATAAATGTTACATACAAAACAATAGCAGGAGGGGAAATGAATTGTTGAACTGAAGCAGCAATAATATAGCCAGGAGGTCAGGGCATGGAAATTTAACAGGTATCTAGGAATGCCTGCCATGACAGAAAGGTTTGTCAAATTCTGTATTCAAGAATGCATTTACCGCGATATGTTTTATCATTCTAAACTGCTTTGCAATGAGGGGGTGGAGGATCCAGAATTCAGGTCAAGTATTACGGTTTTGTCAAAGTGGAATCGAATTCTGGCCTGCTAATCTAAAATCTACCAGCCATTTAGAAGCATAATGCTTAATCTCAACAGACATGTGTGGGGTGGGATAACTGGCTGCTCCCATTTCTGCCAATCCCTGCTCCCTAATTATCATTTTCTGCCAGTGAACACAAAGATCCTAGTTCCCTTGTCCTTCAGATTTAGTTCAGGAATCTAAATCAAATACCCACCTCAGGTACCTAGGCAAGAAATCACACTCATCTTGACCAACCAGAAGAGCATCATTCCCAGTTACTGAGAGGCCAGCATGGCCTGATTATAATTTAGCCCTCCCAGTTACAATTAACTTCTGCCTTCTCTCAAACATTGCTTAGGAAGGGGGAGACTAATGGGGCATGTGTTTTATTCTTGAATTTAAGGGGGGTTAGCTTTCATGAAGAAAACTAGCATGCCTTTTTAAAATAGTTTTCAATGAACAATTTTTAAAAATGGTTTTCAAGGCAAGCTGATAGAAATTTGCTCATCACTCCTATAATTTCTAATTTTAGAATATCTCGATGTTTCTTCATTTTACAAAACTGTTTACTTAGATATTAGGCTGCAGCTTTTTACACTGAATTATCACCCAGCATGGAAATAGCCTGTTTTCCTATTTACTATGCAGAATACAAAAATATTTAAGAAAATAGTCTATATGCTGCTTTAAAAATGGGGGGGGGGGAATCCATATTATAAAATAGAGTTAGGATCATTAATAATTCTTTGTGCCTTGCCTTCTCTGTCAGGAACCATGCTTTCCTTTGAGTATTAAAATTATTTTGCAATGAATATTTGACACAGCTCATAATTTGCAAAAATGCACGAGCAGTATGTGTTTCATTGCAAATATTGTGCCAAACATGACCTATGCTATAATGATTTTTTTCTCTCTCTCCAAGATTTTTCCATGATCGGAAGCAAAATAGCCTTTTGTGAATTAATGGAGAGAGCTTTGATTAATAAATAATGTGTGAGATATTAAATAATAATGGTATGATTACACATATGAGTCCTGTGCCCACACCCAAAGAGATCCATATAGAACTCAACGAAGCCTTCTTCTACATGCTATGCTCATGCATGGGCTCATGGGTAGTCGACTAGGACAGTCTGAGGAAAAGGAGGTCTGTGCACACCTTTCATATCCCCATTCTGCCCACCTCCTCTACTTGATTAAGTCATGTGAGCTCCAGACCTGGGTCAGCTTGAGGAAGCAGAGGAAGCAGGCTGTATGGGGGACATGGAAGGCACACACACAAACCTCCCTTTCTGCTGACTGCACAAGGCCAATCTTATTATTTAGCAGAGTGAGGCGGATGCTCACCGGGGCAAGACGGTTTGAGCATATAGTGCCAATCCTGGACCGACTGCACTGGCTGCCAATTACTTTTGGGGCCCAATTCCAAGTACTGGTTTTGACGTATAAACCCTTAAATGGCTCAGGAACACATTATCTCAAGGACTGCCTCTGTCCATATGAACTGACCTGGACCCTGCGGCGATCATCATCTGAGGCCATTCTTCAAGTGTCCAGGGGCAACATGCGGTGGCTCCTTGCTTGTGGAAATTCTCTCCCCAGGGAGGCTCGCCTGGGGCCTAAAGATATGTAACAAAGGCACTAAGCAAAAACATTCCTCTTCTCCCTGGCCTTTGGCTAATTAAACAATATGGGGCATTTTAAACTATGGGAGGTATTGTTTTTGTTTGCTACTATGGATGCGGGAGGCGCTGTGGGTTAAACCACAGAGCCTAGGACTTGCCGATCAGAAGGTTGGCGGTTCAAATCCCCGCGACGGGTGAGCTCCTGTTGCCCAGTCCCTGCTCCTGCCAACCTAGCAGTTCGAAAGCACCTCAAAGCGCAAGTAGATAAATAGTTACCGCTCCGACTGGAAGGTAAACGGCGTTTCTGTGTGCTGCTCTGGTTTGTCAGAAGCGGCTTATTCATGCTAGCCACATGACCCAGAAGCTGTACACCAGCTCCCTCGGCCAATAAAGCGAGATGAGCGTCGCAACCCCAGAGTCGGTCATGACTGGACCTAATGGTCAGGGGTCCCTTTACCTTTATGTTACATATTTTTGTGCTGCCATGTGATACTTGGATGAAAGGCAGTATAGAAATTTAATTAATGATAATAATAATGCGTCAGGCAGAAGATGGAAGTGGCAGCAAGATGTTGGAAGACATATATCCAGTGGGATTTTGTAAGATAGATTGATCGATAGGAGTTCTGCACATTTTTAGCTAAATTTAAATCCCACATTTCTTTAAATTGCAATCATTTACTATTAAAATACACATTTCATGACGTTTCTTTATTTAAATAAATGTGTGTTTAATTATTTAAAATGAAGATTAAAAATGCCCTTTTATATTATTTTGAAGTGCCCTTTTGAGTTCATTCCTCCTCCCAGTGAAAATTCATTTTAAAAATCCTGGTTTCCTGTGACCTCAATCTGGGATAGGCAATCACATGTTTACCAAGTATGAATTCATGGTGGCTTTACTGCTCAAACAATCTAGACTGTCCTCACCCTTGATGACACAAGTGCATCTTTAAAAGCTCAAATGACCAAGCTTTTCCAACAGCATGATTTTCTCAATTTCCTTTTGTCTTTTTGCAATACTTCTCCAATAACATTGCAAATCTGTAGGAATGTAATATTATCATTTTTTCAGCAAGAGTCTAAATCCTCTGTGCTCTTAAGAAAAGCAAAACAACCAACTTCTAGCTTTCCCCACAATTAAAAGTAAAATAGATAACAAATATAACTAAAGTGAGTTTGGGTTTTAAATCTTTTTGCAATCTTTGTTCCTCAGTTAACTGGTTTAAGAGATTCCATTATTGAAAACAGGTTTTAAAAGCACAAAAAGCCTTTCTTTGCACAGTGGGTTTTTTTTTAATCTAGCCCTATATTACAGGTATAATAATGTCTTCTTTTATCTCTCTATTTAATATTTTTATTTCTCTTTGATAAGATTTCTGCTGAAGTAATATAAATGATTAATGTGAGAAATAGACAGTACTTTTTCAAATCACACACAAAAACACAGAATACTGGGCATTTTATTTTCATTTATTTGCACCAGATTATTCAGAAATAAAGATATTGATTCCTACTGTTAATGAGTTACATTTGTTTTGTTAGGTACAGAGTAAGAGAGACCCATATAATCACTCAGTGCTACGATTGGTACTATTTGTGTTTTGTTGCATATACTATTTATGATGTCATCCTCAGTTTGTGGGGGGTGGAGCAAAGGCAAGTGCCTCTCCCCAACAGGGCAGAGATAACGGTAGAGAAGTACTCTTGCACTCCTCCATCTATTTTGCATCTTTCTGCTTCTTGTTTCAAGAAGATGGGATGCTGATCTAAATTTCTTCCCGATTTGGGGACATATCTGGTCCCTAACACCAACAATACATAGGCAGGCAGGAACAAGTAGGTGAGATAGGACGGAATGCACCATATAATTACACTTCTTTCTCTCCCTCCTTCAAAGGTCCTTCTTTCTGCAGCAAATATCCAAGCCACCACCAGCACACTGCTGAGTGAGTGAGTGGGAAGGAAATGAGGACAGGGACGAAGCCATCCCTGCTATTGTTTTCTTCACTCCCGCTACTCAAAATCACTTCTGGGCAACAATATAATCCCCCACCCCATTGCCATCTTTTGAGTCCAAACCCCTCACAATAGTCAGACAGGCCTACCTTTGGCTGCAACCACCTTCCTGACAAACTCAGAATTCCCTCCAAACATAAGGGGAGATTATTATTTATTTCACAGTCAAACAGATTGTAAGGGGACGAGCCATTGTGACTCCTGGAACTGCTCTGCAAAGCAATATGAAACCTGTGTCTCTTACTTCAGGAATATCTTGTTTCCAGTCAGGTTGGTACCTTGCACATTTTGATTCATAACTTGGGAGGGCATGAGACTTGCTTTTCTAAAAAGGAAAGCTAAGACTCTAACTGCCCCACTCCCCCTGCAAGCATTCAATTGTTCCAGTTGCACCATGTCTAATCTAGCCTTGGGTTCTTGGGTACAGAAGAATGAGTCAAGTCATCTCAGCGTTCTTAAGTGCTTTGGTAACAAAGGTATGCCACTTTGGGCTGAGAAGCAGGGACAGAGAGGGGTGTGGCCTGGAGAGAGTTTCAAATGGCAGATAGACAGGCCAGGAGGACTCTATTCAGCGCTTGGGCCTGAAGTTCCTCACTGCTGCAGAAAAGCAAATCAGGATCCAGGTAGAATAAGCCACAAAACCAGGGTGGTGGAATATTCTAAAAGGAAGCTCAAATGCCACTGAACATCTGAGAGAGCAGGATGGGTTTCACCAGGCATATAAAGGACCACAATGAAGATGCCAGGCAAAGATACTTTGGGAGTGGTTTCAACCTTGGTTAACCATCCCTGAGAATATCATCTCACCATTAGCCAGGCAGCTAACTTCTTAGAGTGGGGAAACCCAGAGAAGGGCTTTTGATTTGCCTGGTGGGTTCATAAGGAGAACTATAAAATGAGGAAGGTTATGAGGGAATTTCCATGGCTACACTGGCAGCTCTTCTGAGGTGCAGCAGACCCTCCCCTCATTGATTTTACCAGTTCTGTCATTATTACAGAGGAGTGGAATACAATGTGGAAGAATCAGCAAGAACACTGCTTAGGAAACATATGCCTGGGGATTGATAAATCAGGCTTTTTCCAGACTGTATCAATTTCCCACATGTTCATTCATAAGTCTGTCATGTCCCTCCATTAATCTGCAATTTTTTATCTCCACAAACAGTTTCTTTAAATATGTATTTTAAAATGTATTTATAAACACATTTTATCTCAGAGTACACATATCTAAAAGCATTTTATCATAAAATTTGCATTTTTAAATGTACTTTGGCATGCCTTTGAGCCCAGAATTGCATCACAACATTTGGTGAAATGAGAGGTCTGATTTACATGTTAGTTCAGGAGGTGAGAATCAGATCAGTTTTTGCACAGGCATTCTCAAAGACAGCACTTCTTCAGCAATACCTGGATCTTGGTCATTCCCATGCACAGCATTTCTCAATGAAAATATGTAGGCTGTCACTGCAGCTACCGTTTACATGATCCCTTAACCTAGAATGAATGAGAGGTGACTCTAGTCCCTGATCTGTCATGGTTGTCGATTCTTTTTCAACTCACTCTACTTCTGATTCATCACTTCAATGTATACTACAGGCCAGGGGTTGTAATCTCAAGTTAGTTGACTGTACAAACAGAACCTTAATAGCCCCAATGTTTTTTCAGTATGATTTCTAGAGCGAACACATACATTCTGCCTTTCACTTTTGCAAGCAGGGACACCACTAGTTACTTAAAGGACTCAAGCCCCATCATACCAATTTGCATACAATTTTCATATACTAACTTATATACATAAATGCAAATTTCAGCTGACATTCAAAGAGGGGGGAAACTGGACTGTGTCCCTAAACCCAAAATGAAGGCTTAAGAGAACAGATTTGATATCAATGTTATATACATTTAGTGCACTTTTTGTGATGGTACTCACAGGTGTGGAGTACTGACACCTCATTTTTTGCTCCTCATGACAGCCATTTTGGAGTGGTGCCCATGACGCTTTTATAAAGAGCAATAGCACCTTATTTTTTTTATCCCCCCCCCCAAAGAGACCACTTTATCCTTTATCATTTAATAATATAACATGTGGATCTGTGCCAATAGTTCGGCTTAACAAGTGTGGACAGCTGCAGAGGCACCGGGTTGCCCCCAAGATTGGGGAACTTGACACTCATTGTGCATGCAACATCACACACGCAACACATGCCGTGTGTGTGTGTGATGTCTCACACATCATATGCATGTGATGATGCACACACAATATTAGAGTAAGTGAGAAAGAGCCATTTGTTTCCAGAAATTGTGAGGAGATTCTTGAAGCATCGAGGTGCAAGATTATTTAGTCTACAGCAGCTATAAATAGCTGTGGACTTGTGTGATTCCTACAGAGGAGAGAAACTGAGCTGAGGGCAGGCAGCTTGTTCAACTGAAGTGCGCCTTACTGTGTGGTAGAAAAGTTGTAAATATTCTTCTGCCAGCAAGATTGTCGATGCCTGTCAAGTAAATAATGCTTGACTGAGCTTTACTACTAGCATGAGTGTTTTACTGACATCGTCTGTGCACAACTTGAACCTTCAACACTTAAGCTGTGTAAGTGTTACTCTGCTAAGCAAGGGAGCTAGCATACATGCAAGGAAGTGTTGCTGGACCAAGATTTAAGGTTGAAGATCGTAATATCTTCTTCACACAATGTTTGCATGACACAGGAGCCAAGTGCTCTGAAGGAGCTGGCCACTGGACCAGTGCACAACATGTACAGGGCCACCTGAAGATTGAGGGGGCCCGGTGTCCTTAAAACAAATATTGACAGGGCCAAGGTGCCTTTGACTCCGTAGAGTTGGCATGCCTGGACAACTGTAATCTGCATAGATAGCATGGGCAGACCTGCTGCCAAGGCCAAGGCCAAAACCACCCCAAGAGTGTCCCACCATTCTAAATGGCATGATGGGACTCCACAATGTCCATCTCCCTTGGAAAAGGAGCATTGGGTATATGTAACCATATTGGCAACCCCAACCCCTACTGTTAAGTATAAAGCAGATGGCACCCACCAGACCCCCAAGAGCCGTTTAAAGCAACAACACCCATCCATGATAAAGCAATCTAATTAAGGATAGTGTGGGAAAAGGTGCACCAAAGACCAATTGAGGTGGACACTGAAAATTCATAACCACCCCCCACCCTACCTCCCGGGTGGAAGAGCTGGATGCTTCAAATAGCAAGAGAGACACGTGAGGTTGGGGGTACCACTTTTTATAGTGCATACCAACCCCCATGTTGATTGGCCAAACAGTCCATGTGACTGCCTCCCCTCACAATTCCCTTCAGAAACAATCCTATTGAGACTCTCTCCTCATTAAATGCCCGCCCCCGTCAGAGTAGTAAGAATGTCATAGTGGGTTCCTACGGGTATTTCACTGCATGAGGTGGATTGGCCATCATGCTGCTTATAAATGTATTAAAACTAACACAAATTAAGGTGGAAGATGGCTGGGTCTCCCTGGTGTTGCATTTTGTACTGTGCTCAGTCACTGTGTAAGCATGATTTAAACACACACACACACACACACACACACACACACACACACACGCAATTAGTGGTCCAGCAGAAAAGAATCTCTGGCACGCATATCCTTGTTTACAAGAAAGAAGCCCAAGTTTGAAATGTAACTCTATTGTTTCTCGTTCTGACAGGTAAGAAGCAAAGGAGGTTTAAAAACTTGTTTCAAGCATCTCAAAAGAAATGAAAAGGGTTAAAATAAATCCCAGAAATGTTAGGATGAAAGATTACAGATACTGAACAATAACCGTCCACAGTAAACTGTTGATCTGGGTATCTGTATTAGGTGGTGTTTGTAGTCTCTTCATGTAGAGTGATGGAAAACACAGATTAGGGCAGTGAAAGTTGCACAACAATGTAGTCTGATGCTTTGTTTCCACTTTTCAAAGGCTTTTTTTTTTATTTGATAAGGCCCAGGAAATTGTTAGCGACATGCTGGTGGGAACCTATGGAAAAGAATACGCACTCTATCAATGGCGCAGTTCTTATCCCAAGAGCTGTGTTTGGTGGGTGTGGGAATAGCATGCTTTCAGTGTCTGCTGTTGCAAGGAGATAGCATTGAGAGACCGGGCTGGAGAACAGTACAAATTCAGTCTAGGGAACTAGGGGCTTTATCCAGCTGTAATGTGTGTACAGACAATGTGGCAGTATATTTGGCCGAACAACAAAGAACTGTAAAAGGATTTGATAGAAAGGGATTGGCAGAAATGCTGGATTGGTGTGCAGTATAATAACAACCTTTTTAAGGCATTTAAGTGATATACTTATGACCTAAAAAGAGAGTATTTGAAACTATCCATTATCTTTAATAGGTCTCATTATTTTTCAGTATGTTCATTTGATACAAGATGAGTAGCATTTAATAAAGGCTTTAGCAGGTTCAGTTACTTACATTATAGCTATTGAAAAGTGTAATATATACTATGGCAGGAATGGGGCGAAAAAAGGCTTAATAATCAATTAATTTTTATAGGCATGAATTCAATTTGGATTGCTAAGAAGTCAAAGGTGAGCACAAATTTTTTACGGCATATAATGTATCAGATTAGTCCCCACATAAACCTTCATGTCCCTTTCCTATCAAAAATTCAAAAGTGTGCTTTGTGGCCCTGATAAGGGCAGAGTGTTAAAGCTTTCTCATGAAAGCACTGCTGAATCAGGAGTAGATTAGCGATACATGCAGTTGCGCCGAATATCCTGTTCTTTTTTGACACATCTTTTTCTCAGAAAGGGCCGATTGCTGGGTAAACAGCCAAGACTCTCTTCCTAATTGTATGCAAAGGAGGAGTCATTTGGGGCAAGGTAGAACTGTCTCCCTTACCAAACTCTGATGACAGTCGATTACCTTTTCCAACCTATTTGAAGAAGCCTCATACATCTAGTTCCACCCAGTGCAATATTGAATCAGTAAGATTCTTATCCTCTATCCTCATTGTCACAGACAATTATGTAGCCTAATATAAAACTAGAAAGAAAAGGGACTTGGACTTATGGATAGCTCTGGAATGTTTCAGAGATGAGGCTTGACTAGTTACATAAATTTTGGGATATGCAAAGAAAGCTGCATATCGACTTGCATGGTGTTTGTTTTTTTCTTTTTCATTTGTTTGCTATTTATGTTGTTTCTGCATTTTAATAGCGACAACAAAGAGGGCATCCTGTTCTGGAGTGGCTTAAGTGAAGCACATTTTCCCCACCATTCAGATTCTAGTCCCTCTCTTCTGTACCCTGCCTGGCACCCTCTGAAGCAGGTCGCTTCACACTACTACATGGGAGGACAGGACACACAAAATTTGCTGGGTTTAAAATCTCATGATGTAAGCAGTAAGTCCCAGTTCTGCAACAGACCCCATGGTTTTCTTTATCTTAAAAAAAAGATGTGCAGAGAATCTTCATGTTTGGGTGATTCTTTGACATCTAAATATATATTTAGCTTGGGCAGACATGCTCATTCCCTTGCATGAGTTCTTTAGCGACCATTTGCCAAGATGGCAAATACACAAAAGAGGATCTGTGATAACTTGGGAAAGTGTGCCTATAGCAGAGGATGATGTCACGCAGGCAGCCCTCTGAACATTGAGGGAACCAGTGCCCTTGGCCTGTACAAAGCTAGTTTTGGTGCTGTTTCTTATTTCAATAATTATTAAGGAAATACACACATATCGTTTTTATCCTACCCCTTACTCAAGGCAGTGCACATGTGCCCCTTTCCTGCTGAAGAGATGGAGATTTGCTGCACGGCACCTGCTGAGCTTCACAGCTGAGCAAGAATCTTCCTAATCTAGCTTTCTATATCCACTAGATGAGGGCCACATTGGCTCAAATCCAAACCTCTAAGGGCCATATTGAAAGATCTGGTAATGATTGTTTTTTGTTAACACCCTAAAAAAGGTAAGTAAAAGTGCAATTTCTCTTCAGTAGCTGTAAGAGAACAGAATGGAGAGTTATAAAAAGCAAATTAATGCACTCAAGATGTCTTACCTGTAATTATACCACAAAATGAAATCACTGGAATATTGACTGTCCTCATGCTAAGCACCATGTTTAATTACAAAATATCATGTGCAGACATTATTTTCAGCATTTGGAACATATATATGGAGTGCTAAAAATCTCTTCATGGCTGTTTATCTTCAGGCACTGGAGAGTTAAATAAAAAATATTAAAATTGTGCTGAGGAAGAGGGGCGAGTGAGAAGAGTCTTCCTTATAACATATTTTCATTTATTTCAGTGCGTAATCTTTTCCCCCCTCTTTTCTTTTTTTAAGTGGATACACTTCAAAGATAATGTGAAATTGGAATTATGAATATCCCTGCTTTGTAGTAAATGCATTGCAAGCTTCTTAAATAATTAAATTATGTGAGTTCTGAAAATGGAGTGTAATTAGTCATTAAGGAGCAAACTCTATTGCTGTGCTGGGCCGCTACTGTGCTCTGTGAAGAATATCTTAGAGCTTGAGAATATTATTACAGGATAGTTTCAAATACCAATGGAGCAAAATCAACTATTGTCTACCTCGTGATGAGAAAAACTAAGCTGTGTTTCAACCCAAATATATTAAACAGCAGTTTAATAAATGATTGTACATCACAGCCTTTGATTCTCTTGCTTCTCTCACAAATTGGAAACAAGGCCTGAGCCAGACCAACACTGGGGGCTGTCATGGGCAGTCTCTTAATTTGCAGAAGGCAGCGATCGCTGAGGACAACAGTGATAGTGAGCAGGTTTCAGTTGGGGTGCATAAAGAGAGTTCCAGAAGGCGAAAGAGTCACAATAAGGTTCAAAGGCCTGCTCTGAGAAATGTTGAAAATTAAATTGCAAGAGGCAGACTCTTCCGGCAGCATTCCATATGGTTATTTTTTAAATACCTCCCAGGAACCAGAGGTAAAGGCAGTGGCGTGGCATGGGGGACACAAGGGCAGTTGCCCCAGGCACAAAATTGTTAGGGGGCACAAAATTTCAACACGCAGTGCAGCCTCAATACAGCTGTGCACTTCTGTCGCTGGGCTCCATTGAAAACTTCCATGCCAAGCAGGAAATGACCTCTCCAGACAACAGAACAACTCTTCTTTTCCTATTTCTGTGGCTGCAATCTCCTGGGTGCCGTGGATGCTGTTAGGCCATTGAATGAGCATGCATACTCCATTTCCCTCCCTCCCTCCTTCCTCTGTGCAGCCCTGGGCACTGGCAACCCACACTACGCCACTGGGTAAAGGTATTCCTCAGGTGGGGGTGTAAAAATCACATGTGTTTCAAAACATTGGGAGAGAAACACCACCCTTTTTCTACTGCCCAGCAATGAAGCCCTGCCTGAAGGAACATTGCAAGAATGGTAATGGGGGGGTGTTATTTATTTGAGGGAGGGGTTTTTTTAGTCTCCTGTTGCCATAAGGTTCTGGGGCAGGTTACAACAATTTAATTATACATTTAAAAGAACAGGCAAAGTAAGTAAACCTGTCCCACCAAAACAGATTCCACCAAAGGAGTGGGTCCCACGAAACAAAATACCTCAACTGTCAAGAGATAAGTCTCCAGCATACAGCAGAAGGTGCTAGATGCACTGACGGAGGAAGAGGAGTGGGGGGGAGCACACCGCCCCTGGCAGCGCGATCCCGGTGGGGTGCGATTGTGGCTGCCCCCCACCCGTGCTGGGCGCCACGCCGCCACGCTCCTGGGATGCGTGCCAGCCCCTCCCCCGCCTGCTCTCTGCCCCCTGGTGCTGAAGCATGAAGCTGCACCACTGACTAGATGCCCCTCTGTAAGGAGGGACTTTCGCAATTCATGGACTGCCTCAGATAAACTCCTCTCCAACCCCACTGGTGTGGGGCCAGTGTGGTGTAGTGGTTAAGAGCGGTAGTCTCGTAATCTGGGGAACCGGGTTCGCGTCTCCGCTCCTCCACATGCAGCTGCTGGGTGACCTTGGGCCAGTCACACTTCTCTGAAGTCTCTCAGCCCCACTCACCTCACAGAGTGTTTGTTGTGGGGGAGGAAGGGAAAGGAGATTGTGAGCCGCTTTGAGACTGCTTAAAGGGAGTGAAAGGCGGGATATCAAATCCAAACTCTTCTTCTTCTTCACTTTCCACACACACCTGAGGGCGATGACACTTGTAAGAAGGGAGCTCCCTTCGCAGATCTTAACAACCGAGGTCTGTAGTGATGGACATATTTGAGGCTTTCAGATATTTGAGGCTTCAGCCAGGTCTTTCATTTATTAGGGGAAGAAGGAAGTCAAGATATGCTGGCATAAAAATGTAAAAGAAAACTCAAAAAGTTAGACTTGGCATCAAAACTGAGAAATAGGAGTTTGTATTGACATGCAAGTCCTGGTCCAAAGTGCCAAGCGCTCAGCAACACATACACAGAGCTACTGTGGACAAAAACCAGTAAGATTTATAGGCACTGGCATGTGGCTATAAAATGGCATGTTAAATAATGAAAGGCATAGAGAGAGTCAGTCTAGCATTCTTGTTTTCCCTTTGTTTTACTACTTAAGTACCAGAGAGCTGACCAATGGAATAGTCAAGTAACAAATAAAACATAATAGGAAAAGTAATTTTACACTGTGCATAATTATCAATTTGGAGTCCGGAATGGGAAGGGGCCACCATGGCTGGATTATTTGTCTCTATGGGACTTTATATGGACTTATCATTGAAACAATAACCACAACTGCATAAATAATAAAAGGATGTGCCACATGCTACGGGGAATGCGACCTAATTGTTAAAAAGCTGCCTTGCAAAATTGAATGCTTAAAAGCTTTCATTTGCAAACACTGTTCCTGCTTCCTGTGGGCTGCTCTTGTGCCTCAGTTTGACCTTCTCGCAAATGGGGACAGGAACATTTGTTGTACACCAAAAGTATGTGCCACAGTTTAACTATGGATACGAACAAAATGCTGGTTGTGGGCCCTGTAGCATGTCAGCAGCAAAGGACAAATACACTGGTGGTGCTGGCCTTATGCCGACTGCGATTTGAGGAAATGCATGGTGTTCATTACCAAATCCTTCTTTAGGTGTTCCTCCAAGTTAAGTGAATGTGCATGGGAGTCAGCAGGGAGAAGAACACTCACTCTGCCCACTGGTTCTGCTCTCTGCACCCCCCACAAGTTCCTGAATCTCCATACCCTTTAGAACTCTGATTTTCCAGAGGGAGACTCCATGAGTAGAGAAGGCTCCCCGTTTTGAAAAAAAGGACCACTCCCACCCCTTTAAAGATCAGGCTAAGCTTATAAATGGCAATTGCATGGCTCCAGGCATTGAAACACTACCTCAGACCTTGTATCACGAAGAGCTTGACTTGAAAGGTAATATTTGGAAATGTTCTTGAGTCAATTTCTCCTGAAGGACTGATTCGTGAATTGAATTAGAGGAAGATTTGCTGTGGCTTTTCTCCTTTTACTGCATTACTTTAAAGAATACGCAAAACATTCATATGGGTGACGCTGAAAAGTTGCTCTGAGCACAATAAATATGTTTAACTAATTAGTTTTTGCAAAGTTCTTCTGGTTATTTGATAAGAGGCACTATAGATGTGCAAAAGCACAATTCTTCAATCATTTATTAATGACTGCTCGCAATATAAAAAACACAACTTAAGTACTATTTCAAAAAAACAGGGAAAATTTAGCTTTCTGATATTTGCGAACACATTGTAAGAAGACCTTTTTGTTGTTTAAATTTATATTAGAACTGGTAGCAAAAACACATATGGTTACTTCTACTGTTGAAGAGATGCTGCGCGTTGATCATCCTTTAGTGCATTTTGAATGATAGTTGGTCTATGGGGACCAGTGAAGACCTCCAATTAATTATTACTGGAGAACATGAAATCATAAACAAAATTCCTTGTAATAAATTTTTAAAATGAGATTGCATGTTTTATTTACAGTACTGGTCCATTTTGGGCTTTAAATCTATGAACAAAAACAAACATGTTTCTTATCAAACTGAAATAAAAAATATATCAATAGTATTTCTTTCCTATCAAAGTAGGACACACAATATGTGGAATGGACTTCTGGTGTGGGGGAGGAGGAAGGAAGGCATCGCTGAACAGGAAGAAAAGAATTACTGTATTCCAATTTGTTGAAAGGGAGGAAGGAGAAGGAGGAAGAAGAAAAAGAGAACAGTAGCACATGGTGCCTATGTACGATAGCTAACACATGCTATTGTTTGTGGAGATGTTTGTTATTTTAAATCTCAGCCTGCTATCAAATTAAATCAGCAAAAGATTTAGATGTCTATTTCAAATGGACTTCAGTTTAATTCGCTCTTCTCTGCCTCAGGATCTCTTGCCCACAATTTCTCTGCCCTCACCAACAAGGTACAAGGTCTTTCCTTATATATACAGAGCCAGACTATTGGTCCATCTAGTTCAGCAGTGTCTGCACTAATGGGGCAGGGGCTCTACAGGGTTTCAGATAGGGAACATTCCCTGCCCTGCCTGCTGATACTGGAGACTGAAGCTAGAACCTTTCACATGCAAAACAGCCACTGTACCACTGAGCCAGGGCCCTTCACTCATTTCTTCTTTTCTGGAAATTAGAAGGCAACAAGGAAGAAATACAAGAATGATCCCCCCCCCCTCCTGGCTTTCTCCAAGGAAGCCCAGACTGGTGTACCATTGTCCCCTCTTCTATCCCCACAACAGATTCAGCTGCAAGATACGCTTCATAGCTGAATGGAAAACAGAGCCCAATCTCCCCAGTGCAAGACTGTCTCCCATGGAGAGCCAGCATGATTTCTAGCTTAGCCTTCTCCAGTCATGCTTTATTCTGAAAATGTAGATGAGCTCTGATATGCAAAGGCCTTTGGGGATAGGGTTGTCCGCTTGGGGTGTGCCATGCTAGCTACTGGGCTCCTTCAGCCTCAACATTAATTAGTAGTCCAAGATGTCTGCTATATATATATATGCAGGGGTATATTAATATTATAGAATATTTAGCTTAGGGGCAATATGTGGTCCTGCAGTGCTCTCTATCTGCCCCCCCCCCAGTACTCTCCCTAGGTCACACTCTCTTCTCCATTCCACACTGGCCCTGCTTCTGACCACCTCAAGTTATTTTGCCTTGCTGGAATGACTTTTTGAAGTATGAAGGTGTTTATTGCTTAACTGGCTGGGGGTGGGGCGGGTACAGCATTGCCCAACTTTTGCCTACTGCACAAAGGTAAGTCTCACACCCAGTGCCAGATTTACATATAAGCTAAACAAGCTATAGCTTAGGGCCCCACTCTCTTGGAGGTTCCAAAAAAAATTAAAGGGAAAAAAACTGGATACATTTCCAAAATATAAGATAAAAAAATTGTCCCATTAAACTTTAATTAGTTTAATGGTTAGCAAATGTCCAGTGCGCTTCCGATGCCACAATGTCCCATTACAGCAGAGCTTTTCGCACAGCGGCTCAAGAAGGGCTGGAGAGTCAGCATCTTTTCAATAAAGGAATCTTGGAGCAAGCGGTTTGGAACTCAAATAAAAGGTTTATTTACACAAAACAAAAAACCCAGGTGAAGAATCACACATTTCAGCAAACACGCCCCAAAAGAAAAGGAAGGGGGAAAGGGGGGCAAACACACGAGTGAGTTGACTATTTATACAAACTCACATTCCTGGAAGCCTAGCGACCTCCAGCTGCTCAGTGATTAGAGCGTCTTGATTAGAGCTTCTTAACCCTTTAATACCAACACCCCCTCTCGCTCGTAACACTGAGCTGTACCAACCTTAATTCAAATTTAAACCTGAACAGAAACATTTATGAGATTGTGGACTCAAAGCTTTTGTAAAACCGTCTGCGAGATTTTCTTGGCTTGGACAATACTTTAGTTCAATTAAACCTTGTTTTACACTTTGGCATACATTTTGATAACGGATATCCAAGTGTTTTGTGTGTGCCTTGAATTGACCTGATTTAGCTAGTTTAATACAAGGTTGATTGTCTTCCCACACTCTGATAGGTAGGGAACATTCTCCAAACAATTCTTGTACCAGTTGCTTATAAAATTCCAGTTCTCTACATACATCTGATAATGCATTGAACTCAGATTCAGTTGAACTTAAAGCCATAAGTGATTGTTTTCTTGATCTCCAACCAATTAGTGCATTTCCAAATTTTATCGCCATTCCTGACACTGATTTTCTATCTGGTCCAGCATCAGCCCAACTGCTGTCGGCCCAACATTCAAGTTGTGTGCTGCCCTCTGCTGATAGTTTTAAGCGAAACCTTTTGGTAGTTTGGAGATACCTTAAAACTCTTTTTACTCCTTGCCAAGCATGCATTGATGGTTTTTCAGCTTGTCTACACAGCATGTTGACAGCATATGTTATATCGGGCCGAGTCCACTGTGCGATGTGGAGTAGACTGCCTATCGCTGACTGGTAAACCCCGGGATTACAGAACTCTGCCTGTTGCTCAGCTTGAGCATCCTTTGTGTAACTTAACTCCATTGGGGTTTTAACACCAGCACAGTTGTCCATTTTAAACCTTTCCAGCAACTGCTGGATCTTAGCTTCTTGGCTGAGCCAATAGTTCCCATCTTCATCTTGCTGAATTTTAACTCCTAGATAAACAGATACATTGCCTAGTGATTTTATCTGAAACCTTTCTCCAAGCTTTGTGGCAAATTGTTGTGCAAGTTTATCGTCCTTTCCACTGTATAATAAATCGTCAACAAATATCAAGACTGCTTCTTGTTCACATCCCGAGCCTTTTAGATAAAGACACGCATCTGCTGCGCTCTTTCTGAACCCCATGCTCTCTAGAGCATCGTTTAAGCAGGAATTCCAATTACGGGCGGACTGTTTCAACCCATAAATGGATTTGTGTAAGCGCCAGACCTGGTTTGGCTTGTCTCCTTCAAAACCTGGTGGTGGCGTCATATAGACTTCCTCCTGTAAGTCTGCATTTAAATAAGCCACATTGACATCAAAATGAAAGAGCTTATTTCCCTTCTTAGCTGAAGAAGCTAAAAGCATTCTTAATGACTCTGATCTTGAAGTAGGGGCATAAATTTGAGAATAGTGAACTCCTTTGCGCTGTGAAAACCCTTTTGCAACTAGTCGGGCTTTATATTGCAACTCCTCAGTAGTTGTGGGCTTTAAACGATATACCCATCGACAACCTACAGCTTGTTGGCCTTTTGGAAGCTCTGTACTTGTAAACACACCGAGAGACTTCATTGAAGCCATCTCTTTTTCCATTGCTTCCTGCCACTTTACGGCTTCTGAGCTTGGAAGCTGTTGTACCTCTATATAGCTATCTGGCTCACACTGTGCCATATTTACGTATACACTTGTCACCTTAAACTGCTCTGGCGGCTTGCCCTTTGTGGCACGTTTTGACCTGCGCAATTGCTCCTCTTGTGCCCCCTCTGACCGTTGGCTGTCAGAATCTGTCTCAGACTTTATGTCTGGATGTGCCTCTAGGGATAAAGACCTCCGTTTAGATACCTCCCTTGGGCTTGGTGTTGCAGGCGACCTGCTTCGCTTTTGCTGTCTGCTAGGCCTAATGACTGGTGATGTTGGAACACTTTTAGATTCTGGCTTTTCTACCTTAGGAGAAGAACCTTGTGCCTGGTCAGAATCTGCATCTGAACCATGTGCACCATCCCCTTCTGGCTCATCACCCTCTGGACTTTCATTCTCAGCATAAATGCCTAAATCATCTCTCAAAATGTCAGGGTTAGCATGTAAGTGAGTCCATCCGGATTGCTCACAAAATTCAGCGCTCCTACTGAGGACCACTCTTTTAGTATCCCCATCTGGGTTCACGAACCTCCAAGATTTGGCATGTGGTTCGTACCCACAAAAGATGAGTTTCCTAGCCCTTAGACTTCCCTTCTTCCTTAACGCTTTTGGGATAAGTACATAGGCTTGAGATCCAAACACCCGAAAGTAATTAACTTTGGGCTTCTTCCCATATAAAGCAAAATATGGCGTAGTATCAATTACTGAATTATATACTCGGTTCAGAACATGAGTAGCCGTCTGCCAGGCTTCCGCCCAGTAACTTTGAGGAAGTTTAGAATCAAACAACATAGAGTTTGCCAACTCTTGCAGAACCCTGTTTTTACGTTCAGCCACGCCTCCCTCTTGGGGGGAATAAGGTGTAGACAGACGATGCTTAATTCCCTTTTTCTTAAAGAAATTCTGCAACACAGACCCGGTAAATTCTGACCCTCTGTCTGTCTGAAAAGCAAGAACTCTAGTACTGAATTCAAGTTCTACTGCATGAACCCAATTTTTAACTGTTTCTGCAGTATCTGCTTTTGTTTTGAGAGGAAAAAACCATGTAACCTTTGTTTTGTCATCTGAGAGACACAGTGCATACCTCGAACCTCCCATGCTAGCAACAGGCATTGGGCCACATAGGTCCATATGCACAAGTTGGAATACTTTGTCAGATTTCCTATTTGAACTGGGATAGCTGCATCTATGAACCTTCGCCCTTTTGCATGCAGTACAATCCAAATACTTAGTACATTTGTTCAATTTGCACCCTTCTGATAATTCAGGTTGTCTTTTAACATACTGAAAATTAATATGTCCCAAACGGCGATGCCATAAATGAACACAAGAATTATGGGTAGGCGAGTTCACACAACCAGCATGAACCTGTTCAACTTCATCTGGACTTGTCTCAAAATAATATAACCCATCTCTGCATTCCACCTGCAAAAGAGATACGTTATTCTTTGAAATAGTGCAAACCCCATTTTCAAACACAGTTTTAAACCCATTTCTATCAAGTTCTGACACAGACAAAATACACCCCTTCATTCCCTTTAGCACGTAGGCATCAATTTCTGTTTGCAAACACTTCAAAAACACTGTGCCTACAGTCTCTAAGGAACGTTTAGTTGAATCTGCCATTGTCACAACTTTAAGGATTTGCAAATGTCTGCAATTCTGCAAACGGACACTAGATGGCGCCACCAGGTGGTGAGATGCACCACTGTCGATCAACCAGCGTAGATTGCTGCCTTGGCCATGCCCTTGCATCAACGCCATTGCAGAAGCCATGTGCTGTGTGGTGTGGGAGTAGCCACGACCTCCTCCTCTTCTTTGACGTCCTCTGGAACTCCTTGTCTGGTAACTAGGGGCAACGGCCTTGGTGCTATCTTGACCAGGTTCACGTGTACAATTCCTGATTAAATGGGAAGAGGAACCACAGCGAAAACAGTGTCTAGCTGCAAAAGCATTTACTGTGTTCTCAAACTCAGCATCCCCACTCTTAGGCACAGTATAACTCCCCTTTGAAGACAAACCTCTTTCTCTTTGCCTTTTATCCTGTTCATCTGCAAGTCGAGAAGAAATGTATTCAAGGGTTAATTCAGTTGAAGGCATAGCTTCCAAAGTTAAAGCTAGAGTCTCATAGCTTTTATCAAGAGAAGACAACAATATGTATGACTGCTGCTCCATAGAGAAAGGAATGCCCAGCTGTCTTAGTTGATTAAAGGCAGACACCATTTTGGCAATATGTTCTTTCACACACGCTCCCGGTTGGAGACGTAAATCAAACAAACATCTTGTAGCATGGATCTTGGCCCCCACAGTGTTTCTGGAATTTAACCGCTGCAGAACCGTCCAGACCTCATGCGTGTTCTTTAACTCAGAAACATAAGGCATTTGCTCTGGTCCCACTGCCAAAACTAGTAGACCTTGGGCTTTCCTGTCGCGTTTCTGAGAAGCTGCTGCTGCTGCTTTGTCTTCTGCAGACGCGTCTGCAGCTGCCTGCAAAGGCGGTGCTTCAGTACAACTCCACAACTCTTTTGCTTGCAACCAAACCCTTACTCTAGCCTTCCAATCTTGCCAATTTTTCCCATTGAGTCGCGTAAAGGGGACAGTAAAACTTTCCTGGGACTCTGCCATCCTCCCTGGGGCTTAGGAACGATACTCACAGACCTGTAGACCGTCTCCCAGCTGCTGAGGTGGCTCCTCGAGGAATAAGACGTCTTCCAGCGAGTACAAACTGCGCAGTGCCTCTTTAAAACTTTTCCTAGGCACGTTGCAGGACTCAAGCTGCTTTGGAGGCTTTCGTTGTCGGCAACCGCTTCTGTCTTGACTCCAGTCCTTGCATAAATCACTCTTAACTGCACTCCTTATCTCCTTCTTGACGTACAAACATCCATAACCTGTCCCATTAAACTTTAATTAGTTTAATGGTTAGCAAATGTCCAGTGCGCTTCCGATGCCACAATGTCCCATTACAGCAGAGCTTTTCGCACAGCGGCTCAAGAAGGGCTGGAGAGTCAGCATCTTTTCAATAAAGGAATCTTGGAGCAAGCGGTTTGGAACTCAAATAAAAGGTTTATTTACACAAAACAAAAAACCCTGGTGAAGAATCACACATTTCAGCAAACACGCCCCAAAAGAAAAGGAAGGGGGAAAGGGGGGCAAACACACGAGTGAGTTGACTATTTATACAAACTCACATTCCTGGAAGCCTAACGACCTCCAGCTGCTCAGTGATTAGAGCGTCTTGATTAGAGCTTCTTAACCCTTTAATACCAACAAAAATAACATAAAACCTACATACAGTTAGAGCTTAATAATTATTTCACTATTAATATACTTCTTCTTAATTGTATTTAACTATTAATAAACTTCTTAATTGTATTTCAGTTCAACAATTACTTTGATAAAATACATATTTTGTTATGTGCAAATGGCTTTAGATACCTGTTAGGTCCATAAATTACCATATAGCATATATTCAACACAAAAAACAGCAACAATTTGTTGTTGACATAGGGCAGCTGGACATATAAAGGGCCCCATTACCTTCAGTAGCTTAGGGCCTCATCACACCTCAATCCGGCCCTGCTCACACCTGCTGCCCTGCCCAATTTTGCCTCTGGCCCCAACTGCCACGGGCATGAGGCCTCTGAGGGATTGAACTCCCTCCATTTGGAAAGGAGGGAGAAAAAGGGGGCGTTCGTGCTGGAGCTATGCTTTCTGCTCTTAACCTCTCTGCCTGGCTGGTTTTTAAGTGGGTTGGCCAATGCCAACAGCTACTATATTGTGAACAAGTGCCTGGGAAATAAGAATTGTTTACAATTAAAGAGGCAGCCCTGTGACCATGGTTATAGTACATGGGAGATATAGCTCTGCAGATAAGACATGCCGTGTAAGGAGAAAGAGCAGTCTTGCCATCTCTCTCCACCCACTGTTGTTCCCCCATACAAAGTAACTATGGTAACCTTGCCAGCTTTCCCTTAGGCCTCTTCATGCTGTTACTGAATACTAGTTCATGGTCTGGTGTGTATTATGGAGGCATGGGTGGGTGATATGGAAGGAGCACAGGCTCAAGGCTTGTCTCCATGCTTCCTGGCTAGCAGACTACCAGTTTTGAGTTATTGTACCTGGTCAAATGGAACAGATCAGTGGTCTGCTAAAGCATAGTTATCACCTCACACATTATGGTTTTCCTGCATGGAGTTAATGTTCACAAAGAGAAGAAAAGCTGCAAACTTTTACTTGTGAAGGCCAGCACAAGTCTTGATTTTACTCTGAGAAGGTGAGTTGAGAAGCATACACGTGCAAGTGTTTTTCATCCTATGGGGGAGATTATCTCTCATTTGGAAAACCATTAGTAGATAGGTAGCCGTGTTGGTCTGCCATAGTCAAAATAAAAAAATTCCTTCCAGTAGCACCTTAAAGACCAACTAAGTTAGTTCTTGGTATGAGCTTTCGTGTGCATGCACACTTCTTCAGATGTATCTGAAGAAGTGTGCATGCACACGAAAGCTCATACCAAGAACTAACTTAGTTGGTCTTTAAGGTGCTACTGGAAGGAATTTTTTTATTTTGGAAAACCATGTGAATGCCATATGTGATTTGGCTTTTACTGCCTACATTAAATAGAACTTTCTCCTCATTCTTATTCCATTGAGTTGGCATCTCAACAAAATAATGCCTTCTTTACAAAGGTGCATGGCACACTGACAGTGCATCAAAGCTACTTTGGTATGAATCAAACCAGAGGTGGGAGTACTGTGATTGGCTAGTCCCTTTATCAAAGGCATCCATCAATACCCTTGGGCATTTCTCCGGATCAAAGGGCCTTGTGTTCATAAATTTGGTTTACTGGCAGTTCCTCTGTTCAGATTATGAATTGTCACTCTTGCTGCTACTGCTTCAGGTCAAAGATGACACAGAATCATAATAGTCAAAAGTTTTTGTGATAGTAACATCAGAAGGAGATTGCTGAAGTTTCAAACAATGTCCCTCAAATCCCCCAGAGCAAAACATGAAAATGTGATTTAGGAATACCCCAGGCAAATTCACAAGTTGAGGGGGAAGCAGCTCTCACTATTGGCTTGAAAGTTACAGTATTTCCCCCCTAACATTATTACTTTGTTCTGACAGAATTATTCACTCTCAGGTGTTGTTGTGAGGGTTTTTTATTCCATTTGTAATGCCCTCTGATAGCTATCAAAAAGGAGACAAACTCAGGAACTCTTCACAGTTTGGTCTAGGCATTAACACCTGAGCAAGATTTCTCACTGGGTTAATTTATGTGTCATCTCCTTTTACATATGTGTGTGTTGTTGTTGTTGTTGTTGTTGTTGTTGTTGTTGTTGTTGTTGTTGTTGTTGTTTAGAAACAAATAAAAAGAAGCCAATCTAATACCTTTCACGGAATTACAGGTCTTCATGTGTAAAATGGGAGTGATATTGATTAAAACAGGAGAAATATTGAACTTTCTTTGTGGTTATTGTTTGGGATACTAAAGCAAAGACTGAAAATAGGGCAAGTTAACGTTAGAAATGAGTCTGTAGTTAGTTTTTCACTCCTGGTATAATAGGGTGAAATGCATGTAGATTGAGTAAGGCTGTGAACACCCTAAATCTTCAAAGCACATTGGAAGCAAACTACAGTGCCCAGAATTCTTTGAAGGTGTGTGTGCTTCAAATGTTCTTGATGTGCGCACAGTCCCCAAATAAAATCAGAGTAAATAAACTCTGGCAGTTTTGTGGGAGATACTGACAATTTGGGGATACTGGAGTTGATGGGAATACTGTGCCTGTGGTGATTCTTTTTTCCTTATTCATGTCCCCTGCCCTTTAGAAAGTGTGTTCCATACCTGGTGTACTAAAATAAAGTAAAATGTGAGTAGTCAGGTCCTGAGGTGTCACTTTTAGACAGAATTTATCTAAGATGTTAACAACATGGTTACAATAACATAATCTGTATGAAGTATTTGAAAAGGATATGAAGCGGGAGTTGGGGAACAAACATCACAACTAGAAAGAGACCTGTTAAACTGTAATGTTAAAGTAATATCTAAAATGTATATGTTATTGGAATGGGAGACAAAGGATGAACAAGTGAAATCTTCAGTGATACACTGGGCAATAGATACTGGTGATAATATAGAAATGGATGCATGGGAACATTTATGAAATGTGGATATAAAACTCACAGCATGCAATACTTTAAGAGAAAACTATATGAAAATGTTATATAGATGGTACCTAACACCTAGTAGATTGGCAAAAATGTATAAATATGTGCTGGAAATATAAAGAGAAAGAAGGTACCTTTTTCATATGTGGTAGTCTTGTAATATGGTTAAATCTTACTGGGAAATGATACATAAGGAACTGAAAAGGATGTTTAAGATAACATTTATTTAAAAACCAGAAGCTTTTTGGGGGGTAATTATGGGATCAGAACTACCTAAACAGTATAGAAATTTATTTATGTATGCAACCACAGCTGCAAGAATGTTATTTGCCAAAAAAAATGGAATGAATAATAGATCCCAACGAGAGAAGAATGGATACAGAAGTTAATGGACTACACAGAAATGAGGATACTTACCAGGAGAATAAGAAATCAAGATAACATATATATATATATATATGAGTGTAAATGGTTTATTGGATATTTACAAACAAACTGCAAACAGATGAAGGCATTGATAGGATTAATGTAAAAATCTGCAGTTTCAAAATATATGTGGGATATATACGGGAATAAATATATAAAATAATATGTTGAGATAATTTGGAGTATGCAGGAAGATTAAAAGAAATGTAAAGAACCACAGAAAGAGGGGGGAGGGAGTCAGGGTTTGAAAAGTTAAAATTATGATTGAATAATTGTTGTTATATATATAAATGAAATTATAAATAAAAAATAAAAAAGAGATGCAAAAGCAGTGGTGATACTAGGGGGAAAGGGGGGGCATAGAAGGGGCAAAGTATATTTCTCGGTGAGCAAATTGTGCCCCACATATTAAGATCTCTGAAGGAAAATAAGCATATTTGTTAATGGCAGAGTCCAGCAATGAGGGCAAAGCTTTTTGTTTAGGAGAAGCCCCCGCCCCCAGCACTGGTGTTACCTATGACTCGAGGTAGTCAAGCCCTCTGCAGACCCCTACTGGCATACAATAGATAGATAGATAGATAGATAGATTCTTTATTGTCATTACACTAGTGCAACATTGCACAAGTGCAACGAAATTGGATGCCATCTCTTAAAAACAACAAAAGCAAAACAACAACAACAACCAAACAAACCACCTTCCAACCACACCCACACCCACCCCCAAAAACTCCCAGATCTCACTATCGAGTTACAGCATTCAAAAAGGCCACAGCTCTTGGATAGAAACTGTTTTTCAGTCTATTTGTCCTTGACTTGATGTTTCTATACCTCCTGCCAGAAGGCAGTAGTGCAAACAGACTGTATCCCGGGTGAGATGGATCCTGCAGGATGTTGTTTGCTTTCCTAAGGCAACGGGAACCGTACAGTTCTTCCAAAGGTGGGAGAGGTTGACCAATAATCCTTTGGGCTGTGGTTATGACCTTCTGGAGCACCTTCCTCTCCCTAGCTGTACAACTGGAGAACCAAGCACAAATACAGTATGTAAGTATGCTCTCTATGGAGCCTCGGTAGAAGGACACCAGCAGTCTCTCACTCAGATTGTTCTTTTTTAAAAGTCTGAGGAAATAAATTCTCTGCTGGGCCTTCTTCACCAGAGCAGTGGTATTTGCGCTCCAAGTCATGCCCTGATCCATAGTCACTCCCAAAAACCTGAATTCCGCCACCCTCTCCACCCGTTCCCCGTTGATATACAAGGGCTGAATGTCCGCCTTTTTTTCCCTGTAATCCACCACCAATTCCTTGGTCTTAGCCGTATTAAGAGCCAGATTGTTCTCTCCACACCAAACACAGAGCCGCTCCACCTCGTCCCGATAGGCGGACTCATCCCCTCCTGAAATGAGCCCCACCACCGTAGTGTCATCAGCAAACTTGATGATTTTGTTGCTGGAGTAGATGGCTGTACAGTCATACGTATAGAGAGCATAGAGCAGGGGACTCAACACGCAACCCTGTGGTGAGCCGGTGTTAAGGCTAAGGGCTGTGGACACATGTGACCCTACTCTAACCCTCTGAGAACGTTCTGACAAAAAATCCAAAACCCAGAGACAGGTGGAGTTGGGGAGTCCAATCGTCTCTAGCTTGGACACCAGTCTATGGGGGAGGATAGTGTTAAAAGCAGAGCTAAAATCCACAAACAGCAGCCTCACATAATTCCCCGGCTGCTCCAGATGGGACAGAGCAGCATGGAGAGTGGTGGTGATAGCATCTTCTGTGGATCTATTTGCCCTGTATGCAAACTGGTAGTTGTCAAAAGTTGATGGAAGACAAGAAATAATATGACGGCGCACCAGTTTCTCAAAACACTTCATGATGATTGGAGTCAGTGCAACTGGTCTGTAGTCATTCAAACTACTGATTGTGGATTTTTTAGGCAGAGGGACAATAGTTGACGACTTCAGGCAGGGTGGGACAATAGACTGGTGTAAGGACTTGTTGAAGATCTTAGTAAAGACCCTCGCCAGCTGATCCGCACAGCCCTTCAACACCTTTCCAGTGATGCCATCAGGTCCACCCTTCCAGACCCCCACTTACTAGGTAAGTGGAAAGGAGGCAGCAGGGCCTTACATTGGGAAGATCTGAGAGAAATAAGTGAGAAGTGAATACCACAGAATAGAGTATGGGCGCTTCTGAGGGGGAAAGGGAGGCATGGAATACCAATGGTGGTCCTGAGGATGTTATGGAGGTGTGACAGGATTCACATATTGAAATTGGTTTGGAGAACTAGAAAACACCTTTCAGTTGTGGCATCACAGGTATGGAATATTGTTCCCATGAGAGCCACCTGGCACCAAAACCAGTGCCAGGTTAAAGCTTTATTCACATGCATTTTGATGGTTTTGATGTTTTTATTCCTTAGGATTTTTTTATTGATCTGTTTGTTGTGTTGATTTTGAGAATTTTTATGGGGCTGGGTGGTTTTAATATTGTATGGATAAACTGCCGTTTTATTGTTTTTTAAAAGTTGTATATTTTGTATGTTTCTGTAAGTCACCTTGAATCTTTGTGAGAAGGTTGACTAAACAATTTAATGAAATAATCATAATATATTTTCCAATTCCTTTATTTTTAAGGAAATGTTTCATTTCTTGAAATATATTTGCCAAAATATCACTTTCCTGAGCCCATTTCCAAACTGAGATGGCATGAATTGTCCCATGTCTAATGAAAGAGAGCAAGCAACCAGAGGAAGAGGATACTACTAATATGATATTGATATAGATATATTAGATAGATAATATATATAATCAGATACATTTTTCTTTAGCAGGGTAGACTTTAGAAGAGCAAATGCTGACTTTAAAATAAAAAGCCCACCTTTACAAAGTAATATTGTGAAGAATAGAAATCATAAACTGGGTTTTAAAATACCCATTTGTGGCATGCCGTTGTAAGGAAAGCAAACAAATAAAGAATTCTTGAAGAGATCTGCCGTTGGTGTTTGAAGGTCTGTGGCAGCATCTGAAAGACAAAAAGGGAAATAATTGATTAGTGGGTTTTGTTTGATCTGTTCAGGGATCAAAGGGACAAATACTGTCTGCAAGGATGAAAGAAAGGGAAACTGCTCCCTGTACTGATTCAGTTATCTGCTTAATCATACACTCTTTATTGTGCATTAGAGAGTTGCTGCTACCTGACCCTGCCTCAAACTTTGAAGCAACAAATGCAGGGCCTAAGCACTTCCTGCTGTTGCTCAATAATCTCATATGAATTGGCCGTTGAGGTGTATTGTTGTTATGCAGATCTATAAGAGTGAGGTGCTTATTTTCCAGAACATGGAATTTCATTGCCAGCCTATTTCATTGCCACCTAGTAGGTGGGAGTCATAGGTTCTCAGCTTGTGAATGAGGGCTGCTTTGCCCTCATCTTCCCAATCCCAGGCGCCGAGAGTTATTTGGAGACCCCTCACGGAGCTTACAGTTCCCAGCACCCTTAACAAACTTCAGTTCTCAATATGCTTCAGGGGAAGCCATGACTGTTAAAGTGGTACAAGCATACGGTGTGTTTTTGATCTAGATCTAATAGGCTTGAGTTATAGAAGTGCTGATTTTGGGTGAACATAAGCAGAAATGTCTTAATGGTAAGAGCAGCTTGGCAATGGAACCAATTACTTAGAGAATGGTGCCCCCCCTCCCCAATTGGAGTTCTTCCATTATCTGCAAAAAGGAAACATGCACATTGGATCTGGTAGCATTATTGGTCGTATTATTTCAGCTCTGCTTTAGAATCATATGCCTCATGTGCTTTGCCATCCCTTCTACTACATCGCTCCTTTGCATTCCATTCTTCTTTCCCAGAGTCTGGACAGTTTCGTTTTTTCTGACATAATGAAGGGAAAGCACTGTTAAGAATTAAATTGGCCAGGCTCATGACAGGCTCATGACAAAGCATCCAGTGGGTTTGTCTTTCTCTGTCTGTTTATAATCATGCATGCCTCCTCTTGCACTTATAGTTGCAGAGTCAAGGGTTGTGAGACTTAAGGAAACAATACTAACTAAGTTATGAGAGTATGGGCTGGTGACAACAAGGTCACATGGGACCCTGTGAGGCTGGATCCACAGGATGTCACAATCTCAGGCTGCCAAGAGTGGTTAGGGTTAGAAGTCAAGCCTGCTTAATTGAGCTCTCACCAGCCTTCTCTACAACATAGAAGTGAAACCCAGACATTCTTCTTTGCCTGCAGATGGCAGAGAAAAGACTGAGAGACATATGAGCACTACTAATAACCTTAAGCATCAAGTGGCCTGTTTTTCTTATTCGTTTGCTGCTCTCTAGAAATCAGTTGTAAATGCATTTTCCTAAATGTCTTTATTTATAATAGCCTGGATTGAATCCAAGGATGATCTTCTAGATGCCATCCATTCAAAGATCGGCTGTTTTCTGCCATACACTACTACAGTGTGGAATGAGAAAAATGAGACCAGCCCTTCAATCCTGTGGTCCCTGGGAGGTCATCCAAGGGGACAAAGGATGTTTCAGATCTCCCCCTCCAAGGGTGGTTTGACCTCAGAGATCCGATTCACAAGGCCTTTCCGCACAACTGAAGAAACCTCTGCAGCCCTTGCCTTAGTGACATCAGAACATCAACATCGTTGGAAGTTGAAAGCGGTGTGTGCTGGTGTTAGGCTTAATTTTGTGCCAACATGCTTCAGCAATAAGCTAAATTAGCAACAAGCTTATGTAGACATAGAAAATCATATATAATGATCATAGGGGCTTCTCTGGTACTATTTTAAGTATTAAACCTCTGTGCAGTGGTACCTCGGGTTACAAACGCTTCGGATTACAAACACTTCAGGTTACAGACTCCGCTAACCCAGAAATAGTACCCCAGGTTAAGAACTTTGCTTCAGGATGAGAACAGAAATCGCGCAGCGGCGGTGCAGCAGCAGAGGGAGGCCCCATTAGCTAAAGTGGTACCTCAGGTTAAGAACAGTTTCAGGTTAAGAACGGACCTCCGGAATGAATTAAATTCTTAACCAGAGATACCGCTGTATTATATACTCTGGTTCAGGATGCGCACCATTAAGTATGAGGCTTTTAGAAGTATTTTAAATGTAACTGTCAGGTTGCTGGAACAGAAAAAGGATATAGTGGTACAGGTACAAAAGTGAGAGTCTGGTTGAGAGGGAGACGTCAGCCAGTTTCACCTAGCTTTTTAGCTCCTAACACTGAGAGTGTATCTGTGATGTGACAAGATCAACTGGGAGAATTCAAAGAATTCATAGCTTTCCCAGACCTCCAACCTAGTGAGACAACTATAGTAACCCTGGAGGCTGTGAAGGACCTTGGGGTCTCAAATTTCAGTGCACCCTGTATGGTGCCATACCCACCCACCTCTACAGTTGCCATACATCCAGAATTTCCCAAATATAGCTGACAATCGGCCATCAGAAGAAGTGTCTGGGCAGAAATCGCTGAAATGTCTTGGAAAATCCAGATGTATGGCAAAAAAAAAGCTCAGCAACTTTGGCTGAAAAAAGACAAAAGCTCAGCACCTTTTCTGTCCGGATTCTCACTAATTATTATTATTATTATTATTATTATTATTATTATTATTTATTTGTATCCCGCCCATCTGGCTGGGCTTCCCCAGCCACTCTGGGCGGCTTCCAAGAAAAATATTAAAATACTCTAATACATCAAACATTAAAAGCTTCCCTGAACAGGGCTGCCTTCAGATGTCTTCTAAAAGTCTGGTAGTTGTTGTTCTCTTTGATATCTGGTGGGAGGGCATTTTGAAATGTGGCAACCCTATATTACCTTCCATTTTACATCATAGTTGTGGTGCCCCCACAACACCCCCAAGGCTCGATGCCCAGTGCAACTGAACTGATCACGCGCTCCTAAATCCACCTCTGTTAGAAGTGGCATACAGAATTTCTGCCACATCATTCTCATGGATGGATGTTGTTGAATGAAATGTCCTTGGATGGACTGGGTCAGGAAAAGATGAAGGAGCAAAGGAATGCTGTTCTGTTCTCTTTTCTGCCCTGCAAGCATGAGCCCGACAGAACACAAGGTACTTATGAGGTGATCTGCCTTCTTTTAAAGATATTTTACAAGAACTCAGGCATTGTATAGAAAAAAGATGGCTGTCCCCACTGTTACTTGCATACAATCTATTTGCATGTCATTCCATGTCATCCCTCTCCAGGGCATTTCTGGCTTCTCAACCCTTGTGGTAGCTGCTGTGCTTTCTAGTTGCACCAAGCAGCTAAATCTTATAAAAAAACAAACAAGCAAATAAATAAGTATAAAGGAGAAAGGGAGAAATATTAAAGGCAGCCCTCAGGCCACCTCATAGAACTTGGCAGGAGTATAAATTTTGGAACAAGCCACATTCCAATCTAAATATTAATCCAGAAGCTGCAAATCAAGTGAGTTTGCTCTGGAATGTGGACACCTTCCCTCCCAAATTCCTCACCCTTTGTGATACCATCACGTCAAGACTACTTTCTTAAAATGTTTCATCGATGAACACGTGCACAGTGGTAATGCAGAGCTGAGAAGAGTCTGCAAAAGAAATTAAAGCTAAGGAAATGAAATCTAACAGAAGAAAAATCTCCTGGTTAAGCCAGAATTGAGGGCAGAGTGAAAAAGGAAGCCCAATGAAAGAAGAAATGGGGGGTTATTTCACCCCTGTAATAAATATAACACAAATGTTCAAACAATGTCAAACACAGATAAATAGTCCCTTTTGGTTCTCTTTTCCTCAATTATGCAAGATCTGGAAGTCTGAGGAAATGTTTGTTATTCCTTCTGAAACCAATCTTTCCTCTTTCTGTCATCGACCCAAATAAAAAAACCTACTCTGGATACTTATTCTGCATCAGAGTAGCTTGAGCAGCTGTTTGATACTGATTGCCAGATCCTTTCTTAGTAACAGGAAGCCAGACAAATTCCCAAACTTCTTCAGTGTCAAACATGCCCATCTTCTCTTGTTAGAAATAAAAAATAAAATAAAAAATGAACACAACCGGAGAATTTCAAAAGTTTATATACCCTCCAACATTTCTCCAGTGAAAACAGGGACGTCCTATTTGAAGATGATGATGATGATGATGATAATTTACTCTTTACACTCCACCTATCCGACTGGTTTGCCCCAGCCACTCTGGGCGGCTTTCAACATACATAAAACATAATAAAACAGTAAACATTAACGAACTTCACATACCTCCATACCCTCCAGCATTCCTCCAATGAAAATAGGGACGTCCTAAGAAAAAGTGGGGTATTCCAGCATCAAATCAGAAACTGGGACAGCTTCTGTAAATCCAGGACTGTCCCTGAAAAAAAGGGACACTTGAGGAGTCTGGGTTTATAAAATACAGTACATTATTTTGCATTTTCTTACTTATTTGGTAAACAGTAATCACCCAGATTTCTCTGGGAGTGTTGATGGATGATTTGTTCATGGCTTTGATAGCTTTGTGCTCATACCACATTTGAATCTTTTTCACATGACCGGAAAAGAAGGGAAACAAAATGAATAATTGATTTGTTAACATAAATTGTGCTGCTGGGCCCTTTAGTTGTTTTTGCTGCTGCAACAGCCTAAGACAGTCTTCCAAACATGCCCTCACAGAAAGATGTGTAAATTCCCATTGGAAGGTTATTCCCCAACTAGGAGAGACGGGGCAAATCAGAGAAGTCCAAGGAAGAGAAGTTAATAGTTTGTCATAGCTTTCCCCAACCAAGTGCCCTTCTGATATTTTGGACCAGCTCCAGCCAGCATGTCCAGTGGTCAGGTATGATGGGAAAGTCTGGAGGACATCAGTTTGGGGAAGTCTAGCTTATTCTGTTCTGCTTCCTCTGCCCTGATGTGCAATCATGACTAAAGTACCCCATCAAAATTTTATAAAAGATACAAAAAAGGTATGATGCTAATGATCTCCCTTCCTTCCAGAAATAACTCTGCTGCAGTGGTCAGTTGTCCCTCTATTTATTTATATAATGTATAGAATAACCAAAACACATAAGGCAAAAATTGTACTGTACTACTGAAAATATTAGAGTAGCTAAACCAGGGATGAGCTGAAACTTCTCAAAAGAAACTTTCAGCAGAGGTAGATACAGAGCTTTGTCAAGGTATGAGGTGAAATTTACTGGTGCTCCCAGAGTTTATCCCAATGGTGGGCAATTGCCCCCCCCCCAAAAAAAACCACACCAGCCCATCCTTTAGACCAACAGAACATCAATCAACAATGTGAGTAACCAGGCAGGGCAATAGGGTGAAAGGTGCTTCTTCATGCAACCTGGTCCCAAGTTGCTTAAAGCTCTGTAGGTCAAAACTAAAAGCTTCAGCCGGGCCTAGTAGCATATTGCCAGCCCACCCAAGCTGCTCCATTAAGAACAGTGTAGCTAATGCATGAGAAGAGAAGACTCCCTGGAAAAGACCCTGATGCTGGGAAAGATTGAGGGCACAAGAAGAAGGGGACGACAGAGGACGAGATGGTTGGACAATGTTCTTGAAGCTACCAACATGAGTTTGACCAAACTGCAGGAGGCAGTGGAAGACAAGAGTGCCTGGCGTGCTTTGGTCCATGGGGTCACAAAGAGTTGGACATGACTAAACAACTAAACAACAACAAAGCTAAGGCTAATCCACTCAGGACCCTAGCTGCTACATTTTGAACTAGCAGTAGTTTCTGGACACCACCCTTTTCTGGCCTGAAAATGAGGCCACAACATGGTGGAGAGAGAGGAGGCCTGCCCTAAATAAACATATTACTCTGTGTGGACTGCCGCAGAACACAATACTGTACCTCTGCCATTTTAACTCTCACACAGCCACTTATTGTTTAAATTCTTTATACATTGGATTTATTGATGGGGTTCTAGGCATTTGGTGAGCTTGGAGACAGGAATCATAAATCATATTCCTTCTTAAATGGAACAACCCAGTCAGATGCTTGTTTGTTTGGAAGTATGCCCCACAGAGTTCAAGAGAATCTGCTTCTAAGAAAGTGTCCACAGGTGTGAAATCTCATGTCCACTTCATCTTTGAGCATCACCTTTTGTTTAATAATAATATGGGCATCAAGCCTTAGTTTGATCAGCATTTTCCCTCCAGGTCACTTTTTGTAACGGCATCAAGGTAGCATATGCAGTCATTCGCCCACATATTCTTGACTGTACTTTGCCAAATGCAATTAGTAACCAGTTTTATGGCTTTCGGACAAACAAGCTATTTTCAAACATCACAATGAGCTCCTTATTCCTGAGCCCTGTTGAAGTCTCAGTAGGATACATAGGAATTTGCCTTTAATTAGGGCTTCTAATAGAAATGTCAAAAGAAAGATGCAGCTTAACCTTAAGCATAATGGAAAATTAACAATTTGTTCAGCTACCATATTTTCCTAGAAACAGACCCCTTTTGATGTTGGAACGCAAATAAAGGCAGGCCAGATCCCCTATAAAAGAAGGTTAACTCTCATGTCATTTTAAAATAAAGCTAAATGGATGAAACTGAAACAACCGTCTCTGTTTCTTCCCATGCCAAAGGGTAGAACATGCAACCATTTAAACTACTGCATTGCTTTCTTATACATTGCTTTCTGATAAAAATCAAAGCATTTCGTTCACTTTTCTGCTTTTCATGTTTCGTTTGTAATGTGTGAAGAAGGACTGGAGCTAAGAGCCACGAGATTTGCTTTGTGTATTGCAGTAGTAGAGGCAGATAAAGTACATTAGAAATTGCTCACGGTTCTGAAATGCTCAATTACCCATCATAATGAAGATACAACTCATGAATGGGATGAGGGTCACTCACTGTACTGAAAGAAGAGCTTTGCAACAGATCTCTCAGATAAAGGTCAGAGCCTTCAGTAGAGAAGTGCATAAGAAGGTCAGTGCATCATATCCAATCCCCACACCGGAAAATATAAGCCCAACGGACAATTGTGCATGTCCCTGTTGACTCACCTCCTAGCCATTTCAATATGGTTAGGATGGTGGACTCTACATAAAAAATGGTATTCCAGCATCTCAGACCAAATAATCATGAAATTAAGAATCCAAGTCTTTAATTGCCAGATATCCTGACCGTGAAGATGAATAACTAGTAATGTGCACCATGCACAGGTTAAGATCCCAAAACTGAACTGATGCATTGCTAAACTTCTCTGTCCAAAAGCTACCATGATAGGGAGCAGTTTGGGAAAAGTCAGGTTTTGAGTTGACTCTTCAGAATCCCAACTTTCAAGTTAGTGTTCTGCCCACCAACGCCTCTTGGGAAATGCCCCCCAAACCAATTCCAGCAGTAGCATTTGTGACAATTCAGCCTTGAGCAATAAAGTAAGGTACTCCTCCAGAAAGAAATGCAATTGAACTGTAATGTGCACCTTCACATAAGCATGTCGGCTCTCATGTGAGCTGCACCCTGTGAAGATGATCAGCAGTAAAGCATGTTCTCCTTCTTGGAGAACACGTGTTGTGATGGGAGCTAACAAGACACCCCACTGTTGCTGGGAGGGTAAAGAATTTTGGCCACCATATCCATTGGTTCCTATCTGTTGCTGGGGAGATTTATATGTTGCCGTTTTGTGATTGACAGCCATAGCTTATATATGCCCTGCGCACAGCGTTGAGCTTCCTCTTTTCCCTCCCTCCCTTGCTTAGGGTTGTTCGCTTGACCTTGCTATGCCTATCATGGGGTCGTCTGCTTTGGGGCAGGGGCCCAGTAGGAATTTTGTCCATTTGGCTGATTGGCTGGTGCCATTTGGTTTTTGCCTACTGTGTAGCAAATCGTCACAACTTGTAAGGTTGTGGTTAGGCATAGGTTTTATTAATTTGTTGGTGGAGGGGTACGGATTGGCTGTGCCTGCCCCTCCAAAATGCTGCTGCTGCAAGGGTATTCCATTAAAGGAATCCAGAGGATCGCCATGCTTTTGTCCGAACCCCTGTCAAGGGGCTAGGGCCACGCAAGAGCCCATGGGAGAATTTGGGGAGAGGTGAGGCATGGTACCCAGCTCCGTCTCTCTCCCCAAAATGTTTTCCCTTTCTGACTTTGCGGGTGGGCGAATGTCAGTTTGTCCCCATGCAGGGGCAGATAGTTGCTACCAATGCCTAAGCAACCACTCACATTGCTTGTAATTTTAATAAAATTGTGGCCAAAATTATGCCAAAAACCTTAAACTAAAATTATGTGTCAAGTGTGCCTTATATGGGGTGGCTTGGGGACCTCGACGAGCAACACACTATCATGTGTCTCAAAGCCTGTGAAGAAAGGCGTGCCAAGCGGCCACCACCTCACAGGCAGAAGTAAAGTGCCTCACTAGTTCCTGAAGCTGCCTGAGAGTCACACCTTTGGCCTTGGAACAACTTTCCAGCCTCTTTCTGGAGGTCAGCAACTTACTCTAAGGGAGGCAACCAGTCTCAGTCACCATGCCAAATTGTTGGCTGGCACCTTCATTTTCTCTACAGCTAAGGGGAAGCCAATATAATCTGCTCATTCCTTAAATTAATGTATTAAGGGCAAATATTGTCCTTAATTGGCAGGGCCTGCAAAAAGCAAATTATTGAGATAATTAATGACACAAAGCAAACCAGCCTTGCCCTGAGGACCCACCATATCCCTATGGTGGCTGGTATCTATTGGGACTGTAAGAGCTTAAGGCAGGAAGCCAACAGTAGGTCTAATCAGAGCAAATAACAGGTGAAACCACAGCCAATGGCAGGCAGAACCAATTAATTATGGTTTTGTCCCCATCCTCATCCCTGCTGTGTTCTGCAAGGACAACACTCAGAATAGGAAGCTGACAGCCAGCATCAAGCTGACATCCCTAGACTGGTTGTAAGTATGAAGCTAGGCAGATGGGGGTGGCCGAGGGTAGACTGAGGTTGGTGAGGTAGTGCCCATTTGCCCCAATGGACTGGTCTTCTCTCTCAAGCACATTTTGGGCTGCACAGGGGCTGCAGGGAGGATGAAAGGAAGACCTGTTATAGGAGCAGAAGTCTGTTCCAGTCACATGCAGACATCACTGGATTTCACCCTAATAAAAATATTATGGCATAAACTTTTGTGGACGACACTTCACTGCATCAGATGCAGGAAATTATCTTGGGACTGTGGTCTAGCAAAAGCACACACACAATTCCAATTAGCTGTGCCAAATTTCGGACTGTTTTGAAGATTGTTTTGTACAGATTATTTGCCCAGTTGATTAAACTGCTTGCAAAGCAGTCAATTTCCAGATACAAGTAGAGTCCCGGAAATATTATGCAGTCCGCAATTTGCCAGTTGTCTTTTGACAAAGACTGAGAGTAAGCCACTTACTACTCTTTTTATACAATGAATCACTTCCCCCCCCCTTTTTGCAAAAAGGGAATCGTCTAATGAAAATTCAAATGTATTGCTTTCCAGGATACAAACATAAGCCCAGGCACTTCATATACTCTGTAAATAAGCCTCATTTGCCGCACTGTGTCAGCTAACAAGTGATTTTAGTTTTACATGCAAACTCCAAGGGGAAATTTTTCAAATAAAAACAGGTAGCTTCATTTCACGTCCAATAAGCAAACATTTTCAAAATATTTAGACATCTGTATATAATAGACTTTATAAACTGTTTGTTCGGAAGCGTAAATAGATCTCTCGGTGTTTGAGTTACCGTCTATGTTTCTCATTGTAGAAAACAAAACAAAAAAATTCTACCTACAATGCAAAGCCACATGTCGTATTCTTCTTTCCTTTATGTTAAAGGTTTTCAGAGTCGGGCCTTTACAAGCAAAGGAAACAACTTCTTGTTCATGAGGCCTGATTCACAAGTGTGGTGGTGACCATGTGGGTGGGCACTTGGCATTGCAGATGCATGGGTTTTACAGCATGCAGCACAGCGTGGAAAGCACCTCCTTGTGTAGTTCTCAAAAATGTATGGGGACACCAGCTGGTTCAGAATGTAGCAGCTGGGATATTGGATATTGACAGCAAAGCACTGCAGCAGTTAGATCCCACCAGTTCTTAAATATCTCAATGGAAATTCATGGAGGATAAGGTTACCAATGACTACTAGTCATGATAGCTATCTTATAACCCCTAGTGTATTGGAGATCTGTACTAGGGGGTCAGTTTGTTTCCAAACGCTATCCAAAGTGTTGCCCTGAACAGTTTGGTTTCCATGTAGCAGAGGGTGCAATTCCATACAGCTACAGATTCCCAACTGGTACAACACCCATTTGACTTGCATAAAAGCAGCCTCCAACCCACCGTCACTGCACTTGTGAATATGGTTGAAGAGAGGGTGCTAACTCTTGTCCAGAATGGAGGCAGACCAGGCAAAACAGAGAGAAATATGCACATGTGCAAGAACAACGAACATTTGCACAGTGTTAAGACTACAACAACCTATGATGCAGTGTGAATGCGTGTAATACATGCATAAGCAAAAACATTCATGTCCTTTAATGGAAATGAACAGTTGACAGAATTGAAGAAATAGTGAGGGCACCACAGTTCATACGAGACAAGGCTGCTTTACTATGAGTACATCTGCATATGAATTGTCAACCCAGAAATAAACGTTATTCCGAACTAACCCTTATTCATAGTTCCATTTACAACTTCAGCATTCTTTATATTACCTTCACATTTTTGAGCTTATCTCCACAACCATGAGTGACAGACACACTTTTAATGCGTATGGTTTTAATTTTTTTTAAAGTATCTCAGAATTATAACAAGAAGTCGGGGGACACAACAAGCCACATCACAACTCTGTTGAACCCATGGGCCATGTTGCTCACTTTTGACTGAAGGAATGATTAGGACAACCACTAGCTCAGTTTTTTTTTTCATAGCTAATTTTGCTACTTTTGAAAAGAAATATATTTTATTCATCATCGTATCACTTGGATATCAAGCTGGCTCCCTTTGTGAATCATTAAGAGTATGCCTTTTGTGAAATAATATAAAATCATCCACCAGAGAAAAGGACATTAACCGCTTGTGCTTTGGAGCCAAAACTTATCTAAAGAGTATTTCTACCAGGCTAACTTTTACTTATTTTGCTTTGATATAGAGGGTGCCAGCATCCCAACCAGAGCCTATGGAGGGTGGGCAGGGGGGAATCTCATTTGTTAGCTGCCTGAGAAATACTTACTTTTTAACGAAGTTCACTACTTAAAGACTTTACATGGTATGATATTGCTGGGAGCTGGAACCTGACACCCCCTTCTCCTGCCTTGCCTTTTCTTTCTTCACATATTTGCTTTTATCAAGTCAGTTTTACTCAAGTGACACTGAAATATGGAGATTTTTCTGATCCTTTCTTTTTCGAGAAGGAGCTTATCAGTTGTAAAGCCTACATTTTTTAATGTGAGCTTTGATGTTAACAGCCCCAGTGCTTTTCTTTCTTATTTGGGGCATTAAGTTCAATTACATATTCAAAGTATCTGTTCAGTGCTTTTCCTAGATTTTTTAATAATTCAAATGGCTAAGGTTTTTTTAAGGTCTCTTTCATCGATGTTTCATATATTTTAGATATGTGATTCAGGTTCAGTCCAGTCTTTCCTATCCATTTTTCCACTTTAGTGGCTAATACTGACCAGCAGTGAATACTTTAGTTCAGGTTGTTTCATGCATGTGGAGTAGCAAGGAATCTGTGGAGTAAAAAATAAAATGGAACAGCTGGAATAGTCAGTACTGCCCTGAGTATGTACACTCATTTCCAAAGCACTTCCAAGGAACTGTGTCTCCACAGCAGAAATGGGGGATCAGTGGCCTGCAAATATTTATCCCAATTTACATTGTATTTTCCTGTAAGCAAAATCTGGTGGTGCTCATTGAAGGACAGAAGCCCCTCAGAAACTTTATTCTCCTTATTGAAATGCATATGGCATTCATTTTATATAAACACACAAACTCTTTTGGCTTTCCTCTCAGTTTTTTCCGGGTATTTTGCCTAAGAATTGTCAGTGTGAAAGCCTGAGGTCATTCCAGACAGAGCTCAAGCCACTGTTAGTCACTGTAATCGTTGTTTCCCTCCTTCCAAAACTTATCTTGTGGGGTGAAGTAAAGGGGGACTGGTAGGTGCTAAGTCCTAGTCCTTAAGTTCTCGGTTTTCTGGCACCAGTGAAGGGTTCCAAGCATACTCAGAATCATCCATTGACATTAGACACATGGTTCAAGCTGTAAACCAGGAAAGTTGGAAACTGTGTATCAAAAGTCACCCATGTCTTATGATGTCTGCTGTGAGGCTTCCCAACAGCATTCCTGCATCACAAGGATTAGTTTAGGAAGAGGGTCTTGTATCAGACTGAGCACATAACTTCAAGGGCAGGGGGTGGACTCAACATCAAATGAGCTCAGGTGTAATGTGTATGGGTTGCTCGTGCATAAGTTGCCGCCTCTCCAGGCTTTGTTGCCTTGCTAAACCTTTCAGTCTGGGCAGCCCTTCACTTCGTGGCTGCCTCAGTCGCTAGCAGAATCCGTCAGTGGGCGTTTCTTAAATCTTTTCCAACATAAAAGTTGTTTGACACCCAGTCTCCTCCTACTCTCTCTGCGCGGAAGTCTTCTGCGCAGGGTGGGCATGGGTAGCGGAGGACCCGTGCTCTCCTCGCTGGTGTCCGGTGAAGAGTCCTGGAGCCCTCTCGCCGATTCCCCCATCAGCCCCTCTATATCCCTGGTGTTGCGCTGATTTGCTTCCCCATCTGCGGAGCTGCCTCTCTCCCTGCTGGGCCCTTCTCCAGCATCATTTGAGAGCCTTCCCTCCGCCTCTAGCTCCGATGTCAGTTCCCTGACATCAGGGAACAAACTCATGAAGCCACCCTTCCAACCCCCTCCGTTATGAGGTATCCCTTGCTCCAAATTAAAATTGAAAAGGGTATCTTAATGTTACCGTTTGACAGGAGACATAGCACCAAGAAGGAAACGTTGCTTCCTCTTTCACCCTCAGAGCGCAATATATGGTCTGAAGCTCAACATCAAAAAAACACACGAAGATCATGGCCACTGGTCCCATCACCTCCTGGCAAATAGAAGGGGAAGAAATGGAGGCAGTGAGAGATTTTACATTCTTGGGCTCCATGATCATTGCAGATGGTGACAGCAGCCACGAAATTAAAAGACCCCCTGTTTCTTGGGAGAAAAGCAATGAAAACCCTAGACAGCATCTTAAAAAGTAGAGACATCACCTTGCCAACAAAGGTCCGTATAGTTAAAGCCATGGTTTTCCCAGTAGTGATGTATGGAAGTGAGAGCTGGACCATCAAGAAGGCTGATCGCCGAAGAATTGATGCTTTTGAATTATGGTGCTGGAGGAGACTCTTGAGAGTCCCATGGACTGTTAGGAAACTTTTCAGGGTTTATCGGAAATACACATTAATAGTAAACAGGAGCCGAGATTGGCTATGGCTATATACTTGCAAACTGTCCTCCCATAGGCAAAAGCTCTTCCATAGCAGGGACTATGGGACTGTGGCTGCTGATAAGTTGGAACTGCATGGGCACCCCTTGATTCTATACCTGCCAACATGTGTCTCATTCACAGGAAGAGGATGAAGAGCTAGAAGAGGAAATGGGGTAATATTATTGGCCCCATTCCTTTTAATATTATACTCATTGAGGCTGGACATCCAAGTATAGGCGGTCTGAACATGGATGCTCATTGAATGTGGATATCTTACAAGTTTAGAGCTAGATGTGCATAGGCATGAACAAGATCTGGAACTCTGAACACAATACTGCCACAAGTATGCATGGAGCCCCTTTCATGGATGAAACACATCAAGAAGCACTTCAATATTTCATTCTTATTTTGTACTATAAAATTTATACATCGCTTGATTGGGGCGGGGGGGGGGAAATCAGAGTGGTTTACAAAAAACAACAATAAAATTATCAGTAAGAAAAATCAGCAACAATAATTTGAAAAGTTAAAATAACAATAGACTAAAACAGATTAAAACTCACACCAATTTTCTAAACATTTGGGTTTAAATACCTGTCCCTGGTTTTCAAATACTAGACATTACACAGGAAAGACACAGAATACCCACAGAATATAGCATTTACGTTAGATGCTGCTGGATGTGGGATGCAATGATTAAAGAATTGGGAGTGGGGATGTGGCAGGGGAGATGAGAATAGGGTGATATAGGGGCCCAAGGTGGGCCTTGAGGAGAGACTTGAAGGAGGTCCAATGAAGAGGGAGAAAGCTGCTGTTCTGAATCTAGTGAGCAAGGCAGAAGCAAGAGAGGGAGAAAGTACAAGAAAGGAAGAGTTGAAAGCCACCCCCCTCCCCTCAAAAAAACCAACAAGCAGCTATGGTTTACCATTTGGATTGCATACCGTATTTTCCACAGTATAACTAAAACTTTTCTTTACTTATGAGGTATCTGACCTGCTGTACAGAAACAGTGTAAATCCAATGTCCACACAATGGCCACCATGTTAAGGATAGGATGCTTAAACTTGCTTGGGGGAAAGGATGTGGAAAGTTGTAAAAATGGAGGTAGTGCAGAGACTTAAGGGAGACTGTTGACAGGAAAATAGTGATGTAAAGGAAATACATGTTTAGCAGAGAACTGCTAAACTGCTGCTACTAATACTTTGTGCATTTGTGTAACTTGAAAATGTGTTTTCTACTGGAAAGTTTACTTTGATGTGATGAGCGATCTCAAAACAATACAGTATTGAACAGGAGGGGAAATCCTAGTTTCCTTTGCTTTGATTAAACAATTGTTCACATAATGGTTACTGGATTAATTGCACAATTATTTAATAAATAACCTTAGGGCCATGTGATGAACTTTTTTTTCTTAAAAAAACACCAAACCCTTAAGAAGCAGACTCACTAAGCAATTCTTCTGCTAGAGACTCACCACTGGGCAATCATTAGGAGTGGAAATGAGTGGTTTTGTATTATTAAACACCTCTCCAAACTCACCTATGAAGTAAAGCAGCAAAGAGAACGAGGATAAGCTAAGTCTTGGGCTTAATGCGCTACTCTTTTCCTAGTAAAAGCCTTTAGAAGGACAGAAAGCTAAAACAAAAGCAGATTTGTAATACAGCATCCCATCTGAATGAAGCCCCCCTCCCCCCCCGGCCGGTCTGGTGCTTTATTAAAGACCAGGACGTACTCAATACAAAGAGTTCCCTTGCTCAGATGAATACGCCTTTCACAATTTGTTTGGGAAGTAGGAAGGGGAGGAAGGGGAGGTTAACACACAACAACAGCAGCAGCAACAACACAAAAAAGTCCATTCATGGGATGAGTGGGGAGGGAGGGGAGTCTGAGCAGATTTTGCTTCATAACTCAAGTGAGAACATTAGTGACACAGAGACCTGCTTAGAAACCTTAGTGTGTTTCAGTGTTTAACAGAACAAGTCATTAACAGATATTCAGGCTCAAAACTAAGGCATCTGCAGAAAAACGTGTAATGACGGACCCTCACACAGCATTTGTACTTTCCTAACAGTGCAATAATATGCACTGCTACTCAGAAGTAAGTTCCATTGGATTCAATGGGGGTTCCTCCCAGGTAAGTGGGTATAGGAATGCAACCTAACAGCACAATCCTATACATATCACTTCAGAAGTCAGTCTGATTTCAGAAAGTGGTAAATTGATATAGGATTTCAGTCTTCATCTGTTTCACATAACCTGATAAGTAGGTTTGAGATATGTAGAGTGAGCCTACCCAAAGCAACAGAATGCTATCCCATTGACCTCTTTGCTTTACTTGTTTTAAAGACACAGAGATGTGCTTGCTTACAGGTGGAGATCATTTTGCACAGGGGTTCTGTTCCCCACGTGCATCGGCAGAGCACACATAAACCCACCACACCCCATTCTGCCTTTTTGGGCCACTTCCAGGTTGGCAGCGACACATGTATGCTTGATCGTGCATCAATCAGACGTGCCTAAAATGGTCACTACCTGAAGATGCTGGTGCAACCAAACCAGTTGTGTTCCAATAGATCCACCTTTGTCTGTGATGCAAGGATTTCCACTTGTGCAATGGAACTTTCTCTTCCTCTTCCTCTCCCCATGCTGCCTCTGGAGGGTTAGGGGGGGAACCCAGAAGAGATTTTGGAGGTGTGGGAGGATACAGGGAGAGGAGAGGGAGGGGAAGTTCCATTGCACAGCCAGAAGTCATTGTAGTGGCAGGTAGGTACTTCACTGGATACTGCCCATTGTTTCCTCTTTGGGGTGGGATATATTTTTGTCACCATAACCTTCAGTGAATACTTCTCTTTTCTGAGGCAGTTGCGTCGGTAATCCATTTGAACCAGGAATCATGTTGCTATACCACCATTATATGTCTGATGGCATTATTCACTTGCACAGTTTACACTATCCCACACTTCACCATCCATGAATTGACAGGAAATGTATGAAGAATGGAAGCTGCACTACATAGACCGCCTTTGGTGATATAGAACCCTAATCATGCAGTGTTCTAAATAACCGGGGGAACCTAAACTCATAGATTCCTCTCTTTGTATGCTTCCCAATCCATGGATGAAGAGGGTCGGAGCCACGGGGTGGGGTCTCACCCCCCCCCCCAGTGTTAGTTGACTATCGGTACATCAAATTATGTGGGCTAATAGAACTGACTCAGTGGATTAGCTGGTTGGAGAAATACCTGTGACAACATTCCATTCTTACCCAAGGAGCAGCTTTCAGGATACTGCTAGATTTTCCGATGGAGGCTTCCTGGCCTGGAGTTTTCAGATGGGACTGATTCACCACCTGTGTTGGAAGATAGGCACCTGACCACCATCATTCACGTCCAGCTCAGACTAGTATAATATGCTTTATGCAGGGCTGCCATCAAAAATAGTCCATAAATGCCACTGCTCATTTGTTGACTCATCTTGATCATCCTGAACATATAACACAATTTCTAGAAAGCAGGAAGTTGCCATTCCTCATTTGTGGTAAATAGTGAGTAGTTTGTTTACGCTGAGCTTAATTACACTCAGAAAATGATTGCAGAAATTCAGTATAACATCCTGTTGCAAACAATTAAATTTAAGTTTTAAGAAGTCCGCATGCATTGACAAATGAAAATACCTTTTTGTTCTCAGCGTAGGAAATTAGGCAGCAGTTATAGCAGACACAATTAATATGATGTGGCATTATTTGTTGTAATCTACATGGCATTTTGTACCCTTTCCTAATCGTTCTGATGCTCCAATGACCCAATAAAAGCCCAAACCATGTTGTCTACAATTTTGTCTGCATCCCTGCTTGACATCAACAAAAATTACTGTATTTTTCATTACTTTGGCACCTTTCCAGTTAGGAAAATACAAGTCTAATGTGATTTCTTTATTGGCCCATAAATGCTGCCAGTATGATTATACATGAGACCTCTCATTTCATATGCTAACCCCAATCACATTCTTATATTTTAGTAATTATTATGGGTCAGCAAGAATTGATCGGGCATTGTGGTTTTTCCATATGAACTTCATGCCTTTGTGACAAACACATGCCTTGATGCAATTTAGCTTTGTTAGCCTTTATTATAAAGAAATCAAGAGTAGGTATTATATCAACATTTTGCATGTTGTTACCTTGGTCTTTGACATTAGGGTGACACCAGACTTTTGCCAACAAAAAAAACCTCTAAACAAAGGGAGCTGCAAAAAGTTTTCCACATTACATCCCCTTTGTTTACCTTTTCAATGTGCTACCTCTTACCTGTTCACAGCTGTTTCATTTTCTCATCTACAGCTTTGGTACCCTTTTAAAAAATAACCAGAGGCTTCTTCTTAAAGTAATCCCAGCCAGGCTGGGCGATATGATGAGTTATAATCATAATGATTATAATGAGTAAGGGCAATACTTCACAGGGGGGAGTTTTCCACATACCATGCCCTATGTCTTAACTGAAACATATTTGATGTACATATTCACTCATGCTGATGGTAAAATATTGACTTTGTTTAATGAGGGAGCACTACCTATTAGAATCTGAGAAATGCAGGACACTTCATATTTTAACACTAACCATTAAAGATATACTCAGTGAGATTCTGTAAAAAGTTAAATCGTATACTTCTAGTTCAATTAAGCCAGTACATATTAATAAAATGCCATCTGCATCCTTTAAAATCTACTGGTTGCACTCAAACGCTGATTTTTAATGTAAAATGATTGAGCACTTGTTCACCTTATTCACTCAGAAGGATCAGCCTCTCTGATGGAGGCCAGTATCAGATATTTGAAATAATAGCTCTATAATTGGGCACTCAGTCCCCACACACAATTAAAATCAAGTGAGCAGAGTGAGGTATTCGCCCAACCACTTCAGTTGTATCGGCCCACATGATTTTATCTACTGATATCTGCTAACATACAAGGCTCTGTGGCCCCACCCCCCTCTGCCCATGCATTGGAGGGCAGGATTGTTGTGCAGGAACGCCTCATGGAATCTCCCTCATTTGTGCAAGGTTCTAAATCATGGGGAATGGGGGCTTCAATATGTGCAGCAGACTCCCCAATGCACACATCTAGTGTGTGGAGGGCAACAGGTCCAAGGGACAGAGACAATACAAAGGGGGTGGGCAGTGAGGGTGGCCCCAATTTACCCCTCACACATTTATCTTGTGCAGAATTATTGGCAACAAGAAACCAGAAGTTCATTTGTATGTTCTCCATTCCTAGTCATCCATTCCCAGGCTTATGTTACTCCATAGTTTAATGGCTTTGGAGCACACCTAGAATAAAGCTTTACTAAGCGTATTTACCAGCATTTTGAACTTGAGTGAGCATCTTTCATAGGCTAACAGCTAACCCATTAATTTCGCTTCTGTGGAATTTATTTGTTCTTTTTGTGCAGGCACCATTCACTTTGCTTTTACTAAGGTGATGACAGGATTTGCATTTTGGAGGTTATAAGCTGCTCTCATAAACAACTACACTAATAGCCATAAAAACGTATCTCTGGAAAAACTCGGAAAACAAAATGCCAGCAAATTAACAATTGGCTCCATTGATGTTGTTGTTTAGTCGTTTAGTCGTGTCCGACTCTTCGTGACCCCATGGACCAGAGCACGCCAGGCACTTCTGTCTTTCACTGCCTCCGCAGTTTAGTCAAATTCATGCTCGTAGCTTCGAGAACACCATCCAACCATCTCATCCTCTGTCGTCCCCTTCTCCTTGTGCCCTCCTTCTTTCCCAACATCAGGGTCTTTTCCAGGGAGTCTTCTCTTCTTATGAGGTGGCCAAAGTATTGGAGCCTCAGCTTCAGGATCTGTCCTTCCAGTGAGCACTCAGGGCTGATTTCCTTAAGAATGGATAGGTTTGATCTTCTTGCGGTCCATGGGACTCTCAAGAGTCTCCTCCAGCACCATAATTCAAAAGCATCAATTCTTCAGTGATCAGCCTTCTTTATGGTCCAGCTCTCACTTCCATACATCACTACTGGGAAAACCATAGCTTTTACTATACGGATCTTTGTTGGCAAGGTGATGTCTCTACTTTTTAAGATGCTGATTATTGATGTAGTTGTTGCCAAACCACTCGGAAGCACCAACTGTAACACTGCTGAGAGTTATTGCCCTCAACTCCCAGATCCTCCAGGCCAGATGATGTGACTTTGCCTGGCCCACAGAACACCCCTTCAATGTAGGAACCAGTGATTACAGAATAGGACACTGGCTTTGAAATCAGGGTGGCTGAGGATCCACTTTCAGACCAAGGGCTAGTTTCAAGCCTGGTTAACCTCCTGGGAATTGCATTCCACTGGTGGGTGGTACCCAGTGCTGGATTTACATATAAGCTAAACAAGCTCTTGGGGCCCCCTGAAAAATTTCACTATTAATATACTTCTTAATTGTATTTCAACAATTACTTTGATAAAATACATATTTTGTTCTGTGCAAATGGCTTTAGATACACCTGTTAGGTCCATAAATTACTATATAGCATATATTCAACACAAAAAACAGCAACAATTTGAGCTTGACAAAGGACAGCTGGACATATAAAGGGCCCCATTACCTTCAGTAGCTTAGGGCCTCATCAAACCTAAATCTGGCCCTGGTGGTACCGGAGACAAATATGAGCAGAAACAAGAAGTAAACATATATTTTATGCATTTTATGTATTTTACTCAAGCTTTTATGTATTTTAGATTTAAAACACATTTCAGGGGAAATTATAAGTAAAATATATAAAATGTATCTTAATACATAAAATATGTAAATTGTATGTATAATATATAAATCTTTACATTTTTAACAATAACCCTAGAAGGATGTGTAAAGTGTAAGCATAGAGGAAAATGATTGACTAACAATATCAAAGGTTGTCGCGTGATTAGGGGGTGGGTGGAGTTTGCCAGAAATGGCCTCACGGGCCAAATTAGGGCTGTGATCCAGAGCTTGCCAGCCAGATTTCAGATGGCCTCAGAAGGTTCAGCCTGCCACTGCAACAATAGCTCTCCCTGAGTGAGCTCCCTGAGCCAATGCTGACCACAGGGAGCTCACCAGGATCCTGTTCAGCAGGGGGTTTTGTATTGCTTTGCCTAGGTTCCAGCATCCAACTACAAAATTCAATGTTACGACTAGATTTGGCCCTACTATTAAACTTAGCCACTTTGGGTTCTTTGAGATGGGACACCTCTGCCACAGGGACAAGTGCCCATGCTTTGACCCAGCCTCCCCTAAGACCTCAATCCATGAAAAGACAGGCTAGGGCTGCAGCATCATGTCTCAAGGTCAGTGTGCCCTTCTGTCCATGCCCTTCAGGGTCTATTGTGTTTGGCTGAAAGGGACTCCAATTCAGCCACGTGTAGCAGTTCTTATGAAATATACTTGGAGTCGAGATTGGATTTCATGCTATTTATTCAGCTCATAGTGGTGAGGAGGAATGAACGTTCCCCCAAAATATCTGCTTTATATACATTATTTACACAATGGGCTGCACGTGATTGGCTAACTCCAGGATTCTCCTGTAGGCCAGTCAGGTTGTGGATTCACTTCCACCTGGAGCTGGATTGGGTGGCTCCTGCGGACCAATCAGACTGCTGCATTGTTCTAGGACCAATCAGACTGCTGCATTCTGAATCCTATTGTTCTACGACCAATCAGACTGCTGCATTTTGGGTCCTATTCAACTCAGTACATAACATCTCAATAGCATGGATGTCCTATACACCTACAGTGGAGGGGGACTCCATTTTAGCAGAGAATCCAGGAAGGGCTTAGCATTGGATCCTGCTGAACTGAGCAGGCTTCCTCCCCCCCCCCCCCACACACACACCTCATCTAACGAGGAGGGCTAAATCCTACTGCCCAGCCAGTGCAGGATTTAACCTCATCTTCCTTCCCATCAACTGACAGTAGGTGACTGTGGTTTGGGAAAATAGCCTGATGGGCCAATTTGGGCTTCCTGGCAGGCCAAGATTTGGCCTGTGTGTCTAAGGTTTCTCAACCCTGGTGTAACTCTGTTCTCACAATTCAAACACACAGGAGAATGAGGACCCATCTGAGGAACAACCTTGGGTTATTTTCTTTGGAATCCCTCCTCCAAATCACTGTGATTGGCTTACCGCTGAAAAACATTCCACTATTATTAAAAGTTGGCCTTGTACATCAAAATACCCCCTTGTCTCTCTTCCACACCTGATCTCCTCTTGAGCTCTGAGAGTTTTCCTAGCTGGCTTGGTTTGTTTCTCAGAAAAGAAGGGGGGAAGGTTGCATATTTAACTTTTTTTAAAACCTGAGACAACAGAGCTACTGCGAAGGTTGGAAACTCCCTGTTCTGCCTTGACAAGCCTTATTAGCAAGCAACCTGATTTGGGAATACCTCAGACCACCCCAATTTGGCTTGTAATTTGGAGTATACACACAGAGCCAATGCACACCCCTAATATATGCTGCTTTCAATACAGATATACCATTCTCAGTGGGAGATCCACACCATGGAAGTAAAACCATCAAAATATGTGTATGTTTCCTAAGAATCAGTGATAACACACTACCAAAAAAAAAGTCCAATATAATCAGAAAATACTCATTAGTGATCCCACCAATTTAATATGCATGCAAGTGTGACAAACTATCTTTATAAACTATAAACACCCTCAAGAAGCTTTAATAATGGAAAAGCTATCTGTACCCAAATATAACATGACAGTACTGTAGCACCAAAAGAGAGAATGAGAGAGAGAGAGTTACAGACCAGACAAAGTTAATTAGTGAATGGGGAATCAGAGCCAAGTGAATCCACAGTTTATTCTAAGTTCTACTGAAACCTTCTAAACAGGAAAGTTGAGTGAATATATGTATTGAACCATGCTTCCTGTATGAAAGTAGAAAGGCAGCACATCCTGCAGGATGATCTTATAAGCATAACTTCAGCTCTGCGTAAGGATAACTTTAACTCCGTGCATGTACGTACTAACCTAAACATGACTCACACAATACGATATTCCAGTAGCTGTACAGAGAAACAGATGTCGCAAATAAGCATTTAGTTTATACTAAACATAAGAACTCAAATATTAGTCTAATTAAAATTGCTTGTGCAAAACAGGCATGATCTTATGGTGAATGGCCAAACCAAGGGAATCTGCCAGAGTTTACAGAAATGTTTCCATTTTATCTTTGGTTTCTTTCACATTTTGAAATAAAAATTACAGCAATGTACCGGTAACTAAGGCTGAAAGCTGGGTCCAAATCCTGAGAAAGGTACCTTCATATTTGTAACCTTGGATTATTACATTCCTCTGCCAGTTCTTATAAATCACCAAAACATCATGAGCAATGGTATCCAAAAGCCACTGAAAGTTGAATTAGATCAACAAAGAACACCTGCTTCTGTCAATATCCAACTAAAGATTGTGTGTCAGTTTTATTCCAAAATGGAAGCATCTACAACCACACCCACAACAAGTCCTGTCCAAGCTTTTCCTACCCAGCTGACACTGGCCAAAATGGCCAGTAATCCAACTTGCAGTTTGTTCCCTGTTTGCCACCCTCTACCCAACACATACCACCTCTGCTTCCCTTCTACACCTATAAGTGATGCCAACTATAACTGATCCATAAGCTGGACACAGCTGAACCTCTCCCATCTGGAATTCAGATTCTTTTTGAAGATGTTGGTGACTTCATCTGAAAAAGGTGGGGAATTCAACACAACAGCGATTTACCATCCAGTCACTAGGTAGAACAAATGCAATAGAATGCTCGCAAAATAAATGCTGTCACTGAATAAAATGTTGAACCTTCTATGTCAAGCATATATATTTTTCTTTATTTGAGGAAGGGTGCACTTTAATCTTTAAAGGCTTTTATTCACCCAAAGGTTCTGCATGAGTGAGGACAGCTGTTTTCACTACTGAATGATCCAGTGGCAGATCTCTTGAAAGGATATTTACTGCTAATATTCACCTTTGGCATAGGTGGGACCCATTTGCACTGTGTCTAACCAAGAGGATTAACACTGACAACAAGCCATTGCTCTTTTTGACAAGGGGGCCAAATGATTTCATGATGCCTCTCCTAAGTGAAAACAGTTTTACTGCTGTCAGGGATCTAAAATATGTTCATCTTTCTCATTTTATTGCAGGAGGAGACAAAGCACAGACCAAAGAATAGTTCTTTTTTGTGGTCACCATCTTAATTACACCCAGGAAGATGGAGGCAGAACCTCCAACTTCTTAAAAAGGGAAGTGGTGAGCCTTTTTAAATGTGTGCGGATAGAAAACATTATCAGTGACACAATAGAGAACAATAACAGAGTTAGGGCTTATTTATGGAATGTGCATATATACTTATAATGTCTTGCATTTATAAAAAAAAAGTGGGAGAAAAAAAATGTTTTTCCTGGGTATTATGACAATGAAACAACTACGAAGGAACAGCATTCAATCCGACCAGAGAAGTCAAAAAATTAAACAGACAACCACAATAAGGTTCCTTTTTATAGTTTTATCTGTGCACACCTGCAAAAGAACTCAGAGAAATGAATGTTGTGGAAGGTTTGTGTCAGTCAGTGTAGACAGTGCTGAGAAAAATGAACCAATAGCCCAACTCAGTATAATGTGACTTCCTGTGTTATTAGCTAAGCAGGAGGAGTGGAACTTAGGGCAGAGTTAACCAACTGAACAAGAAGGAACAGAATGAGTGAAATACTTTCAGCCTTAGTCAAATTCTCGAGAGCCAAGACCCACTGGTACACATGGGGAGGAATTCAGTGTTGTGGAACGCCCTCCCATCAAATGTCAAGGAGATGAGTAACTATATAACTGTACAACCTTTAGGAGACATCTGAAGGCACTGATAGAGGGAAGCCTTTTAATGTGTAAAGTTTTATTATGTTTTTATATATGTTGGAAGCTGCCCAGAGTGGCTGGGGCAACCCAGTCAGATGGGCGGGTGTACAAATTAACAAAGATGATGATGATGATGATGATGATGATGATGATGATGATGATGATGATATTGAAATTGTTCCATCAGTGCAAACATTTCAGCTTGCCAGACAGAACAGTCCTGCCCTTCGTCTGCACTGTTATGGAGGTTCTGCTGGACACACCCAAGACAATTTCAGGAGGCAGGGGGAAGAAGGTCCTTGCACAAATTTCCACGGATGGGACTCATTAGTTGAATCCCACCCATGTTTTTCACTATTGTTTCCCACCTAATCTAGGGTCACATTTCATTTTTGAAAAGATACAAGGAATTATATCTTTCTATCCTTGATGAAGTTTTCTTTTTCTTTGCATGCCTTTGTATTCTGATCGGTTCTGTTAAAAACTGTGTTTTGTCCAAAGTGGTCCCCATAACCACCACCACCACCAGACCAGAGCTCCTGAGACCTGTGTAGAGTATAAGGTTTAGGGAACAATAATCTGTCCTTTCTTTTGTATCTCAGTGTAGACATATACACAAGAAATCTTCTGAGAAAGCTCACGGTATAATGAGGAAATTCTGGGAATAATTATGCAAGGGATAGTATATACTCCAGCAAATGAAATACATCTTTTTATTTAAAGCAATGTTTTTTACCACCAACTTGCTGCAATTAGGAGGTTGTTGGAAAGATATCAGTTGAGATTTGAAGCCTTATTTCTGAAGATGTTTTGAATTAACAACTAATTGGTAGCTTTCTTTGATAACTATTTTATTGTAGGGTGCAGCTCAGATGAAAATCAACCACAAAGGGAACTCAATTTTGTTTGTCATTAATTTAAACAGATGATTTACATAGACCCGCTTCTCCGCCTCCATTTTTGTGTGCCTTACAATTCCTTAATGCCAACTAGCAGCAGTTGGATTTGATGCTGTGTCATTTCCTATTTATATATGTTACAGAATGTTTCCTGTCATACATTAGCAGTGGGTTGTGGGAATAGCTGGAACACTGTGAGAATCCAAATGGGAGCCCTTGCAATGTTATGAAGAAGTGGCAAACAGAAAACATTGTAAGGGCATGGCTGTGTTTGGGTTAGTGAGGCCATTCTGGTTCCACTGGACAATTCAATCTCCATGAATCACTCCAGGATTTTTTAAAAACTCTATGTGAACTTGCAAATAGAACTACACATATCTGATTTGAATCAGAAATCACGCAAGTGACCACAAACACCCACACATTATCTACAATCCCCCTATACTGATGCAAGAGTTTAGGTGTTTAGATTTTGTGATAACTAAGTACTGAATGATTGAAATACTATGAAAGGGATGGACCACGGCTCAGTGTCAGAGCACACGGTTTGTATGCAGAAAGTCCCAAGTTCAGTCCCTGGCATTGCCAGTTAAGAAGATGAGGTGGGGGAAGATGAATCAGGCGGCTTGTGATGTGAAGAACTGAGAGCTTGCATATCCAGTGCTAGTCAGGGTAACAAAATGCTTGATGAACTAATAGTGTGATGGGACATTAGGCAACTTCTTTTCAAGTGACGGCTTGATCAGAATAAGTCACAGAATTCATTCTGAGAATGCGTTGGCAATTCATTTTTAAAAAAAAGCCTGACAACTTGCTCACAGGAGTGGGCTACTCATGGAATCTTCTGGTACACCTCTCTCAAAGTGTGAATGGGAGAAGGGGTATTCATGAAAGCTGCCGAGACCATATAACACCAGTCCTGAAAGACCTACATTGGCTCCCAGTACGTTCCCGAGTACAATTCGAAGTGTTGGGCTGACCTTTACAGCCCTAAACGGCCTCGGTCCAATATACCTGAAAGAGTGTCTCCACCCCCATTGTTCAGCCCGGACACTGAGGTCCACCTCCGAGGGTCTTCTGGCGGTTCCCTCACTGCATGAAGTGAGGTTGCATGGAACCAGGCAGGGGGCCTTCTCGGTAGTGGCGCCCACCCTGTGGAACACCCTCCCTTCAGATGTCAAGGAAATAAACAACAATATGACTCTTAGAAGACATCTGAAGGCAGCCCTGTTTAGGGAAGTTTTTAATGTTTGCTGTTTTATCGCTTTATTAATATTCTGTTGGGAGCCGCCCAGAGCAGCTGGGGAAACCCAGCCAGATGGGTAGGGTATAAATAAATTATTAGTATTCATGTTATTAGTATGTTTCCCACCCCCTCAGTTCCCAACTTTCCTTGTGAGATGTAGGGAAGTTCTGAACTGGGCATGCGTCTGTTGGGACAGGAACAGGTTTCTCCACACAGTCAGGGAGCCTGCTTCACTAGGGTCCCTAGTTGTGACGGGGGTTATACTTGTGCAGACCATGTATTTAAGTGAACAATGAAATGCTTGGGAGCTACCCACCCATGATTGCCTTCTCTTTGTGAACTGGAAAATTTAAAAGCTTTCTGTTTTTTCCTTTCATGGAAGAGGGACTATGATCTTGCATTGAGTTCACGGTTCTGATGCATCATTGTTTATAAGACTGTTTCACTTTGATTACAAAATTTGGCTCTTGGGGTGTTGTAGGAACCAGTTCAGGGATAGTCACAGCAGCAGTAGTATACACTAATGGGCATATCCATCTTTGCACATAAGGGGTGTGTGTGTGTTATTAAGTGTTGCCTGGCTCTGAGGTCCCACCTGCCTAACCCTATAATGACATGGAATACTCACAAGCAATCTAACTTTTCAGAGGGAAACTGCCAGCAATAGAATATTGCCACCTAGGGGGAGAAATGAAGAGTGAGTTAACTAGTCAAAATCCTGCACTGAGCCTAGGAAAATGAAAAACTGTGTGCAATGTGGCCAAAATTCACAATTACAGGTTCAGAATATGAATTTGGCACACTTGTATTGTGCACCTGTATTCCAAACTGGGCATCATTCCCCCAATTCCTGTCCAGCTTTGATTATATTCATAATGTATGACTGTACGTAAATTTTGGAAGCATCCAAGAGGCTTTGTTCAAATCCTCTTTTAATCCCATGGTTGCTATAGGCCGCCAATCCACAGATCCTTGCATATAGCATGAGGCAATAGTGTACATGGATACTGAACACCAATCTATGGTGCTAGAGACAAAGTAGCATGAGCTGAGATTGGATTTGAGCTCAAAAGGATTCAGAAACTCTGAGTTAATACAACCCATTCTTCCCACCTGTGATTTGAAGACAGAGCCTCCAGATAGACTTGACTCACTGGCATTTATTTATTTTTAAGAAAGAACACAAAGAAAACAATTGAAGAAAGGTGTCTGGCCTGGCTTGGGTATCAAGTTGAATTTGCATTAGAGGTAGCTAGACAAATAAACCTTTTGAACTGCAAACTTTGTAAGAACTATATGTATGGAACATGTCAAGAGAAAATAAATCCATATCACCACAATCCCACTTTTAGAAGGTAGTTTTTGTAAGAGGAGTGTTAATCTTACTTTCAATACAGTCATGAAATGTTTGGCTTTTCTGTATAATATTTTAAAGTCCCTGATGAAATTAAAGTGTCTAACTCCTTGAGCAAAAATGTATTTTTAACAGCCTTTCATAATTGGGATGATCATTTAATTGGACAGCTGTGTAAATTATATGAAGGGAAATCTGGATTTATACAATGTCCCCTTAGTTTGATATTTCAGAGTAGTTCTAAAAATTGTAGATTAAAAGTATTTATTTATTTTACATTCAACCTGCCTTTCTGTAGAACAAAAATATACTCAAGATGGCTTACAATTAAAACAAAGCAAGGAATATTGCACACACACACAGCTCCCTAGAAGTATAATACAATTTAAAAAGAATCAACAGAGCACCACCACAGCCTAGTTCACTGGGCAGCACCCAAAAATGCTTGCTTGCTTGTTGTTGTTGTTGTTTAGTCGTTTAGTCATGTCTGACTCTTCGTGACCCCATGGACCAGAGCACGCCAGGCACTTCTGTCTTTCACTGCCTCCCGCAGTTTAGTCAAACTCATGCTGGTAGCTTCAAGAACACTATCCAACCATCTCATCCTCAGTCGTCCCCTTCTTCTTGTGCCCTCCATCTTTCCCAACATCAGGGTCTTTTCCAGGGAGTCTTCTCTTCTCATGAGGTGGCCAAAGTATTGGAGCCTCAGCTTCAGGATCTGTCCTTCCAGTGAGCACTCAGGGCAGATTTCCTTAAGAATGGATAGGTTTGATCTTCTTGCAGTCCATGGGACTCTCAAGAGTCTCCTCCAGCACCATAATTCAAAAGCATCAATTCTTCGATGATCAGCCTTCTTTATGGTCCAGCTCTCACTTCCATACATCACGACTGGAAAATGCTTGCTGGAGAAGGTTAATTTTAGTCTGTCAGTGGTGGGGCCAGGCCAATGTCCTTGGGCAGCATGTTCCAGAATCTCAGTGGCATCACAGAAAAGGCCCTACTTCTTGTGCCTGGCTGATTTCAGATGATGGAGGAGGATACAGAACAGGACATCAGTGGCTGATCATAAGAGTTTAGCGTTTTCATGTTCTTTTCATATGGAAAAATGTAAGAGAGAGAGAGAGAGAGAGAGAGAGAGAGAGAGAGAGAGAGAGTACCAAATTCCATCCTTTGCGTCATCTTTGAATCCCAGGACACTGCTAAAATTCCCCCTTTTCAGAATCCTTCTAGATCAATTATGGGAAATCAGTGGGCTTCCAGATGTTGCTGAGTTGCAACTCCCATCAACCCTAGTCATTGATCATGCTCACAAGGACTGCTGGGAGTTGTAGTTCAGCATCTTCTGGAGAGTCATAGATTCCCTTCTCCTGCCCTCGATCTTCTCCCTCCCCACCCCCATCTTCTCTCCCCAGGAACCTCTAATGACCTAATGCCATAACTAAGAGGCATTGTTTTCAGATTACCTTGGCTGTGTAAGGATATTGGGAACTCAGCAATATCGAGGGATGTGCCATCATAGCATGTGCTGTGAGCACAGTGGACAACTGGACATGGCTCAGTTAACAATGTACAGACTCTGCTTCATTATTTAAAGGTTTTTAAACTTATACACTGCCAAACTTCCCATGTTCTTTGGTTCACTCTGGAGCAATGTTGGGCTATGCTACAGGAGACTGGGGCAATGACTCATGCGTTTGGGCTGCATAGAACATGCCTCACGAGGCTCGTGGCAGAAGGCAGGAATTCTTCAGCAAACAAATCAACCTGGCAGGTCTTTCGTGAAGGACAATACCACGAGGCCATTCAGTCACCCTCACAAGGAAAAAATAAAATTGGGGAAGTTTTCTTCCCCACTGTCTTAATGTGCACACAAATCTGGCACCCTCAAAATAAGTGGATATGTAACTCACCTTGTCATGTTCTCAAAACCACTTCAGAATTATGGCATTGTTCTGGGCACAAATTTCTGTGTATTTACGAGGTGTGTGTGCAGGTATGAAGTGGCATATCACAAAAGCAGGTTGTTAGAAGGTACATTAAATCAGATAGTTTAGGTTGTTCATATATGCAGCTGAAAAGGAACAGCATTGCAGCAAATGATAATTCAAGTATGCTAAAATGTGTGTGCTGTTTTGGAGTTTTCAGAAATGATTAGAGGAGAAGAGTGTTCTGGCTCTCCTGGATAGCGTTGCAGACTGTGAATGCTTTTAAAAACTAAACAATTTATCTACCGTATTATTCTTTAATATGTATTTAAGCAAGTCATTCCACTGACTCTTGTATTACATTACTTTCTGCCCTCTCTCGATATAGTCCACCATTTCCTAAAATTATAGCTGTAATCCAAGCTGCCAGTAGCTATTTGTTTTCCAATTTAGAGCCAGAACTATGCAGTCCGGAATGGGAGAACACAGACAAGCATAGACTGTGTCCTAATAGAAGAAGAAAAGAGTGACCATAAAGTCATTGGTAGCCCAGTCCAGAAGAGACTGCAATACTTATAGCAGCAATAGCCACAATGTAACTTCAAGGTGCACAGATTAACGTGGGAACTGCATGAATTTCACTTTCTGTGAACAATGTCCCAATGCAGTAGCTGTTCAGCAGGGTAGATGTTATTCATAGGACTACAAGGTGCCATCTTTATCTGAAAACGTGTGTGTTCTCTATTAAAAACATCGTTGTATACAAACAGAAATTTGAATTCTCAGAAACCTCATCAGGAGGGCTTTAAACTGACTAATGTGGGGGAGGGAGACAGTGCTCCTGAAGGTAGGAGTCTATCAATTGATGGAGATGATCATCCAAATGTCATAGACCAAATGGAGCAAACAGCATGCAGACCTAGTGGTGGGAGGAAAAAATCCTTAAATAAGAGACATGGGGGAATGATTAATGGACTTCAATGTCTGTACACTAATGCGCAAAACATGGTAAATAAACAAGATGAGCTTGAGCTCTTGGTACAGCAAACTAAATATGACATAATAGCATCACTGAAACCTGGTGGGATAAGTCCCACGATTGGAATGTAATAATGGAGGGATACAATCTATTTCAGAGAAACAGACCAGACAAGAAAGGAAGAGGAGTGGTGTTATATGTCAGGGATGTGTATACCTGTGAAGAGATCCAAGACTTAGAACCTCAAAGCCAAAGTGAGAGCATTTGGGTCAAATTAAGGGAGAGAAGAATAACAGAGACCTCATTGTGGGAGTTTACTATAGATCCCCAAGCCAAACGGAGGACATAGATTATGCCTTCCTGGAACAGATGGCCAAGCATGCAAAAGGAAGGGAGATAGTAGTAATGGGGGACTTCAATTACCCGGATATTTGTTGGATGTCAAACTCAGCTAAGAGCATAAGGTCAAACAGATTCCTCACTGGCCTTGCAGACAACTTCATTGTCCAGAAAGTGGGAGAAGCAACAAGAGGAACAGCCATTTCCTAACCAATGTTGATGACCTGGTTAGTGGGGTAGAAGTGGAAGGATCATTAGGCGCGAGTGATCATGCTCTTCTGAAGTTTACTATACAGCGGAAAGGAGCAGCCAAGCATACTAGGACTCAATTTCTTGACTTTAAGAAAGCTGACTTCATAAAACTTAGGGAAGTGCTGGGTGAGATCCCATGGACAGTAATACTAAAAGGAAAGGGAGTTCATGATGGCTGGGAGTTTGTTAAGAGGGAGATAGTAAAAGCACAACTTCAGGCAATACCAATGAGACGGAAACATGGAAGGTGCCTAAAGAAGCCAGGGTGGCTATCTAAAGAACTTTTAACTGAGTTAAGATTAAAAAAGGATGTGTACAAAAAATGGAAAAGGGGGGAAACCACCAAAGAGGAATTCAAACAAATAGCCAGCACATGTAGACACAAAGTCAGAAAAGCTAAAGCATAGAATAAACTCAGGCTTGCTAGAGAGGTTAAAAGCAACAAAAAAGGCTTTTATGGGTATGTCCGTAGCAAAAGGAAGAACAAATAAACAGTGGGGTCACTCAGAGGAGAAGATGGTGAAATGCAAACAGGGGACACAGAAAGGGCTGAACTCCTCAATGCCTTCTTTGCCTCAGTCTTCTCCGATAAAGAAAACGATGCCCGACCTGAAGAATTTGGAGCAAATGATTCAGCAGAGGAAACACAGCCCAGAATAACTAAGGAGATAGTACAAGAATACTTGGCTAGTTTAGATGTATTCAAGTCTCCAGGGCCAGATGAACTGCATCCAAGAGTATTAAAAGAACTGGCAGAGGTGATCTCAGAACCACTGGCAGTCATCTTTGAGAATTCCTGGAGAACAGGCGAAGTCCTGGGAGACTGGAGGAGGGCAAATGTTGTCCCTATTTTCAAAAAGGGGGAAAGATAGGACCCAAATAATTATCGCCCAGTCAGTCTGACATCAATACCAGGGAAGATTCTGGAGCAGATCATTAAGCAAACAGTCTGTGAGCACCTAGAAAGGAATGCTGTGATCACCAATAGTCAGCATGGATTTCTGAAAAATAAGTCATGTCAGACAAACCTGATCTCATTTTTTGACAGAATTACAAGCCTGGTAGATGAAGGGAATGCAGTGGATGTAGCCTACCTTGATTTCAGCAAGGCATTTGACAAGGTGCCCCATGATATTCTTGTAAAGAAGCTGGTAAAATGCGGTCTTGACTATGCTACCACCCAGTGGATTTGTAACTGGCTGGCTGACCGAATCCAAAGGGTGCTCATCAATGGTTCCTCTTCATCCTGGAGAAGAGTGACTAGTGGGGTGCCACAGGGTTCTGTCTTGGGCCCAGTCTTATTCAACATCTTTATCAACGACTTGGATGAGGGACTCAAGGGCATCCTGATCAAATTTGAAGATGACACCAAACTGGGAGGGGTGGCTAACACCCCAGAGGACAGGATCACACTTCAAAACGACCTTGACAGATTAGAGAACTGGGCCAAAACAAACAAGATGAACTTTAACAGGGAGAAATGTAAAGTATTGCACTTGGGCAAAAAAAAATGAGAGGCACAAATACAAGATGGGTGACACCTGGCTTGAGAGCAGTACATGTGAAAAGGATCTAGGAGTCTTGACATGAGCCAACAGTGTGATGCGGCAGCTAAAAAAGCCAATGCAATTCTGGGCTGCATCAATAGGAGTATAGCATCTAGATCAAGGGAAGTAATAGTGCCACTGTATTCTGCTCTGGTCAGACCTCACCTGGAGTACTGTGTCCAGTTCTGGGCACCACAGTTCAAAAAGGACACTGACAAACTGGAGCGTGTCCAGAGGAGGGCAACCAAAATGGTCAAAGGCCTGGAAACGATGCCTTATGAGGAACGGCTAAGGGAGCTGGGCATGTTTAGCCTGGAGAAGAGGAGGTTAAGGGGTGATATGATAGCCATGTTCAAATATATAAAAGGATGTCACATAGAGGAGGGAGAAAGGTTGTTTTCTGCTGCTCCAGATAAGCGGACACAGAGCAATGGATCCAAACTACAAGAAAGAAGATTCCACCTAAACATTAGGAAGAACTTCCTGACAGTAAGAGCTGTTCGACAGTGGAATTTGCTGCCAAGGAGTGTGGTGGAGTCTCCTACTTTGGAGGTCTTTAAGCAGAGGCTTGACAACCATATGTCAGGAGTGCTCTGATGGTGTTTCCTGCTTGGCAGGGGGTTGGACTCGATGGCCCTTGTGGTCTCTTCCAACTCTATGATTCTATGATTCTATGAATCCTATGTGGAAGAAGGACTTTCTGTAATATCCAGTTGCTGGCATCTTTCTGTCTCACAAGACAACGGAGTGTGCCTCCACTCTGGAGTACAAGCCTAGGCAGTGTGTATGGAGGTCCTGGGCTACCCAGATGACAAGACTCCACTCTCAGCTTCCCTAATGCGATCTAAAGGGAAGGGAAGCAATATATTTGGCACCAGCTTGGCTGCAGGAGTTATCAGGAGGCAGCACACAATATGCCATTCAACTGTCTTAGGGACTCCACTCTAGATACATGTAGGGTTTAGTCCTTAACCTTTTCTTCTCCCCAAGATGTCCCACAAGCAGTGGGTACAGATTATTCCTTGGGGTTTACTCCTGAAGCCTTTCTCACGAATGAGTATAGCCATAAGGCAGCAGATGTTTAGGATCTGAGTTTCCCTTCTCCTGATATTCAGTAACTCGTGATATTTAGTAGGTTTCCTACCCAATCAAAGCTGCAGATTGCTCTTGGGTTCCCTAACTGCATGATTCCTTTATGGGAGATAGGATTGCGACTTCCTGTCATGCTTAGAGTAGGAGCATTTAGATCAAGGGGACATAAGTTCTAAGCATGACTAAGTCTGGCTCCAACCCATTAGATCTGCATACTGTAACAGCCAATATTTTGTGTGTGTGTGTGTGTGTGTGTGTGTATTTGTTTTTCTACATTGTGGGCTGCATTATTTTCTTGTTTTAGAGTTTTAATGAGAAATGTAATATAGTCAAACATGTGTAAGAACAGCAGGCGTGGAAGTGATACATACTCCATTTGTTGCTTATTGTCTTGTATAATAAGTGAACTCATATTCTCTATCGCAGGGAGCTGCATGGGACTCTTATCTTTTTCTCTCATGCATCTTTCTTCTCATAGAGCAAACTGGAAGTCCTAAGAGCAACATTTCAGCTTCCCCTGTGTGTGTTTCAGGCAGAGGACAAAGAAATTCACAGCAATAGTGAAAGTATGTTCTCAAAACTATCCAATGCTAAATGACAAGAAGCCATTTTCAAAAGAGTGTTTGTTGTGGTTCCTTTGTATGTGCATCTCATGACAACTATACTTTTGTTTATTGATTCGCTATGACATTTATAAACTTCCTTTCATCCACAGCACTCAAAGTGGCATACATTGTTTTCTCCCCACGCTGCTGCCGCCATTTTTACTCTCAAAACCACTGTTTGAGGTAGGTTCAGCTGAAAGACAGTTATTGGCTCAAGGTCACCCAATGAGTTTCATGGCTGAATTGAGACACTCAAACCACAACACTGTGTTGTCCCTCTAGATATAGCGGTTTCTGAGAAATAATCCCTTATTGTGTGAAACATAGTATATATGGGCGTGTTCATATCCTGCTCCTGGTGAGTCCCCATTTTGAGTCAAGGCAATAGGCCTTGAAAAGTTGACTCATGCATCACTTGCACAACTATTTGTTCCTGCTACATGTTATCATGTGAGAAAGAGTCTTCAGATTAAATTAAATTGACCCCAATTGTAAACAGTTTCTCTTTTCTTTTTTAAAATAAAGGAATAAAAATAAATTTGAAACACCAAATGAAAAATCTATTTTTCATTATGATTTCAGATTTAGAATGTAACGGAAGTGAATTCCACTGTATCAAATTTGTATTTAGCAACAGAGACTGCTTTACATTAAAAGAGTGAGAACAGATTATTGTGTGGGCTGTTTCTTCCATGGTATCAAATACATTTGTAACACGCAGCCTTCTAAAGAATCTGAGGTTCTACATGTCTCTCATATTCTTTTTATAAAAAAATGTCCAGATGTTTCCCTAAACATTTTAGAACTTTATTTGAAAAACATTTTTCTTCTTTTCAAATGAGAATATCTGTAAAGTGCAATTAAACATGTTTTTCCAACTAAGCACACTAGCTTAAACTGTGTGGCAAGAAAAGATAAATAAGGAAAAATAAAAACAAGCTATGACTTAGAAGTGAACAAAATGTAGCTTCCTCTAGTTTACACCAGTTCCTGATTCCAGTTCATGAAGCTGCAGCATACAGTCTCCATGAATTCTAGCTTCGTGTGGCCTTTAATGCATTCATTTCTAATCTTAAACTAATCAGCACTTACCAGCATTCACATATTGCACTTAACAATGAGCTGAAAAAATGAACTGTATGTTGCACATAGAGTCTATGAAGAAATGCCTATGAATAGTCAAATGCTTATGTGAACATCCTATGATTTTAGAATCAGAATGAAACCTCCATACACTCGTGGCCTGCACAATCTCCTATACTGTTTCTCTGCTTTCCCCCAAAATGAACCTCAATCATATTTCAAAACTGTGAAATGATTTAGGCAGCAATCCCGTGCCCACATCCCAGAAGCCACCCAAGGGGCATAGTGAAGATAGGGGTCCTTGCAACAGGTCTGCTGCTTTTGCCTCTCTGCCTCTAAGGCTTTATCAGCAGAATAAGCAAAAGGGGGTCTTTTTCATGATTGTTGAGGCATAATGGGGTACAGAGGAAAAATCCTGTATACTGAAGGAAGAGGGAAAAGGAAGATCAATATCCCTCTTCCCTCCTCTTCTCTTTCTCTGTCCATCATTTGAAGTATTATATTGGATTATGGACGGCGGTCTCAATCCTAAAAAATTTTTCTTCCAGTAGCACCTTAAAGACCAACTAAGTTAGTTCTTGGTATGAGCTTTCGTGTGCATGCACACGAAAGCTCATACCAAGAACTAACTTAGTTGGTCTTTAAGGTGCTACTGGAAGAAAATTTTTTTATTTTGACTATGGCAGACCAACACGGCTACCTATCTACTACTGGTCTCAATCCTGTAAGGGCAATGTCTGCCTTGAGAAATCCAACTTTTCTGCCCCAATTATCTCTTAACAATCATTATTTTGTTTGTTTGTTTGTGCAAAAATTTAACTTAGCTTGCTGATTCTGTTTTGCTAAAATATATGGGGGGGATGTATACCTGCCAATTCCCATCTTCTTTTTAAACTGTTTGGGTGCTGGGGGCATGCCTCTATAGTTGGCTGGCTCCTATAATAAACAGGGTACTGCAAGGAGCTATACGTGATACTGTACACTTGTCAATTACATATATTTATTTCGGTTTGCACTCATGGTGTTTGTTTCTCTATGTTCCAGCATTCAGAGTGCAATGCTGACACTTCCTTTTATTGTATTCTATTGTGCTGTCAGCTCTGGTTTGCAGCACAGTCAAGTCATGGAGGCTGATAATTTGCATACTTGTTATGAGTATTCACAAACACATTACAGCAGTGCAGGTAGCAGATTAGCCACCAGATCTCAACAATCTGCACTTACAGTAAATATTCCACTTTTGGAGAATGAGAATGATGCTTTAAATGTCGGCGGTTCTTTTAGAAACACTCTGTCACATTTATGGATCTCTGCGTCACATTTATGGCACCTGGTGTCATGGTAAGTTGTCTAAAGTGCCTGTCAGCTTCACTCACAAATTGAACAGAAATGAACACCTCACAAGACTAACATATGTTTTCTCCCCGACCCTGGCTTCTCAATGCAAGGTTTCTTTTCTACTTTTCATCCAAGGCTTGGGTCTATAATTTCTCTTGTTCCATATAAATGGAGCAGTTCAATAGGTGGAAAAGTTATAAATACTGAAATCTTATGAAGAGAAATGTCTGTAATTCCTCTTTAAAGCAGCAACAACATTCTAGTTGAGGGGTGAGCAGAAGGTAGACAGACAGGAAACTACTGGTAGACCTCGGGCTGATCCGCAGTAAATCAGTAAAGTTTTCTGACACCCAATTGTTTAATGATAGCAACAAACAAAACTGCTTTTCCTGCCTAATTTCAGTTGCTAAAATGAAGAAAACCCACCAAGAGTTTCTTTTTGTATGAAAGGTTTGTGTCCTGCTCTGGTAGTGAAAATGAATTCCTAGGCTCTGAATGTTCCTTATTTCACTTCTGCATCTGGCTCTGGCTGAAGTTGTAGTGAAAAATAAACCTTGCACACAGACGCAAAACACAAAAACAAAGGAGATTTAACAAGTCTGAAGTCTGCCCTCTCCTGATCTAGATCTATTAATCTGGATTCGGACCAGGCTTTCGAAGAGAAACTGTTTTCCAGAGCGATCCAACCCACAGATGTTCTTCAACTGAAGGGCTTTAGGTAGAGTTAATGTGTCCCTCCATCATCCCTCACTGGTGCAGGAGCTTCTGGTGAGAAAGACCCACAAGCAAGCAGCACCCCAAAGTGCCCATGCAAGCAGCAGGTAGGAAGCTACTGCCAGCAGTATCCCTGCCAATGGTATAGCCAGAGGAAACCTCCCTCACCCACAATGGGGCATTGTGAGGGGTGGTTCTGATAGCAACAGGGGCAGTCCAAGCCTCTTTACTATGCCAGCCTGGGATCTGGCACAGTAAAGGGGCATCCTTATCCTCATCCTTATTGCTTCCCACCTTCCTCCCTGGCCTGTGCAAGCAATGGGTCTGTGGTTGCAGTGGTGGCTACATGGCTCTACCAAGCCATACCACTGCCAGCCAGGGGCAGACTTAGGGCTGAGATGAAAACTTCTAACATTATTGTTTTGGTGACTGTTGTGAGGGAGTAAAGAAGGAGCAAATTCAGGCCTTCAAATAGGGGCTAGGCCCACTGTTCGTTATTGAAGGAGCTAGGCCCATTCTTCGTTATTGTTTCCTTTAGCAGTGGTGGTGGCAGCTTCCATATTTTGCTTTTGAGATTCTCAACGAGCCGTTATACTTCTACAATCCCGTTCTATTGTACTCTATCCTGTTTTACAACAGAGCAGGGGTGCCAACTTGAATAAAACATTATGGGGGCCCAGGAAAGCCCTTCCCCCGCATAATCGACCACATGACGCAGTGCGCACACACCATTTGAATGGGAATGCCCGTCAACTTTGCGGGGGCCCAGCCCTCTCAAATATTTTATTGTGGGGGCTGAAGCCCCTAGGAGTTGACTCCTATGCAACAGAATACAAAATGTAAACTTCTTAAAATACACTAAAACAGTGCCTTTCTAGCAGTAAGGAAAGAGAGCTGGGGTGTGGTGCTGGGGAAGAGATTAGGAGCGCAGCTTTTCATCATATTTAACCTGAGATGTTGTAGATCTTCCCAGCAGGAAATATGAGCAAGAAGAACATAGAAACTCAGAAAGCTGACCATCTAGCTCAGTATTATCTACAATGATAGACAGTGACTTGCCAGGGTATTAGGCTGCGGCTGCTCTCTGCCGTTCTCTGCCTTGCCTTGAGATGCCAGGAACTGAACCAGGGACCTTTCACGTTGAAAGTAGCTGCTCTGCCACTGATTTTTTCTATCTTACCTGAGGATACCATATCCCATTAATTCCAGTGGGACAAGCAGAACGAGTTTTTCTGGGCTAGTGGCATGATTTTTGTAAGACAAAATATTGGAAAGATAAGACAGAAGAAGGAAGGAATGCTTTCCTTTCTGCCAAGGTGGTTTAAAGATATTGTGAGCAGTGAGGTTGGTGCTACAAGCAGCAGACAATGTAAAGGAGAAACAGAGCTAAGAAGAGGACATTTAATTTGTTAGGAATAACATCACTGGAAAGCTTTTGAAATAGTGATCAGGGATGGAGCAGAAATTCAATTCAGTTTGCATCTAAAGGCTAACTTACCAGTTGCATACTTTCTGAACCAGTACGTGACCCGAAGCACAGATATCTTTTGAAATTTGCACTTCTCCAAATTTTATAACACAAATCTCCAGTCAGGTAATGTTCACGAAAGTTATTAGGTTAAAGTGTTCATAAAAATGCATATATTAGTGAAAGTAACATGCAAAAATACATTATATCAGGGGAAGGTACAAAAATGTGTATTTTAGGCAAAATTGCATGCAAAAATGTGTAAATTAGGAGAAATCCACACTAAAATGCTGATGAATTTTCATGAGAACTTTTCCCCCTCAAGGAAGCAGATGTAGAATTGTGGAAAAGTGAAGATTTTAAAAAATGAAAAACACGGAGTAACTGAAATGGGCATTTTTGCCCATCCCAAGAAACAAAAAAAAAAGTGGCAGTAGGATGGAATGAGTAAAAGCTGGAGTTTTCTGCCCAGGCTCAATGCACTAGACATTGCCACAAATGCCTTGAAATATCTTCTAAATAGAACTCTGTGAGGACAATGTGATCATTTAAAATAGTTTTCCAGATTCACTTGCTAGGGAGCAAACATTGCATTGCAAACAATCAGAGTGTAAACGAGCCATTATGTGTGTTCCAGCTTTCAATGTTTTCGGTACTTGGCCCTCTTGACTCACCCATTACTACCCTCAGTGTTCCTTATTTACATGCACCTGCCGCACTATTAACACCTCATTAAGATACACACCTGCTGTGGTTCATATTTAAGTCCACTGTACCACAACCATTAACCTGCTGTATTTCATTAGGAGGCACTCAGCACAATGGCAGCACAGAGCAGAGCTCATTAATGGGTCACATTGCCACTGAAAATTGGTTTTCTGGGGGGAGTCTCCTTTGGGTTCAAATTCCCTTTTATTAGTAATTGATTTTGTATTAAATATTTTCCCAGAAAAAAGTATATATAACTGGAACACGCATAACATTAAATCCAGCTGAAACAGCATCGTTTTCAGACACTGCAGACTAATAATAGGAAAGTGAAATATATTATAATTAGGTAACAAGGTCAGCTTTTCAGTTAAACCTAAGGGCTTGGGCCTGCCACAAGCTCTTGGCTGAATAATGCAATCTCCCCAGACCTTGGCTTATTCTTATGAAAAATGGACACTTCTCTGTGAGTGAAACCCATACAGTTGTGCAGTATATGGTTTGGAAGCCATTGAGGCATAGTGGTTGGTTACACGTTGGCAGGTTCAAATCTGCAGTGAGCCATGAAGATCAATGGGAGGAGACCTTAGATCTCCCTCCCTCCCCCCCCTCTCTCTCCTGAGAATTGCAGGTGGGCAGAATGCTGTTGTAAACCACTCCGGGATCTGAACTGATGAAGGATTTTAAATGTAAATTAATATGGGATGATTGCCATGGAGGACACAAGAATGCCCACACAGAGGACATCTATAGCAGAGAGAGCAAGCCCCCCCCCCCAAAAAAAAATTCCCCTATATACCAAAAGTACTGGTCCAGGAACATTTGGCACAGCCTTAGGTAGTGGCTTCATTTGTCCCATAATAATAAAACCAAGAAATTGTATAAGTAAATTCTATGTGTAAAGCACAAAATATGAGGTTCTTGACATTTGTGGTTCTAGTCACTTTCAGAATGTAGACAATAAAGAATATTGATAGTCCCATAACAATTTCTCAATATCTGTGATCAAGTTAGTTAAATCTGACACTGTGTCTTGGGCACTGACTTAAGCATTACTCATTATATCCAGCCAATGTATATTCTATAGGGTTCCCAAGCAGTCTCCCTCACCAAACCAAGACCTGCTCAGCTTCTGCAGGGTTGGTGCATTATTTGCCTCCAACACCATGACTCACAGAGAACCACACTGCACAGTGCATCTTTTGACTCTTTTACCCGCAAGAGCAGGTTGTGTCATTCATGTTAGTGTATCAATCAGGTGCCATAGCTCAAGAAGCATCCTCCGGACTACAAAGTCTGCATAGGCTTCTTTGCTCTAGAACAAGTTCACTGCAGGGATAGAGAAATATGTACTGTGTCAGCTAACATGAATGAATGATTGCCAACTTTTGTCTGATGTAAGCAACTATCTATATTAGTTTCTTTTATATGAATGGCACTGTATTCCTGACTATATGATTTTAAGGACTGCAGCTACTGCCGTTCACATGAAATCCATGGCTAGGAATCCTACAAGTATGAATGAACAAGGTAACTGATGCAAACAACACTGCTTTTTTTCTGAGAAAGTGGGCTTCTGCCCATGAAAGCTTATGCCACAATAATAATAAAAAACTAATATTAATGGTGCCACAGGACTCCTAATTGCTGATATTACTATATGGTAGTTTCACATCCCATATTTAGAGAGAATATTTTGATGAACTGAAAGCCACATTCCAGTGAAGATAAAGAGGTAACACCACAGAAATTCTTATCTTCGGCATACAATTCCAAGAGATATTTTCTGATGAAAAGGCTAATAAACCAATGGCAATGAGGACACTTAACATATGCAAATATGTTCCCGTGAAAGAGTTAAAGTGCTTTATAATATAATTTTGCTTTCAGTGCCAATATAATTAGATTGTAACAAGCAAATCCTCACAACATAACACAGTGAAAATTTGAAAATTTGATTCTGCCTGGCAAACAACCAAGTCCCTGTGTGTGCGCAAACCTGACATTAATAAGCTACAAGAGATTACATGATTTAGAAAAGAAGCACTTGGTGTTACAAAATCAAATAATAGATCTCTAGGCTATAATTAGGAGAATTGGGATTCAACAATGAAGTCATAATAATGTAATTTAGCTGTAAGTAACAGAGCCATGGAGTCACATTAGGAGGTGTGATCACATCTTTCAGCAAAGCTCCACTGTGTAGACTTATTGCTGCTCCGTTTAGTCGAGTTCCCAGCAACCTGTTGGCACCGAATCATGAGCTGTCGGCCTCTTGTTCTCCAGGGGCAGTATGGCAAGGCGCCACCCATGCCTTTTTATTTCAGCCTTGTGACTTTTAAGTTCAAACAGTAAAATTATATATACTGAGTGCAAAGTTGCCAGCGAACATTTGTATAAACAGCATGACTGTAGGGGCCATCTGAGAAATAATAATGCATTAAATAATCACACAGTTAAAGCAATGCGTTAGATGTCTGCTTGGGTTGTGGGCATGTTAAATCTAGTTATTTCATTAGTCCTGGAGCATTTTTGTTATTTGAATTCTGTTGTTAAGATATCTTAGCTGGAAAAGTGTGGTTGTTCCCCCCCATAAGTTAAGAATGTATTTTATTTATTGAATTTGTATACCTCCCTTCGTCTGAGGATTGCAGGGTAATTTCTAATATAAAAACACAAAACACTAACAGCGTAACTAACAAACACAAACACACTCTGTTTAAAAGGCAATAGATTGTTTAACTGGGCCTGAAAACTAGTTGGCAGCCTGTGCCGTCAGGCTAGGATTGGCGTTACTGTATATGCTCAAACCATCTTGCTTGCCTTCGCTAAAACATATTGTTACTTTTTAAAAAACCAAGGACAGTGAATGTTGTACATACACTGGGAAACAGACATAAATCATTTATGTAGCTAAGTACTTCATCTGAATGCTGTTCTGACATTTGATATTGATTGCTGATTTCCATTTGCAGAAGACTCTATAGCTGGGGCTGAAGTCTCACAGACTCTCATTGATAAACTGATACTGACATCTGATTTGTGTAGGGCTGCCATACGTACAGGTTTCCCTGGACACATCCAGGAATCGGGCAGATTTTTGCTGAATAGGCAAAATGGCTGGGAAAACCTGGACATATGGCAAGTAGGGTGATTTTTAAAATAAAATAAAGCTTTAAAAATCCAAGAGAAGCCCAAAAACTTAGGGGGGGCCCTCAACAACTTTGACTAAAAACAACAACAACTGGGATATATGACAACCCTAGATTTCTGAGACACTGCAAACTTATTTTATGATCTCTTTACAATATGTGAACTCCATTTTCTTGCATTGGGTCGTTCAACACAATATCCCCCCTCCCCATACAAGTGTGCAAGGGGGGTAAGCCCATAGGATGTCACAGAGCATGCTGGTCAGTAATCGCACAGACCAAAGTTGGAGTTCACTCTTTACTAGCAAAAACACAATCTTCACAGACTTGGCTGAGCATCAGGCCTATTGAGCTCAGCATCTCATTCCTGGTGGGTCTTACTCCATCAGTTGCTGAGGCTGAAAGTCTCCCCACAGCTGTCTATGTTTCCTCCTCTCCAGCGCTTTTCCCCTCTGGGCAGCCAATCTCTCCTTCACCCTTTTCATGCCTCTCCTTGTTCTGAGAGATGGGGAAGTTGAGCATGTTGCAGCAGAAGGGAGCTACACCCATGACTCTTCATTAGCCCAGCTCATTTCTGCCTCTTGACCTCCTTCCCACTCACCAGCTTCAGCTTCTGATTCTGGACTTCCCTCTGCCACAGAACCACCCTTCTCACCAAGCTCACTTCCTCAGCTTCTGACACTTCCTCCTGCCAGTCTTCTCCTTTCTCTGACCACCCATCACCTTCCCTGTCCCTGCAGCTCTGAGCCTTCTTTCCTTGGTGGTTCCCCAGCTGGTTCCTCCCAACGTTCCTCTGTGTCCTACCAGTCCATGACAAAGGAAGAGAAAAAGCTCATGAACGCTCATGTACATTACTATGTGCACAAATCAGGAATGCACATATTTTAGTCCATCTGCATAGGTTGGGAAGTTGTAATTGGCAAACAAGCTTCTCATGCTGTAGATCAGTTGTGTCTTGTGGTGCCTTGGTGTATCCTTGTTTTCCTACCTCCATGTAGGAAAACTGCTATGTGTGAAATAGGTCCCAGTTTGGTTACTGGTATCAAATACTGAGGCCTTTTGAAATCTCACTGCATCTTCTTTGTACTGATATACACAATTAAAAATAAGATAGCTACAATGAAAACTGTGTAAGTATAATATGACCAAAAGTTCATAATTTCAGCTTAAAAGACACGAACTCTAAAAAAGCTTTCCTGACATTTTCTCTAAATCTGAGGGTTTATCATATGGAGGAAGACGAGATCCTGATTATCTAACTCTGATCAATTCATCACATTTATGACCATTGTTTTACCACTGTAGCACAGTTAAGGACATCTTGTTATCCAAGCTTGTGCTTTCCTCTTGAGCTGCAGGCCTTGAGTTTTCCTATCATTTTGATGTGTTGAACTTTCTGAAGCAAAGAAAATACTGTTAGCTTTCAGGAGCCTGTTTCTAATTTGAATTTATTTGGTATGTGTTAGCCAGGACTGTTTCCTTGGCTCATATCATCTACTCATTGTAACTTAATAAAATAAATAAGTCAGCTTAGTTTTGCGAGTTGTGACTTGTGCAGTGGCTGGCACCTCATTATGACAAAAATGCTAGCCATTCACCGGGCAAGAGCTATGCTTACGTCAGTCGAGACGGCTGGGTATACATACAGTTTTCATTTATGCTACACACTATCCTTGTCTGAGTCAATTATCTTGCTGTGTGAATGAGAAAAGAAAAGGGCTACAGTCCTATGCAAACTTACTTGGGAGTAAGCTCCACCAAACTCAGACGAACCTTCTGTCAATCATATATTTGCTGAACCTGTGAGGTTGCACCCATATACACCTTGGCCTCTAATTTCAAGACAGCAGTTATTTTTAACCTTCTCTTCAATAATATTGGTTTAGAGGAGATTTCCTGGTTTCAGCCATTCATTTCTATGTGTAGTGAGGGGACCAGTGGAGGGGCAGGACAATGGTGGGAGATTCAGGACAATCAAAAGTGAGAGCTTCACATGGTATATCGTCCATCTGTGGAACCCACTGCCGTGTGAAATGTGGTGATGGACACCAACTTTTCCTTTTCTTTATTTTCTTTACTCACATGTCGCTATTTTGAATGAGGGTAGGTTTTCCCTGAACTGAGAAAAGCTCCACGATTGTAGTCACACTCCTAATGTATCTTCATGTTTCTCCAGCAAGTAAATGTCAGAGTTATAAATATGTGCAAGGGAATGCCCCCTTTTTGGCTTAAAACTTTTTAATGCCTAGTATTCCAGAATACTGATCTTGTTGGGAATATAGGAGATTAGATGAGGAACTTTGTGACTCCCTGAGCAATAGCCAACATCAGCAACCTTGTTCTTGTCATGAAATTTTATATGCAGCTAATGATTGCTGTCATGGGCAGTACTTTGACACTTCCATCTGCCCAACCTGTCCTCTGAACTGAGCTCACAAATTGACAGTTTGCACCAGTCAGAGGGAAGTGGCACAAAATGGATGTCTCCAAAACCACCCCCAACAACCCTGACACAGAAAGCAGGATGGTGCCTGTATGTATTCCACACAATGGAAATTACTGAGGATCCAGCCAGAATCTTTCCCAAAAGTCTTTTTCAAAGTGGTGTAGGGGAAAGTAGGTTTTTGAGAACATTATCATACTAGCTGGATGATGTCGTGCGATAACCTGTCCAAAACATCTTTTAAAAGTTGAAACTATGCAACTATAAATGGTGCAAAAAGGCCTTGTGTCAAAAGCTTTTGGAAAGACAAAGTACACTATGTCCAGCAGGTCACTTCTGTCTATATAGTTGTTCACACTCTCAAAGAACTCTAATAGGTTGGTGAGACAGGACCTGCCCTTCCAGAAGCCGTGCTGGCTCTGCTTCAGCAAGACTTGTTCTTCTATATGCTTGGTTATTTTCTCTTAAACAATACTTTCCACTTGTTTTCCCAGGACAGTGTTTCAGCTAATGAGCCGGTAATTTCCAGGATTTCCCCTGGACCTCTTTTTAAAAATTGGTGTTACATTGGCTACTTTCCAGTCTAACACCTTGAATTAGACCCAGTAACTCACTGACACTGCTTATAAATTTTTTTAAATATCAGACAATATTTAAATACTTTCAAATAAATAAATAAAAATGCAGCACTTTCAGGACTAGTGACTTTATTTAAATAGCTTTGAAGGGACAAAAAGACAAATTCATGCAGGCTGCTAGCCATTATGGCTATATATTCCCTTCAGAATCAGACACAGCATGTATCTGAATACCAGTTGCTGGAAATAACAGTGAGAGAAGGATATTGTCATGGTGTCCTGCTTGTGGGCTTCTCAAGAGGCATCTGATTAGCTAAACCAACCAAGCTAAACTTATATAAGTGCAAGGAAGGATGTGAGCCTATACAATATCTGTGTATATGGATGGGACAAGTAATTATAAACAATTTCAATGAGAGCTTTCATCCAGGTTTTATTGTTTGTGAACACTTTTTGGTCTATCCACAATCTGGATTTTATGGCATATTGCTATCACGACTCCATATCTCCAATGCTAACCATTTATCCTAAGTGAGAGAACACCAAATTCTGCCGAGTAGAATTAACCCAGATCCATTTTGATCCAATTTTATAGCATACACAGCTATAAAATTAGGCTTTGTTTAACTATAATGGACACAAAGCTGAGATTCCCCAAATCACAAATGGCAAATAGCTGCCTCAGTACTTTGAATGTCAATTGTCGTAAGGTACCCTAACTGTAATTTGTGCCTTGGCTAATTATTTCCCCTAGTCCCTACACAATCCTAAACATTTATATCCAGGATATCAAGAGAGAGTTAGAACAATTCAGATGTGCTAATGAAGCATCAGATGCCATGAATACACAATGATTCATTGGAAACTATTTGTTGGCTTCTTTAAATAGCAGAATACTCCAGATTCGCTGAAAGGAATGATGCTGTGTCTTAGGACTACTTTATATAAGACATATTATAAATCTTAACTGATTTTAATACTCTGATGTAAATTGCCTTAACTGTTTACAATATTATATTGTTGTAACCTGCATTGTAATAGCCCACCTTTTTGGTGAAGGGCGGGTAAGGAATCCCATAAATGAAAAAAAAATTGTGGCAAGGAAATGATACAAAATACATGTGCATACAATCAGTTAAGAAGGACATGCATTTGTTTGCTGCCGTCAGTGTGCTTGGTGCTTTATGGAAATTAGCTCCCTGCCCCAGGAAGTTTGCAGAGTGGGATGTAAAGACTTTAAATTTAAAAAATACCCAAGCAAGTTTGGTTTAGGCAAGAGCTGTAGCTCGGTCTTAGGGCATCTACTTTGCATGCAAGAGGTCCTAGCTTCAGTCCAGGGCGTCTCCAGCCAGGCCTGGGAATGTCTCCAGTAGAGCCACTACCAGTCAGTATTGACAGTGCTGAGCTAGATGAACCAAGGACCTGACTCAGTAGAAGGCAGCATCCTAGATGATGGTGATTAAACACATGACTGCAAATCCTCTTTTGTTGGTGGGGAGTGCTGGTGCTGTGTACAGGTGTATAGATCAATTTGGCCAAGATGTTCACTGCTTAACTATTTTTATATGATCCATTTTTTTATGCCCCATCCCAAAAGCTGTTCTATGAACCACCCTGTGATCTTTGGATGAAGGGTGGCGCACAAATAAATAATAATATTCTATGAATTAGCCGAAGAGCAGCCAAATTCTTGAAATTATAGAGCCCAGATTTTCCCTGTCTAAGCTGCTATTCTCTCAACACAGCTGGGCTGGGGACAGTCCACAACCACAACCACCCTACCCAATGCTCAAAAAGGCTACAGGAGATTCTTTCTTGTAGGTGCTGGTCCATTCGTAAGATGAGAGGTTTCCTGTGAGGCCTCTACAGTATGTCTCTTGGGGTTATGTACCATCTCATTACACATAGAGAGCAACGCCTGTTGGACTGAAAGCTGGGCGTTCCAAGGTTGACATGACTAAACGCAGTGAAAGAGCAGGTCCTCCTCTCTGTTGGAAAGGGCAGGTTGCCCTAGGGATTCAGAGGTCTCTGGGACAGCCTATGGGAAGCTGCCTTATTCCAGGCCATAATCATCCATCTGTCTAGCCCAGTCTTGTCTACTTTGACTGACTGAGACTCTCTAGAGTCTTGGGCAAAGTTTCCCATCACTTGCTCCTTCTTTCTGAAGGAGAGATGGTGAAGGTTGAAGTTTGGACCTTCAGCATTCAAAGCAGTTACTTTAGCCCTGGGCTAAGTTCCCTCTTTCTTGGCATCCCCACACTTCCTAAGTTCCTACTTTTTAGTACCTTAAGTTGTGTTAACTTCTAAAGAGAAGGGAGGGGGGCTGAGCATGCTCAGTTGATATTCATGCCGCAGTGAAATAAAGGCACTCTACTAATGCTATTGACCTCATCTGTTCCATTTTTTTTAAAAAAAACCAAACTGTATTGTTTACCACTTAAACAGCCATTTAGATGTATAGTTAAAAAATATATAGTCCTAGTTAAAAATCCAAAAACTGGATTATTCACCTCAAAGCTGCAATGCAAGGATGTAAGGTGACGACTTCCAACTCTACATTTCTATGCTTCTAACTCAAATCTCTCCCTGCCAATTTACACAGAACCATTAGTCCCCCTTAAAGAGGGGTATTTTCAGCATTTTTTCAGGTAGTAAAAGAAAGAGAAATAAGTGCAAAGCTCTGTCATCTCATCTTACAATAGTAACCTCTCCTGCCCCTACAGAAACTATCCTATCTTCACTTGACCTTTTCCCTCTGTCTGTGAAATTGCTGGAAAAGTGTAGGATGAATACTCTGGCCCAGCTCTAGACATTGCCCTTTGCTTTTATAGACTGGGACCCTATAATGTGTTAAAGAGGGGACTGCTCAGTTACTCAGGAAGGTGGGAAATATGTTCTGCATATGTTCAGAGACATTTTCCTGCTGTAAAAGCCCCAGATAATGCTAATACAACTTGTAATTGATCCCAGAAGTTGGTTGGGGGTGGCTGTGACTATTCTAAAAATAATCATTTAAAAAATATATCAGCACATCTTTCTTGTTTGCTTGTTTATTTATCTTCCAAAAACTCCCCTACATACACTTTAAAACTGAAACCACTCAGGACATTGCAAAGCTCCAGAAATGTACCCCACAAAAAAGTTATTAAGACTGGTCATGTATTTCATCTTCCATTATATTTCTGACACAACCTTAACATTTCAGGCACTACCACTTCTGAATAATGAAACTGGCATGGCTCTCTCTCTCTCTCTCTCTCTCTCTCTCTCTCTCTCTCTCTCTCATTAAAGAATAATAAAAATAAATTATTTACAGCAAAAAATTGGACAGGGTTCTGTGAATGGATTCCTGCCTTTTTAGAGATTTGCTTTACTCTCCCTTTGTGCCTTTTGGGTTGATAAGCCAGAGTAAAAGCCAGCAGCCCATTCCCTCACCTCCTAAAATAAATCCGCCAGCAGCTGCAGAAACAAAGAGGTCATGAAAAGTAAGTACTGTACAAATACCAAGTATAGAAAGCAAACATAAATGAGTGTAAAATGAAGACAACATTGGGGAGAGAGGGAAGAAGAAAAGGAGTATGAAAGAAATACAGATTTCCCTAAAACACCAAAATGAAGAACCCTGAAAGCTAATAAAATGATCTACCAACAGGGAGAAAATGTAAATAATTAATTGGAAAAGGGCAACAGGTGTCAAGAACGGCCTGTCCCCAAAAAGGAGCTGGAAAAGCATCAGAAAAGAACAACCAAAAAACCAAAGGGGTGGAGCACCTCCCTCATGTGGAAAGGTTATATTTGGGGTTTTTTAGTTTAGGAAAAAGTGAGGGTAAAGAGGTGAGGGGCAGGATAGAGCTGCATTATATTACTGATGGTATGGAGAAATACTAGAACTCAGGGTGATCCAATGAAAGCAACTGGGCAGAACTCATCAGCTGCATCACCAACAGGGCCTGCCCTGCCAATTGTAGAGGCTGAGATGGTTGCTATTGGTCAAGATGTTCTTTCACTACTTGGATCCCAGTCCATATGGTTATACTAACACCTTGAACTGCGCCTGGTATCTCACTGGCAGCCATTATGGCTTTGGTGACACTGGGTCCCACCAGGCTGCCCCATTGCGTGTTCAGACCCAGAAACCTCCCCCCTAAATAAATTCACACATGACTCAAATTTTGGTTTGGTTTTTGGCAGAATTTATGCCACAACTTTATTGATTACAATAAAAAAATTCCTTCCAGTAGCACCTTAAAGACCAACTAAGTTAGTTCTTGGTATGAGCTTTCGTGTGCATGCATGTGACACCACCTTATACCGCAAACCAACTGACCGACAAACATATCTACATGCCTCTAGCTACCATCCCAAACATACCAAACAGTCCATTGTATATAGCCAGGCACTACGTTACAGCCGCATCTGTTCCAATTCTACAGACAGAGACTCTCACCTAAGAGATCTACAGCAAACCTTCTCAGAACTAAAATACCCAGCAGATGAAGTTAGACAACAGATCAACAGAGCCAGACTGATACCCAGAGAGAACTTGCTGCAAGACAGACCCAAAAAAGAAAATAACAGAACACCTCTAGTCATCACATACAGCTCCCAAGTTAAAACAGTACAACGCATCATCAGAGATCTACAACCTCTCCTGGACAATGACAGTTCTCTTTCTCAAGCTCTGGGAGGAAGACCTTTCATTGCCTACAGACAGCCACCCAATCTTAAACAACTCCTAACCCACAATAATACTACAACCAGACTTAACACAGACACTGGCACCAGAGCCTGCAATAAACCCAGATGCCAACTTTGCTGCCACATACACCCGGACAACACCATTACTGGCCCCAACAACATCACACATACCATCTCGGGACTATTTAATTGCTCATCGTCTAACATTGTGTATGCCATCAAATGCCAACAGTGTCCTTCAGCTCTCTATATTGGACAAACAGGCCAAACCTTACGCCAAAGAATAAACGGACATAAATCTGACATCAAGAATCACAGAACAGAGAAACCAGTAGGAGAACACTTCAATCTCCCAGGACATTCTATACAAGATCTCAAAGTAGCTGTTTTACTACAAAGGAATTTCAGAAATAGACTGGAAAGAGAAGCTGCTGAATTACAACTCATTACCAAACTTAAAACCATGAAAAGACCTGGGCTGAACAAAGACATTGGATTCTTATCTCACTATAAATGACTAAACCATTTCTCACCTTCCCACCCCTTGCCTTTTCCTGTAAGACCTATTACAGTCGTTAAGAGTCGTCAAGAGGCTCTCTCAGCTATCTGCCTATCTCCCATTCCCACCACCCTTCTGAGTAACACCCCTCCCCACCTTCTCACTATATAGAAGGATCTGGCAACTTCTGTTTCAGTGTATCTGAAGAAGTGTGCATGCACACGAAAGCTCATACCAAGAACTAACTTAGTTGGTCTTTAAGGTGCTACTGGAAGGAATTTTTTTATTTTGACTATGGCAGACCAACACGGCTACCTATCTATTATTGATTACAGAAAGTGACTGATTGCATAGGCTCTGGTTTGACTAGCTCACTGCCATGCAGGTAGCGCTGACCCAGGGTTCCAGCATAGGTCAGCCAAGGGTGAACACATGGATAAGTAGAAAGCCGGGAACGGGCTATCTCCACCACCCAAATGTCCCCCTAGATTCAGGCATGGGCACAACCCCCTCTCAGGGGTTGACCAAACCATCAAGTCCCTGGATTCCTTTAGGAATACCCTTCACATAGGAATGGCGAGAGCATTCTCCCATCCATATCATCTTAAACAGAGCTTATCCACAACCTTACAAGTTGTGACAATTTGCTATGTGGCAGGCAAAACCCAAATGGCAACAGCCAATCAGTCGTGGGGAAAATTCCTGCCATGCCCCTGTCCCAACGACAGACGACAGACGACAGCAGAGCAAGGTCAAGCGCAAGCCCTAAAAGTAGGGAGAGATGGGCAAGTGTTCCGAATGCATGCGCTGAAAGAGGAAGCTCTGGGTTACGTGCATGGGCATAAATAGGTCCCTTGAACTGTTTAGACTGCGTCCCATTGGCCAGATTGCACCCAGCTTTGAGGGACATACCTATCGGGTGTTGTGGCTGACCAATCGTACCCACCCACAACACAGGGTGTCGGTTGTCCAGGTCTCACCGCAATACGTGCCCTCTTTAAGGGAGGACCTGATTTACCAATCCAGCAGCCACATTCTGCACCAGCTGTAGCCTGTCTTCATGTGGCATGAAAGGACAGGTAAGCATGGCTTCTCAAGTCTCTGCTGGGGAGGTGGGCCTGAATAGTCTCTCCCCCCCCCCCATCTTCTGAATGCAGCTTGCTAAGAATTATTGGGACCATGTGTTCACCCCTTCAGCACAGTTCTCTCTCTCTCTCAAATAGTGCAGGCAGCAATAGCTGCTTTTTAGGAGGAGGTGCCAGGTGTTGTTCACAACAAGTCTGCTGCCTCTCCTCCTGCCGTTACTAGACCATGATGAACAAATAGAAAAGCACAGCAAATTGCCAAACAACTGCCAGGGCTTGTGTTCTGGGCAGCAGTTAGAGATGAGCCAGGAGCCAGGGAACATGAGACAGGTCAGTGATCAGAACCAAAGACCAAGGCAGAAGCAGAGACCAACCAAGAACACAGCGACACACCAGAGCTCAGGAAAACTTTCGGTGGAATTGGTTCAGGTGGAAAAGAAAGCTGTGAATACTCCTAGCTGCCCAGATGATCTGATGGTAAGCCATGTAGGCAGAGTCAATCAAGAAGGATCTTCACTGAGAGAATGCTACCTTCAGCGTTTCACCACAAAAGGCAGCCATAATAATTATAATTATACCTTTATTGTCAATGTACAACCTGTGTACAATGAAATTAACTGAGCCTCCCTCCCCCACCCACAAACACTCAATCTCATTGCACTCTATGTGCTTGTCACACAACACACCAACCCCCAAAGTCAGTTGCACTATATTATTTTCCGTTCAGCAGCCTAACAGCCCACGGATAGAAATTGTTTTTTAGCTTGTTGGCACAACTGATTATACTTCTATATCTCCTGCCTGAGGGTAGAAGATTAAAGAGGTGCTGGCCGGGGTGTGAATCATTCCTGAGAATTTGTCTCGCTCTTCTAAGGCAACGATCCCTTGTGATGTCATCTAGCGGGCTCAAGGGACAGCCCATGATATCATGTGCTGTGTTCACCACCCTCTGTAAAGACTTTCTGTGATACAATACGAGAGGACACTTTCTATTGTGGACCGGTAGAAGGTCATCAATTGTTGTTTAACATTGTTCTTTCGCAAGACCCTGAGGAAATAGAATCTTTGTTGAGCCTTCATAACCACCTAAGTTATATTGTTTTTCCAAGTGAGGTCTTCACTAAGGTAAACTCCCAGGAATTTAAAGGAAGAGACTCTCTCCACACAACCCCACCCCACCCCCCGATATACAACGGGGCTAGTTCTCTTCCTCCGAAAGTCCAACACCATTTCCTTTGTCTTGCTAATATTTAAAGGTAAAGGTACCCCTGCCCGAAAGGGCCAGTCTTGACAGACTCTGGGGTTTGTGCGCCCATCTCACTTTATCGGCCGTGGGCCAGCGCTGTCCGGAGACACTTCCGGGTCACGTGGCCAGCGTGACAAAGCTGCATCTGGCGAGCCAGCGCAGCACACGGAACGCCGTTTACCTTCCCGCTGGTAAGCGGTACCTATTTATCTACTTGCACCGAGGGGTGCTTTCGAACTGCTAGGTTGGCAGGCGCTGGGACCGAGCAGCGGGAGCGCACCCCGCCGCGGGGATTCGAACCGCCAACCTTTCGATCGGCAAGCCCTAGGCGCTGAGGCTTTTACCCACAGCGCCACCAGCGTCCCTAATATTTGCTAATATTTGCTAAATATAATGCTAATATTTAGGTGCAAGTTATTCTCTAGGCACTATGTAGATACCTTTTTGAACCTCCCCACTATACGCTGATTCATCTCCACCAGCCATACAGATATTCCAGCAGCTCTTGACAAAAGAATCATATAATTATAGATCTGTAGAGTCAGAAGGGACCCCAAGGGCCACCGAGTCCAAACCCCTGCAAGGCAGGAGTACAGCAGACAGGAAAACAATTACCTTCACATGTGAAACCTTGCAGCTCTGAACCATGCCAAAGAAAAAACACAATGGTAGTGGACAGTTCATTCAATCATATAGTAATATATAATCACAGCTTAGATATTTTAAAACATGTTATTTATAACTGTCTGGGAAAACTTTCAAAATGAAGGTTGAGTCAGGAGCTGAGGCCTTTGATCTTGACATGTATTTGAGCATACACAAGACTCACGTGTCCCCCCCACACACAAAGGGGCTATATGACAACAGAAGTCCTCTCATGGTAATACCCACCACTAAACATATGGTTGTGTGAATCAAGAAGTTGATTGGGAACTTCCCTCCCAAGCAGTTCATCTGCTCTGCCTTTCCCAAAGCAGAACCATGTGTGTTTGCTGCTGGAGAAGCAAAACTGCACCGTCAGCCAAACGCATAGCAGCCCCCATTAGAGATCTTGTTTGCAAGATATGCATATCCCGCAGAACAAAACTTGAACATGGTACAAAAAGCGAAGTGCAGAAGTTAGCCTGAGGGCAGCCTGTGACTTACATGCCAGCGAGTTACATGGTTTTGCATAACTCTCACTGGGGAAAGGAGAAGATGAAGACATGGTGCAGGCCAAAAGCTGCTGCTGTTGCTGCACACATTGCAGCACTTATAACTGAAGCAGGTGCTTTCTCTTGTGCAATAATAGGTTCAAATATCAGTTTATATTATATTGTGTTCTCTATTATTAAAATAGCCCACTTTCTCCTCCTCCTTTAAAAATATATAATCTGTTGCCAGCATGAATAATATAAATAACCATGTTCTTTCTTCTACCTGTTACAGTCATAGGGTGGGGGCATTGCTTTCTTACTAAGAGGGCTCACAATTATAATGGCCTAGGGCAGCCTTTTCCCCAAGCTAGTGCCCCCAAGCTAGCGGGCACTCCTATCTCCCAGAACACTGGACCTGAAAGGATGTAGGTAGTTGCCTTATACTACAATGGACTATTTCTCCATCCAGGTCAGTTATGCCAACTCTGACTGGCAGAAGCTCTCAAAGATCTCAGACGGAGGCATTTCCAATTAGAAGATAAATAGATAACCCCATTGTGTATATAAACAAAAACAAAGATCAGACAATGGTAGGGCTTTGAACCATGTGTGCACATGTCCTGAAACATTGAGCTGTGGTCCTAAAAACTGTTACAGAAGTCTTCACAATCAAATATAAATCTTCTGGCATTCAGTATGGATTATATTTGCTGCACTTCGTTTCCTATCAAAATGTACCATAAAGCCCATGCCCCTAAGGTCTACGTTATGCCTCTTCCATTAAGTTCCATAATAGTTTCTTTACAGGGACCTCTTAGCGATTTGAAATCAAAAGGTGAACTAATCCATCTGTTTGTAACCTGAATTACATTACCCAGCATGCTTGAGGAATTCTGTCTTTGCAAATTCCAATAAGAACTGACCTGATCCGCACCACCTGGAGGACTTGTGACAACTGGAGCACAGTCACCCTTCAGATTTCGCATTATTTCAGATTTTGTGATGCAGTTCTCTGCTGTAAATATGCACAGGGGGGAATGCACATTTTAGGATAAAATACATTTAGAAAAGTGTGTTTTGTGGTGAGGGGAATGCATATTTAAATGTTTAGATATGAACTTCCATGTAGATTTTAAAAATGGATAGATTAATGCAGAAGTGGCATGGGATGGACTTGGGTATGAACACATGTTAAACTGACAAAGACTAGAAATAGACAAATCCTTACTCTCTTTTATATTATAACATGCTCCAAACAACAGAGAGATCATTGCCCTCTGTACAGACCCTTCGGGCTGTTATGAGTACTGGAGGGAGCAGCCTTGGTAGTTCCACCTCCCTCAGAAGTTCAGGTAGGGGTGCCCTACTCCGTAGCAAGGCCTAAATCAGGCTTCCTCAAACTTGGCCCTCCATATGTTTTTGGCCTACAACTCCCATAATCCCCAGCTAGCAGGACCAGTGGTCAGGGATAATGGGAATTGTAGTCTCAAAAACATCTGGAGGGCTGATGTTGAGGAAGCCTGGCTTAAATTGTGGCATTTCCTCCTCACAGAAGTGTGTGCGGCACCTTCACTATACTGTTTTGAGTAGCAACATTTCTTTACCTTGGCCTTTGACACCTGAGGGCCCATCCTATTCCTGTGACTATAATCTGTTTTATCTGTTTTCAGTTGGTGTAACTGCTTTGACAAATGTATTGGCTTCCTTCCACAAACCTACACACTGAACTCAAATCCTTTCACTGCTCCTTTCTGTACTTTTTTTTTTGTGGAATAATAATTGCTCTGGTTAAAACACGATATACCCTGTCACATGACTATAACTGAGCTAGTCGGCAAAAGTAATTTTATGTATCAATTATTTAAACAGAATCTGTGATTATCCATTGGAGCAATGTGAGGGGTTGTTTTTTTTATTTTTTGCATAGAATAAGTCTTTTCTTTTTAGGGAATTGCAGCATGATAAATAAATGAATAAAGACTTGTAGCAGTGTATATCTCTGTGAAGAAAGCACTTCTGCTGTGGGAGCATGCCTATCAGAAAACTTAGAAATCACAATATTCCCAAAGGTCCTACTGTTCTGTATTAAAAAATAACTAAAGACTCCAGATGTATGTTTCCTTCCAATACATAAAATGCATTTTATGCAACAATGCCTGAGATGAGAAACTGGCTTGGCAGAGCTTACAACTATTCCACATTACTTCTTTTCATAGGGCTGCTGCTGCTACAGCAAAGCAGATTTACAGGCTATTGTGAGTGTCACAGCGTTTTGCTTGGATTAAAATTCATGACAAATCTTGCTTGCATAAATAAATCAAAGAGGCAAAAGTAAAGTTTAAACACCCATACACAGCAGCTGACATTATGCCAAAGAAGATGCATAGCACAATTTCAAATTTGCTACATAATTCAGTAATTGAGAAGAAAATTTGCCATACTGAATGAATTATGAGAGTCAACACTATTACACACAGCATAGGGTGTATATACAAGTTAGTTCACGCCCCACCTCTATTACATAGCATACTTTAACTTGGGAGCTACAGACTATGGATAATTAGAAAACACAATCCAGTTGATAACATGTATGTAGCTGATTTTTGCTACACATACATAAACTTTGTATTCATAAAATTTCATTTAGTCCACAGCCCAAAAGCAGCATTCAAGTCAATTTCATGGAGATCAGATGTAAATACCAGTGTTCAATCAAGTTTCTAGCCCATATGGAGATACCTGGGGCGGGGGGGGGGTGAAGATGTGTGCTATGTTTCTGGATCAAAGAGTAAATTAAGAAATACAATAATGTACAATATTAATTATGTTTTCATTAGTCCTTTTAGACCATCTTAAAGATTTTTAAAGAGTTGTCCCAATTTTGTTCTAAATTGGCAATCCAAAAATACAGAAACTGCTGTTGCATATGTTCACCAGCTATGCGTTCATATTACTATGGTCATTCAAACTATTTATTTATTTACAGATATTTTTATACTACCAACATTTTTTTTTAAAAAAAAGAGCTGGATCACCCATCTGGGAAAGCCTGGGTGAACAGGAAAGTTTTAAGGAGGTGCCTTAATGCCAAGACTGCTTGGTTTCCACTGGAAACACATTCCAAAGGAAGGTGCTACCACACTAAAAGCCCTTGTCTTAGTGGACATAAATAAACAATGTTTGAATTGGCTTAATTGCTTTCAGCTAGGAGTTGTGGGTTAGTTCTTGCCTCCTGCTTATTGATTTATTTCACTGACAGTCCATGGTGATGAAGAAGTTTCTCATCCCTGTTTATTAAAGGCTTGATGAAGAAACAATAAGATTATGAAAACTCAGTGTTTGATCGGGACACTACATGAAAATCTGCATAATTTTACATGGTGGCGCAGAAATTATCAGTCACCTGGATCCAATAACAAATTGTGGAAATTAATTAAGAACACTGAACAATCTATTCCAAGCATAGTTGCAGTACCCACAAATGGAATGATCACATAAGAGCCCTGCTTTCTCCTCCACTGAAAGCATTATTATAGGATATAGGAGGTCTGTGTGTGCCTCCTTAATTCCTCTCCAGCTTTCCTGTGTGATGCAAGCTACTTGAAGTCTGGAGAGCTCAAGCTCTTGTTAATAATGTATTAGCTCTCCAATTACAAACATTCTTTTTTAGTCTGGTATTTTAACTTTATCTCGAATAGTGGGCCAAAAGCTTCATTCTCTTTCTTGGCATATTTGTATTAGGGAGCAAAAGCTAGAACGTTGGCAGTGGCAAAGTTTTTATCGGTGGTTGCAAGAACAAATGAGCCCTATATACCAAACAAAGTGCTTGATTAGCCTGGAGGTAGGCTGTATGAACTCTGAATTGATTTGTAATGTTTTGTTGGGTCTCTGGACCGTAATAAAGATAGTAGTAATATTAGGGAGCATGCATTACCAAAAAATGACCAGTTTTCAATATAATTTGTTAAATTTCTGAAATTTGGCCATGTTAATGTGCCTCAGATGGTCTCAGACCTGACTTGCATTCCTTGAGTATCAATTATATTCAGGGTAAACTACCGTATTATACAAAATATTGCAGAACTGCCCTTAATTGCTGACCAAGGTGACCTAGATTTGTTCAGGATAAAATTCTCTCCCCAAAAAACCTTTTGATGTGGGCAATTTACAGAACAACAAACATTGGAGATGTAGCAGCTCATGAGCAACTCTAGGCCATGTGTTTTGAAACGGACCTGTTATTAATCCTGTCACAGGTAAAATCTATGTAATCTAATCTTTGAAACTGGAAATCACACTCAGTCACCTGATTTGTGGAAAACATGCCTGTGGGCTGAACTACCAGACCTTCAGCATTAGCAAAGTCTTTTGGAAGTTACAGTCTGCACATAAAGTGGATGTCATGGACTGGCTGGATGTAGAGGAGTGGTGAGAGGCACCAGCCGAGGAACCCCCTAGGGAACCCCCAGGGGAAGAAGGCTCAGAGCCAGGAGAATGGTCAGAGGGAGAAGGAGCAGGTCGGGAGGGGGAGGAGGTGTCAGAAGCAGAAGCGGTGACAGGGTTTGGTGAATAGGAAGAGGCTACGGCAGAGCACAGTTCAGACTCTGAGGCAGAAGCAGAAGCTGAAACCAGGGAGCCTCCCCCGCTTGCTGCAGCCAGCTCCCCTCCACCCTGGTCTCCTAGAACACGTAGAGAAATGAAACAAGTAGAAGAGGGTGGGGGCATAGATGCAGCCTGAGATTGTGGCACCTCCTGGTAGGGCTGGGGGAGGGATACCCTGGCCTAAAATTCTGGGGAGCCACTGGCAACCAATGAAGATAATCAGGGCCAGATTTAGGTTTGATGAGGCCCTAAGCTACTGAAGATCATGGGGCCCCTTATATGTCCAGGTGTACCAAATTAGTTAGAGGGTATGGCGACACCACCCACCACATCTGTGAAGCTTCAACCTACTTGCAATAGCCATCGGCAATCTGCATTGTGCAGACAGGGCTATGTTGGAGAGAAATAATGGATGGATACAAATCCTACATTAAAAAAACAAAAAGACAAAGACAAAAAAGAATCCTTTGAATAAACATTTTAACCTCCTTGGACACTCCATCAGAAACTCAGAGTAGCTATCCACGGGAAAATCAATGCCTGTAGATATATGGAGCGTGAGATGGCAGAATAGGAATTAATTTTAAAAATTGGCTGTGTCAATCAAAGCCTAACCCAGGGACTATGCTTTCCTCTTGCATTATAATAGCTGGAAGGAGCACTGCTGATTTTGTAACTCAATGTTTGCAAAGTAGACTTTGCAGCTTGGGCAACTGTCCCTTTAAAGACTGAAAAGGACCCCACCCCCCACCCCAATATTCAGCTTTCACTTCCAGGGCAGTATCTGTTGAGTTACATAATCACCTATGAAAGCTCATGCTCTTTCAGTAAAATTTTTAGTCTTAAAAATGCAAGTTAATAATCTTTTTCTGGTCTTTATCCACATGCAAATAGTCAGGATTCTGTGGGTTTCCTTTGTACTACTTCTGCAATGGATAACTTTTAAAACTTCTTTAAAAATAAAACACCTTAAGAGTAGACATTATTGTGTGACTTGTGCTGTTAGGCATGCAACTTTTCACAGTGTCCCCATGTCATTATAGGCAGCCCATATTTTCTCCCTATTCAATCTGGATTTACCATTTCCATGGAAAATGGAATTAATTATTTTTTAAAAAACTTGTCAACAACCTGCTTGCAATATCTGAATGACCTATTTGTGATATTAAGCTTCTCTCTGAAAGTGCCCTAAGTTATTAAATCATAGAACAGTTTCAGAAGCAAATGATTTCATGGTAATGCAACCTAACATATTGGAAATTGACAATATGCAAGTCATTTGGGCCATTTCTTGAAAATAACTAAATAATAATAATTTTATTATTTATACTCTGCCCACCTGAAACAGCTGCCTTATACCAAGCCAGCCCATTGGTTCATTTAGCTCAGAATTATATTCATTGGCCCTACCTGGATGTGCCAGGGATTGAACAGTGGACCACCTGAATGCAAACAGATACCCTGAAACTGAACTATGCCCCTTTCCTCTGAATGTGCACATTTGTGTACAATTTTGCCTGATAGATACATTTTTCCCTACTACAATGCATTTTGTGTGTTATTTTCATTATTATATGCATTTTTATTCACAGTCTGCTCCAGCAAATGCATTTTTGTAGTCATTATTTGGCTGGGAATAATGAATTTCAAAGGAGGGGTACGCTTCAGCTTGCATATTGTTTCAGAAAGTAAGAATTAGGGAGGTACACCTTTAAATGCAAAGCAAATCAAATTCCTCCCACATCCTTTGCGTCAAGGGATTCTGACTTAAGGTTACCAGACGTCCCTGTTTCCCGGGGACAGTCCCTGGATTTACAAATCAGTCCCCATACAAAATCCATTGAAGTTGAAAAGTGTCCCCGGATTCATTGAAAAAAATCTGGTAACCTTATTCTGACTTCCACTTGTTTAACAGCAGCAACACCAAAATGGGTACTTCCCCCTCCTTAAATTACATCGTTGAAACAAAGAAACTTGGGGAAGGGAGCTAGGAAAAGGATAGGGAGCTGTATGAAAGGATAGTAAGCATAGTTCTGGTCTGGAAAACAAATTGCTGGGCTAAGTGAGCTCTTAGAAGGGCCCCATTCCTTAATTCGTAGGGTACATCATATGCCCTACTGAACCACTGTTTCGTACCTGGCTCAAATTCACACAGAAGCCCCCAAAGAATTCCATAGAAAGAGAGTCAAAGAAAGCAGCACAACCCCCAAAGCGAGGACTGAACATCCGTAAGCAGCTGTGATATGCACAAGATGGCAGAGCACTTGCCTGGTACTAATGAACAATGTTTCCAACAGCATTGATTCCCTGGGATGATGCATAGCCACTGAGAGTTTATAAAGTAATGGTGTGCACAGTGTGTAAATTGGAACAAAAATGTACAGTTTTCAGCCTGCCTGATGCCAATTGCTTATTTTGGACAGCATGACTGTGATTATTTTTCTGTTTCCGTGCTATGTCAGCTCACCTAGGTAGAATGAGCAGACTCAATTTCACTGAAAGTAATGGAGTGCGATTAGCTAGAATTATTTCCACTGGGCTGAATTTGTGCACGCCTTCTGTTAGGAGAATAGAAGTAAACAATGAGGCACCTTCCCTGAAACCCAAGAAGCTTCATACTACTTACCTCTTCATAAAGATAACATTTTCTTTCCAGCCATGCTCAATTAACTTATCCAAGAACTGATCCAGTCAGAAAACAAGTTCATTTAAGTGAGTTAAACTGGGCATCTGTTGGGGAGGGGGGGAACCCTGATTACCCAAAGTCTCCTTTCACCAGGAGGAAATGAAATGTTCTCTCTCCACATTTTAAAACATATGCCACTTAAAGTGCATGTTTGTGTTTCTCTATGAACAGGGAAGTTTGTATGCCATAAAAAAACTGACTTAAAAGATGTAATACCCTGAGCACCCAGCACTGTGCTAAATGAGCCAACTTTTCCCAGCAGATATTTCTTTCTGAGAAAATTTCTGAAGTCTTTCTTTTTCTTAGCCACTAGAAAAAGAAGACTATATCACAATTGTTTCTTAATTATTATCCACCATTTTGTGATGGTCACCATCTCTCAACCTTTCCAACCTCAGGCCCTATCAATGTCCTGGATCAACACTGGGGTCTGATCGGCACTATACATTTAAAGCAGTATCACACCCCTTTAAACAGTAATGGCTTCCACCAAAGAATCCTGGGAAATGTAGTTTGTTATGGGTGCTAATAATTGTTAGGAGAAGCCTACTCCCCTCACAGAACTACAATTCCCAGAGTTCAGTGGAAAGAGGGACTGACTGTTAAACCACTCTGGCCCAAAATACAGAAGACATAATTGCATACCTTGGAAAAGATACACCAGATCAAAATAAATAATGTTAGTGTCTAGCGTACTGAGTTTTGTGAAGCTGGCATAAGAAACAATCTTAAATTTGTATCCATTTTAAAAATAAGTCATATAAAAATCACCATGTGAAGAAATTGCCACTCTATGTCTTTCTTTCTTTCTTTCTTTCTTTCTTTCTTTCTTTCTTTCTTTCTTTTTATAAGGGCAGATTAGTCTCACAAATGACCTATCTCTGCTTACTCCCTACAACTATCAGCTTAGCTTAGTAGAGTCGATGCTTTAACAAGGTGCTGTTGATTTCAATGCTGGGCACACAGAGTGTGACTTTGAATTCCTTGCATACTCAAATTGCTATTGCTCATTGCCTGGGACGTTTGCTTTCCACCTTGTGCTTGTTGTTTGGAACCAATGAATCACAAAATAAGTATGCATGCCCAGTTTTCAAAATTATTGCATTTAGAGAATGAGATCCCGATAGCAAAATATATAGTGAGATTTGTTTGTTTATTAGACTTACAGAATCATGCAACTTTTGAAATGAACATTTTATTCAACATAAAACGAGAGGCGGCAGAGCTACCCAGACTTTGCGATGTGCTTGCTCATTCAGTATCAGTGTACTACATGGAGTTTTTCTCTCCTGTCAAATACTGGATGGCACCAGTTGTTGGGCAGTTTGGTTCCCAGGGGCGCAAAAGGGCCTCTCAGCAGCATGAGCTAGCTGAGTTGCCACTGACTGCCCTCCTTAGTAGGGCCCTGGGTAGCCATTTTAGCAGTGGTGGGCAGCAGTGCACCTTTTGAATGTAAGCCAAGCTTAGTTGCCATCTGTGGCGTCTACCTACCATGTCCACTTACTCTTGATGGTTCAGTGGCATTACAGGCCAGCGCCACCTCCCCCAGCACCACTTGACGAGGAACACTCACTGCAGATGGTTTCCCAGCCAATTGGAGGGAGTCTTTGAGAGCCCTGATGTGTTCATCTGTTATTATACCCACTGAACAGACCAGAGGAGAGGACTTTTTCTGGTCCACTCCTGGGCAATACCCCTTTTCCCTGGTGTGAGGCCTGATTGGCTGCCACCAGGCAACCAATCCAAGGTCCTGCAGTGCCAACCCTGGAGCCCAGTTAGCTCCCTTCCTCTCACACGCCAAAGCACAACGAGGCCCACTATGGATTACCAAACGGTTGCATGCTTCCAAACCTATGTTTAAAAAAACACGCCTAAGGTTAGACGGTCCACAAATCGTCCATTTGCAAATAATAAAGGAAAATTAGCTAATAATCTGCAACAGAATGTGAACAATTGCTGCTAATCTAAGTTGCGCACAGGCAACAGACACCAATTTGTAAACTACCCAAAGCCCAAAAGCTTTTTAAGTATTTCCAGTCCCGGTGAATTTCAATGTGCCACATTAAGGTACAATATAGACAGAGGGAAAAGGGAGCAAACCAATCTATTGGAAAAAGCAGGCATGCAAGAAGTTTTGTAATGCCACTATGAAATCCAGATTCTGAAATGTTGAAAGAAGGGGAGAAAATACCCAGAAAGGATTCAATAATAGGCTTACATTAAACTAAATAAAATCATTTTGAAATGACTGAAGAGAAATAGTGTACAGGGGGGAGAAACGCCCTTGGGTCTGCAGTCTGTTTATGCACTGCATATTATACCTTTTCATCACAATTACCTAAAGTGGTACATTTGTATTTCTGTAATGTATGGAATTCATTACATAGTTTTGCAATGAAATTATCACACTGTGGCTGGGACATCTGCACCCTGTCATGTATCATTCTATTCATTTCTAGTTAATTTAATCTTAATATCTGCCTACATGACAAGACAGATGTTCAGCTATACTGGAGCTTCTATAGTTTCTGCCTGGAAGAAACTTTCAGACATTGCAAGAAATGACATATTTCATGCAAACACCTTATGGGCTTCAAAATATGTTTTTTGTTCAGCGTTTTCTGTTCAATTAGCAGTCGCAGTCATAAAAATCAATGCATACCAATGAATTCTTAAATAATATTGACCTGAATGTCCTTTTCTCTCATTTATATTGAATTGATTTCTATAAAAAAATAAACTTTTAATAGCATACTGAATGTGAGGAAATATCAAGTATTGTCGCTCAGAGAAATTAACCTAGAGCTTTCTTATGCTGTCATTAATTTTGATCTCTACTTTTATATCAGACCATTAGCAGGTGAAATGACTGGCAGTTGCCTATAATGACGCATATCAAGGGTCTGAAATGACAAGGTGCTAAACACATGATTTTGACCCAGTGAAGATATTAAATATGAGCTTAGCATTAGCAGAAGAGTAATTCCATTTCTGTGTGTACTGAAATGGCAACAGCAATGCTACCATATTAAATTGCCAAGAGAGCTACTAATTAATGAAATAAAAAGAGCAATATATTTAAATATATATAAGTGAATCAAGGTGCTTAGGAGCCAAATTATTAGGTGGTAATTGTAGTAAATAATAATAATAATAATAATAATAGTAATAATAATAATAATAATAATAATATAATTTATTATCACATCTAATATATTGGACATTTCTGCACCACAGCATGCCCCAAACATATTCTAGTTTTTTCCCCCATGCTACTCTGGAATCTCCACAAGTCACTCATCAGTGGCAATAGTGAAAAATCCATCTGCACACAACAGATTGCAGAGCTTTGCTGCAGGGAAGATATCTGTGCTGATGTTTACCTCCTTTGTTCTGCGTTCTTTAAATATATCAGGATAGATCTGCACAATGTTGCATTAGAACGAGAGAGCAAAGATGAGCAGAAAGCATATTCATAGCTCCTGCCAATCTCCCTGTCTTCCTTTAGCACGTCTTTCACTATGTCGTCCAATGGCCCAATCTCCCCCTTGGTGGTTTCTTGCTTCTAATGTATTTACACAAGCCTTACTATTAACCTTAATGTTTTTAGAAATGTGTTCCTAAAATTATGCTTTTGTATGTCAACTTATATTTGTTTTTATCTGGTTTTGTGCTCCATTTTGTTCTCCATTTCTGCAGAACTTACTTTTTTAAAAATGAAAGGTTCTGGTCTTTGATTGTGCTAATTAACCATACCAGAATCTGTTGGACTTATTGGAACCTTTCTTGATCTGTTGCATACATTTTACCTGAACTTCTGTTACCATGGTTGTAAGCGACCTCCAAGTGTTTTGGGAAATATTTGACCCTTGGCTGAATATATTTTAGACTTCTAAATATGCTTTATGCAAATTTCACTGCAGCTTGACATTACAGCTTTTATGTTCCAATGTTCCAAAAAACATTGCAGCTTTTGATTCCAAAAAACCAAAGTTCTATACAACTTTGAAGATGGATTTGCTTAAAACAACAGTACTCTCACACATATAAAGAGTGTGGAGAGGTTATCCAGTTTCTTAGCAATTATAAGGAGAATTTTCTGGAAATTCTTGAAAAGCATTGACAACATAACAGGCTATTGTTTTCTTCAGTGTTTTCAGAACTAAGCCCTCCAATATTCCTACTCCAATAATATTTCCCAGTAATTCTAAGAGATATACATTGTACCATAGAAAGACAGATTACAGTAGTGTAATCCTTTAGAATCCTTGTCTCTACTTCTTCTGTCTTACCTACTCTCAAATGTCTTTGTGTTTGTCTTTGCATTTACTTGATCTTTTAGGGAATTAAACAATATTTAGCTTATTTTAAAGCAGTGTTTTGGGTGGAGGAAGTGAGGAGGGAAATGTGATGTTTATCACTCAGCTGAATCTCTGGTTGTTTAGTGGTATTCCATATCTCCAGCAGTGGTGGAACTTGGGGTCTTAAATTTCAGTTGCACCCTGCATGATGCCAAAATTCTCACCTGCACCATTGTTGCAGCGCCCCCTGTGGCACACCCAAGGCTACATGCCTAGTCTTCTTCTTTGGCGATCACTCGTAACATTGTCTTCCATACACATGGTTTTAACGGTGAGTCTGTAAGTGACTGTAGAGGCCAATTCTGAATCCACATGTCCTTTCATAGCGGGGACATAGGTTTCCAGGTGGGAGTTGATCACGGTGAGGGTTTGCCAAGCATGACTTCTTCTTAGCATGTTTCTCCCTTTCATCCTGAGTTTGAGCATCTTCAAAGCCCATGACACCTTTGGTAAAGGCTGTTCTCCAACTGGAGCGCTCGCAGGCCAGTGTTTCCCAGGTGTCAGCGTTTATACTACATTTTTTTAGATTTGCCTTGAGAGACTGAATCAGTTGAACTCACTAAAATTCGCCTCTGTCTCCAGGATGCCTTTCCGAAGTGACTTAAAATCTCAAGTTTCACATGTGCTGGAAAAGAAAAGGGCCCCCGTTCCACTTTTTCACTATCACAGGTAACAGAAAAGTATCCGGCTCCCACTCACTACTTTGACTGTGTCTGAATTAAAGTCACTATAGGCTTATTCACAAGTTTCACTGAACACAGGTACAAGCTGTTTCTACCCATGAACAAGCTGTTGTGTGAATGATTATACACTTGTTGATTTGTGAAGCTCAACTACTGTGCATACAGTTACACAGACATGAGCAACTGCACAAGCATATAGTTCAGCTGTTTGTGTACACAAGTACAGAGATTGTTCGCTCATTGAATGCAATGTGTGAATACCCCAAATGATTCTCTGAGTTGCTCTTCTGTCAGACTTAATTAAGGACTATATTGTAGTCAGGCAAACAACAGTCAGCCATTACTGTTTGTCAAGCAAAAGTCTCTGGTTTTGATTTTGATTCCTCACTGGGAAAGTATATAAGGATGACTGTAACAGAATTAAGTTAAATTCCAGTACCAAATGGCTGAATATTGGTATTATGCCTAATACATTTGAGGGGGTTTAAGTTTCTTAATATGGAATAGATTTATGCTGGCAACAGGCCCAACTCTCTTGAGAGACATAAAACAGTAGCCTCGGCCTTGGGACCTCTTGTGGGTTCTCTAGGATTATTTGTTTACTTAAATCTGTTTGCCTTGACTGTTCTTTAAAACAAAACCCCCCAAAGAAAAGAGAGTTCCTGTCTACGGCTGCTACTTAGGATTCCCACAAAGCACCCAGGAGGGGGAAGCTGGGTTGTTTCATGACAATATATAACAAGATTGTTAAATTAGAAACACATGTGTTGAAGGAAAAGTGAGATAGACTTGGAATGGCAGAGATTTGGTTAAACCAAGACACTGAGCAGAAGAATTAGGACCACAAAGGCATACAGGCAAATTCAAAATACAAGGGGTGTTGGAATGAGAAATAAAGGAATTTGTTTAATTGTGAACTGGAGAATGTTATGACATTTCTTCTGCTCAGTAACTGAACAGAGACCTGTAAGGGTCATACCAATCTTGGGATTTTTTTGTACGTTTCTACAGTTTCAGCAGAGGGAAGGGGCCAAGATTCAGCAAGACACACCCTTGAGTATATTTGAGCTTAATTTTTTTTAAAAAAAATAAAAATAAAGTACATCTTAAGAGCGCTTGTTGTATTTAGTTTGTTTTGTGTACTTCATAACACTAATGTCATCCTCACTAAATAAACAGGTACTTTTGTTTGAAGAAAAGGGATCTATGCCATTTCAGATCTTAACACATGGAGCTATTTCAGTGTGTGGAACATAACCCGGCCAGGACAGATTTCTGCTTCTGCTTCCCAAGCTGAGCATTGTCTGAATGGTGAGCGAAAGCACGAAGCTGACAATGAACTCGCTGAGCTACCCAAAGCAACACAACATCAGGCAACACAACATCAGCAGTTGGCGTCACTGGGCACCTGACATTGTTCACACACCAGCAGTTGAAACACCATTGACCTCTGACATCAGAATTGCTGCTGTTGGTTTGGGGATGGGTGGTGTTGGCCTGTCTTCCCTCTTCCCTGGAAGTTGGCCTGTCTTTCCTCTTCCTCTGCGTCTGATGCAGTGGGGTAGCAGTGGCTAATGTGAGCTCCTGGTGTTTTCCTCTTCATACTTGCCTGTCCAAATTCTTCTCATAGTGGGAATTGAACCCAAGTGGACAGGCCAAGCAGTGCTAGGTGCTGTTCTTCCTTTTGCTCTCCCTTTGGGATCAATTTTCACCCTGGGATTGTGGTGAGAGCAAGGAGGAACAAGAGCAGCCGCTGCTACTGCCAGACTGCCAGTGACCATGTATGCCATGAGGTGGTGCCATGAAAAGAAATGGTGTTTTGTGAACACGAGTGTGTAGGCAGTACCTCATTTCTCTCCTAAATCTTTACATCTTAACCTGAGAGTATCTTGCCCACTACACACACAAAACATTTCAAGTTTAAGAGGAAAGCTATATGTTATGATTTAATGGTTGAGTAATGGTCAGCTAATGAAATGGGTTGTGGTTGTGCTGAGCTGAATATATAGGGTCTGAGCAGCTGTTGTTTAACCAGGGCCCAAGGGCCTTTTGTAAGGCATGCTGTAAAAGTGCTTTCTAAGTTAGAGATGTCAGTTTTCTCTGCTTGAGTTATTCCTTGCAGACAGTGCAGTGTTTTGTCTTCAGTGATGTCTAGGAGGAAAACATTTGCACTATTTCATAGGCCTTCAAAGTTGGTCTTGGAGCCCAGATTACAAAATGCAAACTCCAGCTTTATTATTTTGACAGATACATAAAGTAGAAGCGAAGCAGCATGTTTAGTTTTCATTGAAATCAATAGGGCCTAATCACAAGTTAAGCATTTAAGACCCACTGATTTCAGTGGGACTTCTAACATTATCTGGCTATATATTTAAATATCCTTTTTTGGACCCATCAACCTTAACCTGTTTGAGGATTTAAGGAAAAGAAATTAGTACAGCCAGCAATGTATAAAAAGGAGGTGGCTCAGTCAGGTTTTCAGTTGGGTCAGTTACACACACATCAATCTTTTTAACAATCTGATAATGCAGTTGTGTGGGTTTGAATTTGTTTGTATGTGCCCAATGTATGGTATCACATATAAAGTAGATCCCACTGTTAAGCCTCTCATTAATAATTCTGAATCCTTTAATTGCCAGTTTAAACATATGAAACTGTCATCAGCTTCAGAGGAATGAAGTGAAACTGAACTCAAATGGTGATTATTTAGAAATTTAAGTATGTGCTCAAATTGGAAACTACTGATTTCAACAGAATGGTTTGGATGCTTTGTACCTAAAGTGAATGCTCGTGTAGCTGTGATAAGGGGACTTGCTAGTCTCTTGAATCAATGACCATCTCCTTGGGTTTTCATGACTTCATCTGAAAGAAGATCTAATGAATGTCTTGTTTTGAAAGATAATGTTGAACAAGTTCCATTCTACTCATTTGTATGCTTAGTAGTTCATCCTCAGTGACACTATCTATGAGTGGTATTCAACCAAGTTTTACTTAGGGCAGACCCATTGAAATAAATGAACATGGATCAGCTATGTCCATTAATTTTAGTGAGTCTACTCTGAGTAAAACTTCACTGAATACCACTCTATACATTTAAGATCACCTTTAATTCCTATGTGAACAACAGTTTAATTCTGGGACAGGGACACTTGTGACTTCTCCATATTATTTCTGCTCATTTGTTCTTTGTTCCCAAATTTCCTGGGAGCTTAAACACTAAAATCCATAAGCAGTTTACATAAAATATATTCTTTCTCTCTCTCATTCACACACACACAGAGAGAGAGAGAGAGAAAGAGAGAGAGAGAGAGAGAGGGAGGGAGAGTCCAGTCCTTATGATGGGTAGAAAATAATTATATATAAATCAGTTCTGAATTTTGGAATGAATCAATTCGGGATGTTCACACCCTAATAGAACCAAGATGTCATTTTAGATATGATAATATAAGCACTGAAAATGGCACGGGGTGGGGGTGGGGAGAGAGGATAAAAGACTGGTGTACAGAACAATTAGTCTGTTCTTGTATCTATGCAACCCACAGATTCACCAGTTAAATATAAACTTCAAGAATAAAGGCAATGTTCTCATTCAGCTTCTTTCAATTCCGTTGTTGCAAAACTAAGCAATTAAAGCAAGAACACTGTTCAGTGCAACTAAATAAGCAACTAACTTTCTCTGCAGCAGGTCCAATCAAACATGAATATGAAATAAAAAATGGAGGAAAGAGCTATTTAAAGCGCTTGAGGTCAAACTAGATGTGACAGCAACGGTTGTGTGTTTAAACATGGATCTATCAAAACCACATAAAGTTGGTCCAGTTTTAATAGAAAAAGTATTTCATTGGAGCTCAGCTAAGAACAGAGGCTACATACATGAAGGCAAGCCTCATCCATATGACTCCCTTTGTGGAATAAACCAGATACCTCTCCAGCTTCTAGTGCCAGCCCTACCATTAGATAGAGATGGCCACCTCAGGTGGGAAATTGGGCTGGCCCTACATTAGGCAGAAAGTGGTGGCTGTGTATGCTATGTGGTGTACCCATGCCCCCAAGGTAGCCCACTTTTCTTAGGTTTGATGATGGTTGCTGCCAATCCCCAGTGTTGAAGAAAGCCAACTGCCACTTCTGTTGGCTTCTGTATGTGGAATGGGCTGCCATCTTCCCTTATGCCTCAGGCAGCAAAACATCTTAAACCATCTGCTTTAAATACATGCAACCTGCTGCAGTCAAATGTGCATTTCTTTTTAAGAAAAAGAATAAAATGTCTAGCAATTTTTCAACGGGTTATGACTTAGATCCAAAGTACTGCCAGCAGCAGGAAGCTCATGCAAGGAACCTTTTGTTGTGGAAGTGGGGGGATGATTAACAAAATCAATTCTCCTGGCAAACTGGGAATATCCCCTAACTCACCCAAGTTTAGGATATTCCACACCTTTCCTCGGCAGAGTTTCTGTTTCTTTGAGAAAAGTAAGTGGCTCACGTAAATGTAAACTAAGCTTTAATAATAAAGAAAATTGTAACAAAATAACATGATGAGAGAAGCTAAATGCAACGTGAGGCAAGTCTGAGGCAAGAAAGAAGAAGAGGCAGTTGGTCCCTCTTAACTGACATTCTTAACTGAACAAACTGAAGGGAGAGGCTGATTCGGGAGCAAAACACACAAGCCCCGCCCACCAGATACCAAACACTCCACTATTCAAATTAGGCCCCAGTGCTACAACAAACTTACAACGTTCCCACCCCCAATTCCCCCTCCAGCCCCATGAACCCTTGAAGATATTTTTTTGGAATGGCAACAGTGTGGGATGGGGGCACAGGGAAGTGCTAGGGAAATGCCCCAAATTGGGCAGAGCTGCCAACCTCAAAATAATGGATGCTTGACTCTAGAGGATGAGCTTAATTCTGCTTTAAACACCCTTAAATCAAATGGGAATACAAAAGCATTGCTTGGTTTCTCTTATGTGTCACCAATGAAACCTATACAAAACAGGGGAGCTGCTATACCAGGGCATTGTGAGAAGTAAAGTCTCACAAGAGAAAAGCTAGGGCAAAGCAGCACAACGCCACTAGGAGGGGACAGCCTTACATGGGACAGAGTTTCTTAGCTTTTAATTACATACTGTGTCTATGAACACAAATTAAGCAGTTAAAGCAAACATAGTTCAGGTTAGGACCAATTAAACACACGAGAGCTGGGGGAAACAAAACAGAGCAGTGACATTCAGTGATCCACCTGGAAGCCTTAACTTTGTGCTGCATACTGTGGTAAATAGTGGTCAAGTCTGCAGATGACTCCAAATAATTCAGAATAGTAAAATACAAAGGAAAGGACTTAGCTCCCGAGTAGCCTGGAAACAGAATGCCAAGCTTGAAAAACAGGAACAAAGCAAATGTCCTTCAGGCAATGAAGGTCAGGGCACATACTGGAGTTGTCACACTGAATTTCCTCAGGGAGACACATTTGACACACCATGTTTTGGTTCTATTTGCTAGTCTGATGTGAAGCTGCCCTGCAACTAGCCCCCAAAGTCCACCAAGATTGGTGTGTGTGTGTGTGTGTGTGAGAGAGAGAGAGAGAGAGAGAGAGAGAGAGAGAGAGAGAGAGAGAATTGCACAGTGCCTTTCTGATCAAATTTCAATAGTACACATATTAAATAAAACTATCCATTTGGCAAATGCAAACTGTGCCACAGCACAAAATGCCACTTAAAAATTCTTTGCCAAATGCCCTCTGCAGTCTGTTTGTCCAACAGCAGTGGCTCCCCACTATCATGTGGTTTGTCCCAATACCACTGCAGAAATGGAAGGCCAATAAGAAGCCGCTGTCAACATCAAAGCCTCTGTGAACATCTCTTAATATTGCTTAGGTGGTGCCATTTTCCTGCCTTTTTGTCCTCATTCCCATCTAATCCTACTGGCTGTGGCAGTCCCTGTAATTTTGTAAATAATGTAATGAAACCAAATCTGATGTTAATAATGTCACAGACAACCATAAGCAAAGTCCTGTGGGGATACCACAGCTAATTGGATTAAACAGCAGTGTAGATAAGCAAGAGGTGGAGGAAGATAGTGCTGAGAAGCAGCGCCATTCGGGGCAAAGGGGCACCAGACTGTACTAAACTGATTCAGTGAGTGTATTTTCAGAATAAGAGTGTATTTTCATAAGAAGGAGCCTGTTGGATCAGACCAATGACCTATCTAGTCCAGCATCCTGTTCTCACAGTGGCCAACCAGATACAGTACCTGCAGGAAACCCGCAAGGAGGATTTGATCACATAACTATGCTCCATAATTGCTTGGCTGTATCAAAATTACTTTCTTCAAGGCAAACATCAAAATTGGAGAATAGTGGCACAGACCTACAGAACCAAGCTCCTGCTCTCTTTTATGGCTCCACAAAACATGGGAAGAGGAATGGAAATTTAGTTTCCATCCTGCTCTGTTTCCTGCAAGTTGAGAACTGAAGTCCGCTAGGAAACATAGGAAGATGCTCTTAACCCCTTTCTGCCTGTGGGATTTTGACACAATTTTGAATTTTACTGCAAATCTCTGTCGACTGGAGTATTATTGTTGTTTTTTAAAAGTAACCCTTTTCTCCTAAGCAATTGGCAACAGCTTTAACATTAGCTCTTAAAAATAAAATACACGTTATTTTAACTATTTTAAGCTGCTGTTTATTTCATTTATTTGTTCCAAATATTTGTTCCAAATATCCAAAGCAGTGTACAAAAAGTAAAGCACATCTTAAGACAATGAAAAACAAATTAAGCAAAACTAAGTACAGAGATTCAATTCATCACACAGTATGTGGCAGTTGTAGGCAGTTGTTATTGACCATGGGGCAACTATATGTCATTTTGAAAGCCTCCATGATTTTTATAAACACAACCACTCCAATCTGCTGCTATGTCTGCATTTAGAGACCCCGTTCCAATATGTGTTCAATACTGTCCAAACTGTCACTTTCTTCATCTGTTCAGCTTAGCTGCAAGGAGCCAGAGTCTGGGACACATTTCTCCTGCCCTACAGATAATCAGAAATGTTCTGTGGCATTTATGTGATAGTGCAAGAGCATTGCTTGTACAGTCAAGGATGCTGAAGTTGAGTTCTTTCCACCACTACAGCCATTTGCAGGAAAGGTGGAATCAATTCATGTGTAGAAAGTATGCATAAATATTAGTTCCTCTGGAACAGGGTGTCACCAGGCAGCTGAGATAAAGGCTGCCATCCTATAACCACATTTACCTGGGAGTAAGCTCCATTGAGCTCAATAGGATGTACTTATGAGTGAAAATTGATACACAATTGCATTTAAGCCCTGGTCTGCAAATGGAAACTTTATATTTAAACAAACTTAGGTTTGGTTGTTCTTAAAAAAAAACACACTAAAACATACAATTGCATTTTTGGCTAGTAACTCACTTTTAGATTCCCAGTTTTTTTTAAAAAAATAGGGAAATGTACCTAGTTGTTTTCTTATTACAATACGGCTCCTTTTGTTCACTGTTCCATGTTTTTCTTGGAATGCACTAAAGTGGAATGTTTTAAATTATGAGGTTTTACTTCAGGCTGTCCAATATCTACTAAATATCCATCATCTCATTCTGAAATTGGGAAGCAGCAAATGTACTCTGGTAGCCAACAAAGCATACATTTTTTTATTCCAGAAAAGTGCCCTTCTGTTCTGAATTTACTGCAAAGTGTTCCGCAGACAGGGGGGGATCCTCTACCAACCCCAGGTTGCGTTCTTTATAATGTAACTCTCTATTCAAACAATCTAGCTTTACATAATATAAACTGTGGGGAAAGTTTTCTTCTTCTATAATACATAGTAGCAGTTGCTAGGCTTTAGCTGATCTAACACCAGGCTCTTTTGTTTATTACCAGTAAAAATGAAACTATGGAGCAAATGAAGGCATAAGATACCGTGGTGAATATAAATCAGAGTCATATTGTAGGCTCTAATTATGAACAGATTTGGAAATGTGAGGCAAAAATTAGATTAAAGGGCTATAGATATCATTCCTACCACTGGAATCTGCAACGTTATTTCCATGCCCCCCCCTTTGAGTCCCAGCCACAACTATCACCATTGTTAGCTACATATGCAGGCTATATTAGTACAGAACATGTACTGAGAGAAACATAAATAGTGATGCAAGAATCTCATTATGAACCTAATAAGCATCTTCCTGTTGGAATGATTCTAATTTGAGACATGTGAAGCTCCGGAAGCCCTGCCACATAATTCCTTTGCTTAATGACAGGGAGAAAGTCTAGTAAGCTGAGGTATGGAGTTGGGACTTGGAAGTTGTGGGGTCAAAAACAAACAAAACAGGTCTGCTATCAGCACCATGTATGATCCTCAGCAAGACAAATGTTCCATTTATCCTCTGTTTCTGCGCACACAAAATGTTCAGCAGGTAGCAGACTTATGAAATCTTTTCAAACCTTCTCTGGCTCTGCACAGTGCCCCAAACCTCTTTTTTCTTTTCTTTTTAGACATTTAAAGGAGCTCTAAACCCACAAAGAAGTAACTGACAGGCCCTGCCCTCACGCTATGTGAGTTCTATCACACATCAGTAATGTGCATACATCTCTGCACATAGAACAGAGATGTGGAATCTGTACCCCCCCCCCCGAGTCCAACTCACATAAGAACACAAGCAGAACCCTTGGGATCAAACCAAAGAAAGGAGTTTCCTATTAAGCATCAGCAAGAATTTTCTGACAGTAAGAACTGTTCTATTTTACAATGGAACGGTCCCCCTCTCATTCACTGGAGGTTTTTAAGCAGAAGTTGGATAACCGTCTGTCATGGATGCTTCAGTTGAGATTCCTGCATTGCAGGGAGTTGGACTAGATGACCCTTCCAATTCTACCAGAACAAGGCCCATCTACTCCAGCATGGTGGCCAAGTCAGATGCCTCAGAGAGGTGAAATTCCCAGGGCGGTTTAACAATCAGTCCCCCTTTCCGGGAGGCCTTTGGGATCTGTAGCTCTGTATGGAGAATAGGAGTCTCTTGATAATGCTCAACATCCTTAACAAACTACAGTTCCCAAGATTCTTTGGGGGGAGACAGGAGTGTTTAGAATGGTATGCTACTGCTTTAAATGCACAGTGCAGATGGGATCTCAGCCATGCATGCTCATCATTGCTCCTTCAAAATAACTTGCATAGATTTTGGTACAAAGAAATGCATTCTTCTTGTTGCCTATGCTACTTTTTACTTAACATCCCATTCATCTTTGCTCATTGTGCTCCATTTTCCTTTTCTACTGTTACCTTGGTCTGATTATTTTATGTACTGCTTTGTTCCCACTGTTCCCAGATTTCTCCCCATTTTGCCCAACACTTTTTAAGTCTATACTGAAGACCTACATACCATAACTTCTTGCTTATTTTTGATGATTTCTCAAGTAGTGAAAGGCTAAGGCCAACCCAGCTGAAATGCCCTTTGACACTGTAAAATATTCCTGTTGTGTAGTCTGAGAATTGTTAAGGTTAAAATTCAAATGAAAGGTCTTTCACTGGTTTCCAGGCATTAAACAATCTCAGCCCAAGTTTTTTGAGCAAATCTGTCTAGTATTTCCTAGCAACAGTTCAACTAATATCTACTACATTATATGCTGAAATGTTACTTTTTTTTACTCACTGTATAAAGAAATATGGTTGATTATAACCTCACATCTTCAGGTCTTGAAACACGTACACTAGTTACTTGTTATGACATCTCTCTTAAAATAATAAATTCCATTAAAGAATCTTTAGACCACAAATACTAATACTGAATTATATGCAACAGCATCAGAAAACATTAACTGTGTGAGTGCACACACAGGCAGGAGAGAAGAAGGTGTATGTAATTGAGTTCTACTTTATGCCTAAAACACCTGTCACATTATCTGAAAATAAAATCCAAGATATTTTTGGCACAAGCGTGAACTTCAGAAGTGTTACCTAGTTTACCTTATCATTCACCAAACAGAATCTGAACAAAGCAAAATCCAGTTGCAAATACCTATTTCTCCGGTATTATTTGGAAATGTCCACTTGGAACAGAATACAGAGGGGTTCTGGAACTGATTCTATATATCCATAGCTAGGATATATAATCTTTAGGAATTACTGTTGTCAAATCACAGTAGAAATCTACCATGCATCCTAGATGCAAATCTAAGGAGAGATTCCAGAATTTGATAAACTGTTATCAGTTGAGAATAGGGAGACACAAAAGCCCTTGATGAAATGCAGCAGAATTGCACCTAGCACAAAACAACAGAAAGTTAGATGTTAGCAAACAGCAAACTGGGAATGTATCTATTTTATCTGTTTTATTGGCTACTGAAGGGAAGAACTTTAAACAAATGTTTCATTGGCAAGTCTGATTCTGTACATAGTTGAACAAAAGAGAGAAGCAGCTACAAATGAAAGCCTTGAATCAATTTTCAAGAATTTCCTTTTCCGAGCAAGTGCAAGCGTGCTTGCCTTTTTGAACTGGCTAGCCACAATTTTTCTTTTTTTTAATAATCACATATAATATATTCACTTCTATTCCATAGGTTTATTTTTCAAATTTCTGTGAAAATCATGCATATATTATATACATATATTAAATTTTTTATACTGTGATTTCAAGAATGTGCTAAAGCCCGGAGGTGTCTTCATTAATTGAAACTATTGGTTTAACACCAGGAAAAATATTGCTCATGAAGTTAATTTCACAGTGGGGGGAAAGCAAGGCTTAACTTTATTTATAATCTCTCTACATAGGACAACTTTGTACTTTTCTTTTTCCATTACATATGCTGGACCATCTACTATATATATATATATAGAGAGAGAGAGAGAGAGAGAGAGAGAGTGTATTAGAAGCCGCCGCCCCCTCCATTCTGGTACTTGCTGAAGCCATTAAATTGTCTTGAACTTAATGCGTCTCCATAAATGTATGTTCAGAAGTCAGCTCCACATAGCTCCATGAAGCCTACTCCCTGGTAAATGGGTACCGATTGCTGCCTTGTTCTGTTATTAAGAGCATAAGAACAGCCCTGACTCACAGGCGCCAACCAGATGTCCCAATGAGAAGCCTGCAAGCAGAACCTGAGTGCAAGACAAGAGCACTCTGCTCTCCTGTGGTTTCCAGAAACTGGTATGGAGAAGCATACTGCCTACCACAAGGAATGAGTGCTCTTTGCCTCCATTTGTGTACTTCTTGTATTGGATTTTTAAAAAAATATCTAAGTTTTGTAAGTCCCTTCACAAAAGAAGCCAGTGGTTGGCAACGCTGCCCTAGAAAATCCTCACCACTTGCCCAAGTGGGGAGCGTGTAACAATGTAATTTGGGATGAAAATAAAGATATATACATAGTCTGCACAAAGATCAAACTTTTTCCTGGCAAGTTTAAGGCAGAAGTCTGGTTTTTCAGCCAAGCTGCTAAGCTCAAAACACTGAGGTTTATAATGGAAAACCTGACAATCTCTTAAGTGTAATGGAGTAAAGATATTATGACAACAGGGCTTTGTCTACTGAACACGGCTGAAAAAATATATTCCATGCTAATTGTTAACCAAAATGAAGCATACCCTTTCCCTTTTTTTTTCCAAACCTTTTTGTCTGAGGGAGATGTGGCTATCTAATTTCTTGGCAGTTGTCTTATTTTATTACAATAACCTACTGCTTAGACTGCTGGACTTCCAGGTAGCCACGAGGCTATTATTCTGAATAAACATATAAGTCATGCTACTTACAGGATGAGCCAAGCAGTTCTGCAGCCTTACTGTCTTCCTTTGTTCTGGCATTTACTTAATTCAGATTTTAATCCATCCCCCCCCCCTGATCTCCCCTCCCTCTTTGAACACTCCATATTTACATGAGCTGCTGTGCTTTATTTCAGCACTGTGGTTTAGACTTAGGAAATGAGCAGCAAAGTTAATGACAGTCTGAAAACACTTCATGCAAAGCACATCTAGAATGTAACAAAGAAAGAAAGGAAAAGAAACCCCCACACACTTTAGGCCAGATGTACATTTGGTGTAAATCCAGTGATCATAGTGATGAAGGGTTCGTAGGATGTTGGCTGGATCTGCTATGGTCTGGTACCATTTCTTCTCCCCCATGAAAAATATGTGTAAAGCTGCATAAGGTGGACAGAAGCAAGCAGGAATCTAGTCCCTTCCTTACAGATATTTGTCACACAAAATACAAGTGGATACTGCATCTTGGCACAATCATTTAATCAGAATTTATCTTTCGTTACAAGTTTTGGTGGGGTTGCTGTTCCAACTGTAAAATCATCATTTTCTGAGGGGGGTGGGAAGCATTGCTATAATACATCCTGGAGAAGAGAAGGAAGACAAAACTAGAATTAATTACTGGTAACTATGTCTGTCATTGACTGTGGCTCCAAGCACTGCTTACCTCCCTGCCCTCCTCCCTACCAGTCCCAAAGGTCACCAACTGCCACTGCTGCCAGGAGTGTGCCTAGGAAGAGATGCTGGAGATGCGAGTGAGTACCTGTTCCAGGCAAAGGCATGTCTCTTTAACAATTCCATTTTCTAGCAAGGAGTCAGTGCCTAGGAGAGGTACTTCGTCTGAGGGACATTAGGGTTTAGTTAGCACCCAGCAATTGTTGGGAAAGGTCATTCCTTCCCTGGGACCTGTCCAGGGTTCTGAAGGATTAATGTTCTTATTACCCTTGCTTTCTAATTTTCAGACTTTTGAATAGCTATCCCTAGCTGTCAGTCCCTGCCCTGACTTCCTGTTCTGGACTACTGCCTGGCCCACTTCATTCAGACTACTGTGGGCTCATCCGTTCCAGGACTTGACAGTATGTGAAGCACTCTGCATACTCTAAATCATTGTCTAAGTACTGCTTCTTGTTGTGGTTACTATTGCTATTATTATTACTGCTTCCCAAACATTCCCTGAGATTTGGGAATACCTGGTGTAGTGCATGTCAGATCCTGGTGGCTGGTGCTCCAAGTTCAAATGTTATTGTAGGAAACTTTTCTGCAGCGTTTCACTTGACGATTAAACCAACCGAGATGATCCAATTGTATCAAAGGCGATTGCCCACTTCTAGAGAAAATTAGCAGATGGGAAGGCTTCCAGCTTATTGTTTTAAATGGATATGGAGTCTCTCCCAGAAAGCAGGGCTCCACCCTGCCAAATACAGGGTCTTCTGTCATGTGAAGAGAGCCTAAGCATTTACATAATATATTCCATAGACTCTGTTCTAATTCTGCATCAACACAAGCAGGTCAGGGGTGTAGAGAGTGGGCAGGATCCCACCCACTCCTACCTACATACAGCATACGTGCCTTTTGAAAGTATCTGATGAAATGGACACTAACGCACAAAGAATTAATATGCTATAATATCACTGCTTAGCCTTTAAGGTGCCACAAGACTATTTGCTGTTTTCACAGAAGGGTGTGATTGTGATAGGATTTCTGGGGAAACAGTTCACCACCTTATCTCATATTGAAAGAATAAGGTAGAGTTTTATCTATTGATATCATTTAGCCAGTGTGGTGCTTTCCAGACGCTGGATTAAATCTCCCAAACTAATGGAAGAATCTGTATCTAAAGTACCGCCATCTTTGTAGGATAATATTATTCACTATGATGGTATTCTGTGCATTAGTACATAATGGCATGTTGACAAGTCCTGTGCTAATTTTGCCTTAAAAATACATGTCCCATGTTTCCTGGTATTAAAATGGCAGCTTTCTTCTTTACATCAGAGACAAGAAGATTTAGAGAAAGTAATCTCAAAATAATACACTTTGTTAATTTCACTATGCCCCATTATGAAGTGATAAGATGTCACAGAGTGTGAGTTGTATTCAGTAGCACAATGTGATGATGGATGTGAAAATCGCAGCATGTCACCAATGTGATAATCACATTCAAAAACGATAAGACCTAGTTTTCCTTTAGTGATCCTACCATTCTTTTCCAGGCAAAATTTCAACTGACATAACCAGGAGATGGAAAGCATGTCCCATATATTGGCTAAAGATAGTCAAGCTATCAGGGACGCGGGTGGCACTGTGGGTTAAACCACAGAGCCTAGGACTTGCCGATCAGAAGGTTGGCGGTTCAAATCCCCGCAACGGGGTGAGCTCCCGTTGCTCAGTCCCTGCTCCTGCCCACCTAGCAGTTCGAAAACACGTCAAAGTGCAAGTAGATAAATAGATACCGCTCTGGTGGGAAAGTAAACGGCGTTTCCATGTGCTGCTCTGGTTCACCAGAAGCTGCTTAGTCACGCTGGCCACATGACCTGGAAGCTGTACACCAGCTCCCTTGGCCAATAAAGCGAGATAAGCACCACAACCCCAGAGTTGGTCACGACTGGACCTAATGGTCAGGGGTCCCTTTACCTTTAGTCAAGCTATAGCAATCTAAGAAATATAAAGTGGCATAGTATTCATGGTAACTATCAGCGAATGTTCATATTGCATTTGGTGGTCAAATATATCTAACATCAGCCAAACTAGATTCAGGTAGGTAGTCTTGTTGGTCTGATGCAGTATCTGAAGAAGTGGTATCTGAAGAAGTGTGCATGCACACAAAAGCTTATATATATATATTTCATCAGCCAAACTGTAATACTTGAGCCAATGTGGTTCCCTCCAGATGTTGCTGGACTACAACTTCCATTGTTCCTGACTACTGCTTATTGTTTGGGGGTTATGAGAATTGTAGTCCAACAGCATGTGGAGGATGCCATATTGGAGACCCCTGCTCATTAGCAAAAGTCAGTGTATATCAGACTTGGACTGGGAAATTGGTTAAAAAAATCACAGGGTACTTTGCATCAATTTCAGTCTAAGAGTCATTGTGAGAGAGAAATGGGATACATCCATGTTTGCTACCTGGGGCTCCATAGAGGAAAGGGTGGGGTTGCAACAAACAAACTGGGGTTGCTACAGGAAGGATTAGTTATATTAATAGGCATGGCTTGGAACCCTAGAATCAGAGTCGGAGAGAGTCCTATAAACTGTGTGGTCCACTCCCCTGTTTCATGCAGTAAGAAGGCAAAGCAATTAGAGAGAGATTAGGCAAAAGTAAGCTAGAATAGATAAAAGTTAAAAAATATTTAAAAATTGAATACAAAAACAGAGAAACTAAAGAAGGTAAAGAAATTCATTATTTAGAAGAAATGTGTTTAGATTTTTTTAAAAGAAGCTACAAATTAAAATTTAAACTATTTAAGTTGCTCAGAGAATCAGATTCTAAAGCAGTTCCCTAATGGGACTCAGCACAGCTCTTATTTTTTTATGTGAAGAAAGCAACGATTTGCCATTAAAGTTTAAAAGTAATCTTAAAAAAAACCCCAACCCACCCTCCATGTTTTTGTGGGTTTGGCACATGACTGTGCTCACTTACCAACAGTGTATACCCCTTCAGGGCTCAGTTGACATTTGCTTTTGTGGGTGTCAAAATCAAAACCTTTCCAAAACTATTTAATAGTTTATGGGGATCCAAACACAAACAGAAGCAACAATATATCTGTGTTACTTGCTGTCCTGCATTTAGTCTGGGGCAATGTTGAGTAGTCTGGTTGTTGTGGACTCTCCCATTCTTACATTTTGATAACAACAATATTTGAAGACATTACCAGTTAGTGAACTGGAAAGTTTCCCCTGCTTCAAATATCCACCTAATCCTTGTCACTGGGCATTATTATATGAGGGTGAGCCAATCTATCGTGATCTGAGAAGTGAATCAAGTACCTTTTAAATAGGATTTCCTACTGAATTTTCAATAGATCTTTCCTTTACTATATTTCTTATCAATTCTCTAGATTAGGTTGGGAAAATAACCTCACCTGTCTACACCGTGAAATCTACCTGGAAAATAATCTCTCGGCCACTGAGAATTGTCATTGTGAGTTACGATGATACAGAATAGATGGAGTCATAAAAACATAAGGATGCCGTGCTGGATCAGACCAAAGGCCAATCTAGTCTGTGAGTGGAAGATTAAGAGTGACGGATGAGAGGTTAGGCCTTTCCCCAGGACTCTTAAACCTGTGCTCCATTCCTTTATGCAGGTGGTCAATCATATTGTGAGTACTTTGGGAACAAAATTTCACTGTTCCCCACTCCTCCCTAATCATAAACATATTAGCAGTCTTGAGAAAACCCCAAAGATTGTAGGTGAACCAAAATAATATTAAGAAAAATGAGGTCAGATGTAGAATGCTGACTGGCTAGGGAGGAGTAGCAGACAGGAAGGAAGGGAATGGAAAGGAGAGGTTGGAATCCTGAATGGCAGCACTACCTACTGCTACATTTTGTTTCAGGTCCTCACTTGTCACCTTAGGATCATATACCAACCTATATATGTGTCATTATTAAAAAGAGATAATCTTCCTGAATGAGAATGTGTACCTTCCAGCTGCACTATGCCAGGTGTTGGAGAAAGTATCAGCCACTTTACATTCCATACAAGCTGATCAACATCTGCATGTATAGGTCAGCTCAGCTGGGCACAGTTGCAAGCCTATAATATGCATGGAGAGTGGGTCTCTGGAACATGTTTGGTAGCTTGGCTGTGCAAGGCAGCTGATCCTCCTGACATAGCCCCTTCCACATGAAGAAACTGCTAGATTGGGACCTATGACATTAATATTGTAATCCATGCTTCTTCAGGTGAGTCTGTAGGAGCTGATTTTAAGAGACATTGCATGTCTCATCAAACTCAGTGTTAAGTTGTGTGACCCAAACACTCCACAGTTCCTGTAATCAAAAGTGCACTTGAATGATTTGTAAGAGAAATAAGTAGAAAAGTCAGAATGCCTAAATCCTTCACAATGCTTAATGTGCAGCTTTGCAGAGTGTCAGTATTTTCCAACACCAACAAAATTATGCGTTTTTTTTCCCTCACATCACGGATAGAAAACCTGCCCAATGTTGCCATTACTTGAGTGAAGGAAAGTTATTTGGAAATTAAATCTTTGAGTAAATGTACTGTGGTGTTCATGGGCAATAGTTCTTATAACTTTAGAACACAGGTATTTCTTTCAGCAGCCATGGCTTTCAGTAGTTCATCAGTTTGGCTTTGCATGAATGTAATTTACCTTTCAAGTACCAAAGGCCTACAGTACAGGGTTTGTCTTTAAATAAACGGGTACTGTAATAGTGCTCACATTATGATCCTTTGAGGGGAAAGAACACCATGCCAAATGTATTCCAACATTTTCTGAGCAGTTAATTGAGATGCAAACATAGTTTGGGTACATTAAAAAAAAATGGCATTAACACTGCTGTTTTGTGAGCTAGAAATTGTGTCTTGTGAAATAGATTAGGCAACTGCCATTATTTTTAAACAAAATTATTGGTAAATGACTGTGAGAGCTGAAAACTTCAGTTTTTAAGGAACAACAGAGCCTACTAGACTGAAATGAGACATATAGGAATGAAGGACCCTCCTGAATAGGGTGGGCTGTGGTTTAGGAGAATTAGGGGGAAGTGGGATCACACAAAATTGGGCCAGGACACCTTCTGTGAGTGGAGTTCCTGAAGGTAAGTTAATCCAAACCTATTGCTGCAAGCAAATCACATTCTACAAGAGTGGATCTAAAAACAAATGATCAGATGATTGAGTAATTTTTCCTCAAAATCATATAATCATCACAGAATTGTAGTGTTGGAAGGGGCTGCAAGGGTCATCTACCTCAAATATTAGTACTTGGTAATAACTATCCTTGTGTCCATTCAGATGCTGTTCGCTTAACTGCATATAGGAAGAATCAGTGGCTGAATTGGCTGCATATTGTCTGATTCATCCTCATGAAATTCATCCAGTGGGTGTAGAAATTAATGCATTTATTGGTAAAACTGACCCATAGGTTGTCAACTCACACACTAGGCAGAGGCAGTAACAACTCCTATATTTGAAAAAAAGGCAATAACTTAGAGCCAAGTCATGTGACCTATCTGCACCTCATTTGTCATTTCATTTTCTTACCTACATTGCAGCTCTATCCTTCCTTCACTGAGTTGGTTGACCAGTAACCTCCCTTGCTTTCTCCAGTCATCACTACTTTCCTGTGCATCTGGGGAAATAATAATAATAATAATAATAATAATAATAATAATAATAATAATAATAATAATAATAATGTATTTTAAGAGGCAACAAGTAGGGATGTAGTAGCACTTTGATTAAGTTCACATTTAAAGGTGAGCCTACCTAATTCAAACTTCCCAAAACAATGTACAAATTGAAACACAACCATCCTTCAAAATCTGAATTTTGTAATGCATTTCATCAGCTAAGTAATATGTAGAAAAATGTGTACATTAGGGTAAAGTGCATGCATCGTTCATAATAACATACAAAATGCATTAAGTAAAATTGCTTTACAAACATGTATATTAGACAAAATCACATACATATACAGTGGTACCTCGGGTTACAGACGCTTCAGGTTACAGACGCTTCAGTTTACAGACTCCACTAACCCAGAAATAGTACCTTGGTTTGATAACTTTGCTTCAGGATGAGAACAGAAATTGCACAGCGGTGCTGCAGCAGCAGCAGGAGGCCCCATTAGCTAAAGTGGTACCTCATGTTAAGAACAGTTTCAGGTTAAGAACGGACCTCCGGAATGAATTAAGTTCTTAACCAGAGGTACCACTGTATGTGTATAATCAGAGAAATTTCTGCTAAAATTATTGTTAGTTTTTATGATACCTTTTTTCAAATTAACAGTAATAATCACAAACTGATGTGGAAATGTGAATTGAACTTGAAACTGGAAAAATGCAACACCGAGCAAAACTGAAATTGGCATATTCGCAGGACTATTTATTGCTGTACTTGCTGCAAGATGCTAATACAGTTACCTATTTGGAATTACCGTATTTACTCAAGTCTAATGTGCCAGCAAATCTAATGCGGACCTTAATTTTGACAATGTACCTTAATTTGGCCAAAAAAGGTGAGCATTAGATTTGAGCAAATACAGCACTTCTCATTGGCATCAGACTACATTGGACTTGTTCCAATACATACTGGTTTTGTCGTGGCTAAGGAGGGGTGAATATGCCATTAATTTTACTAAGATACTTGAATATTTTTTTGCAGGTGAAGGGTGAGAATTCAGTTGATGCCCTCGCACTCACAGAAGTGTTTTTGATCCAGCTGATGCCACAGGAGAGGTAATTTTTGCCAGTCATCAGTATGGATATTGAAACATTTTGCCATTGACAACAAAAGAAGCTGGACCCCACTCTTAGTCACAAAAGTGACAATAATGATACAGTTCTACAACCTAGCTTCAATTCTAAATGCAATTTAATTCCATGATGCATTTTTGGATGTTTTTCACTTCTCCACTGTCCCAAATGTTTCTGTTTACAGGAATTGATTTATACGATAGAAGCTTTTACAACCGCACTCAGTATTTAGAAAGGAAATTTAAAACCAACCCTGGAACTTTGTGAAAAAACTGAGTAAATCAAGTCAGTTTATGCACTATTTTACAGGAAAGGATTGTAACCTATCCAGGTAAAAAAAATAAAAATTTAAAAAACCATGACAAGTCCAAATAGGAATGGGAGATTCCACTGTTGTGATTCATTTTGTAGCAGCCCTGCAGGAACTGGAAGAGAGAAGTTTCAGCCCAATATTAACTCCTAATTGGTTCCCGGGGATTCTTAAAATCTAGCTGAGCCAAGTAGCCAAAATGTTGACAGCTTTATTAGCATATATAATTCAAAAAGGCTCCTATGTTTTAAAAGATTTTAAAGCTATCTTTCAATGTCAACATAAATTCCCCTTAAGACACCTTCAGACACAGATTTTTCAAAGTATCTCTTTCAGTGAGTGGGTTAACTCCAGCCATCTTTATGTTTGTTATGTGTCCACCTTCCCACTAACCACAGAGTTGCCCTGGGCAACTGGTTTTGAAAAACAGGAGTGAAACCATGTACTTGATTTCATACCAGCACGTCCTGGCTGCTCTCATTTGAAGCATTAAGTATCCAGTTTAACTGTGCACTATATTCAGCACTTCAAACCTCTACAGTTCAGATGTGCAGGTTTCCAGCATACCACCTAACTTCATTCTGCATTGTAGATGACAGGCTGGTGTGAGCTATGCAATTTGCATGGCTGGCTTCCAACAGTGGGGACACTGTTGTCCTGTGGTACATGCTGTTTCCTAGGAGATACCCTGTATTTCTTCTAGCTGTATAACACTGCTCTGAACTGAAAGGATGGGAAGTATGCCCCGTTTATAGGAAGTTGCCTCTGTAGCTACCTCCTAAGACCAACTGCACACTCCTGAAGGCTTTATATCGTTTATCTAATTTTTATTGCTCTTTCTATTCCCAAGGAGCCCAGGGAGGCAAACAGACACACAATTTTAAAAAAAAGCAAAGCAGAAACAGATAAAACATTCTGAAAATGATTATAATGAAAAACATCTAAAAGCAGTTACAATTAAAAACATTCTAAAAGCAATTAGAATTAAAAACATACTTCCATCTAATGATCATGGGATTGCCAGGAACAGTATTCTTCTACCACCAAACGCCTGGGTGAACAGGAATGCTTTCCAAGTTGTCCTGAAAGCTAATAGCAATGGAGACTGATGCACCTCACATGGAAGAGTATTCCATAACCAGGGAACCATCACAGAAAAGATCCAGTAATGTGTCAGCACTAAATGGGTAAACCCAATTATACTAGGCATACAGAGCTTTTTAAAAAAAACAACAAAAAACAATGCTTTGGATAGAGGATGAGAGGGGGGTGGGTGGGAAGGCAGCTCTTTGCCTTCAGGTCAGGAAACTCCTGCTTTTGGTAGTTGGGGATTTGTCCAATTGATGCTGCGTTATCATTGGTCTGATCACTGGTTTGTGTAGTCCAGGATTGTTTGCTCTGATTGGCAATGGTTTTCCATAGTCTCAGGCACAGGAATCAACTCTAAAAATATATGAGCCCTTCCCCCCCCCCCACACACTTCATGAGCATTGCCATTCAAATGGTGTGTGTGTGTGTGTGGTTGTCTTGTGATCAATTATGTGGGGCTTACCTGGGGCTCCCCAATATTTTATTCAGATTGGCACCCAATCAGGTCTTGATCTCTTCTAGTTCTGCTAACCTGAGATCATTTTAACTAGCAATGCAGGGGATAGAATCTTGGGATGCTGTGCATGCAAAGCATGAATTCTACCATGAGCTACAGCCCCCTCCTTTGACTTCACTGGGAGTCAGATCAGACCTTAGATCAGGGGTTGAACACCAACAAACAAGTACTTCCTTTTCCACATTTTCTTATTCAATGTGTGTTTTAATGTGCAATTCCTAAGGCATTAATTTCTACAGACAATGTCCCAGGACTGCTGGAGTCATCTTTATTATTTTCACTGATTTGAATTCTCTCTCTCTCTCTCTCTCTCTCTCTCTGTGTGTGTGTGTGTGTATGTCTTATGCATGTGTGTGTATGTCTTATGCATATTATCACACACTTGTGTTCCCTCCTTTAATCGCTCCTTATTTTGTTCCTCTCTCTAGTAGTTTATAAATGCCACTTTTCATTAATGTGACCAGAATGTCATCAAGTAGTTTAATGCTCTTTAATGTCCTTGTATCGTTTACGTTTTTTGAACAGTGTGGAAATGAATCCCATCTGTGGGTTCCCTGACATCAAAAAAGTTTGACAGGCTATTTAGACGTGCTACTTCACATTGCATTAGCGTGTACAATGTCAGGCAGGCAGGAGTCAAAGCTGGGCTGCAGTGAGCTGCTTCCTTCCTTGCTCCTTTCACTGGTCTAAGAGCGACAGATCACTTACCTTAGAAAATCAAAGTCAATCACAGAATATCTTGGCCTGGACAGGAGCCCACAGGCCCCGGGAAAAGTGTGAAGCAGAAATAAAATTTTAAAAAGAGAAATGAGTCAGTTAGAGAAACAGGAAAAAAGCAAGCTCTTTCTCTTGCATGATGCCAAGTTACCTTTACAATCACATTTTTTTCATCACATGGCTATGCAGATTCGCCACCAGGCCATCTGACTCATTCATTAGTAATCACATTTTTATGATTTGATATTTTTTTTACTCTCCAGGAGGCACTTTTAATTTGTAGCATAGAAGCCAACTGAAAAGGACATTCTAAGCAGCATATTTAGGCTACAAGCAGATGCGCCATACCCCAAGGACTTGATTTTTTCTGTTTTGCATAACATTGGGATAATTCTGATTGTCTTCATAGCATGTCTCCAGCCCATACACATGTGACTTGAAGAGCTTTGTATGAAAGGAAGACTTTTGCCACAATCGTAAATGAACTCCCTTCGCCACATGACTACTAAGCCTGAGTCACACATTATTGTTGCAGTGTGGCGCCACTGGGTATACCCCACCCCTGTGGTTGTTTAGAGGGAAAGGGAAGACTTGGCTCCCTTTTGCTGCTGAGGTGACTAGAAGTGAGGGGAAATGTGCTTTCCTTTGTGTTGCCTGAGCTTGCTTCCCTCAGTCAACACCAGTGTCCTTCTGGCATTAATACTCCAGCGTGGGTATGGGGACAGGCTAAGCAGCCCTGCCTGCTAGCTTTCACACAAAGAGCACAACTGTTTCCACTGAGGCAACTTTGACACGTTAAGCTGAACACACGAAGGTCTCTACATGGCCCAACATGTGGATCACGCCTTGCTCCAGGCCACATGGAAGCCTTCATGGCTACTTCCAAATAGACACTGTTTGTGCAAAGGTTAAGAGACAAGGCTTCATGCCAGGCCCTGCAATGGCACAATGGCACTTTCCCCCCTGGCATCCCTGGGCTTGCCCTCACTTAAATATAATGCACCCACCTCACAGAAAGCCACTTCTACGAATTCCCCCGAAACTACCCCAGATTATCTTGCGGGGGACTTGCGTGAGGGCAAATTTAATAATTTGGAGTCTCAGGCAGGATTTGATCAAATAAAGCAATAAAGATTTTATTTAACAAAGGATGTTTATGACACAAGTGGATAAAACATAGGATACTTGAGATTATAATGTTATTTCACTTCAGTTCTTTCTCAGTTGTTGCACAGCTGTTGCCGCTTAATATTTTGGTTCTTAAACAAGGTGGTACGTCCTGTCAGTTGCACACTTAGACAACCCTACTCCTGAGCTACTCCAAGTAACAGACCCAAGGGATCACTGCTTTGGGAGTCTTCTCTTTTTGTAGAAGAATATATCCTCTCATGACTGGAATGAGTCCTAAGTAGACTGTATTCTCACAGCTTCTACTTCTCCTGGCTCAGGCTCAGCCTCCCAGTTAATTCCTGGCCTGTTACTCTCACAGGACACCACACACTGTCCTTCATACTAAGCTCAGAGACTCCTTTCTCTACCTTGTGATATATTCCTCAGAGTGGATGTTTCTACCCAGAACCAAATCCTCTCCTTTTCAACTCCCCATCCTGGAACCCTGGCCAATCAGAGGCTGCCATTTGTTAACCGTTTGCTGGCAGGAAAAAAGAAAAGGAAAACACTTGTTGACCCAACCTGTCCAGCAAAACCAACTTTTCCATCACAGGCCCCTTCTCCCATCCAGAGTAACACAACTTTCTTGATAGTATGGCTCAAAGAGCTGTGAAACTTTAGCCATTTGTTCATGAGATATATACCCTTTTTTCTTTCTTACTTTTTTGAGATAAGAGTTAGATCATGGTAGATTTTAGGAAGGGCAACAGGGAGTGGGAGGGTAATTTCATGCAACATGTTATCCTTTATCTTCTGTGACTATGATGCTGGTCACAGAGCTCTATCTTTAGGGTGCATTTTTTGAGCAATAATAATAATAAAAAAATACGAATTGCCAGCAGTGAGGCAGGATGGGGGAATACAGATGGGAACCCTGGTGAGTATGTCCTGCTAGAGGGTTTTATTTTTTAAAAAAACCATTTGCTCCCTGCTGTTAGCCTGGCTTGGGGCAACAGGTGAGTGCATCTGCATTTTGCAGTGCTCCTAAACAATCCCATTTGCCTTTTTAAGTAATTCAAGTTCAATTGCAGCTGAAGGTGGCAACGAGTTAAAATGTTGAAGTTCCAATTCAGATACAGGGGTACCTCGCAAGACGAATGCCTTGCAAGACAAAAAACTCGCTAGACGAAAGGGTTTTTTGTTTTTTGAGCTGCTTCGCAAGACGATTTTCCCTATGGGCTTGCTTGGCAAGACAGAAACGTCTTGCAAGTTTGTTTCCTTTTTCTTAACACCGTTAATACAGTTGCGACTTGACTTTGAGGAGTAACTCATAGAACGCGGTGTGGTAGCCTTTTTTGAGGTTTTTAAAGACTTTGGTGATTTTTGAAGCTTTTCCAAAACTTTCCCGACACTGTGCTTCGCAAGACGAAAAAAATCGCAAGACGACAAAACTCGCGGAACAAATTAATTTCGTTTTGCGAGGCACCACTGTATGGGTTTGAGCATTAACTATTGGGGGCGGGGGCTGCACTTAAGGGTGTAGCTATGTGAGTAACAGTTTGCAGTTTGAAACTGTATCTCCAGTTTTTTGAAGCATGAACAGTAACCAGAGTAAATACTTTTTAAAGTACACTGTTGCAGTTTTCTTGCAATCTGATCTGGAACATACCTAGAGCAAGCCTACTTGACGCTGGGAAGATGCCCCTGATACATGTTTATCTTCCCTTGTACAATACAGTGGTACCTCGGATTAAGTACTTAATTCGTTCAGGAGGTCTGCTCTTAACCTGAAACTGTTCTTAACCTGAAGCACCACTTTAGCTAATGGGGCCTCTTGCTGCTGCCGCACCGCTGGAGCACGATTTCTGTTCTCATCCTGAAGCAAAGTTCTTAACCTGAAGCACTATTTCTGGGTTAGCGGAGTCTGTAACCTGAAGTGTATGTAACCTGAAACGTATGTAACCCGAGGCACCACTGTATTTAAATAATGTGAGAACCTTATAGAATCATAGAATTGTATTAAAATACTTTTCCTCAATTTTGTGGCTTCTTTGCATTCAGTCTAATTATATATCTGCCCAAACCTCCCACAACTGTCAAAAATTAACAGAGTTCCAAACAATCTCTTTTTGGAATTGTATGTATTTGTATTACATATGTTCTTCACTTATAACAACTGAATGAAACAACCAAGGAACATCTAACACATTTTAGAGGAAATATAGTATCTGGCTGTGCAGAAATCTGCTTTTCTTCAGCAGAAAATAAACCCCTGACACCTTTTTCAATTTGTAGACTAACAAATTTATCGAAAGTCTGTAAATAATAGTATCTTCCATCTGTGATAACTGTCAATCACTATTTAATTATGCATTATATTTTGTCAACATAGTTAAACTGTAGTTTTGCTCCATTTTCTTACATTTTAATAATGTGTAACATTTTTGATGTCATGTAAAATGTACACTGATTAATCAGATTGCATTTACTGAGTCATTACTGGCTCAGGAGTTCTGTTTCCGAAATAGAGGTGCCAGGGGTCATTGGTTCTCACACACAGACAGCGGAGAACAATGTTACAATTGTGTGTTTTTCCCCCTGGGTGGTTGGGATGTATGCAGAAGTGGGTGGGATGCTACAGTCTTGTCAAAGTTAAATCAGTGCTGACCCTGATGGCTGCTGGCATCCAGTGTAAGCCCTAAGCAGAACTGGCACATTAAATAAGGCCCTTTAATGTAGGTTCATTAATTTCAATGGGGCTACTCTGAGTAAACTTAGTTGTCTACTACTTATTGTGCTGCTGAAAGTGGAGCCCAAATGGTGCCCCCTCCCCTCTTAGGTCCAGCCCTTTAAAAAGCTGTTGGGTAACCATACATTACAAAGGACAGATCTCTATTTCAAGATGTCGTTTATTTAGAATGACTGTCTGGTTCAAGAAAGTATAAGCAGTCTTGGAAACAACAACAACAACAACAACAACAACAACAACAACAACAACAACAACAACAACAACAACATATTTATACCCCACCCATCTCTGGGCAGCTCCCAACAGAATATTAAAAACATGATAAAACATCAAACATTAAAAACTTCCCTAAACAGGGCTGCCTTCAGATGTCTTCTAAAAGTCATATTGTTGTTTATTTCCTTGACATCTGATGGGAGGGCTTTCCACGGGGTGGGCACCACTGCCAAGAAGGCCCTCTGCCTGGTTCCCTGTAACCTCACTTCTTGCAGGGAGGGAGCCACCAGAAGGCCCTCGGCGCTGGACCTCAGTGTCCGGGCTGAATGATGGGTATGGAGATGTTTCTTCAGGTATACTGAACCGAGGCTATTGGGGGCTTTAAAGGTCAGCACCAACACTTTGATTGTGCTTGGAAACGGACTGGTGTTATATGGTCTCGGCATTATCAGTAGATAATAACTACTTGGCCCAATTTGCACACAGCAGAGTTCTGTCTACATGCTATACCAATGGAGGGTGATTTTCACAGATTCCTCCTTCTCAGTGTATCCCATAAAAATCTGCCACAGAAGGTTGGGGGTCTGTCCAGAATACCATGGGATGTGATGCTAGCAGCTGAAGGTGGAATTGGCAAAACAGCCTGCCACTGCTGGCTCCAAGTCCCATTTATGAATAGATTAAGACCTGCGGTGTGCAGAATGGCAAGTCTGGAGCCAGCCCAGTATAAATACAATCGGCCCTCAGATGTCCAAGCATACAGAATTTCACACAATGCCTTTGATTCTTCAGTTGGTTTAAGAGATCCACTGTGGTCCAGCAAATAGAAAATTGGACTCGGATAGGGGAAACTAACCTCAAATGCAGCTAAGCTAAAAGACTCATTGGAGGGCTTTTGGCAAGTCACCATCTCTCAGCCATCACCAGCTTGTTTTAAGAATGAATAAGGCAAGAGTGGGACAGCACAATGAGCATATACAGTGGTACCTTGGGTTAAGTACTTAATTCTTTCTGGAGGTCCATTCTTAACCTGAAACTGTTCTTAACCTGAAGCACCACTTTAGCTAATGGGGCTTCCCGCTGCCACCGCACCACCGGAGCACGATTTCTGTTCTCATCCTGAAGCAAAGTTATTAACCCGAGGTAATATTTCTGGGTTAGCGGAGTCTGTAACCTGAAGCATATGTAACCCGAGGTACCACCTTAGATGGATATATACCTTGTAAACATTGTTTTGAAAACATTTTCAAAGGATGTCACAGATGTAATCTGGGTTATCATTAAGATTAGATTTGAGCCAAGGTTTAATTGTGGAACTTTTTTATGCCAGGACATTGAAATATTTGAAGAAAGAATAATGGTGAGTGCTTCTGATCATGCACAGAGTGCTCTCTTCACCTCTGAGTAGACACAACCTGCTGCCACACACCTGGTAATGAGGGTGTTTTACAGACAGATCTGAGTGTTGGCATCCTGCTTTTTATAGAGGGATTTATTGTCCAGGTGGGATGCGGGTGGCGCTGTGGGTTAAACCAGAGAGCCTAGGACTTGCCGATCAGAAGGCTGGTGGTTAGAATCCCCGCGACAGGGTGAGCTCCCGTTGCTCAGTCCCAGCTCCTGCCAACCTAGCAGTTCGAAAGCACGTTAAAAGTGCGAGTAGATAAATAGGTACCACTCCGGTGGGAAGGTAAACAGCATTTCCATGCGCTGCTCTGGTTCGCCAGAAGCGGCTTAGTCATGCTGGCCACATCACCCGGAAGCTGTACGCTGGCTCCCTTGGCCAATAAAGCGAGATGAGTGCCGCAACCCCAGAGTCGGTCACGACTGGACCTAATGGTCAAGGGTCCCTTTACCTTTACCTTTTATTGTCGAGGTAGTTATTTGAAACATGTGCCCTCCTTGTCTGTAAAATGCTCTCCCTAGACAGGCTTGCCTAGCACCTCCTTTAATGTATTCTCAGCTGCAGCAAATATTTTTTGTTCTCCCAGGTCATTTAGCATTTTTAAATCTCCTTTAATATTATTGATATTACTTAATTCTAATCTGTGCTGAACGCCGGCAATTTGGCCAGGTTTTAGCTTCTGTGGCCGGACTGATTTTGGTTAAATTGTTTGCTGAGGTTTTCAATTGTGTCTGTCTATGTTGGATTTTAGGGCTAGAATTATCTATTGCTGGGTTGTTTTTATAAATTTATGGGTTACCTGAGTTGCAGGGTTTAATTTTGTCTGCTTTACTATGTCTTTGGCCTAGAGATTATTTCACATTAGATGACATAAACTGAAACAAATCAAAGTTCTTAAGGGATTGTCCATACCTAGGAGAACATCCACATTTTGCTCTGAATAGCAGCCTCCTGCTGCCAGCCTTCCATATTCTGTATCTGACTCAAAATGCTTACAAAACACCAACAGGCCATATTGGGTGTTGAGTCATACTCTGAGTAGGCACACGGAAATTAATGAACATTATTAACTTTTATGTTGTACATTGCCTTGTTATATTCATTATGGAAGTGCAGTTTAGTCATACTTGAATAATAACAGCAGCAACAACAACTTGAGCTTACTGATTTAAGCAGGTTTCTCTGAGGAGAACTTAGCTAGATTCAAATGCCGCATGTTTCAGAAAGGATTCGCCAGGAAGTGTGGGAGGAAAACTAGCATTTTCAGAAGTCCAAAGCCTCACTGGGCATGCAGTATTATTACCTCTACAATTCTTTGGATTGTGGCTCATGAGAGCTAGAAACTTACAAGTGACTCACAAAACGCCATGTGTAATAAAAGGCTTTATGTTTTCCGAAAACTAGAAACAAAGTTTATAACAACAGGACTGGGCTTTGACTCATCTCTTAAATCTGTGTTAAAATGATCAGGGGCTTCTGGAATACTTATTAGCAGGGCCCAGAGAACCACCTCTGCCAGAGCTGTAGTGCTGCACAGGCAAAGGAAGAGAGGAGACAAACTGCTGCAGCTGTACTGCTTGCCATTCATACAAGCAGTGTATTTTTCCAGCTTTCGTGGTTACATTAATTGTTAATGACAAAGGCAACCTTCACTCTGTGTGGTTTCCTGCCTGTATTTGGATCCTTTACAAGGCTTCTTTTCTCCCCAACCCCACCGTCCTGCTTTTCCCTGATAGGATATGCAACCCGAGATGTGCGAAAAAACAGTGCACACATTGTCATTTAATTGGCCCTCACTCAGGCGCATCGGGCCTCAGCGCGTGTGCTGCGGAGTGTCTGCTCCACAACAGGAAAGAATAAACTCAGGCTCAAATCATAGGAAATTCATCAAATATGCTTCTTAGAGTTCTGTCTTTCAAGGTCTGTTTCCTTGCCATATGATCTCTATAAACCAAATTACTGCTGGCCTGAGTACAAGACTCGAGGCGCCTGGGGCTAACATATAATGAATGCCAAATGCATGTGACAATAGACTGATCATGGAGAAGAATGGAAATTTTTTAAGTACTTCTTTTATTTCATTTATAGAAAGCAAACTGACTACACTTAATACATTTCTAAAGGAGCCAGTCATTTCCTTGTGGTTCCAGACCTGCGCACCAAGTCTTTTTATATCAGCCTCATTAAATCAGAAGGATGGATGGAAGATCTTTCGGAATAAGCAGTATAAGCTGAAACACACACAAAAAGCAAGACATTTCCTTTAGACACATTGTGGAGTGAGCTCAGTTGTTCCTACGAGAAATGTTCCATAAGCGACGGATTGTATCCGATTCCGTCATACTCAGGGAGTAGACTTATTAAAACGGACGGACTTCCAATTAATAGTGTCCAATGGTTTCAGGGCGTCTACTCTGAGTATGATTTAGACCTTCACAAGATCCATTGCAATGAATAGACAGTATGGAAACAGCAGTGCTGGGTAGTTTATACCCTTTGTTCCATTTACTTAATGCAACCAAGAGCTCTACTCCTTTGCGTGGAATTTATCACCCCAGCCAGAATTGCTGTGTTGTTGTTTAAGCAAGGGTAGGGGGTTGGGAAATCTCCTTAAAGGCTCAATGGATGGGAAGCAACTTGTTTTATTAATTTGTGCAATAAACAGCCAAGCAGGGTGTCCCTCCCCCGCCCCAAGTTTGCCAATTATATTAAATTCCCTAACAACTGAAAATGTTACCGGTGAAGGATTGCAAGAAATGTGAAATCTCCAGACAAGGAAAATGTACATACATATATATATTGCACTCGCCATACTGTATGCAGAGAGGCAATTAATATTGCTTCTTAGGCTTTAGAAAATACTGCACTTAGAACTGCAAGTCAACTAACAGATCGTCTATAACCCATAAATGCTTCCATATTCACAGGCATCAGCACTCTTATACTTACAAAAAAAGAGAAAAGAAATAATACATACATATTAATGGATCACTTTTTGTCCTTTGGGGAGTATATTTTTTAAAAGGGCCAAGGCAGCAATAATAGCTCCTTTAAGAATTCTAAATGCTCTAATTGTTTTATATAAGTTACAATGTTAGTATTAATTAATGATGAATGTTTTGTGTATGTATTTGAGGAAAACAGCCAAAGAAAAACATATATATACACATAAGCCCTATTTCAAGCCGATGTTAATTTTTGCCCTTTTTTTGAAGGTTTGGGATTGCTTAAATACAAAATTATTTTAACCACATTTCAATTAGAACCATGAAATATAGCCCATGAGGTCATGCAATTCAGCAGACGGGTTTTTATTCCACACTGAAGCTTAAAGCAACACATGAAAACAGCAGGAGTGTGCCTTCTATTATATTTTCATCTAAATCCTTAAGCAGGTACTATGAGCTACTGGGCCACTGCAGTTACATATAGAAATCAATGTATGTTGGTGCTGTACCCTGCTATTGCAGGGGAGAAAACGACATAAACCCCAGTGCAGCAGCAACCAGTTGATACAGCTGAACCAGCAAGGCACTCCCCTGTGCCAAAACTCAAGTCCAAAGTAGGTGATTGTGTCAGTATGTTTGTGGTCCACCACTCCTTCCACCATATTGATGCTTCTGGAGAACTGAGCCAGAAAGTGGAATTGCACTGAGGAGACTGGCAGGCCCAACTTTGTAGGATCAGTGCCTTCGCATGTTGAATGAGGGGTGCTATTGATTTTATCATGAGAATAATGAAAAGACAACTACTTCAATACAATCTATGTTTTCCTAAATGTGAGGTAGGAGGAAGGGGAATAAAGTTTTGGATTATTGAATATATATGGATAAAGATGTACAGTGGTCCCAAATAATACTAAGAGGCAGTTTCATAGGCTGGATAGTGAGGTTTTTGAATGATCATCATTCTGTTAATTAGTTTTACAGTATATGAATAGCATAAATGTCCTCCTTACTGGCACATTTGTGTAGCTGATGGAATTAACTAGAATCAGCAAAATCCAGATATCCTTGGTTTTGGTTCTCCTATTCTCCAAGGTAAGCCTTTTCCTACTCCAAGTAGGACAGAGGAAAATGTATTTGGTTTAGTGCATGTTTTTCTATAGGTATTTTGATTGTAATAGAGACTTCCAACATCGACATGCTGCCTGAAGCGAGTTCCGAATGCCATTACTAAACAAGTGCCCTACTTGCCCACATAAGGATACAACACCAGAAGAGTTTGGGCACCATCACAAATATGTATATGCTGAAAAAATGCACACAATATATTTTTACAAAGTGAAACAATCAGTGCAAAGAAATGTGGACATGAAGAAATTATTGTGGTCAGGGTGCTGAATGCACACATACTCAGAACTGAAAATTGTGCTGAATTACGCAAAACCTCCTTTAAATTCAGCAATGCCGTTAGTGGGGAAAACACCCAGCAAGGAATATATTAATGTACATATTGTCAAGTATTTCATTTTATAAAGAGTATAGTATAGGTGCCAAAATATGCATTTACAAAGAGGACAAAAATAACTACTCCGGTCTTTAAGAGTGTGTGTGTGGTTTTTTTAAAAAAAAAAACTACCTACAAATAAATGTATATCTCAGTCTGCCATCAACAAATTGCATACATTCTCTCTCTCTCTCTCTCTCTCTCTCTCTCTCTCTCTCTCTCACACACACACACACACACACACACAGAGAGAGAGAGAGAGAGAGAGAGAGAGAGAGAGAGAGAGAGAACATATAATGTTCCTTAATATAGTAACACAGCCGTAGTCACATTCAAATGTATATTGTGTTCTAGGCATGAATACTTCTTGCAGTTGCATTGCCTAAAGCCTTTTCCTTCACAAACTTATGTAATGCTTGTTAAAGTGCCAATGGTTATGCCTCCTTTGCTGTCTCTGGAAGCTTTGCCCAGGTGTTGATCATTCACTGTATAGAGGTATTTCTCTCAAGGTCTCCTTGGCCTGTTGTGTGCTATCATTTTGAAGGGACTTAGCTCTAGATTCAGCCTCAGACCTTGAGCCAAAATGGGCAGACTCTGAAGAGCTTTGGCCAGGGATCAAAAAAGTAAAGGCTTGGAACTTATTTGTAGATGCAAAATGGCATAGAGCTTTCCCTCACTGGATAACCACTTAGTTGCCCCACATCTGGTATGAGGCAAAATGTCTTCCAGGTCAAAATCCATGGCTGCCAGGCAAATCTGAGCCCTGTCACCTTTCATTTGAGAAATTAAGCACTTGCTATTGCTGATTAAAGAATTCAAGGTGTGGGTCAAGCGGGGGGATGGGGGGATTTCACCTTCCTCAAAGAGTCCACGAGAGTCATCAGCTTCCTGGGCATGTTTGCATTCTTTGATATATGGGGAACTGAGATATACAGATTTCCTTACTTAAGGGGCCTTCAGAAAGGCCAGGTTGTATTAATTCGGGTCTACCCCTGTGTGCTTGTGCTCAGATCAGCCATAGGTAGCCAAGTTTCCTGCTACAGCCACAAGAGCAATTTGTAGACACACTGTATGGAATTATTGCTAAATTCCCAGCTGATGGAAGGTATTATAGGTTATGTCCTACAAGGGAAGATGTTGTAGACCCCACTGTGTGTTGCAGTTGACTTGCTAGAAATAATGGCTCTGTAAAAACACTGGAAGGAGAAGAGTACCTAAAACTAAAAACATGCTAAAATATGGCAGGAAACCTTGAGGGAAGTTTCATTTTTGTGGGGCTTGTGAGAGTTAAAGCATTACAGAAAGGCCTAAAAAGGGTAAACAAATATGGCAAGGGAGCCAAAGAACATTGTTGAGCTGAACACATGCACTTCTTGTTTGTGTAAGCTTTTTTCAGAGAAAAGAAATGAAGTCCCGTTGAAACATCCAAATAAAATTAGGAAGGCTCAAACACTTTAGATTTCTGGGGGTATGTCTTGGCTGTACTCTGATCAGGAATTTAGACTGCTACTGAAGAAGGAGGAATCATTCCTCTCCCGAGGCAAATTAGATTTCATTCTCCTACTAGGGCTGACAACTTCATTTTTAGCCAGCTTTCCCTCTCAGCCAATGTACACTTGGGGCCATGTGTAAACTGCTGTGTTTTTTGCTGGCACTCGGAGTTCTTTTCTTTTTCTTTTTTTCATGATTTCATGTTGCTAGCGGCAGTACAAATAAAAAAAATGTGTGAGATGAGTGTCGCTATATTGCCATGAGATACAGGGCAGGCAAATGGCAAGATTGCGGTTAGCCAAGGTAAAACAATGCAGCTGATTGAAAAAGCTGGCTCCAAACTGCATGAATGCTAATAGCTATAAGAAGCCATTATGACTGATTTAGGATTGATTTCCTTTTTGCCGCTGTTCTTAATACAGCAGACAATACAGTGTAAATGCAACACATATTTTTCACTTATATCCAGGAGTCTCAATGTGGCCTCCCTGTGGAGGTGCACAAAATTTAAAGAGAAGTGCAATTTCTTTCCTTTTCTTTTCTAATCCCTTCATGATTTTTATGTCTACCAGGGTTATGAAACTGGGTACAGAACTTCACAGTACAGCCCTCATGTTTTATGCGGTGTAACACCCGTGCACAGCAATCTGTGGCACTGAATGCATGATGAGTCATCAAGACTTTGCCCAGCTAGTACCTCTCATCTCATGACTTTGCTATAATGTCTAATAAAAGGCATATACTACATTGCAATGCAAGTTTGCCATGTAGCTGAAGCACATAATTGTGTGCAACGGCTCCCCACAAAATATGGTACTTCTATTGATGGCATCATTTCAAATCGTGAGTAGTGGCAAAATTCACAGCATTGTTCAAAAGCTTGCTCTTGGATCAGTTTAAAATTAAATTAAATTAAATTAAAATCCCTGTATTTTTAAAAAGCAATGGCTGTGGTTTTTGTTTATTGGTTTTTTAAAAACTCATTTCTTATAACCTTCAGAGATACAAGTGCTCTTTGTGGGGGGATTTGTGGTCTAACATGCAAAGGAGCAAATTGCCTTTTTTGTGTAGTAGCACATGTGCAGTAGCACATGGTACTGTGGCTAGAACTGAACGGTAGCAGTGGATTTATTAGGTTAAGTATTTCAGAAGGTCATAGCTTGGCATCTTCTTCTTTCCAGTTGCTTATCTCAGGTGAAAGGCTTTCTTACAAAATGTTAAAAAATGGTCAGGATAGGCTTTTACTCATTGTATATCTATTTCTAATTGTAGGTTAAGCATTTGCAGCACAATGTTAACCATGCTTACTCAGAATGAAGACCCACTGGGGCTTACTCCCAGATATGTGGGGTGCAGCCTTCCTTCTTAAGTTACTGATATGGTTCCTTGAAGGACAGGTTTCGAAATGCATGCATGTTCATGGCCAGAACTGGTCATCCTATTTAAAAATAAAAATGATCTCACTGGATTGTCAACTCTGCTTGCAAAGACGGAAGAAGAAGAAGAAGAAGAAGAAGAAGAAGAAGAAGAAGAAGAAGAAGAAGAAGAAGAAGAAGAAGAAACCAGTCTGTCAGTCGTCTCTCCACCCACATCTCTTACAGGCCGCTGCCTTTCTTGTTTCACAATGAAGCCATAGTTGGAATGAGCACAGTCAAGATCATCATGAGGTGATTTCATGAGCCCTCCATTTCCAGCAGTGTCATATGTGGTGCTGGGCGAGGCCACCCACATAGCCCACTGTTGTGGCCTGGTTGCTCTGTTGAAAGAAAGTTATAAAGTCAGCTTTTTGACTTCTGCCAATGCATCCAGATGATTTCAATTTGCTAAGGATCTAACTGTAGCATTAGTCTGACAAACCTGTGCCAGTAGGCAACTGTGTTTCTTCTGCAGCAATTTTAGAACTCAAGGGCTTCATTTGGGACTGGGCAAGGGAACAGTTATCTTTACAACAATCCATTACTGAGCTGGCTCCTTAACTGGCAAGTCCATTAAGTAACTCCCATATATGCAAGTGTTTATTGTGGGGCTGCATTGCTCAGAATCCTTTTCCTGGGAATCCAGGGTTTTTTTAACTTTTTTACTGATTTTTACTTTTTTAGAAAAAGAGAGACGTTAGGACAGCAGCCTGCCTTTTGCAAGGGAGGGCATCGTGTGGAGTCCATTTTGAACTGCAAGTGAGGCAACTCAAAAGTACAGTAACATGCTGAAGTTGAGTCAATCAATTACCAGCCTAGTTTAGCAAGTGCCAAAAGTATTGACCCTACATTTAGTATAGTGTTCTCCAAAGTACTTAAAAATCATATACGGAGGGTAGTATTACCATAGAGATCTATTTTTAACCAGGTTTTGGCAGTATGGTCTCCAAGCTTGAAAAGCCCTCATGTGCTTCTAAGGCAATCTACTGATCACAAACATTCTAAGTATTTTAAAGGTGTTTCGTGGAAGAAAAAATTGATGCTGTTTTATTATGCAGTAAAAGGGAGGAAATAGCCCTGGCACTTGCTGTGATGGTGTTTAGCAAGTTAACCATCAGCAGGAGCCCCAACCTCATATTGGCAAGAGTCGCATGTTCTCAGACTTTCCATCTATTAGCTGCCATTTTATTAGAGAGAAAAGAGCGGGGAGAACAAGTTGGTTCTCTTTCCAGACATTTAGACTGTTGTATGATTGTTAATCATCAGAGGAATTCAGGGCTTCAGAAGTTTTTCAGATGTCTCTGACAGCAGAGTGCAGTTTAGAAGAGACATTTCACATCTAAGTACTGTATATACTTGGAAAAGCAAACACCATTACTCATGCCATTCATTAGCTTGCTATTGAAAACACAAATGCCAGGGTCTTGTGCATACAAAAAGACAAGCACCCTGGATTAGACCTTAGGGTCACTGGTGGGGAAAAAGGAAGAAACGAAAGAACTTCCACCAACATTATTGCCAGAGAACTGGGGAAAGTTCATCCCACTATGCCATTATTTGCAATTGTCTACTACAGTGTTTCCCAAACGTTTTTGGGCAACGGCACACCTGCTTACCAGAAAAAAATCTCGCGGCACACCACCATTAAAGCCCCGCCCCCGTGACGTCAGCGCGCAGCGTCACGCCGGGAGGGACGCACAAAAATGAAAGTTTTTTCCCTCCCCCTTGCCGGGGTGGGAGGAGGCAGCAGAGCGAGGGCAGCTGAGGCGGCGGCGGCAGCTGAGGCGGCGGCGGCTGCGATAGCGGGCGGAGGAGGAGCCGTCGCCGGGAGTTGCTGCTGCTGCTGTTGCTGCTGCTGCCCGGACATGCCGGCCTCCTCCTCCTCTGCTGTCTCGCGCTCCTCCCTTTTGCGCGCGCTGCCCCGCCGCTCGGCACGACCACCGCGGAGCCGCCCCGGCTCGACGCGGATCCTCGCCGCCGCCGCCTCTCGCCGCCGCCTCCCTCCCACGGCACACCAGCCGGTGTCTCACGGCACACTAGTGTGCCGCGGAACACCGGTTGGGAAACACTGGTCTACTAATTGGGTCTTCCAAATCTCCATCAATTAAATGGAAGGTGCCCAACATCCCTCACACACTGTAATCTCATCTCCTGACTTTCCTTGTGTTCTGGTCGGCAAAGCCAACTGTGACAGCCAAGCTCCTTTAAGAGCTGAGCTGGAAGGAACAAGGGGTGTGGGCCAGCAGCAGAGGGAGAAAGTGGTACAGCTTGAGCTAGAAGGTGAATCATGACAGAGGCCTGTCGTATGAAAACTCAATAATACATTTGTTGTTCGCGACATTTTTTAGCTTCTCACACAGAGCTCACTCCCACCAACCTGAATGGCCTTAAAAGAAGATTAGAAAAATTCATGGCGGAAAAGTCTATCAATGGCTACTAGCCATGGCTACCATCTGCCTTGATGGTGGAGAAAGTATGCTTCTGAATACCAGTGATTGGAGACCTCAAGATGGGAAAGTGTTCTGGTGGTCAGGTCCTGCTTACAGGTTTCCCACAGGCACCTGGTTGGCCACTGTGAGAACAGGATGCTGTCCATTGGCCTGGTCCATAATACAAAAAACAACACACTGGCTGCAAGTTTGAGAGGGTCCTGAGCAAAGTATCATCTGGGAGGGGGTGCTGTCTTCTGTCAGGGGGCCCGAGTGCATTTATGGTGGCAATGCTCTGTCTCTTTAAAATTCTTTTTTTAAAAAACAAACAAACAACTTACCTCATTCATTTCTTAAAATTGCATTTTTAAAAAGTCAGAGGTGACTGTGCTGGACTCTCTGGGAATCTACAGGCTTTATATTGACTTTGAAAATAGAGAGGACGTGATGGGAAAGTGTGATGTTTCCTAGTAGTGATTGGTGCCCATTGAGACTGGTAGGACAGAAGATAGGAAGATGAACAGTAGGTGGAGCCAGAGCAAAGAACAAGCAAAGCCAACTGATTCTAGTTTTATCTCCACCCTGAGGAGTTGTACAAAAAGAGGACCAAGAATGAGGAGGAGACATCTGGTAAGGAGGGCAAGCAGACTGAGGTTGATGGAGTGGAGCTCTTTCACCCTAATGGACCAGCCTCCACTGTTTCTACTGCCCTTCTGCAGGGGTTATGCAGAAGGTACAAGCTAGGCTTCACTGTTGCTGTTTCTGGAGAAGTCCTGCAGCGTGAGATAGACCGCCCTTCCTTTCTCCCCAAAGTTCTCCACATGAAGTGTGCTTTCTTAACTATGTACCCTAGGCATTTTGCAGAAAATACCCTCAGCACTCACTGCTGCCACCAACTTTTGCAAAAGCACAACAGGAAGTGAAGGAAGTCAACCTTCCTTCTCCTTCAATTTCCAGGAAGTGTGATAGATAATGTGAGGGAAAGGAAGGGCATGCTCTCTTCTGTCTTTACATCATTTTCCTCCAAGAATTTCTGCAATTCACACTGAAATAGGAGGAATAAATCATTACATGGGGCTTGGGGACCAGGACAGGGGCACTCACAAAACCAGGGGGAATTTGGAGAATTTGTTTGCAGTGTTTGTTTGTTTTTAAAGGGGGGGGGACCTGTACATTACTAGTTACCAATTTACTTGTCCAATTCTGGTTTGGATTTAACATACCTGAGAGATTTTAGCTTCAGGTTCTGTTCCAGTTCACTTGTGTGTGTGAATTTACCAACCTCTGAACAAGTTGCTGGGTTCATGTTCAGGTGTGGTTTGTCTCTCTGATTGTAATTATGTCCTGTCTGGCAAATTTCTTGAGAAAAACTTATTAAATTAAGAAAACCACACGTAAACAGGAAGAGTGGGGCTTTCGCTACCTACAGATGTTATTGTGCTTCACCGCATCACGTCAGTAAAGAAGAAGCTGTAACTATGAACTCTGCTTATTATGATAGCTATTAGACTGGATGGGGAAAAGAGATATATATATCCCAGAAATATCTGTTTTGATCTTCTAAGACAGGCAACACGAGTCCAGCTTTGGAATTGTTTATAAAGTAATCAGCATTAATTTGTTCTGTTCAGGTTTAAATTATATACCTTGGGCCTTCCTGACAGGACACCACCATAGCAATTGCTGTCAAATGCAAATTAATTTGCCAGCAGGATGACCGTCTCCTTCATAAATTATTCATAGGGTGTCCTTGCATGTGACCGCAGCTCAACGATCCCTATATTTTAAAAAAAGCATTGAGGGATCTGACAAGACAGCCTGCTGCCCATGGAAGCTCATGCCACAATAAGCCAGCGTGGGCCCAATCCACCAAGGCAGCCTCCCGCCCTAGGCCCCACCCGAATGAATGGGAGTTACATGAAAAGCTCTTCCTCGCAAAAGGTGCCATATCACACCTTTCGTCTCCTGGCGCTTTAGAAAGTGTCTGATAAGGAAGGATTTTATGCTATCAGATGTGTAAGGAATAATGCCTGAAATATTGTTCAAAGTATGTTTCTTATTGACACTATTTTGGTCACATCCCCCTTCTCCTTCAGCAGCAATAACCGGAATACTATCAGAAAGGGGGATAGGCCATTGCATTTATTTTTTCAAATTCAGAATTGATGGCCCGATTTACATTTGTTCTTTTAAAGAATCAGCCTTGGCAAACAAGCGTTAGATTTCAGACATAATTCTGTTATTCAAATGGGAGAAGAGTTTGATAGCTATGCTAATCACTTTTATCTGAGAAAACATAACTAATAGCTTGGTTTACATTTGCCTACATTTATGAGCATAATTTTAGCACATAATTTTATTGCACCATAAAACATAATACTGCATTAGCCTGCTCTTAAAAAAAGAAAAAAAGAAAGAGAAATGTACCTTCAAGTGATTTGCGCAGAAACCTTCACACTGCATTTAAATGACAGTGTCATTTTTAAAAGTTGACCTGTTTGCATTAATGCAAAAGGCTCTCTTGTAACAATTAACCATTTAAGTCCATTTCACGCAGACATATTTAGCCAGAATGTTTAAAATCTTTATATGGCCATTGATTAAACAGGAGCCTTTTCAGTCTGTTATTCTTTAGCTATCTCAGACTGAATGAAGCTTTTCCTCACCACTTTCCCTACCCCACTTCACAACATTGGAGAATGTTTCCGAAAGCCTTTATTGCTATACACATAAGCTGCAAAAATGAAAGCAAGACTGATCCACATAGAATAATTTTTCACCACCATGGACCTGCATCCAGTGAATATGTATTTGCTGGAAATATCATAAAAGAGAAGTAGAGATCATGTTTTATGATTCAAGTGGGTCAGCCATTTCCACTGAACATTCTGGTGTGTGGATAAGGAGAAAATGTGGTAATGAGAAATCCATCTGCAATAACGTACTTGAACATTTTGTCTTGGGAAAGGTCAAGTAGTGAATATACTTTGAGGATTACTTTCATGGGAGGACAAATATATTGATAAGTCCCCTTAGTCACACAAATCCCACTATTATTGCTGTTGTTGCCATGCCATAAACGCAGCCCTTTCTGAAAAGGCTACTCTGATGTTTGGGAAGATATTCTCTCAGTGTCCCCAGCTCTGGATTGCTAATAAATACAGCCATCCAATCAAATGGAAATAAATGTGGAAATCCTTCACATGGCAATGAGCCATTATGCTTGGACTCTTATGGCAGAAAGGAAACAAAACACCCCATGCGTAGTAATACCAGTGCTCATGTAACCATGTGATAGAAAATGCTAGCGCGTGCTAAGCAGTTTATCATATTTACCATCTCTCTCTAAGCAGTGCTCCCAGACCTGTTGATCACAGGCAAATACAATATGTAAGAACAGCACATTGTGCTGTTTGTTTATAGAGAGAACCTGAAATTTATAGAGAGAACCTGCTTCAGGTGATAGCAGTAGTATGGCCACATTAACATCTCCAAATCTGACCCACCTTTGAATTAGAATTAATCACCAGGTATTTCAAACCCCACCTGGATTAATCCCAGATGTATATTTAGACCCCTTTGTGAAAGCTTCTATTTTGATCACATTGTAAATTCCTTTTTTTATAAATAATATTTATTAAAAGTTTAAGAATTAAAGAAAGAAGTAAAAAAGAAAAAATAATAAACAATACAAATCAATACATTACAATACATATAAAAAGCAAAAGACACAATACATCAAAACAAAAACAAAAGCAAAAACAGTTAAAAACACATCCAATATTTCCATATCTTTATCTTTCATTAACTTGTTTCATCGACCTCCTCACACCTCCCTTTTTGTGTTCTAGTTATTAATTATTTCAGCAAATCCTTTCCATCTTTCACTGTTTTCTGTCATTTAATTATCTTAATTTGTTTTAACCTTATCTTACCATTAAAACCCTAAAACTTATTTATACTTAACTCCTTATAACATTTCTACTAAAGCCATATAATTTCATTCCAACATTTTTCTAACACTCATTAATTTTGCAACATTTCTCTAAATAATTTTTTTTAAAACTTTTTCCCCAATCTTCTTCCACCGTCTCTTCTCCCTGGTCTCGGATTCTGTCAGTCCTTTCTATCAATACCATATAGTCCATCAACCTGGTGACCTTCTATCCGAGGCTCTTAACTCTCTTCCATGTCCCTTCTGCAGATCTTCTTCATTCCTTCCTTTGGCACTGAGGAGTAGATCTCGGGGGAACTCCAACCTAACAATGTCTTTATTCCTTCTCGACAGGTCAGCCCATTCTCCATAGTCAGAACTAAAGTCCAAAAGATATTTCAGAGCGCCAATCTCCCCCTGACCCAAATCCAGATCCCAAAGGCCAAAGCATCCCTGCATAAGAGGATCTCCAAGCAGGGCTCCAACCCACCAAATCTGTCTTTCTCTAGATTCGATCATAAAGGGCAACAGCTTATGTTCATCAAATTGCCTCTGTGAGGCCGGGGCTCTCTCCACTTGAATTACTTGAGGTTCAACGACAACTTTCTCCTTTGTCTTCTCCACAGCTTGCCATGTCAAAACAGATTCCTGAGCCAATTCCTGAGTAATTTCTGTATAGGTATTCACTTTTTGTCCCAACTCAGTCATTTTTTGTCCCAAATTGTCAATTTTAGTAATCATCACATCCGTCTTCTCATGAAGCTGTTCCAATAAAGCACTTGTCTTGCAAAATGCAATCACTAAGGCTTCTTCTGTCAACATTCTTGTCCAAGGTCAGTCTCTGATTCTCACGATCTTTAATCTCTGCAGCTGGAAAATTCCCCAGATCCACTCCTGCAACAGTTTCGAAAGCTCCCTCTAGGGGAAACAATTTCTATTTGTATCCATCCTTTTAAATGCAGATCCAGCGACAGAGTTAGTTTCGATTTTCAGTTGCTTTTTTGCTCCTTTTTAAGTGCAAAAGGAGACAATGGAAACAATATATCTCTTATTTAACTATCTGTCAACATACGTTTTATTCACAGTCAATGAACTTTCCCAAAACGTCAATCTTACTGGCAGCCCGTTCCCAGGTTCGAAACGGTGGCGATTTATCTTTCTTCACTCTCTCTCCTGCAGGCTTAAACGATCTAAAAATTTCCCCCCTCTTCTCCTGCTTCCAAGGGGGGTTTAGTAATTTTAACCGATGGAGATTTAATCCTTTACAAAAGACTTTCCAGGCTTTAGCTTGCAACGTCTTTGCTTCAATCTATTTACAAAAGAGGAAGGCGGACTTCCTGTTTGAAACCTTCCCGTTTCGATGCCAAATTAAGAAGTTTAGAGATCCAATTTTCCGTTCTACTCACAGGTAGTTGTTTAGAGTCCAATTGTCCACAGGAAAAAGTCAGCGCTCTCCGGCAACAGCAATGTGGCTTCACTCCGTGAAAGAAGCAGTGGATTCGAAGCACCGCACCGCTCACCCCGTGTCGCTCCGGATCCCTGAAACCGGGTTTCCCCGCGAGTAGGGGAGGCGCAAAAGGTGCCAGCCGAATCCCACGTCCACAGGCTTCTCCCGCCTGTGGTTTTTAGTGGGTCTCCGCCTCGCCGTGGCAGTCAGACCCTGATTTCCATGGAGCGGATTCCTCCCGATCAGAGGGAATCCGCCATTGCCTGAGGCACTAACCCGGAAGTCCACATTGTAAATTCCTGTCCAACTGCTATGCAAACATTTGCTGAAGGGACATGATTATTCTAATCCAATTTGTCTTCCTGATTTCCTAGCTGTTCCTTCATCACAAGGCTAACTTCAAAGAAACCCTAGAGATTAAAAATCTTAATTCACATATACTCTCATGGGGTCTGAACTGGTGGCGACAGGCCAGGAACGGTATCTTGGGGTCCTATGGATAGCTCAATGAAGATGTCAATCCAGTGTGCAGTGGTTGTGGAAAAAAGGAAATTCATTGCTAAGGATCATTAAGAAAGGAATTTAAAATAAAACTGGCAGTAGCTTAATGCCATTATACTTCAGTGCGACCACATTTGGCATATTCTGAACTGCTCACCAAACCTCACCTCAAAAAGAAAGAGTATTGTTGAGTTGGAAGAGGTTCAGAAAAGGGCAAACAAAATGAGTGACTCTCCTATGAAGAAGGCTGCAGCGGTTGGGACATCTTAGTTTAGAGAAAAGGCAAATAAGGAGTGACATGGGAGAAGTGTGTAAAATTATGCATGGCATGGAGAAAGTGGTTAGAAAAAAGCTATTTCCCCTCTCTCATAATGCTAGAATTCATAGACCTTGAATGAAGTTGAATGTGAAGATTCAAGAAAGTTAAAAGAAATTACTTCTGCACACAGTGCATAGTTAAACTATGGAACTTGCTCCTACAGGTAGCAGTGATGGCCAACACCACTAGATGACTGCAAAAGAGAGTTAGACAACTTCATGGAGGAGAGTCCTCACCCTCCACAGTTGGAGGCAGCAATGCTTCTGAATACCAGATACTGGAATCCACAGGGTTATTTTTGCAAAAATAAACAGATGGAAATTATTCATTTATGTGATGAGTAATAATGGCCAGGGCTGGTGGGAGTCCAAAACATCTGGAGAGCACCAGGTTGGCAAAGGCTGCTCTAAAGTAGATGGTGACTGGGAAAGTGGGAGGTCTTATTCATCTCAGTTGGTATCTTCCCCCCTAATTTCCCCCCTTTTTTGCAGTTTACGACTGATAAGCAGGATGGAAGAAGGCTCCATTTTAGGTGCTAGTCACAACTGAGTTTACCACCCCAACCAAATGTGAATTGTGCATGGAGACCTACAGCAAAGCACCCACGTATCCAGCATGCCACAATGTAACTGCAGTCTACACCAAATATCAATTTAGCCAACCACTTGGTGATCAGCATGCAAATCATCCTCATGCTTGGGGTAAAGACAAAGGGCGGGCATTGGTAAGTTGTCTTATATGGGGAGAGGGAGAGAGAGAAGCAAATTCAATAACTTACTCCCAGATAAGTGTGCATAGGGTTGCAGGCAGTTACCAGGGACTGTCAATCCATCCCATCCCACCCCAAATTCAGTGTGTCCCTTTACAAGATGCATATTTTAGTCATACTAGCCTGCATATTGATAGTATCAAGCACTTTGTTAAATCTTTACAGATTTTACTGGATTCATCAAAAATAAATAAAGGCAATGCATTTGGCATCTTTGGGTTTGATGGTGCTTGATTTCACAGGCTCTTGATTTTGGTAGTGCTCCTAATGTAGGATATTGCATTAATTACAGTACTAATAGGGCTTAATTGTATAGTTATTATTCCATTACACTTGCAGCCTCTAGCAGCCTAGGGATTTGAGAAACATGCATGCCAAGGTCACTACTTAATTAGGGCTCCTTGCAATTAAGAATGAGTAAATAAAAAGCCCAAACGTTAAAATCAAAATATTTCAGGTTTCACTATATACGTATAACAGAATATGCTTATGGCTACCTAAGTTTTGTAGTGCTGGGCTGTGTTTCTCCTTCACCTCCATAAGTGAACCTGAAATTTTCCTTTACATAGTGGGAGAAAACAATAATCACTATGCTTTCTTTTTTTCACCAGCTGCACTTAGTTGCATTACTGTCTGTTGATAACAATATGCTTGGAAGGGAATAATGACTCCAGGAAACTGTTTTGGGGTTTTTTTTTTAAAGCAAAACAAAAAAAAAATGCACATGTAGGGAACAGGATCCAGACAGCATGTCAAATCCTGAGCTTCCCCATCCTCCGCAAGCCATTTCAACATTAAGTGACCTAATTTTCATTTCCAGTCTAGCTTGAACCCAAGCTGCACTGAAAAAGAAAATTGTTCCTTTGCAGGAACAATTTTGGCATGGGCCAAAATTTAAACTTAATCTGGAAAGGTACTTGGAGGTTTGAAGTCACTGCCTGTCAGCTGATAAGTGGTGATGGCAAATGTCGCTTTAAGCAGGGATCAGCTGCCCTATGTGATATCAGAAAAGGAGCAGGTGGGCATGGCTTGGGGATCTTGCTCATATAGGCCAAATTAGAATTCCTGTCTAATGGATGGTTATCAGCTTCTCTGGGTGAAGGGGCCGAGTGACATGCAATACTAAGTCACATTCAGTTTTGCCCAGAGCTTTTCCCAGCGGGGGTAAGTGAGACAACACCTGAGGGGTAGTTTTAAGCAAACTGTCAGAGCAGAAAACCCTCCCTGCCCCTGTAGTTGTTCAGTGGAACATTGCAGCCTCCACAACTGACCGCCCATGGAATTCTGACTTTGCCCCTCATTACCCAGTATTCAGGGGAATACTATACAGTATTGCCTCTGAATAGGGACTTATTCCATGACTCTGAAACTAGAGGGGGGGGGAGGAGACAGGTACCAGTACAGAAATTACATCCAGTCATTAGATGGAGGCTAGATCCACATTTCAATGTGAGTATATTAACTCTTTTCCTTGCACAACTGCTTATGAGCCTTATGCTGACATAAACTGCCATCTCAATAGGGTGATGTTCAGAAATGGGGCACTATTCCACTTAATTCTGTGTATCCTGTTTACCAAACTTGTAGATTAGACTGCACGAGTAAGTTCTAATATCTTTTCAGTTGTCAACTCGTTTCTTGACGTAACCATATCTGGATTTTAAATATATATTTAGAAAGTAAAAAGTGGTTATGTTTCTTTTTCAAAATTCAAAGTAAAATTACCCAGTGTACATTTTCTTAGTCTGATTTTGGTTACACAGCCTAGGATATCAAGGTAACAATGGGAACCTTATTCTCTCCTTTAAAAATAATGGCTGGTGATGTGACACATAATACATGCTAAAGCTAGAAATTCACTTAGCAGTTAGTAGTTCATTTGTTCTTCTAAGTCCACATGCAGATGATGAACCTTCCAGTTGGGAAAAAAGTGAGTTGCTACTGAGATGTAAGAAAAATGTACCAAAATTAGAGAAAAGGGAAATTGGGAAAGTCATTTTGTCTATGATGGGCCATCTAATTATTTCCTAAATGAGAAAAAGCACTTGCCGTACCTGGCCGATCATTCTGCATATTCAAGATGAAAAAATACTTCCTGACATCTGTTTTCAATTTTCATTTAAATTCAATGCATGCTTCTTTGTCTTATCATTAGGGTTAGCAAAGAAACATTATTCAGAAATTGTTTAAAGTTGTGGGGTGGGGGTGGGGGAGTCATAGTTAAGTATTCATGCAGGCAAGCACTACCTAAGGAAAGAGGTATGTTTTAATGTAGTCCCAGAACACATTTCAAGACCACAGAAAACATGGGAAGGGGTGTGTATGTGTAACTGACAGACACAGATAATCTTGGTTGCTCTCCTCTGCACACGTTCCAGCTTGTCAACCTCCTTCTTAAATTGTGGCACCCAAAACTGGACACAGTATTCCAGGTGTGGTCTGACCAAGGCAGAATAGAGTGGAACTATTACTCCCCTTGATCTGAACACTATACTTCTCCTGATGCAGCCTAGAATGGCATTCACCTTTTTTTGCTGCTGCATCACACTGTTGACTCATGTTAAGCTTGCGGTCCACCAAGACCCCTAGATCCTTTTCACGTGTACTGCTAGCATGTCAGGTATCCTCCATGCTATATTTGTGGATCTGGTTCTTCCTACCTAAGTGCAGAACCTTACATCTGTCCCTATTGAAATTCATTTTGTTAGCTTGTGCCCATTTCTCCAATCTGTTAAGGTCATTTTGAATTTTGATTCTGTCTTCTGTAGCCTCAGCTACCCCTCCCAGTTTGGTGTGTCATCTGCAAATTCCTTCATCCAATATGTTGAACAAACAACAGGCCCAGGACACAGAATTTCCCTGATCCATCAAGTTTGTAAATCCATTTTTTTAAAAATCAGATTAGTATGACATGACTTCTTTTTGAGACCCATGCTGGGTCTTAGTAATCACAGCATCCTTTTCTAAATGCTCACAGACCACCTGTTGAATTATCAATGTCAAGCTCACCAGTCAATAATAACTTGGGTCTTCCTTTGTCCCCTTTTTGAAGATGGGGACAACATTTGCCTGCCTCCAGTCTGTAGAGACCTCACCTGTTCTCCAAGATTTCTCAAATTACATCCGCAAGCTCCTTGGATGCAGCTCATCAGGTCCTGGAGATTTGAATTCATTTAGAGTAGCTAGGTGTTCCCTTACTACCACTTTTCCTATCTTGGGCCGCAGCTCCCCCCTTACATTCATTATTCTGTTATCACCAGGCTGAGCATTGCTTTCCTTTTGAGTGAAGACAGAGGCAAAGTAGGTGTTGAGTAGTTCTGCCTTCTCTCTGTCACCCAATAGTATCTGTCACCCCGTCTTCTCCATACAGAGGACCTACCACTTCCTTGTTCTTCCTCTTACTTCGGACATAGCCAAAGAAGTCTTTTTTATTATTTCTCACCTCTCTTGCAAGCCCGAGCTCATTCTGAGCTTTAGCCAGCCTGACTTTCCCCCTGCAACTGTTGGCTACTCGTGTATACTCCTCCTTTGTGATTTCCCCTTTCTTATACACGCCCTTCTTAACTCTCAGCTCATCTGTAAGCTCCTTATGCAGCCATACCGGTTTCCTTAGATGCCTCCCACTTTTCTTTTTTGTTGGAATTGCCTCCATTTGGGCCTTCAATATTTCTCCTTTTAGAAACTCCCATCCTTCTTGGACTCCCATCTTTTTGAGTATTTCTGACCATGGGATGACACCCAGTAGCTACTTCAGCTTTTCGAAATTGGCCTTCTTAAAAGTCCAGAGTGTGTGTCCAACTACACTCAGTTTTTCCTTGCCTCTGTTATCCTGAAACCCAGGAGAACATGATTACTTTCTCCCAAGTTTCCAAGTACTTCCACACTTAGTCGATCACTTCCTCCCTATTGGTGAGGACCAGGTCCAAGATCGATGATCCCCTTTTGCTTCTTCCACCTTCTTGGAAATGAAATTGTCAGTGAGGCAATGGATGTTTTTGCACACATGTTTCATTCCATGTTGTACTGCAAGATGAGCTTTGTAGTTTGCGACCATATATATGGTTGAAAGCTGTCACCTTGGCAAACAGACCAGAACTGTTCCATGCAATGCTATTACTTAAGAGACTAATGACTTCATTAAAATAGCAACTCTTTGTCAACAGTATCCATTCACGAGACTCATTGACTAGGAAGTCATTTTTTAAAAAGAAACAGCGTGCAGATATTCCACTTGCAGATCACATAGGTATACTCATGAGTAATGACTGGTTACGCTCCAAGCTTGTATGCACCACTTCAACATATGGCAAAAGAGATATTTGAAAGTTCTCACGTAGTCTCTAACATATAGCTTTCATATGCAGAACTGATATCAGTCTTGATAATGGCATATGCCTGGGGTACAAGTCAGGAGACATTTTGATTTTTTTTCAGCTGTTTTTAAAAGAAAATTAAACACAAAATCAGATGTCTGGTATAACTTTCAGAGTCTTCCACATTGCTTCATTGGTTTTTTGTTGGTTTTTTTAAAGCAATAGTTAAAACATTTATATCATTCCAAACATGTGCTGCTTACTAATCTCCAGTCAAATCCATATAAGCATCTTTAGGCCTGATTTAATGAAAAATATATTTCACACATAATATATAAATTATCTACCACCCAGGAATTAATAAGGTCATTAGTCTGTTTCCCACAAATGGACTGTGCGTAGTAGTTATTTTCATCAATTGCAAGAAGCGTGAAGTAGCATTTTAAAAGAAACGTGGAATTCCCTTGATCTGTGCAACAATGGTTATCCCCAGGGCTTTTTTTCTGGTGGTATTCAACAATACGCAGTACCAAACCTCCCCACCCCAGAGACACTCAACCACATGGGGAGCCATGACATGAGCAAAGCCCCACCAGAGCCTGGCTGCCACAGCATGTGACATGCTTTCCCTGCCACGCGCTGCACTCTGCTGCTGGCTATGTGCGCCCTGGTCACCTCACTTGTGGCATTCACGATGGTTGTGGCAGGGCAGGTGCAGGAAGCGCCGAAGTCCCTGGAGCCAGTGCGGCAAGTGCCCCAGGTAATACAAGGACAGGGAGAGGGAGGCCACCTGGCTTTGAGAAATCGAAAAATTGGAAGGGATTCCTAAGGGTCAACTACTTCAACCCCGTGGAACCCCTCAATTGCATTACTGGAATGCCAGAAGTACTGGATCCCGCCCCCGCAAAAAACAAATACTGGCTATTCCATATGTTTTGTGTGTACAGTGGTACCTCGGGTTACAGACGCTTCAGGTTACAGACTCTGCTAACCCAGAAATATACCTTGGGTTAAAAACTTTGCTTCAGGATGAGAACAGAAATTGCACGGTGGCAGCGGAAGGCCCCATTAACTAAAGTTAACTAACATGAGAAATTTGTCTGTACATTACCTGTAAGGAAGCCCCAAGTAAACATATTATAAGATAGTGCTGTGAGTCCCATTGAAAGCAATGTCACCTAAGCCAGTCATGGCTAACTTGCTCCATTCCTTTCACTGGGATCTAGCCACAAGTAAATTTAACCAGACCTGGGCTTGGAATAGTTTGAACAGAAGCCACTATGGCTATGTATGACTTCCTTTGATCCCTTCTCAAAATCCAGCTTTTACGGATTTCCAGCTTTTCTGGATTTCAGGCTGTTACACATACACCGTGAAAGTTGTAACAACCAAATACTAATGCAAATGCGATTGCCTTCATCGTATAAAATCTCTGCAACTTTTTCAAATTTGCATTAAGCCTTAAGAAACTTTTTTTTTAGAACACATGCCCCCTTGCTACCACTACCCACCCCCCTCAGAAAACCTATTTCTATGAATGAAACGAGTGCAAACAGATTGCCGAGATGGCTTTAAAAGGCACCTCTTTCTTCTTGTACGGAATACCCACTATAATTATATTTAACCTGTCAGCTCATAATTTTTTCTTATAACCAAATGGGCATTACTGAATGCTTTCTAAAAGCCCCGAAAACTGAGCACAGAGCAGTAGATCTCTCAGCAAATTCAAAACATACTACCGTATCTTCAAAAGTCGTCACTGGCAAAAAGAGGGCTATGGAAAACCCATCCAAACAAACCCAGCGTAAAAGAAAAAAGCAGAGGGAGAGGTTGGCAACTCCCATGCGTTTCAGTTTAACAATTTGGTTTAAGGTTTAGCATGTTTTTATCCACGATGAGAAAAAAAAAGATAAACTTATTTGGCAATCCCAGACACTTTGAAAGCCAGCATCCTGTAATTGTTTCCTCCTTCACCCTGGCAATTTCAACGAAGATTTGAAAACCTATGGCAAAACATAAAGACTTTCTCTCCAAAAGGATTGAAGTGGGGTGGGTGGGGGGGATAGACTTAATTGCTATGCAATTTTTCAACTGGTACGAAATGTGTTTTTAAAGCCCTTGGTGTGCTACTGCTGGTTCTGTTCTTCAGCCTCGATGCTATGAAACAAAACAAAAAGACAACTTTCTCTGTGCCTGCAGAGAGAGCGTGATTTTTGTTTTTTTAAAACACAGCTTGGCTTAAATTACAGTGTGAGCAGCAGACATTCTATGTAACATAGTCAACCCTATTAGTGTAGAAAGAGCCCAAGTGGGTGGCAAGCTGCTTGTGAGTCCATAGCCTCTTTGAGATCAGTTGATTAAAACCGTGCCAACCGAGATTAATACACCACTGGGAATATCCTTATTTAGTCCCAGTAAGAAATAAAAGTGATCAGAGGGGATTTAGAGCTGGCATTCTCATTAAAATAAAGGACAGAGGCTGACATCAACAAATGGTAATTCTTTGCTAGTTACTGTGAAATACACACACACATCTGATGGTAGTAGAAGAATTAATGAACATTGCTGAGAGTAAAGCAAATCACAATCCACACAGGTCTGCTAGCACTCAAAATTCTGTCTCCCTTTTGTCCTGTTATGTTGTTCAAATATTGAATGGAAACTGCAAGGAGGAAACAGGAGGTAGCTGCTACTGATCTGGCCACAAAACAATGTCCTATTCAAAAGCAGTATCTGTTCTTAATATCAGGACACAGAATTACCTCGCCGATAGAAAAGCGGGTTGTGTGGGGTGGAGTATTTGCATCAACATCAGCCCAGGAAAGCAATTATGTACTATTCCAAGAATGTAACTGAATAGACTACATAAAATATTTCTGAACATGGAAATCATTTAGGAACTTTCTAAATATCTTAACAGTGCACTTGGCTATGGTTTGATTTAGGAAGTAATATTTTACCTGAAGCAGTAAGTTTCTTTTTTCTTTTTCTTTAACTGCTTGAAACCAAAAGACAGTCAAACATATCTGGGCCCTGTGCATGTTTACTCAAGAGTAAATCCTTGCAATTTTGAGCTAACTTATCCCTATGTTAAATGCGCCTTGGACTGCGGAATCAATGGTGGTGTGAATTAAATATTAATTTTGCAAAATTCTGAAAAATAACTGGAACCAAGACCAGAACTACACAAATGAGATATGTTATGGCAATCCGATGCTTGTAACGCTGAGTGTTTGCTGTATTAATTTTTAACCTATGCTGTCTCAAGTTAGGTGACTTATTTTCTATATCACAGTGCTTCACTTATCCTACAATTCAAAACACGCAGAGAGATTTGGAAAAGATAAAAAATCTCTCCCTATCAAGAGGAAAAGTGAGATTAATTCTGATAGACACAGAAATTATACATATAGGATGTGATAATAATTGATAGCACTAAGTAACTTACTGGGCCTAGACCAGCAAGCATGGATTTTTACAAGTAGAGCTGCCCTTAACTACGAACAGCAATTTGACCTCAAAAGGCAAGGCAGTAATTCTGCAATGAGTCTTACAGGTGGATCACAAAAGGTTCCATGAAATGCTTCCGTTATAGTGAAAAGGATGCAGGGTCTTTTAATAATGAAGTTTTATCCAAGCACTTGAACCTGTTCTGGTAGTCATGTAAGTCTTCGCATATTCATGTAAGTCTTCACAACACTAGAGAATAGAGATGTCTTGTTTTTTCAGTATCTTTTCCATATGTTCATGAGCAGCAGGATCTGTACACCAGGAAGTTTTATGACTACAACCCTTAAAATGGTTTCAGATTCTGAAAAGGAGGGGAATTATGAGGGTTCTATGGCTGGTTCAATCCAAAATAGCTTAATTTAAATAGCTCTATACCAGGCATCCCTAAACTTGGCCCTCCAGATGTTTTGTGACTAGAACTCCCATCATCCCTGACCACTAGTCATGTTAGCTAAGGATGATGGGAGTTGTAGTTCCAAAACATCTGGAGGGCCGAGTTTGGGGGTGCCTGTTCTGTACTATCTACTGTAATAATAATAATCATATGCAGAAAGAGGATGGCAGAATGTGACATCCCCGGCCCTCTTCTTTTTATATCTACAGGGGCTCAAACACCCGATTGTAAAATAAGGACAACACGCATATCTGAAAGTTAGTGACAAAATGATGAATGGAATACTGTTGTTGTCTATAAAAAAGGGATTGGATAAGTTATATTCTGAGAGGTCTTCCATTATATGTCAAAGATAACACAAAGTGTAGTAAGTTATCATTATTATTTATTAATATGGAACCATTCCTGAATATATTGCACCAATGTATGTGGAACTAATTCAACACCAGATTTAGGGCAGTTACATGTGGTTTCCCTGCACAGGGTGCTGAGCTGAGGGGGCACCCCGAGACTTACCTATGGACGAGACATCCTTGTGGTTGGGGCCGGTGCAGCTCCAGTCGCTGGTTCATCGTCCTCCTAGGACGAGAAACCTAGTGACCCAAAGGGGGGAAAGGCACAGATTAAGCATACATCTACCAGGAAGTGAGAGTACAGAGAGAGAGCATGAGAGCAAGTTTGGAGTTGAATAAAGTTATTTGTTTTATATTGCTCCCAATTGGTTCTTAACACCACCTGGAACACATGCTAGAGCTGTGCACAAATGGCTGCTCAAAATCCTATACCTTATTTGTGGGACGAGATATTGGGGATAGGGGAAGGGAAGAGAGAATTTCACCCAATTTTCCTAGCCTGGGAAGGAGAAATTCTCCAGTTTCTCAAGAGGGGAGGGGAGTAACCACCACCAGTTGCAGGAGCAAAGCATCTTTCTTATTCCCTTAGCTGCTGTATCCCAAAATGGCAAGAACAGCAACTGGCTGCCAATTTACAGCCTTCACAATGCCCGCAACTCAGCATCATTTCAGGGGGTGGGAATTGCAGCCATAACGGGGGGGGGGGGGTGGAGAGAGAGGATGGCAGAGACTATTAAGAGAAAATTCTGCAACATAACCTTACTTTTCCTATGGATATTTCTTAGAGTAATATCTTCTGAGAAATTTTAGCTCCAATCCAGTACAAACTGTTTTAGAGTGTGCCATAATTAAAACAGAAAAGCAGTCTATAATCTGCTTTTTGGCAGAAGACAAAACAAATAGGGAGCCGAGAGAAGCGTAACAGACAGGTGTGTGGTAGTGTGGAAATTGAATTCAGTGTGTGCTATGGAATGCAACGAGAGAGAAAATGTGTTAATTGAGAATAGGTTAAAAAGAAACACTGAGTTCAAAGGGTAACAAAAATAATGTTTTCCCACAATTAACATTGTTATGTACCCATCTTAAGTTAGTAAAAATAAAAATTGTACCAGAGGCTGAGGTTGTGAGAACTGTGGATGGGTCAATTAACAGGGGGCAGATTTGACAATGGCTTAGTGTGAAAACAGTCTTTCCAGGACTTGAAAAGGTTTGTGAAAATCCTCTGGTTTTTCATAACTGGTTCCTCTTTGCAGCCACTGCATTTGCGTCTGTTGTCGATGTTTGGTAGTAGCAGTATCTATGAGAGAACATGGCCCACATTTTTTATTGCAGCCTTGTTGTTGTTGTGTGCTGTTGCACATTCTGCTGCACATTAGCAGAATTTTTTTAAACACCCTTGCTGTGCACTGATGTACTGATTAATGCCTGGCTTTTAAAAACAATTGCAGAACGTAAAAGGCTCTTTTAAAATCCTGCCCTGTGCGCTAATGCTCATTAATGGCCTCTTTTCTTTAAGCCTGTTGCTGTACACTAATGCGTATGCTAGTTCATATTAGAATACTTAAAGATCTGTTGCTGTGCACTGATGCACATAACTGTCTCAAGATTTTAAAACATTCGAGATACCTCAGCTGTAAACGTTTTTTTTAAAAAGTGACCCCTGTTTTCAACCACCCAAAAGAAGGTGGGGGGAAATGTTTGTGACACTCAGACCCTTCAGTTCAACTTAGTTCTAGGATATCAGAGGCACTGGGCAAAACACAGCAATATTAATCGAGAATAGTCAATACCTTTTTTTAAAAAAAGGGACTTACTCCCTACTAACTTTTTTCTGGATTGTACCCACCATATTTCTAAGTCATAGAAATGAAGTAACCAACATGCTGTCTTCTAGATGTTGTTAGGCTGCCACCATCCCTGACCACTGGCCAAGCTGGCTGTGGCTGATGGTATCTGGAAGAAAGTTAGAGATATTATCAGGAGCAATATACTATGAGGAACTATGAGGAAACATCAGCTCATCAGTGCTGAGAACTTCTTATCATTTATTTTGAGTATCATTCCATTTGTCTTGAGAGAGCACAATTTATAAGTTTAGCTTCCAGCATTCAAGTTCTGAATAAGCTACAAGAAACACACCAAAAGATCTGGGTGTCCATGGGCTCATTTCGCTGACATGTGGAAATGGAAATCCTTCTATCAAAAGAGATTTACATACTAGAGCCAAGAAAACTGGTAGTGTACATTGTGCCAAAGAGAGGGTATGATGTGGTCAGGCTTCTTAACGAGGCTTGTAGGATTTCCCCTAGAACATATTGCAGTGCCAAGATATACAAAACCCACAGCAACCCCAGAATAGAATTAAAATCACTCTAAATAAAAAGGCAAACTGAAACCTAACTTGGTGGCCTTGGTAACTCAACTGTCTTAAGTACAGCAGCTGGGAATAATGCCCCCCTCCTTGTTCAGGAATGGACAGCTGCATATCCTGGACTGGCTGAAATAGTATAGAAAAGAAATCAACTATTTCCTATATGTCCAAAACATTCATCTAGGGCAGTGGTGTCCAAACTTTTTTCAAAGAGGGCCAGCTTTTTTTAAGGATTGAAGTTATTGAGCTTTTTTAAGGGTTGGAGTTGTTGAGGTTTTTTTAGGATTTTACCACCCTAGGTAATAAACTGCCACAGGGGCCAGATTAAAACAACAGGTGGGCCCAAAATGGACTTTGGACATGCCTGATCTAGGACATATATGGACTTGCCAAAGAAGAGATTCTAGCTTGCACTCAAACAAATTCTGCAGAATGAAACCAGTTCTCACTAGGTGCAGATTTGGAGTGCATCTGGACTACATAGAAAATAGAAATACTCAGACTGTTGGTGCTAAAATAAAATGTGTGTACTCAGCCCAAAGCATGCACACCTAGAAACAAAGTATATTAGATCTGGAAAGGAGATAACTACATTAAACATTTGCAAGAAACAAGAGAGAAAATTTACCAAATCGAGAAGGTTACATGTTTTGGTCTTGTAGTTCACAACAGCTTGGAGTTCACATTAAATAACCCTGTGCATGTTTCAAGTGGTGATAATTATCACTAAGGATCAGGTAGGAGTACTATAAAACAAAACATTTTATTTAAACAAGCTTTCTTTAACTCCTAACTCCCTCGTACTCTTCCTCTGTACTTTCTGCACTGAATCACTTCCTGGTAGCTGTTCCCTTAACGTGTGACTTCCCTCTGTGTCGTTAAGTTTCTCTGCCTGACTGCTGTCCTAACCCTCTTACTTAGTCCCACATGCAAGTAAGTAGCAACTGGCTATGGCAGTCTCGTCTGCTGAATAATACCTACACCTGCACGTGCAGTTCATATTATTTTCCAAGCACTCCATTCATAACACAGAACAGAAGGGCGTTACAATCTAAACAAATTTGGGGTCTGAACCAGGTGGTTACAAACAATGGCTCTCGCCTTTATCATTTTACCCTATTTTTCTCACTAGCAGTTTTTTCAGATATAGTAACACTCATGCACTACTTACAAATTTGCTTGCCTGCTCCAGCCCTTTGAGCTCAGACTTCATGCAGATACTTTGTCTGATCAGCAGATTAGTAATCTGCCCCCACCCCAATAAAAACCAGCATCCCAAACCATAGCTCAGCCTCTATCCTGTCACCCTAAACTCATATCCTTAAATTTCCACTTACTAAGATGTCTAACTTCCTGGAGTTGTTTCTGCCCATCTCCTGTGGTGGCCAGGCGGCTGTCTTCACATTACAGCTAATCACAAAATCTCACTGCAGAGAGCTGCTCCCTTCCCTCTCACCTAGGTGAAAGTAACAACTCTCACCTATTGATAGGAAAGGGTTAAGCAAGGCTGGGGAGGTTCCTTTGTCCTTCAGTTATCTGACTCTGATCAGTACCACTAGCCAATAGGAGTACTCCTTATGAGCCAATTAAGTAATTTAGGGTTTTGGCTGCCCTTCTGAATTATCTGCCTGTCTGACCATCAGGTGCATGAATTTTCATCTGAGCCAATCAGATGCCTGTTCCTGGATTGCCTGTTCTGCACTGATCTTTCCCCACTTTTTTGAGCAAGCAGTCCTTTGGAGCCCCCCAAGGGAACAAGGGTGCTATCCAGTTGAGGTATGATTTTACAAAGGGGTTGGGAATTGTGCAGAAAGAGTGTGTGTTAACAGGAGGGTGTTCAGTATTTCTAGCAAGGATTTGTGTATACAACAGAGCAGTCAGGGCCAGATTTAGGTGTGATGAGGCCCTAAGCTACTGAAGGTAATTGGGCCCTTTATATGTCCAGCTGTCCTTTGTCAGCAACAAATTGTTGCTGTTTTTTGTGTTGAATATATGCTATATGTTAATTTGTGGGCCTAATAGGTATCTAACCAGTGATATTTTAGGGAGCAGGCCAGCAGGCGGGGCCCATTACTTACATCATAGGAGCCTACACCACACAAAACACTGTTGCTGTATGTAGGTTTTATTTTATTTGTTTTTTTATCTTATATTTTGGAAATGGATATCCAGGGATTTTTTTTCTTTATGGGGGGGGGGCAAGATAGTGGGGCCCTAAGCTATAGCTTGTTTAGCTTATATGTAAATCCGGCACTGCGTGCAGTGCTTCTCAATTGGTGGCCCTTGGATCATGGGGCACTTTTAGGGGGATCTCGGGGCCATACCCTGACCATTGCCTCCTAAGTGCCCCACCTCCTAGCTATGACAGGCTTTTGGCTGGATCAGCAGCAGCACCTGCAACAGTTTGTGAGCTGAGTAAAAGTGGCGGGGGAAGAGAATGTCTCCTTCCCCTGAAGAGAAAGGACCAGAGGATGCACTGAAGGAAATTAGAACAAGCAAGAAAAGGTCAATATTTACTAACTTGCTTAATAAACTGGAAATGGTGAGGAAGGGTGTAAGAGAGAAAAGTTCTTAAAATAGGAAGAAGTGGTTGTAAAAGGACTGGAAAGGAGGAATGAAAAGAAAACCTGAAGTGTTTTTTTGGCGGGGGCTTGTCAGTGGGGAATAAATTACAATATGTGTGTGATAGGAGAATGGGAGCAGAAATTACAGGACATGGGTAAAAATACTTTGAAGAGCATGTGGGGGTAGGAAGTGGAAAAATAGTAAAAGAAAAAGTATTTTCGAATTAGAGCCTCTAGATCAGCAAATTCTGCCTAAAATGGGGAGGCTGAATCACAATACCTCCAGAGCAAATGCCTGTACAGTGGTACCTCAGGTTACATACGCTTTAGGTTACATACGCTTCAGGTTACGGACTCCGCTAACCCAGAAATAGTGCTTCAGGTTAAGAACTTTGCTTCAGGGTGAGAACAGAAAGCATGTGGTGGTGGTGCGGTGGCAGCAGGAGGCCCCATTAGCTAAAGTGGTGCTTCAGGTTAAGAACAGTTTCAGGTTAAGAATGGACCTCCAGAACGAATTAAGTACTACCACTGTACTTAGTGTGAGGAGAGCTGAGATGCAGGACTCCTTGCTACAAGGAAAATGCTGTAGTAAAGAGTTTAGCCATTTCCAAAGATTAACTGACACCACTTTCTTCTGATACCCATTAAAATGCTGATGGCTGCCACCATTTTGTGACCAACTGCCTTTGCTCGACCATTTTGTGACTGGTGGGCCTAAGTATTTAGGCCACCTCTCAACCAGGCCTTGAAGGTAAAAAGTTTAAGAACCTCTGCAATTTTATTTAATTTATATCCTGCCCTTCAGCCCAAAAGAGCCCAGGATAGTAAGCAATAACTGATAAAACTTTATTAAAACATTAAAAACAATTCCATTATAGATGCAGACTGGGAAAGAGCTCAACTTAAAAGACTTTTTGAAAGAGGAAAGTCTTAGTAGGCACTGAAAAGGCAACAGAGATAGTGCCTGTTCTGATATTTAAAGACATTTAAATAGTTTGTACGTGTAGAGACTAAGGATAGTGGATAAATTTGATTCAGCTCCCATTTAAGGGCCACTTTTTCAAAGTTGCACTTTTTGATATAAGAACCACAACCATTCTTTGAAATTTGCTGGCAAGAATAAAGCACGGTCAGTTTCTCCCACTGTCACTACAGCTCTTACCAAATAGTCATCCAACAGCACAGACAAGACCAACATTACATGCTGCATTAGCAGGTAGAAAATGCAGTTGCATAGAATGGGACATAATAGAAGGAAAGCAAATAGCGAGCAGTGGATGGACCAACTTTTTATATCTCTAGTGAGGCTCGTATACAGCAGTGTAACGGGCAGATGTTCAACAGGCATAGCTTTTCTTGATATAAACATTTTAACAGGAGCAATAGGTTTCTTGTTTGATCCTAGCCTGTTGTTCAGCTGTTAATCCAACTATGGGGAAAGGATTTAATGCCATTTGTTGTTGTTTAGTCGTTTAGTCGTGTCCGACTCTTCGTGACCCCATGGACCAGAGCACGCCAGGCACTCCTGTCTTTCACTGCCTCCCACAGTCATAGCCTGGATGAAATTGTTCTTGGGATTTAAAACTTTGATGCAACCTTCCACAATTGCTTTACTTATAGAGTTGAAACTTGAGTATACAGTTGAGTGCATTAAAAAAAAAATGTTGATAAGCTTGCGGGTTGTTTTCTTTTTTTCTTTTATCTGTCAATTAATAAGCAAAAGAATCACATTCAAAAATTACCAAAGGAGAGAGAGAATACCAGTAGAATTCTCACAGGTGGGAATACATGATTTATGCTGCATTTACCTCATTTTTGAGGTGACTGAGAAGTGTTTGTGTTCATTCTACAAATTATTTTACCAGTGGGCTGCTTTTGTCAGCCTTCCCAGGCATCCACACTTTCTGAAAACCCCAGGTTTTGGAGTGGGTTTTCCTGGAAGTTGGGAATGCTACCCACCATGTGCATAACAGCAAAATATTATTATTATTATTATTATTATTATTATTATTATTATTATTATTATTATTATCATCATCATTATCATTATCATTATCATCATCATTTCATTCCCCCCCTTTTTTGCTTTTAAAGTAGGTAATCCTTGCAGAAAGTGTTTGTTTCCTTTTACTTTTTTAAATAAGAAAGGACTTCCCTTAAAAACCCAACCAGCAAGCGCACCAATCATAGGCCCTTGATAGCCAGCCTTCCCAGTGCCCTGCACTTCAATTACAGCCTAGGGAAAGATGACATGAATAACTCTCCCCAATGTTCATTTCAGATCAGGGAGTGTAGACAGCCAAAGAGACTACAGAGAGCTGGAGAAAGGTTTAACAGAAACAAAAATACATACCGTTCCCTCAACCTCCTCACAGCAATAAAACCTTAAGTTCCTATGAATGATGTAGAAAATCAAAGGCCTCTTACATGGGAGAAGGAAACTTTCAATAAAGTGGTGTACAGGTTTTGGCAAAGCACTTTAAAAAAATCAAAACCTTAGAGTCAACAAGATTTTCTTAGCTTAATTTATTGGGGGGGGGGGTTATCAGAAAGTCAATTCTGTGGCTACATGGTTTTCATCATTGTTACAGATTCTGCCCCTGGGAAAATCTCATGATATCCAATCTCTCATCCGTGGTTCTGCACTGTCTTCACTGCTCACCATGCTAAGGGTCAAGCAGATGGAAGAAAGAAATGATTAAGGTAGGTTTGTTTTGTTACAATTAAATTCTAGGGACGTGAGAGAAAAGTCTATGCTGTAGTCTGAATTGGTATGTAATCCCACTACTTAAAACTGTAATGACAAAATTAACCCTGCACCAGTAGTTCCCAACCCATTATTTGTAGCACACTAGTCGAGTTACATACAAGCTACATTCTTGTGTGAGAGCCATGATAAGTTGTACATTTTTTTAATTGTGTAGAAGAAGTAATTGAAAAACATATTGTGACATAATCAGGACTGTCATCAGGTATCCCGCAGTCATGCACCTTCACTTTTGCCCTACAACTGTCTTATCAACAGTGCACTGTTTCCTGAATCCACTCTTTACTAAAGATTATCCTCTCTTTTTTATGTCACCAGCTTAATGAGATGTATTATAGCCCAAGGGGTTTAATCAGTTCAAAAGAACAGACGTTACCTCTTAAGAATGCGTTCACACTTTTTGTAATAAATTACAAGGAAAATCTTGCATAATTAAAACATAAACTTTAATGAAGTTAGACCTGTAAGCAAACCATTAAAAAAAGCAACCACATGGGTGCTATTGTACAATGTTTACAGGGTTATGCATTCACTTTCACATTAAGCACCATTTTTAAAAGATTGTAATGAGATAGTTTCCTTGTTAATATAAACAATTTCCAGAAGAACCACAAATCAACCAAAACCTAAATAAATATTTCCTAGAAAAATGAAAAATAGTGATTTCTGACAGCTCATAGAAGAGATTGTGCAGAGCAGTATAAATCTAAGCATTGGGACTAAAAACACTCTTATTTTTGATTATTCTAAAGAAGAGAAGAATGATCTTTGTTTCCAGAAACAGTAAAGTACATTCCAAAGCTGCTTTTGTTTTTAATTTACAGAAGCTCTCGATTCTAATCTACTAAGCCAACAAATAATCTGTCCACTAGTTTTCTCCCCCCTTTTTTCTGAGTCTCATGAAAAGTACACACAATTGTTGACATACGGGAGGGGGAAAATACATATTCCTTCTCTGTTATTATGAATGGATCATTTCAATGCAAGTGCTCACTTGCATAGCTCTGGAACTTTGAAATCTTGTACTTACTTACTTGTACTTACTAAACAGAAGAACCTCTATCCTCATTCTGTGATTATCAATGGAAAAGTAATTTAACTTAATCCAATGGGGAAAAGTTAAGGTCTGTGTCACTTAAAAGAGGGGAGGAGAAAGACAGCAAGGACCTCATTTCTGTCTTTTAAAGAAAATGTTTTATCTGAATGATGTTCAGTGGGGGGTAGAAACTGGCAGCTGACTGTGCAATAGGACAAACCTGGCCCCTGAAATAGTGCCATATTCTTTACTTGCTGCTTTGAGTGTCTCCACCACTCCCTCATCAAGTGGCAGTGAGTCCTATGGAAGAGGGAAACACAAAGTGTGAGTAGGAACAGACAGAAGAAGAGCCAAAGGCTACTTAGTCCAACATCCCATTTCCCACAGTGGTCATCTAGATGCCTCTGGGAATCCCACAAACAAGTCATAAAAGTAACACTCCCCTTCATTGTTGTGCACAAGCAACTGGTATTCAGAGCCATGCTGCCTCCATTCCTGGACGTAGCACATAGCCATCAAGACACCGAGCTGGTTTGCACATAATGCTAAGCCATACAATCACTGAGTGTGAACACACAGTGTGGGGTTTCTGGAGAGGAGATTGTAGCTGTATTATTCTTTCTCTGGTCCTGTTGCTACTGCGATCTAAGCCATGGCATGGTATGTTGTCTGAACACAGGCTTGTGATTTGTCTGACTCCAAACACACACTGTAACCAAGGTTTGTTCTTGGGATTGTAGCTGAAGGATTGTCAGGAGGATTAAAGCCATGAGCCGGGTATAGATGAAGCACAGCCAAACTTACTGACAGTATGGAGTGCATTAGTAGCATGTGGCACAGCACTATTCAGGTTTATTGTCACAATTTAAGCACACAGACAGCATCTGTGAAAATGTGACTGAGCCATCAAGTAAGGTGCAGAATTGAAGTGAACCTTACTAGCTTGCAGCAGCAACAGAAACGGGGGGGGGGGGGATTGCAGTGGCTGCAAACTTCTCTACATGCAGACCACCTCATAGAGTTCATAGGCAATAAGCACTTGCTGTTTGTAGGTTCCTTAGATTTCAGAGAAGATTTGGAAGTTTCACTAGTTCTACAAGGACAGAGTCTCTTTTCTATGGTAAAGACCCTTTCTTGACCCATCTAGCCCCTTTGCTTCTGTTATCTGCACTCAGAAAGACCCAGCTGGCAAACTGGATTTAAATTTTTATTTCTATAAAATTCAGATTCTAGGCTTAGGAAGTCAAGCATTTTCCTCATTCAAGGACCTCACATAAAGCCGCTTTTAATTTGCCCTGTACAAGATGGACAACACCATCTCTCATCTGAAATGGAAAACTGTTACCTTGGTGGCTTGAATCCACCATCTACGTCACTAGAACTAAGACCTTTCACCTGAGTTACACGGAATGCTCACAAGTTTCCTTTCTTTTTTTCTTCATTCATGTTGTCCTGGCAAAGTAAAGAAGGACATGTCATTTCAACAGATTTGCTGTCACAGAAATAATACATTTGCTGTTTGTTTGGGGGTTTTTTGTTAATTCATAGAATCACCTTCCACCAAAATTACATAGCTGTCAACTTTTCCCTTTTCTTGCAAGGAATCCTATTTGGAATAAGGGAATTTCCCTTTAATAAAAGGGAAACGTTGACAGCTATGCCAAAATATTGTACACAAAAGTTACGCAGAGTTGCTGCAGCTTTCATTCCCACACCCCAGCCCCTGAGTCTTGACTTACATTCTGCTTGAGGCACATTTATTCAGATGCAGAAACCACTCAAAGAGCATTTATGTTAGATTATGAGAATGCAAGAAGATCTTGTCAAGCAAGGTGACAAGATTCACAGCAGAAGAAAATTTGCAAACTGTCCAAGACATTGTGCCAACATACCCAGGAGTATTCCATCTACTGTACATTCAGCCATAGAGACAGCAACAGTGTAAACAGGAATACTCCTATTTGTAACTAGAGTGCTTGTGAATGGCTATCAGTGTCCATACTGTTTATTCTGTTTTTGTTTTGTAAATGATCGCTGATCTCTTGTTGCTAGCATAAAGGTTCACTTCAATTCTGCACCTTACTTGATGGCTCAGTCACATTTTCACAGATGCTGTTGGTGTGCTTAAATTGTGACAATAAACCTGAATAGTGCTGTGCCACATGCTACTAATGCACTCCGTACTGTCAGTAAGCTTATCTGGAATGAAAGAGAGTTGCCTTTGCAGAGAAACCTAAGTCATTGTTCAAAACCTAAAGGCAGATTTGTTTCATCTTGTAGTTGCTTTTCCACGAAGCTTGCTGGGTAGTTGTGAGGATTAAATGAGGTAACTCCAAATAGAATACCCTAACCTCACTGGAGAGTAAAATGCTTTACCAGTATCCTGTGCTGATTTCATCTGAAACATCCAGTGAGAGTCTCCAGCAGGCTTGGGAAACTTCTGACTCAAGAATCTAATTATGCCTGCCACAGGCCCAGGTTTGAACCACAAAACCCAACCATGCTCAGTGAAGTCATATGTGATGTCAGGTGTGGGACAAGTAAGGATGCTGCTTCAAAGAAACAATTAGAGCTTACTGTGAGCACCTATCAGTGGATTGGTAGTGACAGTGAGCCCCACTGGGATTAGCTTCACTTAGGAGTTCCCACCCCTGGTCTAAGCTATAACATGCATAGTACCATACAACTTGTGGTCTACCAAGAATCAAAGGTGGGATTCACTTAAGGAGCCCCATTAGTGGAAGCCCTGTTTGCACAATGGGGATCTGCCCCATATAGTCTGCCGCTCATTGGCCTTGGATATGGTGGGGGGTAGGGAGACTTCCCAGAAGAACATGCGGGGAGGGGAGGAGGGGGGTCATTTCAAGTGGCAAGCTGGAATGCTTGTGTGGATGGAATATTTGTAATAGCATGATGTTGAATTATACCCAATGTAGCATGCAACCCACCAGCCATATATTGTACCTGATACCCATCACCGTTTTACAGTCACAGGCAAGCAGCAAAGCCAGCACATTTATCAAGCCTCTGATGGGCTTCCTAGATGGTGGGCTTGGTAAGCCACACACAAGTAAGCCTGATATATAGGAACTATCACTCTCCGGTGATGTATGCAAACTGTCACATACAGTACATACATCTGAGAGAAGATATGACTTAACTGATTCTATATTTCTTATTAACCTGGCAGTTTCTTATTTCTTACTAACCAAAACCAGCTAAGAATAGCGTGCCCTTAATGCTGCTAACTAATTTAAGGGCTTTGTAAGTTAGCTTTTTTAATTCTGGCTTGTAAACTACAGTGAAATTCACCAAAATAGTGGTAAAACTGCTTCATTGTAATGTCATCTAAGAAGCTTTTCATTTTAATCTGTCTCCATGAGGTGTGGCCTCCTGCTGAGGAATACACAGTTATATCGTTAACATGGCAGACCCCACTGAGAGTTACAACAGCCCCAGTCATAGATGATAATGGAACAATGACAGGTTTTTCTAAACGAGACTTTATGAAAATCCACTCCCGTTACCGCTTGGGAGAAGCATTCTTACTGGAGTATTTATTGTAAAATGGGTGGGGAGCCTGTTTTTAGACCACAGCTTCCATTATCCCTGACCACTGGCCATGCTGGCTTGGACTGATTTGAGTTACAGTTCAATAACATGTGAAGGGACACAGGTCTGATCAATAAGCAGAATTTAGCAGAATTTAGTCAGTTGAATTTGCTTAGAAATGTCCTAATAACTCTCATGGTCAAGTAGGCTGAACAAGAGTTGGTGTACAGAGAAGAAGATTAGAAATTAATGTAAGGGACAAAGGTGAGCACTTAAGCCAGTGGAACCTGGAAAGTACAAATGACCCAGGAAAACTAATTCCATGCATCAAATAACCAGCAGAATGTCCAAACACAATCAGATTAGCAATGTATGTGAAAAGAAATGTATGAGTTGAGGAAAATATGCTTCTACACATGAACATGGTATGATATATATTTAAGCTGGCATACACCTGGAAAAGGTTGTACATGAAATTGGCAAATTGATTGGCTTCCTCCTGAGTCTTTGACTCATCTTATTCATTTTGTGAATTGACATCACAGAACTAGTTTTCGTGTTCAGTGTACTGATGCTACAGTTCCTTTGATGGTGATTTGTATTTGATGTTCTTAAGTATTTCCCTCCCCCCTCAGATACTGATTAATATTAAATATGCATATATATATATATGTATATATACGTGTGTGTGTGTGTGTGTGTGTGTGTGTGTATATATATATATATATATATATATATATATATATATATATGGTTATCTTTAGGGAGTAACATTTCTGTTTACTGACTATCAGGTATACTATTCTGGAATCTAAAATGTTCCATGATGAGCAGCATTCAGGATTTTTGGCACATGCATTGGTTGTGACCTGATGGTGTCTTGCACATAGATATCTCATTTGTAATTGTCCCATATCCTAGGCATTGTTCCAGTAATTTCAATTTTTGTTCCAATATTTGAAAGGAAAGTTAATCAGAAACTGAAAACCCAGTGGCGCCTATCCAACTAAGATTAGTAAAGTTGCTGCGATAATTTGTCCATTTTTCTAGCCATTGACAGAGAAATAAGTGAAAAGAAATTCTCCCCACCCCCACCCAAAAGTAATTGTTTGAAGAGCAAGCCTCTTGCTGCTCTCCACAGTCTCATGGAAAATCCAGGATTCATACTGACTGTGGAGACTGCTTAAAAAGGATCAGAGAACGCATGGGGAATTTTTGAAGTTGAAGGAGATAATATCCCTATGCCCCTCAGCCACCTTGTAACATTAGTTATTAAGGTATAAGTGCCATTTCCTCTCCAGATGTCACCAAAGATCTTTATCAAATTTCACAAGGAGGCATAAAACAATTACCTCTTTCATGAGGTGTGGAGAGTCTCATCAGATGAGTGGGCAGTGTTCAGAAGCACTGGAATTAATTGTCATAAAAAAGTTCTTCTTGTTGTTTATATTATATCAATATGTATGCTGCTTTTACACATAAAAATGCCCAAAACGTTTTGTAATGCAGTAGCAATACAACCGCAAAAATGCATCATTACACTGAATAATCCAATACCAATTCATCTCAGAACGTGTTATGATGATCCAAAAAAACATTCATTTTAATACAAACAGTATAACTTTTGCAATTCATTACAAAATAGGCAATATCAATAATTAAAATACATATGAATTGATGTTATTTATGCTGAAATATATAAAACAGAGTCAGATATATAATAAAACTTCCCAGTGCAGTCAGGTATTAATAACTCCTTATTTTGTACAGTGGTACCTCAGGTTACAGACACTTCAGGTTACAGACTCCGCTAACCCAGAAATAGTACCTCGGGTTAAGAACAGAAATTGTGCGGCGGCAGTGGGAGGCCCCATTAGCTAAAGTGGTGCTTCAGGTTAAGAACAGTTTCAGGTTAAGAACAGACCTCCAACACGAATTAAGTTCTTAACCCGAGGTACACCACTGTACATTGCAATGACAGGGAGTGTCAGCCCAGCTGCCTTGACAAGGTGGACTTTGCTTCTCTTTCCTTGTGGCAGTTCCATTGCAGCACAGGATGACAAACAGGGAGGACTTCTTTCGCCAAAAGGGGAAATTTTATAATCAGTGCGAGAACTGGGCAAAAACCAACCCAGCCCTGCTCTTCTTTTCAGCTCAACCCTAATTTTAATTGGTCACAGCATGAAAAGGTGAATTTGCAAAACTGTTTGATACAACTATAGTGTGAAGATGTATAGGACGTTTGTTCACGTATACAAACTGATCTTAGAAGGAGTGGTTCCCCTCCCCCGGCAGGTTAAAAATGGTGAGAGAATAGCCAATTGAGCCTGCATGTGGACTAGACGTAAGTGCAACACTTAGTGTTAACAGTATACATTTAAGTCTTTGTGTCAGAGCAGCATTATTAACCCAGGTGGACTGACCCAAATTATAGGCGAGAGGAGTTATTTTGATATCCATAATTCAGTGTGCTTTTTTGCATATTGTTATTAGAAACACATATCTACACCTAGCTTAAACACAAACACAGCCGCAACTGCACAGTCACAAAAGCCTGAATTTTTATGCAATGCAGACTATCCATATGCATATCCAGAACTATATAAAAAGAGAAAAAGATATCTTTTCATTTTGCCTTTTGTGCTGTTCACTCCAGGAATCCTAGCTTGATCTTGACAGATCTGCTAGTTTATAATGAATATTTCCGTAGCTTTTATGGTTAGCGTCAAGAAGGCACCTGGGAGTAAGATTTGCTCACTGTAGGGGGCTGCTTTGTGTTCCTCCGCTTTTGTTTTCTTATATTGGTGTGTGTTTTTTTACTGAATTCTTTGGTGTTTGCCTATAATAAACATTTTGATTGCAACTAAATATTTTATTGATTTAAGAATGAACAAAAAGAGAGCACAACAAACAAAGAACATCTACTATTCTGTTGCACTGGAAAGAAATGTAGCTAATAAACACTATATATGCGGGGAATATATATACACATACATACACACAATGTGTCAGGCATAGCAGAGGCATTTTTTAAAAAAATTACTGCTGCTAATGTGCTGGGGGGGGGGCATAATCCTGGTACCTTGCACTGGAATCGGCATACAAGGCGCACTACACCTCTCTACCTGAGAGGCATAACCATAAAATCAAGCTCCGAAAGCATGACACTCTATTCTTCTTTATTTATATATTTAATTTTTAAATTATGTTTGTATACTGCCCTATACCCGGAGATCTCAGGGCGGTTCACAACATAAAATTACAATATAACAAATACAAAACACATCATAAAAATAAAAACAGAGACAGCCCAACAATCCCCACTTCTGCAACACATTAAAAGGGCATTGGATGTCAATCAGCCAAAAGCCTGGTTAAAGAGGAATGTTTTCACCTGGTGCCTAATGTTGTATAATGAAGGTGCCAGCTGAACCTCCCTGGGAGAGCATTCCACAAATGGGGAGCCACTGCAGAAAAGGCCCATTCTCATGTTGCCGCCCTCCGGATCTTTCATGGAGGAGACACACAAAGAAGGGTCTCAGGATGATCTCAGGGTCTGGATAGGTTCATATAGATAGAGGCAGTTCTTCAGATATTGCAGTCTTGAACCGCATATGCAGTAGAATCAGGGCCTAGGGCAGAAGACAGCACAAGGACTCCCACTACCAGAGTAGGACTTTACTGTTTTTTGTGGAGAGGGGTGTCTTCTTAGACAGAAACAACACAGCTTCTTGCAGTAGCTATTTCTAGGTGACCTTCCCTACTACCCAAATATTATCTGTTTATTTATTACATGGAGATGCCATGGTTCATCTGGAACAGCACAACAAGATGCTTTCATCTGCCCCAGCTGCAACAAAACATGTCTCTCCCATATCAGTCTCTGCAGTCACAGCAGGTGCTGTAACCTTGCAGCAGTTTGACTTCACCCCCAAAGGGACACTCTTCCACTGTCTTGTGAGACAGATGGGATGCCAGCTCTATTTATTACATTTATCAAATGCTTTACACAAAAGAAAAAGTCTCAAAGTGACTTGACAAGATACAACAAATAAAAGCAATTTAAAACCAGAAAAAAATAAAAATACTTAAAATGTTGGTCCAGTAAAATGTTCATAATGACAAGAAAACAATGCACATTTTTATCATAAAGTTTTGCAGTTGAAGATCTCCTCCTCAGCTGAGAAGCAGGTCCTTGGGTGGGGTGGCTTCCAAGCAGGTGAGTTGCTTTTGCTGCCTTCTACCCTCCTTCCACGGACTCACCTGCCAGGAAGCTGGTGTTAGTGCTCTTCTCAACCCACTGAGTTGCTCCAGCAACTAGTTACCCAGGATATGAAAAAAATGATCCATGCCTTTTTCCATTCTGTGCCACTTTTGCATGTGTTCATCCTTAAATCTGTTACAGCTGCTTCCTCATTAATCCGTGAACCTTTTTCTACAAAAACATCTGCATGAAAATTTGCAGTTTAAACACATCATTTAAAAATCTATGTTTTCTCTCATAAGATGCTGATATTATTTCAATATTTTTGAACCTAGAACTGCATTAGAAGATGTGGGAGGTGTAAAAGCTGGTGGATAACCAAGTTCCAGTGCACGCATTGGTATGAGTGGTGTGGAACATGTAAACATTTATTGGAATTCATAAAGATCTCGTTCCTCAAGCATCCTAATTGCAGCAACAAGCAGCTGAGGGAGCAAAATGGCAGAGCAGAGGAGGGTCTAGTCCCCTGCAGCACAGTCCTGATCCTGATTGGTGCCCCTGGTGACTGCTATTAATTGTTTTTTTAAAAAGGAGATGAGGGAATAGAATTTAAGACATAGCTAAAGTCACATCTGTTGTGCCCTTCTTGCATTTAGTAGATTTTTAAGCACATCTTATGCTATTGAGAGCCTATAATTTCCTTTACAGTAGTCTCTTTGCTTTGTAGGGGAGCAAGAGATACCTTTCTCTAATGAAGAAACCCACAACAAATCCAAGATCTCCTATTAATATAGAGAGTCCTGAACTGTAATATATTAATGAATGGACATACACTCACACTGTAATCATGAATTTCAGTATTGCCTTTGATGCCTCATTGGGCACAAAGCTCTTACAAAATGTTTGAAGTGTCTGGCTGTGTAATAATGATTTATAATTCTCTTGAACCAAAGCAAAATTTGCTCGTAAAAATCATTTTTGAAATAAAAAATAAATTGTGACTGGAGGGTCCGGGTTTGTTTCAAAAAGAGATCACCCACAAGCAGCAAATTATTTTAAAAGCCACTAGTTCTAGTGTTTTGAGATAGGCAGTGCACAACTCAGAATTTCAAAGTGCTATTAATTAAGATCAGTTTATTAAAATGTCAATCTTTTCAACCAAAATTTCCTCCACTGCAACTACTAGCTGCAAGTTCCCTTCTGTGTAACAAATACGTCTAACTTTGGTGCTTTTTTTCTCCCATAACCATTCATTTCTTATTCTGTAAGAAGGGTTTCTTCCCTCATTCTGCAAACTGGGTTTCTGTGAATGGCTCCTACATTTCTATCTGCCTGTTAAACAGTCAGTAAGGTTTTCCATGTAATAACTAGCCTAAACCAATGATACAATATACTTTAGAGAAGCTCCTTTTCTCAAATTCATTTGCTCTCTGGTTCCTTTCTCACTTTGGCCTTTCAGTGCTACCCAGTGATGGCTTTTAGCAGTGGCGTAGCGTGGGTTGTCAGCACCCGGAGCAAGGCAAGTAATTTGTGCCCCCTAACCCGTGGATTTGCGCCCCTAACCTGTGGATTTGCGCCCCCTAACCCTAACCCCCAGATGTTGCGCCCGGTGCGGCCGGGCCCCCCTGCACCCCCCACGCTACGCCACTGGCTTTTAGACAGTCAGCTGCATCAGTCACCTGCATATGGAATTATTAGCCAGGTGGACTGCAGTAGACATAGTGATGTTGCATCCCTGCACATCCTTCCTGTGGGTTTAACCGCACTGGTTGATGTGCTCAGTTGAATGTGTATGTCTGTCACCCTTTTAAGAAGTCAATTGGGCAACATAACCTTTGAGATCCCTTCCAACTTTGTGATTCTTTGTCATATATGTCAGGCAGCACTCAGATTTCTAAAACAGAGATAAATGTAGATGATGATGAACATGTTTGCACATGTGTGTGTTTGATCATGTTGCCCATGATCATTCGTGATGAGTTATATGGTTCATGTGTAGAATAGTGGGAGCAATGAATGATAGGATGCTGCATGGAAAAATAAGGCAGTATTTTGGTTTCCTTAACTTCTAAAAATGAAACCCCACAAATGTTACTGGTTATTTTTTTATATATTTTAGCATCCCGGGTTCCAGCAACCTGGAAACTTAGTAGACAATCAGACACCAGCAAGTATCCACCCAGTAGGATCTGGATACTAATCTGTTGGGACCCAGCACAATAGAAAAGTCCCTGCAAATTTCAAAATTGATAGTATCTGTTAATCAACTTTGTAGTACAGCTTAAACATCTGCAAAAAGTAAAAGTTGTTGGAGCCTTTAGCAATCAATCAGGAGCTGGTCTCTTTTGGAGTTGTACTGTAGGTCAATTTACTGTATACTATATGTATCATTCTCTCTAGATCTATGAGGTCAGTTTATAAAGGACTAAAGATAGATACTATGACAATTCATACCCTAAAGTCAATTCGTTACAAAAATATAAAATAAATAATACATAGTTCTCTCTTAATATTTCCAGAGTCTCATTTTGGAACAATGTCCCACTTAATTGCATTAAGAATAGAATATCTAGAGGGTTGTGGGTTGTTGTTTTTTGCTCTTATTACCAACAGAGTTTAAAAACACACACATACTTGTATCTGTGTATGAGTGAAAGGGCTGAGAGCATTAAGGCGCTACACTTGAATGCACTGAGCTTCTGAACTCCATGATACTCATTGTATGCTCAGCTTGAGATCAAGACAGTTGTCAAGACCTCAGTTTTATTTCTTCAAAAGATCCAAAAACACTAATGCTTCAGATTCTAAATAAGAAAGATTTGCTTTGCAGAGCCACTGATGCACAGGTACCAGTTTCTGCTTCAAATCCCAGACCCCAGCAGTGGGAAAACCATTTGCCATTGCCCAGTTGTACACCTCAGTGAAATCATCACTGTATTAACTTAGGGATAACAGTTGGATTTAAACATATTTTCCTCCACTATCACCAGTGTGAAGTGCTTAAATCTAGATGGATAGCATCCATCGCCACTTACAAACAGAAAAGTAAAAGCATCAAATTCTACCAAAATTGTAGAATGTCAGACATGCTCACACCAATCTTAATTCTGTGACAGCACAATGCCAGTCCTAAGCGCAAGAAGAATCAAGAGTAGAGGTAACTTTGAAAACCCCTTTTATTTATAAACAACAATAATTTCCAAACATGAAATAGATTATTGCTCTGGAATGGAAAGGGGGGGGGGCTTGAAACATTTCATTGCACAAACTGTTCCTATATGTGCACATGTCAATTCTACAATTACTTTTTCATACATTATTGCAGAATGCATTCAAAATATATTGTCAGCTTAATACTTTGTTTTATTTGTGAGTTAGTATGTGGTAGGTTTCCATCCCAGAAAGTGATCCATACAAATTAGGTTTGCTTTGTTACTATGGAAGCTTGAAAGGCTTTGACTCTGCAATTTATTGTTAAAGTCAAGAAAATGGGGGTAGAATTAAAACTCTCTTGTGTGGACATTTTGCCTTTCCATTATACATTTTAAACTATTTGACAAGCCCTTAACAAGAGGAAATTTATTCCAATGTGCAAGCTTGATATTTCCAACCGAAGTGTATTATGTTAACTGGAAATCTGGGGAGCAATGGACAACAAAATGTTACCTTGTACTTGAAAGCTATAGAAACAAACTTTGGACTTTAAGGCAGGTGGCTTATCTTCCTCAGGTTTTGATGTTTTCATGGTAGTTAATGAAAAGATAGGCAAACACCAGTATTCAAATTGTTCTTCACCGTTTCTGCTAACGAACTGTTTGAGTGGAGGTGTTTCCAAGGTTGGCATTTTACTTTTATTTAAACATGCATTTCTGAGTGCCAGTAGGGGAAACATCTGCCTACCCTAAACGTTTCTTTGTGGCAGGGTGGGGCTCTAATGGGATTGGGAAAGGATTGGCTTCATATTCCTCTTGCCTGCCAAGAGTAAGCTCTACTCATCTCAGATAACTTGGATACTTAATCATCCCTTCCACAACTTTCTCTCTCATGTTCCCAACACAACTTGTGACCACATACCTCCTTTGCCACTATAGATATTTTCTGGAATACTGGCCTCTGAACTTAAGTATAGACTTCTAAAGGATGCATATCATTATGCTAAATACTTCTGTTAATCTGATGCATAGCATTAAATTTTATATTATTCTGATGTGTAGCAACCCATATCTTTAGAATGTCAAGATATGTATACATTAAGAACCAAAGACTTCACCACTGCTGCTCTGGCACCATGCCCAAGGAACCATTGGATACATAAAATACTAACAATCCACCCATTTCATCTGCTAGTGGTGGGACAGCAGACATTTAAATGAGTTGTGTAGAGATTTTGGAGCTTAAAAATCAGTTCACACACAGCACTGGTCACAGGCTTATTTAGTATCACTGTTTCCCTACATCAGGAGTAGCAAACCCATGGCCTGCACCATTTTAGTAGCCTGCCACCCTCCTTCAGAATCGAGTTTCTCTTATCTGTGATATTTGCTGGAACAGACAATTGTTAGAAAGTCTTGGATAGGCCAACACTCCTTCCTGTTTCATCTCTCTTAATACATGCTAGAAAATGCTGTGATGCAGATAACAGTCCCCCGCCCCGTCTGCACATATTCATAAGTGAGCATGAATTGGCCACTTTGTTGTTGCCCACCATTGCCATGTGGCCCTTGAAGAAGTCGCCATCCCTCATTGCAGCCCTTTAACCAAAAAAAGGTTAGCCACCCTACCATGTAAACATTCTACAACACACACAGCACCCCCCCCCCCTTTTGGGTGCAGAATTCAGGAGCAGTGAGAAAGTTGTCATTTGGATAAGCCCTGGAGAAGACTGGCTTCTATAAAGAGAACTTCTCGTTGAGGAACCCTTCATATAGTACCAAGGAACCCCACTTTCCCAGAATCCACCACAGGTGTAGATTGATCTGGGAAGGTTTGGTAGGTAGATGATCCTGACTTTGAGTAGAATTTCTCCCAAATCTGATTCTATGAAAAAGAGTACAAGAGCAGTATACACAATTCTGGCATTTTTAAAATGCTGACATTTTTTGAAGTGGTGCCCCTAGGAGGCAGAGGTCAAACATGATACTTGATTTTCGTAGCAGAGAAGACTTGCTCTCATGTTGCAGTCTGTAACCGAATGTAAAAGCTGTATGACTGTGTTTTGGGGAGTGGAAACAGGCTGAAGTAGGCAAATACTTTTTTCAGGTCCAACTGGTCAAATGTAACCAAAAGAAATAAATATGCTCATGATAGTTTATCATTTTCTTGTATTGCTTCAAAGGGATTTCACTGCCAGCTGCACAGCCCACTTCCATCTCTCATCTTATTTGAATTATGTTGGGTTATACATGTTATGTTTCATAGAGTTTCATTGCATTTTGTTATTTCTGTTGTTTTCTTTCCTTGCAAACTGTGCAAGGAAAGGTGGGTCACAAATATTTTTATAAATAAACACCCATAGGCTTTAAAACCTATATGTCTCACCTGTGCTGTGCTAGTACAGCCTAATTCTCTAGACGTTGGGCTACATAAAATTATACTTTCTGCTCATCCCAATTTCATCAAGTCAAATATATTTGCTGTGAGTAACTCTGGATGAGTTACTTCACTTCCTTGCTGCATCTTTCCCCTCTGGCTGATACCTCCCTCCACCATGCCTTTATAGGAGTGAGATGGGGTTTAGGAATTTTTTTAGCACTTTGGGATTACAAGTAAGAAACTATTAGCATGATGTAATGAAAAGTATTATTACATTATTATCTATTTAGCACCTGATTAAACACCACTTAACCCACTGGCTTTAATCCAACACACAACTGTTAAGGGGGTGTGTGGTTTATTTATTTATTTATTTTTGCTAATGCACCATTGTTCTGACGAAGCCAGCATCTGTGCAGTAGTCCGTATCTTCCACTGTCATTAGGGTAAATTGGTTCCCTGGGCAACGTCCCAGGAACGCAGGTGTCCTGATTACAGACATCCTGATTATGTGAAGTAGACAGCAGTCACTCATTCACAAAAGGAACTCAGCCTCATTGTTAAACAATCACCACCAAGCATTTGCTACCAAGAAGACCTTGGGAGAAAGGAGACAATTCAGCTCCATTGCCCATATTGTGGCTATTCAAACCACTGGCACCTTCCTCACCAATCTCATTCTTACAAAAATATTGATGGCCAAACAACTATAACTGCTAATATTCAATATGAAATGCATGTTTATGTGTATATTGAGGGTGGGGAGGGAAGAGCCATCTAGAAAATGCAGTTACTTGGATACACCAACACTTTTTCTAACATAGGAGTAGACAGAGATAGTAATGGGTGCTACTTAATATTTGCTCCACGTTTGTTGGAAATTGCTCTTTAGTGTGGCATGAGCTACACTTTGGAACTCCTTGCCTATTGATACCAGGCAGGCACCTTCACTGTACTCTTTTCAGCACCTACTTTAAACATTTTTGTTTAAGCAAGCTTATCCAGACATGTCGACACAGTGTGCGGTGACCGTGAAGGAACATTCTTTGCTGGGGATCATTAGGAAAGGAATTGAAAGTAAAACTGCCAGTATCGTAATGTCATTCTATAAATCTATGGTATATAAATCTATATACTGTATGCAGTTCTGGTCTCTTCACCTCAGAAAAGATGCTATAGAGTTGGAAAAGGTTTGGAAACGGGCAACCAATTTGCTTTATACAGAGAAGTAGGTGATAAATTATTGGAAATAAATAAATACATTCAAGTGGACTTGACAACACTCTGTTTTAAGCCACCTTATATGCAGCACACTTTGGAAGATTAAGACTTTTATGGAGGCATAGTGCTTCAGCCTCACAGTGATTCATTATATCTTAGTTTATAGTGATCTAACCTTCAACAGCATCTGCATCATGATCTATCAAAGCTAGCGGTATTGAACTATGCCATATTTTGCTCATTTTGAAAGACTGCAAGATCAGTTCTGATGGCAAATTCAAGTTCCTGTTGCACGTCTCAATTACTAATCTGGCCAAATAACCTAGGGTATGTTGGGATAATGAATTACAAAAATCAAAGGGCTTAATAAATAATAAAATCTGCCCCCTTTCCTTTAAAAATACACAGAACATGACACTCTTGTGCTTTTAATTCAACTCGATTAAAGAGTGGAGAGAAACTATCAATGACTACCAGCAGCAAGACTCCTTGAGAATTGCCCCTGTTTGTAGATTCTTTATGGAATTAGGTGACAGCTGGCAAAGTTTGCCTTGGGGTTAAGGGCTCAGTATCCATTTCGGTTTCCTCTTTTCATCAACAGGAACCCTACACGTAAATCACATAATGTAACACATTTGCTTTCTTACGTTCCGTTCTAGGATTTAGATTAGCCACCAGTAACATGAGCTTGGCTGTTTAAACAATATAGATGTCATACATTATAATATTAGCTTTACTCATTGTCTCAATGCAAACTTTAAAACAGAACATTTTTGACCCTGAAACTCAACTCACCCCAAAGAGCCCCTTCTTTAATTAAAACTGCATGTGACCCAGAAGGCATCAAGGCAAAGGAGCATCATCAAGCTTATTCATGCCACCTACACCTGCTAATGAAAAGCAGAGGCCAACATATGAAGGGATGGAAGATTAGAAACAGTTAGGAATTGGTGTGTGCAGGGATAGAGAACTTGAAAAATCACTCCTGACCCAATGAACGCTTTTAAAAATAGAACACATTTGGGGAACACTGGAAATTCAGTTTGGGGAAAGATTCTAAAACATGCATCAGTTTGCAAAAGCTTCATAGTCTTGCAAAAATATATGTAACTATTTGGACTTGTGTCTACTTGGACTATTTGGACTTGTGTCTACTTCACATTGACAACTGCAGCTTGATTAGCTTTTTTCGCAATTTTGTTTCTTCATTTCATGCCGATATGCATGAAACAACTCTATGTTGATTTGATGTGGAACATGGGGTGCAATTAAAGCTAGGTGACAGTCTGGATGTGGTCAGATGCCTGAAATGTTGCAGTTGCGGGCCCAGGCACAGTGAGCCTGCGATCGCCAGTGGTGGGGACATGGGAAGAGGTAATAAACACAGAACAACATATTGGGATTAAATAGGTTACTACAACTTTATTGACTACAAATGTCAGTAGGTTTTGGCATAGGAAAACTTTGGAAGATTCATGTGTATCCTGAATCAACCAACCCAGCAGCTGGCTGATTACTGCTGGGGTTAATCCTTGGATGAGGATTGCTATATGACGTAAATCAAATTGGGGTGAACCCTCCAGGAGCACCACATTTCATGGCCCGGCAGCCCCTATCTAGACAGAAACACCCCCTTTGGACCCCTTTAATGGGGTGCCCCAATTTCATGGCAGGGGTTAAGAATCCAATCCAATGCTTTGCTTTGCTGATAAGATGAAGCCCAGGAGGGTCCTCCTAATCCATATAATTAGATTACCATGGGTCCTCATTTGAAGAACTCCACCCTGGCAGGCCCATCTCCCTGGCAGCAGTCAGACAGTAGTCACCGAGGGATGCTTCACTATCAGTAACTGAAGAGCTGGACTCACAAGAATCATAATCACTACCCAACTTCCAGTGCTGCTTCTGATGATGCTCCTTGGCGGGGTGCTTCTTGTTGGTCTTCCACAACACCTCATCAGAGGAATCTGAGGGCTCAACTGGAAGTTGATGCCCTGTTTGCTGACTAAGTGGTCTGAGATAGCAAGAAAGGTAAAGCAAAGCAAGCTGTAGCTGCAATGACTAAGATAGCAGCTGCGGACTGTGTCCAAACTTAAAGAAGGCTCTTTCTCCCCCCACTTGCAACACTGTGACAGATAAAGGTACTGGTACAAAAGTTGGGCACCACCCCCACTCTCTGCCAAGTGGTAGCAAGATTACAGGGGGTCCCAGGTGCACACCTGGGGTCTGTGCTGCTTTGGGGAATTGAAGACATGGCAGAGACTGTTGTAGCTTTTTTAAAAACCCCACATATTTACACCTTCAGTCTGCATGGAGGAAGCCCAGAGCTTACAGCATGGTCATTCCAAGAGCGGCTTGTTCCCCACAGCAGTGCAGCACTGGAGGCAAAGGCATCTCTCTCAGCCAGCCTTCAGCCAACTGTCCAAGATGGATCTTTTTTCTCCCAGTCTTCTTCCCAGCACACTTTGCTAAAAACTTTCCTGTTGCCTCATACCCAGTTACCCTGGCAACATTCTGTCTGCCTAGGCCCAATATTTCTCTTGGATGGGCCATCAACACCTTTTGTCATGTTACTGCCTCTATCCCATGTGAGGCCCTGGCTTGGAAAGGAAGCTTAGCCTGTATTTTTCCACGGGCCAGCAACCTTCCCTTCAGTACTCCCAGCTAATCTAAACCCTATCATTTATTAATTTCTAGGGTTTACGGCAGGGGTCGGCAAGGCTTACCAGGCATGGGCCGGATCACTCCCACGGAGATCCTCCATGGGCCAGGCTGGTGCAGTGTCACGCCAGAAATCGCATCTGTGCATGTCCGTGGCACCGGAAATCGCTTCTGCGCATGCCCAGATGCTGGAAGTCACGCCTGCACTATTCTAAAAAACTACTATGATACATGTGTTAGTTGTGGTTTGCGTGCTATGGCTTATCGAACCTACAGGGAATAAAATGACAAAAATTCACTTTGAATGGTTGGTGACTCTTTTCTGTGGCACTTAATACCATTTTTATATATTTTAAAAGAGACCACGATTAGCTTTATTTTGATAACAAAATAAGCCCAATTGGTTGAAAAATAAGTGAAACAGGAGGTTTTTTCTAAACTGACGCAGAAATTGCATTAGCCTAAATCACACAAAAAATGAAATTTTAAAAAAATTCTCCTTCGCCCAATTTTGGACCAAAAAATCTTTAAAAATTCATTTGAGGTTATCTCATAGGTATCTACACATAAAATTTTTTTTTGAAGAAAATCGTGAGATGCACATGGCATCAGATGATTTGGCGTGGAACGACCCCTCTTGGTTCATTGGCTGGGCCTGGGAGGAGTGACAAGGGCACTCTCCTTTTCCCGAGCCATGATGCTGCCACACCCCTTGGCTCTCACCCCAGGGAACTGCCAACAGCAACCCATGTAGCCAACGCCAAGCCTGCAGAGGTGTGGGGGGGTACTGGACAATGGGGCATGCACTGTGACCGTCCCCCCTCTGCAGGTAGGACAAAGCCCCCCTTTATGAAGGGTAAAGGTAGGGCTCCTCTGCTGCCTGGCTGAACCACCCTCCATCTTGCTACTGTCAGACACACAAACACACACACCCCTCTTTTCATTCCGGCTAATGGCAGTGAAAAGTGCCTTTTGTTTGGTGTTGCAGCAAAGAGGGGGCGGGGGGGGGGAGAGAATGTGGATTAAAGAGGTCAAATGTACATCAAACAATGTGTCCCCCATGTAAATGCTTAGGCAGATACTCCCCTTTACGGATCTCATGCTATTGCCAGTCACACCTCCATGGAAATTTTTAAGAGGAATGTTTTTAATGAGAAGCTTCACAGATTTTCAGCTTTGTATGTCTTCTAGGTATGCAAAGGAATTGCTTCAGAACTTGAATTTGTCAGGAGAGGAAATGAAAAATAGATGTGAAATGTAAAATACAAAAGAGGTAGCACAGCAAAGCTGCGTCAGGCAAAACACAATACTGTGAAATACTATCCCCTATTCTAAAAAAAACATGCTGCTTTCTTCTCCTTTGCCCCAGGAAGATTGTAAGGGTGAGCTAGAGCCTTGCCCTTACACAATGGGCTTTTGGTAACAAGGCAGTCACTCTGTCACTGCTTTGACAAGAAAGAAAGTAAAGCAGACACAAAAGAATGCCACTTGGCACCGCAGTATCCATCACTTCCAGCTCTAAACACCAATGCCTTTTGTATTTGTGCTTATCGGCAGGAAATCCTGATGCCTTTGCCAATGAGTCCATCACTTGGATAAGAAGGAAAATGAATTGCCATTTGTCCAGTTCCCATAACACTACATTCAAACGACTCCAAGCAGCTTCAAATAGCACTGCTGTTGAACGTTGCACAGTGTGAATGCAGAACCCCCAAATCAAACTCCTTTGTCGTATCGTAAAGGTGGTGGTGACCAACTGCTTTAACAAATTTACTTTCATTTGTGTGTGTGTGAATGAAAGTAAATATATATATAAATATATACAGAGAGAGAAAAATTATTTACTTACGTAGTGCCAGCAATGAGCATGATGCTTTTAGAGTACTAAAAAGAGAAATCCCCACTACTGTTGCAAAACAAATGCACAACATTAATGCTATGAGATCAGACGAAATATAAAGAAATGTGTGAAATTTTTTGAAATTGTTTAAGCAGAACATGTGTGGCCCACAATTTACTGTTGGACAGGAATGGGTAATCTGTGACTTTCCACATGTTGTTACCTTACAACTCTCGCTATCCCTGGCCATTTCCACACTGGCTGGGGCTGATCTGCTGATGAGGAAACAACCTCTGCCTCCCAGAATCCTATTAAGGATGGATGTATTGTAGGCAAAACAATTCAGCATCACTTGATTTTTCATAATTAGAGAATGATGGGGCCTAGAAGCATACTGCCCCCTCCACCACACCATAAGCCCCTAACCCATTCCTTTTGCTGGCCTTAGCTGGCAGCAGTGGGGTTTGTGCTGCAGCTTTTATTAAATACGAATGTTGATGAGACTATGCATGGTAGCATCCATAATGGAGGGGAAATGACACAGTGTCCAGGGCATTGTAAGAAAAACAAAATGGTGACAAGTCCAGTCCTCCCTGGGACATGATTGGGACAGGCATTAGTGTAATGACCCCTGCCAGGGTCCCAGTTGCAGTTTGAGGAGTGTGTGTGCCCCCCCCCCGTCTGGAACAGGGGCAGGCAGCATTCTGCATGTGCAGAGGGAGTCCAGGTCCTCATAGACTATTGCATAGTGACCTTTTTGAGTCCCAGATACCACATTGCAGTGGTACCTCGGGTTACAGATGCTTCAGGTTACAGACTCTGCTAACCCAGAAATAATACCTCGGGTTAAGAACTTTGCTTCAGGATGAGAACAGAAATTGCGCGGCAGCGGCGTGGCAGCAGTGGGAGGTCCCATTAGCTAAACTGGTGCTTCAGGTTAAGAACAGTTTCAGGTTAAGAACGGACCTCTGGAACGAATTAAGTTCTTAACCCGAGGTACCACTGTATATCATAGGCAGACTTTGAGAGGCCGCATGGCAGTGATAGGCAGTGATGCAAAACTGGGTAGAGCAGTGAATATGAATGTACAGTAAGTGACAGCCATGCAGAAGTCCTGGGTTTCTAGGCACTTGAACGCAGCACACACAGATGTTCCACCTTTCTTCGAAACCAGCAAGTTTGTGGACATGGTCCTTCCAGGCAAAAGGCAGGCGTTGCCTGGAAAGCGTTTTAAGGGCCACATAGAAAGTTCTGGAGGACCACATTTGGTCCCTTGGCCAGAGTTTCTCCCACTCCTAGATTAGCTCTGCCTTCCAAATTGGCTGGGCTCCAAAATAGCAGCAGCCGACCTATTCCAGAGCCTCATTTTCTTTCAGCTTACAGCTTCCTTCCTCGTCAGACTCATTCCTATTATTTATCATCTCACGGGACCAGTAACTTCTGCTTCCTTCCACAGGGTGTAGTGCTGTCCTTCAAAGGCTGTGTCTGCACCTATTTAGGTTGCTTTTGGGGATTTTTCTGTACGTCAGAATTCATTATTAACTGAGTGCAAAAAAAGGAGAGCACATTATCTGCATCTGGTGTAACTCAGTCCAGCTCTGTTGCAATATTTTGAGTTGCAGAGTTTTGATCCTTAAAGCTTTGTATATGCTTAAGTTATTGCAGATGCTATTGTTGTAAGGTGGATACTGTGGGGGTGTTTTCTTTATTGTATGACATTTTGATCACTTTTATTTACATCCAAGAGATTTAAAATTTCTCTAAACAAAGTTGGGAATAGTTATTTTCAGCGAAACTTCTCTCAGCTTTGCATTTAAGATTATTTGTTTGTGTGTGTGTGTGTGCGCACACACACACACACACACACACATTCCTTTTATCACAGAACTGGAAACATTTACCTCCTTTTCATTGTGAATGAATATTCTGCTTGCATTTGTTTGCTTAATGAGTTAAACGAATAGGTAAGAAATCTGCAATGGCTTTTTTGTACCCCGAATTAATAGGAGAAAATTGGGGTGTTTTAAATTAGAGTGCACCATTAATAAGGTATGCAGAGCAGATCAGTGACTATCTTCCAAGGAAAATGCTTTCCTCGGTTTTTTCCATAAAGTTAAATGCACAGCATATTCTCCTCACCCCCATTTCTTTTCAGAGAAATGAAACCAAGCTGTGAGTATAGCAATGATCAGATTTTGAGATGGGAGGGCTGTGTGTGGTATCCTTCATTTAATGAAGGAAGAGGGATCACAAACCATAGCTCATGGACACTCTCTTCTTCACAGAATATTCTTCCAGGAGAGTGAGGGGTAGCAAGAAAAACCTGCCCTTGCAGAAGTACTGCTACACCTATCTTTCTGAAATTTGGCAACCTTCATTCCTTCAGAAGGGTTGACTATGATTTTCTAATAAATAAAAAGTTAGAGACCTTTTATTTATTTTTAAAGCTTCCTTGCATGAAAACTCCTTACTGGATCTTCCCGAAATTTGCCATGCTTAATTCACTGTGGACCAGTTCCTTTGCCTGTAAATTTCACCCACTTATGCGAGAAGGAAAGAAATTTTAGCCATTTTTAGACACTACATTATATGTGGCAAAGCATAACATTGGACTGAACAGACTGACTATGGACCCAAATAATGAATCAAACCAGAATGACATGGAGTGGGTCTGAAACAGATGAGGCTGCCTCAAAATACTACAGGTACATGGTAAACCTGGTGGTCACTAAACAAGCCTAGTATATATGTGTGTCACTAGATGATGTGACAGTGTTGTTAGCTAAAACTATTTACCATGTGCAAGACAACTGTTGATTCCATCCTCCCTAATATCAAACATAACATTTACATAAATCTTATTTAGGAGACTGCCGTTTCACTGAGAATTTCATATACAAAAACACAGAGTTAAAGAAGGCTTGACCTACATATTGGATGTGTGTGCAAGTAGTTTGGTAGTGGTTTATATACTTCAGTACCATTCTTCACAAATATACTTTACTAGCCCTCATTTAAAAATAAATAAATTTTTTTTTTTGGGGGGGGGGAATCAGCACAAAAGAAGGATAAGAAGCATTTTTTTTGGTACTCTGTTATTGAATATATTAGCAGAAGGAAACCATGCTTATTTAGCAATAGTGATACCATGCACAGTATTCCATCTACTGTGTTTTGCAATATCGCGCAACGTGTTTTAGTACTTGAATTCATATAGTATATACTTTGCTGATCGATTTGCATACCGTATCGATCCCAAGGGTTTTCTAATGTGTTTCACTTGTGGCACTTCTGCATAATTGCCTGATTAACTGACTTATTTAACCTATTGACCTTTACTCTTAATTAGCAGCCCTATGTAAATGTTGAGTAGTAATCAAGTGGAACACGATTCTGTGTGCAATTTACATCTTGTGAAGTTTTTCTTATTTTTAAAAGATTTACTACCAGTAAAAATTCTAATTTCAGATCAGACTATGGTAAAATAAAAAATGAACACACTTACTTGGCTTCAGGTCACAGCACAGGTGAGTTTGAGTCACTCATGTTATTTCTATAAAGTTGAAACAAATTAAGAGTAATCACACACAGTGGATCAAATCACATCAGTAAGTGGGAAAATGTTTAATTTAGGCTTTTAAGCATGGGGGGGGAGACATGAATGAGAACAAGAGTCTCTTTTGAACTTAGAAATTATTAGTTCTAGCACACAAACTTTTAATTACAATAAAATCTTGCTAATTCCCACTAATTACTTGTAGAAAGAAAAGACAAAGCATCAGCACGCAAAGATGTTTATTTTATTCTGTAGAGAGCCAGTTAATTTTATTATTTACACTTCTTCATTATGCTTACAAAAGATATACCACAGTGTGTACTGAAACATCCATTATAAGAGACCCCCCCCCTCTCTTGCTTTCTTTCTCTCTCTCTCTCTCTCTCTCTCTCTCTCTGTGTGTGTGTGAGAGAGAGAGAGAGAGAGAGAGAGAGAGAGAGAGAGAGTGAGAGTGTATATTCAGCACTTCCAAGGCCCACTGGGATCAGACTTGAGGTCCTTCCCATTCTACCATGTAAGGAGCTCTGTATGTAAAAGAGTGACTGATAGGATGCTAGGTAAACAGAATTTAGGCCTCCTTAGCTATATCCTTGCTGCATTTGCCAATGCCATTTGATAGAGAAGGTTTGGGCTGCGTTCCTAGGCATCAAAGAAAAGCACAGGAAGCTGACATACTGGTTGATCTAGCTCAGTGTTGCCTACCCTGACTGGCAGCCATTTTTCAGGGTTTGAGATGGGGCATTCCTAGCACTACCTGGAGATGTGAAGGATTGAACCTGAGACCCTCTGCACAGGGAAGAGAAAAGTAGATAATTGCGACAATATAACATCAGATTGATTCTACTAGATCTGTGGTAGCCAACATGATGCCTTCCACATGTTGCGGCCTACAAACTTGAGCAAAAGATTACTGTCTTGCGGGGTGTTGGAATAGATGACCCTGTGGTCCCTTCGAGCTGCACAGTTCTATGATCCCTTATCATTGACTGGGCCTGATGGGAGTTGTAGTCCATAGAACATGAAGGATACCCTATTGCCTACTGCTGAACTAGATCATGTAGAGGGAAACAGGAGAGCTAAACTTATAATTACTGGTTTTGGTGCTGGCTACTCAGCCATAGTTGCATAAAGTTCGGCTCTAACTCACTCAGCTTGCTGACTTGTATGTTGTGATCATAGTCCTACTTCATTGGATACCAAATATGCTAGAGATACCGTAGTTTGCTGAGTATTAAATTTGGCTTCTTCTGGCTTGAACCCTTCACTCTCAAATATCCTGGCCTAGTACCATAGTTCCACCCATCTTCCCTGTTCCTGTCCAATGATTTGCTTTCATAATAAGTGAGAATGCATCCAAGTCACACTAGAAGCTCACCTATAAAATATTTAGCTTGCTCAACAATGAATGCACCTTGATTAGTAGAGTGTGATACATTTTAGCTACTTAACTTTGCAGCTTGATTACTGAAGTGCACAATTTAATCAGCACATTTAATCAAATGACAATATATACCACCTAATCCCTCCCTCACTACAGACCAGAAGCCAAAACTATTAACTTCACATGCACCTGCATGAAGCAAATATGCAATGCATGAACTTCCACCAACACATGCAACTGGACTGCGAAGAAATGCCAATCAAAATGTGCAACTATTACAGTCAAATCCCCACGTTGTTCCCTAAACTGTACTATTTCAAGCAATAACATTTGTGATGTTTCTGTGGTAAGAGTAGAGAGCATGACACCAACCTAACTATGGCTCCAATACAAAGGTATTGCATGTATGTTAGGGAGAACCACATATGCAGTCTGAAATTTATTTTCCATTGTTGCCACAGCAGTTCCCATTATATTGAAAAAGCGGCATACCTCTTCAGCAGTGTTTACAATGTGCAAAGCACAGTATTTTGCAGTCTTTACTGCCACTGAAAGAATACTGCTGCATATATCTGATTTATATTTTAAGTTCGTTTGTCTAATGTTCTACTTACCACTGCTTCTTAGGGATGATACAAATTCTTCATAGAATAGCCAGGTGGCACTGGGATTAAGGGAAGGGTTATAAAATCATAAGCAATCTTCCCAGGCAAGGTCCAGCTCTGGCGACTCTCGTGATAGAGAGGCTGAGAGGAGCATGTTGTAGAATGTTATTTGAAAAAGCCCACCCTTTATTTTTCAAAAGACTGTTGTGTGTTCCCATTTCCTTGAGCTGCGAGAAGCACTTGCCTGGATTTGGTTTCCTTTAGGAGGAGAGAGCCCTGGAAACTTATGGTGCTCTGTAATATTTTATTTATTTATGAATATGCAAGTAGAACATATGTGAAGCCAAATAACTTAAGGCAAGGTTGGGAACCTGTGGCCCCCGCATTTGTTACATTCCAAATCCCATCATCCCAGCCAGCATGTCCAATGGTTAGGGATAATGGAAGTTGCAGTCCAACAACATCTGGAGAGCCACAGGTTCACCCCACTTGGCTTAAGCACTCATAAAAGTAGAAGATCTGGTGCCCCTCAGTGTCAAGAGAGTCAGCCCAGCACCCTCAGGTGCTTTCAGCTTACTCTCTGCCTTTCTTCTTTGGTCTCTGTGCACCCACAGTTTCTTCTGTAGTTCCCTCACATAGACATCTCAGTAGGACCCACCCTCATCTTCTCTCGATTCTGGTTTCTCCACTCAGAACATTCTGACACCTAACTGTTAAGGAACTATCCACTAGCCTTTAAAATTATTTTTCCTGACAAGGATACAGCAAAGCAAGCATTTGTAATAGGATATTTTTCTATCCCAGCTATTATCAAAGTGCTTAGCAGCAGAGACCACCGTTTTATAAGACAATTGCTACAGGTGCAACTATACTGTGTGTTGAAATATCAGTTTTGTTTTCCTTCCATAGCTGGAACCCATATACAAAAGGTCAGTGTTTTAAAACGGAACGAGGGGAAACAGTTCGTTCTGGGCACAAAGGTCACATAAATTACCATATCTGGAGTGCTTTTAACCTTGACTGTTCACTATAATCCAATGCTTTTAAAATATACAATGTAGTTAACCTATTTCCTTCCAAGAAAGCTGGCGAAAATGTTTCTGTGTATCTGAAAATACCATAATCATTGGACAATCAGAGGAGACTGATTGTATTCTGAGCACAATGCAAGCTAGCAAATCCTTCCTGACAATAGCAGCTCCCTTCACTGAAAGGAGCAGATAAATATCGATGGCAGAAGAAAAACCACATCACCCTGTCTGATTCATTAGATTCTTGGCACTCCAATTAAGTTCTGACAAGCCAGTGTTCCAGGCCCAGTAAAATATTGTTGTTCCACCAGGCTCACTCCAATGTTTAGTCATAAGAGTCATACAATAATAACAGAACAGTGGCCTATCTTGACCAACGGCACATTAGTTATTATCTGCAGCGCAAACACCTACTACTTTGTACTAACATTTTGGCAGTAAATCTAAACATAGCACTTAAAGCTACATCATAATTTTGAGATCTAACGGAATCATTTTCCTTCCAGCTGGCACCAGTAAAAAGTATCTTATAACTAAAAAAAAGTAAATTGAACTTTTTATGAGGACTTCTCTCTCTCTCATTCTCTCTTGTTCGTTCTTTAACAGCAGGCAGAAGTATGAGTTCAGGAACATGCCACACGTTTTACCAAGCTCTGCTGTCTAGTGGTGCTGAACTGAGCAAATTACAGGCCAGTGTCTCGTGTGTGTGTGTTAGAGACAGAGAAATTTCTTGTCTGTCACTAGGAAACTTCAATTGGTAGGAACTGACAGACACTCTATTATGTTCAGCATGATTCAAAGTGTGGTTTTGGTGTAAACTTTCTGGGATGGTAACTTACTCTCCATGCTGGCAGTGGGACAGGGAGAAGAGTGAAGGAAAGAGCAATACTTCCCTTACCCCCCCCCCCAGCCTGCACAGCACACACATGGTTTTTCAGTTGATGTTTCAAATGAGAATCCAAACCTCTCCTTCAAAATGATCATTGTTCTTAAACCTTTCAACAAAATTAAGCAAAAGACTAGGATCCTCAAGACCTCGGTGCTAGTACAACTTAGGCTGTGTCTTTGAAGTGCTGCACTTTGGTGTTTTCTAAAAGCACTTTTGCAGACATTGCTTTGCAAGTGTCCATACCTGCACACTATGCAGACCGCATGAGTAGTTGTGAAATTGTTGCTATCTGTACGCATGGAGGGTCTGTCTTCTGCGACTAGTTTCTTCATGACTAGACATAAGTTTATTTGCTCCCACCGCACTTACTTAAAAATAAAAAAATCCTGCTTCTTCACTGATGTACTGGAAGTCCATTAGTACAGACAGTGCAAGCATAGTTATATTGCAATCAGTGTATGCCCAGAGGCTTCCTTCCCTTGACCCATGGGGGCAACTACATGATAAATTTTCTCCTTTGAGGGGGGTGACAAGGCAACCTGGGTTGCAGTAACAGAGAAGTAACCCTCTTCCTGTCATTTCTATAGATCAGATTGTGGAAAACCAAAATTGTGTCACTCATACCACAATGTGTAATCCCTTTTGAAATAATACAGGTCAGAATTTACTACAAAATGTTCTACAAGTTAAGTTCATACACTAACCAGAGCTTAGGATGTCTGAAAAGAGGTCTTAGGAAAATCTTGCAATGACTGCAAAAGTAATTATGGATTCAGGCTCATCTAGAGAGAAGGTCCCTAGTGAGACAAAAGTTTTCTGGTTAAAAAAACCCAGAAGCATCCCCCACCCCACCCCACCCCACCCCGGTATACTCTGATGCTCAGTTTGAAACACGAGATGTGCAAACTGCATAGCACCTGGCAGAGAAGCACCTTGCAAGTTTGGGAGTCTGAAACATTCCAGAAATTTAAACATGAATAGAGACCCAGGAACCTTAAACATGATTTTTCCACAATTTTGGTAGAAAAGATTGTGTTCAGAAATAAATGAAAACATAATGTAGGTAAATGTAGTATAGTACTTGGTTAAAATAGCACTCTTATATACCAGGGGTGAGGAACCTCTAACCTATGGCTTGAAATGGTCCACAGCTGGAGAAATCTGCTCCTGTGTGGCTCTTTCTTGCCTATCTACTGTTCCACAAGGAGCAGCTAAGAAGGAAAGCCTGTCTTCTGCATCAGTTATTGAACTAGTGTGGTCTACTTCTGTACAGCACACCATAGCTTACCTCTTCTCAGGAGTGAGCCAGCAGTAAATCACACCAAGCGAGTTGGAGTTAACTCTTTATTAGCAAAAACAGGACCTGCACAGGAGTGTCAGCAAAGCAACTCTATTCTGCCAGAGTCAAAGTCTTCCTTGTTTCACTCTTTGTTTGCCCACAAAGAAGACTAGCTCCTACACCTCCTGCAAGGCATTAGTTTTTACAAGACATCTTCTCATACAAATGCAAGATATCTTGGGACCAGTTGGTGGATGAGACATGCCTGACAGAACCAGTGTCAGTGGCCAGTGGTAGGTTTTGAAATTATTATTATTTATTAAATTTGTATACTGCCCTATACCAGCAGGTCTCAGGATGGTTTATAGTATAAAATCACAATATAAAATCACAAAATACATAATCAAAACAACAACCCAATAATACACCCCCCAGTACTCAACCAAATGCCTGGTTAAAGAGGAATGTTTTTGCCTGGCGCCTAAAGTCGTATAATGAAGGCGCCAGGTGAACCTCCCTGGGGAGAGCATTCCACAAATGAGGAGCCACGGCAGAAAAGGCCCGTTCTCATGTTGCCATGCTCCAGACCTCTTGTGGAGAAGGCACATGATGAAGGGCTTCAGAAGATCACCTCAGTGTCCTGGTAGGTTCATATGGCAACAGGTGATCCTTGTTCCTGTTGCTTTATGCCTCTCATTGTCAATGGAGACAGTGGGGGAAGGCATGGAGGAGAGCCCAGTGGCAGGACTCTCTGGGACCTTCTTTTCCACGTCAGAGGCTTCCTACAGCACCTCCCCTGCCTTGACTCTTCATCTTGGTTCTCCTCTACGACCCCCCCACCTCTTCCCTTACAGATTGCACTGAGCCTCGCTGTACATCTTCCGTTTTCCACCCTACCCACCACTCAAACTCCTGCCCGTCCATCACACTGGCTTAGAGAAGAATGGTCACAAACAGCTTCCATACTGAAAAAAGCAGGTTCAAAGCAAAAAAACCCGTCTCCTCCAAAATGGAAGGCAAACTGGACTCCAAAGGCCTCAGAACAAGCTAAAGTCTATTCTAAAAAAAAACACCTGGAGTTAAGGAAGTGAATTCTAACACTGAGCACAATCTTTCGTTTGTTCTCTGCAGAAGCTCTTGAAATAACATGGAATTGTTGGATTGGCTAGGGGCCCACCCTGGGGGTATGGCTGAAATAGGACCTTCATTCAGACCACATCTGCTGCAAAACTAAGGCCTCATCATTAAGGTCAAGGCTGTTGTCTGCACCTGTGGATCCAGGAAGATGATTCTTTCACTGTCCCAGTATGGTCTTGAATGCCCTCTTGGAGAACAGACTCATATTTACATCTTGACCTGAGGGTTCTTGACTCAATCCATTCTCTGTATCGCCAGTAAACCCACTTTTGGTAATCCTGAGACATCTATGGCAGGGAAACACAAGCTGAGCAGATGGAGAAGCAAGTACTGCTTTAGGTCATACTGAATGCTGTGTGGAATCACTCCAAATTTTCAACATGCCAATTTCCTCATATGAATTAGCACTTAGGGTTGTACATTTCTGTAAAATCTGTAGTGCTTAGTCAGGGATCCTTTTTCCCCCACTCACCAACTGGGCAATACATCACGACACCAAAGACCTGCATATTTGATGTATGCTTTCAATACTTGGATCTTTGAAACAAACAGGCTTTGATTATTTTGATATATTTTACCAGAACTCCTGGAATATAGTGTTAAATTGTCTAATTGTTCAAGGGAAGCAGCAAAGAACCAATGGCATAGCTGGCCTGCTGCCCAGATATTCTTCCTTTTCACACATTATGTAATTAACTCACCCTTCCTATCCACCTGTTTAATCATTACATCATGTTTCATAAATTATAGCATTGCTAGAAATACTGCCCTCCCACCCAAACATATATGCCGATTAGTCAACACTTTGATGTAACGCCAAAGATTCATATTTTAGAGGCAAGCAAGTGCAGACCTGCACAAACTGGAGTCACTGGAAACTTTGCTCAAGGACTTGTGCATTCCGAAACTCTACAGCTTTGCAAACATTTGCAGAATATAGCAGCTGTCTGAGTTTGGCAGCCTTCTTAGGATGACTTCAGAAAAATGTATGTGACTGAAAAGCTTCAGGCTTTAAGATTCATCAGTGACAACTGCCAGGAGATTAGGGAAAGTTTGGCCCTTTACTAGGAGTCATTCCTAAAAACTGGGGGAGGGGGGAAGCCAGGAGTGTAAGCCGATGAGCCAGTCTGTTGAACCAGCAGATCCAGCTTGCAAAGGACAAAGCTTGGCACCAAAGCTTGCTTGGCCCCAGGATGAGGTGTGTTGTCAGTGAGCCCTTTTTAATTCAAAATACAGAAGCAGCAGGATCAGAAATACCATGGCTCCACATGTTCTTTTCTCTAAAGTTAAAATGGCCATCCCCCTCCCTCTCCTCATGAAGACACGATATATACAAATTGGGATTAGGATTGCTGTTATTCAGGTTTCTGCAACAAGCAGTGCACAATTTAAGATTAAAACCAAGGGCATCCAGCTGTAAGGAGTGGTTTCCTCTGCCTCCTTGAAAGCCATTCTATCCTGATGCCTTGCTCTCAATCAGTGCACCCATTGATCCATGCCTAGTATAATCTGCATTGCCAAATAAGGGGGCATTTGTGGGGTCCACACCACCTATACTGGGCAGCAACTTGTTGAGTAAAGTTTGAAGTGCTCAAGGACAGTTTTCTACCCAAATCCCCTCAAGTTTGCTGGCAACGTGTAGGGGGTTGGGAAATTGACCCAATGCACAAACTTCTGAAGAGGCCAGAACGATAATGGCACTGTCTTATATAGACCAGCGCCTTTGATTAGTTGCATGATTCAGAGATGGATGAGATTTCTGAGTGTTCTGCGTCATGTGACATTCACTCCAGCCTTAAAATGGACAGGAGCAAATCAACCCATCTCTAGTGCCAAAGGAAAGGCATTCTCCAGATGTGCCTTACCTAGGCTTCTTTCACACTCATCTTGGGTTTTGCAAGCAAGCTTAAACACCATTCTAGAGGCTTTTACACTCTGTCTTGTCCAAGTGAATAAAAATGTACTTAAGCAGTTCTTAATACAACTGACTATAAAAATTTCCTGACAGCAATTATGTTTTATATTGTCAGTCATCTCCGAGGTATTATATATTGTTGTGAGTTCTGGGTGCCCGGTTTCCTTAAATTCCTGGATTTAGAAAGTGTCAGAATTTAATCAACGCTTGGAGAGTTAGCTTCCTGTGTTCAGGAGATCGCCTGAGAGATGGGCCATTAACAGAATAAGAGAGGGAGGTGAGCCATCAGCAAGGCAAAGAGTGTGTGCCATCCAGCAAATAGGTGGAAATCTGCCCTGAGCTCTGAGTTAGTTAGCAGAGACAGAGCAGCATTGAGTTTAGTGCTGCAGTTGGAGATGATGTAGACTGGAGGAAAAACAGTTGTACTCCATAAAGCACAGCAAGCTGAACAGAGGATCAGAGAACCATGGCAGGTTTCTGTTTGGATCCAAAGCTGCAGCCATGGGAGAGAGTGTTAATGTTATGAATATATGTGTAAATGAACCATAGTAGTGACAGTGGAACATTAGACAAAGGAACTTAAAATGACTTGGGACACCTTAAGGATTGCCTGCTCCTGTATATGTATATGTAGAATGTAGATACCATTGCTGAAGTGAACATCCACTTAGAGGCAGGACCTTTTCAGAAGTAGCACCAATTAGTAATTAGCTAATTACTGAGGACCCTCTATTTTTCAAAAAGCAAGCCATGGACCCCCTACTTTTGAAAATTTTGATAACTCTATGGTAGTTACCTGTGCAAAGCAATTTTTTGAAGAAAATGTGGGGTGGCCCCTAATAAGCAAAAGATTTAGATATACGGGCAGGGGGACCATAAAATTTGTGATATTACAACAAATTGCCAATCCCCAGACAGTAGGAAAAACTTGTCTCTCCATTGCTCCACTACAGCTGATTTTTTAAAAAGCAATTGTGTCCCTAACTTCCAAGTGCTCTATATGCAGAAGGCTTTTTATCTGAGAAAGTATTCAGACATGCTGTTCCTTACTTGTAATCTGAGATGGTACATCTTAGCAAAACTTTGCGGCATATGGTTCTGCTGACTGAGGGATCTTGCAACTTCACAACATAAGTAAAGGCTTGGTCAGGGCTTGATAAAAGTATTGGTGAAGACTGAGTAGAAAACAGCTGGAATTTTGTAATGTTGGTAGTAGTAGTAGTAGTAGTAGTAGTAGTAGTAGTAGTAGTAGTATTTAATTATTTAGTCCTCCTGTGCCCAAGTTTCATCTCTGGCTTAAAGAGATTAAGTAGTTAAATATAATACTTATTTGGGTGAATGTTTTATTCTTGCTGATTACCCAATAGGAACGACCAGCTTTTGACTTACCCGTATTTTTCGCTCTATAACACGCACCCGACCATAACATGCACGTAGTTTTTAGAGGAGGAAAATCCGTAGGCATGCCACCCGTAAGCATTCGCTCCATAACATGCACAGACATTTCCCCTTACTTTTTAGGAGGAAAAAAGTGAGTGTTATGGTGCAAAAAATACGGTAATTAGGATTCTAACGCACATCTGTTTTCTCCCACCCCAAAATGTAGCGACATGGCTTCCCACAGAAAAGCCTTTTGCACTACAGTGGTACCTCAGGTTAAGAACTTAATTCGTTCCGGAGGTCCGTTCTTAATCTGAAACTGTTCTTAACCTGAGGTACCACTTTAGCTAATGGGGCCTCCCGCTGCTGCTGCTGCTGCGCCACTGCTAAATTTCTGTTCTCATCTTGAAGCAAAGTTCTTAACCCAAGTAGTACTATTTCTAGGTTAGCGGAGTCTGTAACCTGAAGCATCTGTAACCCGAGGTACCACTGTAAATAGGCCTGGGTGATGGATTGATACATCGCCCTGGACCAGTATGAGGGGCAGACCACAATGGCGGCTTTACTCAGCAGTGAAACCGCCACCGCACTTGACACCCTCCAGCTGGCTCTGGAGGCAGAGGGACTCGGGAGCAGCAGTGGTTTCACCAGCGATATACTGCTGAGTGAAGCCACCATCTCACTCTGCCCTCTTACTGGCAGAGGGATAAAAAAGCTGCATCGGTGAGGCGCTGATACAGCTTGTTCCTTGCTCTGCTTCTTTAAACTGCTTGGCTGAGGAGCGCACAAGCCAGTGGTGGGGTGGGGGCTCCGTGAAACTGCTCTGCTGAGGGGTGTGTGATTGCCACTCCCCTCAATCGAGCAGTTAAGAGAGTCCTCAACCTGCTGCTGGCTAGTGAGAGCCAGTGGTGAGGTGAGGGCTCCATTAAAGTACTCCCACTCCCCTGCCTCTGATGCTTCTCTGGCTTGCATGCAAGCCGGAGAAGCAGTGGGGCTTCCTCAGCTGGGGGGCAGGATGCCTTCTGAGGTGTTGGAGTTATTCAGCTGGGGGGTGGCGACAGAAGGCCTCTTCCACCCCCCAGCTGAGCAGATCAGCGAAGCCCTGATGCTCCTTGGCTCGCATGTGAGCCTGAGAGGCATTGGGGCTCACTCACCGTGTAGGGCTGGGCCATATACCGGTATTTAGCTGCTGATATATCATGATGTTGAAAACAAGGTACCGCCCAGCACTAGCACTAAATTAAATCATCAGAGGGTGAGCTGTTGTGCTAATCATAGTGGCAATTTGCTTAGCTATTTTCCCCATTGGACTTTCAAGATGAGACATGAATCCCAAACTCATTAGGCAAGATTCACTGAAAACCTTACCTACAAGCAGTGGGAAATTCCTCTAAACTTGATAGTCCCTGAAATCAATTAGAAGATCTTTTCAGTTAAAAAGTAGAGAGCAAGGGAAAGAGATCCCTTACATTTTTTAAAATGATAAGCATGTGAACCTGCCCCATGGAACAAGCCATTTGCTCTCTTGCTCTCTCTCCCCGCCCCCCCCCCTCTTTTATAAAGCATTTGATGAAAGTGATTTAGTATTCCTGTGTTTGCTTGGTTTCCAAGTATGGTGCTGCTTTGCCTATTTTTGGTTTGCTTTGCCTTGCTACTGCATGCAGTTTTTCTTTTGAGAATGGAGTAGTTATTATTTTTCTGATGCCTTCATGGTTTTGAGCTTTTTAGTTTGGATGTTAGCAGTTGCTTAAAATATGGTTGATCAAATGGTTGCAAGCTGCTTTGGGGGCATCTTTGATGATGAAAAACTGGTATAAATAATTTAAATAAATAAAGGATAGCAATTAACCATGTAATAACGGTGTTTTGACCTTGGGCTTTTTATTTAAGTAGGTGTGTCAGTTCTGCTATATCATTTTAGACAATCATCATGATTGTCCCTCCTACACTTGGTCCTAAAAAAAATAACTGGAGGAAGTGGGCTAAAATCTGCTGTCAGAATTGTCTACTATTATTATGGGACACCTGAATGTACTTCATTGTTTTCCCATGAGGACACAAAGAACTGCTAATAAAAATATTATATAGGGGTTATACTGTTTGGGCCAAAGGCAATATGGTGTTACTGTGCTCATATTTTCTGGTTCAGTTAGTTTGTCTAGTGAGGCTGTAAGAGAAATGAAAATGAAGGGGGTAACAAAGAGATAACTTTTATTCTGTTCCATTCCTACTTGGTAATTTTGAAATACCCATCTCATATAGGGTTACTTTACAAGCCTTTCCTGCTTACACATCACACACTACGACTTGAGCTTAGCGAGCCAAAGTTCAAAAACCAAACTGCTGATGTGACATGAGAAAGCAATAAGTAGACTGACAATGAGCACGGAGGGAGGTGAGCCTGCTCAGAAGGAATTGGTCACTTGATCTGCAGGGCCTTTTCTCGCGAGCAGCTCCTTGGGATCTGAAGCGGACTGTTACGTATAGAAAGAACAGAATAGGCTGCACAGAAAAAGCCACACACATATCATAAAACAAAATTTATCTTTAATCTGTAAGTGTCAACAGCAGTACAAAAGATGGAGTGATGGTGAATAGATTAAGGGTAGAGAGGACAGTCTTGAGGTAAATGAGCATAAATAGGCAGTCTTATAGACACTCCCCTGAGGGGTCAGAACCCCTTATCATGGCATATGGTATCACCCAATGATGACATGTTTAACATATCAGGAAAGCACCTTGTGCAAAAAAAAAAAAGAAAGGAAGGAAGGAAGGAAAAAGGAAAAAAATCCCCTCAAATATGGTAAGGTGCCAACATACACCAGAATATACGATATAAAGACAGTCTTTTTTCAGTTTTGTCTTTTCCATTAATTTCTGAGGAGAGGAGAAGACTCTTAAAAGTACCACTGAAAAATTATTTAATATTTAATTTACCTCACGTCAATACTGCACAACAAAATCCAAGAAATCGGTTTATGCTATGAAGCAAAGCTAAGAATGATTCGTTCCCCCCCGCTTAAATTAAGAGCACAGATACTTTAAAAAAATCAACATCCTTAGCAAACTTTTTTCTTTTCTTTTTAAACTGCTTCAAGAGGAGAGTGTGAGAGAGATGTAATGGCAACCTTTTAAGTTCATTTAAAAACTTTACACTGGACTGTACAAGATTTATTTTGATAAACTATTTACATTTTCAGACTTTTAAAACATATTCAAAGCAGCAATAGACACTAGGGTTTGTTTGTTTTTTCTCTACATGCCCAAATAATTACCAGCCCTGGGCCCAGATAGGTACCTGCACTGTATATAGAATTTCTACACGGAAAATTTGCCAGTAAAAAAAAAAAAAATGCTTGTGGGTGTAGAATCAGCAGCCCTAGCATCATAAGAGCCACACCCACAGTGTTGCTATAGGAACCAAAGCATAGTACCTTGACAAAGGGAGTCTCAGTTGTCCCCCAACAACTCTACACAAAAACTTTACACTTTGAAACAGCAGCTAGCATGTCAGTCCAGCATGTCAGTGAATTGTGCTGATTAAATTAACATAGAATACAATCTCACAATATACATCACAAACAAATTACAATGTCAGGAAAGAAAAGAGTTACAGTAAGATAAGTTATGTAGTAACAGCTTATAAGCTTGTCTTAACGTAATAAAACATTTGTACATGGCAAATACAATAATGAAGGAACAGAAATACTAAAACATTCGGAAATTTGCTACAGGCTGATGAAGGGTACAAGGGAGGCGGGGGCAGGAAAAACAACCCTGTGCTTTTGAGAAAGCAAAACACAAATGACAAAGGAAGACAATACGGAGAATGCACACGAGCAGGTCTGCAATGTGCAGCATAGAAACAGTTAAATATTTGCACATTCCCCAAACTTTTTTGAGAGCACCAAGGACCTCACTTGTGGTTTTTGAAGAAAGCAGAAGTTATAAAGCAAACTGTGTCACTAAGCTGCTTTATAACTTTCATATTGCCATAAATACCAATTGGAAACGTTTTCCTTTCACACATATGCCCCGGACCCACCCTCCTCTTTGAAAACAATGAGTGAACTATCTCAGAGTATCATTTTGTCAGCTCTTAAAACTTAAATCTTGGACAAGTTATTCAGAGGGAAGGTATGTAGTCTAATAGCATAAATCTGGACATAAAGAAAAAAGATACCAACCCACTTAGGTAAATATTTTTTGTTTTGCATTCTAACATGGAACTGTGGCATTACAGTATATCAAACATGTTGTCCAAGAACTGCAAAGAAGAATGGTTGATAATAAAAGGAAATTGGGGGGGGGCAGTGGGGGAGGAGGCGGAAAGTAAGAGTTTGAGAAAAAGAGTAAGTGCCTTTTGTAAAAGAAAATCAAATGAGGTCACATGTTAGTCTTTAAACAGGACATGCTTAAGTGCCAACTTCAGTCTTTAAACACACATGCAAACGTCTAGGATCTGAGACTATTTTTTTAAAATTGAAAATATGAAATACTCTATTATTACATTCTACCAGCTGCATTCTAGAGCAGTTGTTGGTACTGAAGATCCAGTTCATATAGACACATATAATTCTGCTCAGCTTTAAACATATACCTAACTCTTTTGGACTTCGGTAGAATGGCTCGGTTGCTTTACGCTAAACTGGTGCCTGAGGCTAAGATCTTCATACCACCTTCTCTAAAGTAGCACCATGGGCTTCCATTGGGACTACTCCAGAATGTGTGGCTTGAAGATTCCAGCATTAAGTGCTTTCCTGAATTGGAGCGTTGGAGCGTTTTCTTACTGGGAAGTTATTTTCAGTGAAGTAGAAAAAAATGTCAGGTTTTAATAAGACGAAGAGCAACATTAGGTACAGTAGGATATCATGCTTTAACTTTGTATTAGGGGATGCTTGCATTTACACAATCATTGTTTCATTTACACAGTCGTTTAAACAATCACTGTTCTCAAGTTACTGCTTTACATAACATGCACCCACCTATCGAGTTGTTCCCCTGTTGTAATAGCATCCCCCTCTTTACGCTGCCTCTTGCACACTGATTCTGGATCAGTTGGCAATCCCACAGCTTCCCCCAAACTACATATCTGGGTACCCTCATACATTTACGTGGGAGAGGGTTCAGCTCAGTGACAAAGCACATGTATTGCATGTATAAGGTCCCAGGTTCAAACCCTAGCATCTCCAGTTAAAAAGTGTCAGTTAGCAGGAAAGGCAGAAGACTGCCTGTTCCCCTAGAGAGCTGCTGTCCACAGCATTAGGATAGATGTTTAAGGCTACAACTTATTTTCTTAGAAATGGGCCCTTTGATCAGAGCTATTTTCCTCTCTATAAACATAAACCCTGTGGCATTGTGTTTTATTAAGACTTTAGTTTGTATTGGTTAAATATCAAGTCAATTTAACTATTTACTTTTTCAAACATGCCGATATTATTCCACACCAAACACAGATCCGAAGCGGTTTAGTGTTAACTGGCATCGCTTACAAAGGCCTTCCAGAGCATCATTTGTTCATGTCTGTATTTATTTACTTAGTTTGTCATTCACATTGACACATTTTTTGCTATTCACATTGGTTGCTTTCAGACAAAATCTAAGAACTTCCATCAGATTCACTTGGAATCAAGCTGCAAATTATGAAGCAAATTGAGCCCAAACTAAACTAGAAATCTGGCACTTAAGTAAACCAGTTCTTAAGCCAGTTGCTTTTTACAGTAACTCTAATTACATGGGAGGAGGGAATGAAATATATCTGGGTGGTATATTTTGAGGAGATAAGCCATCCAGTGATGAATTATACTATTTCATTTACTTCTGAGGAATTTTATAGAACTGCATTGGCAAAAGTGTCAGAGAATTAGCTGTTGCTTCAGCCTGCAACAACAGTGTCACATCATGGCTCCAATCAAGAGAAAGTTATGTTTCATTTATTAAATTCAGTGGGACTTGTCAGTTATAACTAACTTGCCCCATTTATTTAAATGGGAATGTAAATGTCATTTACATCCTTTCACTTGGCTGAAGTAATAGGCTGTAGTGCTGCCCAAGAGGAATAGACATTCCACATCCTATGTACTAATTTGCTGATGCAGCAATCCTGAAGAGCAGACTATTAGGCTGTATCTCTCTGACTAGTATTTTATTAGTCCCAATAACTATGATGCTACTACCAGAGAGTGAAGACAATGAGGATTGTTATTCCATAGCAGGGGTGGGCAACCTCTGACCCTCTGGAGACTGCAATCCAACTCCCATCAGGGCTGGGGCTCATGGGAGTTGTAGTCTGGCAAAATTTTGAGGGACCACAGGGGTTCCTCACCCCTGTTCTATAAGCAGGTGAAATAGTTTGAAAGGTTAAGTGTTTATGAAATACAGGATTCCAATTTGAAGGAGGGCACAAGTGAGGCGACTTGCCATCCTTGCTACAGGTCCACAACACTGCTCTCGCACTGCAGGTGTAAATTCAGCATCTACATGAGGTACAGTGATTTGTCAGCATTTAATATGGACCAATGTACACTGATACAGAACAAAGTAAATACATAACTTATACTTCACTAGGTATCCATGAACAAAAAATAAAATTCTATTTCCTATGTTATATTTACACTTTAAGAAAAAACGAAGATGAGATGGTGACTAATCAAAAACTTTGTTTTGAGCTCCAATTAAGAATGGGGATAAATGTTTGTTTCCATATGATTGTCCTTCCTTGATTTTCTACTGACACTTTAGAGCCAATTTTGGCTAATAAATATAATACACTGTTTCTGCACTATTCAGAGTCAAATACATATTTTTTTTACCCAAACTGACCAACAAAGTAGCTTTCTACCCTCTGATTCATGAAGAGCCATTCATTGTCAAGAATGCACCTTTAAGTTTTGGAGCATCAACACAGATGCAGGGCTGGAGCTAAAACAAAGTATTCATACATATAAGAATTTTGCATAAATAAATGAAATAACAAAGACATAAAAATGACTCAAATCCGGCAACTGTGAGGCAGGCCCACACGAGTCGAAACAGATGACTTTTGTTCATGTCGTTTTTGTACAACAGTTTCACATTAGTTAGAAGTGATAAAAAATACCATTTATATCCAGTGCTTATAACACTTACGAAATAACATCTGTGAGTGTGTGTTTTTGTACTATGAGCAAAATCAAGTTTCAGTCCTAAAGAACAGTCCTTTGTTCTCCGCCAGCCTGCAGAATATTATTTTGGCATGGTAATAAAATTTATAAAAAGAAATTAACCCACTAAACTAAATGTTTGCCTTTGTGCAAAAATAATTACAGAAAATACAATGTTAGCAATACAGCATTCTACCTATGCAACAAAAAAACCATGAAGAAATTCAGAGAAAAGAAATGAATTGTAGGGTGGAGAGAGATTTATAACAGGAGAAACCTGTAGAAAATTAATAAATAGTCATTCTTTAGGGAAAATGAGTACCTCCGCTCCAAACTACATGTATTAGAACACTTCAAATTTCCAAACAATTTTAATAAGAAATGATTTTCTTTTAGTACCTTAATTAGGTAAAGAGGACGCTCACCAGCTAATGACACAGCAAGTGCTTTTAACATCTCGGCTAGAACAGTTTTATTGCTTCAGCTGTAGACATGGGAACACTTTTCAAATAAATAGTAAAGAAAGATAAGTTTATTTTGGATTTAAAAATGGCTGCCAAAGCTTGATGAGAGTATTATATGTCAGAATAGTATTTGATCTTGTAAACATAGCAGTCCCTATTTGCTTGTCTGGGTTAAATTGTCTATTTTAATACTGCAAAAGCTGACTACCTCCAGCAGTTGCTTCTGAAAGCTGTCAAGGCATTAGTTTTCTTTACTAGCCGTGCAAGGTTGTATGATAGCATGCCAACACTCTGCACTGATATTGGTTATGTTTGTATGTCATGGTAAGCCATAAACCATGGTTTACTGTACACAAATGAACCATGCTGGGCTTCCTCCTGTCTAGTGCTGCATGGGGAAAACTGACTATCTCTGCCTTAGAATAACATCCAAGCTCAAAATAAAATAAAATAAACCATGATAGGAAAGCCAACAACAAACTGGCTTCACTTCTTGGTTTGTTCCAAGCACAACAAAACAAAATCTGTAATTCAGCCGCACAAGCAAAGGAACATTGATGATTAAATTTATATACTGCTTAATGCCAAAAAAGGCTTCTGTTTCGGGCCAGAGATTATGGTTTGTTTTCCCTCAGTGCTAGCAGGGGGGAGCAAAGTACAAATGATTTGCTCACGCATTGTAAGCCATGGCCATTATGTTGGTTCTATTAATGAAAAGCCTTTGAAGTCAAGGAAGTGAAAAATATATATAATGATCACAATATAATGAAAAATCTAATTGTATGTAAGCTAGATGCTAGACATTGCTGGCTATGGAAAGGGAAAGAACCCCATCTGCCCTAGTCATAGAGTTGGAAGGGATCCTGAGGGTCATTCAGTCCAACCCCCTGCTCCATAAGCAAGGTTGTAGTTTGGGTTGCAATCCATGTTTTCAGAACAATAGGTTCATGCCCACACATTTATTACATGCAGGTTTGGCTATCAAAGAAGGTGCAGAAATGTTTTTAGAAATCCTGGCACTCTTTCCCCTGAGCAAAGCTAGTAAGAGATGAGGCTACTCTTCCAGCCTTAAACATGGTATCTTTACACAAAGTGGAACTCTCAACACAACCCTGCTTCACAGAATTAATATGCAGCATGGAATAGGCTGCTTAAATTGCATTTGCATGGTAGTGCTCCAGCTGGATTAGCAAATGATATCTGTGTGTCCAACACCACAGACCATTCATGTTGAGTTTTTGCTGGCATAGAGAAAATTGCACACAACTAGTTCAGTTCCTGGAGCGGTCACCACACAGATGTAATGGAAGCGTGGCTTCCACATCATATTTTGTCCCTATAAAATTGCCATATTTCTGGAGTATATTAAAGATATAATGAAGTAAACAAAATTTTCAGAAAGAGCCTGATTCAATATTAGTGGCCTGATTCTAAACATACATATTTATGAGATGGTGTAGTTTTCAGTAGAAAGTACTGATGAGGAGAATAAGTAGCTGAAACAGTAGACTCTGGCCTTGACCATGGGGCATAAAATTGATCAAATTCAAAATCTGGGGGCAAACTGACTTCCATTAAGACCTAGATTATTAACTTGGGAATGTTTTGTTCCCACCTCCCCTTGCTTCTTTATATATTTAACAAAATTATATATCAGAAATGAAATAAATAATTATAATTTCTACAGCATCTTTGACCTGAAGGCTTGAGAGAACTTCGCAAATATTGATCTGATATTGATACTATGCTTGGGAAATAGCTATTTTTTTGTCTTGTTTGTCAGGCAAGACTTGGAGCCCTCTAAATAGTTTTCTGCATGTTAGGTATGTATTTGTGCAACAATATGAAATCTACAAATGTATAGTAAAACCATGTCAGTGAATGACAAAATAATAGGATGAGCTTGGAACTCTTTTTAGTTTTGTGAAACTAGCATTTGACACAGTTTATATGAGATAGTAAGATTTGTGTGGCTTTTCCTGTATAAAAATCATAGATGGGTATAGTAAATGGATCCTTTAGGTTGGCTATTGATATGGCAACATGTAGTACAGTATTCGAAACTATGACAGCTTTTAATTCAGAAAGTCATGAGAAAGACTAGGTGAGATGTTGTATACTATGCAAAGTAAAGAGAACCTGAAAGGGATAATTTAGAACTGCTGTAGGGGAGCTTCAGGGCTTATGCAGACCCAGTTGGATTTTTGTTACTTTCTCCCCTTTGAACCACCATGATAACAATGTCACATCACAAATTGATTCTAAAACAACTTCTCTCAGTTTCAAATTTGGTTCATACGAAGAGGTGGTGAATTTTGGTTCAGAAAACACAAGCCCTGATGCTTTATGGAACTAACTGGGTGCTTCTTTGGCTCCTGGCCTAAAAGTATAAAACAGACACATAGCACATGCATACTACGCAAATACTGAAAGCATCTGCATCCCTTTGTATCATAGTGTTTTCCCAAATGTTTTTGACACATATAAACATGATCTCCCATTTAAGCATATAGTTACCTTTCAGTATTAAGTTTCCTGCTATTTTAAGAAAACCACAGGTTTTTAGGGGGAAAGGGGCATTTTATAAAGAAGTCAACAACAAACTGAAAATAATGCAAACGCAACAGTACTTTAAAATTTCTTCTTCTTTTTTTCAGTATGTGGACCCCTGACATTCTGGAATGAATACATTGTTAAGATAAAATGTAGTTAAGACTGAATGTAAGGGTTAAAAGCAAAGGGGCAGTGAAAGGATTTGGAGTTGGCCGTACATTCTTAAGACAGGCCTGTCTGTAGCTGGTGATCGCTCTTTTGTGCTTACGTAATATTTTATACTGATGGTACATCAAGAGGCAGAAGCAATTGGGCAAGTGCACTGTGGAAATCATGTTCACTATTTTAAGAATATCCTGTCTCCAGATTCCTGAGTACTTTACCATTTTCTGGAAAAATGAGGCTTTTTAAAAAAGTTATATAGATATTTTAAGATGCCAAAGGATTGTCTAAGACTTTACAGTGTCTCCCTTAAGACTTTTTTAAATGTTAAGATTAAAAAGTTATGAAAGTTTGGCACATCAGAAGGTCAGCTATACATGTGGAGAAAAAAAATGGAATTTAGAGACCTTGTTTAAAAAAGATGAGCAAAGACACACTGATGCACATGAGGACTTGTTCTGTTTCATGATAGGAAATTTGCACTTTTTTTGTTTCGTTTTTGTTTTCTAAAATAATTCAGAATAAAAACACATTCACAACCTGTAGGCTGGCACAGCATACCTGAGTGAGAATGTAAAACCCCCATTTAAAACAGTAACTTAAAACCTTTTTCTCAGCATCCAGGAGGAGAAAAAAAAAATAGACATAAAAGGAAAGACTTGTAAGACAGCTATTGATTTGTATAAGTTTTCAAGTCCCAATGTCTGATACTTAATGTCTTCACCTAAATTTTAAAAAAAGTTCATGAAAATTAGGGAACAATCTGTGTCACACATTAAGAAACATTTAAGACCATTCTGCAGATGTAACTGTAGGAGCCACACATGCATGCAGGCTCATTTAAGAACTTTTTGTTCAAAAAAAAAAAAAGTCAGAGTACTTTAATTCAGCAGACATCCTCAGTTGGCAGTGACAGCCTCATGGGCTTCATTTTCACTGCTATAGTCTGATTTGGGGTCATCCTCAAAGTCCTCATACATTTCCATCTCGTCTTCCCCATTAATCATTTCGTTTCCAGCAAGGCTCCCGCTGTCCGTCTTCATGCTGTAAGTGCTCTGAATGACAGGGATGCTGGGCTCAGGGCTAGCCGAGGTGCTGGAGCAATCAGATGTCATCTGAGGCGATGGTGTAGTAGTTGCCATAGTAATAGCACCAGGATAGACCACACCCGTCCCTGTGGTGATTGGAATCTGAGGCTGTTGCCTGCAGGAAAAGACAAACATGGGAAAGATTTCCTTGAGTTTGTATAAGAAGTGAGTGTCTGTCATTTTGACAGAAGGTGCAGCAGTCACCTTTCAGACTGCTGGTTCAGGCTAAAGGCCCATCTAATCCTGCATGCTGTTCTCACAGTGGTACAACTAGATGCCTACACCAAGTCTTTAAGCAGGACCTGAGCGCAACAACACTCTCCCAACTTGTGCTTCCCAGCAACTGATAGCCAGATGCATAATGCCTTTGCAGTGGAGTTAATATAACCACTAATACCTAATATGCTCCTTGAATTTGTCTAATCTTTTAAAGTCCCCCAAGTTGGTGGCCGGCATTACATCTTGTGGGAAGTGATTTTGGTAGTGTCTTCCATGCTTCTGACTCTTGTGTCCCAACCCTAAAACACTGAATCATACTGATTTCATTGAGGACATGCTTCCTTGCACATTACAGTGATGCCTCGCAAGATGAAATTAATTCGTTCCGCAAGTTTTTTCTTCTTGCGAGTTTTTCTTCTTGCGAAGCACGGTTTCCCATAGGAATGCATTGAAAATCAATGTGTTCCTATGGAGACCGTCCGGGGACAGAGGGGAAGCACCGCACGCCTTCCCCTCTGTCCCCTCTTTTGAAGCAAGGGGCGGAGGGGAGAAGATCGCTTCTCCCCGTTGCCACCCCTTGGTTCAAACGGGTCCGGGGAGAGAAGGGAAGGCGCACGCGCCTTCCCCTCTGTCCCCAGAGATTGCGGGGCTGGCAACGGGGAGAAGGGATCTTCTCCCCGCCGCCCCTTGCTTCAAAAGAGGTCCGGGGACAGTGGGGAAGACGCGCTGCGCTTCCCCACTATCCCCGGAGCTTGCGGGGCAAGCTTCGTTTTGCGAAGCAAGCCCATAGGGAAATGCGTCTTGCGAAGCGGCTAAGAAAACGAAAAACTCCTTCGTCTAGCGAGTTTTTCGTCTTCCGAGGTGTTCGTCTTGCGGGGTACCACTGTATAATTAACAATAAACAAAAAGCTGGATAATAATTAAGTATATATTTTATTGATTAGAAGTTATTTATAATAAATTTCCTCTCCAAATGGAAACCTTCAAAGCACTGAATAAAAACTGACGATTATTTCTATACTGCTTCCCAAAGCAATAAAGTCAAGCCTTTCTACATGCCTGACAATATGTTAAAAACTTACAAAATGTATAAAAGTAACTATCATTAAAACAAGACAATTGAAACAGCCAATATTACAGTGGAGAGACATGATTAATACACCCTCATCACAATCAAAATGAGTTTGTGAATAAATTCTAGTTCTATAGTTTCACACAGGAGCCTTTTCGTTGAGGTATGGTAACTGGCATTAGTTAGCAGTAGAGTGCTGAGAGACAGAAATGTTCTCTTGGTGGTTTGTGAATGCTGCTGTTTTCAATATTGGATTTATATCTATTTATTCTCTTGCAAGAAATGAACCACTTATCCTGTGCAAACAGGAGAAGGGCATTGCTGGCATATAACACACTGGAATACGTGCAGGGTAGTTTCCTAGTACAGTACAGTACAGTACAGTACAGGGGGGAAATTGCCTACACAGTATTTCAGGTTTGTCTAAGCACCATATAAGTGATCCATGGGGTGTGTGGGGGGGTGATATTCATAGCTGTCTTTTTTTTTTTAACAAAACCACTTAAATGTTTAATTTGGAAATAGTAATTGGGATTAGGGAACAGCACACAATTACTGAGTCTTAATTCAGCTGCATTTGAGAAAATCTCTCACATGCTACATCCCTTGAAACATAGAAGCCAAATAGAATAACATTAACATCAGATCTCATAAAAGTGCTTACTGCATATATTTCTGACACAGTGGTGTGGTTTTATTGCCTAATTCAAAATAGTAGTTCAAAAGCATTTAGAACACGTGTGCATTTTTTGTGAGCATTAATATTGGGAAGGCTTTTAAGATACAAATAATACAGTTTTCCCCAGTATCTTAAAAAATACAAAATGAAAAATCTCAAGAGCCCCTCACACAGGGAGCAGGGCTCTACCTGCCCCGCCCACCAATGTGAATGAGCTTTAGGGTGGGCACCTCCGGGAGGAAAGTCTACTGAATCCAGCAAAGTCCTTGTGCGCACATAATGACTTTGTAAAGAAAACTCTCTCCTTCCTCCCATCACCCTGTGTGCCTCCTGAACACGCACCCCTGAGTCTGTTTTGGAGGAGAACCCCCAAAGTAGATTTGGGAGAGAGGGGAAGTTCTGTTGCAGAATTGAAAACTTTCCCATTTATGCAATGACATTGTTGGGCACAACTCCCAGGCTATGTCTGAGCTGCTCAGCCCATCTCTACTCATGAAGCACCAGCTAGAAAGCATGCCTTTCCTGGACTGGGCCAGGGCAAATCACAATGAATTTGATTCATCGGGTCTAGAAGTTCCAGGTCAAATGCCATAGTTGGGTGGTGGCTGATTAAGAGAGCAGGAAGTTGCCACTGGAACATGCTTTTCAAACACTGGTATATGATGCGAAAAGATGTGCAGAATGGTGATTCATAAATCTGGATGTTCACTTATCCAGCTCTTACTCAACTTCCTTGCCTCTCCCACATCATTTCCTATCAGATCCGTTTACCTTTCAGTTCTTGTGTACTAGCTCCTTTAACTGCAGAAAGCCTCACCTTCTTATACCAGATCATCACACATGCACACATATACATTTCCATGTGCAAGCACTGCTGCCCTTGTCCTGCACTAGTCAGAACCATTCTTATTCCCTTCTTCACCCTCAATAAGCTTTACTCTTTCACTGGATAATCTGGCTACAGTAGCAATGCCCTTAAGTAAAAGAGGGTGTGTGGCTGATGGGTTGAATATCTGAAACTCAATTCCCAAATAGTTTCTTGGCTGCCTAAAGTCAGCCAACTATGTTTCAGGATAAGGTACATAGGCCTATTGCCTCATCATATTTCAAGATATCTAACCCTCATCATATTTATGGATATCAAAAACTGATTTGGGCAGAAACCCGCACTGCTGCAGGCTATACCACAAAATAATTGACTGCAACGTGTGTCTTGCATGCCAAGCCAGAAACAAGGCACAGAACCAAGCAGTCAAGGTCAATTATCTGGTTGCGAAACCCACAAGAAAAGAATAGTATTATGATTAGAGGACTGAACAGAACATTGTGAATTTAGAAGGGCTGGCAAGAGAAGCTGCTTTCTTAAATTGCCAGAAACCCCCGTGTGTGGCACCAAGCATCCAGCAATTTTGTTTGTGTGTTTATAAGGCACTGGCAGAGATAAACCTATTGAGTGACAATTGTTCTAGTGAATGTCTGGCCTGAGACTGAAGATATATCACAGCACTGCATGCTGCTTAAAAGTCCAAGATGACACATAAGAGATTCATTGAATGCATATATTGAATGCATATATATGGTTTCATTCCTGGGACTCAGATGTTAGATCCGCCCACCCTGCAGCCCGAGAAATTCAAAGACAGTGCTGAATACAGCAGAGTCAAAAACATGGTGCTACAAACTGAAAAATACATGAGGAGTATGTCATACTTGCCCCCAGCTGCATACCCAGAGACTCAAAGCTTAAGCAGATTGCAGCCCTTTTTCACTCCATATGCAAACAGTGGACATCCTAGATTTGCATGGGGCTATGGGAGAAAAGGCTGCAATGTGGAAAAGTTGGGGTGGGGGATAATTGTATATTCTTTACTCATTTTAATGGTGTATTACAACTATTAAATGAATTTCCAGTGTCATGTTGGTGCTTCTGTTCAGTAATTGACTACTCATATGGCCGCTACTGCTTCTGCCCTCACTCCACAGGCAAAAGAGAAAATGATGTGCGTGTACTGAGTCTGGATTCCAGGAAATGTTAATAATGGACATCCTTCTTTGTAAGGGGAAGATTTAACTTTGCTGCAGTAAGTCCCAGCTTCAGCAGCAGCAAACTACTTGTAAAAGTTGGTAATGGAATAAATTTAAAGGGAAGGGGTTTGTTTTACACTTTTTCCAAGGACATTTTCACTCTATTTTGCTTTATCAGCTTTAGGGAGAAGGTCGGGGGGGGGAGGGGTTGATACCTGTTTAAAAGCAAAGAAAAAGCCAATAGTTCCCAGCTAATGGATTTGTAGGAGACTTGTGGGTAGGTTACCAGATGGCTGTCAAAGACAGGGAACCACAATAAACTAAAAAGAGTTTAAATATTCGGGTCACGGGCTATGATTAATAAGTGAATCTTAAACAAGAGTCCCAATCTCACAGGAAGTAAAACTATATAGCAACTGCTGGATTTGACACGTAAACCTTCCACCTACCCTACAGTAAAAAATTGTCTCATCTCCTGCCTTCGAGATCTCATCAGTTGTTTATATTCTCCAATACGCAGTTTCTTGCCGTCGACAATGCAGGTGCGTTTTGGTCTGGGCTTATATTTGTAATTAGGATACTTCTCTAGGTGGATTTTACTTAGCCGTGCTTGCTCTTCATAGTAAGGTTGTTTCTCTTGGTTTGACATAGATTTCCAGCGGGAGCCTGCACAGAAAAAGATATTAGTGAGCTCTAAGTTTATTTGTCGGATAATTCCACTTAACGCTCCTTTCTGCCACAGTTCACCTTTCAATGCATCAAGCAAGCCATCTCAGTTGACATTAAGAAAGCCTCTCCTCCTACTAGAGGCGAGGAGTTGTGAGCGGGAGCCGGTTCCCGTATTTGGCCCCCTGCGTCAGTTATTAGGTTAATTGGGCTGGCTTGGAGGCGGGGTTTAGTCACATTTGAACGGCCGCTTCCTGAATTCATCGGGTCACCCGCCCACCCTCCCTTTAGGTCATATCTATGCTTTTGACCTTGCTATGGACTTTGGTTGGTTGCCTTGGTTGCCCAGGGGGCCTGGTAGGAATTTTTATCCATTTGGCAAATTGGCACCAGCCTTTTGGTTTTTCGCCTACCTCGTAGCAAATCATCACAACTTTTCAGGTATTGGCTGTTAAGCATTGGAATAAGTGTGGTGTGTTGGAGGGCAGGTTGTGGCCATCACGTACCCCTCCCCTTGTTGGGTATTCCGTTAAAGGAATCCGGCGGTCGTGGATCCTGTCAGATGCCCTGCTGGTGGATAGGGCCATGACACGACCCCCGGTGACATCAGGGGAAGCTTTCAGTTGTATTTGCATCAACAAGCTCCTCCCACTGGTTGTCAACTCTCGAATGACTCCTCGCTGTGGGGGGTGGAGTCATGTATAGATTGTTTGATCCAATGCTTTAGCCAATACCACTCACATGCTGTAACCAATAAACTTGTGGCCTTCTTTAGCCCATTAACCTAAAATACTTGTGTCCTTGTTCTTACTTATCTCTAAGTGGGCGGTGGGTCCTCGACTCACAATTTGAAATCTACTTTTAGAGTGAGTGGTGTGCTTAGTTCTGCAGTATTCTTAGTCTTCAGACATTTCACTAATATTCTATAAAGAGATTTTGCTTGAAAAACGTTTGTGAGTGTACTGTTGGAGAACTGGCCCCATTCACATTAAGGTTTCAGTGTTTTTTGTATTTTTTTTGTTCACTCTTTCAAACAATCCAGGATTGTGTATTTGAAACTATAGCGAGTTCTTCACCTATTATTTGAACAAAAATCATTGATTCATGTATACATTGGTAGTTATTTCATTAAGAAACACTACCTGATCTTTTAAAAAAAAACTGAATTACTAGCATAATCCCAATGGATTCTGTGCCTTTCTCAAACACCATATGGCAAACTGATTTTGAAACAAAAGGAACTTTAAACAGCAGTTTGAGATATGATAAGTCTGTGGCTTAAAAAGAAAAAACTGGCAAAAATCCCACTGGACACACTCAAGCTCTTGGGCACCCTGAAAGTGGATCCTTGAATCTCAGTTATATTACTAGAATTGTGTTTCGTCATAACCTTTCTACTGATCTTAAATTTTTTTTTTACCTTGCTCATGCATAATTCCCCAGCAAGAATTTAGCTTGTAAATTCATTATAATGAAACCATGACCTGAAATTTAGCAAAACTAGCTTATTCACAAAACTGGAAATGACCCTCTAACCATCTTAGTGTCCTTAATTTTGATGCCCTTTACTATAACTTTAGTTTATTATCAGCTCCTTGACCCTTGCAAATCCTATTAAACATTATAATTATCCAGCCAGATGCAATACATACACTTAGCTGTATTTGAAAGAAAGTGGAAAGTACATTCGCAATGCTCTTCACTACTTTAATTAATATAAACATTCAGCACAAACTGCACTAATAAAAGACAAAAATATATATAACAGTTTACATAGAAAGAAGAAAAGTATTCAGGTCTGTTGTATTGTTTATAGAGAGCTACCTAAACAGTGAAGAAAGAAGGGTGGTTTGTGTTGGGGGGGGGATTAAAAAGGAGCTTTCAGATGGTTAAAATGATTACAGCTGTGGTAAACGTGGGTGGAAGCTATTCTTTTACCACGAGCTTTTATACATCAACAAATGGAAAAGTTGTATAAATATTATCCAGAGTCAGCAATACTCTGTTGTCAGTTCTAATATTTCAGGCTTCTTTTTTGTCATCGTCCTGGAAAATGTGCGGCGATATTATATGTAAATTGACTCTCTCTCTCTCTCTCTCTCTCTCTCTCTCTCTCTCTCTCTCTTTGTCTCTCTCTGTGTGTGTGTGTGTGTGTGTGTGTGTGTGTGTGTGTGTGGTAGTAGCAGGGGAAGTCCTGGCAGGTTTTACCCCTCTTTAAAAAACATACGATTGCTGGCACTTCTGAAATATTTATACTGAATGTTTACATTTTAATGAATACTGTTACTATACTTGTAATGGGGGGGGGGGTGTTTGTCAAAGAATACACACAAATAATATAGATTCCATAGAGTTGCCAAGACTGGAACAGTGCAGGTTTTATACAAAACTGAGAGGCTATTCATATAACTTACTAAAATAGTAGACAAATATGAGAGCTTCTATGTAAAACACTGAAAGTTTAAGAACAGAGTTATATTTATTTCTAGATATATATTTTTTACCTCTGAAAGGGGAAAAAAGCAAGTAAGAGAAATAGCTTTGTTACGTTGCAAGATAATGCACAAAGTATTGCAGGTGAGACCTGATCGTTACTGTTCTCTGTCTGAGTTACATTTATAGACAAATATCAGTTTAATTTTTTCCCTCATTCTCATATATGTTTTTAATTCCTCTTTTGGGGCCTCCAATTCTTTGAAAAATCAACAGTTTTATTAGTGCGAGACAAAGCCTGAGCGCTGGCTAAATTTTACGTTTCTAGAGAATTAAAATAAACTTGACGTTAAGCTTTCTTTCTCAATACACTTTTGTTTATTTATTTTTTTACAATTAGTTCAATGAGAACCTAATGAACATTTAAATTCTATTAAACGTATTGACTATTTTACTCCCTGCCATGAAGACTTATATTTGCATGAGGTTAGACATTTTCCCTACATAACAAAGTTACCAACTTTGTCTTGCAGAATTTCCTAATACACCATGAATTCTAATAAAGGCTTGCAAGATAATACTGGCATAGTCCATGTATAAACTGAGTTCTTTAACTCGTATAGAAATCCAGTGTTTTTTATTTAAATAAATCTCATCTTCATAAATTTCTGTAGTAGTCTTAAGCTTGAGTACCTCTCTGTGCAATCCTATATATATATACCGGTATATCTGCTCAGAACTAAGCTCCATTGAGTTCAATGGGACTTACTTCCTGCAAGTGTGCATAAACTTGCAGCCTTAGTTTTAAATTAATCAGTGTAGTTTTTAATTAATCAGAGGACAATGAACATAGCAACTCTCCTATGGAAAGGCAAAACATTCTAACAGCAAAGGACATATAGGAGTTGTTTGCTGTTCCACATCTAACTGCTAGTGTTCCCTCCCACATTTGCAGTGTTCTGGAGTTCAGTAACTTGATTCAATCAACAATTCTAAGAAATTATTCCCTCTCACCATTCATAATCTGCATATAAAATTGCAAAGCAATTAACCAGTTTTGATTGTGCTATTATTAATGGTTTTGTACTTACCAAGGATTTTGCTAATATTGGAGTTGTGCATGTCAGGAAAAGCCTGAAGGATTTTTCTGCGTTCATCTTTTGCCCAAACCATGAAAGCGTTCATTGGTCGTTTGATATGTGGCTCACTGCTACTTCGGCCCCGGGCGTCCCTGTAGACTCGAGCTTCAGCCACAGTGGCACCTCCTGTTGGCCAACAATAATACTGCTGTAGTTTAGCTGCAGAGCCATTCATTGCTTTACTTCCTGTAATATCAGAGCAGGAAGAAACAAGATGGATGCAAATATTATTACATTGTCTGGATGGTGGGGCTGCCACCTATGATGCCCTGTCCATTTCAAGTTCTCGCTTTCTGCTTTCAGATCTATGACACAAAGCACTTACGAATTCATTTATTTGAGTTCATTCATGCTATTCATTATTCATTCTTGTAGGACCCAGTGAGAAACTTCAAAGACATATTAAATTTTGAGCCTTTAATTTCTATGCCCTAGATCAAGTGTGGGGAACCCTGAGGTCCTTGGACCAAATGTGGCCTGCCAGGCCTCTCTGCCTAGTTCTTAGAACTTTCCCCAGATCACTGGCCATACTTTGTACTCCAGTGTTTTGCCCGGATGGAATGTGTAATTGGCTCCCAGTACGTTTCCGAGCACAATTCAAAGTGTTGGTGCTGACCTTTAAAGCCCTAAACGGCCTCGATCCAGTATACCTGAAGGAGCGTCTCCACCTCCATCGTTCTACCCGGACACTGAGGTCCAGCACCGAGGGCCTTCTGGCAGTTCCCTCACTGCGAGAAGCCAAGTTACAGGGAACCAGGCAGAGGGCCTTCTCGGTAGTGGCGCCCTCCCTGTGGAACGCCCTCCCACCAGATGTCAAAGAGAACAACAACTACCAGACTTTTAGAAGACATCTGAAGGCAGCCCTGTTTAGGGAAGCTTTTGATGTTTGATGTATCATAGTATTTTAATATTCTTTTGGAAGCCGCCCAGAGTGCCTGGGGAAACCCAGCCAGATGGGCGGGGTATAAATAATAAATTACTATTATTATTATTTTGATAATGCCTCTTGCTTGTCTAGGTGGACAATAAAATGAAGCATGTGAATGTGTTAAGAACTGGTCTATGGTACAATGATAAATGTGTCTTCGTTGGTCTATCCACTTTTACCTCTCACCCTGCCCGGTGCTTTTCTTTTGCGGGTATGTATACCCCTAAACATTTTATGAATCTAGGTTTGGCCTCATTGAGGGGCAGTATTTCAATATGAGTAGGAAAATGAGAGTACCCCTAAACATTTTTTTTTTAGATAAAAAGCACTGGTCCTGCCCACTAGTGGTATGTCACCCTGGAAAAGTTGCCCAGAAGAGAATGTAGCTCTTGGCAATGCTTTTCTTCTAGGGAAAAAAGCACTGATTCTTGATCTGAAAAAGATGCCTCACTCCTGCCTCAGATATACCTCTTAACAGGAAAGAAAATAACAAACTGTTAAATGTATGGGAAGTAGGGCAAAGCCATGTTTTAATATGCCCATAATAAAAATGACCAGCTCTCCTATCTTATTTTTCCATGTGTAGTTCATGTAAATTAGTCTTTGCCCAAATGGTTTTAAAGTCACCCAGGATATTTGAATAACTAAAACTATAGTGCACAGAAGCCTATTTTGTCAAGCCGGATGCAATTCTTAATTCAGGTATCCTTCACTGAATAAATGTCTTTGAGGTGTTCCAAGTTCAAAGAATTAACACCAGTACTTGTGCTTCAAGCTGTCTGATCAAGCTTATGATACAACATGAACTCAATTGTTTTCCACTATAGTGGACATCAAGGTCTTCTACAGATGGAGCCTAGTATGCTTTTCATCAAGTACCTATCACATGTAGCCAAAGAATTCATGCAGGTTTACATGATAGGTACATGTAATAACTGGAGCTAAGGCATGCATCCAAGCTCTGAGGCTGGTGGCTTTGTGATCCTCAATTGAAATATTTGGAATCATTCTTGATATGCTTTTGAAAGCTGGCTACATTTGCCCACTAAAAAAATGGCATGAATAATTTTTAAATTTGATGTTTGTCAAAACAACAAAGCATATCCCTCACATACAACGGTATTTCAGATCTCTCCCCTCCAATTCAAATACATATATTACAAATCCTCAATGCCTATGAAATGACAAAGCTTGATGAAATCTAAACTGCTATAAATCAGTAAAGCGCTGTTTACTTCACAGTGGACAGATGATTTACATCAGCTCAAGATCTGAATCTATATTTTAAATTATGTAGAATCCTAACTCTGCTAAATTGGTGTAAAAAAAGCCCCTGTACGTTAAGGTGTACAATAATTATTTTTGTTGTTTTGTGTAGGCAATTCATTTTTATGGATAAATTCTTAAGACAGAGGGTGCATAACTAATACGCTACCTTTTTGCCACTATGCCCACAGTACATTAATTTCATTTAAAATGCACTGACCATACAGGATAAATTGATTTCACTTTATAGGGTGTTGACAGCCATGTTTATTGTGCAGTGAAATGTAGTAGAGCTTCAAGCTGACAATATCCATCAACATAGGGCAATATGCTGACTGCTGGGCCAGATGAAGACATACATTACCCTGGAAGCAAAACACTTATTTAGATGTGACACTGTCTTCTCCTGAGCATCACCAGGGTAATTTATGAAGCCCTCAATATCATTACTTTAGAACTGACACCAGTTCTGCAATTGCACGCAGATAAAAGATGACAGGTCTGCTGTGAATGTCACATGTAAAAGTACTTTAATAGTGGTCTAAGTTTAACTACTCTGCCATGGCTGTTCAGCATTTACTAGCTGTAACTATTACTGCAGCATCTCCATCATAAAACCAAGTAGATTGAAGTGTACTTGGCACCTAATCCAAAATCAATAGGGTCAAACTGGAGTCTTGCTACAAGGTTCAGTAGGTTTTAGACTGAGCTTAGCATAGTTTATTTCAAAATATCGCAGTTCTAATGAGGATTGTCCTCTTAATATGTTTTTTGTTACTTTATGGTTATGAAGCCACAGAAATGCTGGTGCACTTTTACTTTTACTTTTATATTTTTAATAAGAACGGCTGAATAATTAAATTTCAAGTACCGGTATGTACAGCTGATATACCTGTGACCTTCTACACCTGTAGCTGTGTTTCCTTGTAATGGATATGTGTGTGTGTGTGCGCGCACAAGGATTTAAGTGGGTCCTTAACTACCAAGCACAAGGGCCTTTGAATTATTGTAAAGTTCAATTAGTACAAAATGCATTTGGCAAGTCACTAATATTGTGAGTTGTTATATGAGTCACGTGCTTGGAGCACATGATCTCCTTTTGCAAGTCTTTAAGGGCAAGGAAAAAATCTAGCAAATTTTCAATTGTAGAAGCAAATCTGCATTGTGAAAGAAAGAAGTTTCCCCCAGTAAATGCCACATCCTGAAAATTACTTTAAAAAACCCATTTCCTTGCTATCCAAAATGAATAATAAAAATGCCAGCTCTCCACAATTTTGCAGTCTGCAAATGGGCCTATGAAAGGGGGGCAAGGTACCAGTGCTGTAACTTAGAGAGCTTTGCTGGCAGCCTGTTGGCCACCGGTCTCTTTCTGGGCTCAAGTCTAAGTGCTGTGGATTACCTACAAAGCTCTAACAGGCTTTTAACCCATGTACTTGAAGAAACGCCATTTACTACAGAAGCCTATCCAAACTTACCAGTCATTCTCTGATGCTTTGCATGCACTCGCTCTCTTTCTCTTTCTCTCCACCTGAAGTTAGGCTGGTAGTGACTGAGAAGAGGGCTTTTCAATTGTGCCTCATCTGTGGAATGCCCATCGCAAGGAAGCTCACCTGGCACAGACTTTTAAGTTGTTTCCGTGCCAGGCAAAGAACCTTTTTATATGTTCAGGCATCCCAGCATTTGATTGGTTTTTTTTCTGTCTGCTGAATGTTATGGTTTATTTTAATTGCTGTTTCTACTATTTTGTGAATATTTCATATATTCATTGTTATTATTTTACTGTAGACCAGCTTGGTGGTTTTTAAGAACAAGCAGCACAAATGTATTAATAGCAAGAATAGTATTATCTTTAAAACACAGAAAAAGATGGGTGGGAAAAGATTCATCATAGAATTGTAGAGTAGAAAGGGACCCTGAAGGCCATCTTGGCCAACCCCGTGCAATGCAAAATCTTAGCTAAGGCATCCATGACAGATGGCCATCCAACCTCTGCTTTAAAACCCCCAAGGAAGGAGAGTCCACAACCTCCCCAGGGAGAACTTTCCACTGTCAGAAAGTTTTTTCTGTATGTTTAGTCGGAATCTCTTTTCTTGTAACTTGAAGCCTTCAAGTCCTACCCTCCAGAGCAGGAGACAACAAGCTTGTTGCCTCTTCCATGTGACAGCCCTTAAGATATTTGAAGATGGCTAATATATCTCCCTCTCAGTCTTCTCTTTTTCAGGCTAAACATACCTAGCTCCTTCAAGTGTTCCTTGTAAGGCATGGATTCGAGACCCTTGATAATCTTGGTTGCCCTCCTCTGCACACGTTCCAGCTTGTCAACATCCTTCTTAAATTGTGGCACCCAAAACTGGACAAAGTATTCCAGGTGTGGTTTGACCAAGGCAGAATAAAGTGGAACTATTAGTTCCCTTGATCTGGACACTATACTTCTGTTAATGCAGCCTAGAATTGTTTAGTCATTTAGTTGTGTCCGACTCTTCGTGTTCCCATGGACCAGAGCATGCCAGGTACTCCTGTCTTCCACTGCCTCCCACAGCTTGGTCAAACTCATGTTCGTAGCTTCAAGAACACTGTCGCACCAGCTCATCCTCTGTCGTCCCCTTCTCCTTGTGCCCTCAGTCTTTCCCAACATCAGGGTCTTTTCTAGGAAGTCTTCTCTTCTCATGAGGTGGCCAAAGTATTGGAGCCTCAGCTTCAGGATATGTCCTTCTAGTGAGCACTTAGGGCTGATTTCCTTCAGAATGGATAGGTTTGATCTTCTTGCAGTCCATGGGACTCTCAAGAGTCTCCTCCAGCACCATAATTCAAAAGCATCAATTCTTCAGCGATCAGCCTTCTTTATGGTCCAGCTCTCACTTCCATACATCACTACTGGGAAAACCATAGCTTTGACTATATGGACCTTTGTCGGCAAGGTAATGTCTCTGCTTTTTAAGATGCTGTCTAGGTTTGTCATTGCTTTTCTCCCAAGAAGCAGGCGTCTTTTAATTTCGTGACTGCTGTCACCATCTGCAGTAATCATGGAGCCCAAGAAAGTAAAATCTCTCACTGCCTCCATTTCTTCCCCTTCTATTTGCCAGGGGGTGATGGGACCAGTGGCCATGATCTTCATTTTTTTGATGTTGAGCTTCAAACCATATTTTGTGCTCTCCTCTTTCACCCTCATTAAAAGGCTCTTTAATTCCTCCTCGTTTTCTGCCATCAAGGTTGTGTCATCTGCATATCTGAGGTTGCTGATATTTCTTCGGCAATCTTAATTCTGGCTTGGGATTCATCCAGCCCAGCCTTTCGCATGATGAATTCTGCATATGTTAAATAAGCAGGGAGACAGCCTTGCCGTACTCCTTTGCCAATTTTGAACCAATCAGTTGTTCCATACCCAGTTCTAACTGTAGCTTCTTGTCCCACATAGAGATTTCTTGGGAGACAGATGAGGTGATCAGGCACTCCCATTTCTGTAAGAACTTGCCATAGTTTGCTGTGGTCGACGCAGTCAAAGGCTTTTGCATAGTCAATGAAGTAGAAGTTGATGTCTTTCTGGGACTCTCTAGCTTTCTCCATAATCCAGCGCATGTTTGCAATTTGGTCTCTGGTTCCTCTGCCCCTTCAAAATCCAACTTGCACTTCTGGGAGTTCTCGGTCCACATACTGCGTAAGCCTGCCTTGTAGAATTTTAAGCATAACCTTGCTAGCGTGTGAAATGAGTGCAATTGTGTGGTAGTTGGAGCATTCTTTGGCACTGCCCTTCTTTGGGATTGGGATGTAGACTGATCTTCTCCAATCCTCTGGCCACTGCTGAGTTTTCCAAATTTGCTGGCATATTGGAGAGCCAGTGTGGTGTAGTGGTTAAGAGCGGTAGTCACGTAATCTGGGGAACCGGGTTCGTGTCTCCGCTCCTCCACATGCAGCTGCTGGGTGACCTTGGGTCAGTCACACTTCTTAGAAGTCTCTCCGCCCCACTCACCTCACAGAGTGTTTGTTGTGGGGGAGGAAGGGAAAGGAGAATGTTAGCCGCTTTGAGACTCCTTAAAAAGGGAGTGAAAGGCGGGATATCAAATCCAAACTCTTCTTCTTCTTCTTCTTCTTCTTCTTCTTCTTCTTCTTCTTCTATTGTGTGTAGCACCTTAACAGCATCATCTTTTAAAATTTTAAATAGTTCAGCTGGAATACCATCACTTCCACTGGCCTTAGTCGTAAACAATAAATAAAACACACAAAAAGTACACAACCCAACTGAAAAAAAAATCACATAAATCATAGCAACTAAAGGTTTAAAACAGGACCTAAAGGGATATGGAGAACAGCCCTTAAAAGTTGATTAAATTTCACATCTCCCCACCCCACCCCACTCTGCTCATATTCACTTCTGTCTGCTTAATGGCCAGAAATGTTAATTGGGCAAAGTTTCCCCAATCCAGCTTTGGGTCATCCTCTCTTCCCAGGGCAACAAAGCCCACACTGACAGTAAGAGCTGTTCAACAGTGGAATTCCACCCTCGGAAGCTGGTGGACTTTCCTTCTTTGGAGGGTTTAAAGCAGAAGTTGGATGGTCATCTGTCATGGATGCTTTAGTTGAGATTCCTGCATTGCTGGGGGTTGGACTATGGGACCCTCAGAGTACCTTCCAACTCTACAATCATATGACCCTATGAAGAGGCAACACATGGGGCTGCAGAGGGAGGAGGAAGCCCTGTTGAACAAGTGGCTCTCTATTTGTGGCTCCAGTCAAAAGAATTTACTCAATAATGATTTTAATGCAAAATAAAGTGCTACTAGTATTAAAATTGTTTAAAAAGGTTATCTTGGGCCACTCGATTGTTTATTTAGCTGCCAGCATTTGTCATGCCTTGTTCTGTTCTATAATTCTCTCCTGGGCATGGGTGAGAAAGGACAACCAAAAACAGGTGTCACAGAAGGTAAGGGGGGTTGTTTGGCAGTTGATCTTTTGGTGACTACCACTGTCTAGCTTGGATTAGGAGAGATCAATGTGGGAAGTGGTACAATCCCTTGTGAGGAAGACTTAATCAATTTATCAGACATCATCTGATTGGGTGGAAAGAAACTTTAAAAAAAGACAAAATTGAGTTTCTTTAAAATAATCTTGGCCTAATCTTGTTAAATGCAGGTGAATGAGGTTTCTCTCACTTTCAGCGTTGTAATAAAAACCTGAAATTATTTTGGAGGGACCAAACCCTGAGGCACATTTGTTAAAGCAAAAAGAGATGACCCCCTCCTCCTCCCAAAAAGCATTTTAAAAAAAATTTAAATCAGTGCTCTTTTGTTAAAAAGCCATTCTTAATTAGAGTCATAAATTATAAACAGACCAAAAAAGTCATGAAACTTCTATCTCCATCTGCCTTAAACAAGCCTACACTTGAAGGATTTAAAAATGAAGCCAGTAAAACCTTGAACTTCTCTACTTGATCTCTGAGTGAATATTTTTGCCTCGGCCCAAAGACTGCCACAAAAGAATTTGTATTAAATGAGCTTCTGTAAATAAGTAACACTCACATAATGTACCTGTGCTAAGCATCTTAGTAGTTCAGGAAGCTGTTCAACATACAGTATTGTGATTTTCAAAAATTCTGTTTATAACCTTTACTATGCTTGAGATGAAAACTTCAGCATTATGTGCTCAGCCTAGTGACCAGGGTAAGTGTGGACACACACACACATGGGCTTCTTTCAAGCTGAAACCCATACAATAAGAGTTGCTTTGGACTACAAATCATTGCTAAGCCACTTTAACACGAGTCAAATAGTAGAAAAACATGTATCTTTATCTGCTTATGGAATTTCATCAGGTTTTGCAATCTATTATCTTATTTTGATCTGCCAGTTACAACAGACTAGCTAGAAAACAAAACAAAACGATTAGGAGGGAAATGAGAACTAGCTACAGGCGGAAAAACAACAATGGAATGTTATATATAAGGAGGCAAACATTTAGTATTGGCTCAAGAAACAGGAGGCATTCCAGTACGAACCCAACAGATTTTTATGGGCCTCCCAATGATGCTTAGAGGACCACAGCTGCTGTGTTAAAAAGAAAGAAAAAATCCAAACAGTATGCAGAAAATGCACTCACTGGAGACAAAATAAAAACACTTGTTTGTGTTTAATGACTAACAGGCCATTTGCAAGTGTACTGTTTATAATGTGGTCACCGAAGCGGACTTTGACTGGCGGAATTCAGAATCTGGTTAGGAAGGATTTGAAATCACTGCAGAAGGAGTAAGATTTGCCTATGCAAATGACTTGGAACTCTGCTTCACAGCTCAATAAAACTAAGAACTAGGTTATCTTTTTATTCTGGTTTCACTGATGTCACAGTGCTTTGGCACAAACGTATTACAATTTAGGTAGATACTAATAACTCACTCCTAAGACCTCCACTTCAAACTCCCATTATTTTAAGTGAAACTTACTTCCAAGTAAGAGTACTTGGGATAAGTTCCTGACACCTTGGTCTGAAACACATCCCCAAAATTCAGTGGTTTCACCAGAACTTACAACTGTGTCACAATGTACCAAGGATCAGACCTAAAGCTTCAAACTATTTACCCCATATTTGAGACACAATGTCGTGGCGTCCGACCCCAAGTTTAATCAACTGCTCAATCCAGTTTCACAAACCAAGTTGGCTCCACTCAATCTGACAGTATTCCTTATGCTCTAAGAATTTCAGCTGCCCTCTATTCATTTGCCTCACCTTCCCATTACCAAAGCTCCTCCCTTACAATCCCATGCTGAGGAAAACCTGAGATTGACCCCCACCCTGAGAACTGCTCACAAGCAAACTGGCAACTTTAATCCAAAATAAAGAAGGAGGGGACCCCAAGCATCTTCTGTCAAAATAAAGTGCGTTTCAGGGAGGGGATGGGTTAAACAATCTTCCATCAAAAGCAAAGGAACAAGTAGACCTTATCAAAATTCCCTTTACCCAAAGAGTGGAACTATTTAGTGTGGGAAGGAGAAAACCTAAAAGTAAACTGACTTCAAAAAGAGATTTCTCAAACAGCCTCTATTAGTGGAATGTGAGGAAATTACCATATTTTTCGCTCTATAGGATGCACTTCCCCCCTCCAAAAATGAAGGGGAGAAGTGTGTGCGTCCTATGGGGCGAATGCAGGCTTTCGCTGGAGCCTGGAGAGCAAGAGGGGTCGGTGCGCACCGACCCCTCTCGCGTTCCAGGCTTCAGGAAGCTATCCGCAAATGCAGAAGTTAAAAAGCAGTTAAAAACAATTAAAAACATTTCAAACAATTAGGGCAACAATAACAGCAACATAACCCCCCTCCACACCAAAACCAAAATCCCTAAATACCCCAACCCAATTGTCTGTTCAGCTGTCTCAGGTTTTGTAGGTGGAGTCATTCAGGGCCTGACCCTCCCAGGCTGGTTGGGGAAAGCCTTCAAGGCAGGGAGCAGGTCTTCCAGAAGTCACAGCGAAGACAGTCTGTATTTATTATATATTTATTATATTTACATATAATAAATATGTTAGTGCTCCAAGTATTACTAAAAGGAATGAAAAACCAGACCAGAGAGTGAGAGCTTCTGGCTGCACAAGAGTAAGCTACATGCAGCCCTACTGCCAGATACTATACCATATTTGGTAACAGGATAGCCTTCACCCTAGTCTTTTAAACAAGGTTTTATTAAGGTGGGATTCAAACTCAAATCTTTCTGGGTGAAGAGCACCTTAGTTTAAACCTGAAAAAAACTATGACTGAGACCAGAATCCATTTTAATATTTAAGCAAACTGTAAAACACTGCACTTCCTTAGATGCTAAAATATGCAAACTAAATCCAAACATTGGAATATATAATATAGCAGAGGTGAAACTGTGTATTTTTTTCAAAAAATCAGCACTTGGTTGCAATACTGTAAAGCAGCATTATTTCAGAGAAGTCATCTATTTTTCCTATTCCAGACTCCATTCTTTCGTAATATCAACAAGAAGAACTGAAGGGAATTCCCTAAGGTCAACTCTGAGGAAACATAAACCTCTAATTCAATAAACTCTGCTACTGCACTGAAAAAGGCCTTATTATTGCAACATCCATATGGAGTCAATTGGACATTAATGACTAATCAATCCCTCCCCTTTCTATTCTACTTATAGTGTCACAAACCATGTTTAGATTAGACCATTTCCTGCTTAGGATCGCTCAAAATGGCTTTTGTTCTTCCAAAGCTGCTCTGATGAAGGCAGCTTAAACAAACACACGGCCCAAGTGGTGCAGGAGTTATAAACTGCCATATGTGAATGAACAAAGGGGCCATACGAAAGCCTTTTGTGGTATTTGTTAATGTTTTTCATCTGAGCTTAAAAAGACCTAATGACTTTGCGGTGAGCTGATGCATGTGGCTCGTGGCTTTGCAAAATGAAGGAAATTCTAGCCACTTAGATTTCAGCATATATTTTCCACTGTTCTTTGAGCTCAGTTTTGATGGCAAAGTGTTTATTGTTGTCACAAAATTACATTTGTTTTTACCCTAGCAAATATGGTTGCCTGTCAGAGCTGCTTCAAGATCCTAGCTCACAGAGGATCACGCTAGCCAGCGGTCATTAAGTAAAAGTCTTTATTGAATTACAGTTTCCATTCTCACGCTGCTGTCTGCAACTCTACGTCTACTAGCTAGATCGGCGAGGCTCCGTCTGAGTCTCCGCCCCGTGCGCACCAACTTAATATCCTAGCCTTGCTCCACCTTTTCCTCCTGACTGTCCTCCTCTGGGTCCCTCTACCCCCCGGGGCTTCTTCCTTCCGGGATTCTTCTGACGCTGACCCAGACCCTTCTGCCTCCTTGCGCCGGGCTTTAGGACCCGGTTCCCTTTCGGGGCTGCTCACTGCGCCGCCTTCCTCTGCATTTGAACTTGGCGCGCGCGCCCAACCTTCCACTTTCCTCTTAACCGTTTCTTCGCTCCCCGATGGAGGTGTGGCCACTCCTGACTCCTGCCCTCCCTCCTGTGGTGAGCTGCCAGCGCTTCCCTCCTGGCTCCTTTCCTCTTCCCTGCTTCCTGGCGGTGACGCTGGTCCCGATTTCCAGCTGCTCCCCCCTGAGTCTCCTCTGGCTCTATCTTCCTGGGGTGCCTCCCTAGACTCCCCCCTTGCCCTGGCCACTGGTGCTCCTTTCTGTGAATCCTCTGATTCACTGGAAAGACTGGGAGATCTCGGGTCGTCGTCATCACTCATCCTTTCCTCTGTCTCCTCCCCTTCGCTCTCTGTTTCCTCCCTTGCCCGTGCCTCTGCACCTAAACCCCTGACATCCATCCCCCCCTCGAAGCCCCCCAGTCCCCCCTCCCCTCCTTCCGGTGCTGGAGCTGGGGGCTGCTGTTGCAAAGGGACGAACGTCGGATATCGGTCGCTTCCCGTGGCAGGCCTCCAGCGGAACTCTTCCAGGTCTTCCTCTCTGCTCTCGTTGACGACAGTCACCTCCTCTTCCATCTCTGTGCCGCCGTGCTCGAAACCAGGGTCGTCCCCGAAAATGTCCATGTCCGTCTCTCCCGCACTTCCTCCAGGCGGCGTTGCTCGGCCGGAACAGTCCAGCCACTTCCTGCGGAACTGCTCCTCCGGCCTATCGTCCCACCAATACGAGGGTTCTGAGACAGATCCCGAGGGTGACCCCTCCGGGGAACGGACGTCTCGTGTTGGTTCCTCGTCCGAGTCGAACCCCCTGAACGTGCTGTCCGAAAGCGTGGGCGTGAAAAGCCAGTCGTCGAAAAAGTCTGCTGGCATAGGTCTATGTGGGAAGAGGGCATGAAACTCGTCTTTGAGCAGAGGTTCGTCTAAAGCGTAGCCCGGCACCCAGCTGTTCGCACTGGCCGGGGTGCCCTCCCTGGCGAGAAAGTATTCTACTCCCTCTTCCCCCCATCTGGAGTCCAAAATCTCCGTGACTTCGTTGATGCGCTCCTCCTGTGCCACTCCCGCGTGCCCCGTTCCTTCTCTGAGCGGACTCGGCGCCGTTCCGGGTTCCTGGAACCTGTGCGGTGCCTTGTAGGGAGTGAGCACCGATCTGTGGAACACCGGATGCATTCTGGAACCCTCCGGAAGCGCCAGCCTGAAAGCCACCGGGTTGACCTGCTCTTCGACTTGGTAGGGCCCCAGTTGTTTATGCCCTAGTTTCTGCTTGGCCAACGACCTGGCCGGCACTGCGTGGGCTGCTAACCAGACCCAGTCTCCCACGTGGAGCTCTTCGCCAACCCTTCTGTGTTTGTCCGCTTGTACCTTGTATGCGTGTTTAGCCAGCTCCAGGTGGCGCCGCAGCTGATCGTGGACTTCCTGCAGCTCCGACGCGAACGCATCTGCTGACTGCGGCTCCCCTTCTCCCCTGCATTCCAGTCCCGGAAAGGTTCTAGGGTGCCGCCCGTTGTTGGCGAAGAACGGCGTGACGCCCGTGGATACGTGCTTCGTGTTGTTGTAGGCAAACTCTGCAAGCGGCAGGTAATCCACCCACGTCGCAGGCTGTTGGTTTGCATAACATCTCAGGTACTGCTGCATGATGGCATTGGCTCGCTCCGCTTGCCCGTTGGTCTGCGGGTGTCTCGCCGACGCCAGATTGATCTTGACGTTTAGGAAGCCCATCAGTTTCTGCCAGAAGTTCGAGATGAACTGCCGCCCGCGGTCGGACAGAATAGACCGTGGCAGACCGTGAACCTTGAACACGTGGTCTATGAACAGTTTGGCGGTTTGCTCCGCCGTGGCCACCTTAGCACACGGAATGAAATGCGCCATCTTGGAGAACAGGTCCACCACCACCAACACTGCCGTCTTGCCCCTTGAGCTGGGCAGATCCGTGACAAAGTCCAGAGCCACCCTTTCCCAAGGTTCGACCGGAGTTTGCAGCGGCTCCAACAGTCCAGCCGGCGGTTTGTGCACCGGCTTTGCCCTCTGGCAGGTGTCACACCTCGCTACGTAGTCTGCGACCTCCCCTCTCATTCCAGGCCACCAGAAATCCCTGGCTACTAATTCCACCGTCTTCTCCTTGCCAAAGTGCCCGGCCGTGGGTGCGTCGTGCAGCTGCTGTAGCACCTTGGCTCGAAGTTCGTCACCCGGCACGTAGATGGCCCCTTTACGGATGAGCAAGCCATCTCGTAGCTGGAAACCGTCGGCCGCTGCCTTGCCCCCTCGCACCTCTGCCATCTTCGTTTGTGCGAAGGAGTCCCCCTGCAACGCTCGCCGCACCGCCTCTAGGTCCACGGTCGCCGCGGCGCACGCCCACACTGTCGGTGCAAAGATGTGCATGGCGGCCGCTGGTGTTGCGTCCTCCAGATACTGTGGCTTGCGGGAGAGAGCGTCTGCCATGATGTTGGTGTCCCCCGGGACATACTCTATTCGGAAGTCGAAGTCCGCAAAGAACTCAGCCCAACGTATCTGCCTCTGGTTCAGGAACTGTGCCGTGCGCCAGTGTTCCAGATTCTTGTGGTCCGTGCAAACCTGCACCGTGTGCTTGGCGCCGATCAGAAAGTGCCTCCACGCCTTGAACGCTGCATGAATGGCCAGCAACTCCCTGTCCCATATGGTGTAGTTCTGCTCGGACTTGCTGAGCTTCCTGGAGTAAAACGCTCCCGGCCGCCACACGCCCTGCGGGTCCTTCTGCAGCAGGACCGCCCCCACTGCTCTGTCCGAAGCGTCTGTCTCCACCCTCATCGGCATGCTGGGGTTGACATGAAGCAGCTGCTCTTCCGACGCGAAGAGACGCTTGAGGGCCTGAAAGGACTGCTCCGCCTGCTCTGTCCAGATGAACTTCTTCTTCTTGGAGCTAAGGGTGTCAGTGATGGCCGCCGTCTGCATCGCGAAGCCCTTGATAAACTTGCGATAGAAGTTCGCAAAGCCGACAAACCGTTGGACCTCCTTCCGGTTGCGTGGGCTCTTCCAATCCAACACCGCTCGAACCTTGGCGCTGTCCATGGCGAGCCCCTTGGCAGACAGCTTGTAGCCCAGAAAATCCACCTCCGTCACGTCAAATTGGCACTTCTCCAGCTTGGCGTAGAGCCTGTGTTGCTTTAGCCTGCCCAGCACTTCCTTGACGTGCTTGTCATGTTCTTGCTGCGACTCCGAAAAGATCAGGATGTCATCCAAGAAACAGACGCACGTCTTGTAGAGAAGTCCCGCCAACACGTGATGCATAAATGCTTGAAAAACGTGAGCGCCATTTTGCAGTCCAAAAGGCATAACTCTGTATTCGTAGGTACCCAGTGGCGTGAACATGGCTGTCTTCCACTCATCACCTTCCCGCATGCGAATGAGGTTGTACGCCCCCCGCAGGTCCAACTTGGTGAACACCTTTCCCTTCCGTACCTTCGCCAGGAGGTCGTCGATGCGGGGCATGGGGAAGTCCGACGGCTTGGTCACACTGTTCAAAATCCTGTAATCCACTACGAGTCTTTTTTGGGGCGTGTCTCGCTTCTTAACAAAGAATACAGGACTGCCCCCCACTGCCTTAGACTCCCGGATGAAACCGCGCTCCAAATTATGATCGATGAAGTCTTTGAGTTCCTGCAGTTCGTCCTCAGACATGGAATACAGCTTCCCTTTAGGCAGCGCCGCCCCCGGCAGCAGGTCAATTTTGCAGTCATATGGTCTGTGAGGGGGTAGCCTGTCCGCCTCCTTCTCGCAGAAAACTTCCAGAAATTCTGCGTACTTGTGGGGAATCGCTTGCAGCGTGCCTAGCAGCAGCTGTGATTCCTCTTCCTCTCCTTCCTGCCTGGGTACGATGCAGTGTTCAGCACAAAAGGAAGAGCCGAAGACCAGCTGCCTCTGGAACCAAGCCATCGTTGGGCTGTGCTTGTCCAGCCAACTCATACCCAATACAATGGGCGTGTCAGACAGTTGAGTGACGTTGAAGCTGATGACTTCCCTGTGATTCCCAAGTCGCATCACCATTGGTGGCGTCTGCTTCACCACTTGCCCCCCTAGCAGCTCCCTGCCATCCACCGTGACAACCTGCAGGGGCAGTGTGGCCGGCAGCAACTGCACAGCGTGCCTGTCGACAAATTCCTGCCCTATAAAGTCCGCGTTGCTGCCGGAGTCGATGGTGATTGGCACGTCCATGGTGATTCCATTGGGCAGCTGGAGAGATGCTGTGAGCCTCACCACTGGTTTGGGCGGGAGGGGGTTCACTGGCTGTAAAATTTCTGGGGACTGCGTCACTAACACGTCTGGCTGGGCCCCAGTGCCTCTTCCTCCAGCCAGACATCGTCGTTTCCCTGCTGTGGTCCTCCCTGCTGCGTTGCTGCAGTCACCATTGCTGAGGCTGCAGTAAGCTTGTGGGGCCTCTGGGGACACTCTTTCGCCATATGCCCTGGCTGCTCACAGACGTAACACTTCCTGGTCCCTCTAGGAGGCTTCGCCTTCACTGCTGCCGGTGCTAGGGCTCTGGTTGCTGACTGAGCCCTTGCGCCTCCAACCTCCATAGGTTCGGCTCCTCCTCCTGGCGGAGGCGTGGATTGCGCTCGCGCTGCTTCTATGGGAAAGAAGGAGGGGCCCCCGGCTGGTTCGCGCCCTCCACGTCCTTCGTCCTTGCTCCACGGACGTCCTTCCAGCCTCACCCCCACAGCCAGTGCCCTCTGAACGACCTCCTGGGTGGTTCGGGGTCTCTCCCCCCTGGCTATCTCATCTTTAATCGAGTTGTGCAGTCCCTCCCAAAAGAGGTCTCTTACAGGAGCCGAATCTCTGTCCCATTCCAGGGCGCTGACCAAGGCGAAAAAGCGTGCATGATACTGTCTGACGCTGGCCCTCCCTTGTCTCAGCCCATGCACCTCCTTCCGTGCAAGATCAATGTCAATACTTGATAAGAAACACCCATCCATCGCTTTAATAAAGGCATCCGCATTCTGGAGCGCCGGATCGTTATCTCTCCATAAATTGCGCAACCATGCTTTCGCCTCCCCATGCAGATGGGACATGATGAACCCCACTCTCTCCTGTTCATCTCTAAAATCTTTATGCAACAGTTGCAGTGCGCACAGTACGTCGGCTCTAAAGTTGGGATACTGTTGCAGGTTCCCATCGAAGTGAGAGAGCAGCCCGCCTGTCCGTCTCGCCAACCCAATTCCCTCCTGCCGGGGTGGTTGCTTTGCCAGTACGTCTAACCTGACCTGGAGATCCCTGCAGGCGGCAGCTGCCTCGTCCTCTCTCTTCCTGGATGCGAGAACCTCGGCGTTCAGTTGTGCCACTGCTTTTCTGAGGTCCTCTATCTGCTGCTCAGCCGTCATGTCTCCTGCCGTTTGTGAGCTCGCTAGTGGGCGCCTGTTTCTCTCCCCTCCTCGAGGCTGCAGATGCCCACAATGTGGAGACGGAGCTTACTGTCAGAGCTGCTTCAAGATCCTAGCTCACAGAGGATCACGCTAGCCAGCGGTCATTAAGTAAAAGTCTTTATTGAATTACAGTTTCCATTCTCACGCTGCTGTCTGCAACTCTACGTCTACTAGCTAGATCGGCGAGGCTCCGTCTGAGTCTCCGCCCCGTGCGCACCAACTTAATATCCTAGCCTTGCTCCACCTTTTCCTCCTGACTGTCCTCCTCTGGGTCCCTCTACCCCCCGGGGCTTCTTCCTTCCGGGATTCTTCTGACGCTGACCCAGACCCTTCTGCCTCCTTGCGCCGGGCTTTAGGACCCGGTTCCCTTTCGGGGCTGCTCACTGCGCCGCCTTCCTCTGCATTTGAACTTGGCGCGCGCGCCCAACCTTCCACTTTCCTCTTAACCGTTTCTTCGCTCCCCGATGGAGGTGTGGCCACTCCTGACTCCTGCCCTCCCTCCTGTGGTGAGCTGCCAGCGCTTCCCTCCTGGCTCCTTTCCTCTTCCCTGCTTCCTGGCGGTGACGCTGGTCCCGATTTCCAGCTGCTCCCCCCTGAGTCTCCTCTGGCTCTATCTTCCTGGGGTGCCTCCCTAGACTCCCCCCTTGCCCTGGCCACTGGTGCTCCTTTCTGTGAATCCTCTGATTCACTGGAAAGACTGGGAGATCTCGGGTCGTCGTCATCACTCATCCTTTCCTCTGTCTCCTCCCCTTCGCTCTCTGTTTCCTCCCTTGCCCGTGCCTCTGCACCTAAACCCCTGACATTGCCCATTCCCCCACCCCAATCTTGAGAATAGGTTCTTTCACAATGAGAAGCATTACACCTACAGAATTATCTTGCTCTTGACCATTTGGAAAGCAGAAGTCAAAAGCAATTGACTTTCCTCAGTAACAAACAAAAATTAAAGCATGTTAAACATCTGTCACATCCTCCAGCTTTTATTAGTGACGGATGATGACATATATATATCTGAAACTATTTTGAATGGGCTATTTTTAGCTCCCCAAAGCCAGCTAGACATGTTAAATTTCATAAAACCCCAAGGAATCTTGAATAGGCTATCAGTACCCATTTGTCATTATTAAGTGTAGATTTGTTTGAATTAAATTAATAGGAAAAAGTAACCTTCATTCAAAACAATGGTATAAAACATTGTCGTAAATGAGGCAAGGTTTGTTACTAGTATAGGCAGTGGGGTGCTTTTACATGCCTACATTATCATAAATTACTCTGAAATATTTTGAGCAGCACTCCTCACTTTTTTTCCAGGGGCAAATTTGATCTACCTTGCAAATACTATGGAGTGTATCGAAATCTGCTCTTCTGCTAATAGAATAGACTTCCATATGAGCAACAGAAATTCCCACACATTCTTAAAATCTGCTCCAGATTTTAAGAGAATTTGTGGACGCAACAGCACAGATTTATTTTTGGAGTGGGTAAGGGGTATGAGGAAGAAAGTAAAGTTCCATTGTGTGATCAGAATTCCACTTGTGTAGCACTGGATACAACCCAACGGCCTCATTCTCATGGTGACTACCCCAAATGTAATAACATTGCTCACATTGTCTTCTGTTTGCAAATGTAATATGTAAAGATTTCCATGTGCAAGTTGATGTCACCAGTAAAAAAAACCTGCAAAGCCGTTCTCCAGCCAAGTAACATATACAAAAATGCATATACTAGGGTAAAGTGTGCATAAATATGCATGTATTAGGGAAAATAACATACTAAAATGTGTGCTAAAGAAATGTCCATGTTTCCCATAAGATCCTATCTTTCCCCCCACCCCGACCTATCCCTGGAAACCCTGATTGTACAGGATTCCTAATCACAGGGAGATCCTGTGCATGTATGCCAAGCTGCCTTTTATGGGTACATTGACATTCTGTGTTAAATTTTGCCCATACGAAAATAATTCCCATGTTGGGAAAAGCACACACATGCTCATGTATGAAGTGATTAGTTGCACTGTGGATATTTATTGATGCCAGTGATACTGGCAAATGTATATATTCTTGCCAATACATTGAAATATAGTGTTGCATAGCCTGTGGAAAAGTACTTCCTATAGAGCTGGCTGCAGACTGCAGCCTCAGGGCTGGATAAATCATAATACTAAGTATGCTATAACAGAGGGCCTCTATGGTGTTATTATCTGCAAATACCTGATACTGAAAAGTTCTGCTTATCCTGCACTGTACTCCTTTAAGATTATATCTGAAAATGGGAACTTCATCACATGGTGGCATGTGTTTTTGAATACCAACGTCAGTATCCTGACTAGTGTAAGGAATGCAACTGCTATGCTTTCCAAAGTGTAGCATATTTTAAGTGTGGTGTTAAGTAGGAAGAAGCAGTTTTGAGTTGTTTACATATGTGAGGCCTAAATACTTTAAAATGTGGTTCCTTCTTTAACAAATGTTTAGCTGTTCATTTATCAAAAGACAGGTAAAGAGTGCATGGAGAACAAAGCAGACAGGGCCTGGTTTTTCAGCATTCCTTCTGGAAACATTTCCTTGTCTTCAGTTGGCTTTTTCTGTTTCGTGGTATAGCCCCTTTCCACTCTCAACTGTCATAGCAACTCTCCCAAATATTTATATGCGACAGATACTGGCTACAGGAGTCATTTCCCTCCCTGTATTTTATGAAAAACTGTCACAAAAGCAGACGATGCTTTGTCATGCATGTACTTCCCGCTGTTTACACCTCAGCGTAGTGCGGTGTTAAACAAGTTACCTCACAGTTTTGGATTCTGTTGGCAGGCTGCCATGATTGATCGGCTTGCACAGGACACAGTGTCTGTTTCACTCTTTTTCTTTCTCTCCTTCCCCTGACAGGTAAAAAACTGACCTTTTTTCTTTGTCTTTCAAGGGGAATTGTTTTTGCAAGTGGAATTTTGCTACCACTTGAGTTATGGGGCACTCCTTGTTCTGAGAGCCAGTTCAACTGTTACATGGAAGCTGAACAAGAAGAGCTAGTAACTTCCTCTTTCCATACTTATGTCTAACATATTAGGAGCCAGTGATAAGCATTGTGGGCATCTGGGTATAATACAGTTACCATCTGAAAAGAGGCTTATCTGTTCCCCGTTTGAAAAGTTTGACACTTGTTATACTGCATGCAACTTTTTCCTGTCAAGTGCTTCTGAAAGCCCCAAGGGAGTCACCCTGAGGTAGCTATGACTCAAAAGCATAGCCTTGCAAGTAGTCCAGAAAAGCTACAAGCCCGCAGCATTTTTACAAGTCTACCTGACAATATGGTTGTGAATTTAAAAGTCATTTCTTTGGTAGGAGATAATCTATAGTTTTCAGACCTTCTAAACCTTAAAAAGAACGCCACCATCTGTTCTGATATCATTGGGAGGGGGAGAAAAGAACGCTCAAGAACAATTTCCCCCACCTTGATGTTAGGTGTTATGCCTGAACAGGGAATGTGAACATTAACAGGGGATGTGAGGCTGTGCACCCACAAACATTTTTGCATTGAGTGGGAGGTTTTGAAGTTCCCGAGTGCATTTCATTCAGCATGCTAAGAAGTCTCCACACAGTCAGGAATTCTGATAAGAAAGGCGTCTTGGTTGCAGGGAGGCTTTTAACTTAGGAACCTCTTCAGAACTTCCCAGGCAATGAAGAAAGGAGCCATCTACGTGATCCTAGTCACCTTCCACAGGTTGAAAACTATTAGCACTTCAGTAGGAAACCTCAGGCCTCCTCAGGTCATACACCATACTTGATCTTGCTTCACAGTTTCAAGAATATGAATTTTTACCTTAAAATATTTAACAAGTGGCCAAGTTGTGCTTATTATTCTCTCTCTCTCTCTATACTCTCTCTCTCTCTATATATATTCAGCTTCACAATGGCCTTTCTTTCTAGTGGCTGTTTGCCGCTGCTGCCTCCTCTGCACTTGCACTGCCATGGCTGTCTCCTCCATACTCAGCCACCTCCTCAGCCAGTGCACTTGGAGGTGATGGAGGCAGGCATGTGTTGGGGGTATAGGAGGAAGCTGGGTGTGGAGGTAGCAGCTGTGGTACATGTGCCCTATGTCGCCTCATGGATGGGCCAGCCCTGCATATCCTTCAAAGTATGCCAACTGTTGCTTCCTCCATGGCCTACTTTTCATGAAAAGAAAACATAAAAAGATAAGTTTTGGACACAAACTGAAGAAGAAACTAACAGGTACTAGTTTTACCCTGAAAGTAAATTATGGCTGTCCTTCTAAAAATAGCAAAATGAACTTGACAGTGCTCAGCTCAAATCAATGCCAACACATTTTTAAAACTAGACCTTCTACCAATACTGATGAGCCTCAAAATTACTTTAAGCGATTTTGGCTTTCATGTATTTCTGCAATAGGAAATATATTACTAAATATGATGTAAACATGCAGATGTTAGAGAGCTTTTTCTTATAACTGAGCAGGGGTAGTATCTTTCCTATCCTTTTTTGGAATATTATAAATTTACTCATATCTACAGGAAACGGCTGCCTTTCCTTCGGGTTCCACAAAAGGTTGATGGTTTTTTTACGATATATAAATTAAGTTAAATTTAATAACTAGAACAGTTAATCGGGAATTCGCTTATAAAGGCACAGTTCGTTTGCTAAATTGACAATCCCCTTTTTTAATTTTAGCTAAGGTATTAATAAAATTATACATTATAGATAACAAAGTGAGCATGCCTACAGTAGGGTTGTTCTGGACATATGAATTGCATATTTTAAAGGTATCTGCTGTTTAAAGCAACATTTTTTCTTACATTCTGAATCTACACCTGAAGTAATAGGACTTCACCTGCAGAGTGAAGGCAGTGCCTCTGTGACATTAGCTTTTAGTCTAATCCCCACTCCCATCTCATTTGTTTCACAAGGAAAGCACAGTTTTGATGTATGGTTAGACTTTGAGAAATAACCTGCTGATGCTAAATGTTTGAAGGGGGGAATCTCACCAATAGAACATAATGCATTTGCAAGGAAGTTCTTCAGGTAAGGACCAAATTAGACATTACCTGAGAGTTCCCTGAGAGTTCCATGATTCATTCTTTCTTAAGAAGCAGATTTTCTCCATGAATCCCCAAAATTATCCAGTCCCAATTATCATAAAATTGCGCCCATAAGTCACCCCCGCTCCCATAGCAGTTTGGGGAGGAACCAGAAGCAGAGCATAGACACATGGATAATGGGTTGTATCCAATCCAAATCTCCCCCTTTCCCAGCTCACTGTACCACTATACAAAAATTTTGCAGGTAGAATCATTATATAGATAGGAAAATGGGCAAAATTAGGTGTTATGTGCGAATTCACACCCACACACACACACTTAAAGGCAGCCAACTAACTAGTCCTGAAAATTCAGACTAGTTCAGATCTTTAAGAAAATTTCCACATTTTAAAAATTAAAGCTCAATAGCTATTTCCACTTGCCTTTTACACAGTTTATATTAGGAAGGACAGTTGCAAGATATGATACACACATCAGGTTTGAATGTAGCTGTAAAAAAATTCTTAATAGAACATAACGTAATTTCACCCCAGTAGATGTTAATAATACTAATTTTTGGAGCTTCTTTTACAGCCTTTTAGGCAAAAGACTATAGGATAATAATGATAAGAGCTCCAAACAACATTTTCTCATGTTAGGTCACCTCTAAACCATATGTATAAGAACATTTAAGTTTAATTTGCTTTAATGGACATGGCATATATTGACCAATGACTACACTTTTAAATCTGCTGCAAACATGTATGAAGCCATCCAGACTTAGAGTCACATTAGAGCCAAATAAATGGTTTTACATTACTTATAATCATGTAATTTTTCTCTATAAAAGAAATACTTAAAAGCCAAATTCCGGTCAATGGCCAAAGCACTGCTGGCATGCTGAAAATGAAACAAAAATACAACCTTGAGCTATTAGATTTCTTATGATCCATGGAGCTCTATCCTAAGAGCATTCCTTCAGGACCCACCGCAGTATATGATTTCTAAGATCACAAGGATTTGTTTTAAACCAGTCTCCCCCAATTTGGTGCCTTCCAGATGCTTTGGACTATAGCTTCCATCATTTCCGACCATTGGCCATGATGCTTAGGGCCGATGGGAGTAGGAGCCCAACAATATTTGGAGGACACCAGATTGAGGTAGGCTATTTTGAACACTTCTTCCTGACAAAGCTAGCTAAACTAAGTGGAACTATTTGAAAGGCTGACCTGTCACTACAGTCATCAAAATAACATAATGTGTTATGCAAAGTGAAAGGATATGAGAGGGAAATGAGTTAATTTAGGGAAGCCCTGAGGTAACTTCCTGCCAGAAAAGCAAGTACAAATATGTTTTATTCTCTTCATTTCACATTATGCAAATAATGTGCAAGCCTATCCAAAGATTATAAAGTTATTATTCTATCCCAAAAGGAATATGTGAGGTAGGACTATATTGCTATGCTGTTTGTTTGATTAATTTCTTTTCTTTTATTACAGTTTTATTTTGTATTTAAAAATCCAATGAAATAAAAAGTTTAAACAATTAAAATTGGAAATAATATGCATACAAGAAGAAAAAGCTAAGCTGAAATATGACCAATTAGCAACGTAATTTCCAACAGAGCTGTCAACCAATTAAAGGCTTTTAGTTGATTAATGGCATTGTTTTTAACTGATCAATCCAAGTAACTAATTAAAATAAACATTACAGTGTGCAGTCCTTGACCATTGAAATCAATGGGAATTCTTCCATAGGCTTGAACAGAATCATAACTACAACCCTTCAGATCTCAGTGCAAGTATGTTTTCGCAAAGATAGCATGTTCCTTGAACTAATTGGCACAACTACCAGCACTCCACATCCTTTCATACTGGGCATCTCCAATTAAAATTTCACTGTAATTAATTCAGCAATTGATCAATTAATTGGATAATCCACTTCCTTGCTCTTTTCTTCATTATCGTAATGATAACATATGCTTAAAAGTTCTGCAGGGTCTCTTAAGATGACCAGGGGCCATACTTGCTGATTACTGAATATTGCCTATGAATATGTGAGGAAGTGATCATCTGTAGTCTCTGACTGAATTCAGCATCACTGCCTCCACTTTTCTACAGCTATTTCGATCTGGGGCAGCATAGGATGGTAATGCTGGGATTAATCATATGTCTGAAGGTGACAGGTGACAATTTCTGCATTACCTGAGCCAACCCATATGCACATTTCACTGCTCATATGAGGTTTACCCAATATATCCAGCAAAACATTAAGAATATGGCCAGTCAGCTTTCATGAGTGCAAGTTGCTCCAAAACCAGAAGTCCCTACTCAAGGAATCTGATATATGATCTGTGGGCCACCCTATAAACATTAAACTATTTGTTTGAGCACTTAAATGCACATGCCACGCATCTGAGGTGACATACAAACTCACTCAAGAGAGCTTTCTGAGAAGAGTTGAACCAGAGTATAAATAATGAGAGCAGAGAATGCATATTGTATGGAACCATTTTACAACTAGAACTTATGCTTGCACATGTCACTAGAATCCATGCAGAATGCCTCAAAGCTCTGCATGGGGATTTAGCTGCACAATGCTCATTTAAGACATCCAACTTTAAGGAGCTCAAGGAAAGCAATGCTCAGTGGCTCAATATATTTGTTACAGAAACTCACCCTCTGCATCTTCTGGCCTTGTAAGATCAATGACTCCTGGGCCTAGTTTTCCATCTTCACTGGGCTTCCCTGATAGCTGTGGGCCTAAATTCTCATAGCGTGTTCTTTCCTGCCGAAGAGAAAGGAACATTAAGATTTCCAGTCTGTTCATGTCTGAATATCTTGAGCGTACTCATTTTCTATTATACTTCCCTGCCCCTCTGGCTACCACCTGCACTTCCCCTGCCCTCCATACTAATATGTCAGTCCTTTCTTGATTTCCACTTCCACATTTTCTTGTCCATCTAACAGAGGTTGCAAGTCATATTGGTAGGTAAATCTTTGTTCCTTACATTGCCCAATCCCACAGTTGGTACCTAAGCATGAGCTAGTACTAGTAACAGATACAGGCTATGCTTTTTTTCAGAAAGAACACAGATGTTGTTTAACTGCAGGTATCAGTTTAGAATTTAGTGTCCAAAATCTAGTTTTCAAATATGCAATACCCCTCCAGTACTGATTAAATGTATGATGAATTAATATTCAAGCCAGTTCCTAAGTTATCTTAGCACCATGGTTGACTCTTCCGTGGTGCTTGCTTCCTGTGCTGCTAAATTTAAAGTAACGAGGAGCCCATGCTGAAGGTGTCTACAAGATGATTATTTCCCATAGCAGCAGGGAAAGGGTATGCCTGTGTGGACAGTTATCCTATCCTACATTCCTCTCATATAAGGGTGAAAATATGTGGACATAGTAGCCCCACCACTTTGGTAATGTACAAACTGGCTTTTGGAAGTTAGCTTATTAACACCTTTGACTCACTAAATCTCTTAATAACAGAAAACCCACAACCACTATGTATTTTACTACACAATGAAACAAATAATTGTGTGAAAAATTAAATTGATTATTGCTAGGCAATAGCTTTAAACAACCCATTACAGTTCAGGTAAGTATAAAGTAGGGCAGGTAGCATTACTGTGGTGTAGAAATGAGGGATTGCGGCAGAAGCTCTAGAAATTACTAAGAACACAAGAAGGAGATCCTGCTGGACGAGGTCAATGGTCCATCTAATCCACCATCCTGTTCCCACAGTGGGCAAATACCCAATAACAATGCACAGTCCTATATTTCTTAAATGACCTTGGGAGAAAGATATTGGCATTTGGAAAAAAATGCTAAAATTCAAAACTTAAAAAGCACTTTCTACTAAAACTCGCTAATTTAATGGAAAAATCACCACCAGCACAACCACCACTCCTCTCATCGAGATATGCGTTTGCATTGGAACCCTTGAGAAAACACAAGTCTGAATTTTATGCAAGAGGCTTTCAAAGACAAGTATTTCAAAGAAGGAATACTAGATGACAGAAATAGTACTATTATTTTGTCTAGAAATTTGAACTGAAACTCAATGGGAATTTTAAAAGAGAGAGCAAGAAAAAGAAAGGGCTGTGTTTGTTCCCAGAATAAACAACATTTTTGTGTGCTGTAAACTTCTGCTGTAAAACTAGATCAAGAGACAATTTATGTCCTCAAAATATGAGAGGACAAGAGCCTTGAAACAATATGGCAGCACATATCTTCTGACAGTGGTAGCCTCAGTGGTACTCTGTCTGCAGCAACGTGCTAAATAGTTATCATTAATGTATTGTTCTCGTGGAAAAAAAACAATGTGTTCTCTCTCTTGTCTTGTTGATACTTCTTAAGACTGAACTTGGCATTGTGTTGAGAATGAACAAAACACTGTTGTTCATTACTATGAAACTATTAAACGTCATGTCATCTTGAATTTACAGACATGAAATGCCAGCTTTCAGTTTTGTGAACAGTTTTCTGTACGTTATACTTGATGCATTATGCAGCAGAAGATTGCTGATTGCTGTTCACTCTATTGTTCAATGACCTAGTTCTGTACTGAGCATATTACACATTAGAAGGAAAACAGTACCAAGTTTATTCCCTGAAGAATTGCTAAGGAACCTGGTATTGGTCTTAACAAGCAAAGTGGCTCTGACTCGTTTGCTCAAATCTCTCTGCGTTGGTTAGAATAATAGAACTGTAGCACTGAAATGGGACTTGGGGGTCATCTAGTCTAACCCCCTGCAACCCCCTCTTTTTGCCTAGTGTGAGGCTTAAACCCACTACCCTGAGATTAAGAGTCTCATGCTCTACCGACTGAGCTATCCCAGGAGGCATTTGCTGTTCTAGTCAGATCGTTTTCAGAAAACAATTGCTTACTAATTAGTTCTCTGTAACCAAGTTTGCAAGAAGATGTTTAGATTCTTAAAATATTGTTTAGCTAATGTTTGGAGTATTAAGGGAAGATGCTAGGCACTGTGTAAAAATCCAGACTAAGCTTCTTTTCCAGGACAGGTCATCATGTGGGGGGAAGTTGTTAAGGAGTACAAAGGTGCTGATATCTAGTTATCAACACATCAAAGCAAGGTTTTGAGTCTGGGCAAAAGGAGGTTGCCAGGGTGGCAGTGGGCAATGATGTTAATAGAAGGGGGTGGTATTTGGCAAGGAGTTTCTGGGAAGAAGAAGCAGGAAGTGGGGAGAATGCCATACGGGGCTGAAGCAGAAGACATTGCCACAGGAACAGACAGCATGGCTGATTCATCTAGTAGATTTGAGCTGGCTGCTTAGGAGGGCAACAAAGGACTCTCTTGTGATGCTAGTGTTGGGAAATCTATCTAGATGCAGGTTGTGAATATGTATAAATAAACCATATTTCCTAAGACACTACAGCCTCTTCTGTGCCTTAAATTTCCAACAGAAACACAAACCCCGGTTTACTAAGACCCCTGAAATCTTGCACCACTGGGCAGACATTGGGGTGACTTGCAGCAATATTAAAATGTTTAAATAATAACAGGCGGGGCAGGGGGTGGGAACCAACATTACACTAAATTGAAGTACAGGTGTTTACTGCATCACTCTGCTTGCATAACCTTAACATTCAACCATTTTCATTGTTTCTTGAAGTCTCCCATTTGCTGAAAAACTATATTGTCATTATTAATTTCCCACTATAACGTGTATTGAGATAATGCTGTTGTGATATGCAAAAATACTGAAACAAAGAGCACTGAGAAGAAACATAACTATTGGTTACAGGCAGGCAGGCACAACATTCAGCTGAAGAATGCCATAAGGTCCAATAGTAATACCTCACTATCAGAACGGATCTTGCTTTGCTGGTGCAAAGGAATGATTCTACCCCCTGTCCCCCGGGGACGCACATTTAAAATAGAAGAGTTGGATTAGACCTTTCTTTAAGTTCCTGCAGTTGGGAAGTAATTGGCATTTTGTACACTGTGTTTCTTTTCTTTCTTTTTTTCTAATATTTGCATTTAAAATATTTCTATAAGGAGTGTTAATGTGGCACCTGCAATTTTCATGGCAAAAACCTAAGTGTGTGCTTTGGGGGGGGGAGGGAAAATAGCACACCACTTAAAAAAAAAACCAACAGAACCTTCTATGTATCAATATGCACATTTGAAGTATCCTTCTAGTCATTCATTCCCTTTGATTTTCTCCAGAAAATATTCTGTGTTAAAAAGAAAGTTTCTGAAAGAATATCAATATTTTGACACTGAAAGAGAAAAGGGAAAATTACATGATAAGGCTCAGGAACTGGGAGGAAGAGAAGCGTACATGGTAATAATACCTAAAAGAATTGAGGTGAATCTATGATTCTGTAATAACCTTCAATGTCTCATTCTTTTGAAATATATTGACTGCCACAATTCTGTATGTATGGTTTCATTTTTCCACTTAAAAGTATACCTCATAGCAACAGTAACTAATTTTCAGGAAAGCTGTAAATAAATAAAAAAAACTATTACAACATAATTGGTAAATACAAACCTAAGTGTATTTCTGAAGGCAAGAAGAATTTAGACTGGACTCCTATGTATATTTACCTGACAGAAAGCCCAGTTGAACATAGGGAATTATTTCCAAGTAAACATACATAGGGATCACAGTCAGGTAAATAAATACATCTGTAATTGAACTAAACTAAGCAGATTATAAAGGAGTACAAATTGCAAATTCATTAATAGGAAATGGTCTGTATATTTAAAATACGTTCAGTTGTGTACGCTGTTCTCATGCACCTACCCAAATTCTATTTAAATTCCTATTTACAAGCATGCATGTCCATATGAATACATATTCATGTCTGAAAATAGCATATACTTGTGAAAATTTACACACACACTAAAAAATTACTTACTTAAAAAACCACACACCTGTCTTACACATCATAGAGATAGCTTATTTATCCTCAGGAAACCCTGAGCTCATTTTTTGTTTATTTCAAACTAAACTGCTTCTTGTAGGCATAAGGCCCTGAGAATATATCTTGAGTAAAGTAAGTGCGTTATGCCATGGGGCATAATGAACACAGAACAGAATTCTAACTCAGATCATGATTACTGGAAAACCAAGAGGGTTAATGCTTTTAAAGGACACAGTCTATGTCTAAGTACAAAATGGACTCTTGGCTACTTGGAGATATAGAAAAACCTACTCATTGCTACTTTCGTGGTTTTGGGATGACAACACACTGGGGCGGGATTCGTTTTACTAACAACCGAACCTTCATTTTCCATTCAGTGACACGATTAGGCACTTATTTATGCATTGTCAGGCACAAACATGCAGGCAGCATAAAAGTTATTGGGGGGAAATTAAAGCCTGCTTCGCTGTGTCGCAGGACCGTTGGTTAAGTGCTTTGAAATGATGATCTATGAGGTAGATGTTGCATATTAAATAAAGATATTTAAATGATAAAGCCCCCTTTAGTGAGCACTGATGAATGTTAAATGTTCCAAGCCACAAAGCTGAGCCATCCGTCATATTCACATGTTATCACAGTCAATGATGGAGCAACCCCAGTGATGACAGATGGACTGTGAGATTATTATCCCCTTATTTCCAGAGTCACCAAACCAGTCTCCTACTCAAGCATTATTTTTAACTTTGCATGAAATTAATAACTTCCTCCACACTTCTGTGGTGGGAATGATCAATGCTTTCCTCCTGGGTGTAAAAGGGAAATGGACTAGTGTAGTCAACTGAAGGAAGTAGGGGAAGAAGCCTGCTCATCCACTGGAAAAATCGGAGTGGGTGGCGGGGGGGGGGGGGAGAGAGAAAGAGAAGGCTGCTGGAAACTTCAGCTAAGTAGAATAAATATAAAATTGTGATCTCGGGGAAGAAAAGTAATGATAACAGTAAGCACATAATAATGGCTTTTCTCTGCACTTAGGTAAAAGCTGAATTTTTGATGTGCACAATATATTTTCATAAAATTTTATATACTATGTTTTATACACTTATTGGCTATTCCATAATAATGTGTGCGCTAACAGTAAAATTGCTCCCAAATTTATGTGTGTTATTTATTCTTTCCCACGTAACAATGCTTTTTGTTGTAAAAAATATTCTGTTTATTAATGTAACTTTACAACCACTGCATCCAAGATCCGTGGTAAATTAATGACATTTTTATTATTTTATAGTGTCATTAAATTTTTACTGATCACTCCATCAAACAGAAGCCATAAAGGCCATAATGTAAACTGGGACACTTAGATCAGGGGAGCAGGAAACCATTCCATATAGTCTGAAGTAAACGGCTTGCTATAAATGATATTTATACCATCTTTAAGCATGTGAGAATACTTGGACAAGTTTGGCAAAACTGTTTCAGTACAGCAGTGGATTGTGTACTTAAATAACAGTTTATTTGCCAGTAAGGCAAGGGTTTGTGTGTGTGTTTTTAAACCATATGAAAGAAGATGACTGATTGCATTCATCTCTTGAAAAACAATATATGAAATGTAATAATACACCAGGCCCCCTCCCTTTTGGATTACCAAGACTGATCAAACTATAACCATTCCTCAAATTATTTCAACATGTCATTCCCGCCCCCCCCCCCTTGCTATGTATGCAGACGCTGAAGTGGAAAATGGCATACATAGTTGGACAGTGATGTAATACCTTTTATTTCAGGAGTCTAACTTAGTAGTTACCAACATTTATTTCAAGAGCCAATTTTGAGACTCCTTGTTAATGTGGGTCATTTACAGAAGCCACAGAGTAAATGCCTTTGGGACCGTTACACACTCTGCGGACAGTATTCCAGTTGCAAAGTGTGCAGACAATTCCAGGATGTTGTCTTTACATGCACAATACATTAAAGTTAAGCTATTCCATATTAAGCCCACTCAAGAAACAATAACACCAGTGTCTTGTTTCCCGCTTGTTCCTTCCCTAGACCATATTGGCTGAGTCCTGGAAGACCTTCCCAACTAGCCTGCGAAGGCAGGGCCCTTACTGACTCCAGCTACAAAAGCCAAGGCTGCCGAACAGACTTTTTGGTTAGGGAATTGTTTAAGGGGGCTGCTGGGGGGACAGTTGTGGCTGTTACTGATATTCATATTTTGTATCTACATTTTTAGTTGCTATGATTTATGTGAATTTTTTTTCAGTTTGGTTGTGTACTTTTTGTGTTTTATTTATTGTTTACGACTACTTTTGTTATATTTGTAATTATGTACATTTTTTCATGTTGTGAGCCACCTTGACAGCATACAAATAAAATGTTTTGTGTGTGTATGTATGTTCCTCTGTTCAAGTACAGATATAATAAATGAACAGAAGGGGAATGTTTTCAAAACCTATTTAGATATTTTTCTAGAAAAAGTGCTTGTCATTTCTACACTCATAGAAGAATTCTGTGGGCATTAAATCCCAAAACAATGGAGGACAAAACTCCAGACTTCTAAGCAAGTGGCTTAAGGTAGCCATGACAACATAGTTGTGCTTGGTTCAGGCATATAGATTTGCTTTCCAAACTAGTGCACAAATAATGGTGCTCTGAAAAAACTTACAAATACCTCCATTTTTCTCTGCAAGGTCAACTTGTGCATTGTCCAAAGACTTTCCATTACTTTGTGGCAGTGGCTATTAGCAAATTAAATCACTCTATGCTTGGAATCTCTGACAATATTCTAGGCACAGCAAGAGTCATTAAAAATGGACATGTGAGGATTCTTATCAGACCAAGGTAAGTGCCGTGGAAATTGTTGTCTATTAATTGATTTATTTTTGTTTTTGCAAGCAATGTAATAGGCCTCAACACAAAATCATCAGCTGCACCCTCCATGCAGCTACAGTGGTACCTCTAGTTATGATCTTAATTAGTTCCGGAGGTCCATTCTTAACCTGAAACTGTTCTTAACTAGAGACGTTCTTTTGCTAATGGGGCCTCTTACTGCCGCTGCGCCGCCAGCACACGATTTCCGTTCTCATCCTGGGGCAAAGTTCTCAACTCGGGGTAACTCTTTCAGGTTAGCGGAGTTTGTAACCCCGAGGTACTACTGTACTGATAAATTGATAAATGCGGTGATTACTATTGGTCTATATAAGTGTGCAGGATTATATATACAATGGACGCTTGGGTTGCAAACGTGATCCATGCGGGAGGCACGTTCGCAACCCACGTCCGCGCATGCGCGGGTTGCGATTCGGTGCTTCTGTGCATGTGCAACCTCCGAAACCCGGAAGTAACCCATTCCGGTACTTCCAGGTTTCGGCGGTCTGTACCTCAAAAAAACGCAACCTGAAGCGGCTGTAACCCAAGGTATGACTGTATATAAGAATCAGGATTAGAAGAGGTGGGCTCATTTTTCACAAAAATGGGAAAGAGAAACACAAAATGATGGTTTGTATCCAATGCAGTGTCTATTGGTGCAAAGGGGCTTCTGTTTCCTTCCCCTCCCAAATTTGTAGGGTCACTAGATCCCGTGGAGCTAATTCTGTAGCCACCTAGGGGGTTGGAGGAAAGAAGAGTCTGAGAAGTTCTGTTGCACATGGAAGTCCCTTGTGCCAGCAGAGCTGCAGCATTGGATACAGCCCTATATGTGGGACATCCAAAGTTTGGCTTGTGATACATGACTCCAGTAATTAAGTGGATTCATGTATGGCTCTCACAATCCAAATGCTATATCAGTTGAACAAAGGATGTAGATATTCACCTGGTTGGGCCAGGTGTATATTCTTCTCAATTCACCCAAAACAGGGGAAAGCAGTACAGCAGTGGCTTTAGGGCTGTGCAACCAGTGTGGCTGCTTCAGCCTCCCCACCTGTCACTGGCCTCCTTGCACTGTCTTGGGTTTTTTAAAGAGAACTGGGCATTCTTTCTTCAGATGTTCAAAGAGAGTAACAGCATTCCCATAAATACGTGTATCCTCCTTCCCCCACAGCCTCCCACATTGTTAATGGCTCTCTGGATTCAACCCCATATTTAGCAAAAGTACTGTGCAAGGTTCAGAACAGAACAAATGTTAATTATTTTAAACCAAAGAATTTGGAAAGCACTTTACTTAATGAAGACTGAAGCTGCAGGTGGGAGGAAGAGCGGGGGGATTGACAATAACGGTATTTTTCCCCCAAGTTACATTGTTTGGGGGTGGAAAACCTCATCTGCTTCTCTGTTAAGGAAGACTTTTTGATTTAAGTCCTCCACACCTCTGAGCATATAGTCACAAATCCTGAACTACTGCCACACTTGCCATCACCTCTAAATTATAGACCTATTCCAGTTAGATTACTTTCATCAAGATTATTGCACTCACTGAACTGCGCCCCCCCCCCCCCGCTTTAAATAGAATACGTTGTGTCTTTGTTCATCTGGTTTTAATATGGTTTTAACCAATTGCAAAGTTATTTATAAAGTTTGCAGCTCCCCAGTAGTTAGACTTATGAAGCATTCAGTCTTAAGCATATCCAGTTGTGTGGTAACCCAACCACTGCTTTCATGTGGTTCCCATAGTTTTATTTATGCACAAAAGCATGATCCATAGCGGTAGCCAAACACTTTGGGATTAACCCTTTGTTTCAAATAAGAGAAGTGTATCATTTTATATAGTTCAGCCAAAACTTCACGCAGACTAATTCTCACAAAAGGGTAATTCTGCTGAAATTAATTCTGCTGAAATTAATCTAGTTCTACTGGTCTTGAGAGTGAAAGGTTTGAGCCAACTGAAATAGCCCCTTAGCAAGTGAAAGGAAAGAGAAAAGGGGAGTTTTTGACATGCTGCATTATAAGCTAAACAGAGGCTGCCAATCTGAAGCCTAAACTACAAGGAAGCACTTTCAAAATTTTATATTGGTAAATAAATTTAGAAGCAGCAAAAGTTTGATGAAACATTATTTCATAGTATAAGCTGTTCACCTTATGGACACAATGACCTCCCATCCTTCCTGAGCTGTTCCTTTGCTTTCATTATCAGCACATATTATAGGACTGTTTTACTTGGTTGCATCTGGGCCACTGCCAATGTCAGGATACTAGGATTTAATAGGCTGATGATGAATTATGTGGGACAAACTTTATATTGGACAAACTTATATTATTATCATGTATTGGAATCTGGAAATGTATTACTTTAGAGGAGACCTTTCCATTTAATGCCACCCTGACAAGGCATGGGTAATTACTGACTCCTGCAGCTGCTATTTTAATAGTAATTTCTAACACCCATACCCTAGATTAGTGGTGGCCAAACTTGGCCCTCCAGCTGTTTTGGGACTACAATTCCCATCATCCTTGACCACTGGTCCTCTTAGCTAGGGATGATGGGAGTTGTAGTCCCAAAACAGCTGGAGGGCCAAGTTTGGCCATCACTGCCGTAGATACTCTAAAGTGTTTTCAGCAACTTCCCAGGCAGTTTCAAATATATGCAGTTCACAGGTACTAACAAGCTTCACTTTGGCAATAAGACTACATAATATACAGAATCTCATGCCCAGGGGCCAAATATGGCCCGACAGACATCTCTGTCTGACTCCAGGCACTGTTCTTAGGTCACACCCCCTTCTCTAGGCAACACCAGCCATGCTATCCAACCACCAAGTGCTTTTATCTAGATAGAATGTGGTTTTGAACTCTGATAATGCCTCTTGCTTTCCTGTATGGAGATGTGTGTATCCCAGTCATCTTTCTTAGTGTCCTCCTCCCCCCAAAACTTACCCTTATGAAGGAGAAACTGGCAGTGTGAAGGACTCACTGGAGACAGAAAAGGCTTTGATGGCTTCATCCTTAAGGTCTGGGTGCTCCTGCACATGTTATTGAGCATTGTTTCCTGCCAGTGTGCATCGGATTTAAATCTCCTATGGCTCCCAATTCAATAAATTAGGTTGAGAGGCAGGTGGAATTACATCAGCTATATACCACAGCAGGAAAGGATGCACCCACCAGGCCTTAATGATGCAATCGAAAAGGTGCCTCCTATCTCAAGTGAGCTCTCCCTACAGCCATTTCCTAACTTTTCAAGAATAGCTTTGCTTGAGAAGGATGGTGAAGTGGCAAGAAGAGCTGGTTCAAAGTGTTGAGAACCTACTCCAAGTTAGGCCTGAGGTATGAAATAGGTGTGGACCTTGTTTGCAATGAAACCCAGTTTTAAAATGGGGTTCATATTCTAAGCCTCTGAGTTCTGAAATTCACACCCATAAATTAAGTCTCAATTAAATCAAACAGGCTTACTTCTGATTAAAAAATAGTTAGGACTAATCTCTCTCTCTCTCTCTCAAAAATCAGGAATGCTTAACTGATTGTCCCATTCCATTGTTAATAATAGTTACATCAGCAATACAGATGCTCCAAATAATCTGTGCAGTCTGAAACCTGAGAGGAAAGTAGGAGCTGATGCATGCTTATAAATAAAAATATTGATTTGCAGATTCATATATTCTACCTTCACTAAGAGTGATGTTGTAAAATGTTTGCAATAGCAATCTCTCTGTGTTTCAGAACTTAACCAGATGTTACAGACAGCTCCTGTTGCTCCTGGTCTCCTTCCTTTCTCATAATGTCTCTATGAATACAATGAGCGATATTAAGTCACTGCACTGTGTGTTGTCCTGTGCCTCACTTCACACCATTTGCTGTCAGCTGCAGGGATGAAACAACAAACAACGGGGCTGCATCACATCATACTTTCCGGCCCCCTCTTCACAAAAGTTGCCTGAAACCAATTCTGAGTAGTTCCCACCTCCCCTGTCAGCCATAACCCACCCCATTCAGAAAGGCTCCTGAACGATCATGAAAGGCATATTGGTGGGGTGCAGGAGGGGGGAAGCGAATGAGAAAATTATTCTCCATGGCCCCCTTATGTGTGTACTTCAAAGAATCCAAGCAACAGGGAGGAATTCACTGCCGCACCCTTCCAATTATTTCATCAGTGCAAGCATTTCTGTTTGCCAATTCCACTCTCTTCCTCACCTCACTGTCCTGGGGAGTCTGCTGACCCTCCAGAGAGGATTTGGGTGTAATGTTCCATTTTAAGGCTGGGAAATTCGATAATTTGGTTGGAAAACTTCAAGAGGTAGGACCTGAACTCATATGAGGAACCTCAGCATTCCATAAGTGAGCAAGCTGAATGTTCTCTGCTTAATGAGAAGAAGAAATTGTTTTATTAAATAACTACCTACAGCAGTCTTCTGCTTCCAGCCCTGCCTCCTAGCTGGGCCTAGCAAAAATTGCTTGCAGGACCGTTGGTTATCTATCTCTGACCCACACACAACAGGAAAGGAGAAAGAAAGAGAGACTGTGTGGCAGCACCTCTGTGCTTCTTATAATATCAAGTTAAATTGTCAGTTACAGAACTATCTTTACCACTTTTAATGCCACCCCAAGGAAAAATTATACAATGTACATGCGCTTTTTGTTGCTGCAATGGCAATCTGCATTTAGCCTAGGTGCAGAGAGGGAGTGGGAATTGTTTAGGCGTTTATTTGCCCAGTTCTGTACTATTTGCTGTCTGTTTGAAGCAAATGTTTTAGCAACACTTTGTTTATATGCAGGAATCTTAGGAAATGCTCAGAAGGAAGACTAAGACGCCTCTAAAGACACAGGGTGGATGACAATGGAATAATGATGCTAACATCACTATGCCATGTTCTTCCCTTGTATTTACAATAACTGCTGTGTTTTCCTGTGATTAATTCTGCCTCAAGGAAGAAAACAAGTGCTGCTTGCTGCTAGTGTCAGAAAAGCAGCATTATTGTATGCAAAGTTACATCAAGCCCAGAATAAAGGAATGTGCATGACAAAAAATTCACACATATTTCAACCAGCTCTTTTCCTTACAAGAAAAGATCACATTGGAGATTAGCAATATTTATACCACTTCAAGTATGCCTGGTGTGGAGTCTGAGTAAGATTTGGAGGGTGGGGGACCCCATCTGTCTGTGGCTTCCTTTTTGTCAGGGCTGGGATAGTCCAGTACCTGTCAAGGGCCCTGCCCCACAAGAGGCTCATTGGCAACCACCAAAGCCCCTGTCTGATTCCAGCTGATTCCACCTTCCCTCTTCCTCTAGGTGTCAGCAGGGACTGGATGGACACAAGTCTCCATATAGTGGGAGAGACTGAGGCAAGGAAAGCAGTAGTGATGGTGGTGAGGAATGGAGTGTGCTAAAGGGGATGGTGGACTGAGGATGGGGTTCCACCAAAGACATCATGACCAAGGGTCTGCTAATAACGCTGACGGACGAGCAATCTTTTGTACATCAGAAACATGGGTGTGTGACTTCAACCTGTCTCCTTCCCCGTGTGCCTGGTCTAGCTGTTATTGCTGTTGCGATGCTCCTAATCATGTGTTTCAGAGGGTGGGAGGTTGTGTGTCAGCGGGTGGGGGGTGGGGAGATTGGATGCGGTGGCCAGAGAATGAAGTGCCTGGGAGGGTGAATGAGAGTGTGTATGTAACTGTGTCACTAGATGACTTCAGAAACAAAACACTCAACCTTGACCACTTCTCTATTTTTAATGCATGGCCAACCACCTAGATTTGGTCCCTGTAGAGGCCTGCCATGCAGCAAAGAAACACGCTGAGATCCTGCTAGGGCAAAGTAGCTGGTGGGGTGGTAGAAGCTGCATGGAGAAATTGGTGGGCAGGAAAGGGTTAAGCACCCTTCTCATACCTTCTGTTTCTTCACTGCAAATTCTGCCTTCCCCTTGCCACCTTGTTCAACACCCACCCAGGTTCCCAGACCAGAGTCCATCACTAAGCAGGGTATTAGGCCTTAAGACTGCTCTTATTCCTTCAGGATTATGTATTTATATAAAGGATAACTTTCATGAAAGCATCTGAAATTAGGCTATTTCTAGCAGTGCTATCACCACAATATTTTTAAATGGAACCACAAATGTAAACCTGTTTGCTGAAAGTCTCCATGACTACAATATCTCTTTTAAAAGACACTGCTAAAGTCACAGGGCTCACCTTTCCATAAGATGCTCCATTCTGAATTTCTACATGATCAAATTCTAATTGCATCAGATACATTCGGCACAGCACTTCAGCGTGTGTGAGCGGTATTGTAATCATTTAGCTATTCAAAAGAAAATTTAATTCGTGATCAGGCCGCCAAAAACAGCAGTGTGGCCCATTGTTCTATATGGGGGGAGCGAAACTGATTTAGAAATATTATATATATATTCCAAGCAAACATGGTAATTAAATGCATATGAAGAAGCCAAACCTTTTCTCTCAAAACTGTGTTTGCATACAAAAAAGAGCAAGAAACTCCCATGCCATGATATAAAAGCAAACTTAAGACAAAGCCTCACACACTGCAGCTGAACAATGCGCTTTGGTTCTCATGGCTCAATATTATTAATCCTATGCCTAATTTAAATACTGTCATACAGCCACATATATTTGAATTAACCATGTGACTCAAACAGATTGCAAGTGTCCAGCATGCTTTTCATTTCTAATAAAAGGGGGCAGTATTACACCAGTGATGTTTCAAACTGCCCAAATATTTGTTAAGAGAGCTGATGAAGAATCAAAAGGATTTAAGTGTTTTACAGAATTGTAATTGTTATTTCTTGGATATGCATGCAGAAAAGTAAACTACTGGGTTTATTGTTGGAACAAATATTTTGCTTAAAGCATTGCCCCTGAAATATAGCTTGAAATTCTGGTGTTTAAAACTGAAGCTAGAAATTGAAAAGCATCAAGAGCAAAAATATGATGACATGCCATTTAGCTATTAAAACTAAGAAAAAAGCAAAGAATGCATTGCCAGAGAGGACAGAAAGGAGAAATATATATATATATATATATATATATATATATATATATATATATGCAGGTTTTGGTGTCTTCGGGTGTCTTCCCGTGTAAGAGTTGGGGTGTCTAGGCGACGTTTCGACGAGGTCTCGCCTAGACACCCCAACTCTTACACGGGAAGACACCCGAAGACACCAAAACCTGCATTCCTGTACCCGTGAAAATCTACGAAAGCATATATATATATATATATATATATATATATATATATATATATATATATATATATAAATCACACTCTGGATTACAAATGTTTGCAAGTCTAACTATATATCTCCAATCTCATAGTAGCTCCATTAGCTTTCGATTTGCTTCTGGGATCTCAAAGTGCTTATTCTAGCCTTTAAGGCTCTATACAGCGTGACATTTTGTGGCAGTTTCCATACACAATCAAAATCACATCACCTAATTGTCAACTTTTACGTTTTTAAAAATACACCTTTACTTTTGTATAAATCTTCATAAAACTGTAAGATGCTTTTAAAATTAATATAATTAATGCAAAGAAAAATGGATTTAAATGTGACAATACAAAGGCAATTTACAGCTAGACTTCAAAATTATGTGGCTGAGCTTGGGAGAATATTCCTTTGTAGTTTCAACTTTACAGTTTCAAGTTTATTTGAACTAAAAAAAATCCTGCAAATGGTCAGTCAAACTTTGCCACCAACTGAATTCTGCTTGTCAGGTAAACAGGTGGTGGTTTTTTTGTTTGTTTTTTAAAAAAGATTTATCATTAGCTGGTATTTGAAGAAGCAAACCTAATGATTTAGATGTGAATCTTCAGAAACTCCTTTTGAAAAGAAGTACTGAAAATTGGTCTAGGCAAAAGACAACTATTTCAAAGATGTATTACTTGATTTTTGATGCACTGGTATGCATAGAAGTTTGTTAGCCGGATTATCAATATTCATGTAGTGTGTGGATCAGTCTGCCCATGATTTAGCAGCTTGTCCTGTGAAATTCTGTTAATATAAGCACTGTTTTTCGTAATACTATAGGTGTCTATATAACTCTAGAGGCCAGTGGAATTAGCTCACCGTTTTCAGTGCTTTTCACAAACATAGGTTTATAAACAAGCCCAAAAAGCTCCCCATTCTGATTTGGGGTCAGTTTGGAATCTGAAGTCTGGACTTCCAGAGATCCTGTTGACCTCCGTCACACATCAAACCTTCAGTTCTTTCATGTTACAAAGAATTCTTTCACAGAGATAATCTGCATTAAATGAGTTTTAAAATGCTATCATTTAAACTAAAGCTTGTGCAAATAAATATTTATTAGGTTATGAATTTGTTTTGCAAACCACTGTTAATCCTCTAGGGGCAAGGGGCTAAGCAAATCCCTTTTACAGACACAGACCCTTTTCCCCTTGTTGTTCTGAGAAATGTAATAAGGCAACATATAAAATGCAAATGAAAAGGCATCTTGTCTTTGAGAGTTCTATTTGCAGGGTTATTTTCCCTTTGTGCATGCAACTATAGGCAATGAACCTCAGAGCCCTACTCTCCTCTCGAGGAAACAGTTTGAAGGCAGCTGCCAGTGTCACAAACTCTTGGCTGCTGACGAATATTGTTTGGATATTGTTTGGATTAAGAGGAAAAATCAATACAACTAAAATTTAAAAATCTATAAGCTTTTGTTGTGATGAGACTGGAACAGATCACTGCAAGAAAGCAATGGCTGCAAACTATGGGCATGCTGATCTGAAGTTATTTCTTATAAGGCTGAAGTCATCAAGGTGCTCTGCAGACAGGTTTTTTCCCATCTTTGTTTTCATACCAAATGACTGCAGTACATACTTTATCTCACTTTAACTTCTCAAAAACCCTTTGAGAGAGGATAGAGTAAATTGTCCCGTAATCATCACACTTGTACCAAGTCTCAAACCAAATAGCCTATCAACAGCACCATATTAGTTACTATTCCTATTCAACTTTCCCAGAGCACTTTTAAAAATCAGTACTGGAAACAGATTACTCATTAAAAGGCTATGACCATTCTGACTCTAAAATTCACAGAAAGACAGACGTCAGACTGAAGGTTGTGTTTATGGTCCCTCCCCTTTGTCCTAATTCAGCATGAGAAAATGGGCACAGCTCAGTGGTAAAGCACCTCCTTTGCATGCAGAAGGTCCCTGCTTCAATCTACAGCATTTGCAGGTAGGCCTGGGAATATGCCCTGTCTGATATCCTGAAGAGCTCTTACCAGTCACTGCACACAATGCTGAGCTAATGGATTTCATGCAAGGCAGCTTTGGACAGCAGTTTGAAAAATATAACCCAGTTCATATGCAATGATTCTGGCTGAGGATTGCTAAATTGGGAACAAGCATCGTGTCCATGTGCTCACCCTCCTCTGCTTCTGTCATGGCTACTTAAGACCAGATATTTCCCTTTTAGGTAGGCTAATGCATTTGGAGCTCTTTAATACAGAAAAATAAGAAGTAAGTGGTGACGTAACAGACTTATAAAAATTTTGCATGACATGGAGAAAGTGCATAGAATTTCCATAGGCAATAGTTGGCCACTGTGGAAAGAAGGATGCTGGACTAGATTAACTTTTTGCTGCTCCATCAAGGCTCTTATGTCCACTCATTTCATCAGACATGACTCCCCCAGCCCAAATGCTAGTATATATGCCCTATAATGATGATGATGATGATGATGATGATGATGATGATGATTTTATGTTTGGGAGTCTAAATTTCCTTCTTCCTGTAAGAGGAGGAAGTTTTGTCTTTTTTAAAAATAGAACTATATGACATAGTGAATAACTATTTTGTCAGTATCAAAGATGATTAAAACTAGAAATGCAGAAGCTGCAACATGAGGTTCAGAGACCACTGGCTGGATAGAATTGCAAATAAAAATGAGCAGAAGAAATGACAGGAGAGGAATACAGTACCTTTTCAGTCCTACAGTTGTTTAGACCCATGTTATTCATGGCAGGAAGTTTCCCATCAAGGCCATGATGATGTTGTTGCTGCTCCCGCTGGATCTGTTCTCTCATCTTTCGAGCCTCCTGAATGGCTTTCATGACTGTATCCTGGTCCCCAAACAGGGCAGGTGAGTTAAGACTGGAAAGGATGTCTGGAAACAAAAAAGATAATCTGTATTTAAGGATATTTTTGAAAGCAGTCCATTAAAAAACTTCCTCTTTGTTTGCATGAAAGACTGAACACACCTAACTAATCGTTGCAGACCACCTACTTATTCCAGGTGATGCAAACTTAAAAATACCCTACTGCTTCCATCTGTCAATGGAATACCATGAAGAGTGTGAAGAGCACCTACTGAAGCTCCGTGTGAGCTTCCCAAATCTGCTCTAGAGGGTTTGGGGATCCTCCAGGGCAAATTTTAAAGACATGGAGGACTGCAGGTGATGAACACTCCCACAAAGTTGGGTATCCCCTTGTCTACTGTTCATTAAATACATGCACCAATAATTAAGACATGGGCATAAATCCAGATTTGTTTTCTGCCCAGATGAATGTCTACTTAGCTACAACTAGTCCTCTTAGAGCTGTCAGTATAGCACAGCCAATACTAAATGGCTTACTGAAACTATTTCATAACCTAGAATGGCTTGCCATAAATTCTTACAATGCATTTATAAAGACAAACACATATATTTTTTTGTTTTTATATTTATTTTATGAATATATACTTACATCATGGCATTATGTTTGCATAATGCTACAACTGTCTATATTTATTTTTAATAGCCCTCCATGAATTCAGGTGGGTAGGACAAATAACGGAGTGGCCCCTCTTTTATTTTCTCCTCACAACCATCTTGCGAGCTAGCCTAAAGATCACTTTGCCTGTTGCCACTACACTCACCGCTTCAGATTTTATCATGTTGTTAAATAAAAGATTTGAGAGTCTTTTATTGAAGGAAGCAGGGAGGGGACAATTTTACCCAACAAGATAACAGTGGCTTGCCATCACACAAAACACCTAACAAAAGGACTCTGCCCAATGAAGCAGCATTTGGGTTAGGGCATGAGAAAAGCAACCAAAATACCAGGTGTCCAGGTAAATACTATGTGAATTTTAATTAGTCTTCTGTTGTGATTGTATAATTCTGGATTCAAGGCACTCTAGTCATGGAATGGCATGTTACAGCATGTGTGTGAGTGTATGTGAGATAGCACTTAAATAAAAGTCCAGAGCTGTAAATATACTGAGACAATACATTTTTATTCAGTTCTGATTGAGAAACAAGTCAGGGTAGGAATTAAATAAACTCTCATTGCTGTTGCAGATGAATTTGAGTGTAGAAAAGAATAGACTTCTGGAAGGGTTTTCTATGTTTATACCAAAGGACAAAAATCATTCAGTGTTGGAAACTTAGGCTCGCGGAGGAGGGTAGGGGCAACCAACGCCTGTTTCTGTAGACTGCCCATTTGGCAAGGACAAAGTCTGAATTACTGCAATGTGCTCTATGGAGAGCTGCTTGTGAAGTGTGCTTGGAAAAACTGGCACAGAATGACTTGGCTAGGCTATTTGCAGGGGTCATATTCAGGGACTTCCTTTCTAAAATACAAACATTGGTTTCCAATTTGTTTCCAAGTCCATTTCTAAATGCTGGCCATGGCCTTTAAAGCACATTGTTTCAGGACTAGGATATTTGTAGGACTACCTTCTCTCATATGAATCTACCTGCCTACTGCCCCCCCCCCCATATGCCTATTTGGGACCAAGAGTGGGCTGTGCTGACTCTGGAACTCCCTCCTGAGAGGAGTCTCATCACAACCCTCTCTTACATAGATGACTGCTCATGTTCCAAATGATCCTGCAAAGTTGAAGAACCCCATACGAAATGATATGAGTATTTTCAGGTTCATAAACTTGTTTCCATCTTTATCCAGTATTTAATAGTTCTAGGTCATTACCCAGAAAAGTATCCTGTTTCTTTAAAAACTCTTATCTGCTTCTTAACCTGATTCCTATTGTGCATTCACATCTACTAGCAGAACCTTCTCTGGTTAGCAACAAAGGAACAATAGTTGTTCCTTTGCTGAACAGCTTGGTAGGTTTCTGGATGAAACATCTGCTCTGGATCCATTCCAGTCCGGCTTCCGCGCTGGTCATGGGACCAAGACGGCTCTGGTCGCCCTAACAGATGATCTCCGCAGGCAGCTGGATCGAGGCGGGTCGGGGCTGCTGATTCTTCTAGATCTGTCAGCAGCCTTTGACATGGTCGATCACGAACTCCTGGACCACCGCCTTGCCGACGTGGGGATCCAGGGCACAGTCCTTCAATGGCTGCGCTTGTTTCTCTCTGGTCGGGGACAGAGGGTGGCGCTTGGGGGGGAATTGTCATCACGCCACTCCTTGGTGTGTGGAGTGCCTCAGGGTGCAATTCTCTCCCCGATGCTTTTTAACATCTTTATGCGCCCCCTCGCCCAGCTTGTCCGGAGTTTTGGGCTGGGTTGCCATCAGTATGCTGATGACACCCAACTCTATCTGTTGATGGATGGCCATCCTGACTCGGCCCCAGACACACTGACCAGATGTCTGGGAGCTGTGGCTGGATGGTTACGTGGGAGCCGGTTGAAGTTAAATCCTTCGAAGACAGAGGTCTTCTGGCTGGGGCGGGACGATATGGGATCGAGGGGGCAACTCCCATCTCTTGCGGGGGTGCAATTAGTGCCAGCACCGGCCGTTAAGAGTTTGGATGTAATCTTCGATACCTCCCTCTCTATGGAGGCGCAGATTACAGCTATAACAAAGGCGGCATTTTTTCATCTCCGCCAAGCTAAGCAGTTGGCCCCTTATCTCTCTCGTCCTGACCTAGCCACTGTGATCCATGCGACGGTCACCTCCAGACTGGATTATTGTAACTCGCTCTACGTGGGGCTGCCCTTGAGACTGACCCAGAAACTCCAGCGGGTGCAGAATGCCGCGGCGAGACTCCTTATGGGGTCTTCGCTGCGAGAGCACATTCATCCGGTATTATACCAGCTGCACTGGCTCCCGGTGGAGTACAGGATCAGGTTTAAGGTGCTGGTTTTAACCTTTAAAGCCCTATACGGCCTAGGACCCTCATACCTACGGGACCGCCTCTCCTGGTATGCCCCACAGAGAAACCTACGGTCTGCAAATAATAACAACCTCAAGGTCCCAGGCCTCAGAGAGGTTAGGCTGGCCTCAACTAGAGCCAGGGCCTTCTCGGCTGCGGCTCCAAACTGGTGGAATGCTCTGTCACAAGAGACTAGGGCCCTGCGGGACCTGACATCTTTCCGCAGGGCCTGCAAGACAGAGTTGTTCCGCCAGGCTTTTGGTCAGGGCGCAGCCTGACTCCCTCCTCTGGCAACCTGCACAGAATTTTGCTTAATTGGTTGCCATCAATTTGATTTAATTAATTTTTATAATGAAATATTTTTAGATTGTGTGATTATTTGACTGATTATTTGATTGTTGTTAGCCGCCCTGAGCCCGGCTTCGGCTGGGGAGGGCGGGATATAAATAAAATTTATTATTATTATTATTATTAGTTTCTGACTCCCAACAACAGCAGATGAAACTGAAAGTAATATATATATATTTCTCTGCTGTGGTTGGCTTTGTACTAATCACTTATCAGTCTCAGTGTTCCTGTTCTGTGAAATATGGATGTTAATTGCCTTCCTTTGGCCATGTCCACTAGACAGTTTTAGAGTTGTGTTTCAAATCCCCAACATGAATGTAGATTTGTACTTGGATATATCATGTCTGGCCTGTGTCTGGCTTAGGGGACATAGTAAGCCATTCACTCTACCATCTAAGACTAGCACCTGGCTCTCGTTGATGGACCTAGACAAAAACACAATGTAAATCCCACAATCCAGAAGTCTGCCCACCCCCAATTTACAATTGGTTCCAGATTTTTTTTGGGGGGGAGGGTGTTCCAGCCCAGTCCACTGTCCAGAGGGAAACTGTGGCAGTTGCTACTCCTCTTCCTTCCTCCTGCCACTGCTTTCTCATTTGGAGAGGGCAGATGAACAGTCAGCAATAGCAATAAGTAGGGGGAGGAGCTGGTTCCAGGGATCAACAGTTGGCTTCCTCTAAAGTGTGAGCCTTGTTGGAGTCCCAACAATGATGACTCCTGATGCCAGCCATGACCCAACAAAAGAGAGGAGGTGGGGAAGGAGAAAACAGCAATAGAAACATCATTTCTGGAGCTCTTTAAAGAGATAGAAAGGTTCTGCAGGTTATGACTACCTCTGTTGGCTACTGCATACAGGAAAATTGAGAATAGGGATTTGTGTGTGTGTGTAATGATGATGATAAAAATAAGGTAATGATATAGAACAAAATGCAAACAGCTGTTCTTTGCATACTGTACAGAATGCTTATATCCTCTTCTTCCATGTCCCAATAGGATGGTATAAATTCTATAATACACACTTGCTATATCATCATTTTGAAAAATAGTGAAAGCACCTAAAAATAAAATACCTACAGAAAGTATTTTTTCTGTCTTGCTGAAACCATAAATGTGTTTTCTTTTGCACTATAGAAACCCTACTTTTAGGTCACTCTTGTAGAGACACCAAAACCTAGTACTGGAGGAAACTGTCCCTACATGAGGAAAAGTACTGTGCTGTGTGGGTTTTGGGGTGTCCTGCCCTTGTGTGAACTGTACCACCAATCACATTTCGACCACAACAGATTTTCAGAAACAAGCAGGAGCTGTTCATAAGGGTGTGCGCTTGCACATGAGGGATGTGCTAAATCAATAAAAAGGGTTTTTTTTAAAGTGAAGCTTTAGAAATCAATAGCCTCAAAGGACAGTAATTTGTTTCTTTCCCAAATCAGGAGTGGGAAGAAGCTAGAAACGCTGGTTGATGCTGCTGGAGTACAAAGCTCAGGGTTGGGGAACATGTGGGCTTCCAGTTATTCCTTGATTACAACTCCCATTATCCCTGACCACTGTCAATGATAGTTGGGAGCTAATGGCTGCTGGCATCCAATAGCACCTGGATCTAGCATCTGCTGACTTCAGTTTACTGCAAAGCATGTTGGGCTAGATAGACATTGGTCCATCCCAGCATGGCATTCTAAGTTCTAAAGCAAAGCTGCATACCCAGGCTCAGCTAACATAGATAATTTTAAGAAGGATAATCTTGTTCACCTGTGTCAGGAAAAGCAAAAAGAAAAAGTCTTGTGGGCACTTGAAACACTAACAAATTTATCCTAGCATAAGTTCTTGTGGAGTCGCATTATCTCATAAATGCTAATATAGTGTGAGCATGCACTCAAGTAGTTCACTATGTAGACCATACAAAGCCTGCCAGCCCATTCCTATGCTAAATCCCCAGCATTTCTCCCCTTCTGAGTACCTAGAGAAGATCCTCTTCCCAGAGTTCCACCAATAGGGCTGGGGATTCCACTTTTATTGGCTGCATTCACGGGGCTGGTTTTACTAGTAGGGAAGAGGTTCTGTGTTGGTGACGTCGGGGATTTGACAGGTTCCGCTGTCTTAGGTCTGGCTGAAAGATTCAGTGGCTGTGCGGCATCATCCTAAAAGAGTTTAATGTAAATAATTATTAGAAAAAGACAAATGAAACACATTATCACTTTGGAAGCCACAGCTATTTTACACCTCCTAGACAATGCTGCATTTCCTTGCAATAATAACAAAAGAAGCTAATTATCTACACTCCTTGAAGATTCAATGAAAGGAAAACCTCATTAATTTCTCTGTGCTATGCCTCTATTTACATTAACTATGGAGCTGGATCATTCTTTTTGGCAAATTAAAATTTGAATTAGCTCGCATTACTGCCTAATTTCCTAATGTGTTTTCTGAGATCTAAATTAACCCAGGGCATTTACAAAGAATTATTTAAGAAAAATTCTAGCAGCTCAGTTGTGTTGCTTTACTGGGCCTATTTGAAAAGTTATTGGAACTATAAAACAGACTGTATATATGTGTGTGAATGGTGGGGATATGGGTAAAATTAAACAGGAAAAGGTACTTAATACCTTAAACATTTATATTTGTTTACCCCTAGATATCCTTGACTTTGTTTTTTTTGTACAATACTTTTTGGTCACAATATCTTTGTGAAACATTTCTGCATTCCCCCCTAAAAATCTGGAGAGAGGGGGGAGAGAGGTTGTTACTGCCGCGATAGCACTGCTGAAGCATTTGCCCCACTGTAGGGCAAATGGATTTTAATGCCAGAATCTATGTGGTATGTCTTACAGCAATAGAGTGCAAGATCAAGTTATTGGCTATTATGTGGATCAGACTGGAAAGTTTTAAGGAATTCTGTTGCAATCTGCAGTATTGTCTATAGCTACACAACATGATGAATGAAAAAGAAAATATACTGTATTGTGATCTTAGAATTCAACAGACTATGCAAAGCAAGGCTTATCAATATGTTTACAGTTTTCATTAAAACATCCCATTCTTATCTTGTGCATCATACAGCTTGACATAGTTCAAGTGGAACTAGATACAGTTGTGCCTTATTTTTCAAACAGCTTAGTTCTTGAATGTTTTGGCTCCCGAATGCAACAAACCCAGAAGTGAGTGTTCCAGTTTGCGAACTATTTTTGGAAGCCGAACGTCTGATGGAGCTTCTGCGACGCTTCCGATTGGCTGCAGGAGCTTCCTGCAGCCAATCAGAAGTTGTGCTTTGGTTTCCGAACGTTTTGGAAGTCAAACGGACTTCCGGAAAGGATTCCATTCCACTTCCAATGTACGACTATATATGATTATTGTTAAATATTGCAAAGGTCAAACTATACTTTGGGGATGTGTTTTACAGCACTTTTAAAAAAGCACTAAGGTGTCAGTCTCTAATTTATGGCATGCATGTAAATCTAGACAAGAGAAATATAAATTTGGTACTGATATAAGCAGATCCATAGTCATATAATTATAACTATCAGGTATTCACTCGCTTTGTGGTGTCTTTTGTACAAGTGAAAAGAGGGGAGATGGGGCTGGAGGAACTCACATAGCAAAAACCTGTGCACATCTACTCTTATGAAACATCTAACTTCTGGGAAAGTAAAAATCTCGGAAACTTGTTCTTTTGATCTAGCAGTCCCCTTTACAATACAACCTCACCCTGTTCATTGGAGAGCTTGTACCCTGTGTTGAACTTGTTAGCAATCAGCCAGGCACAGCATTTTTGGAATAGCAGAATACTGATTTTCTGTAATTAAAATGAAAAGAGCCTGGTAACATGGCTCTCTCATTTAAAATATGCCCAAAGCTGAGATATGCTAGATATAAGGGTGCATCATCTATATTTTAGCAGACAGCACTGAACACTTCAAAGCTTAGAAATATATGAAAGGATACAATAATGCAGTCCATTATCTTATCATTGCCATTCTTCTTGCTGTCAAGTAGAGATTCTGCATGGTACAACTTGTCATATATAATGTATTAAATCGCCCAATGCAACAAATAAGTAACTATTTATAATACTGCACTTACTCTACAGTTTATGTTATTTCTAGGCCATTGCTATATAGGCACCCCTCTTTATTTGTAGAAGTCACATAAAATATAGCTTTTTCCTCAGTCAGTCATATGTGATTAAGTGGGGGAGAAAGTAATATGAGAAAGCTTTGAGGACAATGACATTAAGAACCTATTAAACATATCCTTATCACTGATGTTTTGGGGGTTGGCTGTGTCAATAATAATAATAATAATAATAATAATAATAATAATAATAATAATAATATATTAAATTTATATCTAGCTCACCTTGCTGGGTTGCCCCAGCCACTCAGTCCTCAAAGTCCACACATACAAAGATCTCAAGCCCATCATGGATCTCATCCTTGTCCACATGCATAAGGAGGTGATGGTGGAATTCAGCTTCCCATGCTGAATGTGGAATTGATAATGTGATGTGAAACAGGTATCCACCATTTCCCAGGACCCTGGCTACTGTACTGCTGATGCACTATCACATCCACCCAGGACTGTGGGCTCCCTGCAACTGTGTTCAAGAACAGTGTGAAAGTGTTCTCATCTCCCCTTGAAGAACTGGAAGATGTGCTATCTGCTATCTGGTCCTGTGGAATTTGCATGCGTTTCTGTTAAAAATTTACAGTGATAGGAACACAGGATGCTGCCTTATACTGTACTGAGTCAGGCCATTGGCCCATCTAGTTCAGTATTGGCTGTAGCTGTCCAGGGTTTCAGGTGGGGTCATTCCCAGCCTCACCAGGGATAGAGCCTGGGATCTTCTGCAGTCCAACATACTTTGCTTTTTCGAACAAAGGATAAGATCCCACCTCCATTCTATCAACAGAAGCTAGCTAACTGGACTGGCAGCTGAATCCGCTAGGGGTGGAATAATGTCCTGGCACACTCAGCTCTGGCTTGCAACCTTGACACTGTTTGCTCACTGTCTGCCTGCTGCTTGCTTGTTGCCCATTCAAACAACTATAGCAATGCAATTATAGTGGCAACAGCATGTGTCAAATCAGCAAAGCAAAGGATGAGTGCCACCTCTGACACATTGGAAAAAGAAAATGAGGTGAGGCAAGACAGACAGACTGCAGTGGTCAAGAGCAAGCAAGCATTGCTGCTTCAGAAGAGCCGGCTCAGGAGGGTAGGAACAGCCAGGAGGTTGCCATCACCATGTCTAGCACCTACTGCCTCACTCTGCTCAATGGTAGGGGTGGCTCTATTCATACAATCCCAACATGTTCGAAATAGCAGTTTCAAATCATAGAAATGAAGGAATGAACGGAACCTGCAGATCATTCAGACAACTCATCTGCTGTGAACCAGCATTCTCAGTGCCACTCACGCACAGAGGATCCATGCAGCACAGAGCGGCTGCCTTGTTTTCTTTTATGCTGGGAAACATGCAACACAAACAATGGGGAATTCCATTTCTGAATTAAGGCTGGTTATTAGTGTCTGAGGTTAAAGGGGGCATACTGCACTTTCAGCCAATGATATTTTATACTTTTAATTGTATAAGCATATTATTATCTCTGTTTCACTTTGTTAAAAATCTTTTTGCTATATTTCTTAAGGAAGGATGGCTGATGTGGGAAATAGGCCTAAAGCAAACAAACAAATAATTTCCAGCTGCCTACAGAAAGCTGGAAAGGAGGCAGTTTAGTCATTGCATGCTGCTGCCAAGTATCACACTGCAGCTTCCTAGTTCTCTAAGCAAGTGACAATTAAGTATGCATGAGCTTTTGACAATACATCAAAACCAAATAGAAGCACGCCAAATACCAGCAACAGTGTGCTATCAACAAGGGTCCAATCAATCTGCAGTCATGGCTTTTTTTCTCTCCCAATCAATTGGCAGTGATGGTCTTTTCCCCCCTCCAGCCATCCTCCTTTAATTTTTATTTTTATCTGGGGCTTCTTTAAATGAAATGATCCAATTTGTAAAATAAGAAGGGGAGTGGTTTTGCTTGCCATTTTACATAGTTAAGGCTAGTTCTTGTTAAACCATTTGGCATGACTGCCAGTCTTTTCATGCAATACTAGTAAGATTTACGCAATCACTATCGTATTACACAGCACATGTTCCAGATGCCCTGCCCAAGTTATGTCAAACATAGGACTTAACAGAGCAGATACACCCCTGGCTCATACACCTCCTCAATCACAGGGATTTTTCATGTTGCTCATACTTAGGAATGAGAAAGGTGAATCCACATTGGATTTTCACTCTCTCGTCTCATGCATGCTTACTTGAGAACACCAATATAAATATAAAATAAGAAACTCTGGAACTGGCGAGTGATAAATTTTAATAGTTGAAAGCAGTGTAAAATATATTTAAAAACTAGGTTATAACTTATCCTGAAACAACAGTATCTCCAGTCATATGAAGGGCTGGTGAATATTGACACGCAAAAGAACAGTGAACTGGAAAAGAGTCACAACCAAAGGCCCTTGGCAAGACTGGGGTCTCCAGACTCGCCAGATACTGTAAACAAGTAAATAGCAGCATGATTGTTATATGTGGCTGGCACAGTTCACAGGGTCATAAGGTCTGACCCCGGAGAGCTGAAATACTACCGGATTAGCTTGTTTGAAATTATTACATTGCATTGTATCAGTGGGAGTATTCACAAAAGGAAACTTAAAGAAATACCTTAACTTGAGTTATAGGGCTGGTCCCTCTCTTTTCATTTTTCATCCCAGTAGGTGAAAGTGCCCCTGTTGTGTTTGGCGGCTGAGGGGTGGAGGGCATCTTTGCTCCAGGCGAAACCTGCATGCTGGCCAACTGAGCGGCATAGAGTTGCTGCAAAACAAGAATAACTCTTCTCCTTAGGATTATTTGCTTCAGCACTTTATAAATGATAGCTGAAATATTATGAGGCCCTAGGGGTGTGGTAACAGAGAATCTCCCATCTTCCTGGCAGGCACTGGACAGTGTCTTTCAAGAGGCAAGACTTCTAGGTTAAGGCCTAAATGGCAGCTTAATGGAGAAAGTGGTTAGCTGTCTTGAATATAAAGCACATCTCAAAACCCCATCAAATATATTTAAAATTGGAGTGCAAGTAACTATCATGCAATATTATAGTAATCTGCACATATTTCTTTTGTTTAACACCCTGCTGTTTTTCACTGATATGAGGCAGTCAACAGATTTTATATTTACCTGTAAGTACAATATACATATCAAATATATTTTAGTGCTAATTTGAATAGAAGCGTAAATTCCTACTTGTAAAGGTGGGAATATGAGTATAACTCTTCCTAAAACATTATATGGTATTTTCTGAACAAAGCTTAGGTAAGTTCAAGTTCTCTCTAGCAACCAACCTTAAAACCTCACCTTGAATTAGCAGTAGCAATAGTTCTACCACTATAAACAGGGAAGATCCTATTCCCTCTTTAACAACTAAATCTGTATAAAATTTGCCTTATTAGTGGAAAAAAACCAGGTGGTTTGTATGTAATTTCCAACATGACTATCATTCAGATGGACAAATAAAAAAAATTACAGTAATCAAAAGCAGACCTTTCAGCACATGTAATTAAATGAAAGCTTAATAAAGAATAATTTGCAAGAGCCAGATGTGCTTATGTCATAATTGTTGCTTTCTTTGGAGCACTTTTTCTAATATAACAAGCCTCCAAAGAAATGAAAGTTACACAATACTGCACATGCTCTATGACTCAGTGGCTAGACAAATGCATGCAGAGTCAGTACTTTAGTTTTTTAACAGAGAAAAAATAATAGTTTTCTGTTTGTTTCGCTAAGTCTATAGTACTTGACCCACTGGGCTGGTGGGAAAGCCCATTCACATCCATAGGTAAGACTTCCATATATCACCTGAAGGGCAAGACCAACCTATTCACTCCACTGCTAGGTCACGCAATCCCTAAACAAACAGGACACATGCTTTAAGATTTTGCTGAAATTAAATATTTAGGATGAATGCTGTGGTTTTTGCTCCTCTGTTTGAACTCTTGATTTCACAACTCTTCTTTATGTACTGAGTAATTACTTGTTCTGCTGCTGGAGCCTGGTATCTTATCAACACCCCCTTGGCTATGGTACATAAACTAACATGCTCATTCTTAGGATCATTCCTTTTAGTGGGCTATTTAATTGTGCACTAGCAGTTGGGAACTGTTGCAAAAGTTTTTGTATATGATATATGCATTTCCTGTGCAAATTTGATTTGATTATTAAAGCAGAGTGATGACAACAGAACAAAACAACTGGAGAAGAAAAGGAATCTAGGGTTTTGTTTGTTAGTTAGCAAGGTCTATCTGAACATTTATACCCCAACTTTCTTCACATAGTTCACATTGCTGTATTTGTCCACCAATCTGTCCCATTTCAACTTGGGACTTCATACCATGTCCCAGGAAACAGACCAGAATCCCCCCCTCTTTGGTGGGTCCAGTTTCTTCAACTTGTACTCTGCAACAGATAGCCCATTTGGAAGACCTGGCATTTTCAAGTCCAGAGACACAGTTAGGATAGACAGAGAAGAGAATGTACACTACCGAGTATTCAATTATCCCTATTCAAGCTCCAGGCAAATTCATTCAAGGATGTCAGCAAGGCAACTGGGACATTCTTAGTCCAAAGGCATTACTTTTCAGAGGTAATACATCCACAAAGTAAGAAAGTACATCAATCATCCTGAGCATAGCCACTCCAATGTCTAGAATAGTACTGTGTGGAGTCCCCACTTAGAAGCAGCTTACATTCCATGTGACCCAGTTTTCCTTTAACCAACATCAGGCAAACACTGAAGTGCTAAAGCATCCCATAATTTCTCTGACATTTCATAACCTTACCAAAAGGGATATCCTGCTATTGTATAAAGATGACTCAATGTATATATGCCGCTGCAGTTATTAAAGAATGTGATCATGTTGGCCACTGCCACTAAACCTAGTTTCAGAGCCTGGAACTGTGATATAGTGGTACATATTGAAGTTCAGGAGTTTACCATGACAACCTTCATAACCACACTTTAACGGAGAATTCAAAATTTTTGATTTATTATAACTTTTCCCGCATACGGACACTCCCTCTCAAACAGGAGCATACACAATATATGTACTGTGAACAGCCCTGTGATTTTCAGCTGAAGGGTGGTATACACATTTAATAATACATAATAAAAAATATTAGGATCAGCTGACAGTCATAGAATAGGATACTAGCAAACAGTGGTGCACAGATGAGCACACTGGACGTTAGCTGAAGTCTTGGTTCGCATCCCTAATCAGCCACAAAGGTCTCTGGTGAGTTCACTTGGCCAAAGACTAGCATATCTCACAGGGTTATTATTATGCAAATAAAGTGGGGTACTTGCATCCCACCCTGAACTCAACTTGCTCCACCAGGTGATATCATTGCTCCTGCCAGAAAAATGCCTGTGCTTCACCTCCACTATACCACTGCTGAAGTACTGGTCCCAGATTATTAAATCCAGTTCTGAGAATATTACTTTAACTGCTCATTTAAAAACCCATAAGAAATTTAGAAAACCATTGAAGCCATGGGCAACATCAGTGCGGCATATGCTCCAGCCGTGCGGGGCATGGAGAGAGCCCACTGCTCCTGGCTGGGCGCGAAAATACTGCCTTGGCAGCATCCTGACACGGTGTCACCCAGCTGAGGAGAGGGGTGGCAGTGCTGCTGCTGACTCTCCTTTCTCTGCCCCGCCCCCGGGCCAGGCTTGACTTGGGAATGGAGCTGCCGGCTGTGGCCTGGCTGCTCATCAGGGAGCAAGGGCTGGGAGACTGGAGGGGGAAGAACACCCTCTGCACTTTGCCAGCCCCCGCCCAGTACAAGAGTGCCTGCTCATCAGGGGTGAGGCGCAGATGCTCTTCACGCTCTGTTCACCCCGCCCCCCTTGCGCCAACAGGCGGGCGCTGGCGTGCTGTGCAGGGACAGGGCATGGAGGGTGCTGCTCTTAAACCTCCACACCCAGTCACGCAATGGGGATCTCTACGGGGGTTACTTGGTTCACGTGCCCCTCCCCATTGTGTGCCTGGGGCAGCAGGGCCCCTGCCACCCCCCACGCTATTGCCAATGATGAGCAGGAAACAAATCTGAATGGGAAACAATAATTTTAAAAACTTGTTTACCCCAAACTTTGGAAAGTGGATACTTTAACAGGAATATTTGAAATGCTAGCTTTGTAGCTCTTGACTAGTGATTAAATAAATAAATAAATATAACAGAGTCCAAAATCATGAATTTTAAGATGCGTTATTCAGTCACCACAGAAATCCATGCATCACAACAGCTCTTTTCAGTCTAGTTATAAATTTAAAATACAGTGGTACCTCGGGTTACATACGCTTCAGGTTACACTCGCTTCAGGTTACAGACTCCGCTAACCCAGAAATATTACCTCAGGTTAAGAACTTTGCTTCAGGATGAGAACAGAAATCGTGTCCGGCAGCGTGGCGGCAGCAGGAGGCCCCATTAGCTAAAGTGGTACTTCAGGTTAAGAACAGTTTCAGGTTGAGTACAGACCTCTGGAATGAATTAAGTACTTAACCTGAGGTACCACTGTAGCTCTAAATGTTACTGCCACATTTTTACGTTGGCTGACAAAAGGATAGTGACACGGTTGAAGCAATAACATTTTAAGACAAGTTCAAAATGAAAACATCACTCTGCTTTCTTTGTTGCTCCAGAAACTGAAGCCAAATCAGCTGCACGTAGAATGAAGTGGAAGACAGCATCCTAAACCAAACTTGGATCTGCTACATTGAGCTGGCAGACATAGGGTACAAGCAGTATGCAGAAAAAAAATAAGGTTAAAGCTAAAAAAGTGAGAGAGAAAGGAAAGGATGGGACTGAGTTCCATCACTATAGCTGAGGATGGGAAATTTGAATTTAATGTTGATGCTAGTAATGAAGGAAAGCCAGGTCAAAGTTCCAGTGGTCAGGTACAAGGGGGAAGATGGGGTGGGGGGGGCGCAAGGGGAGAATCTGAGATACAGAACTCAGAGGAAGAAGTGGCAGAAAAATAAAATGAGAAACTGGGAGGTTCTGATCAATATGGTTGACATCAATTCATCAATATGCAACCAGATTGTAGCTCAAAAAAACAGCAAAAGAGATTCACCATTGCAGCCACCACAGCAGCAACAGTGGGCAATGCATTCCTTGGAGGCCAGATTTGCTGCCCCTGTGGATTCTGCCATCCAAGGTGGCCACCTCACCTTGCCTCATGGGTGGCCCCTCCCTGCTTGAATGCAACATAGGCTATTCTCATTTTGGCTAACAACCCAATTATGGCAATAATAATAATAATAATAATAATTATATTATTTATAATAATAATAATAATTTATTATTTATACTACCGTTGATGATACTGGAAATATCAAAAGAGTATTGTAAGGCCAGGATTAAAACAGTCATTGAACTACTTTCATAAAATGGATGATTTGGGCTTGCTTTTTCTGAACTGCAGCAATCCATGCTAAACTGCTTTTAAAACCAATGGGTGGATCAAACGCAGTCTGTGATATAGAATCAGGTAGGTAGCCGCGTTGGTCTGACGCAGTAGGAAAATATATATATATATATATATATATGTAGGTTTTGGTGTCTTCGGGTGTCTTCCCGTGTAAGAGTTGGGGTGTCTAGGCGACGTTTCGACGAGGTCTCACTCGTCATCTTCAGGCTGGTGCTTTCGGCTTCTTGTTACTAGAACAGAGCAGGATCTCAGTGTTTGAGTTCCTATAAATACTGATGAGGGGGTGTGGTGTATAGCCTCCAACGTTCTGGGCAGATAGGAAGTTCCTAGGTTAATGTGCCTTTTCTTCTTTTGTTCATTAATTACTTGAGGGATATCTTGAGTGATTACTTGAGTGATATTCTGAGTACCACTTAGGAGGGTCATTAGGTGTGGATTAGTTGCTAAAGCTTTCGTGTCTTGACCTCTTGACCTTGTGAAGAGTTTTTCTGAGAAGATGGTTGTACTGCACTTAGTTGTGCTCTGGCTTGGCTTCGTGTATAGGGGCGAGCTGTGGTTTTGTGCCCTGTGCCAGCCAGATCTGTGTAGGGATTGCAGGGGGGTGCAGCATCCGGAGGTGCCACTATGGTTTGGCTACTGGATGGTGTCTGTAATTTATCTGTGGAGAGGGTCTGGGTTTGGGTCTGGTGTGGTTGATTGGAGATGGCGTTCTGTGTGCCTCTGGTTCTGGTGTCGGTTTTTGTGGGGAGGGCTAATTTCCAGATGTCTGGCAGGCGGGACGTGTCGTCACGCTTGTTCATGTTGTGAGGGTGTTTCTCTATCTCGATGGCTTCCATGATTATTCTCTTGTGGTGATGTTCCATGTTAAAGAGCAATTTGGAATCTGCAAAATTAATTTCGTGTCCTGTTTCTTTCATGTGTTGGTAAAGAGAGGAAGTTTTTTCTTCTTTTTTGACGGCATTCTTGTGTTCTGCGATACGTGCATTTATTCGTCTGTTTGTTTGTCCAATGTACGTGGCTGGGCAGACTTTGCAGGGTATTTCATAGACCCCTTGGTTTTCTAACTGGATTTTATCTTTTGGGTTTCTGAGGATATTGGCTATTTTTTGGTTGGTGCAAAAGGCTGTTTTGATATTGTGTTTATGGAGGATTTTGCTAATTTTATCTGTAGTGCCCTTGATATAAGGAAGGAGGGCCATGCCATTGTTTTCTTCTGTGTCTTGGTTTTTGGGGGGTGTTTCTTTTTGGATTAGCTTCGTAACCCTGTTTTGCTGGTATCCGTTGGCGATTAACACATTTGAGAGATTCTGTAACTCAGTTGTCAAGTGGTCTTTGTCAGCCAGGCGTTTGGTTCTGGAGATGAGAGTCTTGGCTACGGAGTTTATTTGTGCAGGGTGGTGGTGTGATTGTGCATGTAAGTAGCGGTTGGTGTGTGTTTTTTTCCGGTAGATAGTGTGTCCTAGGGAGCCATCAGGTTTTTTGTAGATTAGGACGTCAAGGAAGGGAAGTTGGTTGTTGGCTTCTATTTCCATAGTGAATTGTATTTTGGGGTGTAGGCTGTTGAGATGTGTGAGGAAGCTATCTAGTTTTTCCTTCCCGTGTGGCCAAATTACAAAGGTGTCGTCAACATATCTGAGCCAAAGTTTGGGTTTGTGTTCTGACTTGTCTAAAGCATTGGTTTCAAAGTGTTCCATGTACAGATTTGCGATGACCGGTGAGAGGGGTGATCCCATAGGTGCTCCTTCTATCTGTTTGTATCTTTGTCCATTGTGGATGAAGTACGTGTTGGTTAGGCAGTGGTTGGTTAGGTCCAGGATGTATTCGGGGGGATTGTATTTGTTTTGAATGGCTGTCAAGGCTTCATTAATGGGCACTTGTGTGAAGAGAGATACAACATCGAAGCTCACAAGTAGGTCATCGGGATGTAGGTTTTGCTTCTTTATTGTTTCTATGAACTGGAAGGAGTTTGTAACGTGTGAAGCGATAGATTCTGCATAGGGCTGAAGTTGCTTAGCGAGAAATTTAGCGAGATTTTGTAGAGGTGAGCCTATGGAGCTGACTATTGGTCTGAGTGGTGTTCCTTCTTTGTGTATCTTGGGGAGACCGTAGAGTTTGGGGCATCTGGATGTACCCGTGAAAATCTACGAAAGCATATATATATATATATATATATATATATATATATATATATATATATATATTTGTCCAGTAGCAACTTAGAGACCAACTAAGTTTGTTCTTGGTATGAACTTTCACACTTCTAAAGTGCTACTGGACAATTTTTTTATTTGTTATATATATTTCTACAGTGATATAGAATGTTGGTCAGCTATTCAAGGGCTCTTCCCATGTGAGCCTGAGCAGCTCTTTTGAGCCTAGCTTTATCAGATGCATAACTGCATCATACTGGTCTCTATACTACTGAACTCTCTGAGAATTAACAGGGTAGAAAGCAGAGTTCACAAAAGCTTAGGTGACTTAAAAGGAAATACAGTAGAAGGAATGCCAAGTGAGCCATCAGCAACCTAACCATGTGATAAACCCTGAGGCAACTCCAAAGCTGCTATGCCACTGCCTATGGAATCTGCCAAGGGACCAGATGCTCTTGCTAGAAAAAATATCTTCCATGGCTCGGCATCTGGATCTTTTGAGGAAAAACTGGATAAATTGCATTCACAATTGTGTACGTGTATTAAAGCACAACACACACTTTTTAAAGTTCATAATTGAATTAAATTACACATTCACTGTTTCAAAATGAATATGATATGAAGTGGGGTGCGAATATGATGTAGCAAGTTTTAGGTTAGGGGGTTTTAAGTACACATTTTCTTTCATTTAACAGCTCATTTGCACAGATGTTACCTGTTACAAATGTGTATATTATAAATGCCAGTGTTTCTATATTGAAAACCATATTGCAACAAAACCACAACCAACTTTTTAGGTCTCAGAAGGATTTTCTTGGTTAAATATAAATATTATTTTAATAAATTGAAAAGTTAATATACCTTTTAAAGAATAGAAATGTTATTGGCCAAACCCCCAGCTCATTAACACATGCCCTACTCAATTAATCTAAAAGACTTAATATCCTGATCGTTTATAGTATTCAACTTTAACTTAGCTCAAATATTAATGAGTGTCATGGAATGAAACTGAATCTGAATAAGGCAGCCTATATACAGGATGGATGGGAGGCTATTAGTTAAAATATTTCTAGACAATAGCAAGTAATATTTGCTAAACATGTTAACATTTTAATGGACAGGTTTTCACAGTTAATTTTCTCTCTCCATGCAAAGGATGTGGCACCCACTACTGGAATCGGTTTCTTCCCCCTGTACATTCCCAGTGGAGTTTTTCCCAGACTCGACCCACCCCCGCAACCCTCATAAACCCCTTGCACTCAAGAGTGTTGATTTCCATGTTTCACAGCCCTATCTACCTGCTCTCAACTTTGCCCTCTATAAACATTTTGCCATTATAGCATTTTTAAAAACCCATTTTTAACTAGTATATTTATTGTATGGAAGGTAGATTTATGTCACAATTCTATGCCAACCACTTGAAAACTAAGTGTTAGTGGGGGTTTTACTGCCAAGTAAGTGTGCACCCTATTGCAGTCTTAATTCTTTTGCCAGTAATATAGAAAGGAAATGAGGTGGCCCTCACATTTATAGAGTGGGGGCTATTAAATCTGTATCTTATTCAAGTCAATATGCAATACAAATAGTGTATAATCCTTATTAACATTAAATAATATTAATGGTAACAGTAATTATTAAGGTAACAATCCTTATTACCAAAGGGTAATTACTTGTCTGACAGTTTTGCTACCATTAGCTGTCTGACAAGTTAGAACAAGCACATTCAGTAGGTCTCTCAGTTATTTCTCATTTTACTAATAATTAACCAATAGTTAAATGGAAGAAAGCATGACTAAATATGTTAAATGCTGTTGCTTCCATTGTTAACATGTTAATCTACAGCCACGATGTAAAAATAAGAGTTGGTAAAAGAACTGAACTTGAACCGGACCATGGAATATTTATATCTCTCTGTAGTTCTTTAATGAGTTATGTCCTTACATTTTTATGTCTATAGTTGGTCAGAGCACTACAAATCAATGCTTCTTTCCATCACTCCTACATTTGACTATAATTTACAGCTCAGCAAGAAGACTCATGAAACAAGTGCCTATTTTACTTTGGCAAACTAATTCTTGCTAATCAAAGCTTTCCAGCAAAACAACTCAGCATGAAACTCTGCAAGGAAAATATGCAGAGAACAAAGCTTTTTGTCAAACAACACATCTCAAGATGTAAACACATATGTCTCTTATAGGAAATTTTATCGCTTCCACATTAATCGGCACACAAAAGGAGTATTCTTGTCGCAGACCTGGTGCAACTGGGGAGCCATCGTCACTGGAAACAAGAGCCTGATTAGGTTCCCACACAGATATGAATAGACTTTCCTTTTTTTAGTGCAATGCCGCTTTTCTTATTTCTTAAGAACAGACTGGCAATTGTAACTGTTCAGAAAAAAAAGCTCCAAACAACTCTCCTGAATTGTCTTGGAACTTGGACATTTATTTCTTCATTTCTGGCTTCTTTTGTTGTCACAACCCAATAACATCTATTATCCCATCTGGTTGTCCTCTTCTGGAAAGCCTGAGTTAATCCACAGCTGTAAAGATGAACAAGAACTTAGCAGGCTCTGAGCACACTAAGGTCTCTTATCTGCTAATGAAGTCGGCAGTCTGCGGGACAGATGTTAAAAGGATCTGTAAAATAAGTCAGTGACAAAGATCCTGACCTCTGCTGGGGAATTTTTTTTATTATTCCGGAAAAGGACATAATTGCATGGAAAAGCATTAACAATTAGAGGAACCATATCAGTGCTTTATGGATTCTGATTTCTTGCCTCAGCTTTCAAAAGAAACAGACGGTCAGTTGTTGCTATAGGGAACAGATAATGCACTCTGGTGCAAATATTAGTAGCCACAGATAATTTGTCATGGACTCCAAAGAGATGGTTCAACTGCTTCTCTTTGCTGTCTTCTTGAATGCTGGAGTATCAACAATGCAGTGTTAATTGTTGCAGTATGTGCTAGCGGTATTGAAAAAGCAGTGCTAATTTACAATGCCAGTCATAGTGTTTCCGTTTTTTAAAAAAATTAGCATGGTAGGAAACGCAACATTTTCTTTAAATGTTGCTAACAGTTCTTTTAACCTTCTCACATTTAAACATCAAACAATCTCTGACTGTTCCAGGTCTCAAAATTTTGTTTTTTGGTTGCTGTCTTTAAAAGAAAACTGTAAAAAAAACTATAAAAAAACTAATAATGATTTCTCTGGCCATTTTTTTTTAAATCACATGAAAAAACAGTTTTCACAAACATGTAAATTTTTTGCTCCAGACATTAGGCAAAAGTGTGCTACTAAGCCACTTCACCTCTGGAACTGTCTTTTGCCATTCACAATTTTTGTCCTTCTACCCATGTAATGCGGTCCATTCAGAATGTGTAGATATGGGTACGGGCCCCTCCCTTCTACCGTGTCAATTATGCCTGGAATGAAGTTGGCATTTTCTGGGAACACCCATTCATGCAGACGACTGGTTAGCACGATCTCTTTCTTTCATTCTCTTTTGGCAAAATCAGACAAGTCAGATATCTGCACAGAGCCCCTTCATACAAGTCATAGCCGCTTCATTATCTAAGCTGGATAAGGGGAATCAGGACTAAGCCACCTAATGCATGGGTTCACTCATAACTCTGTTCTGTTTCTACATAAATCTGTGATTTTTCTTAATCCATACAAAAAAAATGCATTTCAACTGTCTTTAATAATGCATTTTCTCTCAAAATATGCATTTCTGAATGTATTTCATCTCAAAACACAACAGTGGTACAAGCAATAACAACATAAAGATGGGGACTACATAGCTTAAGAAGTGCCTAGTTCAGAGACCAGAGTGCAAGAGTCCAGTGAGCAAAGGACAACAGAGGGATTTTATTTTTATTTTTAAGGATTGGTATAGGATTATGTGTTATCAAATTTGTTTTAATGTGACTGAAATGAGCTTCATGGCATGAAAAATATATAGAAACTATTGCCTCCGTAACAGATAGCACTTGACAGGGTTTAGGCCAGGAGTTTTCAACCTTTCTGAGTCCACTGCTCCCTTGACCAACTACATTCTTTTTGTGGCACCCCTGTGGGGCTCAGGATCCCAGTTATTTCACCCCTTGCCTGCAGAGCTAGTAGCCTCTCACCCCTTTTTTGAACACCCTCCCTTGTGGGGTGTTCCCTCAGCCTCCTCTCCTTTCCCTTCTCCTTGGAAGTCCTCTGGGCTGCTGCTGCCACTGCCCCTGGTCTCTGAGCTGCCCCTTCTGCCCCAAAGAGAGGTGCCTCCTCACACTGCCCTTTGGGCCTGAGAAGAGGATGCCCCTAGCCTTAGTGACCCAACAGAGACTGGCCAAAGGTGAACGTGAGGCTAGCACCTTACCTTGGGAGGCAGCAGTGGCAGCAGCAGGAGCTGGCACGCCTGCATGGCAGAAAGGCTTCCCTTCAGTAACAGAAATGCAGCTCTCAGGCAGGCCTCACACACAGCAAGCACAAGAAAGGCCAGCCCAGTGCCAGCCTGCCCAGCCTCCCACTTGTCTGTCCATTCCCAACAGCAAGGGCTGGCGGACTGACTGACTGACTGGGCTCCCTCACCCACTTGCTTGCTTACTCTGAGGCCACCTCTGCTCCTGGCAACCAGCACCCCCTGGCCAGCCCCAGAGGCACCATTCACCTGTGGAGCTTATAGCCAGGGCTGCTGCAACAAACAGCTGTGCAAGCCTCTGGGAGGCAGAGACACAAAAGGGCATCAGAGGAGGGAGGGAAGGAAAGAGGCCAGAGGCCAGTGTTGCCCATGGCACCCCTGACCATCATTCAAGGCACGCCAGGGTGCTATGGCACACTGGATGAAAACCACTGACATAGGCAGTCCTGCATAATTGGTTTTCCTCATTCATTTCAGTGGAGGGCAGTTCTTCTTGTACAATGGGTTTTATGTGCCTGCAGCTGAAACCTCAGTTGAAACTAAAGTGGCTTTGTGGGTGGAGGAGCATGTATGTGCATCAGGACCTCTGCACCCACAGCCCCTGTAGGAGTGACAAGAAAATCCCCTTTGTGGTTTACATACATAGGGTGCTCTTCAACAGAGGGCTTGACACTTATTTTTCTGAACTGCAACTTTGACATAGCAAATTGAGGGGTATTGTGCTCCCTGAGAACAGCCAAATTACATAGGGCAGATTCAATTATGATGTTTAAATATAACTTCCTTGAATTACCTGTTCACAACCAGTTTACCATAAAATCGAAAGCAAAGCCACAAAAGTACACTTGGATAAACCACAAATAGCTGCCAGCCGCTGCGGCAATTGAAAGAATTTGGCACTTGGCCGTTGCCTCTATATACTAGCATTTGCTTCCCATCTGAAATAAAGCAATTGTTTTATTAGTGTTATTAAATTTCAGCAAATTTCTAAGTATAATGTAACCCATCACCCTATAATGGCATATATTTACTGTAACAGCATCAGAACTAACAAAAAAGTATACAAAATGGGAATTTACATAAATTTGAAATGAGTGTGTGTGTGTGTGTGTGTGTGTGAGAGAGAGAGAGAGAGAGAGAGAGAGAGAGAGAGAGAGAGAGAGAGAGAAGACAGTTTCTAAGATTTTTATCAGCACTCTGAAGAAACCAAAGAACAGAAGCCTTAAAGGGTTACATGGATAGCAGTTAGAGGCATGTAACCTGGAGCTGGCTCCACTCCATGTTGTGCTTTACAGAACATAGTAAATGGGCTGCAGCTTTTGCCACAATTGAGAAACTGATCAACCTGCTTCTCACTCAAGAGATTGGGGGTCAGGCAAGGACCCCCCATTCTGAGTAGAGCACACAGGGAAGAAAACGTATTCCTTTCAGAGGTCCTTAAAATATGTAGGCTTGTCCATTGTTATTTATTTATTTTAAAATATTTCTAGGTCACCTTTATGGACAACAATGGGCAAGGAGTTCCAGAGTCACCACGGAGAAAGCTCTCTCCCTTATAGTCACCTACACTGACCTAGAAGACAGGCACATCAAGAGGGCCTTCTTTGTTGATCACTGTCTGGAAGATAGGAATCTCCCTGTTCTGGACAGGTTTCCACTCCCTCTAAAGGAGCAGGGACATAGCTTTGGTCCAAGTGATCTCTGTGACTAGGAGTGCCTTTTACCAGCTTAAAGTGGTACACCAGCTATGGCTGCACCTGGATTGAGATCACTTGGCCAATGTGGTCCCAAACATTGGTAACCTTGGTACTAGATTACCACAATGTGATCTATGAGGAGTTTCCCTTGGGCCTCGTCTGGAAAGACCAGCTGGTGCAAAATATAGCAGTTAGATTGCTGATTGGAGTTGATGGCAAACAGCATTTGACACCTCTCCTAAAATATCTGCACTGGCTGTACATATGTACTAGGTCATTTTCAGGGTTCTTGGGCCCAGGACTGACTGCACTCTTACATCCCATCTTAATTACTGAGAGGATCCAGATGAGTGCTCTTAGTTGTCCCGCATGTTACAGACACCCAACTGGCCTCAACTAGAAGTTGGACATTTTGTGTTGCAGATCCCATGCTGTGGAACACCCTCCTAGCAGGAAAGTATTGAGCTGAGGGGGATTAAGTAGTAGGCTAGATGCAAGATCCTTCTAATCCCTGGATGCAATGTTAAAATATAAGACAGACTAGCTTCCTGTGTTGAGGTGATCACCTGGGTGATGAGCAATTAAGAGAACCAAAAAAAGGGGTTCTGTGCAAGTTGGCAAATTGGTGGAGCCCCTCCCTCAATCCAGAGATAGTTAGAACAAACCCTGAGTTTAGAGTTCAAAGGGGTTATGTTGTGACCCAGAAGTAAAGCAGTGAGCTTGAGAGATAGTCACAGCAACCTTTGAGAGCAATGCTTGATTTCTATTTGAATCCAAGGCAGTGGTGGAGGAAGGGGGCGGGGGCGGTCTGCTCCGGGTGCCATCTCTGAGGGGGATGACAAGAAGGCACCCCACGGGGGGCTCACCTCGCCGTCCCTGGGCACGGCGTTGCAAGCCGCTGCCATCGTACCACCGCAGCTGCGTGCGGAGGATCCTATGCTCATGGCTGCACTTTCTGCCGCCATCTGTACAGCGCTCGAGTGGCGCTGTTGGCAAACCACCCAGTGGCGCATGCGCTGGACGTACAGCGCATGACACTGCTGCTACGTGCATGCATGCGCGCTGCTGCTTGAGCACCGTACGTATGGCGGTGGGATCCCTCCACTGCCACTGCAGCTGCAGAGTATCCTGCCGTACGCACGGCACACACGCATGCACAGTATGTATTGGTGTGTGCACCTGCACGGTACATAGCGGCGTGCACGCATGCGCCATATGTACAGCACATGTGCATGCACCGCCGGGCGGTTTGCCCTGCCCCCCACAGCGGGGGCCGGTTCTCCTTCCTTCACCCCTGATCCAAGGCTGCAGCTATGGAAGAAACAAGACCCTTTTGCGGTGTTAAGACCCAAGACCCTTCCATTGTTGGCTCAGGTTGTTATAGATGTGTAAATAAGTCTCCTAAAGACAACACAGTCTCTACTGTGCCCCATTTCAAAAAGAAAAAGGAACCCTGGGTAAGCATCTGGTACCGTTGGAATATTCCACTGCTCAGAAATTGGGATGGTGTGCTACAGTATTATGGTGTGTGTGTGTGTGTGTGTGTGTGTGTGTGTGTGTGTGTGTATTAAGCCAAGGGTTCCATGGAACAGAAGAAATTGTGTGAAGCCACTCAAAGAAGAGAGATGAACTTAAAGTTCACACAGAGCTCAAAGTTTCTGAAGTCTGAGCAGCATGCAGCTACACATGGAAAGATGCTGACCTCTTCTGTAATATTAATACCGAACAATATAGATAGCAACATTCCCTCTCCATATGCATATATATATATATATATATATATATATATATATATATATATCACTCCTGATGTCCAGAAAGCAATATTTCTTCTGTGTCCGAGTCAAAACAGTAAATTGGGAGTAGAAAGGAGAGAGAATTTTGCTATATTGAAAATGGAGCTCCTAAACTCAGAAGTGCAGCTCCCTCATGAAACCATCTTGAGGGTAAGGCAAAAACTCACACTGACTCTGTGGCTGCGCCTCACCTCATTTCACTCATATTTTTTTCAACAGACTGAGTGTTGCTCTGCTGAGAATATGATGCTAAACCACTTTTCCTGTCGAGTTTTTTAAACAGGGCCTCTGAGAAAGGGTTTGATACAACTCAATGACTGAAGTAATACCTTTGTCCATCTGAGCATTAAATGGCCCATTGAAATACAGCTTAGCTTGAAGGAATTTTTCAGTAAATGGTGGTTTCTAATTCCCCCCCCCCCAACTCTTCTCCCAGCTGACTAGATTCTGGCTTCAAAACTGCAGTTCAATCACTTTCAGCTGCCTCTCAGGTCAGGCCTTTAGCCAGTGTTAATTAAATATAACCCCTTTAGAATACTAGAGGTTAACCGAGAGCAACAAATTGGTCTTCAATACAGAATCTAGCACTATTCAAACAAAAGAGATTTGTGTGAGAGGCCTTCTTTGCTTATATTGTCCTTAATGCATTAAATATATAAGGGGGAGAACAAAGGATTATTTCTTTTCAGTTTGATATGGTAAAAGCATTAAAACATATTTCCTGCTTTGCATATGATTTGTCTTTAAAAAATACACACCATAAAAGAAAAGTGCTGCAGCAGATAGTTTTGCAACTACAGCAGCACCATTCCAATTTGATAAAGTGAAACTGTAAAAAAAGAAAATCAATGCACCAGACTGACACTTTTCTTTCCTTATATTCCTCCCTGCAGTTGTTAGAAGTTTACATTTTACGTATTTCATTTGTTTTGGTCTCTAGTCAGCATAGACTTTCATATACCTTCAACTGTACATAGTTAGAATTAGCTGTCTGTTCCATACACTTGGACTCAACGCCACGATTGAAAACTAACTGAAATTGTCTTTCTTTCTCTTCCTAATGATTTCAAATGAGTATTGTTGGCTTTTCGGAATGAATATTTGTTTAGCACTCTGTTAAGAAAATTAAATAAAATGGGGGTGGGTTTTTTTTGTTTTTATAATTGTCCATAGCTATCTGAAGATTAAGGTAAGCTGAAAGGTTTTATTTTAAATGCACAGCAATTAGCCTTGTCTCCATGAACATGACTTTACTGTAAATACTCCACCTTGACTATCCCTTTGTCCCAAGTTTCCTTGAAGAAAGCAACCAAGCGATAATTCAGCATTATTGCTGCTTCAGTGCCCTAATCGCTTAAAGAGCAGCAAAGACCCTATTGCTCACAGCCACAAGGCTACTACAGTCTCCTGGCCTAAGGCAGGCTTCACAACCCAGCAGCATCCAGATGTCAGGAGAAATATCCAAGTCCTGATGCAGCATGCCGCTCCATTCCAGTATGGCCTAACAGCTGTTTCAGCTGCTGGCATTCAACCTGCTGAATATACCGAGACTGTGGCAGGCTAGGGAATAGAAATAGGGTGGAACTGAAATACTGAAATTGCCCCATTTCATGTGGGTATCACGAAAACACCAAAAAGTTCTACGCAAAATGCTTACTAACTTCCATTCCTTCATATATGTATTCTGTATTTTTAATCCTTAGGTCTGATTGCTTGACCTGCCTACTTAGGAAAGCGATCCTGTTGCAAGGATATGATGTGGAGGCCGACAGACTGACCGGCAAACATGCAGAAGCTCCATCGCCATTGCTTTTAATTAAAAGGAATCCATTTTCACCAACGCTCAGCATGTTATCTTGCTAATCAAGCATGGCAAACTTCCTTTGCTTGAGTTACACAAAGAGATGGAGGACTGCAAAAATGGAAAAGGAAAGAATACACAGTGCATAGAGTTTGCAAAGCTCATAAGAAGATGGTGTTCTGTAGACGATAAACATTAAAACTATGCTGAAAATATGTCTGTCTTAGTTTGTGAGTTATCTTAAGAGCTTTAAAATTGCTAAGCACCTTTTCGTCCCCTAAAGGAACAAAGAAAAAAAAGAAAAGTCTGTAATGGCATTAGAAAAGGAGGGGTCTAAAATATATCTGGGTAGGAAGTCAACCATTCTTTACACTGGCTCAGTTAGTGACCTTAGACAAGCCACCAATTTCCACAAATCTTTTATAAAATGGGCACAGTAATAACAATACTTATGCACCTTGCATAGGAGTTGCAACGAGGCCTAATACCGCGCTCGAAAAGTGCTGGATGAGAGTTGCTACCATAAATGAGTAGGAAGTTATCATTATTTGTATTTGTATCATAAATCCCGTTAAAGTTTGTAATCTTGTCCTTTGCTTTTTCACATGAGCCTTGACATTTTAACAAAATTCTTCTTGAAGGTTAAAATAAACACAGCCTCATACCAAGTGCTTGCTTATATTCACACCTTGTTATTGTTGCCTCTGCCTTCTTTCTCCTCCCTGCATTCCCCCCCCGTCCTTCTGAGCTGAGATCATTCCAATCATTACGTTCCTTAGGGCATAAATGCTTTTTATACTTAGACAACTCTGTAAAAAGCAGACTCCAACTTTATTTTCCAACATAAACTTTAAAAAAGAGAAGGTGCGTGTAGGGGAAGTACTTGGGAGGGTTGTAGCTGGGGAGAGGGGAATAACCCTCTTGTATATCCCCATCCTCATTATAACCCTGCAGATTTTACATGTTCTTGGATGGATTCACCCTTAGCAGTACAGTGGTACCTCGGGTTAAGTACTTAATTCGTTCTGGAGGTCCGTTCTTAACCTGAAACTGTTCTTAACCTGAAGCACCACTTTAGTTAATGGGGCCTCCTGCTGCCGCCGTGTCACTGGAGCACAATTTCTGTTCTCATCCTGAAGCAAAGTTCTTAACCCGAAGTACTATTTCTGGGTTAGCAGAGTCTGTAACCTGAAGCGTATGTAACCTGAAGCGTATGTAACCTGAGGTACCACTGTACTTGACTGCTTCTCTGCCTGGTGTTGCTTTTCCAGCCATGCTGCTGAGGCTCCAATCCACTCCCCAGTTATGAGCTCAGATCTCAGGTCATAACACCCATGATCCTAACCCAGCCTTAATATATTTTTTTTTTAAGTTTGAAAGTAGAATGAAAGAGGGGAAATTTCAAAGCAGAAAGAAACAAAGAAAGGGGCAGGGGGAAATGGATTAAGTCTTTTTAAATTATAATGCATACAAAATCCAAAAGAGAAATCTGCATGCGTGTGTGCCAGTGTCCAATCCTAGTTCATAATATAGTTTGAAATTATTGGGTTATTTTCCATTTGCAGGAACTGAAGGACAGATAGGGATATTATAAATATATGCTGGCTCTACTGATCAGGAGAAGCTTTATCACTCAGCTGGGGCACTTCTGGGGAAAAGAGCCATTCTAGCATCCCATTCAATTAACATATCATTAAAAATAGCTTTTCCCCACTGAGGTTGCTGTGTTACCTGATAAGTAAACATATTATATGTAAAGTGTATACTATGTATGTATAGATTGTGTAAAAGAGTATGTGTATAAAAAAAGAAGAAAAACCCTGAAACACTTTGGTTGGAAACTAGAAAATTGAATATTATAGCCATACAGCGGTACCTCTGGTTAAGAACTTAATTTGTTCTGGTGGTCCGTTAACCCAAAACTGTTCTTAACCTGAGGTACCACTTTAGCTAATGCGGCCACCCGCTGCCGTCGTGCGATTTCTGTTCTCATCCTGAAGCAAAGTTCTTAACCCGAGGTACTATTTCTGGGTTAGTGGAGTCTGTAACCTGAGGTGTCTGTAACCCGAGGTACCACTGTAGTCTTCAGCTGCATCAAAGCTTTCAAATAATTCCAATGTGCAAGTTATTTAACAGACTTTGCCTATAGAACATACACAGTATATGCTTGTCTAGTCAGAAGTAAACCCCACAAAGTTCAATGGGGCTTACTCCTAGATAAGTTTACATAGGATTGCAGCAACAGAACTGTTAGATATTTTCAAAACAGTAAAAGTCACACCTAAACATTGTCTAAGCTTTTTAGATTAAAATTTTCACTTCTGCTTATTAGAAACCTCAATGAATTTCAACCATCAATGACGGAGTATAGATACAAGTGGCAAAATCTGCTTCTAGGGACTTTCTCTGCTGAAACATTCATTTCAGAGAGATTTGAATGAAACTATGCCTTTGAAAGTTTTTGCCTGTTTGTTACAATTAAGCACTGTATAAATTTTATTAAATAAGTAAAATAGATAAAAAAACCTTCTAAGCACATTAAAAACATATAAAATTGGAATTACCAAAAGACTTTTAGAGACATATCACATATATCATAATGGAATGTTACAGGGGTAACATTGGGATAAAGTCCCACGTTGATCGTATTTAATTGGACTAAGGCAGATATTTCAAAGGGAACAAAATCTCTTATATGGAATTTAATAATGGCAAAAAAGAGCATCTTTGGGGGTATGACAATGGTTAATGGCAGAATTGACATTCTCATTCATGTTTTTCTTTCTCTCCCCCCCCCTTTCATAGCACCCCCTCCCAAATTTCTTTGCAGTTGTGGCAGCTGAACTCATTTCAGTGTTCACTTTTAGAGGCAACTATTTCCTCTCCAGAGTACCTGTGCTCACCACTTTGTTCTTGTACATTCCATGAACATGCCAGAACCAGAACAAGTGTACGGTAGTTCCCTCTCCCCCAAAGTAGTAGTGATTCCCCCCCCCCCCAGAATACAATGCAATGTCTGGGACTTTCGGGGGGGGGGAGAAGCCACCAACATTAGCTTCAATGCCACTAGCAGTAGCATCAACAATTGTTAAAACAGGAAATAAAAGAAAAATGAATATGAATACCTAAACAAATATAAGGCTTGTGCATAAATAATTACATGAATGTGATTTTTTTCTGATCATTTTAATAATGAACTTTCATGGCATTGAGACAGAATAATATGTATTGCAGGCACCTATTAAGCACCATTAATTAAAGAAAACTCAAAACAGGAGTCAACACTAACTAAATTACTGCACCCTCATTCCAGAAGCTGATTAAAGAAAAAAGTTTACACATTTAAACTATATTTCTTCCCCACATAATCCTGGTAACTGTAGTGTGTATGCAGCATCAGTTGCTGTTTCTTGCTCATACTTCTATTCCCCACCATCCCTTTGGCCCTTACCTTATTCCTCACCATATCCTTCTTCTTTGGGTTTATTATAGGCAGAGAATGGTGCTGGGCAAAACACAGGTTGCCTTTAGGTGACCCTCTCTGGAAGTTTGCATATCATGCACATCAGGCATCCCCAAACGCATCCCTCCAGCTGTTTTGGGACTACAACTCCCATCATCCCTAGCTAACGGAACCAGTGGTCAGGGATGATGGGAGTTGTAGTCCCAAAACAGCTGGAGGGCCGAGTTTGGGGATGCCTGATGCACATTATACTGATGTATTTTCTTCTCCCACTCTTCCAGGAAGCTGAAACCAGTGTTCTGACCCAAAGTTAGTCTCGCCTAATTCCCACTAATATTAATGAGACCTAAACTACTCACAGTTAAATAATCCCATGGATTTCACTGGGAATTAAGCACAACTCATTTGCTTTGATTGAGGCTAGGGACTCTATAGTAGCCTACTGCCTGTCCAAAATACCCAAAAGTATGTAAATTGCACCCCAAATCTATCTGTAATAGTCACTAAATTTGGCAGACTGATTCATGATTGCATTTTCCAGAGTTAATTTTGATGAAAAAATTCCCTGTAACAGATCCATGATAAGCAAATGCATTTGGCTAAAATAACAAAACAACACTACAAGAAAAATAAGGCCATTGAGAGCTTAGTAGTCTTTTGAGTGCTAGCTGGAAAGATTCTATGAGGCTAATGAAGACAGAATCTCTGCCTGTAACAATATTAAGTTTATTTTCTCTAGTGATTCGAAGAAGTGAGCAATCTGTCACTAATACACTGAGTTAAATTACTTGTCTTGTTGGAATTCCTGCTGACAGTCAGTCACTCACAGCGCTGACCTAAACATCTACCTGCTGACAAACAAATTGCAGTGTCAAACTTTGAAAAGGTAACTAGCTGGTTTTAATTTTGATTGGTCTTACTTGAATCTCTTGTGCATTCTTCCCTTTTCCTCCTCCACCCACCCTCTCCCCTCTCTCAAAATCCCCATTCTTTACTAGGCTGAAAATGAAAATAAAGGAAACTCCTGTTTAGCATTTGTGGGGGAAATTATTATTGCTGGCTGCATCAGAGAAATGTTATGTCAGATAAAACTGTTAAAGTGTGTCTAAGCAACATTAAGAGTGGCAGGCCCGCCAGTGACTGACTGGGTGAGTGAACACATTACCCAGACAGCATTGTAGGAATTAATTTTCTTCAATAAAGTGATTTTTAAGGCTCATATATTTCACAATCTAAACATATGTCACTGTTTCATAAACAAAATAAATGGATTAAAATAATACATTACCAATATGCTGACACATGGAGATATTTTAATTAGGAATACTTAAGCTGTGTGATATTTAACTGCTGTATTTGCTGAAGAGGAGCAGGCATAATTTCATAAGGCAAGAAGCTGGCAGAGCACTTTACCCGGTGAGGGACTGAAGCGGGACCAAATAGCTCTCCTTTTCGAAAGTAAGCCCACTGCGCAGCATCCTCCCAAACGTAAAGTGTTTTAAGCTTACAGAAGAATACAAAGAACTCCATAAACTAAGGCAGGCCACAAAACCAACTTTTTCATTGGAGACAGGATGGGGGATGGGAGGGAAAGAAGCAAGGAATATGTCTCAGACATGCCAGTTCTTGAGAATACTATTTCTTCATAAAAGGCAACACTTAACATCTTAGCTATTTCAGGGACATATTTACATGACTGTCACATCACAAGAGCCTCTTTCCTGCACATTCTTCTTGACTTTACTGTAAGGGCCAGCACAAAAATAGCTGAGGAAAGCAAATGTCAACCCCAGTCCTGAAATTTATATGTGTGAGAGAATTAGAATAAGTAGAAATGTAATATATTGTTTACTGTACTGAGTGCCCTCTGTTCTCTAAAGGTCAAAAGCATTGTAACCTTAGAGTTACAGTTTCTGATTGTTCCCAGGGTTAAATACATTATCAGAATTAATGGTTCAAACCCCCTCAACCTTCAGATATATGAGTATTCATGCCTCCATCTGCCAAACTGTTCAACTAAAAATAGCATTCTTTGGCCTTCATTCTGCTAATACTGCACCCCTGAGGCAGGCTCTGCAATGCTTCAGCAGTACTTTGGATCTTCACCCAGTGGTATAACAAAAGGTCATTACTTTGTGTAAGAAAAGGGGGGCTGGGGGAGGAGAAGAGAAACAGACTAAAGAAGCATACTGCATGGGTATTTTGTTGTTGTTGTTTAATTTAGTTGATGATAAAAACTTCAGTCTTCCAGCACACAGCTGCAACCATAGCTAAGACTTGCCAAGCCTCATTAATGTTATACGCGATAAACTTTGAAGGACAAACTATACAAGAAACATCAGGGGAAAGGTAAGAACCATAGGTTTGCTTGCTTGCTCTCACTTCTGTTACACTTTCTCTCTCTCTCTCTCTCTCTCTCTCTCTTCAGAAGATTACACTGTCTAGGAATAACTCCAGCTAACATAATTGCAGTGCATTATCACTTTCAATAATTTACCAGTGGTTGTCATGCTACTGTACCATTTCTTTATTAACAAATTGTGTGTGTGTGTGTATTCTGGAACAGTACTACTACTACTACTACTACTACTATTATTATTATTATTAATGTTATTATTTATACCCCGCCCATCTTGCTGGGCTTCCCCAGCCACTCTGGGCAGCTTACAGAATATATTAAAAAGTGTAAAACATCAGGCATAAAAAATTCCCAATGCAGGGCTGCCTTACTGGTTTTGCTATGGGGAATGGAAGGAGAAATGATAGGGGGGCCTCATAAAAGATTTCATACAGTGAAGCTTTCTAGGACAGATGTGTGTCTACTGAGCTGCCATGAGATTTCCCAGGAACAGGGTTGCTATGAGTCCACTGAAAGGCTGGGAAACAATCCCTGAAGACTTACATTCAGCTGCACACATGTACCCAGAGTAAAACTAATATAAATTCTACAAATTTAAAAAGTTTGTTTTTTATATATAAAAAATACACTGGGGAAAAAATAAGAGGGACTAGTATAGGAGGAGGACGAAAAGAAGAGAGGAAACACTGAACAATAGCACAAGCTGTATCACTGCTCCTTCTCTATCACTCTCATAAAAATCTGCCAATATGTATTAAGGAGGGTTGATTTAAACCATTATTTGTAAGCATGGTATGGTCCTTTCATAACCTCTTATATAAATGCACTGCTGCATCTGGGAAAGTATCTCATGTCAGAAAGGTAGCTAGAATGGAATTGTGCAAAGTTGTACACATACCATGATTTTTCCACACATTTCATATAGATAAACATGGCTTCTGCAAGGACAAGCCATGTCTTACAAATGGACTTGGACTTTCAAAAATATTTCACCAAAGACTCCTGAGTAAGCTTAACAGTCATGGAATATGAGAAGTGGCTCAGGAATTGGTTAAGCAGAGAGTAGGACTAAATGCAGAGGTCTCCAAATGGAGGGATGTAGAAAAGTGGAATTCCCCAAGGATTGGTATTGGGACCTGGGCTTTGAAACTTGTTCATAAATGGGATGTACAGGGAGGTAGCCAAGTCTGCTGATGATGCTACATTGTTCAGCATTGTTAAAACAAAAAGAGATTGAAAATAGCTCCAAAAGGACCTCTCCAAACTGAGTAAAATAGCAAAGGCAATTCAATGTAGACAAGTGTAAAGTGATGCATGTTCATATATACACTCATGGGTCTGAACTGGCAGTGACTGACCAGGAAAGAGACCTTGGGATCCTAGTGAATAGCTCAATGAAAGTCTTGACCCAGCATGTGGCAGCTGTGTAAAAGACTAATTCCATGCTAGGGATCACTAGTAAATGAATATCTTAATGCCATTATACAAATCTGTGGGGTGACCACATACTGTGTAGAGTTCTCATCACATCACATCACATCAAAATGAATATTGTAGAGTGTAAAATGTTAAGAAAATGGCAACCAAATTGATGAAGGGGATAGAACAACTCATGGGATGTAAGGTTGCAGCATTTGGAACTCTTAGTATAGGGGAAAGAAGAGTATGAGGTGACGTGATAGAAGTTTTTAAATAATGCATGGCATGGAGAAAGTTTTTCTCCCCCGCTCATAACATTAGAACTCGTGGGGATCCAATGAAGCTGAATGTTGGAAGATTCAGGAGAGACAAGTACCTTTTGTATGGAACTCTCACATACAAAAGCCAGTGATGGGCTAAAAGAAGACTGGACAAATTCATGAAGGACAAGGATCTCAGTGGCTACTAGCCATGATGCCTGTGTGCTGCCTCCACAGTTGGAGGCAGTATGTTTTGAATACTGCACAATGGAAGGCTGTTCTTGTAGTCATAGCCTGCTTGCAGGTTTCCCCACAACCAAGCATCTGGTTGGCCACAGTGAGAACAGGACACTAGACTAGATGGCTATGGTTCTTAAGCTCTTTGATTCTGAGAGTGAATGTGAAAACAACTATCAATGGTTCAGGAACACTTATACAATGGTGTTTTTAAAAAGCTGATATTTTGCCATCTCTAAAGGTCCTAAGGTTTGAGAGACAGATTGCGTAAGATTCTGAATCAGGAATTTCGCTATTGGGTTTGGTAGAACTTCTAGAAAATGATCCAGATTATTATTATTATTATTATTATTATTATTATTATTATTAATACCCCGCCCTCCCCAGCCAAGGCCGGGCTCAGAGCGGCTTACAAGCAATAATAAAAACAAGTTGAATGATTACAATTTAAAAACAAAATTAAAATACAACATTAAAATATTGAAACATTAAAATATTAAAATGTAGCCTCATCGCAGGAGGAGAAGGAAAGGAAAAAAGAAAGAGAGGGAGGGAATCAAATTGGCTCCAAGCCAAAGGCCAGGCAGAACAACTCTGTCTTACAGGCCCTGCAGAAAGAAGTCAGATCCTGCAGGGCCCTGGTCTCATGAGGCAGAGCGTTCCACCAAGTCGGAGCCAGAGTTGAAAAGGCCCTGGCTCTGGTTGAAGCCAATCTAACTTCCTTAGGGTCCGGGACCACTAGGGTGTTGCTATTTATGGACCTTGAGGCTCTCCGTGGGGCATACCGGGAGAGGCGGTCCCGTAGGTACGAGGGTCCTAGGCCGTGAAAGGCTTTAAAGGTCAAAAGCAGCACCTTAAATCTGACCCTGTACTCCACCGGGAGCCAGTGCAGTTTGAAAAGCACTGGGTGAATATGCTCCCATGGCAGAGACCCCATGAGGAGCCTCGCTGCAGCATTCTGCACCCTCTGGAGTTTCTGGGTCAGCTTCAATGGCAGCACTGCGTAGAGCAAATTACAGTAGTCAAGCCTGGAGATGACCGTCGCATGGATCACTGTGGCCAGGTCGGGGCGAGAAAGGTAAGGAACCAACTGCTTGATGCGGCGAAGGTGGAAAAATGTCGCCTTGGCTGTTGCTGTGACTTGCGCCTCCATGAAAAGGGAGGCGTCAAGGATTACACCCAAACTCTTAACGGAAGGCAATGGCACTAATTGGGCCCCCACAAGAGAAGGGAGTTGGTCCCTCATCCCCATGCCATCCCTACCCAGCCATAGGACCTCTGTCTTCGAATGATTTAGTTTCAATCGGCTCCCACGAAACCATCCAGCCACAGCTTCCAAGCATCTGGTCAGTGTGTTCAGGGCCGAGTCGGTGTGGCCATCCATCAGCAGATAGAGTTGGGTGTCATCAGCATATTGGTGACAGCCCAGCCCAAAGCTCCAGATAATCTGGGCAAGGGGGCACATAATAGTGTTCTGAAGTACTTGCTGAAGCGCAAGCCTTTAGTTATTATCTGATCTCTTTAGCTTCTAAAAAAGCAATTAGATTACCTCTGAAATATGTAGGACACAGCCTCATGAGTAAGCCAACACATCATGTAAGTGATTTGTTTATTGGTAGTGTCATCTGTCTGTCAATGGAAATGTAAAATTTAAACAGAAACTTCGCAAGCACTGTGATAAAAAAATCTTTCAACAAAAAAATTGAAATGTGGGGGCAAATCTTAATATATATACTCTCATCCACTTTACTATTATGAGAACATGAAAGTAATTGTGTATCATGGATTGGTTGGGCACAGAGAAATGGTGGGATAAACCAGCTGGGGAACCCCTAGCCGAAGAAGGCTCAGAGCCAGGGGATTTGTGGTGGGACGAGGATGAGTGGTTGGAGGGAGAAGACTAGGAGGAGGTGTTGGCAGCTGAAGAGGAAACAGGGCTCAGTGAGCAAGGGGAGTCTATGGCAGAGAGCCGAGGTTGAAGCTGCATCAGGAGAGTAGGATGGAGGAGGCCAAGAGGCAGAGATGAGTCAGGCTGGTAAAGAGGCACAGGTGTCTCTACCTCTAGCTACAACAAGCTCCCCTATCTCAAACACCACTATCTCAACATAAGCTAACAAGTTATCCAATTTCTTCAGTGGCATCTCCTCAACATAGGTGAGAGGTGGGAGAGCCACAGTTCCCATCATCGCTGACAACTATCCATGTGGATTGAAGCTGTTGGAAGTTGTAGACCAACAACAGCTGGAGGGCAGAACATAGTTACCCCTGACATGGGCAGCCTGCTTATTCTTTTCAGCTCTTAGTTACCATATACTGTGGCCAAGTGGGGTGAGGGGGCCAAGTTCTAGGCACTGTTGTTGAAGAGTTTCCTGCTATGTGGCCTATTTGGCTGGCCATCCACATATGTAGCCTTATATGACATCACCTGAAGAAGAACAGCTGACTATTAACAGGATTTTAAAATCCTCTTGCACCCCACAGAATGACTATTTCGTTGTGGCATAAATTACCTTGTTGCCTGCAAAAACTAATATCTGAATAAGCCTATTTGCCTCTGAGGTACCACAGCAATCTTTTGCTGCTAGAGACTTAACACTACTACTCTTTTGGCTGGTAATAGGTATAAGATATATTTGCCACATCATTTAAATGTCCAAGAGGTAAACCTCTAGTGCGATGACTAAACACACCCTCTTGTAAGCTTTTGACTGTTGCTTCATTATTTGACACTATTGTGCCTTTTCTTGGGGAATATTAAAAAGCTATATAATAAATTGGAGTGTAAATCATTTTCACACAACATTTAGTTCCCCCTATGACAAAAATAAATAAATGACCTAGCAAGGGACCAAACTCAGACTCCTGATGGCTGCTGGCATCCAACCAACTTAACGCATGGAAAGGCTGAGATTCCATAAATACAGAAGCTGCAAGTGTTCAGTTTATGAAACAGTCATCACCAAGCCCCAAAGAAAAAATATAATGCATTTATTCAGACACCCACTATGAGCAAAAACAGCTAAACAGGGCACACTTAGAAGTAGCTTAAGAAACATAAATGCTATTAATATATCTTCCAGTAAATAGTTACATACTTTTTCTTCCCCAGTCTCAAAGCAGAGAACATGTACAGAGTATAGAGCTTAGCACAAGTTAAGCACTTTTTAAAATCACTTTGGTTTTAATAGAAGAATCAAATAATACTTATCTGACCAAAATCAATTGGATTAAAAAGTGCTTAATTTAAGCAGGATCCTGCCCAAAATGTATTAACTTCATTGTTATAAAATACAAAGTTGGCTGTATTTCCCAGCATCAAGGCTGACAGCATGCTGTTCTGTTTGCAGCATGTTAAGTACATAAGGTGTTAATCCTTCTGGGGCTGTGCTTAAAAAATTATTTAACATTCAAGCCATTACTTAGCATACAGCTGGTTAGCAGTTTTCCACTAAAGCATTGGCTTCAAGCCCACATATTTTTGTTCTGGCACATACCTGGAGCTGTAAAGGGCTGAGTCCAGAAGCAGCAGCAGCTGCCATTGTTGATGGAATGAACTGCACAGGATAGTTATCACCTGTCAAGAAGAACAATGCATACAGGTTTAGACAATGAGCAGAGAATAGCAGCAGACAAGTATGAACAGGGCCTGTGCTCCACAACACTGCTCTAAGCCTAAACATCTGCAAAAACAAAAGAGGGTTGCTGGGCACAGACTTGCAACTCTAACTTGGAACTTCTGCTCAGCAGATTGCTAGTAGGCAAACTGGCAAAACATAAAATGCAATGCTTAGACCCAAGCATGCCGGCTCTTATTACGGATCACAAAGCATAGCTGCCTTGGAAAATAATTGTTCATTTAAGATAGGTTTCAAGTGATAAAGCGACACAAAGTGCTATGTGCCCAGTCTTGTCAGATGCTGTGCATCTATTTCTCTAGATTTAAAATAAATAATTGCTGCACTTCTTTGGGGTAACAGGTAAATTAGTGGACATGGTCTGATTTCAATAAATTTCTCTGAAGTAACCTTGATGGACATCCCATGCACAGAGAAACAAGAACAAAACAGCAGCAGATCCTGAGCTCTTTTCCTCCCATATCACTGGGGCAGTGAGAATGTGGTCAGACACACATATTCAGTGTGGATTACGGATTGGACTCTGCAAGGTGGCACTGAATTTGACCCAGAACTCAACTCACAGCAAAGAAAGCACAATCTCTTTCAGGATCGTCTCTCCCAAGACCACTGCAATCCCATTCCTGGTGTCTCACACTCAGGTAGGACTATTTCAAGAGCACCCCTGTTACCAGTCTTCCTTTATCATTAATTCGTGATCTTCATGTATCCTTCAAGGCAAAAGGGGAAAGATGTGCCCAGCAATGTGCAGAAGAACCCTAGATCATTTTTCAACAAAATGAAAGCAAGACCTAATTATCTGCTTACTGTTCTTAAAGTAACCATCTCCCATGAAATCAAGGAACATGCAGAATACTGTGAATTAATTTTGTGACTACTCATGCATTATGGAGGGAATGAATTTTCGAAGCAGGTGGGCTCAAATGACTAAGAGCACAGCATTCCCTCAGCAAGCCCCCTACCCCTGGTTCTCTGTCTCCTCTCCTACTCCACAAGCAGGAGAACAGCAGGAAGGAAGGTAGAGGGAGAACATGCTCTCACTATACAAAAGTGTCTTTTCCCTCCAGCGACCTGGGATTCAACTTCAAATCCCAGGATCCCCAGTGGATAAAAATGCTCTACATACTGGTTGGAACATGTATTGATTCAGCTGCCTCCATCTTCTCCTAGGTACAGGTTGGGCTTGGGTTTTTTTTAAGAGCTGTGCATAAACGGCTTCTCAAAATTCGCCAGTCTATTTGTAGGTGGGGAAATTGAGAGGAGTGGTTCACTGAATTTCTCCCAGGGGCGGGGAGAAGTTCTCCAACCGTGTTTTAGGGGAGTTGCTCACAAGAAGTAGTGGTGGTAGCCCAGCCTTTTCCCTTTGTTTATGCCGATGTAAATGCAGCAGCAACTTCATGGGCAGCCTGGCCATCATTCTGCACAATTCTATGGACCTAGTATCGTTCCAGGGCACAGTGGGGAAGACATGGTGGTTGACACGAAAAGAAGGTGTCGAACATTCAGGAAAAAAATGTTTCTGAGAAATTTCATCTCAGCCTGGGTTCCCTACTTCACATCTAAGATGGGTCAGTGCTCTGATCAAACACTGAATTAGCCCCAAAGTCATTATCTACTCCACATGTTGGCAGCAGAATACATTCACAAGTCACTACTGAGCATTGAAAATAAGCTGTTTGGATAATCATACTTTAATTGCATAGATGGGTTTGTTCACATTAATATTTGTCAACACACATTTCTAGCCTTGCTCCCTATCCTCTGCACTCCCTTTGTTTCCACCACCGTTGAAATTTAGATTATGAGGTCACTGGGCCAAGGAACTGTCATTTTTGTCATGAGACTCTGTAAAGTACCATGCATATTGATGATGGGAAATGGGTTGGAATACATCTATCAGCATTTTACATCTTATATAAACAGTAAGCACTAGACACAAACCTACAGAATCCCTAATGTTTATAAGAATACAATCATAGGTACTACTGCAATTCCAGGGTATTTATAAAATTACTGCTAAAATAAGAAACCCAGAAAAAAGAGGCTGCTTGCTGCCTATGTGAATATGGTTACCTATATATGGTATCTTTTCAGATTATCACCACAACTAGGCAGTGTCTGTAGCCACCCCACTCCCCATGCCACTTCAGCACACTTTTGCAAAGTAGAAAGCAGAATGGAAGAGGGGGAGGAGGGGAGGTTAAAAAATGAACTTGCAATTAAAAAAAAAAGACAGTGATTGATAAATTACACAATAACCATGCTTTAATAGAGTATCACTTCAGCTTCTTATTTAAAGTCAGTGTTATGTACTATCTCTAGGCTATGTTTTAATAAGCTGCTCCTCTGTACATTTTTTACATTTATAATAACCAAGCTGCTTTGCATCAACTCTATATTACATTTAGAATGTAATAAGGTAGGTGCGGTGTAGAAGGGATACAAAACAATGCAGTCAGGGAATGGCAAGTTTTCCCCAACACACATAACACCTCAATTCCCAAGCCTCCGAAATCCTCATAAAGCACCCTCCCTCTGCTTACCACCCAAAGCGCCACAGGACTCAGATAAGCTCAGTGTAAATGTTAAGTTGCTTTCACTTTTTAAACAAATTGTGAAGTTCTAATCCACAATGTCTCTCTGCATCATATCCATAATACCTCATCAGACCATTGAGCACAGTATGTGCTTGTACACAGTCCACTAACAATTGGCTTCTGATTGCATATGGAGCACTGCTACAATGCCTTTGCTAACCTACATTGTGCTGGTGTCCTATGGAGTAACATTCATAAAATCTGATCTTATTTTTCCCCTTTCTATGAGGTTGATTTTAGTTTGCAGAGGGCTGATGTTGTTTTTTAAATAACTAAATTGCTTTCTTAAAGTATAAAACTCTTGTCTCTCTATGGTTAGATAATTCTGCTTATCTTCTTTGAAGGCTAAACAAAATTATCTGAATATAGAGTATCCTCATCAAAAAGTTAAATAATGTTTCTTTGGTAAACAGACTTTAAAAAAAAGAAGTCATCACAAAGATATTGAATAAATGATGCTTTAAATAGGAGAGAAATAAGCATTCAAGCACAAGCATGGACTGCATTGCTGAACATTTCCAAGGCATTCTTTCTTTAAATATTATGAATTATTTATCCCCGTTCCATGCAGCAACCCTGTCACTATTTCCCCCTTTTGTAAATTCAAGAGTAGTTGCTTTATTTGTACTAAAACATTTTCCATGTCAAACATTTTTTTTTGAGGGAAAAAATCAAACCCTAAAAGAATTCCCTGTAGCACTCACAGCTGTCATGCTTTCATGGATACACACACACACACCCACACACACCCACCCACCCACCCACACACACACACCTTAAAGTTAATTTATTAGTGTCTATACCACACCCTATAGTGTTCTCTGGATCACCTGCTGGCTATGGCTTTCGCTTTTACTTATGACAACCCCCCCCCCATTCCTATGTTTCTCTCTCCCCGACCCCCCAAATCATGAAGTGTCCCTTCTAGGATTAAATGGAAGCATTTTAAAGTGAACTGTATATGGTTAACGTAATCCTACTGCATTATATAATAGCATTATCCAGAGAACAAAGCATGACACTTCATACGAATGGAATGTTTTGCTGACAGGAGTAGAACTAAAGCAGGGACAGGTTCCTTGTGGGGAGAGGCAGGGGCCAGGAGCCGGGGACAAAGGAGAGAGATGGTGAAAGTTTTACATTTTTAATTGCAGAAGATGCATATTTCCACTTTTAATTTTCCAAGCACGCACACCACACACACACACAGATACATGCAAAATAGATAAAGGATCTTATTGGTAGCTGTCTTGGCAATCTATCACTCAACATGTTGTAGCAATTTTTTTCAAATTTGTTTCTGGATTTGGAATGCTTGCGTGAGGACCTATTCTTCTTTAATTTTATGAAGGTAGACAAAACAAGTCAGAACAGGTCCTTTGAAGGCATAGGTGTGTACTAGTCTTGATTACTTGGAGAATGGCTCAAGGAACGGGGTGGGGGGAACAAATCCCCAGTCATCCTTGTTTTGAAAACTACCCTTCTCAGCTCTCCGGCTTTGCTGAATGCCTATTTATATTGGTGCTTCTATTGTTTATATATACATAGGTGCTTATTAAATCCCAGAATGATTTACCAACTTCTGTTTCAGATTTCAAACTGGCCAGTGCTCTTTAAACAATTGTGGGCAGCTGCAGCACATACTAGAAACACATTGTTCTAAATCCAGAGCAAAGCAGTGTTTCCTGGTTTTGAACATTAAGGGCTGCTCCGTACATTTTCATTTTCCTACATGGAAGGCACCTTTCATTCTCTGAAACAGTTGGAAATTCGTGTATAGACCATGACTTCCGATGATTCTACACAAATGTTTGTTGCTCTGTGTGCGCAGGTCAAGAAGTCCAATTGACCACAGCTGTTCGCTACATGCTCAACCACTTTGAAAACTGATCAGTTTCCCTTCCAGTGTATTTGACAAAACAATGTTAATGCTAATTAATGTAAATTGCTAAAGAATTGCACAACCCTTCCTAGAATAAAAAGCAAGGGATTTGATCTATAGCTCTTGGTGCTTTATAGCTTGCTTCTGACATAATAAAAATAACAGTATAATAGAGTTGTTAGCCTAGATCTAGTCTTGCAAAAAGAACAGCCAAGATGGTAAATCTGAGTTATGCAGATGTTCTGATTTAACCATTTTTGTAGTTAATTCTTATGCACATCCTTTAATCAGGAAGTGAAGGACACCTTTTCTAAACTAAGCTAAACAAGGCCTCAAAATAAAAAGTATAGCAACACAAAACACCTTGGTTTTTGTTTTGCTTTTGACATATAATCTGAACAACTGAAACTATTAAGTATGTTAAGACTGTGTATGTCAAGAACCCTGCAGGATCGTACCAAAGTTCTGTCTAGTCCTGTATCCTGTTTCCACAGCAGCTAGCCAGATGCATATGGGAAGCCCATAAGAAGAATATGAGCACAACAACATTCTCCTGCTACTTTCCCTTAGTCACAGCATGGCACAAAAGAAAGAGGCTATGGGAGTAGGGAGGACCCTAAATCATGATATTAGCCACTTCTGGATCTTGAACACTACAAGTATAAATTCACAAAAACAACATAGCTATAGTACATCACCTGCATTACCTAAGAAATCCTCACAACAACTATGTAAAGTAGATCAATGTTATTATCTGCATATAGCAGAGAAAACAGTTCACAGTGAGAAATAGTGGTTTGCCTAAGGAAACTAGTGAGCTCATAAATTAGATGAGATTTGAATCAGGGACTTGCTGGCTCACTGCTCACTTTCTTAGCCATAAAACTTAGACCAGCTTTCATATTTCCTACCCAGTAACATTTCCCCCATGCTTGACTAAATTAACAGTCAACTAGCATGTCTTCATATTTGCCAAAGATCTCAAACCATTCATAGTACTTTTTTCATGATATGAAGGAGTCAAAGTAATCAAGAGTAATTGCTTGATCCATGCAAATAATTGTTGGCTTTGTAATAGCTCTGCTTTATGTATCTAATTTAAATATGGTCCAACTTCTATAGTAGGGTGTCCTGAGAGAATTGTCAAGTGTATGTGGGTCAGCAGACAACAGTAATTTGAGTTACACAGCATCTTAAAGTTTTAATTAATCTGGTATATGCTATATATACCAAAAGGAGTACCTATAAAAATTAATTAGGTGATCTATGCAGCCCAGATTTCTCAATTAGTACTTGCTATGCTGGAAAATTATATTATACAATCTTGAGAAGTATGCTAACTAATTTTAAGAAATCTGTTATCACATTCATGATTGATATTTGCTAGCTTGGGACCCTGTAATCTCTAATAGTTGTGACACAAGGGAGGATGTAGAAGACATCGTTGGCATGCAGAAGGTCACAGCTTCAGTCCCTGATCTCTCCCATTTTTGTTTTTTTTAGGCTCAGATAGATGTGACATGAAAGATTCCTTCCTGAGGGAGTATATAGTGTTGTGTTTTTCTGATCATTCCATCAGCGCAAGAATTTTGGCTTGCAGGACAGAATGATCTCCCCTCTCCTGCCCCTTGCTGTTCCTTGTGTTCTCCTGACCCCTCCTGAATCAATTTCTGGGACGTGGGGGAGGGGAGGAAGGCAAGTCCTGTTGTGCAAGTGTAGTCTTTGCTGAGGGCAGTAATGGGACCTGTTAGCTGAACGCCTCCTTGAGCCCCTAGAGATAAGGAGTGTGACCCAGCAAAAGGCCACTTCTTGTGTCCCATGTAGGTGACTCAACTTGCACTGTCCAAAAAAGTCAAGGCTAGAAGGAAATATGAGAGGCATGAACAAACCTGTGACTCCCCGTAATGCCCTTGCATGATGCCTGATGTGCAAACCTGGAGGGGAGAGATCTACATCTACAACATCCCTTAAAATGACACCCACAAGCAGGGACTGTGCCAGTTTTCTTATCTTCTTATATAGCTTGGTTGTTCACATTGCCAATAGTTAGACTGGTTTCAACATGTTTGGTACATAAAAGGACAATGTTTCTCACTCACATGAGGACATCATCATTTCACAGATTAATTGGGGGAAGTTAAGGCAAAGTATGTATCCCAGATCACAAATCAGTCAATGACTGAGTGGAGGGCTAGATTCTAGCCATTCCAGTCCAATTCTGACACTTAGCATCTAAAAAGCCATTTTCCGTAAATGTATTTTTAAGAAACTACCAAGACAGAGCAGAGCGGAACAAATGGAAATAATTTCTGCAGGGTTATTTGGCACAATATCTTACTAAACTTACTTGAAAAGAGTTTATATTTAACTTGGATTACATTTAATATGCAGTTTACATTCTAAAACATACGGTTTTGTTTCAGAACCGATCCCACCTTTTTCTGAAAGCCACTGCAACATTCCCATTAACAGCAGTAGCAGATTCCAAATGAAAATTTTGCATCTAACATTCAAAGGAAATGCTGTAACCATTTTGTTGTTTAATATTAATTAGAGGGGGTGAGATTAATTAGAAAAATAAAGATGCTGCTTCTGGCTGAGATGTAGGTTTACAAGGAATATACAGATGAAAATAAGGTTGATTTTTATTTACTTAAATATCTCCTTACCCTGAGTTTCTTTGCTAATGTGGCTTTAAACATTTAAAGTCCTGTTTACAAGCAGACTCTGAAAGTAGCTTCAAACCATTATATCCCTAATTGAATTCCCCAGGAGCACAGTAAACTCAAAGGAATAAAGAAAGAAATCATAATATTTGCTGAATCATCTCCAAACATCTCTCACTGCGAAGTTGCATGACCTGTTACAAGCCTGAATTGATGATTGTAGCTGAACTGCTGAAACCTCTGTTATTTAGATGGAAATCGTATAAATTGCTGCCCAATTGAAATACACAAATTAAATCATACCTACCTTTACTTTTTATCTCTAATTATAAAGATGGCTTGCACAAAACACTAGTATGTGTATATATATATTCTGATGATAAAAGGGCCTTAAAAAGATATATATGTAACCTCATAAAGAGCCAGGCTACTCTCACAAATTGGCAGAGAAGAAAGTCAATAAATTCAAAGGAAATAATTTTGTGGTATACAGAAGTAAAATAAATATGGCCCTGAGAAGCCAATTCCCTGGTTCTTTCTGGAAGAAGTTTTCATCTAGACTTGCAAAAGAAATCCACATATTTCCTTTCCTCCCCACCCCTTCCCCCAGCTTAAATCCCCCAGCTTTTACATATCACTGTCCATACCAGGCAGATTACAAGGAGTAGCCATGGCTAATATCGTAACATGTTAAATAGCTTCACAACCCTGTCAACTTACCTGGCTTGTAAGTTATTCCTGGGGGGAAAAGGAATCCCTGCTGGGCTGCAGCAGCCGCTGCCAATGTCCGCTGGTCGTGTGGAAAAATTGGGATCATGAGCGGAGGCATGTGACCCTGAACCTGCTAAACAGAAGACAGTCTCTGATCAGAAATAGCACAAATTTGTCCTGACAGATAACTCTCCAGCACTGATAGTGTGCCTGCATTCACAGAGTCCAACCAAACCTTCTCCTAACCATAATCCTTGCCAATTTCACATTGTCACATCAAAGCCATAGTAGCTTTGTTCTCCCTCAATGTCAAAGGTGCAACAACCTGTACTTTTTTTTGTTCTACTAAGTTTTGCTTAAATCTGGGCCTGCTCTAAAAGAAGATTTCTCTCACTCTCATTTCTGTTTTTTATCCTGCTTCTGTACTTTATAGTTTCATTTGTTTCTAAAATGTTACGTTCAAGTGCAAAATTCAAGCACTTTTTAAAAATTCAACCTACTGAACCTATACGGCAAATAATTCAATGTTTTCAAAAGACTAGCAAAATTTCAGTACCTCTTTAAATGAAACCAAAATTCTTGGCTTTCAATTAAACTAATATTTTGCTTGTCTCTCCAGTTTATAGCTTTAAACACTATCATAAAGCCTGATATTTATTGTGTGGTATTGACCATTTTAGAATAAATCCCACTGCATCAAATTTCATATGACCTTCATAAATGTATCAAAAACCAAAACGTTGAAATAAAATAAAAATACAGAAGCAGAAAATTATTCAGATACTTATCGGGCTTTTTATTTGGGCAAACAGAACTAGAGAGGTGGGAATCAGGAGATTTTAATATTCAGCTTTATTTCTTCAGATACCTGGATCATGACAACTATGCCAAAAGATGGCTGGATCCAATGAAATGCCATGTTTCTTTTTCCTGTTGGCTTACTCAGAACTAATGCAAGGATTTTGCCGATGATTACAAAAATGTATAAAAATGAATTGTTTTATAATCAGAAAATAATTTCAGCTCCTTCTCTTGTTGCAAATGAGTGGTTTCAAATTCTATTAAAAATAAACTTCAATGGCTTTTTGTTGGGATTTAATTCCTACAAAACTTTTTTAGTGGTAAAAATCCATATGTTGACCTATGACACTGTTTAAATAGTGCCAAATTTTCTTGTCATATCCATGTTCCTCTCCCAACATCTGATGCAGACCAGAAAGGCTACTGTGTGTGCGCTTCTAAGAGAGCTAATTTACCAACAACTCTTCTCTGGGGGAAAAGCCCTAAGATGTAGGTTAATAAAGGTCAAGCAAAACATAAACACTTTACAGTATTTTTCGGAATCCATTTCTCAGGAAAATCAACTTATAATAAAAAGGTCTTTGTGCAATTACTGCCATGGCACTGGGGCGTGAAAGAAACTAGCTATGAGCAGCCATTTCTTTTATTTTAGCTGACGTAAGCCCAGTTTCTCCATGTTAGCGACAAATTTAACATGGTTAAATTGAAGTCGATCCCCCTGTGTCCAGTATCAACTTTTTATACACTACCAAGTTGGTTGCATGATAATTGTTCCTGTAGGCCGTTGAATAAACAAGCAAAAACAATGTCAGTGTCTAAAGGCGGCGGTATACCATCATTTAGGAACTAAATAAAATGAGTTTCACAATAATTTTGAGTGCTTTTAGAGTGGATGTTGAATCAAACTGATACAGAGTCATTCACAACTCCTGAAATTGAAGTACAGTAGTAAAGAGTAAACTTGAAGTCATCAATCACAATAGCCAAGTAGACTATGGCCAGATGGTGCAGACAAAAGCCAAAAGACAACCACATTTACTTGAGAAGGAAGCAGCAGCATGTATACTAACGCAGTGGCCATTTCTGGAAGTGACTGAAGTTTGTTCCTCTGGTGTGCATGATTTATGACAACTGTGCATTAAGTGCAAAATTAGATGTTATAGAAGGGGCTGGGTTGTTACTCAAAATATATTTGATTTCACCCCTCTGTCTATAATATCATCCAGTGAAACATATTGTGTGACATGGTAGTCATACTGTGAGTGCCCCCCCCATTACTATTTCAGATCGCTGACTGCTACTGCACATTGGGATATATGTAAGTTTATTTATGCTAAAATTTCAGAGAAGATCTATTCATGTGTAGATCTGGTATTTTTATTTATTTATTTATATTCTCTCTAAAAATGGAAAACTAGGATATCTCAGGGCAATAAGGGACAATCCATCCATCCATCCATCCATCCATCCATCCATCCATCCATCCATACTGCCCTTCATCCAAAGATTACAGGGCCGTTCACAATATAAAAACAAAAAAATACATACTACAGTGGTACCTTGGGTTAAGAACTTAATTCGTTCTGGAGGTCCGTTCTTAGCCTGGAACGTTTCTTAACCTGAGGTACCACTTTAGCCAATGGGGCCTACTGCTGCTGCCGCGCTGCTGCTGTGTGATTTCTCTTCTCATCCTGAAACAAAGTTTTTAACCCAAGGTACTATTTCTGGGTTAGCGTAGTCTGTAACCTGAAGTGTCTGTAACCCGAGGTACCACTGTACATACAAATGAAGACAATACCCCCCCAACAGGACATAGATTGATTAATTAGCCAAAGGCCTGGGAGAAGAGGAATGTGTTTGCCTAGCACCTAAAGATATGCTACAAAGCCACCAGGCAAGCATCCCTGGGGAGAGCATTCCACAAACGGGGAGCCACCACAGAAAAGACCCATTCTCGTATTGCTGCCCTCCAGGCCTCTCATGGAGAAGGCACACAAAGAAGGACTTCAGATGATGATCACAGGGTCTGGGTCACTTCATATGGGGACTGGCAATGCTTGAAGTATTGCAGTTCTGAGCTGTTTAAGGCTTTAAACCAGCACTCTGAATTGGGCCTGGAAACCAATTGGCAGCCAGTGCTGTCGGGCCAGGATTGGTACAATATGCTCAAACCATCTTGCCCCGGTGAGCCACCTGGCCACTGAATTCTGCACCAGCTGAAGTTTCCAAACTGCATTCAGAGGCACCCCCATGTTGCAGCAACCTAACCTAGAGTTTACCAGAGCATAGACAACAGAAGTTAGGTTATCCCTGTCCAGATAGGGGTGCAGCTGGGCCACCAGCCAAAGCTGACTGAAGACACTCCATGCTACTGAGGCCACCTGAGCCTCAAGTAACAGGAAATATCCACAAGTACTCACAAGCTGTATACCTGCTCCTTCAAAGGGAGTGTAACCCCATCAAGAGCAGGCAACCTTGCACCCATCCAGTCGAGGTAAGCACCAACTAACAGTGCCTCAGTCTTATTGGGATTGAGCTTCAGATTGTTGGCTCTCAAACAGTCCATTACTGATGCAAAACAATGGTCCATCACATCTACTGCTACACCTGCAGATTTAAAGGGAAAGTAGAGCTGTGTGTCCTCAGCATATTGCTGCCAACATACTCTAAAACTCCAGATGACTCCACTCAGTGGTTTCATGTAGAAGTTAAACAGCATGGGGGGGATAAAACTGACCCCTGAGCAACTCCACTTTGAAGGCTCCACAGGGCTGAAGAGCACTCCTCAAGCAGCACCCTCTGGAAACGACTATTCAAGTAGGACTGGAAGCACAGTGAGAAGCACAGAATACCTTTGATGGGGGGGCCCATAATATGGCAAAAAAATAAGGTGGAGGGCAAGGAAAGTGAAACCGCCATGTGCTTTTCTGATTTGCAGTCACGAGGCTTGAAGCTTACAAAGAGATTATGGGAATGAAGCTTCCACAAACCTTCATTATTTAAGTGTAGATGTTCTCAAATCCTCTAATATCCAGATAATGTGGCACAGTAGAAGCAGACAAGACTTAGTGTCCCCTTTTTTCTGAGTTAACCAGAAACAAGTGTATATTGGAGCACCAGGACAAATGTATAAGGTGTGTAGTGAGAACAAGAATCCCTACACAGGACAAAAGGCATAAGGTATGCACTGTGGAGTAAAATGTGCCCTCCCTTTTTTAAAAAATAAAATAAAATAGCACACACAGTGATGATAATTTGAACTAAGCGACTGGCATTCTCTCTGGGTATGCTAGTTGATCTAGCAGGGTGAGGATAGCCAGCTTCATTAAGTCATATAAATTCTCAAAAAGGTTAATTGCTTCTCTGTTCCTTGAGTCTTTCTGAAAAATCATGACACCAGCAGATGCCAAAGAAAAACTCTGGACTCTCTTTTCTTCCTCTTCAGAAAAGCAATATATTGTTGCACCAACACCTCTTTCTTTCTGTCTCCTTTGCTAACTTGATGATGGTGCCTTTTTATTTTTGCCATCTGCCCTGGAGCTTCATTAAAGATACATGAATGGACTAACTAGCCTGATATCTTGTGAGGAACAGGTGCTATTGTTTGTCCCTGAAGACTTGCACTAAAGATCTGACTCTGAATACTTGAGAAAGAGCATCTGCAGCAGTCAGTCAGAGAGCAACTTGGCAAAGACCTTGCTATGTGCTAATGTGCAAACAGAGTGACACTCAAGGGGACTCATTTTCTCTTTCATGAAGATTTAACTTTCTTTTTTCTAACATGATTGAAAATAACTACTGAAATCTGAACAATCCTCTTTGTTTAATGCCTGTCACTCAGCTACAGAAGAGAAACTACAAGAAGTTCTGATTTCATTCCCTGTAAAATACAGATCCAATGAAAAGTAATTCTTGATGTCTCCCAATTCACAAAACAAATTGTCAGTTAAAGTAACCACAGTTGAAGACTGTTGAAAACAAAGGATTTTTTAAAGGCTTTGTCTAATTCTGCTGTTGCCTCAGATTTTAGTTTCAGGGGATTGCTAAATTTACCGTAGGTTTCTGTTACTGCTTTGTGTATTTAGGTGTTGTCTTTGCAAGTGCCGGCCTTTCTCAGTTCCACAATCAGTTATGGCTTAAATCATATAATATTTTGTAATAATGTTATAACCCTCCAACACTTTGGAGTGGCTTTGTATCCATCAAAAAGGAAAAAAGGTTTTATATCCATTTGAAGTAGTATCTCACATCACCCCATCCCAAGCAGTAGATTGATTCAGTCTACTTAGATTCAGGCACTTTTAACAGCACTAAAGAACTGGCAAGTGTCCATCACATTAGTAACATATGCTTTAATATTCCGTATGCACTGTATATCCATCTTTAAAGATGTGCACAGATGTGTATTGATTTATCGTTCATGTTTATTTGTTGATACACAAATTTGTTATACACGCTGTAATTTAAAATAAATAAATAAATGATGTGCACATGACAGACAAGGAAATAGCTATTTTAAAATGTCAGTTCTAATTTTATATCTCTGAGAAATATTTCCTATTTTTGTAAGGAAGTATGTTAAAAGGTAAATTTATTTTGGATAATTTAAACAACTGAGTGAACAATATTATAGTTTGCACTAGCTATGATTCAGAAAACTGTCAAAAGTTCCCTACTAAAGGCCAGAGCCACTCTATAAAGACATAAGGGATGTCTTACTACAGCTTTACAAAACTCTACCAAACATTATTGCACTGTATTGCCCTATATTTGACATTCTAATATGAGAACCTTATTCTTTGCCTGTAAAAGAATAAAAAGAAGTATACACAGGCATGCAGGGCTAGTTCAATTCAGGAGTTCCTTGTGTATATATAGAGCAAAGCCAGCTATAGATAGTTAGATGTTAGTATACACACATACAGCAAATGTACAGCTAACAAATTCCCTAAATGTTGGGAAAGCCCTGCACACTTTAAAATACAATCTACATGTAGTGTTATTAGTTCCAGTCTACAATCCAATTAGGGTGTGTTACATTACTGTGCTCATAGTTTATGACAAATTTATGATGAAATGGTCATCTGATTGTGTCAGGCTAAATTATGCACCTAGATTACCAACAAGCCTATAATGAGATGAGTAGTGTGGAGCTGGTTCATCAATATGTAACCCCTTTGCTTCTTTCTTCACTTATACTTGATGTAAATCCGTATTTTTACTGCCTGTCTACTGTTGCGATCAGTTTGTAGCTATACATTTAGTCATATAGTATAATACGGGAACAAAAAGACATCTAAATCCTATTTTATAATGCTAAAAGAATGAAAAATGACTAATTAAATAACTTTAAACTGTCTACGCTTTCATGAAAGAGTCACTAGGAGGGAAGGAAGATGTCTCAGCTATAAAAAAAATTAATAAAACATGTTATGCAAAAGTGAATTTATGGCTCATTTGGAATTAGAGATCTACCACCTTCTCAATCCATACAAATGCATAATCTTGTCAATTAAATATTATTGTTAAGGTCTAGTAGTATGTTAAAATCACTTTAAAGTGCAACTAAGGAAAATTCATGTGTGTTTATTACTCCTTATGGGTCTATTAGTGGGCATTTTATTCAGATTCGTGTTGTAAAATCTGCATAAACTCAGCATATTGTTATCCCCATGTGTGCATTTGTTTGGTTAAAGCATAACAGCAAATCTCGGTTACTACAACTTCTGAAAAAGTCAGGAGAGCTAAAAGAGTCTCACTTTTTAAGCAGAACGAAACAGTTTATGGCTACAAGAGAGAAAAGTTGACTATTATGCAAATTTTCACAGTCAGTGGTCACTCTGCCATGACAGAAGACAGAACAAGTCCATTAATTCAAATATCCCATAAGACTAGTGAAGAGGTATATGTTTCATGTTTCCACTCTGCCTTGTTCATCGGAAGTAAGTAAAAATACTAAGGACACATATTTTCATTCAGTGTTCATATTCAAACACATTAGTTATACATGTTAATAAGGTCAATTTAGGTAATGACTGGCCTAACTTTGGGATAACACTAAAACCTGCAGTTCATATGTCCTCCTTACCCCATCCCACACAACCAAACAACAAATCTCTCCCTCTCTCTCTCCATGTTTTCTTTAAATTCTTACTGACATTTGTTTTTTAAACAATGGTCATGTATGGTGTACTCACACAAAACACAAGGTTTCTATTTTATAGCATTACAGATTATCTAAGTTTATGTGGGTTGCTCCATCCCACCCTAAGATCTTGCCTTGAACCTCTGCCAATAGCTCTGAGGGAAATGGGAGGGTAAATCTAATTATATTTTGTTAATGTAAAGGAAAATTCCCCATATATCAGTAACATATATATGTAATATTAAGAGAGAGAGAAGTCAGTATTAAACAAATACTTCAGCCCTGAACATATTTATCAAATCCTGATTGTAACAAAACATATCTAAATATGCACATTTAGTACTCAAACCTGCATATTGTTATAGGCTTTGGGTGCCAGAGTTTGTGGGTGCAAGGTACTCATACTTCCTAGAAAATGTTAGAAGTTAACCAATTTTGGAGTATTAAGAGAAGGTGCCATAATATTAAAAATGTTAAAATATAAGCCATGTTAAAAAAAAATAAGACAGGCTGGCTGATGAAGTAATCTGGAGAGATGGACCATTAAAAGAGCACCAAAAATGAGTGATGACCCATTAAGAATGCCGTTAACAAAGACTCTCTGGGCTGGACAGAAAATGGGGAAATCCCCTCCCTGACGTAAGAGATAGCAGAGACAAAAGGTCAGAGTTTCAGGAGGGAGGGGCAGAATTGCAGTGGGCGATGAAAAGGCCGGTTTTGCAAGCTGCAGAGCACAATGAGGGCTGTCTGTTTTATGCTGCAGAGAGGCTCAGACACATTGTTTGGGGTCTCTTTGAATCAGAGTCTGCAGCAACAGAAGGAACAGGACCCTCTTGGGACATGAATGCTCTGCACTCATCTTCATCCAGGTTCAGGTTGTATGTGCAAATAAACCATATATCACAAAGACACCACAGTCTCTGCTGTGCCTCATTGTCTCAAAGGAAACACATACCCTGGTAAGTGCCTGGTACCCCTGGAATCTTGCACCACTCGGAATTGGGGTGGTGTGTAACAAAATTCTTAACTGATACAATTCCTATGCTAATTTAGTAATGTATGTATCTATGGTTTCCTATTTCCGGTAACATCTAGATTCTGGACAACAGAGACACATGGGCTAAACAAATTGCACACTTTCTTGCAACCCCAGTGCAACTCCTGTCTTGGGCATGTGATGCTGGTGTCATCCACATTGTTTCCTTCTTATGGAAGCTACTGCTGGTGCAGAATGTAGCAGCTAGGCTGCTTAGTGGACCAACAGGTAGCATTGTGCACTGGCTGCCAGTATGCGATTGGAAGAAGTTTAACTTTATTAGTATACAAAGTCCTAAACAAGTTGAGAGCAGGTTACCGTAGAGGCCACCTTATTCCTTATACACCTGTCTGGTCACTGAGATTATCTGAAGAGGCTCTCCTAGTGCTGCAAGATGCTCCTGAAATCCATCTTGTGGCTACCCAGAGTAGAGTCTTTGCTCCACATGGAAGGTACCACCACACTATTCTCCCCTTGGAAATAAAGCACACTCTGACCATTTTATGGGCTTGGCATATGCTGAAAACTTTATTGTTCAACCAAGTATTTTCAGAGTGAAGCTGTAGGATTGTATTTTATGCTGTTGTATATTGTTTTGTATCTGAGTTTTCCAGATCGGTTCCTATAATATTCATAGGCATAATGACCATGGTAGAAATTAAATTAAATTAAGTGCAAGAAGGGGAATGTGGAAGCGAGCAATGGAAGCTTGGGAATGACATACAAAAGAACTTACATCCCAAGGCTGTATTGTTTTTAATATTCGGTTGGAAGCCGCCCAGAGTGGCTGGGGAAACCCAGCCAGATGGGCTGGGTATAAATAATAAATTATTATATTATTATATAAGGCAGATCTACAAGATCTTTGAAGGGGTGTGTGGATGTGTGAAAAGTTAAACAGGAAGTAAGATTACAAGTGGTCCCACGTTCTACGTAAGAGAATATAGGATGGCTCAAGATCTAGGGCTAATCCACACACCACTATTGGACTTCTTTTCCACTGTAGCATCATTGAGGTCAACATAGCTTAAGCATGGCTGCAAGGAATCAGTACTCCACTGGAAACCCAGACACTGATCTCAAGGGTCTCACTGCAAAAACTTCAGAAATATTGTTATCTGAACTGTGACATTCATGTCTCTGTCTGCAATATTGCAACAGAAGTGCAAGTACTTTCTCCCCTACATCAACTCTGGCTGGAATAGTACAACCTGTCTGCTGACATGTTGCACTTCCTGCATCAGCTTGTGGACGCAGACAGTTGTGCCTACACAATCAGTAATATTCTGATCATCAGTTTAGGAGTTAGATACGCAGTGACACCTATGCTGCTGTGCCATTGTTTACAAAGTGACTGACTGCTTTTCCTGTCAATCATTCCAAAATGGAAACCATGGCACTCTTCTATACACATTCTCTACCTTGCCCAAACAGTAATAACGACTCAGTTCCTATGCAACAACGTCTGACTGTAGGTTTCCATGATGAAATACGCAGTCACATCTATTTAGAATTATTTGTCAGTAACAATGAACCTTTGTCCAGCTGTGACTATTTCCCCACTACTACAGCCAGGCCTTATCTGCTCAGGAAATGCCTGTTTTAACTGACAGGTAGGAGATTAAATCTACAGCTGCTGAAACACAATCTCCACTGTTAGATAGGCTTTCATTGAAAAGCACTACAAACACATAATTTGTTTATGTTGTACCAGCAATCTTTGACAAAGCAGAATGTCTAGCTGAGACAAATGTGGTTAAACCCATTTATTGTATTATTTCTGCTACACAGAGCAAGCTCTTAAAACATAGAAACTAGTGAAGGCACAAAGCTCTAGCTGTCTAAAGAAATCAAGAATAGATGACTTCTTGTTACACTAGCTCCCTTTACACAGCAAAGCATGCTCCCTCCTGGAAAATATCCATTGCATTTTTTAAAGCTATGAGGTTCAATGATACTTATGTTCTCAGGCTGTAAGATTTATTTGTTTTGTACCAGGCAACAGAAAAAGTTAACCATTATCTTAATAACTGGAGATTTTAAAAACCATAACTTTTAAAAATAAAAAACCATCATGCTTTTTGCATGAATTTATTTTTTTTAATATCTCTTAATACAGATGGCATGCTGTTGCATACATTTATATATCCTTCTTAGATCCAGGAAACTGAGAGGGTAGCAGAAGATTCTGCACACATTGCTGCAAATACTGTGATCTAGAACAGGCTCCTCTGTGACAATCTGAATAGTGTAACCCATGCTCCTAACCATATTTGAGGTCTCTATATACTTCACTCATGCTTGTGTGGTGTAAACATTCCAACCCAAATTAACACTACTGTAAGTTGTGCACATATGTGCATAGAGTAGCATTCACTAACAAAAACTTCACCTTCTCTTTCAAACCAGGAAATCATGTGTGTATTTCCTAGGTACTGGAACAACAGCACAAGTTCTACCAAACAGAAAATTTTCACAGAAAGAGCAATGCATTATTGGGAGGGACTGAAACTGAGTTAGCATCCAAATGCATCAATCATCATTCACTTTCCTCCCATATTGCCCTATTTCCCATGAAATTTTTTACAAAATAATTATTTTTTAATTTAATCTTATTTGTAATAATCACTGTTGGATTTGAAAGCTAACCCAGGAAGTGCCATTCACAATGCTGCATTTGGCGCATATATATATATATATATATATATATATATATATATATATAGTATGCAATAAATGGGCTGAATCCATGGGGAATCCCTCAAAAAGCATGGATAATGAGGGGAATCCATAACAGACATAAACAAATGCAGAACAATGTCTGTGGCCAGCATCATTATGTAAGATATATCGGCATGTATTTGAATGTACAGCTTCCAACTCGGTGTCTATTACATTGATTCAATCACAGTGTGGGATTCAAACAAACCTTGCCTTTGGAGAGAGAGAGAGAGAGAGAGAGAGAGAGAGAGAGAGAGAGAGAGAGAGAGAACTGAGCGAGTACTGAGCATGATGCACCAATCACTTAAGTCTTGTGAGAAGGCAATGCAAGATTTACTGTTAGCACTTCATTACAGCAGGACTACATGGAAAAAACAGGTGCCCATCCTTACCTGAAAACAGATATTCCCTGACCCACACTTCCCAGCCTCAGTATTGCAACCTTTAAAGCTGCTGTCATCTCAAAGCTGCATTTCAGTTCTACACACAAGGGACACTTGGGAAGATTTCATATTAAGAATTAGAGACCAGTTTTAGTTCAAGGGTTTTGATGCACGCCTTCCCATGTTTTTTAAGCTCATATCTTCTCCAAGAATACAACAATAACACTAGCAAATCTTTTTGGTAATTATTAATTTCACTGTAGAATAGATTTCATTGCTATGCTTGGCTTGTTAAAAATGTATTTTGTTCACCTCAGGGCACAGCATTAGCCTGTGTATTTGCTCTTTCCAATTTTTTCCCTGGTTCCCCAGGTTTTGTTTAAAAATTCTACTTAAGCCCGGATATTAATCACTGCTAAGAGAGTAAAAGAATCTGCAGGAACAGCTGAAGTGCTATACGCTCCCCCTTCTTTGTCTCCAGACCAGAAGCTAGTTAGTACTGGCAGGTTTTGCTTATATTTGTGTAGAGATATTAACAAGACATAAAGAAAGAAAATAAAGGGGGAAAGTTAATTAAGAGAACAAGAAGGGCTAGCCTGGAGGTATGTTCAGTGGAGCGGGCTGTCAGGTTGCAAATCACAGTTCTAGTCCTGGGTTCCCTAGGCTAGAAAGGGATGAAAACAGGCGTGATGTTCAGCCTGCAGTTGAAGGAAATCCTGAGCCAACTACTACATTCATGCCCACAAGCTGTAGCGTGAGATGCCAGACATATCTAGAAGTGCCTATCCTCCATCTTGGTAATACAAAAAAACCCAAATATTTCTAATACTCAAGAGTCTGGGACTTACAGCCTGTCAGCTGAATTGCTCTGCAGTTTTACTCATAGTTTTCTTCTTCTTCTTCTTCTTCTTCTTCTTCTTCTTCTTCTTCTTCTTCTTCTTCTTCTTCTTCTTCTTCCGTATTGCTTTTAATGTAATTATAAGCCACCCTGAGCATTTGTTACAAAGGCAGGATATAATCCCAACTATAAATGAGTGAATAAATAAATATCTTCCCTTCCTCACTAAATCTGGAGCATTTGCTTGTCAGGTTCAACTTCACAGTCAATGAGGGCAGAAGAGCACTGAGTGAATCCACTTCAGCATTTCCCTTTGCCAAAAGGGAACTAGCTTGAAATGAAAAATACAAATCCTGGAGGTGAGCCATGTGGAGCTGTCCCAGTGTTTACTCTGATGGCACGAGGAGTAAGGAAACCACGTTTGACAGGAATTAGAGAAGACTGAAAAAATAATCAGGACAGTATGACGGGATAAACTAATGACATTGCCATGCCAAATCAACCCATAGGTCAATCTCTCTCTTTTTTAAAAAAAAAACACCAGAAGTCCATCTTGTTCAACACTCCTCTCCCTTGTTGTCTGCCAGATATGCCTGGGAATCCCGCAAGAACTATGGATGGGAGAAAAGGAGGGCTTCTTTCTTCCCATGCTCTAGAATCATAACTTTTACTGTGATGTGCCCTACTGCACATTAAAGAGCTTCCTTTCTTGCACTACTCTGTCCACTTTCAAAACTCAATAGCTTCTTCTACCAAGACTCGTCTTTTCTGTGCTCCTTGCATCTCTCCAAGGAGTTCCTGGAAGAACTTAAAACAAAATTTAAAAATTCCTTCCAGTAGCACCTTAGAGACCAACCAAGTTTGTTATTAGTATGAGCTTTCGTGTGCATGCACAAAACCTCATACCAATAACAAACTTAGTTGGTCTCTAGGATGCTACTGGAAGGAATTTTTTTATTTTGTTTCGACAATGGCAGAGCAACACAGCTGCCTACCTACCTGTAAGTGGAAGAACTTGGTTACTGCAGTTCATGCACTGCTAACCTCACAAGTAGACTACTGTAACACACTGTTTGCGAGCCTTCCCTTGAGTTTGGTTCTGAATTTGAACTCATTGTTATCCCTAGGTTTACAACATACTGTTACATCTGTGTTGAACAAGCTACACTGGCTGTCAATTAGTTACCAAGCTATGCTCAAGCTTTTGCTCCTGGCATATAAAGCCCTAAGCAATTTGGGACTGGAAATCTCGCAGACTGCCTTCCCTTATACATCCCTGGCTGATTGCTAAAATCTCCAGTAGTGGCCTTGCTAGTTTCACCATAATAAATAGAGTGGTACCTTATGACAAGCCCCCAAATACCAGGAGGGGACTAGTTTGTGTACTCCTGCCTCCATAATCAGTGTCATTTAATGTTGTTGGATACTGCCTTGATATTTTATGTGAGGGGCAGACTATAAGTATTGGTTTTTTAAAAAAAATAAATAAATAAATTGAGTTTCACGGCTCAGTTGAGATTTTGAACCCAAGACTCCACAATTAAAGTTCAACCCTAGCCTATTCACTGCCTAGGTCTATCTTCTGCTAAGCAGAGTGTGGTTAGGTTGCTGACTAAGAATAATGTCATGCAGATTAACAAAGGTAAGTGAGTGAAGAGGGGCAATCATAGAATTGTAGAGTTGGAGGGGACCCCAAGGATGATGTAATCCAACCCCCTGCATTGCAGGAATATACAGCTGGCCTGTAAGGAGATTGAACCCATGACCTTGACGTTATCCTTACCAGGCTCTAACCAACTGAGCTAACATGATAATAAATTTAAAACAACAGCAAAAGGAAGTATCTAGGCAAGAGATTTGGATTCATTTATATGTAATACAACACAGGTAAAACCAGCAAATCCGTTAAAAGACGTGTGAAATAATGCTCAATAAAACAGATAAAAAGCTGTAAAACTTTTACATACAAATATAGATAGCTAAATTTTATGTCTCAATAGGCATGTTGAAATGAAAGTTTTCAGCAGGCATCTAAAAACAACATAGTGAGATCACCTGCCAAACATCAATGGGAAGGTTGTTCTAAAGTGTAGGTTCTGTGCCACACTAAAAGACTGGCCCATCGCAAATGTTTCATGAATATGTAAAAGTAAAAGGTCTGCAGACTAAAGCAGGCGAGTGGGCACAAATGGTAAGGCAGTTCTTCAAGTAAACTCAGTCGTATCCCAAAGAATGGGACAATTACACAAGTAAGAAAGTGTGTGTAATGTGAAAAGGGGGGGGGAGGATGGTTGAGGAGAGTTGAAGGAGGGAGGAAAAAGCTAGGTGTAGGGCTTACACATCTAAGCACATCTGAAGAAGTGTGCGTGCACACGAAAGCTCATACCAAGAACTAACTTAGTTGGTCTTTAAGGTGCTACTGGAAGGAATTTTTTTATTACATCTAAGCACAGTCACCAGAAATTTCAAAGGAGACGAAACCTCCTGCCACTCTACATTCACAGTAACATCCAACAACTTCCTTTTTTTTAAAAAAAAGGGGTTTTAAAAACCCACAACTCAACCAATAGGAACCTTGTTTAAGCTGTAATTTTCAACTTTAGTGCCTCTGTGTTCTGCTGAAATGTTCCGTTCTAGGAGATATTGAAATGTGGTCTTGCAAAAAACAAGCAAGGAGGTGCAGTATTTTGAAAAGCAAACAAGACAGAATGAACAGCTTAATCGTATTTGGGGAAGATTTGCTAAAACTTTCTTATCCATCCAAATTTAGCTCCTCAGGGCTGTGTTATAATTTCTCCTTTTCACTTCAGTGCATGTCAAGATTGTTGAGTGCTGGTGACATAGATCACTGCTGGGGCTCCTTCAAAGCTGTGCTATACATCCAGCTGCACTGCCTCCTTGTCGCATTCCCATGAAGTCAATGCTTCAGTTGTTGCTTTGGACAATCAAATTCCTATCAGCTTTTAGCCATATTCCAGCTTCATAAGACACATCCTCACAATGCCCTCAGCGAGTCCACCGTATGGCCAAACAGCAGGAGGTCAAGAGATCAGCTCATCCTTGTAAATCAATATTCAAATTTGCTTTCACAATTTGAGAAACGCTGTTTTGCCATATACACATAAAATAATCTCACCAAGCATACACATACACTGATGTAACAAAAACTAACAAAAGTCACATTGTGATATTACAATTTTTATAAACGTTAATTTCTGGCATAGAAAGGGAAAGAAAACATCATTTGGTGCTTGGATTTGCCTGCTGAAGTAAATGCTTGAGGTTACTAGGTTGAATTATCAGCTTAGATTTCTCTATAGCTACAGGTATAGATGCAATAGCCTAAAAAACTAAATGGAAAAACCCCTACCCAAATCAAATGAATTTTCAGAAATACCTGCAACCTTGGATCACTTTAAGACATATAAATGGGGTATCAATTTTTAAAATAACTAAAAAATAAATCACTATCCCAATGTATAAACAGCCCAGAATTATTTATATCAACCACTAGAAGTAGAACTTTAATTTGTGGACTTTAACCATGATATCTACATCTTTGCAATATTTATCTCTTTTTTAAAAAAAAAAATTATTGAATTTTCAAATTATAACAACAAATTTTCCACAAATCTTAACTGGACAATTTATATTTCTCCCCTCCCCCCTCTTTGGCTTCCCCCATATTTCCATATTTATTAAACAAATTCTATGCAATATTTATCTCTGCCCTTTTGCCTGAACCCAAAAAGTGAATGAAAAGGAGGTTTGTGGGAGGAAGGTTTCCTGTCCCATCCTTCCCTCGCTTAGGATCCAAATCACTATCTATACCAGTACCATCCTATGGCACATAATTTCAAAGTAATGAGTGAGTGAGTCTGAGATTATCATCCACGAGGCCATTACAGACAAGTTGTTTTTCAGATGAAGTTTTCCGTTTCCATATGTTTAAGGGTTATTTCAAATAATCAAATAGGAAAACTTGCAGAGTTGGAGGCAGAAAATTGACAAAAAAATTCCAGTCAGAAGGACATTGGGATTTCTAGTTCCAGTCCTCTCTGCGGTGGGAAATGGCACTCTGATGAGCAGCTAGAGTGACCCCACCACTGTCACAGTCCCTGCTTTTCCAGGCCTTGGTAAATTTGGGAAGCCTTTGGGGACAGGGAAGGGGGAGCCAGCAGTGGTTTGAAGTCTATGAAAAAACTGTGCATGCAGGCTTGAAGTATGTGCAAAAACTTAAGCTGCACAATGGAAGGTTCCAAACAATGCAACTATTAAATTGCCACGATCACGGAAAGCACCATGTGGAAAATAGGGCCGTATAAACTCAGCCAAAATCTTTCCACCTGCCAACTTTGTTATAAATACAAACCTGTTATACTACAAGAGGAAATCTGGGGTGTACAAGACCCCAGTGAGCTATAATGGAAGGTGCCTTTTCAACAAGTAGGAATAGCACAGTTTTGGCCCATGTATAGGCCACATTATCTTAATTAAATTACCTTTGATATCATTTTCAGAATAGTTTCTGTTCGTGATGAAATCTACATGAATTCACACTCTCTTATGTTTCTTCTTTTTAAAAGCACTCACAAAGGCTACTCATTCAGATCATTTCAATTTACACAAGTGTGTGATGATGCACTGATAACCTTGTTTCAGCAATCAGAATGCATACTACTTCTTTCAAAATATCTCACTAAATTAAGACACAAAGAGCTACATTAGCTCTAGGGCTTCCACACTCCTGATAGGATATAGATAGATTTAATCTAATTTAGATGCTTAAAGTGATCTCACAGACACACACCTTTCAGGCAAGATGAAACTGAACTATCTTTGTACAATTTTATTATTTCAATAGCATCATTTCTAAGGAACATGTAAGTCAGTGCGTATACACAAACACACATATGTAGCTGAGCTTGTAAACATAAATATGTAATACTATGTCAGTGTTCTGGAACATCAGAGAAAAGGAAACAATTCAACTTGTTGACTGTTTAAATATATATTTGGTGGTGTGTTTTATGGCAATCAAGTTCTTTCAGTCAGCCCACCCAAACCAAAACAAAAAGGAAAAATCCTACATTGTTTGCAATAATCTGGAAGCAAATTTAGGGCATATTCACGTTTTTCTGCGTTTTCCAGCTAGATTAAGCTGTTGTCTTCACAATTGCCTCCCAGCTGCTGTGACTTGCAAAAACAACAGACCCAGCTCTGTTGTCTGCAGAAAGCCTGGATTGTTATGAGTAACTTTATTGCAGGCGCATGAGTGTGTTAAGACTTTAAAACACGCTCAAATGTCATGTGCACACCCAGTGACGGGCAAGAATAATTATGAAAAAACAAGAATTCTATGTCTATGAAACACTGTCAGACAAAATGGGCCATTCATTGTGTCCCTTTGGGAATAGTCAAACTCTCCAGCCAGAAAACAAAAAAGGCACTTTTTTCTGCTGTAGGCTGAATGCTTAGCTTTCCCATCTGAGCCCTAAGAAAACATGGGCCCCCTCTCTAAATACTGGCTGGCTTGCACACAGTAAAATGTATTAATGCCCCCCTTTTCCCAGCAGCACCTTCTCTATAGGCGGCAGCCAATGTAAAGTCAACGCAAAGACAAAACAGTTTGCCTAACGCTCATGTTGTTGCTTTTTTTTAAAAAAAGAACAACCTACCATTCCAGCACAGTCTGAAAATCTCTCTGACACAGAGATTTTATTCTAAGGCTTGTGTATTTTCCTGTAGCTGCTGTTAATGCTTTTAGCAGGTAATAACAGCTGCCTGCTGCTACACTTGAGATTCTCAAGGATGTATAAGAAGCTACCAAAGAGTAGGAATGTGTGCAGTTGTTAAAGGTCATTATCTACTTCATAGAAAAGCCCAATTCATTACTCTCTCATTTTCAAATCTCCAAGCTTCTAAGTACTACTGCATGCCTCTCTGTCATGCGCAAGAGGATCTGCTCAGGTTCCCCTAGTGCTCAAGAACACATGTGCACAAAATACCTATCACCCCTCCTATCTGATCTTATTTTACTTCCTGCCCTTCCCACAACTCCAATAGCAGGATTTTGAGGACCCACAAAATACATAAATAATTAAATATATTATTGCTTTATATGTAGTTGGACTGCGAGATGATAAGCTTTCACCAGGGCCGCTGCTGTTCTTAAGTATCTTAAGGTTTTACTGACTGTTTAAAAGTTATTTCAGAAGCCCAGAACAGGGTGCTACTCAATTCAGATCAAAGTGCTTATGTAAATAAGCAAGTGCATCAACAATGCTTCATATGATCGGTTGAAAAGTGGATATGATAGGTTTCAAAAAGATCTGAAAGCCATGGTGGTAAACCCTCTAGATTAAAATGTGAATGAACAAATGTTTGTACTGTAAGTCGGTCGGTCAGTAAAGCAAGATGAGCGTCGCAACCCCAGAGTCGGTCACGACTGGACCTAATGGTCAGGGGTCCCTTTACCTTTTCCTTTATGGGGGTATTGATTTTTTCATATTTTTTATGATTTTATACTTTAAACCATCCTGTGATCTTCAGATGAAAGGCAGTATATTAGATAGATAGATGAGAGAGAGAGAGAGAGAGAGAGAGAGAGAGAGAGAGAGAGAGAGAGATATCGGTGGATCACACCATTGGCCCACCTAGTCTAGCAACAACTTATTTCTCCAGTGGCCAACCAGATGTCTGTGGAGAGCCCACAAGCAGGACCCAAGAGAAGGTACACTCTTCCATCCTATAGTGTCCAGGACTTGGTATTCAGAAGCATCACTGCCTCCGATCATGCAGTGCATCTACACAACATGGCTGGGATATTCCTGGGGCACCTGGACTGTTCCTGACCAAATATTTAATAATAATAATTATTATTATTATTATTTATATCCCGCCCTTCCCAGCCGAAGCCGGGCTCAGGGCAGCTAACAACAATAAAACAGTACAAAAGTGCAACACAAACAACACTCTAAAATCATTCATTATAAAATTAATTCAAATCAAGCCACTGGCAACCATTGGGCCAGAGCTCCGCGAAGATTGCCGAGGGAGTCAGGCTGTGCCCTGGCCAAAGGCCTGGTGGAACAGCTCTGTCTTGCAGGCTCTGCAGAAAGATGTCAAGTCCTGCAGGGCCCTAGTCTCTTGGGACAGAGCGTTCCACCAGGTTGGAGCCGCAGCCGAAAAAGCCCTGGCTCTAGTTGAGGCCAGCCTAACCTCTCTGTGGCCTGGGACCTTCGAGATGTTTTTATTTGAAGACCGTAAGTTCCTCTGTGGGACATACCAGGAGAGGCAGTCCCGTAGGTATGAGGGTCCTAGGCCGTATAGGGGTTTAAAGGTTAAAACCAGCACCTTAAACCTCCACCGGGAGCCAGTGCAGCTGGTATAGCACCGGATGAATGTGATCTCGCAGCGAAGACCCCGTAAGGAGTCTTGCTGCAGCATTCTGCACCCGCTGGAGTTTCTGGGTCAGTCTCAAGGGCAGCCCCACGTAGAGTGAGTTACAATAATCCAGTCTGGAGGTGACCGTCGCGTGGATCACAGTGGCTAGGTCAGGGCGAGAGAGGTAAGGAGCCAACTGCTTAGCTTGGCGGAGATGGAAAAATGCCGCCTTTGTTATAGCTGCAATCTGCTCCTCCATGGAAAGGGAGGTGTCGAAGATTACACCCAAACTCTTTCAGCATCTTTAAACCATTTCTTTTTAAAAGAAATAAGTGGGATCTTTGTGCATCAAAATGGAAATAATAGACTCATGGGTAATGACTTTCAGTGTCACCCACGGTTGGATCTGATTTTTGTCATAATGGGAGAAAGAGAAGTCGTCAATGATCACATAGCCGTCTGTGCCTGCCCTGCTCTCCTAGTACAACAGATACCTTTGACTGCATGTTGCATGCCGACCGGTGGGTTCAACATAGATTGAAATCAACATTGTCTTCCACTAAAGCGCTAATGCTCCATTGCCTTAGGCTACGTTTAAAGGGTGAAATGCATCCTTTCTGTTCTGGTTACTATCTTGCTTCTGACAGTTACAGCAGCCATATCCATGCATACAAACCTCCAGAAAGAGTACATGTGAGGCTTTCAATAGCAGCAATCGTCTGCTCCGTTTTGAGAAAGGCCTTTATTCCTTTCAGTGCCAGTTCAACACTCCCTGCAAGACACTGAGTCTGGATAACCTTAGCTCAACTAAAAGCCCAAGTAAAAGTTCTGCTGTAACTACCCTTCTTCTCTTACCTTCTGTTGTGAGGCTTGAGCCTGGTCAGTGGCGTAGCATGGGGGGTGCAGGGGGGGCCGGCCGCACCGGGCGCAACATCTGGGGGTTATGGTTAGGGGGCGCAAATCCACGGGTTAGGGGGCGCAAATCCACGGGTTAGGGGGCGCAAATTACTTGCCTTGCCCCAGGTGCTGACAACCCACGCTACGCCACTGAGCCTGGTTCCTGTTTTCAGATACAAATTTCAATATGAAGGACTCATGCAGTATACAGGATCTGCAGACCTTTTGCAGGGGCATCCCAAAACATTTTGCTGCCTGAAGCAAAGGACAACAGGGCACTTTACCTCAACCACATTCCACATACAGAAGCTGACTGGACTGAGAGTTGAACTTTATGTCAAAACTGGCAAAGGGATAGTGTTATTTGGTGCACCTGAGGGCAGCAGACTATTTATGGGAGTACAATGGTACCTCGGGTTACATACGCTTCAGGTTACATACGCTTCAGGTTACAGACTCCACTAACCCAGAAATATTACCTTGGGTTAAGAACTTTGCTTCAGGATGAGAACAGAAATCGTGCAGTGGTGGCGCGACAGCAGCAGGAGGCCCCATTAGCTAAAGTGGTGCTTCAGGTTAAGAACAGTTTCAGGTTAAGAACGGACCTCCGGAACGAATTAAATACTTAACCCCAGTTACCACTGTACAGGAGACAGTGGGTAGCTCTGCCTTCCAACAGAAGGGTACAGCTAAGGGCTAAGAGAGATGCCAAAATGGCAACCTGCTCCCTGACAAGGAAGAAGGGGTGAGGGATGATGTACACCAAGAACAAAGGGGGGGGAGAAAGATTGGCATCTGGATCTGCTGCTCCTATGGATCCTGGCATCTGAGGCAGTCACTTCACTTTGCCTCCTGGGTAGGCGGACCCTGGGTTGGCCATTGTGAGAACAGGATGCTGGACAAGATAGGTCACTGGTTTGATCCAGCAAGTTCTTCTTACATCACAAGACATCTATCATGAACTCTGTTAATTTGCATTTCCACTGCTGCAGGTGAACCAAGCCACTTTCAGTGTAACCACAGCCACAACTATGTCTGTTAAATGTACAGCCAATCAATTTACCCTATTTAGTCTTGTAATCACTGCACATTGCACAATATAATTAACCAGAACAACCACATTATCTTTAGCTACTAAGTTGTATGCCCTGCAAAGAAGAAGAAGATCTTACTGCAGATATTTTTGTCGATAAAGAGAAACTTCATACACACTGTTAGCACACATTCACCATTCTCTAACTTGGCTGAGTCACAGAGAGTAACAATAAAAATGTGAACCACTGAAATCAGAATCCTTCTGTTTATTCTGCACCAAGCTAAGTATATAAACCTAAGAATTTTTTGTGGATTGTGATCTAGGATTTTATATCTCCCTCCCTTCAAATCCAAATGAGAGCCATTTTCAGGAGATTTACAAACATGTTTCCAACCAGTTAGAAAATTCAGGGCTGTTCTCAGATCGAAGAAGCACTGAGCCATCCAACTAGGCATGAATTTGTTTTAACAATCCAACAACATCACCATTTCTCATTCATCCACTTAGCTTAATTTTCCTACCATCACTTTCATTGCTGAGGTTGTCTCTATTAAGCCATTTTTTGTGCATCATTAACTTTTAACCAGGCATCGATAGCTTTATTGTTTAAATTGCGTATGACTTTATTTAACGTCAGCATTTCTTCTGGCTCCTGACAAGAAGTCACATTTTATAACTAATTAAATTGATCCCTGGGAAGCAAAAGCCACTAAACGGAATTATTCGTACCCAAGTGTCAATATATTAAATCAAAGGGCTAATGAGTTGGGTCACTGCTTCTTTTATCTGAAGGCAATAGAAGAATGGGATTCATATCATCTTCTATTTTCTGCTTTAACAATCAATTTTATCTCAACCAAAAAGGCATCTAATTAATAAATTTAGATCTAGCAGTAAATAATACATACTAAGTATGTTTTAGAAGTTGTATAAATCCTAAGTTTATATTAAGCACAGGGAAAATGCCCTGTTGATAAACACACTGTCCAAGAGTGTAAGTCTCCTGTTCCCTTATGGCAATAATGTTCCTGCTAGTTCTTAGGAATGTCTAGAGTGATCTAAAAGGTGTTTTGTAAGTAAATGGCTTCGAAGACTTTTTGCGTTCACAACCATTTCCATTACGGGTGTAAATCAAGAAAAACATTTGCCTCTTGGAACTGACAATACCGCCTAACGAAAGCGATTAAGAAATGACTAAATTTGTCATGTCAGCTTTTCCTATGGTTCTTGCAGCTGCTGAGTAATATTTTGGATGCTTTCACTATTTACATCTGGACACTTCTTTTAAAATTCATCACCTAATAATTCAGACCACTTGCTGTATTAGTCACAGCTGAGCTTCCTTTAACCAAATGTCTTTACACGGTAGAGAGAAAAAGCTATCATTTTTTAACTTGTCTTCAGTTAATCAACTGGCATTCAAGTGACCATTTCCCTTGACCTTTAAGAAACCACAATCCTGTCCCAAAATTTCCGCACCCCCAAGGAAAATGTTAATGGCGAACCTTACGCTTCAGGCAAGTTTCCACTTCCTATAACTTATTGAAGTGCACATACTAGTACATGGATGAACAATTCGTGGACTTTTTAATTCACCTAAGATTTCTCCAAAATAATGTTTAAGAAAAGTAACTGGCGATTAAACAAAGCTTACATTCATACAGTCCTTGCCAGCCGTCTTCCCACTTGAGCCACATCTACACAGCAGGGTACAGTATTCTATGGAAATAATGACATATTTCCTCCTTTCTTATCCCTTAGTTAAATATTTGCACTTACAAATAATACTGGTATGGCTCCAAGCACAGAACACACAACCCACCCACATGTACATACATTCACTGGTGGTCACTCTTTAGAGTGCTGGCAGAGAGTTGAACATTTACAGCTTCTAAATACCTTGGAATGCAGTGCCTACCTTTAAGTTACTGGCTCCTTCTCACACCATGGGCAGAAAAGGAAAGGACCCAAAAGACTCAAAAGGAATTTCTTGGCAATGCCAAGAGTTTGTCCCCATCAACATCATTCTTGTGGTTCTTCCTTATACCAGATGCAGCACATGAATGCCTGGAGCTGCCTAAAGCCCAGGTAATATTTGATTGCCTCTTTCCTGAAATGGTTTGAAACAGAAGAAACTATGTATAGGTTTTGGGGAACTTGGCTGCCATATTATGCAGTTTCTGTCAACACAGAAAAGCATTTGCCAAAGGAATCTGCTCTTTTTATACTGTTTATGCTTTTCACTACTTTTAGAAACATTTCTTGACTTTTTGGTTTAAATTCCCCTTAAGTTTCAATTGTGCCTTGGATTTTTCAAGCTATGTCTATTTGTTCAGTACTATGACACACACATACCAGACAATACCCAGATATTTGATTCCTATTAATTAAAAGTTTTTAAGGCATTCTGTGGACTAGAACACCTGTATAATGGAGGTGTTGTTGTTTTTTAACTCCGGGGGAAATAGGGGTGTGGAGCAGGAGGGGAGCTCTGTACAGCTTTTCAAGATTTGTGAGCTTGAGTAAAATGTCACTATTTGATACTTTATATTTAGTTTAAAAATAAGATGTCTGTTCTATCCCATTCCATTACAAGCTGATTCTGTAATCAAACTTTGACAATATCAAAAGAACCACAAGAACCACTAGTGTGTGAGTATGCAGCCAATTGTGAGATGCACATTTTCTCAAACATTAAATTGGGGTTTACTAATAGCACATCAATTTCTTTTTAAAGCAGAGGTGTGGACTTAAGATATAGCCAGACGGCTAGACGGCTAGATCCAGAACTGGCCCACCCTCTGTGAGCCACTTTGACAGGAGAGTGAGCCTGCTCTGCTGTCAGTCACCAGGTGATTATATTTTTCATTGCATCCCTGTCTTGAATTATTCCACTGCAGCAAAAATTCAGCTCTGAGGGTTTGGGGGGGGGGGGGTTAATCAAGTGAAATGAATGAATGAATGAATGAATGAATGATGGTGTTAGATTTGTTATACCGGTAATTGCTAGGGTTAGATCTCTTAGAATTGCAAGAATTATATAACATTACTAGGCCAAATAGGGACACAGGTGGTGCTGTGGGCTAAACTGTGGGTGAGCTCCCATTGCTCGGTCCCTGCTCCTGCCAACCTAGCAGTTCAAAAGCACGTCAAAGTGCAAGTAGATAAACAGGTACCGCTCCGGTGGGAAAGTAAACGGCATTTCTGTGCGCTGCTCTGGTTCGCCAGAAGCGGCTTAGTCATGCTGGCCACATGATCCGGAAGCTGTACGCCGGCTCCTTTGGCCAATAAAGTGAGATGAGCGCCGCAACCCTAGAGTCGGCCACGACTGGACCTAATGGTCAGGGGTCCCTTTACCTTTACCTTTTACTAGGCCAAATAGGTTGATCAGAATACTTAGAAGACTGTCCCGTTTAGTTAGTAATCTAGGAAGTTAGGCAGTAATCAATGAACTGTGAAAAGCTTGTGCAAACTTGCATTTGTTCTAAATGTAGCACTTCCCAGTCTATGCTCGCAATGCAAAGTAATGTACTACTGATCCTAAGGTCTTGAGTTAACCTAAATAGAACCTGTAGCAATTAGCTGCTCTAATTTCCATCATTTTTCTGGTGGCAGGCTTTCCTTTTCAAGTGACTTTTCAAGCTGGAACGTATGCAGTGGAATGACCAAGGTGATCAAGGGTCTGGAAACCAAGCCTTTATGAGGAACGGTTGAGGAAACTGGGTATGTCTGGCCTGGTAAAGAGGAGACTGAGAGTCCTCTTCAAATATCTAAAGGACTGTCACATGGAAGATGGAGCAAGTTCTGGATGGTAGGATCCGTACCAATGGAATCAAGCTACAAGAAAGAAGCTCTGGTGGACTCTCCTTCCACGGAGGTTTTTAAGCAGAGCTTGGGTGGCCATCTGCCATGGATGCTTTTGTTGAGATTTATGCATTGCAGGGGGCTGGACTAGATGACCCAACTCTAAATTCTGATTCTATGTTCTAAGATACTCCCTAAGTAAATTTAATGCTTTTAAAGGGAAATAGCTCTGCAAGACTTAAAGAACCAAAGATAAATACCACCACAAGCCCAGAGAAACTTATTTATGCCATAGTTCTACAGAAATCAACAGAGCAAGTTAGTAGTGACTAATCCATGTCCTACTCATTTCAATGGAACTTCAGTGTAACTTTCTTTAGATTTGGGATATTATCATTTATATTACACAGATCACAATGAAACATAGCAATGCAAAGGAGACAAGGGACAACTATGCCTATTTAGAGACACGACTGGCAACAATTATTCTGTTTATTCAAGAAATTAGCTGGTGGAAAAGGCATAACAAAACATCACCCCTGCTTTCAGGCTTTGGAGTTGTCTGTTGAAAGAAGCTTTCAGAGTATAAGGCAACTAGGTATTTCCTATGTGTGAATAAACGGCCATAGAATTTTCAAAGACTTTTAGTGAGTGGTTTTAGAAACAAATCCTCTCAGCCTTACTCACATGTTCCTTAAAAGGAAATAATTAGTAATTATTTCTGTAATGCTTTGCAGCATGTGTTCAGTGCAAAGACACACCTAGTAAGTAATATTAACGTAAAATTGAAACAACACTTAGATTTTCGATGGCATAAATATACAAATATTCTCATTTTAAGAGTAGATAGGTAGCCGTGTTGGTCTGCCATAGTCAAAATAAAAAAATTCCTTCCAGTAGCACCTTAAGACTCATTTTAAGACACACTCTTGAACAAGTCGTATTTCCACTGTGCCTCAAAGCTCTCCCCAAGCCCACTGTGAAATGAAGATAAAACCACAACAGACCCTCAAATTAGTAACACAGGTGGAAGTTATCGATTTAAAATGGCTAACAAGTCTAGCAATGGCTAACAAATGGCTAACAAGTCCCCTTCTCTGCCACCATAAATCTCCTCGCATGCATATATACATACATAATTTTATTTGTATGCCACCTATCCATGGTTGAAATCATGCCCAAGGCAGCTTACAACATAAAAACTACAAAACTGCAACATAATAAAAATAGTCAAAAACAATGTACAACCAAACTGAAGAATTTCCACATAAATCACAAGATCTAAAATAAAGATACAAAAAAACAAAAACAGCAGCAACAACAGCAACAACAATCCTCCGCCCAAACAACACAGCTGCCCAAGAGTCTGTTCAGCAGCCTCAGCTTTTGTAGCTGGAGTCAGTCAGGGCCCGGCTATCCCAAGCCAGGTAGAAAAAGGCCTGAGAGGCAGAGAGCAGGTCTTCCAGGACTCACAGCCAGTATGTTATCTAGTTACCATGGAATTTCTGCACATGCTGCCACACCCTTCAGACCTTTTGGTGTGCTTGCAAATTAATTATTGTGACAGGAACATGTTCTTCATTGAGAACAGTACCTATTACTTGACATTTGATGACTGACAGTGAATGTGCGAACTGAAAAACTTTTGTGTATGAGGTTTATCTGGGCAAATATGCGACTCCTGTCTTCAGTGATGATCAATTTACTGATGCAAACCATCAACTGATGTCCATGCAGTTTTGCAACACCTCAGTCCATGGGAAGCATCTGACTGATTTGTAAGGTGCCTAATTTGCAATTTATCTTAAAGTTCTTTTCACTGGATTTTAAATAGTCTATAAACAATGGTCTTTGTGTAATTGAAAAAAATATTCTAAAGTTTAAAATTAAAATAAACATTAATCTGTGGGGAAATCTAAGAATTAAAAGAACAGTTTTGCTAACGTTTAAAACCTTGCCACTGAGGCCTGCTATTTTCATCAGTTTTACATGTATAAGCATTGACATATATATGCCAATAGACAATTATATATGTAAACAACCCTGAAAAATTTGAATTGAAGCACATTATAAAAATGCTTTAAACACACACACACACTTACTCTCTAGTGGTTTGCATTGTCATAAGCTATCATTGATAAAAAGTATGATTTGATACTGTGCAGCTGGGCATAGTTTACGCAATGTGTGCAAGTGCTTGAAAGCAATAAAACATGACATAATGTACAGTATAGTTATACCACCCAGGAACTTGTAGTATCCGGAAGAACCAAAGTGTTGAAAGGACTTTTTGCTATTGTAAATTGGATTTTGTCACATATTAAAAGGATAATAAGGAGGGGAGGGAATCAATTAAAAAAGCATGTGCCTTACTATATTTCACTTGCAAGCCTCCATTATCATTTTGTGCTTCTTTCTCACTTTCCTAGTAAAAATGTAGCACATCTCATTAAGAACAAAAGAACATATATTCATATAAACACAATGTCTTGAGCGCATTTAAATCACGTCTATCTCTCTGTACCCCACAATTTAAATTACAGGCAGACTTTTGTATTGAGTTTGCCTAATGCTTCAATATCCCTGCTTAAAATTGCATATAGCTTCGCCAAATTATAACCATACTTACGTTTTTTTGCCAATATTTAACTGCTCTCTCTGAAATTTTCTATGCTTGGTTTCTCCCACATGGATGTGGGTTTTTTGGGGTGGAGGGAAGGCAATTGTACTACAAAAATAAAATCTATTTTTCTTATTTTTGGGATAAAACCATTAATGAAAAATAATCTGTTTGCACTGCCATTTTTCCTTTTAACAGCTTTGGCATTTTGAGGCTTTGGGCAAGGAACCTGAAAGCTAACAAGGACAGAAACTCCTGGACTCACAAGAACTGCCTTTTGTTATTCCTAACCAAAGGGTTCTGTTACAGAACTGCCAGTTCCACAATTATTTCCAAGAATGACCATGATAGACCATGTTAAAGATAGATCCACAGATCAGAGTTATACAGGCACCATGGGTACATGTGCTTGTTTCACACACTGCACGCGTAAAACAACACCCAATGCACACATGTCACCATGTCATTGCTAAGGAGGCAGGTTTAGTTGTTGTTTGAAGACTATCCCTGCCTCTGGGTCTGGTCTTGACCGGAAGGATATTGGAATCAGCAAGGGAGGCCCACATGACCTGAAGTTGCTGCTGGGCAATGATTAATAAGACCACTGCTATTCATGACTTGATCATGGATGGGGGATTTGACCTGGCATGTGTGACAGAGACTTGGTTGGAAGAAGCGGATGGGCCTGTGCTTGCTGCTGCTTGTCCACCAGGTTTCTCTTACACATAGCAACCAAGGGCTGTGTCCAGAAAGTGGTGTTGGGGGATGAGTGTTCAGACCCCTGGGCTCTCACTTGTGGGGTGCCTCAGGGTTCTGTCCTCTCCCCCATGCTTTTTAACATCTACATGAAGCTGCTGGGAGAGATGGGAGTTTGGGCTGGGTGTTCATCAGTATGCAGATGACACCCAGCTCTACCTCTCTTTTGAATCAGAACCAGTGAAGGCGGTGAAGGTATTGTGTGAGTGCCTGGAGGCAATTGGAGGGTGGATGGTGGCTAAAAGATTGAGGTTGAATCCTGATAAGACAGAAGCACTGTTTTGAGGGAACAGGGAGTGGATGGGTGTGGGGGACTCCCTGGTCCTGAACAGGGCAACTGTGCCCCTGAAGGAGCAGGTGTGCAGCCTGGGAGTCATTTTGGACTCACAGCTGTCCATGGAGGTGCAGGTCAATTCTGTGTCCAGGGCAGCTGTCTGCCAGCTCCAGACCCTACCTGCCTGCAGACTTTCTTGCCGGAGTGGTGCATGCTCTAGTTATCTCCCACTTGGACTACTGCAACACACTCTATGTGGGGCTACCTTTGAAGGTGACCTGGAAACTGCAACTAATCCAGAATGTGGCAGCTAGACTGGTGACTGGGAGTGTCTGTTGAGACTATATAACACTGGTCCTGAAAGACCTACATTGGCTCCCAGTACGTTTCCGAGCACAATTCAAAGTGTTGGTGCTGACCTTTAAAGTTCTAAATGGCCTCGGTCCAGTATACCTAAAGGAGCATCTCCACCCACATCATTCAAGCCGGACACTGAGGTCCAGGGCCGAGGGCCTTCTGGCGGTTCCCTCACTGCAAGAAGTGAGGTTACAGGGAACCAGGAAGAGGGCCTTCTCAGTAGTAGCACCCGCCCTGTGGAACGCCCTGCCATCAGATGTCAAGGAAATAAACAACTATCCGACTTTCAGGAGGCAGCCCTGTTTAGGGAAGTTCTTTATGTCTGAAGTGTTATTCTGTTTTTAATGTTCTGTTGAAACCGCCTAGAGTTGCTGGGGAAACCCAGCCAGATGGGCAGGGTAGAAATAATATATTATTATATTATTATTATTATTACAATGCACCCACATGGTACAAATATGCAAAATTTATACAGAAAATGCTCAACCATCCTTTTACAATCCTTAAATCCTGCCCCATGAGCCAGATGAGGGTCAGAGAATGTAAGCAGCAAGGGAAATGGGAAGAACAGGGGTTACTGTTAATTTTTCCATATGTGGGCCCTACACCTAGCCCCTCCTGAACCTGCCCTGTTCTCTCTGCCCCACCATCAGAGGCAGATTTAGGGGCGTGCAACTGGTTCTGTCACACTGGGCATGGAGCCTCGAAGGCAGCGGAACTATGATTTAGAATGGAGTGTGAGAAGCAAGGGGGTGCTGAATTTTGGCATCACACAGGGCACTGCTGAAATTTGAGACTCCCATCCGAGTTCCTTCATTTTTTCCTTCTTCCCTCTTCTCATTTTTCCTTAATTTTAAAGGTGGTTTGAGTTGTTGCAGTTTTCTATCAATGGAAAGAGGCAGAATTTTATGCTAGGAGAGCTAAAAATAACTAAGAAGTGATGTTGGCAACAAACAGACAAAAATGTTCATCTATTCTGTCTGACTTCTTCCATAATTCTGGAGAGGGAAGAAACATTCAGCTAACTCAGAAGAACGTGAGCAGAGCATACTTGATAAAACCAAAGGCCCATCTAATCCAGCATTCTCTTTCCAAAGTGGTCAACCAGAAGGCTATTGGAAACTCACGAGCAAGATATGAGCAAAATAACTCTCAAGTTGTGTAGTTGTGTCTGGACTCTTATTTTTGAATCGTGGTTTCCCATATCCCATAGTAGTCTTTCTTTCTTTCTTTCTTTCTTTCTTTCTTTCTTTCTTTCTTTCTTTCTTTCTTTCTTTCTACAAACGAACAACAGAACTAAACCTATAATATCCAAAGCATATCTTTAAAGCATGGCTACAACTTGGTCCACAGCAGGACTTCCAGACTCTTATCCCCTTTGTCTGGAAACTGTTTCTTCCATACTGGAAATTTTGAAGGCATGTGCTTGAGGTGGAACATGCCCTTGTGTTATGGTCCAAGGGGGTTTACTGTTCAAATGAAAGTCTAATGTCTCATTGGGGATGCACAAGCTTCAACATGATTGCCTTTCCTGCTGCTCCTCAAACATTAAGAAAGTGAAATAAATAACATTTTAAAACCTAAATAATAAATTGCACTTATTATAAGATGATACATGGCTGAGTTGTACTGAGGCTGACAAATACATTACCACATTCTAGTGCTAAGGTTACAATCCTATAGAATCCACATCTATGTAGGAATGAACACACACAGTGAACATCAGCACAGTGTGGAAAGTGAGCTAAAGTAAGGGCATTCATTAGAATGCCAGTCAGAAAGTAGGAAGCATTTGTAATGTGCAGGATCCTCTGCTTTGTTTTTTAACATGTAGAAACCAGAGTAAGCACTGGGTTCTGAATTACAGAGAAGTAATTCTCCACGCCTCCAACATATCAAGAATAGTATATAGTACTGCACTTACAAAATTAAGCTTTTGTATCCCCTGAAAATAAAGTATGTAGCAAAGATTAACCTATTAAATTTAGCTGGAATTGTTTGTTTATTTTAACTTTTATTTGCAACAGTCCAAATAATGAACGTATATAGCTTGCAATATGCCTCAACAAAATCTAGGCTTTCTTATGGTATGAGGAAATAATCCTGTGTGGGACTTTCCATTACAAGAGAGAGAGTTGTCTCCTAATCAGATGATGAGAAAGGTAAGGAGTCCGTTTTCTTCCAGAGAATGGAAACAAATCTTCAGAGGGAGGCTTAATCAGAGAGTCTTTGAGAAATCCAGGTTAAACCGTTTTTCCTGGGTCTTGTTTCAGCACCAAATGCCCTTGCAGGACATGAGACTCTTTAACCTTATCCAAAGCTCATTTAAATCCAAACAAGATTTCATCCTCCATTATCTCTCTTTGTAACTTTATCTGAATGTTTCTGGAATCTGTACTCCATCAAACATTATGGGCTTTGTCATACAGAGAAAGTTTAAGGATTACTGTGTGAATCTGAGACTCAAAACTGTGACTCTGTTAGATTACACTATAGGTCATAGGTAAATTTCTGTTTGGTGGAGCTATTTTGCCCCCAAAATTCATATGCAACATCTAAATTCTAAACCTATGTATGAGGAAGAAGGTCCCATTTGTGGAAATTTTTTTGATTTATTTGTAACTGAGATATAAAGTTTACCAATGGCTTGTTTTCACCATGCCATTGCAAATATTGGAGAAAGCTTTCTACCACAGTCAAAGGTAGGCTGAATAAAATTATTCCAAGTATTTCTGAGTTTTGCAGTCTTTCTGTTCTCCAAGAGAAATTTGATATAATTTCCTTTTTCTAGCTAAATATGCATTTCAGTCTCAAGCCACTCATACATGTTTATAGTCACAGTAGGCTGTACATGAGCTTTGCTCATGTAGAACACTCCTCCTGAAAAACATAAATAACTCGGCTTGTGCTAGTAAGATGGGTTGATATTTTTCACCCAGCTTTCACTAAAAGAGGATCTGTTCCTTACGAAAGCTTGAAAACATGGCAAAATTGAGCCTCCTATAAACATTCTTCCAAACAGTCAACAATAAAGGTCATTACTGTCAAATTTCACTATGAAACCTTTATCTTGTCCAGTGCCAAGGCTTTAAAAAGAAAACTGTCCTCAGAATAACCAGCTATGAAGATATCTATGTGGCAACAGTTCATCAAAACATTTTCAGATGAACACCAGCATAAACACATTGCACAAAACTTGTACACATTATGAAGGAGTGGGGCAGATTTACATTCCCCTGAGGACAACAAACATAACTTGTAATCAAAGGACGTTCTGCTGCTGAAGAAGGTGGCACACAGAAGAGACTATTCTCTTGGATGTGGCACAAAAGTCTCTACTGATAGAAGGAAAGAAGGATTTTTCAAAAAAGACATTTAAAATCCATATACTTTATAGATTGTTGCCCCTGTTATGATCCAATACGATCTCCATCACTAACAGAAATTATCCCCTTAACAGTACCACCCACAGACTGCAGTAATTAAGCAAGAGTATGCAGCAAAACATTCACAGCATTGTGAGCTGGGCTAGTAAAGACCTCCAACCTGAAGCCTTGGGAAGCTGCTTCTAGTCAGATGATGTTATTTTGCCATATGTATCAATGAAATAACTCAATGTGAAAAGAGCTTCTTACATGTTTTAAGATATTAGAGTAGGCCTCACCAACTTTGGGTCCTCCAGATGTTTCTAATTACGTACAACTCCCATCAGCCCCAGCCAGACACATTTAGAAGACGCAAAGCTGGAAAAGGCCATACTAGTCCAAATTCATATTTTTATAAATACAAAAGGTAAGCTGAGGCTCTTACATTGATTTCACATGTTTTTATACAGGTGTAAACAAACCATATACTGTATCGTAAAGACACCACACTCTCCACTGTCCCTCATTCTGAGGAAACTAAGCACCTGGAACCCCTGGAACCCTGCATAGCTCAGAGATTGGGTGGCATGCAACAATGTCAACAAGCAGAACACCTTCTCCTTGGAAAGTCACAAGGACTGAATCTTTGGAAACATTCCAAAATCTGATTAAGTTATGGTGGATGGGGTGGGCTAGTGTTAATCAAGCCGCAAACTGAAGTTTAAGTCGTTTAATGATCTCTTAATTTTCAATATAAGGGGATTTAAATTTGTTTAATCTGCTATTATCCTACCAAACGTTCAGTGTGGCAAAAAACTTATCCCCCACCTACACAATTAGATTTGCCAAGAATGCTATGCTGGGAGTGTGTTAAAAAGAAAACTTCTACCTTTTTTGCTGCAACCCAGAACTCCTTTTATCACTTGCATTGCTTCTGGAGAAGGATATTTCTTCCTCCATTCTAGGCATGGCTCCTAGAATAGTTGAGCAAATCCTGACTTTTGCAATAAATAAATTAATTCATTTCTTCCTATACCTACAGAGCACATATTACAAATATGGTACAAATATTAGAAGAGCTCTACTGCAGCCAAAATATACTGCATTGTATAGTGCATGTGCTCTCTCTCTCTCTCTCTCTCTCTCTCTCTCTCACACACACACACACACACACACACACACACTCACACTCACACACACATCTTCAACTGCCTGCACCCCACTCCTGAATGTTATTCAGCATAACCACTGGAGCAAGTATAAATAAAGCATTCCTCATGATATTTGTGCTGACAAATAGGTTTGAAAAGTTAAATTCTACCCCCCATAGCAGAGAAGGTGCAAGCCCATTAATATTAGCTCTTCATTGCCTACTGATGAATGACTGTGTATGTTACTCCAGACCTGGGTAGAAAAGCATCAGCTGAACCCTTAAAAAGCTTGTAATGTGAAGTAAAACACTGGTGTGTTCTCTCTCTCTCTCTCTCTCTCTCTTATTTAAAGCATGTTTGCATAGAACAAAAGTGGCAGTTCCATGTTAATAACCTCCATGGGTGGGGGGAGTAATTAGCCCTTTAGCATCTCCCTTTCTTCAGGAATGATTCCTCCTGGGCTGGTGCTTTTAAATGGCTCCAGTTCTGACTGCCTTTGTTGAGCTCAGAATTGGTGCACATATGAGAGAAATTAAGCCCTCATTTAACAGAGACACATGCCTGTCAAGACCAGAGTAACAAAGGCTGGTCCCTCAGGGCTACTCAGCTCCCCGAGGCTGCCACTCATTCTGTTAGCAATGCTTACCCTTTACAGACTGTGTATAAAACCCAATAAATCATTTCATCTGCTCTGGTTAATATGCACATGAACCCATTCCTTTCTTCAAAGTGTTTTCTCTTCTCGTTGCAACATTCCCTGTCAGTTTTCTAAGAGGTGTCCAGCGGAGGGATTTAAAAAGATAATAAATAATGTGGCAATAGTTTCACTATTAAACACTAATATTATTGTGCCTACGGTATGTGGGAAACCCTGGACTTGCCCCCTCAGACAGTTTCCAGTTAAAAAACATTAACAAATCCCCACAAATGGTAGCAATGATCGCCACTCCAAATGAGTGCTTAATAACTCATATTTTAAAATTAATTCTTTTCTATCTGTATTTTACATACCTGAAGTGCTTGACTTACCATGTAAAAAAACCACACACACCAAACGATCTTATTTGTCAGTTACAAAGTGTACAAAACAGGGCATAAGCACAGGAATGCAGCAAAATAGGAAGGCAGGTTTATTATTAGGAAATAAAAATCATGCAATATACAAACATCAAAGCAAAAGAAGAAGGTATTTCAAAAACTGGTTGAAAATGAAGCTTTTTTTTCCTCCCAGAACCATAGCTGTCAACTTTTCCCTTTTCTTGCGAGAAATCCTATTTGCAATAAGGGAATTTCCCTTTAAAAAAGGAAAACATTGACAGCTATGCCCAGAACACTTGTGTTTCCCTACACAACCCTATAGCTCATTAGTCATAAATAAGTCTCTGTGTGTTCAACAGGGCTCAGGAGTTGTATTTAGGATAACAGACTTAGTTACCTTGTTTCTAAGGGTGATATTGAACACTACATGAGTAAATGTCTGCTTACACAATGGAGCTTATCCTTTCTCTCCTCACCCTTCTGCCCACTGTAGCCTGCAATTATGCTCCAGAGGTTCCTCCTACCCTCCAGAGTAGATTTGGTGGTTATGCCGAAGGCTGCAGGAGGGAGAAGCGGAAGTCCCGTTGAGTGAGAGGAAGTCCATTGTGCTGATGGACTGACAGCATTGTATGTCAGCTTACAGGTCCTCCTTTGAGATATACGAATGACTTTTAGATGCCATCAAGCACCATTGGCCTAGAACACCTACATCCAGACACCCTTTCACTAGCATTAACAGGAAAAGGCAGGAGAGAAAAGTGTTTAAATAAACAAACAAGAACTTCCCCTGAGTCATACCTATTAATAGGGAAAATATTTGTGGTTGAGAAGCTGTCCATCTCCCTGGTACATGGGCTGTGTAGGAAGCCATCTTATACAGAATCAGACCATCTAGTTCAGTATTGTATACACTCACTAGAGACAGTTCTTCAAAGTTTCAAATACAAGATGCTGGAGAATAATACTGGGACCTTCTTCATGCAAAGCAGGCCTTGCTGTGGCAATCACACAGGGTCCCCAGACGTTTAACGGTCTATTGATCCCTGTGCCACTACTGTGCTCGCTTCCCCGCTGCCACCAACCAGTTACTCTCTGGTAAAACACTGAGTCCAGTCAGTTGTTAAAAGTTTTTTAAAAAACCAAGTTTATTTTATGAACATTAACAAGTTTATGGTTTCTCATATAATATTCCTGCCAGTATCTTAACTTTAGTTTCTTTACCAGCCTATACCTTCCTAATACCTTCTGACTGATTATCTCAACTGTTTGACTGACTTCTCTTAACAAATTCTCTCACTCTCTCACACCAGACTAGCCCAACCCACAGACTTATCTACTCTGTCTCTTCTAACTCCAGACTGTCTTCTCAACAACTCTAACTAAAAAACCTCTGTGCTTAAACCTTATACACAGTTAACTCTGCCCCCTGGGTTCCCATTGGTTAGTCATTTTACAATTAGTTAACCTTTTCCCTATGAACCCAGTATGATGTCACACACATAGGAGGGCAAACGGCACACTTGCCCAATCAAGATCATGGTCCAATCAATATTGTTGGAGAGAGCTTGGAAAAGCCAATCAGGAGATTTATGTTAACAGGGTTTCTGCTGCTAGCGCTAATTAAGCTTAATTTGAACTCATGATGATTAGGGGGGGAAACTAGGAACCATATACTGGCTACCTTGAGACCCCATGAATAGAGGCTTAAGTAGGGATGCTTGGAGAATTTGATTTCTCAGAATTATGATGCAAAGTGACCTCATCTGCTCCTTCTGGATGAACCTGGACCTTTGGATTTTGCACTTTTCCAAAAAAATTAATTCAGCTCAAAACTCTAAACTATATCAAGATGCATTAAAAACAATATTTTAGGATAAAACATGTCTTAAAATGTGTACAGTGAAATGAAATGTACAATTAAATAAGAATTTTTTATAAGATACATATTAAGATTCATATAGCAGATTAATCTGAAAATACGACTGAAGAGAATTACGAAGCAGCACACGTCAAATTGACATATGCTCAAGGTGCACAGGAATCAATGAAGGACCAAACTAGACATTACTTAAAATAGGTTTGACACCTAGTTCAGGTTTCCCCATGTCTTTTTTCTTTACAAAGAACAATGGGGGTGTGGAATTCAGATTGGGACTATGACATGGGAAAGGGGTGATTAACCCCTTTTGCCATTTCCCCACTGAAAATCTATATATTTATAACACTTCTATACAGTGCTACGGTTCAAAATTTCCAGTGCAGTTTAAAGTAACTAATAAAAACACCAAAAGGCAGTGATAAAAACAATCACAGCAGGGGAGGGAAATACATCAGGGATTAAAAGCCTGGGAAATAAAAAGGCCTTTGGTGCCTGGTGTGCTAAGAGAGGATAAGGAGATTGTAGAAATGAATTCTTTGCATCTGTCCTCACTGCAGATGTTGGGCTCACTCCCACTCCTGAACCGTTTTAATTTTTCAGAAAGGAGTTTTTTTCAGAACCAAGGCAAATAGTGGTGATGAGACAGGATCTAAGCACTACAGACAAATAAAAAATTAACAAAAACTCACCTTCCTTGTTTACAAAAAATTAGGAAAGGTTTTAGCAGAAACTGCAAAGCCAAAAAATAAAAAATGCCCCTGCAGAACCAGGGCATCTAGATTAAAAATCTCCCAAACATATTCATTTAATTCATTTTATACTTCTATGCCGCTCATTTTACACTAAAAAGTTACTCAAAGCACACTTCAATTATTTAAAATCATAGTATGCATTGGCTCTAACCATAATCCATGCAACTACGAAAATAAAATGTACCTAGTATATTGTAGTATAGGCAGCCATAGTATCCCAGGAAAGAGATTAATTCAAAATAAGGTTTCAGAATTGACATTCTATTTAACCAAGGGAAAGGAAATCAGGGAAAGGAAATCAGAAAAAAAAGTCCATGTATTGGCATCTGGAAGTGAACGAGTGTTGCAGCCTGGTATGGTCATGTTGGCGGGGGGAGATTTCCGGTTCCCATGTGGCTGATGAATGACATGATCCCCTCCATTGGCCACAAGGGCAGTTGGGACTCGCTAGCAAATTAGCCGATCATGCACTAGCTTGAGGGCGGAACTTCAGGCTGACTTGAGCGAAGCCTACCCCTGCCTGGCTTTGCTCAGGTCCGCCTCCAGTATATAAAAGCCAGATGTGCCTGCATTCAGTTGGGATGGATTTCCTACCCTCCCACCCTAAACATCTTGGGCCTACTCAAAGCTGAGTGGGCAGGGCATGCTTAAGACCTTGTTGTGGAATTATTCAGTCACCATAATCAGGGGCAGGAAGGAATTTGCCTGGAAACAAACTGGGCCGGCCTGGAGGTTTTGCCTAACTCATAGCAACTGTCACAACCTGCTGGCAGGTAAGGCACTGAGGTTGAATCTTTAGTCTACACAGAGGGGCTGGGATGGAGCCCTATCCCACTCCAAAGAATTAGGATACCCTGGTAAAAGGGTTGGGGGTGCTTCCATCTAAATGCCCAGATGAGGGTGAGTGAACCATAGAACCCCTCTCCCAAATGGCATCCTGGTGGGACCACACAGATTTGATGTACATCATAGGTGACCCCAAAGTGACCTTGAAGGAATAATCAGCCAGCAAACAGGATTCAGGATACACACCCAATGCCTATGTCAAAGCCAACTGACATCTGTAATCAATAAAGCTGTGGCCTATTTGATCTCAGGCTGTTCGTTTTGTCTTTATTACTTTTTCCCATGCTTTGACCCCGACAACTGCAGACTCACTGCTCCTGGGTCCACCATAGCCTACCCTCTCATTCCACTGACAGAAACCTCAGCTGGATCAAAAAGCCTTCTATCAGCAGTGGGATACCATCAGATATCTTCCTTTATAATTATATGCAAGGCTATTTAAACTACAGCCCATCTTGCAATCCATTTATGGATTTACAGATCTTATTACAGATTTGGGCTTGCTTGCTTGCTCTTACCCAGGGTAAGCTGGATTTCTAGAATAACTCAGCTCTCTGAATAACAATACATTGCATTATTTTAAAATTCTAGAATCGAAATGTGGATATATATGGTAGAATTTTGAGATGTTCTATAGCTCAGGCAGCATTGCAGATAACCGCATTCACAGGGAGTTTGTTTGAAAAGGCTTTTCTATATGTCAAGCATAAAATGTTGGGCATACTCTTTTTAAATAAATCATGATACTTAAGTTTTGTTCTTAGCTTTTCAAATTGACTAATATAGCTTGTCTGGTAAGAATCAAATGTCCCATTCACTTCACCCACTGCCTCCTTTTGCAAGAATAAAATGCAAGAATACTTCTGCCATGAAAACAAGGGAGAACATGTGAAGGTGTCACAGGCTACATATGCCACTGACATAATTCTTTAATAGGATATGCTGTAATTTCCTGCAATTAATACCTTAGCAAAGCTATAAAGGTCTTTTTTCTTCCCAAATTCTAAAATACATGCAATGTGAAAATCAATGTTGTGTCAACCTTTCCATTATTAGTGCCTTTTTTCCATGTTTTTATATAACTTGGCTATAAAATTCATTCCAGCCTTTAAAAAAAAAGGTATGCTTGATACTAGCTTAAGGAGATATTATGATTAAATTATACTTAAAAAACAACTCCATTGATAAAACAATCACTGTGGGGTAATTTCAGCACCCTACAAAATGCATAAAACGGAGTGAGCAGCAGAAATGAGGAATTGTTACCAACTTCATTTGGAGCTTCACATTGCAAAAGTATTCTTAAGGCAGATGCAGTAAAATGACTTTTGGGCAGAATGCCATTGTTATATCGCAAACAAAAATTAGAGAGAGTTGTTAAAAAGACAATTCCATGATATGGCCTGATGAGCCAATACTTCACCCCCGCATTTTATTTCATTGGACTTCATGAAGAGTAAAGTAAACAAGTAAACCAGGAGGTTGTGCCTACAAACAAATGAAAAAGTGGCATAGGACTGGAGGAACATGGGAGAAATGCAAGCCAAAGCCCCACAATCTGAATGAATGGACTACATCTGCTTTCATCCAGGGTGCAGCAGCTGTAAACAAGGTGAATTCCATGTTCGGAATCGTTGTGAAATATAAATTACTAGTATTGCAAAGCCTTCATACAGATTTATGGAGTGATCACACTTGGAATACTGTGTACAATTCTGGCCATAATAGCTCAAAAAAAAAAGATCTTGTAAAGTTTGAAAAAGTGCAGAAATGAGCAATAAAAACATTCAAGGGGGGAAGTGCCCTATTAGGAAAGGTTACAATGTTTCTCTAGAAAGGTGAATTATGTGGGTGGGGGACATGAGAAGGGGTATATAAAATGCATTGGTGTGAAAAATATGGATATAGAGGTCCCGTCCCCCACACTCCTCATTACACTAGAACCCGTGGTTATCCAACAAAGCTAAAAGGTGATAGATTCAAGATACAGAAAAGGAATTACTTCATCATAGAGAACATAGCTAAGACTAAGTAATTAGGACTACATTGGATGGCTTTTAGAAGTACTGTATTAGAAAATTTATGGAGGCTGAGCCTCAATGACTATCCACGGCTAGTCATGATGACAATGTACTAACGCCAGTATCAGAGGCAGTGTGCCTCTGAATACCACCTGCTGGGAAACAAGCAAGTCAGTGTAGGCATAATGGTTTCGAGTGTTGGAACAGCATGGGAAAATCAGAGTTCAAATCCACACTCAGCCCTGAAACTGAAGGGTAATCTTAGGCTAGTCACTCTATATCAACCTAGGCACAGAGATGGTGCAAGAATAAAATGGAGTTCTTCTTACAACTGTTATGTTCACCTGAAATTCAATTATGGGCTAAGGTATTGTACAAACAGGCCCAAAGCTCTCAGTAATAACTTGAAAACTCTAATACAAAGTGAGCCCTCTAAGGCTAAATGTATACTATTGCTTAAATGAATAAACTTTCACCATGCCGCAACTATTCTTTACTATGGTTTTTACTCATGGCTAGATTTGCAATTAAGTACATCACATGAAACAATAAAAAATAATATTTTTCACAATATGGTTGATTATAAATTAAACTACACAAGCACACATTCCTAAGAAAGCTTCACTGAGCTAATAACAGAAAAATAGCAATGTGATTTATAAAATCATCTTCAGTATTTCCTTTTAGAGTTATATGCTTTGTGGACCCAATTTGGCCAAGATGAAGAACCTTTAAGTCCCATTGATTTCAGTAGGAATGCGGTTATGTATTAGCTTTACTTTAACTGGACCATATAAGCTTCTCCCTCACCCTCCCTTTTTTACTATAATCACAAACCATAGCCTATGAGAATAATTAGCACTTTCAGCCTATTGATGCTTTTGAATTATGCTGCTGGAGGAGACTCTTGAGAGTCCCATGGACTGCAAGAAGATCAAACCTATCCATTCTTAAGGAAATTAGCCCTGAGTGCTCACTGGAAGGACAGATCCTGAAGCTGAGGCTCCAATACTTTGGCTACCTCATGAGAAGAAAAGACTCCCTGGAAAGGACCCTGATGTTGGGAAAGATGGAGGGCACAAGGAGAAGGGGACAACAGAGGACAAAATGGCTGGACAGTGTTCTCGAAGCTACTAACATGAGTTTGTGGTGTAGTGGTTAAGAGCGGTAGTCTCGCAATCTGGGGAACGGGTTCGCTTCTCCGCTCCTCCACATGCAGCTGCTGGGTGACCTTGGGCCAGTCACACTTCTCTGAAGTCTCTCAGCCCCACTCACCTCACAGAGTGTTTGTTGTGGGGGAGGAAGGGAAAGGAGAATGTTAGCCACTTTGAGACTCCTGAATAGGAGTGAAAGGCGAGATATCAAATCCAAAACTCTCTCTCTCAAACCGTGGGAGGCAGTGGAAGACAGGAGTGCCTGGCGTGCTCTGGTCCATGGGTCACGAAGAGTCAGACACGACTAAACGACTAAGCAACAAACAACAACATGTATGTACATATGATGCTTACTAATACAGTCATGTCTTGGTTGTTGAACAGCTTAGTTCTCGAACGTTTTGGCTCCCAAACACCACAAACCCGGAAGTGACTGTTCCAGTTTGCAAACTATTTTCAGTAGCCAAACATCTAATGGGGCTTCTGTAGCTTCCGATTGGCTGCAGGAACTTCCTGCAGCAAATCAGAAGCCGCGCTTTGGTTTCTGAATGCTTTGGAAGTCAAACGGACTTCCGGAACGGATTCTGTTTGACTTCCAAGGTACGACTGTAGTAGTATTTTATTCAGCTGCCTATATTTTTAATGTGATCAAAACTCATTATGCCCACTCATTATGCCCAATGTGTATGTGTATCTGTGTGTATGTAGATGTGTGTGTGTGTGTGTGTGTGTGTGTGTGTGTGTGTGTACACACACACACACAATGTCTACGTTTTTACTTTTAAAAATTATTATTTTGCGGAATGAGCAGTTTATAATGAGTTTCTTTATTTCATCATTTAGTGTGTTATAGTGTACCTACTTTCTTTGCATATTGTCATTTTGGGCAACACAAGATAAACATGGTGCACCATAGTAAGCCACTGTGTACTATGCTCATGATTTGTTTTCTTTCATTGAATGGCTACAAACTTCAGTGTAGCATTTTATGGAAGTTCCTATAGCATAGGAATTTAAGCATGGTGATGTCAATGCTTCCCTGTGGAACTGAAAAGATATTCTGCTGTGTTATATCAAGTGTCGCACAATATATCACTTTTTATTCCCCATCCCTCAAGTATGGTATGCACACTGTTTAACTTCTTAAAATCTCAATGTAGACATAATTTACACAAGCTGTGCAAATGCCTGATTTACAGAAGATGGTCTATACAAGATTTATAGGAAAGACTTAGTTCTTTTAAACAAGCAGGACTTCTAAGTACAACAGAGCCAACAACCCTACTCTACCATGTAGTGAGAAATATTGTGCCTAAATAGAAAACACAGCTTTCTCTTTTTGAAGCAACCAGTTCTCTAATATAATTAGAAACTACTCATAGTGATTTTTTTCCAGTACTGCATTAAATGCTTACGAAAGAGACAGTTTACAAAAAATAAAAACTTCATTACTTGTCAATTGTTCATTCATTCCAGGTTATTAGACACCTTGTCCAAAAGAATATGAGGCAGTTGACGAGTTGTGATGCAGGAGCCAAAACATAAAATTCAACACAGAAATAGTTTCGGAAAGTCTTTACAAAACCAAAACATGGGTGTGCATACATAGGCCTTGTGCACCTTGAATATTTTGAAGGAAAACACGTCTTCCCAATGCTTAAAGAATCAAAAAGTGCCAGTACAGAAAGAATTATATTGTTTCCAAGACTTGTTAATGTGCAGAGAAGGCCTGTTTTTAATTTAGGGCAGTTAAATAAATCAGCCCTTCTGATTTTTCTCCTTTACGATCCTTTCACAGTCCTATGTAGAGTTGGTTAAAAATTATTTTTAAAATATACTGAGGGAAAGGAAGCATACAACAATGTGACTTGATTTCCATCTCTAGATGATATGAGGAGAGCTGAACTGCTCCATGTGTTCATTGCTCATGGCCTATGTTCAGACAACATCTCAGCTTCATGCAAACAAATGTTAGATTCCAAATGCAGCTGCTTTACTATTCCTTTTTCATGGGCCATCAAACAAGCCAAGAAGCCTTTGGTTAACTATAGTGTAAAACTGGTTTCATATCCTGGTTTGTTCCAAAACAATTAACCACAGTTTCCCAGTTAGACAGAATTGGGTAGTATAGTTAACAGGAAACTTCTGGGCTTCTTCACTCACAAAAACACAGAGAGGGGAATCTGTATCAGGAAAGCATGGTCCATTTATATCTCATCCAAAAGCAGCTGTTGACTGTAGAATCGAATGTTCCCTTGAATGGGTAAATAAGTCATCAGAGTTTCACCACAGATAAGTTAGTCAATTCAAAAGCAGTTTATTCAGTTCATACATTCAACTGCCAGTCACCGAGTGTAAAGAGATAAATTAATATGCACATAAATGTGAACCAATCCAACAGTAGAGGCTTCTAACTGTATACAACACTATACAATTATATACAATTGTATACAATTTCAAGTTCCTGCTGAAATTCCAGTTCCTCACTTGAACTTCTCTTTCTTAATTTATATTATTATTAAAATTAATTACTATTAATTTAATGGATTTCAGGTCTGCTTTTACCCTTCTAGGGCAGGTTACAACATTCAATATATTTTTGAAAAACAGTAAAAATAAATAACAATATTGAAATACAGCAGCAGATCACACCTTTCTAAACTATAATAACCATAAAACCACCCAAATGCAGACCAGATTTTTTTTTAATAGGATTTCCCCAAAGGCCAACAGACAGAGGGTCATGCAAACCTTATTGAAGAGGGCATTCCCTATGTACTGAATTAACAACTTTGTTCTAATAGTTGATCAAAGAAACACACAAGGGCATCACCCCCACTTCCACAAATTTCTGTAATTGTTATATACTATTCATTATAACAACTAAAAACCACCTTAACTCCCCCCACCTGTCAAAGTCTGCCCTGTTTAATGGAAAAAATGGCTTATTGTCACAATACAGAAAGTATACTACAATTATTCTCTAATGCTTTAACTGACATTCTGCCTCCCTTTTTAAAACAGAGCTGTGTTTTATCATTTTTGTCCAAATACCTGAATCTCTGAAAGAAAACTCTGACCTTTGATATCATCACATTCCAGCGCTGCTTGTATACACGGCCATCACCATAAATCAGGTTCTTTAAACAACGCACTAACATTTTATTAACTATTCCGTTTATTCACTATATCCAGGAAAGCACACACTGCAGACAATATATTATTACTTAAGCTCAAATAGCTCACAATTAACCATCAAAGAAATATTCCATGTCCATAAAAGTTACAGCAAGCAAAAAACCCAGAACTGACAGTGTTATTACATCTTATTAAGGTATGTGTTTCAATGCAATCCTTAGAGACTATCCATGACAGTCTATTGCTGTAGGTACCAGCCCAACTTCTACTTCTTCTTAATTCTTCAAATATAACACACACACCCAAAAAACCCAACCTAGTTTGTCACCTATAAATACAATGAATCCTAGCATGAGAACTTGCAATTTACCCAAGTATATTAGAAAACCGTTTCTATTAATAATACCTGATACATGACATAAACTAGCTGTTCACTGATCATGTATTAATTACCTGTAAATACAGGACTTTGCATGATTAAATAGAATGCTATTTATGTATTTATTAACGATGTGTCTTAACTGTCATTCATCAAAAGGATTCCAGGATGCTATACAAAAATACTGTTAACTGTGGGTTGCCACTCCTAATCACACTGCTAACAAACCTTGCCTACCCAGCCCCCACCACATCCTCTACCTTCCTTGGCAACTCCGACCCCCTCCCTTTACACCTTACACAACACCTGCACTGCTCACAGCTCCTTCATCACTGGGGAGTATGTGAAGTCCTGTCTGGAATGCCAGCCTTGGGCCATCTGCCTGCCCACTCCGCTGGACCACCTGCCCATTTGTTTGCTCACTCAGCCAAGCTGCCTGCTTGCTTGGACCCTGAGCTTCCCCCACTCTGTTTTGGGTGAAGGTAAAGGGACCCCTGACCATTAGGTCCAGTCGTGACCAACTCTGGGGTTGCAGCGCTCATCTCGCCTTATTGGCCAAGGGAGGCGGCGTACAGCTTCCGGGTCATGTGGCCAGCATGACTAAGCCGCTTCCGGCAAACCAGAGCAGTGCACAGAAACGCCATTTACCTTCCCACCAGAGCGGTACCTATTTATCTACTTGCACTTTGACGTGCTTTCGAACTGCTAGGTTGGCAGGAGCAGGGACCAAGCAACGGGAGCTCACCCCATCGCGGGGATTCGAACCACCAACCTTCTGATCGGCAAGTCCTAGGCTCTGTGGTTTAACCCACAGCGCCACACCTGTCCCCCACTCTGTTCTACATGCATGCAATAGGATGAAACAGAAATTATCTCAGTTTCACACACAATTTAATGCAAATCCAATTAATTTGCACTTCCCAAACCAATACAGGGACCTAAATGCAGCTATAAGTTTTTTTCTCCAATTTTTGTGCTAGATTTATTCAACCCGAAAATGCAAACAAAATGTTTTTAGAGAAATGTGTACACTAAACTATGTCTATTAATGAAAATAGTGCAAAATATATGCTTGCAAAAATGCACACATCAGACAAAAATGCACACAAAAATGCACAACTGTGTGTGTGTGTGTGTGTGTGTGTGTGTGTGTGTGTGTGTGGATTTCATTTTTACACAATTGCAAACTGTTGTGGAAATAAGGTGAACTGAACTTCTTTGGAAAAATGAAAAACTGAGAGAAACTAAAATTGACACATTTGTCCACCCTTAATCCACATTAGACTTTTCTGCAAAGTAATGACTAACTATTGAATACATCACATGATTGGATTTTGGCTAGTTTTTCAGCAGCAAGGGCACAGCCTTCTTATCAATTGTCCCTGATTAATCTGGTTTATTCCTCCATTTCTCTATCAAGCAAGTGTTCTGCTGCACTGATTGAAATGAGAAAAATGGCTATTGATTATTAGATACACTGCTATAGTACTTATAGGAATTAGGGGAGGGGATGTCCAACAGAACTTGGGAGTGAACAAAATACAGTAGCTAATGATGTCATCACTTTCAAAAATAAAAAGAGAAATAAAGAAACAAGCGTGATCAACCTTCATTTCCAAATTCCTGTTTCCTCTCTCATCCTAAACCTCAGCTTTTGCTGCAGATTTAGCTCTTTTCCACACATCAGATCATGTTCAGGTTCAATGCGCCAGAGTCCTATTCTTCAAGCCTGTTGAAATATCACTTTCCGAAACATGTGTGCTAACATTTGGCCAACAGTACCACAAGATGATTTTATTAACTTGTAGCTCATTTCATAGACTGCTGCTCATGTTGCTAACATATGCTCGCCTACCATTTACTGCTCTATAATTAGAAGAGTCATATGAAAGAGATACTGAAGGCCTAATCATTTTTTCCCCTTTTTTGAATTCAATATACTGTTTGGATCTTACAATAAGAAATAAGACAACTCTACAGTCATCATTATTTTTTAGACCAATTTAAATAAAGCACATGGTCAAAGTAGATAAGCATTTAGTAGTTTTCCTAAGGAGGCAACATTCTACAAAACTTGGGATGTAATTGTGAGATGTTCAGTAGTTAATGCCAAACCATGGTTTAGTGTTACATGCCTGAGCCTCTCGCTTGCATGCTCCCTTCTCCCCTCACACATGGAAATTCCTTCTTTGTTGCCTGGCTATGGGCAAAGCACTGTTTTCTATTCCATCTAAAGCTGGAAACTATTTGAAACCAGGCCAAGGGTAAACAATAGTTTGTCAATTCAGATTAAAAGAAAATTTACTAATCTCAAACCAGAAATGGAGGGAGAGAATTGTTATTTGCAAAGAGGGATGCAATGGTTATGCCAAGCTCATTCATATCATGGTGGTGATCAGTAATTTATTAGAGTATTGTTTTATTAGTGGTTGTACTTGTGTATTTTGTATTATTATTTATTAATGACGAAGGGATTTTTTTAATGAAGAGCAGTATAAGTAAATAAGTAAGTAAATAATACTTCAACTATGTCTATGGCTGGATTCAGGCATCACCCTAAAACATGGTTGATTGCTTTTGTTGCAGGGACAATCAGAGGGGAAGCTGCTGCAGCAATTATAGCCTGTCAATTCAGATATCACACCAAGACAGTTTTGGATTCTGATTTGCTAGGTAATAAGAAACCATGGTTTGTCAAGCTTGATATACAAAACCATAGTTAAATTTCATAGTTTGATGCAGTGTGCCTGAATTGAGCCTGAATCTCTCAAACATATTCCCCTGCATGAAGTTCTGGGGGTTTGCTAACCACCACCCCGAGAGTGTTGCACACATAATTGCCAACGTCATTATCATTATTAATAAACTTTTATACAACACCATCAGCTTGCAGATCAGATTTGTAAGTGGAGTATGTGCCTACTTTGAAAAGCATGTCCAAATTTATTCATTCATCTAAATATGCAGCAAGATATGGGGCATTGGTTGGTTCCAATATACGTGTCATTGGCTGGTTGGATGCAGAGTAGTGGTGGGAGGCCCCAGGGGAAGAAGGCTCTCAGCCAGGGGATTTGTGATGGGGCAATGATGATTGGTCAGAAGGAGAAGGAGCAGACTGGGAAGAGGAGGTGTCAGCAGCAGGAGAGGTAGTAGAGTTTGGTGAACAGGAAGAGGCTGTGGCAGAGAGCAGTTCAGACTCTGAGGCTGAAGTGGAGGCCAGAGGGGAGGCTAGCTAAGAGGCAGAATGGTGACAGGCTGCTGAAGAATCCAAGGAGTCTCCCCCTCCTGCTGTGACCAGATTCCCCTCCTCACTGGTCTCCTAGAACTTGCAGAGAAAGGACACAGCCTGAGGCTGCTGGGAAATAACTTGGTGAGGAGGAATCCTGGTGGACACTGGGAAGGCAGGGACCTTTAGTCCTTGCAACTGCTTCACTAGGGCGAGACCTCCTAGAAAGCATTGTTGAGACCACTAGGCCAGAGCTATGGTTTGTTTCTTTGAATAAAGATTTAAGTGATTTTTATTTATTTATTTTTTTGCTGCTGACCTATGCCTGACTCTAACCATGATAGTAATAGGATGTGTCACTTTCTCTCTCTCTCTCTCTCTCTCTCTCTCTCTCTCTCTCTCTCTCACACACACACACACACACACACACACACACACATTATTACTATATATATATATAATTTTCAACAATTATAAAACATAATTTTATATCTTATACAGTTTTTTTGACTTCCATCAACCACATCTGAAAATTTTCCCATTTTTTCCACTTAATTTACATTTCTTACTTTCACTATTACCTTTAAATATCATAACTAATGTCTCTCTTCTTTCTCTTCTTTGTAATATTTCATATATTCCTCCTTACAAAACTTCTTGTAGTCCTGCTAGTGTAATTTGTTGATTACAGTTGCTCTTCAAATAGTTCGCATATTTATTCCAATCTTCTGTGAATCTCTGGTCCCGCAGGTTTTGAATCCTTCCTGTCATCTTATCCAATTCTGCGTAGTCCCACTTTCACCAATTTTCATAGGATCACATTGTGATCTTAGAAGCCTAAGCTTTCCCGTTTCTAAAAACTACAGGCCACTTATGTGAAGATACACGGGAGGCCATGTTTTCTCTAAAAACGAAGCCAAACCATGGGTTAGTACAGACACTAACTCACAGAGGGGAGCTCACACCTACTTTGCTCACCTTTTGGTTCAGTGTGGCACAGCAGCTCAGCCAAGGTTTAGGGATTTGCCTGGGTTCATGGTTAAGCTCTCTCCTCCTTATCCATGATCTGTAGCCCAGGTTTGTTCTGAGATGCAGCTAAAGAGAGAGCCTAACCACGAGAACAGGTGCAGACATCACACTAAAGCTAAACCTTGCTGAGCTCCTCTCCAGCACAGTCACCATAAATCACAATTCAGCTTACCAAGACAGGTGAACCAGGCTGCAGATTAAGCAAAAATGCAGCACTTCCATCAGACCACTGTTCTGAAAAGAGGCCAATCGTGACTTTGACTATGACTAATTGTGGAGCAGTCTAGAATAATATTAATGAGCTATGTATGGATTTCATATAATCATAGAATTGCAGAGTGGGAAGGGACTCCAAGGGTCCTGTAGTCCAACCCCCAGCAATGCAGGAATCATGACTAAAGCATCCATGACAGATGGCCACCCAACCTCTGATTAAAAACCTCCAATGAAGGAGAGTCCACTATCTCCAAGAGAGTCTGTTTACTGAGCAAGAACAATTATATACCGGTACACACTCAGCTGTGTTCTGTGGTGAGCACAGTAGGTATGCCTATTCTTTTTAATCCAGAAAATCAAGTTAAACATTTAAAGAAAGCTCTAAGTACATTTATCATAACTTTTAGAAGCTAATTAAATTAGATAAAAGAAATAATTAGATTTGCATTTTTATCCCTCTTTTTTTAGTTCTGAGGAAGATCACAGCAGCATGCCCATGGGCAATTAAAAACCGCACAGTGCAGTGAAAATATAAAGGGATGAGATGGGCTTGGGTCTCTTTTTTCCTGGCTAATTCATGATTGAATATACAATTAAAAATATTTTAAGGACTTACTAAAGTTGAGGGCTATTCTTAGAATTGGAGTTTTGCTTACAAGCCATGTTTTTCTACTTTCAACAGAGCCTCTGATCCATGTAACATGCCAACAGATGTATCAAATTGCTTTCAGCAACTTTATTTGGTCCTGTTCTGAGCTTACTGGAAGGAGATCAGTTCCATGATCGATAACAAAAGGCGGGAGGGGGTATTCCCCTGTGCCAGAACAGTAGTGCTATAATTGCTTTTTGCTTGTCAGTGCTAAATACAGTTTACAGAGAAAGAGACCTATGAATGAACAGTTGCAGCCCAGTTTGAGCTAAATTCCAGACAGTGCCCCTTCAGCAAACATACAGCAAATAGCTTTAACCTATTTCTAGAAGGCAATAAATGAAGGGTCCACCTCTGAAACAGGAGGTCAATTAGATACTTAATAATGACCAATATCTTAGCATTATTATCCTAGCAAAAAAAAAAATTAATTAACCAGGTTGTGGGGGCCATGAAGGCTAATGTAGAATGTAATTATTCCTGATCTTTAGACATGCACTTCACATAAAGAGATAGTCCTTATTCAGCTCACCAGGTACCTCAATTGTCAGTAGTTAATCATGGATAAGGAAAGGGATTTGTTGGTTCAGCCTCTCAAGTTTTAAGTACAACAAAAATTATTCACACTCAAGGACAGTTAAACAGTTGTCATTTTTCATATTACTGCCCCTTTGTTTACCGTCATGCTCACTCATTTTAATAAAGTAAGACCAGGCGAATTTGTTGATATTAAACTGCACAGCATGAATGTTACTTTCAAGAACAGGAGGAAAATGTATTCATGAAAATGAACTCTAGTGATAATAAAAATGGAAGAGGAACTCAACCTTCAATGTGCAAAGATAACTTCATGGATTAAATGGCAATCTAACTAGCTATGTGAAGGAAATAACTGCAGGGTTCACTATGGTAGGAAGGGAATGTGATGAGAAATGAACCTTTAAGTCAAAATTAGAAAAATATTCCATTCAGAATTGACACAGTAACTTCCAGTGACAGAGGGATATAAAGTTTTCCAAATGAGTCAGATACTGTGTTGTACAGGGTTGTGGCAACTCTGGAGTGGAACATACTGGCTGACCGCCCTAATGTGAACACCACAAGGGCTGCCGTTAGTATTAGCTGCAATTCTGTTTTAAACTAGAGGAACATAATCCAGTTGTCCTTAAAATACAGTTTAGAAATGACATATGGTTCAGAATATGGGAACCAGACTATTGATGGGGTGCTATCATTCAGATAACACTAACCTTAAAAGCTTCCACACATAATTCAAAGTGCTCACCTGTCTAAACCAGGTATCCCCAAACTTGGCCCTCCAGCTGTTTTGGGACTACAACTCCCATCATCCCTAGCTAACAGGACCAGTGGTCAAGGATGATGGGAATTGTAGTCCCCAAACAGCTGGAGGGCCGAGTTTGGGGATGCCTGGTCTAAACCATTAAACAACTTGTGACCAAGGTACTTGAAGGGCTGTCTTCTCCTTTATGAACCTGTCTGAAGTTTCAAAATCTGTATTGAAGGCCCTTCTCTGAAAAGAAGTGTTGAACTCTGATCATGCAGGGTTCTAAATTATTCATCACTCATTTTTTTCTGTCTCCCTCCTCTCTTATGTTTATTCACCCATGTTTCATTCTCACACAGATCCCATACCAGACATCCCTCTGTTTTTCCCTTCTCCCTTTCCCCCCTTCTATTTATTCAATCAATCCATCATCCATCATCTACTAATTCTCTCTCACATGCACACATGCACACACAGAGAGAGACAAGAGAAGAGAGAGGGGCACATATTTAAGAAGTGCTGTTTTGCCTTTTGCTCATGCTCCATTTCATTTACCAAAACCATATTTAAATTGTCCTAAGTTTTAGAGGGCTAATTAATCAGTATCGGCTTCACTTGTTTCTATTATTGTTTTAAAAGGACGCACTCATTTTGCGAACTGACAAATGTATGACTTGTGTCAACAGACTTTTGGCATCAGTTCTTTGCCTATGAACTGCAGCACAACAGCACATCATAAAACTGTGAAGTACTGGTGCAGCTTCAGGCTATTGTCCAGGAAGACTAGAAACACAACTAATTAATGCTGCAGGCCTTGATCCAAGGAACCACATGACTAGCCCTACATGCCCAAGGGAGCTTTGAATTTGTATTTCTCAAAGAGCACATCCCATGCTACATACAAAATATCTTATGAAATCGATTGGAATTTCAAAAGCAATTTAATATTACTGGGGAGATCCTTAGCCATTCAAAGGTAAAAACAAAACAAAACACTGAGTTTGTGTATAAACTCTTTGGATCCTAGCTATAGCCCCTTCATCTTATATGAATGGTGTCTCCTCAAGTGTAATGTGCTTCTTCCATTCAATTTTTAGCCAATTTCGCCCAGCCTACACTTTCCAGGAGGGTCTCCTGAGTCCTGATCATCCTCTGAGGAGGATTGGAAGAAGCAGGCTCTTTGGTGAAAGGAAAGGACTTAAAATCCACCTTAAACCTCTTGGATAGGGCAGGCTGTTCAATAACTATAAGCAAGCTAAAAGCTGGAAACTTCTAAAATAATCCCACCCTCTCTGCCTTACAGTAGCATTTCCTTCACATTCGTTTGCATGCCTGATATGGCACTGGTTCAGCAGCTCCAATAGCAGCCAAAGCAATTCCTTACAAGATGCTCCAGGAGAAGATGAAAAGCCCACCAGAATCCTGGCAAACATGCTATGGAAGAGAAATACTTAACCTGCCTGGAATACTTTAATGAGTTTTCCCAATGCACACAAGAGAGAGAAGTAATCCACAGAAGTCTCTCACACTAAACAGGCCCAAATAACCGGATTGGCACAAAATGACAAAATGTTAGGCAGTGTCTAAACTCCATAACTTAGTGGGAAAACATGTTTAGAACAAGATGGATTGGAGGCAGATTAGTTGTTCCTAGGAAAAGCAACTGTCACTTGATCTCAGTGACATGCCTGTTAACCTTTGCTTAAAAAAAACCAAAACCCAGAATAGAAGGCAGTAAGGCAAGGAATCAGCTAGAATTATGAACGAACAGTAGACAGAAGGGAGCTCAAGACCAACTCCATCATCATCATCATCATCATTTTGCATTGATACTCCACTTGCCAAACCCCTGTCTTGACACAGTAAACTGTTTCAGAGCTTAAACACACATTTTGTTTCAGGTACCTCAAAAGTGAAGATAGGATAAGTAATTAACAGAAGGCAAGGAGGAGACATCAGGCACAGAATAAAGGTGCAAATCCCTGCCTCCTACTGCAGTCCAGCTAGAGAGCAAAATTGGCACAACTACCCACAGTTATTTAATTTCAGATATAGGCTGAGAAGCCATGGAACAAAAGGGGGAGAAAATACTCAAGCAGCATCAGAGCAATACAAAGTCTGTGCATGGTGATGTGGACAGTATGGGATCAACTACAGCTCCTGCTCCATTTTGGAAAGTTGGTCTTCCAAGTTCTTCTCCATTCTAACATCTTGTTCTTACAAGGAGACCTTCTGTTCCAGATCCTGAACGTTCTGCTTGCTCCCAGTCGTTAGGGCTACCTTTCCTTGTAGAGACTGAATTTGCTGACTGGTCTCTCCCTCTCTCTTTCAGTGTAATACATTCAGCTGTTCAGTCAGTTCCTGCTTCTGTGATTCGTGGCTCTTCATTTGCATTTCCTGATTTATTATGTTCCGCTGCAACTCTGATATATTTCCGTTCAGCACACTAATTGTTTCATTAGCTTCAGCCAGCTCGCTTCCTTCTCCTGCAACTTCTAATTCAGAGACTCTGTGTTCTTCCAACTGGATCTGTTAATTTCAATTTGTACTTGAAGCTTATTTTCTGCCTCAGTTTCTCTTTCTCAATACTGCTTGATGCAGTTGAGGAGCTTTTAGTTATGGTCAGCTCCTACTCAAAATTTCCTCAAATTTGCATTAGCCTTCCCCTCAAGCTGAATTTGAGCCCCTTTTGTGACTCTTGAATTTTCTCCCGTTCCACTTGCAAGAGCTGCATCCCTGAACAAATTTGGCCAGCGTGGTCTTTCTGCTTCATCATCTGCACTGCATACTCATTCTGCATCTGCAGAGAACCTTGAGTCACTTGTGTAGTAGTCAGTGCAGACATTTCCTCCACAGACTGTGACAAGAAGTTGTTGAAAGATCTTAGAACAGAGAAGACCATTGTATTTCCTTCTGCATCTTCCATATGCACATTACTTCCCCCACAGCCAGCCACATCCTCAGTTCCTCAGCATTGCCAGTCACTTGCTCTACACTTTCCTCCTTGAACCTCCCTCTCCAATATATTTGACTAACCTGAGGTAGGTTGGAGAAAATGTATTGGAAAGCAGAAGTTATTACAATGCTGGCAAGAATTAATACCAACCATGCAAATTGTTGATAAGCTTCTTGTCTCGCGCCATCCCATTCTACAAGAGGAGAAACCATCTCCCTGTGATAAGCCAGGCTTTAAAGCTATACTAATATTCTGAAATATTATGCAGTACCATCCTTGCTGGACTGTAGCGCTTGAAGAGCAGGTGAGCTTTCACATATGAAAACAGACTGCTAATTTAAAACTAGCCTAGATCCCTGACATAAAAGTTGTTCTGTATGCATGCTGCCTTTTACGTGGGAGATGTTCAAATATGCAAGGTGGTGGTGGTGGTGGTGGTGGTGGTGACGACAATGACTATTATTTTATTTGAATTTGCAAACATTCAGGTCAAAATTAAAGCACCAATAGAGGGGGCATGACTAGGTAAGGGTGATGTGGGGGAATTATGCAGAAATGTGAAAGGCAACAGCAGCACTTTTCTTTTCTTTTCTTTGTCTTTAAAAAATCCTAACTTGTTTCTGTACCATTCCTATCCTCCAAGTTCCTTTGGAAAAATACTACTAGAATTCAATGTTATGCTACAACAATTGTTCCATCAGTATAAGCATTTCTGCTCTCCTAATGGAAAAACCCCCTTTTCTCCTCCCCCTGTGCTCCATTCTGGGGGTTCACCTGATCCCTCCTGAGCTGACTGGATGGGGGAGGAAAGGTGGGGGAAAGCCCTATCACGTTTTCAGGACTCATTGTGCTGGGTCCCTCTAGCACAACTATTTAACTGGACCCAGCCCATTTTGTCATTTAGATTATCCTTTGGATCCCTTCCAATTTACAATTCTGTAATTCCAAACTGCTTTCTGTCGGGAAATGAATGAATGGGGCAGAATCAATTTTTTAACCAGAATAATGCTACAGCATATTTTAATATGCTTTTGGGAACAGGTTCTTGAGAGGTTGCTATTGCAGCCACTTGCAGTGGTGTCCAAAACAACAAGCAAAGGTGTTTAAAATGTGTGTGTTTTTAAGGGAATGGGGCGGGAATGCCACAACTGCTGTGCTTATATTATGTTTAACCATGGTTAAGACAAGCAATAAAATTCATGGAGGGAGCCCTTTTCCAATACACTGGATTCTGATCTTGGTGTCTGACACCCTATTTTGAAATATATTTGCATGATAATGATTTTATTATTTGTACTGCACCCATACATGGGTGGCGCTGTGGGTTAAACCACAGAGCCTAGGACTTGCCGATCAGAAGGTCTGTGGTTTGAATCCCTGCGACAGGGTGAGCTCCCGTTGCTCGGTCCCTGCTCCTGCCCACCTAGCAGTTCAAAGTGCAAGTAGATAAATAGGTACCGTTCCGGCGGGAAGGTAAACAGCGTTTCCGTGTGCTGCTCTGGTTTGCCAGAAGCGGCTTAGTCATGCTGGCCACATGACCTGGAAGCTGTACGCCAGCTCCCTCAGCCAATAAAGCGAGATGAGCGCCGCAACCCCAGACTCAGTCATGACTGGACCTAATGGTCAGGGGTCCCTTTACCTTTTACCACACCCATCTGGGTTGCCCTGGCCACTCTAGGCAGCTGAAAGTTAGTACCATGGAAATAAAGTTAAGTTAGTATTGCAACCTACATTTAAGAAGTACTTTCCTGTGTTTAACAGAAGAGCTATTACTAACAGATGCCACACAGAGGTGAAGTTCTCCATGTTTCATATCAGTGTGATTTATTTCTGAGAAAACACTGTCTCTGACCATCTCACTGGTTCTATGAATCGAACTATTTGTATAAAGAGTGAAAGGAGCCTCTGCTAGGTATGTATTGTAAAGGTACAAATACAATTCCCTTTTGGCTTTTTATAGGTGACTGTTTGACCTGTGGTAATAACATTGCTATAGTTATGATGAGGCATTAAAAGAAAAGAAAATAACCACAACAAATGCTTTCAAAATATAACACTTCTTCACAATCTGTTTTTGAATATATCCAAGAGTGGGTCCTTGGACCATATTGAATGCTCCTGTTCTCTCTCACACACACCACTAAAACTTGAATTGGTGCCCCTGGCAGATAAACATTGCTGCCTACAAAGGGTTTGGTACTTATATACCTACATAGCAATAGCTGCAGATGTTTTCCATAGTAATTGTCTCTATATAAAGCAGTTCAGTCTTGGTTGTAATAAAGCAATCCATAACCAACAATTGAATCACTGCTTTTCCTCTGTAGCACAGAAGTTAAATGCCTGTTTATCTTACAGCTAAATAGGAAGGTTTAAAAGTAATGCGTATCTTTCAAACAAAACCTGTTTATTAACAAAAGGCAGGCTACACCAAAATATTTATCACAATTTAATTTTTTTTTAATGTGGACAATCCTCCTTGGATTTGAAGCTTTGCTTGTCTAGGAGGGTAAAAGCAATTTTGTTGTAAAGCTTCCCCTTTTACTAAATGGAATTTAAGCATAATCAGAAGAGAGCAATAAAACACACTGACCTGAATTTGCTGCTGCAGTAGATTGATTTTGTGCTGCTGTTGCAGAAGTTGCTGCTGTTGTCTTGCAATCTATTAGAAATAAATTTTCCATTAAATTAAAACAGTGATGTTGAGGCTTCAATATTATTGAGTGAAAACAAGTTCCTACTTATTCCTCATGATAATTTCAAAGATTTTTCTTTTTTGTTTCACCGAACCATATTTGTTGTGGAGTTAACTAAAAGATTGGAAGGAGGTTTAAATATATTGTTTACTAACCTATCTTTAAAGACTATTGAAGTAATTGAAACACAGGGCTTGAAGTCAGTTAAGTCTACATGTATTCATTCTCAAAGCTTCAGCTTCAGCTGGACCTTGCATACATGACAGAGGGCTTTCTTCCCTATGTTTCTCCTGGCTTCTGAGCCAGCAGGGGAGGCCCTACCATTAGGACGTCTCCTATTTGCGGGTGACATTTGTGGGAAATCGGAGCATAACCTTTCCAGTAATCACATCAACACTTTGGAACTTTCTGCTCAGGGAAGCACACGTCACAACTTCTTTATTCTCCATTTGTCATTAACTTGCACCTTTACTGTACCAAAGTGCTTCCCTTAGGAGTAGCTAGATCAGCCTTCCACAACTTGGATCCTCTACACAGGGCACTGAGCCAAGGGGAACATTGTTGTTGTTGTTGTTGTTGTTGTTGTTGTTGTTGTTGTTGTTGTTGTTTAGGGTACCTACTGAGAAGATCCATTTAAAAAGCAACTGTACCAAAATGAATTATTGTGAAATTAAGAAATATTCAAGGTGGTAGTGGGGGCACTAAACTTTGTTCTCGCTCCGACACCATATTACCAAAGTAATATGCTTAGCCTGAGAGCAACTCTCCTGATCAGGTTTCCTCAGCCTCAGCCCTCCAGATGTTTTTGGCCTACAACTCCCATGATCCCTAGTCAGCAGGACCAGTGGGAATTCCAGATGATGGGAATTGTAGTCTCCAAACATCTGGAGGGCCGAGGCTGAAGAAGCCTGCTCCTGACAAACCATCCAATGATTACTGAAGGGGATGTAAGAAGCCCTTTCTCTAGTTCTTCTCATTTATTATTAGGGTCATACAAAACTGTCTGAATAAGACTATGCCTTCCATAATCAAACACATGCTACCAAATCCAAGTTGCTGTGGTAGCATGACTAATGGGGCAGGAGGAGAATTTAACGTTGTCTTTAGCTTTATGGATATATTTCACCATTGAGCTGAGAACTTAAACATGTGTTTCAGCAACATCCCTACTTAAAGCAATTACTTTTCCAAAAAATTTCCACAAATGCCATGGCCATGAGAGAGCAATGAAAATGCTCATGTCACCAGGGGAAAAGCATTTTAATGACATAATAAGAGCACATCAAAATCAACTCTCGATATAATAAGAGCAGAATGCACATCTCTCCCAGGACCCTCAGAAATTTTAATGCACAATATTGTGCTTTAGCTATATGCTCTTGCTTCCTTCTCCAGTATAAATAGAATAGGTTGGGAAAGATGATAGGTAGAACAGAGTTACACTTTCAGAATAATAAAGTAGCTCAACCTGTTAGAGTGAAAGCACTTCAGAATGCAAGTGGGGGGACTGCCTGTTTGAATGACTGTGGTTGTAAACATGCATAGAAAACTAAAGCATGAGGGGGAAACCCTAAGCTAAACTAGAATTTCTCTCATTGACATGTTAGTTTTCTACAAGCAGGGCCTTATTTTACATATATGAGAGAGGAATTAAAAATGGACTCTGCTGAGTCTGAAGCAGCTCCACAGACCAAGGCCTTGCTTAAGGTCTCATGTAAAAGGAAGCTGAAATTGTGGTGACACATTATGGCCTTCTCTTCAATTGCCCTGTGGCCAGGGAATTCCTTCTTAAAGAGTTGTGTACCAGCAGACTGTGAATTTTTGAAAAAGTTGGTGCCAGTGATTTTTGTTTTGTTTTAGTTTATACTGTTCTTACCCTGCTTTTGAAATTGATGTGTTTGAAAATTGAAGATTTCTACTCTTACTGCTGAATTTTACCATGGAAAGGCATCTTGAAGATGTGGAGAGAGATTTATTTTTGTAAAAATAAAAACAGGTGCAAGATTCATTTTGTCATTTAGTGAAAGGAACAAATCCACACACCATGCAGATACAAGCCTCATTGTATCTAGGACCTGAGAAATGACAAAGGCTTTGTATAATTTGGGGACTGATTTTGTTTGAGATCAATTTGCTAGTGCACAGCTCACTGCAGTTCTAAGTACAATATAGGATCAAATGAATATTCATTTCCTTATGGAAACCAGTGAAGTACTACCATGGCATTTAATATTGATGGTGGTGTGATTGAAAAAGGCATCCAAAACACTACAGTGCAATTACCATAGCACAATTTCAATGTATAGGGCTTGACACCGCAAAAGCTGGTACAGACGCACCATGTGGCTCAAATTCTGAATTTTATTTGCCAATTGGTTGAGCTACATGCTCGCTTCATTGAGCATGACAACCTAGTTTTAAGTGTCATTTAATTTTCATTTTGAAATATAATTACAAAGTGTTCACTGTAAGATATCACTCGTCTGCAAATGTGTCAAGATTAATTTGTGCTAGCTTATTCACAAGTGTCAATAGTTAATTACTGTGTCATCTCTGGATGGCTAAATGACATTCTAACTTCTGATTTTTTACAGTATTCCTTTATGTTATTTTCCATTAGGGACGAGTCCATATTCCTTACATGTGGGCAAATATTCAAGCACATAAAATACAAGACGTCACAACTCATTAAAATCAACAGAGCATACATTGCTGTATATACCCTATAAAACATATTTAGCTGAAAAGATAATTCTAGTTATAATGTCAGATTTCTAAAAACTGCACATTAATTTGAAACTAATGCATAAGGAACTAATGGAATCTTTTGTTGTTAAATGTTTTCCACCAGACAGCATGGAATATTGTTTATCTCCTAGTCCTTACCAATATTTGGCTGGTGGGGTGGGGTGTGTGTAGGATTTTTGTTTTTTCGTTTCTTTTTAAGATATAATGCTCAGAGAAAGAGAGTTAACTGATCCTTTTGCCAAAGTTTATTAAGATGCTGTAAATCACCTGCTTAGGAACTAGTAACAAAGCAAGCCTTACAGACAGGAAAATATCCATTTGACAGGTATGTTGGAATCTACTGTATAGGCATAATCCAGCAGATATTATTCCGGCACAAATTCTATTCAAATTAATAGGTTTGTGAGAACATTTCCTGGTTCACTGAGCCCTTACAAGTTCCCGTCTGCCCTTTCCTAAGTAAACAAATGAATCCTTTCTATCACCCACTTCCGATACTGGACAAACCTCGTTCACAATGTATCCTTATCACACATCCTCATTGCATTTGGACATTTTGAAAATGGAGAATTGAAATTCTAACATGGACAGTTTTTCAAGGATTGCTACAATTTATTCCTTCTTTACAACTTTTTTGGAGGATATAAATTCATCATGCAGTATTTTACACACATGTATTATCAAAGGTAATGTTTACAAGTAGCAGGCTATGAAAAGCCAGCATATCATGGAAAGTACAGTTATTTGTCTCTTGTTTGCAAATAATATATACCAGACCCTTTTTGGTTGGGAGTGGATTTAAGAAATAGTAGAATTTTTTTCTGGGTGTGTGTGGGGGGGGAGAGAAACCATTTTCATATGTTGCTGTTTTGTTGCTCACCTGTTCTTGCTGTTGGCGAGCAAGGTCCATTTGCTGCCGTTGTTTTTCAATTTGTGATGCTGCCAGCTTTTTCTGCTCATCGTGGGCAGCCAGAAGCTGCTCCCGTAAACTGATGAGCTGGGTGATCATGGTAGAGAGCTGTCGCTCTTTTTCCGCTAGGCTTTCAGGTGTACCTGAAGGAGATAGGGAAATGCAGAATAAATAACATGTAGACAGCAACAATGAAACAAAAAGGAAATAACCTGAGTTTTTGTATCTGACAAATGGCAGTTTGAATATTTATTTTATTAGAATATGTACCAGTAAATACTGCTTGTGTTTTTGCTGTATTCTGAAAGATAGGGAATGTCACTATATACTGTGAACAGAAAAGAGACAATTTACCCCCCTTCTGACAAGAGTAATTAATTATGTACTCTGCAATATCAAATCCCTCTTTCCCTTCCATCCCAGTGTAATGACTCCTTAATGGATTACCAAATTCACAAATAGATTAACATAATTTTCCCTCCATTATACATTTTTAAACAAACAAAATATAAGATGACTAAAAAAATCCTGCTTAATAAGGAAAACAACTTAATTATTGCTGCTAATTTCTCAGAGATCTCCAGTATTAACCAAGAACTGAGCACGCCACAGAGTTCTACAAGAGATGTCTCATTTTTGTTACTAAGAAACCATGCCTGTTAAGCCTTAATAAAGGGTGTGTATAGGCACCACTAAACCTGTAGGTATTGAAATAGGGCTCAGAATGAAAGAAACATAATGTGAGCCTTCTTATTTACGTTAAAATTCATTTTACAAGATTTAAACTTAGTGGGAAATTCTGTTTTCTTTACATGAATGGTCCTTATTGATGGATGCTTTCACACAGCTTCCTTGCTAAGTAATCTAAGTAGAAATCTAAATCTGTCCAACTTTGTAATTGTGATTTTACAAAAGAATGCATTAGAAACACACTTTGGTTCTAGCTTTAAGAAATCTATACCACAGAATTTGTGTGTGTGTGTGTGTGTGTGTGTGTGTGTGTGTGTGTGTTTGCAAACGTATACTGAAATGAACCCGCATGAGTCTCTGAATCAACAAAGGAGTGGCAGAAATTATTATTATTATTATTATTATTATTATTATTATTATTATTATTAATGAGTCCCTTCCCATGAAAGATATGGAAGTGATCTACAATGTAATGACATATATGCAAATTACATATATTAAAAACAGTTTGAAACAACTGAATAGAAAAACAATTTTTAAACATATATAAATATATAAACAATTTAAAACAATATAAAACTAATTCATTTCCAGATTAAATGACAACACGGATAAAGATTTTTAGAGGCTTGTTGAAAGTATGCCAGAAGCTGGTAATTAATACAAAGTATAGAACTCAGTGACAAATATTCCATTGGCTTTAAAGGTTATGGGTTAATTGTTAACATGTTAATTGTGACTGCCTGCAGTCTAGAGTTACCAAGCATATGATGCACATGTGAGATTCCACAGTCTAAGAGTAGCTGAATCTTATTTAAATAAATGCAAATTTAAATTTATTCAGCTGAGATACCTGATCATTCTGCCACATGCCCACCTTGAACCAGAATATTTTCACTGTCCTGCTTACATCTATATATTCCTGCAATATCAGCACTTTATATCACAAAATTATTTATTATTTATTAAAACTGTCTGTCACTTTATCTTGCCCAGGACAACCCAAAGCAACTTACAACAAAACAGACAGCCAATGAACCATACATTGATACATCAAAACCAAGAGGAAAGAGAAATACATTTTAAAAAATCACACAGACAATATTTTAGCACTGTAATATCTAGTGTGATCTAGAATATGTATACAAATGTTTACAAAGCTATCAGACTGCAAAATCCACGGTGGAATATATTGTACATCAACCCATGCATACTGAAGAACCTATAACGCCTTGCAACTACTATATCAGAAGAAAATCTAAATACAAGAATAACTATGATTTTACAACTTTAAGGCTACAAGCCCAATTTATATATTATGAATAGTGAAAAGTCATGCCTTGAAACTCATGCTGGGACCTTGAACCAAAGCGGACAATTGATAAAAGCACTGAAGGAATAGAATAGCAAACGTAACTAGAAGAAATCAAACTCAGCTCATGCATGTTCTATGGAAAATCTGCTGGGCAAGGAAAACAAAATTCTACTTTGACACATGATTAGAGATGCTCTTCTATCCTGGAATAGCTAACACAAAAAAAGTGTGTGAGAGATCAAGCACTTAACAGGCTAATTTAGACACATCCATTTTAGACTTTTGTAATAAGAACAGCTGTACCACAACCTTAACTCATGTTAACTGAATGCCTGTGATTCTCTTCAAAGATAACTGAAGCTAAATTCATGATTAATCTTATAATATGAAGTAAGCCAATGACTAAGCAGTGATTTGCATACATGTATGACTGACAGATCTGGGAATTCAATCTGTTCCAAGAGGATCACTTACTAGATCTTACTGTGACTTTCCAAATGGTGCCAAGCACCCTCAAAACTGAGTGCTGGTGAGCTGCAGTGGCTAGAGGGTGGAAACTGGATGTGATAACTCCAAGCCCAACTCTCAAAGTTCAACTTGGCCAGGCAGGTCACTGGGTGGATCGGGGGAAAGCCACTGTCATTAAGCTTATCTGACTTCACAGAGACAAAGCAAAGATAGAGTAAGGTCAACCAATTCAAGCTAAGCTTCCTAATAATATAAATGTAAAGTAATTGGAAACATAGGTACAAACTAGCAGGTAATCCCCAAGGCAACTCTTCTTCTCTTGCCATTCAACAACCTCATCTACACTAGGTGAAACAAAGAACATCTCCAAGGTTTATTTTCAAAGGGTTCCAGGCATCCCAAATAAAATTAAACGGGTAAAAAGCTTAATGGTGTAATGTTGCATAAAGAAATCCTTATACACAGTCATTGTGAACAATATTCATATAATGTACATATATACCATTTATTGTAAATAAATAGGTAAGATAAAGAGCAAGCACGGATCTACCATCTTCCAAGTGTCATATCATATGTACCACAATTGATATTTGAACTTGAACTTTTAAAAATACAAGGTCAGCTCTCACAAATCATTAACTTTAACGTGTGTGTTTTTGTAATTATCCACCTTGGCAATGTTATCATGTAATTCCAGTGCCCATCCAAAAAGGGGAAGGAGGTAGTTTGCAATGACATTGTAACAAATCTCACAATTCTGTGGGCTTGTCACATGTAGCAGCATCTATGTAGCAGGATTTCAAGGGCCCAGCAGTTTGAGACTTGAATCTTATCAGGTATGAGAGAACATCTTAGAGATGGCAACGCTTTCATATAAGGATATTCCCTATCATCATCATTTTAACTGAATGGGCTGATTTAGTTGTAACTTTGCTAATACATAGTGTTTTGCCAAGCCATTGTACTTATCCATACATGACATTCCTGTGTGAGCATACATACTTCTCTCCTGTCCCTTTCCTATTTAGCAAGAAGCATGATTTACTGTTACATCTGAACAAATGTAGCTAGAGTTTCTGCAAAACACAGTTGATTCTTAAACCAGATAGTGAAATAAAATTCCAATCTGAATTTCAAACATCTGTTTTAAGAGCAAACTATGGTTCACAGGAACTCATTATGCCAGTTCACTTAAAACTATAACCATAGTTTTTGATTCCCAAGAAAGCAAGTGGGGATTTGCACAGAGATGGAGAGGAGGGAGAAGAAGGAATATGTGCAACAGATAGAGCAGTTCAGATTGCCAAGCTGTGGTTTGGCCATTAGTAGCATCAGAACGGAGCTAAAGGCTCTATTCCAGGTGTGGGGGACCTTTCCCCTCCAGATGTAGCTGAACTACAAGTCACATCATCCCTGGCAATGGCCATGCTTGATGGGATTTGTAGTTCAACAGCATGTGGAGGGACAAAGCTTCCCCAAACCAGCTCTACACAAATAGGGCAGATAAATACATAGAGCTGGTTTCAATGAAGCCAGCACAAGAAGGAGCTTCTCCACCCCCACCATTCTGCCCGGACACTGAGGTCCAGCGCCGAGGGCCTTCTGGCGGTTCCCTCACTGCGAGAAGCCAAGTTACAGGGAACCAGGCAGAGGGCCTTCTTGGTAGTGGCACCTGCCCTGTGGAACACCCTCCCACCAGATGTCAAAGAGAAGAACAACTACCGGATTTTGGGAGACATCTGAAGGCAGCCCTTTTTAGAGAAGCTTTTAATGTTTAACAGACCACTGTATTTTAATACTTTGTTAGAAGCCACCCAGAGTGGCTGGGGAAACCCAGCCAGATGGGTGGGGTATAAATAATAAATTCTATTCTATTCTATTCATTAGTGCAACGGGACTTTCCCCCCGCTTCTGATTAGGAAAGTCTGCAGAACCCCCAGAACAGAGGGGGAAAGAGAAGAAACATTGTTCCATCTGGGAGAGTGGCTTAGGATGCATAGCACTTATGCTGCCATCGAACATCAGGATAAATATAAGAGAGCAGCATATAGGCAAGAGACCGATTTTCCTATAGAAGGCAGCCTTATCTGCCTAATGTACAGATTGGAACACAGCTATCCACCAGATGATGCACTTCTCCAAATGTTGCAATGCAATTTGATACTTTGAATGTACCAAAATACATATTTAAATATGAATTTTGAAAGAAAGTGTATTAATTATCATTTAAATTGTGAATTATTTTTCTGTAGGCATGATAAAATACCACTATCCATCAGAATTGCTTCTCCTTTTTTGTAGCACAAACAATGGTACACAAAATTTCTTCCATTCAAGAACCTGAAGTAACCACTATACTACAGAAATTAATATATGTATGTTTTCAGTTCATTAAATACACTGTGCTGTTGTGTGATTTAGGGGAGACACTCCTCAACTCTTTTATTCAAATTTCTGCATCCACTTCATGGAGCTCGATATCACTTCTAGCCCTGGATAAAGCAGCACTCTTGTGAATGTGACAGCAGTTCTGTCTGCTATATGATAGCACTTATATGAAAGTTTTGGATCCCCTAAGCTATTTCGACAAATGCAGTCTTGTACGGCCAATGATACAACTCACACTTGTGCACAACTACCTAATTTTTGATGCTCCCATATATTCTATCAAAAGCAGGATTAGAGAACTAGGAGAGCATCATAATGCTTTCATTCTAATGGAAATGCTTTCACTCCTGTCACCCCCACTTTTCCTTTTACTATAGTTGAGATAGAAATAAAAAGCAACTTGCTAAGGATGCAGACCAGATTGAGCGGCTCTGGCTGGGCCAGCCAAGGTCTCTCATCATTTAACTGTGTGCTGTCATCATTTGTTTGCCATCCAAGTGCTACGATACCCTTAAGAAATTACCAGTAAATAAACTCTTCTGCTGAGCAGAAAATGGCATCTAAAACAAAATAATAATAAAAAACATTGCTAGTGTATCTTCAAAATGCACTTGCTGTAAAGCCGGAAAAATACTCTTCATAAAGTATCTCAAAATACGTTACACATTACGGATTCACCTCTCTGTGTCTGTCTTTAAACTGTATCTATCCTCTAACTCCAAAGACACTGACTGTTACAATCACCCCCTCCCTGCAGCTTTCCAGCAGGGTCTTCCTTATCCCCAAATCACATCTGTCTTGAGTTTCTCTCAGATTTGTCAGGTGGATCAGTGCTCCCCAGGGCCTGCTCCAGCTGAAGTATTTTAATTTGACTAAACACCTGATTTATTTTATCTCTCCGATGAGAAAGGCAGTTTGTCTTAATAGAGCCTGTCAGCCCACAGTCCCATTCAGAGCAATTTACAGGCAGCCAGGGATGCTGGAAGAGAAGAGTGCTGTGATTCTGTATTTTATCCTCCTCCAGAAAGCACCTAAAAGCAGCTATTCACAGCTCCTGCATGTGGCATTTTAGAACTGAATTAGCTTTTTATTCAAGTAACTACACTTGTTGTGAATAGCTTATCTGTAAAATTGCCACATTCACTACTGATTTTATTAACCTTTGGCTCTATCACAAAATGGTCTTCAGTTAGGAAGGACCTTTAAATTTGACATATATTTTTTCTAAGAGACCTTTATTCTAGTGACTTCAGATTTACTGAATTTGATCCATTGACTCCTTTACCAGTTATATTCAAAATCTTAAGTCTCAGAGGGGAAATCAATAGCATGTGTGGAAACCTTTATAGATAGATAGATAATGACACTTTTCCTTAACAAAAGGTAAACAAAAAACAGAAACAAAAAAACAAATCAAGTATTAATAAAACTGCAGTGTTTATGTGTCCGCTGTTTCTTTGCAAAGGAGGGGAGATAGGGAGAGAACCAGAAAAGGTGGAGACCACACAACTTTTCTCCCAGCAGAAAAGCAATTGTGACAGCAGGGGCCCCTTCAGAAAGAAAGAAAGATAATTTTCAGTTTACTCAGGTACTAATTATTTGTGCAACTGCAATCAAGTGTCCACAGTATCTTTGTACAAGAGGAGAATAGGTAGAAAACCAGAACAACATGGCCATACCTCTGTGACCTCCTAGCAGACCCACCAGGTCTTGTGGTCACCAGCCACCACTGCATATACAGGAAGATGCATTTCTAAGTAGGCATGCACAAAAAACATGTGAAGGTAAACATGTGTTTGCAAATGCACAGATTATAAACCAGCCATTTATTGTGCAGCTACCCTTGAGAGGATTGTCTGCAGTTCCTCATCAACTGCAAACTCAGCAGCAAACATCAAACAGGTGTCCATGGAAAATGCATGGAAAATGGGGGCAATCTGGAGCGCATACAGGTGGGCAACCTGCGTTTTATGCTGCCCTGACACCTGAAGTTATTCCATTATTCTATCCCATAAGAGTTCCTCCCTTATTCCTCTTTATTTTTCTTGGCTTTTAAAAGTGTTTCACCCCTTTTTCTATGTAGTTTCAGAACCTGAAATCACCGGGGGGGGGGGTGGTTCATTGAACTAACTCCATGCACAAGCTTTATAACAGGAAACCAACAGGGACACTTTACACATTCCATTTTTAAGTTGCAGTTTAGCTTTACTTTAAGGTATGAATGTAACAAATAAGTAATACAGATACTGTAGAGCAGCCCAGATGTGGAATGTGCAATAATTTCTGCCTTTTTTGTTAATCAATATAGATATGAGTGAAACAAACGACTACAGAATAATTAATTCATTGATGACTCCAATTATCTTTCCTTAGCTTAATATTATTCAATACCATTCATACATGCATTATCATCTCTCCTCATTTCCAATACATTTTCATACACACATGAAATTTTCACCTGGGCATTTTAAAGAAAGTGAATCAGTATTTCCTCTTTTTTATCATCTAACATGCAAACACTATTCTGAAATTTTATTTCTAATCCATTAAGGAAAATGCTGACAAAGTAAATCAAAATACAAAGTAAGAGGATTAGGTCATAGACACATTAAAAAGAGTGCACATCCCCAGAGTTGCAGAGCATCAACTATTGAAAGCAACAAAACCAACCATTCAAACTTTTTAAAAGAGAAAATAATAATAACCAGGGCAGAAATTTAGTATTTCAATAAAATCAATTACCCTTTCAGCTTCAATGTGTGTATGTGGTGTGTGTGTGTGTAGCAAAACACAATGCCAGACATAAAAGCGATGGTATTTCCTCTTAGATTGCCAGACATATAACTTGGTTAAACCATTCTGTCTAATATTGTGGACTGCAGCAAACATCAGATAGACTGTGATGTTTCTACTTCACAGGCTGCGGCCAGCCATTTAGCATTTACCTTGTTTGATTGGGTCGCTTTTTAAATGCCACAAAACAGGGCAACAAAGGCAACAAAAATAAACAGTGAGGATAAAAAACACAGAGAGAAGAAAGTAACAATCGAATGGAAGGGCTTCCAAGATAAAAGTCACTTTGTGCTGTCTGTCTGTAGAGCTTCCTTCTCCTGTACACAGGCATCTAATTTGAGTTTTAACTCCAACAGCAGTTTAAAAAGCTTTCCACTCTGAAGAGCCCCCAAGTGCATCATAAAGATAAAGGATTTCAGTACAGAACAACCACAAAGACTTCTATTATCTTATCAGTCTTTGGTTACAACAGCTGAACCAATATGACTAAGTTCTGAATGACTTTTTCTGTTTTTCATTTAAAAGAGAGAGAGAGAGAGAAGGGAAGGATACTGGAATTCCTTTATTCCATGATCAGTTAGCAATTGTTGATGCATCCATATGCTACTGTCCATTCCTGAGTCAATTAAAAGTTGTCTAAAGGCTGCAATTGTGTTTTGCAATATCCACTGCAAGCATGCACAGCATCTAGAGGGCTCACTTGGTGAATTAACTTACATGGCCCAAAAGGGCATGGAGGGGGGAAATGTCCTGATTTTACAGAGTACTGTAAAATTATTGCAGGTGAAAATATGTTGGCTAATACAAAAATAACTCACATAGCATCTTAAACAAATACTGTTGCATTATGTACCAACACCATGCTTAAAAAGCAACGATTTGCAGAGTCTTCCAAAACTATTCTCAACACATCTTTTTCCAAAATTAATATCCAAAAACTATACATGACTTAAAGAAACTAGCCCTCTTTAGGCATCTATTCTGGTAGACCAAGAATAGTTGGCAGGGTGTATGTGTGTATGCATCATCATGTTGGCAGTTTCCACTCCCAACAAGTTCAGCATTATTTGCATATTAAGAGCCTTAATTCTACAGGCATGAAGTCTGAAGCTGAGAGCAAATTACACATTACTAGTGCTTTTCTTCTGGGGGTACTCAAGGATACACAGTGCCAGCACTTTCCCCCCAAATGTTAAAAGTGTGGCACTTATACTATAACAACATCATGGTGAGTACTGGCATCTTTTTTTCTGCACATGACTACACCAAGTCACCTGCTCTCTATATGTGTTAGTTCACAACAGAGACAGAGTACTCTCTAAGCCTAAATGACAGCATCACTCTGTGAAACTTCTCCAAGTACCCAAACACAATTGCCTTCTGCTGCTTCTGCATTTTGAAGAACAAGAAAACTCGTATGACATTACCAATCTTTTTTAAAAAAAATATATTCATATATATCCTACCTACTTTCCAAGAAACACAAGGCAGCAAACAATGCTGAACCATATTTCAAATAAACAGAATCCTCAAGTTAAAGCCAGTAATAAAACCAAATGATAAAACTGCAGACACATATAGGATAAAACTCAATGCCATACTAATACAGTGGTACCTCGGGTTACATTTGCTTCAGGTTACATATACTTCAGGTTACAGACTCTGCTAACCCAGAAATAGTACCTCGGGTTAAGAACTTTGCTTCAGGATGAGAAGAAAAATCGTGCTACAGCAGCGCGGTGGCAGCAGGAGGCCCCATTAGCTAAAGTGGCACTTCAAGTTCAGAACGGACCTCTGGAACAAATTAAGTACTTAACCCGAGGTACCACTGTAATACGATTGTTCCATTAGCATAAGCATTTCTGCTTGCAACAATCTCTCCTCTCCTCCAGAGGGTTCTCCCGACCCTCGGGAGTAGTTTTGAAAGAGTTGCAGGAAAGCTCCATTGGGCTAGTGGAAATCCTTGCACTGGCTTCCACTAGCACACCAAGCTAGTTGAATCCTGCCCACAGTGACAATTCCAACACACCAGGCAAATTAAAAAAATATATAAATGGATGCAGAAACAGGCCAACCATCAGTCCTTCACTAGCACTCTTAAAACCTTTCATCTCACTGAAGATAAGAAAGGAAGCTGGCCTCAACTAAGTTTTTTTGCTACAAAATGCAGGGGGAGAATTTACAATGAAAACCTACAAAGCCTTGTCTGCAGGTCTAGGATGTGGCTGCAGCTGCTGCAATAGCCAATGTTTGTTCAATGCTGTGCCAAAATTGTTTTTCAGCCTCATTTTTAGGTCATTTTAGCATTTCTTAATTGTTTTGATGGGTAAGGACCTTACTTTATCACTGTGAGATGGGCAAGGTTTGTTATGTGTCTGGATTTATTTCCATTAAACATTTTTTTCAGTGCTTTGCAGCCTTCCTGGCTACCTGCACTTTGTGGTTTGAAAAAGTCCCATGGGAGATGTTATCTCATGTTTCCTGTTGGCTTCAACTGAAATACGGGAAGCTGAGGAGGCTGCAGAGTACAGAGCACTGGAGAGATTGTTTGTCGTCTGAAAGAAAACATACTCACAAACACCCCTCAGCCACCTCAAAAGTAAATTAAGAGCACCCAAAACTCTGTACAGTGGCACCTCGGGTTACATACACTTCAGGTTACATACGCTTCAGGTTACAGACTCCGGTAACCCAGAAATAGTGCTTCAGGTTAAGAACTTTGCTTCAGGATGAGAACAGAAATCGTGCTCCGGCGGCACGGCAGCAACAGGAGGCCCCATTAGCTAAAGTGGTGCTTCAGGTTAAGAACAGTTTCAGGTTAAGAACGGACCTCCGGAACAAATTAAGTACTTAACCCGAGGTACCACTGTATAACACGCATGAGAATTTCACTAAACTTTTCCTTTCCTTTTTGATAGTTTTCAAACACAGTTTCTTTTCTCATTAATTAATGGAGAATAGGCTTTTAAAAATAGAAAAAAATGTTAAGTGAGGCATTAGTTTGTGTATTTTTACAGCTGTTACATCTGAGCTCTCATTTTCTTACCACCGAATGAGATTCACACGCAACAGGACTTGTGGCATAATGTGTGGCATATCTATTCTCACTTATTTATTTAAAATACTTCCAGACCACATATGAACTGCAGAGACATCAGGAAAATATACAAAGGTAAAAAAAAAAGGTAATAAATTCAATAGGCTACAATGTCATAAATAACATCATAAATGAAAATGACAGAGGCGGTATATTAATCAGCTTCAAAAATGTGAATTCTACAATGCTTGGGCAAATAATTGAGTTTTGGTATGTCATCAAAATAATTTCAACATTAGTGCTTGGGACGCGGGTGGTGCTGTGAGTTAAACCACAGAGCCTAGGACTTGCCGATCAGAAGGTCAGCGGTTCGAATCCCCATGACGGGGTGAGCTCCCATTGCTCGGTCCCTGTTCCTGCCAACCTAGCAGTTCGAAAGCACGTCAAAGTGCAAGTAGATAAATAGGTACCGCTCTGGCAGGAAGGTAAATGGCGTTTCCGTGCGCTGTTCTGGTTTCGCCAGAAGCGGCTTAGTAATGCTGGCCACATGACCCGGAAGCTGTCTGCGAACAAACGCCGGCTCCCTCGGCCAATAAAGCGAGATGAGCGCCGCAACCCCAGAGTCAGTCATGACTGGACCTAATGGTCAGGGGTCCCTTTACCTTTTCCTACCCCTATAGGAAGGCATTCCACAAATCAGGTACCAATGTATTCTTTTCCTCATTTCCCTTGAATAATTAAAAATTAAAGTAAAAATGCTCATAATGAGCTGCACGTATTGTTCACCAAGTTAACAGCCTTTTCTTGCATACGTTCTCAGAAGATGATTAAGGGATGGTTCAAAGACTTATAATGCAATCTGGCCTTGGGTAAGACCAAACTGGATACCACATACATGAATGCTTGCCAGATGTTCTGGGTTACATGAAGAAACAGCAAGGTAAAAGTGCATCTAAAAATGAACTGTACATATTGTAAATCAGATTACACTAAATTCTGGATTCTAAAAGCATATTCTACATGTCAAAATTCCCAATGATGTAGCCAAAAGAACTGGGGGCCCGTATAGCCTCTGCTTATTTGACAATGGACCAACAATGTTTATTGTTCTGAATGAAAATCCAGTGTCAGCTTTGGCCAGATTCACATGTCAACACGGAGTGTGTTGGTGCATGCTGCTGAAAAGTTCCTCTTCCACCGCTGGAGAGTAAGCTGGAGTCTGTCTTGTCATGAACCCAGGCATGTGGTTTGGTCCTCTCTAAACAAACCACAAGGGGTAACCAGAGTGTGTTCTTAGCTTATTACTTGTGGTTTGATTGAGGAAACAACCAGGAGCCCAGGTTCAGACGTCACAACAAGACAAACTGGCTGGTTTCCAGTGGTGTAGCAGGAGTAGTAGCACAGGAGGTTGTCTGTAGTAGTAGCACACTGCACATTCACATTAAACCACAGTTTGATTTTTAGCTATGGTTTAATGTGATGCACCAACCAGTTCTTTGACTCAGATCTTATTTACTAGCATACAAAGATTAGGAGCCATGTAAACAGAGAATTCAGAACAGATTATGAAATTGCCCCATTTCCTGATATGTATTTCATAGCTGACTGCAGCTGAATGCTTTACATATTCAGTTTTAACTTTTAACATGTGGTTTCTGGATGTCAAAGCTCTCTTCAGCGTAAACGGAGTGTGTGTAAATCTGCTATCATTAAGAACAATGTATTTGTTCTTTCCATTTCCATTCTTAGCCATTATTTTCACAAGTTGGAATATAGTGGCTACTGTTTTTTTGGTGAATAACTGCATTGGCAGTCTACCACTGGTTTACTGCTGGATGTACACCTATTGATGGCCAGTTTATACTTGACTAGCAATAGTTTGAGAAATTTCAATCACTGCTAGAAAATGAAGCAGCATTTCTCCCCACAAAAGTGGTCGGTTTAATCCAAATGTTGTTTGTGTCATTATCTGTGTTGTCACCTATGCCTGTAACAAAGGTTGCATAACTAGAATATGAATCTGGTATACTCATTGGACTGGGTTTTTTAAAAAATAGTACAATGAGACATCATAAGCCTGCCGTCACATTGTTATAGATGTATTACCTTCCAACAGATCCATGTGCAACATGAATCTAGCTCCTGCCACCTCAGTTCTTTCCTCAGCCGTTCATTTATACTTGTATTACACATATCCTTATAGAGTAGCTTATCTTTCACAGTGGCTTATAAGTTCCTTATTCAGCAAGGCACTTCCATGTCGACCCGATTATCCGTTATTAGTCTCTATCTCCTTTGAAATGTCTGAAATATAAATATGAGTACTATACGATAGTACTGCAAGATTTATATACTTTAATGATAAATATTAATTTTGATGCTAATTACATGACCACCTTTCATGTCTTACAAATATGAACATCAGTGAAAAACTTATATTTGCCTCTGAAGGTTGCTGTTTTTTATTGCCTCTGGTTATAAGTACAGTACGTAATGAAGAAGTGAAATTTACTGCAAAACTAAAGAGATTTGCATACCCTGCCTATCATAAAAAATGGTCCAGAGGAAACTTCCCATTATTTACTCGAGGAGACAATTTATTACAAATCTTTTTATATGTGTGAGAAGAAAACAACCATTAAAGTTGCAGTCCTAAACACCAGGCCGTCCCCAATGTGGTACCCTCCAGGTATTTTGAAATACTACTCTATGGGCCCCTGGGGGACACAAGGTTGATGAAGGCTGCAAGACACATTTTCTTGAGAATGAGTAGACATTACAGGATGACACTGTTAATAGGAGGAATTAGGTGCCATGTAAAACAGAAATCACAATGCAGCCTATGGGAAATAGCATTGATCATTAAAGCACTAGCAGTTCTCTCCAGCTTCTCTGATCCTGAACTTCAAAGTCCTGCACAAGAACATTTTATATCGTCCAGAGACCAAGGCCCTCTAAGAACCCCCAAAATGTGCCCCCTTTTTAAAGAAAAAAACTTTTTAAAATAAGAATAATTATTATTGTGTGGACTGATCCCATTGGTTTTCCACTGTGATGCCATTTTTATTTATTTTTTTGCTGCCCCCTCCCCTCAGGTCCCCCCAAATTTCCCATTAGTATTAGTATTATTTAATTATTTATCAAATTTGTATACCACCCTATACCTGCATGTTTCAGTAGAAGTATTTCCATTTTATTTATTTTTTAAAAAAATTACTTATCACACCTGCAGGTCTCCTGCTGTGATTAAGTAACACCAAAAGCTTTTTGTGACTCCTAAGTTGGTTTGTTTGTTTTAAAAAATTAAATGGAAATTCTGGGAAATGATTAAAAAAACTGCAGAAGAACTAATAGGGAAATCTTTTGGAAGGCAGTTTTGAGAACTGCAGCTCTCAACATGTTCATTTTTTCATTTCATCCCAATGTTCAGCCCACATTGACTTAAAGGCTAATCACCCATACCCCTTCTGTGAGTGTAATTTTACTTAAACGGAATGATCTTTCATTGACAGCTAAAGCGTTTTAGAACTGATGGGTTTTTTCTCATTTTAACTAAGAACTTATCATAAGAAGCACAGAACTTGTTGGATTAGTTCAAACAAAAAATATTAATTAATAAACACATAACAGAGCACTCAGATGACCACTGACTTGAATTGCTCCCCCTGTGTGAGTTTTATATTTGATGTAGGGAGGCAAAAAGAAAGGTCATACATAAATCAGTCCTAAGCCACAATCACCATCAAGTTAAAAACATAGCCAAATGCTCTTAACCAGCTATGTGTCATCTCAAGTTCCTAAGAGAAAGAAATTCTAGAAACAGTTCTAGAAACATACAAAGATCATATAGCTGGAATGAACAAACACACCAGAAATTTAAGCCACAATCATTTGCTAGTCTGTTTGTGCTTTGAAGGTCATGTTGCAAGAAAAGAGACCAAGGTTCTTAACCGTGTAGCAAAAATTCCAAAATCACAATCAGCAGGCACATAAAAGAGATGGCCTACATTTTCCAGACCATAGTTCCACCCATGTTCCTACTAGGTTCTGGTCTAATTATATTTTCAACCACAGGCATGAATATGCTTAGCCAGATGTCTCTAAGCAGCTGGTAATCAACAAAGTTTAAGTTTTTCTCTACTCTCCTTAACTGATCTGAAATCAAACCACTTATGTAGAGTCAGAATAAAACAGATCTTTGTCTCAGACCACATTATATTAGCATGATGTCTTATTCTATCCAACAAATGCAATCCCCAACAGCCAAATATACGTATGAGTCACTGAAAAGATTCAACATTGTTTAAAATTTGGCAAGGTCTGGAAAAGGCATCTTGGGTCTTCTTGACCACATTGGCCTTATGTCAAGAGCATCTCCCCAATGCAAGCAGAGACCACACAAAGAAATAGGAGATAATATAAGAGGCTTTGCTTCCTATTGAGAAACCCTTGAACTTATGGCAGTAAGCACCACTAATGCAAGGAAGGGGTCTTAGATAGATCAATAATGCAATATAAGGCAGCTCCGTAAGAATTTTCAAACATTAAGGGTCGAGGGTGAGTGAATCACGTGGCCTACAAGTTACATTTTCTCAGTCAAGCAAGGTAAATTAAAGAATATCCAAAGCAAATCTATTTAAGAGTAACTTACACTAGTCAAGCTGAAAGTTTCAGCAGCCACACTGTAATACACTTTTTGAATTATGTAGCCTTAACTTAATTTTACATCAAAATGTTTCTGCAACAGCTATGATGGAATAAAGCAGACACCTGGTAGAAAACAGAACATTGTTGTTGTTTTTTACCACATTTTAGCAGCTCCTATTTCTCTTATTTGGGAGTTTATTGAGGAGACCTCCCACAGCCTCTCTCTTTTTCTCTTTTACTTTTACTCTCATGTGGTTCCAGTTCTTTGTTGTTAAAATAAAGCAGATTTCTATGGGAAATTTACCAGTAGGGTCATCAGCCTATAAGCTACTAATCCCTGTGAAACCTTCTCCAATCGATTTTTGAAGCTCAATGCCTGCTTGTAGATTCCCTTGTTCTACAACATATATGGTATGTTTTGATGGAGAAACTTGTGGTCTCTGGATGCAAGTTTTCCCAAAACATAGTAGCCTTGAAAGTAACACCGTATGTCACCAAGCAGCTGTAGCATCAATACTTTCCTACGCACATAAACTAGCTGACACTGCAAATAAATAAATAAATGTTGTACTTCAAGGGTAGACTTTAGGGCAGTGTGGTAATTCCAGCTCAATAATATTTAAATATCCAACTCATTTAGAGGCATGAAGACACTTGTGTGGACACCCAAGTGCAGTTCCTGGCTTTTTCTCCATTAGTAGCTCCTGTTTAGGGATGGTAATGTAATCTATTTCAGGAAGATTCTGCCCCAGATTTTACTTCATACTTCCAGAATGGGTTCCAATTTGGAACATGGCAGGGAAGAATCGAGTTGTGTTCCAGAGGAAAGCTGATGAATTATTACTTTTTTATGCGCAATAGTTATTGCACAGCTACCAAATGAAGTGAACAAAATAATGAATACAGCAACTAAGTAATAAATAAGACCAACCATGCTCAGTGGGGCTTATTCCCAAGTAAGTGTATTTAGATTACAGCTTTAATAACATTTTGTGTTTCCTTGATACTGTCAAGCTAAATGTGAAAACACCAATTGGCTGACCTGTCATCCCTTTTTGACATTCCACAACATGTTACTCCCACTGCTGTCTCTCTTAGAACAGGGAAAGCTGTTTTCTGTAGTTATTCAAGAATGCAAGCCATTGTCCAGATAAAACTAAAGTCTCCCCCCCCCCAATAAGGAGTAAAATAAGCTTCAAAATCCCTTAATTGAATCGTAAGGTGAAACTTGCCTATAAATGGTTTTCAAAGAGTTTAGAACTGTGTGATCTTTTATTGTGATATTGAACACTCTAGGGGCACATGTCAATCTACAGCTTTTCAAAGTCATGTTAAAGAAGCATCTTCAGATACTGTGGCATGCTTTCAAAATAATGGAAATGTCAACCACTCACATAATGTTCGTATTATCCCTAATTAATATAAATTGCATCTAATTTCACCTCTACTTAAATATATTGCTGCCCAAAATAAGGACCCTAATTTTTATGAGTAATTACTATTACTGATGCATCAACACAATTATTTAAATTCAACATATGCAGAGGCAGAACCCAGCATTTACAGTTTTTTTTGTTCTCTCCTTGCTCGATCCCTAATTTTTGTGGCTTGGAGTTCTTCCAGATTCTGTCTCTGACTTTGTGGGCTGTTGTTTTTGTTTTCATTTTAAAAAAATGTGAAATCTCCTATCTTGTTTCACTTGCAGTTCCTGATTGACAAACAGGCAGGGATTTGAAAACAAGCAGTTACCTCCATGTAATCTGTACAGATAATGTGCATGAATGTATTTCAAGCGTACACTAAGGAAGGCTTAGTATTTTGCAGTTATCAAAACAGAGGGAAGAGACTATAGCTCAGTGCCAACAGCATATGTTTTACATGCAGAAGCTTCCAGGTTCAATCTCTGGCATCTCCATTAAAAGGATCAAGTAGATGATGCGAAAGACCTCTTTGCTGCTCTCCTGGAGAGCTGCCACCAGTAAAGTCTGACCAATTTTGTGGGTGTATACAACTCTCTCCGCTGGGCTGCAAGAGTTAATTCAGAACATTTCACTTCTATTTTAGATTAAATGCAGCTTGTTATGTCACTCAAACTTGGACTAACTGTGGTTTATCTTCGTTTTGCTTAGCTGAGCCAAGCCAACTTCAAACCATAGTTTACGAAGCTGTCTTTTTTCAATTAACCATAATTAAGATTAACCACAATTTATAGTTCAGAAAAACACTAAACTGCAGTTAGATCACAAATGAAGTGAAAGCTTTACATCTTCTCACAGTCATGCTGAAGGAGAGGGGAAGAGAGAGTACATGAGCCTGAGGCTGACATAGACTTCTTCTTGTAGTGCTAAATCAGGCTTTGGAATTACATCCGAATGCAGCCACAACTCTGGGCTAGATGGAGAAATATTTTAACCAAGTATGACGTGGCTTTCTATGCACCTGTGATTGCCATCACACACAAAACTTTCTTTTCCTGTTAGCAATGTACCATCGGTGGAAGACAGCCTTATTGATTACTAGCAGTCCCAACAACTGATTCTGAAATTTGGTGCCGCTTTTCTCAGATAATGCTAATTTGTACTGCCATCAGTTCAAGTAACAGTCTAAACTGATAGCTGAAAGTGCCTTGATAATTTTTAATTTCCATCCATGGGGATTGTATCTGAGAAATAAATTAAGTTCCAGCCCAGCTGTGGAATAGCCACCTTGTACAACCAAGCTACACAATAAATGTGCCTGATGAAAATTTGCCTCCAACTGTACAGTATCTGGTGCAATTGTGTATTGCACTTTACATTCAGAAGGCTTTTCCCATGCAAAAACAACAGGAAGAAAACACCTAACACATGTTGCAGATTGCATCACACACCTGCCTGGCATGTAAGCTGCAGGCATTTCTGAAAATGGAAGCAAATTTGTTACTTGTACACATTTATTCACTGTGTTATTTGATAGAGCGTGCACATGTATACAATATGTCCCTAAATAGGTATATCCCACCCACACAGTCCACCAGAAGAAGAAGAAGAAGAGTTTGGATTTGATATCCCGCCTTTCACTCCCTTTAAGGAGTCTCAAAGCGGCTAACATTCTCCTTTCCCTTCCTCCCCCACAACAAACACTCTGTGAGGTGAGTGGGGCTGAGAGACTTCAAGGAAGTGTGACTGGCCCAAGGTCACCCAGCAGCTGCATGTGGAGGAGCGGAGACGCGGAGACGCGAACCCGGTTCCCCAGATTCGGAGTCTACCGCTCTTAACCACTACACCACACTGGCTCTCACCAACCACAAAAGGGGTGCAGGGATCAAATGGGTGGGCCAAATAAGTCTAAGAATATATGTGCACACTTATGTAGCAAGTTCTAGACATAATGGGTGTGTGTGACTTAGAAATTTGTTTCCATATCCTGTTATGTACAGAATAATGCAGAATCCAATACTGAATTACATAGGTTTCATACAGTTATCTCTCCTAGCAGAATATGGAACACTATTTTGCATGATGTACTCATATTTTTAACACAGACTATAACGCTTCCCCTGGTACAGCCTATTATTAGCAGCTTTTTAGTGTTCTCTCCCCCCCCCCCGCCAACCGGGTATAATGTAAGGCAAATTATGTAAAACACACCTAACCAGTTATTCTGCAAGCTGCCACTTGCTTGCTACAAACAATCAGTTTCTACAGAGTGGAAGAAAAAAACCTGCCAATAGATTGGAACTTCACATCTTAAAATTCCTGTCGAAATCAGGTGCATTTTAAGCATCAGATTTGATTATTTAATCAGGCAACTTGCATTTTGCCCTGGCTAATTTAGAAAGCTTATAATATTTTACTCATAAAATAATTGTGCACCTGTTGTGATGGAAACCTATTTAAACAAATCTTAATAGGCATTACAATTTGTTCTAAACATAAGCAAGCTAGCTGATCACTTAGTTCAATCTATAATGCAACATTTTAAAGCAGATGGCAGATTGCTCTATACCTCTGCAAGAATTGTTATGCACATTATTATGAGGATAAATCAAAAACCGCTGAAGCCATATAGTAAATCATATTAGAAGGTTATCCATCATTGCCTCTCCATGTCCAACAGGCCTTTCCATTGCCCTATAGGCAAACACAAATTAGTGTAATGGATCCCAGCACCACAAGATTCCCTATGCTTACTATACCAAGATAGCAAGCTTCCCTAATATAAATGTGACAGACTGGATAAGAACCTGAATATTCAGAGTAAATTTACATCTTAGGTTCATCAGGCAAAGACATCAGCCTTTGCATACAAGATTTGCTACAGCAGCCATATAACGTGTAGCATGCACTGCCATATGGATCATTGATGGGAAGTGGAGTTTTCTACCTGACCTACTCACACTGGTGGGCAAACTCTCCCTACCAACAAGAACAATCATGTGAGTCGCCATGATACCTGTCACAGAGCTGCATGGAGAATCCATCACACGGCAAGCCATTTTCAAGCTCCTCCATCCAATAAGATTTAATATGTAGATCATAACTTGGTACATAAAAAATTGACCTGATTTTCTCAGAATACTGTACACATATTCAGCATTAATAGGTAGCATAAAGCAATGCTTTTAAAAACAACTATATATGCAATCATGTTTTATATTTGCTTCTTTTGAGAACCTCGTTCATAAAATGCCAACTCTGGTGGAACCTGTACTGGGCTGAGGTCATATATCTGTGAAGTAGTTTACTTCATGCATTTTATAAATGTTTATGCTCTGAAACATCTTCATAACAAGAACTGACCTGCAAACTAAGGAAAGGTTCTGCTCCTTATCACTCATTTTACTATCCATTTCATATCTGAATCAGTGAATGAACAAAGTTTGTGAATTTGACTTTAATAATTTTGTATTTTAGATTGCTGTGAACTGCCTTGAATTTTTTTAATAGATTTTTGCATCAAACTGTTTTTAATTAATTACATAATTACATAAATATAATAATGTTTTCTGTTGGGTGTATTATTATTATTATTATGTTTGATTTGAATAATTATGTTTTGTCTCCTAAGATTTGTTGTTTCTGGCCAAGTCATTTACTTATCCGTGCATATTCATACAAATATTTTTAAATAACTATTTTATCTAATGTATGCATTTCTAAAGTATGCATTTCATTCTAAAGTATTTTTTAACATAGTTTGGTACATTTCTTGAGCCAAGAACTGTATCACAAAATGTGGAGGTGTGAAATCTGAAGAATCAGTGCATTAGTGCAGGAGGTAAAAATTAGATCAGTTTGCTTGGAAATGTGGCCAAATTTCCTCCCATCCGACCTGAGTTGCCACAATGTTCATCAAAGAAAATGAAGGATATAAAGCAATGGAGACCTACTTGCGAAACAAATATGATACTGTAGGACACAATCCAAATCCCTGATCTGTCATGAGACTTGGATGGGATAATAAAAGAGGTTTCTTCAGTTTCTTTGAACTAGGTATGTTCAAAGTGGGTGGCTGCAGACCAGATCCAGAAGCTCTTGGAAGAACCTGATTTTCTAGCTCCATTTCCATTGGGATTCAGGCCTGGTGTTGGCACCAAAACTGCTTTGGTCACTTTGTATAACGACCCCGTTGGGAGAGAGACCGAGGAAATGTGTCCCTGTTAATTCTCCACGACCTCTCAGTGGCTTTCATTACCAACCATGGTAGTCTTCTGGAGTGGCTGTCTGAGTTGCAGGTTGGTCAGACCACTTTGTGGTGGTTCTGGTCTTTCTTGGATGGTTGTTCCCAGAGGGTGATCCTTGGGGAGTGCTCTTCACCCATATGGAGCCTTCAATGTGGAGTTCCTCAGGGTTCAATTTTATCCTCTGTGCTATTTAACATCTACATGAAACCACTGAGTGGGATCATCTGGAGTTTTGGAGTATATTGTCAGCAATATGCTGATGACACACAGATCTACTTCATCTTTACATCTGCCAGTGAGGCAGTGGATGTGCTGAACCATTGTATTGCTTTAGTAATGGACTAGATGAGAGCCAACAAACTCAAGCTCAATCTAGAGAAGATTGAGGCACTGTTAGTGGATTCCCTAGACCAGATGGATGAGAGGTCACCTGCTTTTGATGGGATTACACTCCCGCTGAGGGAGCTCATCAACGTTTCTCTCCGGATATTCACTGTTTGAAATATGGCAACCCTAGTTTTATGTAGGGCTGCCTCTGGAGACAGTTTGGAAACTGCAAAATTCAGCAGCCAGGTTGTTCAGTGAGGCAAGACTGTTTGAGCATACTGCACTGATCCTGGCCCAACGGCACTGACTGCCAATTAGTTTTCAGGCCCATTTCAAAGTGGTGGTTTTGACCTATCAAGCCTTAAATAAATAGCTAAAAAAAATATTAAATAGCTTTAAAACATTAAATAGCTCAGGACCGCAATACCTCAAGGACTGCCTCTCCCCATTTGAACCATTCCAGACCCTGTGATTATTATGTAAGGTCCTTCAAGAAATACATTGAAGAACAAAAAAACAACTGCTAGCAGTGCTTGATTTATAACATAGAACACAACTACTTTATAATATGATCATGGGACATCTAGAAACTCTAAAACAATGCAGCTGCATGAGTCATTCCCAAAATATAATATTGATCATCCTTGAATCTTCCCACACTTGCCATCCTCTCCTGCCACACCAGTGTGCCACACTGCACCCTTTGAGAACCATTGCCTTAGCACATCAAGCCATTTTGAAATCTCTCTGCTGTTTCTGTGGTCTCAGACATAGAATTTCTCTAGTTTTGCCACCTGAATTTTAAAAAAAGAAATAAAGAAAGAAATCTGGAGCATAACAGCATTGAATAATTTCTTTTAAAAAACCAATGCCTCATAATTTACCAATATTATGAAAATCAGTTTCCGGACATGTCTTTTTACTATATTGTTCAGGACAAAGACTGAACAATGAGACATAGAGTGGTTCACATGTAAATGTATGTTCTTCTTCAGCTTCTTTTGTTTGCAATCCATTTCGTACTTATTGTTTTTATGGCCTGTTGGGCCTGGCTAACTCTGTTACTATGAATGAACTTCAGAATGAGGTACGTCTCATGCTATGACTGGAATTTGTAGCTACAATTCAAGATACTGACAACTGTTCTGCTAAAGGTGCGTTCTGCAAAGCTGTTTGTTACTTGAAGTAATTTACTTGTTTGGCCTGAGCAAGCTTGCTCATTACTGTCAGCTCAATGAGCTAGAATTTAGAGTTGTCTTGGGGTGAGGGGATCTGAACACCACAGTTTCTGAAGAGGGTTATATAAAATTCTAAAATTAGAGACCTACGAAATATTTATTTATTTTTATCTAATCCTGGGATAACTTTATGAGTGAAAATATATGGTTTATCTGTTTGCATGCAAGATAGTCACTGTCATGGCACAATTACAGGAGGGGCACAAGACATGCTACCTCATGCCATGGACTGGCTGGGTGCAGAGGAGTGCTGGGGGGCACCAGCTGGAGAACCGCCAGCTGAACCCCCAGGGGAAGAAGGCTCAATAGCAAGGGGATTGGTGGTGGGATAACGATAGGTGGTCAGAGGGAGAAGACTGGGGGGGGGGGAGCTGGAGGAGCAACAGGGTTTAGTGAGCAAGAAGAGTCTGTGCCAGAGTATAGTTCAGACTCTGAGGCTGAAACATAGGCTGCAGAGGAAGGGGGTCAAGAGGCTTCTGAAGAATTCAGGGAGTCTTCGCCTCCTGCTGCTACCAGCTCTCCCCCCCCCCCAGTCTCTGAGAACATGCAGAAAAAATGAAAAGAGCAGAACACAGATCAGCTGTGTGCAGACTGGGGGGGGGGACACGTGAGGAGCCTTAGAGAGGGGTGGGAAGACAGGGACCTTCAGTCCTCACAACTTTGTCATCGGGGCAAGACCTACCAGGAAGGATTGCTGAGACCACTAGGCCTGAACTGTATTTAGGTTTACTTGAATAAGGATTTAATTTCACTGACATTGGTGACTTAGTGCTGACTTGTTTCTGCTCCAACCCTGACACCTCTTTTTTGGGGGGGGGTATGCATTCGAGACACTTCACACAAACAGTAGTCTCATGAGAAACAGAAATCTTAGTGGCCGGCCATGAGTAAAAAGTTTCATTGCATGTTTAATACATGATCCACCCAGAGTTAAGCACTTTTACTGATTTCAAGGCGGGGGAGGGGGGAGTTATGCACTTAAATATGCTTAGTTGTAGAAATATTGGAGTCTCATTTTTTTTTCTTCCTATATACAATAAACAGCCAATAAACAATATATTTAAAACATACTTACACTGCATATCAGTACTATGGAAAATTAAGCATTTTATTCTATGTGGTCACTTTAATAAATTCATTACTAAAAATAATTTTATGCCCTGTAGTATATTACTAATCAGGACCTGCTACTGGGTTTAAGGGTTTCTCCCCTCTGTTTCGTATTTACATTGATTTCTCTAATTGGAACCAACTGATCTTTTTCCTGTATATTGATTTTTTAAACCCTAGCAGTTAACAATGATTCTAATATATTGTAACACTTTAGACCTTAATCATAGAGTGAGGGGGGCTTTGCTTGTAGCTTTTGTTTGAGTTTTAATTAAGAAGACCTTGTGTCTCCAACCCTGAGCTGTGTTTTTAATTGCTCATATGTATATCATGTAGACTTCAAAAGAAGGAAAAGACGTTTATAACAGAGAGCACAAAGGGGAGCTTTGAAATGTCTACAACCGTACAAAGTGGCATAATTAAAAACCTATGGGTGCTCCTGTGATATATAAGCCATATATATTTATAAAGTAGGCTGCGGTATACACTTGTGACTTGCCAAAAGGGATTTTGGCACTATTAGAGAAATAATCTCAATGCATCTCAAATAAACTGTAAAGAAAACTAATACGGTAATCTTTTCAGCCTTCTATTGCTCACAGAGTTCCTGTGTATTCTTGTTATCATGCTTGCTGAACCTCTGACAGCTAACCTACATTTTTCTCTTTCTGAATTCCTAATACAACTGTAATACCAATTATCCCACTTTATGCCTTCCTCTGAAAGCAAGAGGCAGCACTTCTAGCAGCAACGTAGTAGCACAACCTTCACAGAATGGATACCAATCCTACTCCTATCACAATTACAACATATACTCCATCTTTCCTCACAATTCTCTTCTCTGAAGAGAGTAACAGCTATTTCTATCACAAGCTATCAGCATGAAACTTGATACAGATAAAGGAATATGCACAGTGTATTTTATAGTGGAAATCTCTTATGCAGCAGGTCAACGCTTATCCAGCTCTTAAAATCTTGAAACTAGCACAGGCCTCTCTGTTTGCTAATTATTCTTGGGACACCGGAATTACAAACAAAAGCTTTGAACTCACTTTAATTTATCAAAGAAGAAGATCTTTGCACGGGGAATTAAAGAATTATGCGCAAGTCAAAGAGTCATACAATGCAAATGCTTTTCTGTAGTGGGTAAAGCTATGCACATCCGTCAATGTCTATCCAAAAATAGAGCATACTGTACAAAGAAAGACTGCATGTGACATTTAAGCCACAATGTGTGTAAATATAGATTATGTTCCAGTAGTACACTCCTCTAGAAATGGAAACCAGAACACTTCACCCACTAGATTGTGACCCAGAAGCCTTCTATCTACAAGGCTGCTAGAACCATCATGACTCTTGGAGATAGCATAACTAACTGCTTATGTTGTGTATGGACTGGCCTCCTTTATTTGATCTTCAAAGACCCTGTATTTTGAGAGAAACCACTGGAGGCTATTTCAGTGGAACAATAGTGCGATGCTTTGAGGACTCTGCTAAGTAAGAGATTTATGTTGACATGTGAAACAAAACTAAAAACAGGCTATTTTTGGTAATAAGGGGCACCATGCTTTCTGATAGTTAACTGGGAAAGTTGGAAAATGGGGGTGGGGCTTTAAATCACTGTCATTGTATACCTCGATATTTTATTTACATAAGGTATACACACAGGAAGGAAGGAAGGAAGGAAGGAAGGAAGGAAGGAAGGAAGGAAGGAAGGAAGGAAGGAAGGAAGATTTTGCATGTAAAATTACTGCTGGAGATATTTCTAAATAAGTCATTTTCCATTCACTAATATTGGATGGGAGCAATTTGGGAGCACTAGCCCAATGAAATTTTGATCTTTTAACCTTTGAAGGGCTGATCTCTATATGGTCTTATATACCAAAACCTTGAACTTAGCACAGTCGCAGATTGGCAGCCAGAGCAAATCCTGTAAACACGGAGTTATATGTCATGCCATTTGCCCCCACAAACAACCTATCACAAGTCATCAGCATGAAACTTGATACAGATCAAGGACAGTGTGGGTGCATATTGAGTACTCTGTTAAACACAATCAGGTCCAGGGTGGGCTTTTTTTCCAGAAGTGGCTACATTACTATACCTTCAAGGTTGCATGCACCACCTCTTCATGCAAATATGAACTCAACCAGTTATCCTCCTGCCCCACCTAGATTTAATCTGCCATAAGGGCAAGGAGCCAAGAAGTAGCATCAGTGGGTGCATACTCACAACCATCTTGTTAACCTCTTTAGGCTGCAAAAACTGAAACTGATCCCACAAAACAAGGCTTGATGGAGCATTAGAAACCTCACTGAACCCTCTGAGATGTCTCAGGCTCCATCCACTAATATAAGTGACACAAGTGCTTTTGGTCTAGAAAAAGAGGTGCCGGAGCTCACCATGAACATGTCCCTTGTTCTCTTATAATGGCATTGGCGCTCACCTGAGAGGTGCTGGAACTGAGTTCTGGTGAGTTCCAGCTGAAAAAAATCCTGGGTGACACCAGTCTATGGACCACCCCTAAGAAGTTCTGTTGAGCTGACATGATGGCAGTAGATGTTGGGATTCTTTGCTACATTCATCACCACGCAGCAGGCATGGTTATGTGCTATAACATGTGCTTGGTTGTCTTCCCAATAAGGCTTTTGCCACTTTAGCCATCATCCAGCCTGCTTCATAGCACATACCTCCCCAGTATACCAGGAGGATGAATATGCTCCACAGTCTTGTAGATGATGCTCGGAGTGATCATATCTATGGCCCTCTGCATCTTGCTGTGCTACAGAGAGACAGGGCCTCATAAGGATCACCAGCTCTGTCCACTGGAAAGTAACCCAGAGTGTTCAGGAATTGTTGCTTATGTCCAAAAGATGATAAACATTGCACTCAAATAAATAAGCCAGCAAGCAGCTTCAACTAATTTCACTAGGATGCATGCAGAAAAGCATTGTGGTGAACTGCCTGCAAGTACTACATGCAAAATAAAATTAATTGTGTCCAGGGAGTAGAGAAGCAATTTTCATCCAATGTTTGTCTTATCAACTCTGTTATAAACAGATATAGAATCTAATTTTAAATAAGATCAAGGCAATTAAACATCTACCTTAAGGCCAAAAAATGCACCTTCCACTATATGTCTTGTACTAGGACTAATATTTTCACATCTCTTTGTTTTGGTAAACAAGGTTGGCATAGCAAACACACAGGCACAGAAGAGCTTGGCTGCCTTTTTCCTTTTTTCCTGGCATCCTTCCCCATAACTGATATTGCAGGCCACTTTTTCAAAGGGAGAGTATGTGCTTCATTTATCCTTAAGAACAACGCCTTCTGTCTGATAAAGCAGAGAACTCCCCAGTAACAGTCAGTGCAAAGAGCAGCTCTTCCTCACAAAACCACACCTTTGTTTCTTGCTATTGAGATTCTCTACCCACCCCCTCCACAATCACCTAACTTGTTTCCGTCTTACAATGTTGCTTCACAGCTCCACTGTGAACAATCAGTGATTCTGGGAAGGAGGAAAGAATAACTACACAACACAAACACAATTAAGTAGTAAAACCTGACAAATCCCTACATTTTCAAACAAAACACTAAGCAATGTTTTCTTAATTAAATGCTGTTCAGAATCACTAACAGACTGTCCTGGAGTACATGTATTCTACAGCATGGCCATTCCTGGACAGTTAGCCTTGCCACAGCACCCATGGCTTGGTAATCTCAATACTCATTTACTATAATATGTATGCTCTAGGTGGGGCTGTCCTTAATCTTGATCCAGAAGATCCAGATTACAATTCTGGTGCATGCTAAAAACTTAATTGCTCTCCAAGACCTTTCCAATCTATTGATGCTAGTCTCTGTTAGAAATTTAAGTATTATTTTGCTGCTTCACTGGACTTGTATTTAATTGTGTTTCTATATGAATTTTATTGTACTGCTGAACACCACCTTAAAATGTCCACATAACAGATGGTGTATAAATATCTTAATAACTAAAACATACATACACTGATTGAGAGCGGTAGCCCAAGGAAACAACTAGGAAGCATGGTTCCATGTTTGTGGTTGCGAACTATAGTATACAAAAGGGAACATTGGAGAGCTTTATCCTAGGATACAAGGAACTTTTTCTCAGGAAATTCCTTGCCTCCATGTTCACTATAGGAGGCGGCCACCTGTGTATATTATACATCATAGGACACTCCTATGCAATGTGTACCAACCAGAAAGCCAATGCAGGCGTAAGAACATAACTCAACTTTGCAGAGTTCAATGAATCTGAGACAGACCTGATCCAAAAAATGAAACCTGCCTGAACACAAAATCCATAGTTCCAGAGCAGCCTCCTCACTAAAAAGCTATTTACTTCACCACACGCAGAGAAGTCCTATTAGTATTCTTGGAAAGTCGGGGGTAATCATCAGTAGGACTTTTTGCACTAGTAAAAAAATCTGCTTTTCAAAATAAAATACGATGTCTAATTTATACTATACCTTTAATTTCTCCAAGGAGTTCACTTGTGTTTAATCTTTCCATTTTCTCCTTCCAGTCTTTAGAAAGTAACTTTTCTACACAAGATGAATCTATGAAAACAAGAGGGGAGAGAAAGTGTTAATAAAAACTTAAAAGTTTGTGAAATCAACATGCAGATATTTTAAGCTGCTGCACAATAAAATAAGTATTTTGCATTGAACAATCTAACTTCCTGCACAACTTCCGCGTCATACCATCTGCTGCCGTTGTACTTGCATCCAATCAGAAGCCATGCTTTGGTTTCCGAACGTTTTGGAAGTCGAACGGACTTCCAGAATGGATTTTGTTTGACTTCTGAGGTACAGCTGTATTGTCCCTGGACCTGGCCTTACCCACTTAAAATGCACCCCCCCCCCACTGATTTGAATTACTGAAGGATCAATAAATCCCACATATAAAGGAGGAAAGGTCTGGGAAAACACTGTGATGGGGGAAGATGTCATATGAATGCCCCTATGTTAACAGGGAGACACACTGATGTGAATCCACATTTTGCTCCAGTGTGGACAAATCCCAAGGGTTACGTGTTGCCATTTTATCACAATAAAAGTTACAGTACAACCTTTATACAAGTTTTGGTTGCAACACTGTAGAAGTGTCTTTGGAAGGACAGCACAGCTTATGCATCCCTGCACCCCCAAGTAATATTTTAGTAGGGAAAGCCAATATACTAATTATATCCTTTCAAAAAAGAGCAAAATTAAGAAGCACTAAGTTGTAATAGACAGCATTAAAATACTTGATACACAATAAAACAAATAATTTAATTTTAACAATTACAAGCCTTTATTATTTTTATGAGTTTTGGCCAGATAATAGAAGAATCAACAAATAACCACCAATTATCAATAGAACATTATAATTTGTCCTTTTCTGTGATATCATCAGTTTAAAAAGCTGCATCTCTTGTGCCCTGCCAAAAACGAAGAACGCTGGCTTTATATTGATATTTACAGAAAGTTAACAATAAAATATTTAAAGTAGGATGCATTTGCCCCGTTTATGACAATACAGTATTAGAGCAAAATGAATCAAGGAACAAAAAGATATGCCTGATTTTTAAGGCACCTTTTATGCAGTTGTATTTTAAAAACTTATATAAATAGAGATGCATTAAACACACACACACGAATGGCAATGAATATTTATTTATTTATTTATTTATTTATTTATTTAGCTAGCTAGCTCTCTTCTCTTGATAACATATACAAAACAAAGCTTTCTTTTCTTTTATCAACAAATGGAAAATGTCTGAAAACATCTTGACAGCTCAGCTGTGATATATCGCCCTATATCATGTTGTGGCCAATGAAAGAACAATCCAAATCTTTGAGGTTAGGCAAGATCTGAAATCTCAGAAAACAGAAATAATATGAAGAAAGTGTAGGTTCTGCTAAAACTGCAGTGCTGGGAAGGAGCAACCTGAAAAATGCATAGTTGCCTAACCCAAAGATTATCTGTTGTCAAACAAATCAAGAACCTGTCCTTCTCCACTTTGAATTTGTAAGTTTCTATATGTACACAGAGGATTAGATCCAATGTTAGTAGACCACTGGAATAAAGAGTCTTAAGGTACTTATTAAGTCTATGGATTTCAAGGGTCTACTCTCGAGTATGGCTAACATTGGATACACCATAGTTTGATTAGGAGAAGAAATTACAAAATCCAGTAGGAGTGTCAAGGGAGCAATCCAGAGGAAATAAAACAGATGGTCCAATTAAATCAATGGGACTTGATAAACAGTTGGGAAAAAGTATGTTCCAGGCAGACTGAACATTTTCGAGTTTCTGCTAAGCACAAACGACCAAAAGTTACACCTTACATAATCTCTAAAGAATGTGTGAGCATTTTTCAAGATGCTGGACACAATGGAGGGAGCATTAGTTCCACAAAAATAAATAAATAAAGCCCAATATATTTAGAGCTGGGTTCCTACAGCCGACCATTTCTGTCCATTCCTACAGGAGCAAAGCATCCCTGGCCACAAGGGCTTCCCTGTTTATTTAAAAGGAGCTGGGGGGTCCATTGCAGTAAATGTGGAAAGGCCCTCATGCATTAGTGGTATGCAAAAAATGGAATGCTGAGAGAACTCTGGGTTGGTATCTATATAGAAATTATCATTGTGTTAATAACAATTAGTACTTTATAGTTATTTATAATTTATAGTAATTTGGTGTTATCCTGATTACTATGAATTGAAAATGGTTACAGTTTGAAATGCTGTGTAGTATGGTTTCTCTAACTGTACAGGTCACTGATCACTTTTTAATGTATTGTAAATTGTTTGTGGCCATTAACAAAGGGCAGTCTATAAATGAAATTACAGTGGTGCCTCGCAAGACGAAATTAATCCATTCCGCAAGTCTCTTCGTCTTGCGGTTTTTTCGTCTTGCAAAGCATGGCTATTAGCGGCTTAGTGGCTATTAACGGCTTAGCGGCTATTAACGGCTTAGTGGCTTAGGGGCTTTAAGAAAAAGGAAACAAACTCGCAAGAACTCGCAAGACGTTTTGTCTTGCGAAGCAAGCCCATAGGGAAATTCGTCTTGCGGAACGACTCAAAAAACGGAAAACTCTTTCGTCTTGCGCGTTTTTCGTCTTGCGAGGCATTCGTCTTGCGAGGTACCACTGTATTAATAAGAAGAATACTGTGATGAGTTGAGGGGGGCTAGACCCTCCTAAATGTGTCATGATTTAGTAAAAGTGAGAACTGATTAAGCTTTGATTAATTTTGCCCAATGTGGAAAGCCCCTGGATTTAGCTATGCTAATGAGCCAAGCCAGCTCAGCAGAGTTAACTGGATGGGACATTAGCAGGGGACAAAGGGCAGTGATGGCCCATCAAGGAAACCATCACAACCAGGCAAATGGGGGCGGGGGCCTTCTTCCCTGGGTGCTAGTGAGCAAAGGCCAAGTTGAGGGTTTCAGCTCTAAATGAGCTGAATGAGCGTGACGGAGGTCCTTGGACTCAGTAATCAGAAGGAGAAGAAGGGGCAGAACTCCAAATGAGCTGGGGATGACAGGCTGAAACAAAGAGACACAGAGGATGGCTTCCCCCCCCCCTCCTTTGAATCCAATGCTGCCCTCAGCGGGGAAGCCAGATCCTCACAGGATGTGAATGTTCTGCAATCCCTCCATCTAGGTGCAGGTTGTATATCTGCATAAATAAAACCACATATAATAAAGATACCACAGTCGCTGTGTCTTATTCCCAAAAGGAAAAACAAACCCTGGGTAAGTGCCTAGAACCCCTGGAATCTTGTACCACTCATGGAGATTAGGGTGGTGTGTAACAGTACTGGTAAAATCGTAGCTGTCAACGTTTTCCTTTTCTTGTGAGGAATCCTATTCAGAATAAGGGAATTTCCTTAAAAAAGGGAAACGTTGACAGCTATGGTAAAATTGGAACTATGACCCCATTTCAAAGTGACTACAAAAACCATGCACTCTCCAACATAATGGATTCCTGTTTATAAATATTTCTTGATTCTATGCCATGGGCGAATGTATCATTTTTGTATGTGCTTGGTGTAACAAGCCCATCTGTGCCAGTAAATGCTAAAGGTAAAGGACCCCTGGACCATTAAGTCCAATCAAAGGCGACTATGGGATACGGCGCTCATCTTACTTCAGGCCAAGGGAGCCAGCATTTGTCCACAGACAGCTTTCCGAATCATGTGGCCAGCATGACTAAACTGCTTCAGGCGCAATGGAACACCATGACAGAAACCAGAGTGCACAGAAATGCCATTTACCTTCCCACCACAGCGGTACCTATTTATCTACTTGCACTGCTAGGTTGGCAGAAGCTGGGACAGAGCAATGGAAGCTCACCCCATCATGCAGATTCGAACCGCCGACTTTCCAATCAGCAAGCTCAAGTGTCTCAGTGGTTTAGACCACAGCGCCACCCGTGTCCCTGTCTGTGCTACAACATGGGTTTATTTAAAAACTCCCTGACCTATAAGCTGTAGTATTATCAAGAAACTGATCTGAATTTGGAAATCTGCTATCAAAAATCCTACCCACTGTAAGGAGAGCTTTGCTGGATTGGGTCAATGACCAATCTACACCAGCACTCTGTTCTCACAGTGACTTGCCAAATGCCTATGGAAAGCCGGCAAGCAAGACTTGAGTGGAGCAGTCCTCTCCCAAGTTATGATTCCCAGCAACTTGCATTCAGAGGCAAACCTCCTCTAACAGTCGAAGCACTGCATAGTTATTGCGGTTAGCAGCCACTGACAGTCTTAGCCTCCAAATGAAGCAGAGCTCAGATTCCTAACAAAGCAGAGTTTAGACATGCACATGTACACCACGTTTCTTCTGAGTGTTTATGATTGTCTATAAATTATTCTTTCTGTGGAACAATGAGATAAGACTTGCCTCCTTTATTAGTAAGCTCTGGCCCTCTTTGAGTAGCTTTTTACGATTAAAAGTGTACTGAAGTTTTCTTTTTTAGTGACAACAGAAACAAAACAGCCAAAACAAACAAACAAAACCTCTGAAAATTATGGCAAAGAAAAGCTATGCCTATTGCCAATACTCAATTTTATCTCTAACTACACAGAACCCAGTACATATTCTTAGTACCAGATGACCAGGTGCCTAATCCCCAAGCTAGAAAGCAAAGCATGGTAGGGAGGGTTCTGTGGTAATGAGGTCATGCCCTCGAACATTTTCCTTAAAACCTGAGTGAAATCCCATATTGCACACACTCAGAAGGCATCTTCATTACTGTTTCACAGGCCTATTTAACCTAATTGTGAATGTCTCTTTAACAGGAAATAATGGTACTAAGGTTCAACTCTTAATGAATGTGTGAAGTAGAACGTGATTAAATAAGTTGTCAAATCCTAGCCTTACAAGGACTTTGAAAGGTAACTAAAATGAACACTAGGCTGGAGAAGCACTAGCTTAAGTACCTTAGCTTAAGGTACTGATCTGCAGTTCATGTGCACATGTAAGAAAACCCACAGTGACTAATGATTTGTTGCTATGAGAACTTTGGTTGGGAAATGGGTTTGAAGTGTAAGAAATAAATAGCATCAGAAGAAAACCCCAAAAGCTTGTATATGTGATCATCTTCTTTATTGCTGAGCTCATCCATGTGTGCTGGTACAATTTTATGCAATTGCTGATTTTAAGGTGTTAAGACGACACCGTCTCAGGGCGGCATCACTGGGAAGAGAAAGGGGAAGTGATAAAAAAATAAAAATGAGAAACCCCCAAATTCACTACAATGCTTTTTAAGAGATAATGTGAGCTCCAGGTTTAAAAAAAGAAAGATGAAAAGCATGTCTCTGTGATCAGAGGGCATGATGAAAACAATTAACATTTATCCACTGAGTAATCAATCAGTTTTGGAATGGAAAGAATCTCTGACTGCCAATGAAGAACAAGTGTGCTGGCTATCACAGGCAAGGTCTTAAGTTCTTCTGACTAAATCAAAGTCATCTTGATCCTATCAAGGGTTGGTTTCTCCCGCACGCCACCCCCCTCATCCACTACAATCCCAATCTTGTGACCTTCAACAAGTGAGGAAGCCCAGTTCTACCTTTTCTGAGTACTATGACCTTCCAGTGGCCTGCATCCATCTACATAGGGTTCCTCCACCCCCAGGTTATTTTTAATTTACTGAAGTAGCCCTCACATTACTTTCTTTGACATACAGATATGAAGAATGCATTCATGCCATGTGTGTGTTTTGCTTTTTATGGTAAAAGTCAGACATAAAAGAAAGCCTAAATGTGTGCGTGCCGTAGCAAAACTTCAAAGCCCTGACTGTCAGACATTATTATTTCAAATCAGCTCTGACTTTTTGAGACTCAATAAAACACTATAGTACACAGTGGCATATTTATAACATCCATATCAATGGTAAGTGTGATCAACTGTCTTACTCTCACTGCTTTGAGAAGCCCACTTTCTTTCTTTCTTTCTTTTATAATAAGCTTCTTTCAAAACATGTTGTAACAATACTGTAAGCTGATAATTATTGCTGATATGAGTTCTAAAACATGACTTGTTTTGCATACAATCATTTCCTTATCCAGGTGGTACACAGTGACAGAAGACAAAAGCACATTTATTTATTAATAATGATGGCAAATGTATGGTAGATTTATAAGCAATAAATAGATATTATTCAGGAAAACATTTCAATCACATTGACTTGTTTATTTGTTTTTGTCTTAGTACATATAAAATATATTAGAGTATCAGGAGAAGTCTGGGTGGGAAACAAGGGAATTCTAACTACATCTAAAACACAAGCAATGATTTTAATACATGAATAACCCTCAATAGATTAACATTTGTAGTACAAAAACAATGAAGTCTTGCCTATTTTTAACACCTGATAACTGTCATAATACAACAAAATACAACAGAATGCAGAACAATCATTATATTTTCAAACAGACAGAGATTGTTGCAGTTTCCCTTCTTTTTAGGAGACCATCATTGAAGGCCCAATTCCCATATTAATTATGCCACATCAATTTCAGATGGTGAATATTTTATGTGAATGCACCATTACGTGACTGGAGGTGCTGATTTGCCACAGTGGAGTGAACTCCAGCAGATTTCCCCCAGACATGATTAATACTATGTCTCATTCAATGGAAACACAGCAAAATGGAGCATGGTCATACCAGCTCTGGGCAACTTTACCCCCCACAAAACTTTACAAAACGATATCACTTAGGTGACTAGCCAGCAACAAAGCAGCAGCAGCAGCAACCATTAGACCATACTATGTGCATAGTGCTCTGCCATACATACTTAGGATGCATAGCTTCTTATATCTGACTCATACTTAGGATGCATGGCTTCTTAAATCAGCTCAGTCCTCAGTATAGTTAAGCTAAACTATCTACCACAAAGACAGCCAATGTGAACCCTCCAGATGTTGTTGGACTCAAATTACCATCAGCCCCAACTGGCACGGCTAATGTTAGGAAAGATGGGTGTTATAGTCCAACAGTATCTGGACGGTACCACTTTCTGTTTGCCTGAGTTCATTTGGGGGGTTTGCACCGCACCAAAAGTGCAGTACTACAGGGGGGAGAGGACTCAGTGCCATGGAGGCATCCAATACCGCTGTAGAGATTGCTGTGCGAGAAACATTACTGCCAGTGACGTTGCCACCAGCAATAGGCAACATAAGGCCACAAAAAAGGAAGTTATGAGTGTAGAACGGGATCCCAAACTAATATCTATCCAAGAGATTAGAATGCCACATGTCACATTAACTGTATTGTTTTGATAGACACTAAACATATGAAGGGGACGCGGGTGGCGCTGTGGGTAAAAGCCTCAGCGCCTAGTGCTTGCCGATCGAAAGGTCGGCGGTTCGTATCCCCACGGCGGGGTGCGCTCCCGCTGCTCGGTCCCAGCGCCTGCCAACCTAGCAGTTTGAAAGCACCCCCGGGTGCAAGTAGATAAATAGGGACCGCTTACTAGCGGGAAGGTAAACGGCATTTCCGTGTGCGGCTCTGGCTTGTCAGAGCAGCGATGTCACGCTGGCCACGTGACCCGGAAGTGTCTCCGGACAGCGCTGGCCCCCGGCCTCTTGAGTGAGATGGGTGCACAACCCTAGAGTCTGTCAAGACTGGCCCGTACAGGCAGGGGTACCTTTACCTTTACCTTTTAAACATATGAAGGATGCGTGCATGGTGAATTTTCAAAACAGGAGACAAATAATTGAGGTTCAAAAGATAATGGCTCCAGTGAATTTGCTTCCTTATATAAAAAATTGAGTTAATGAAGGAGTGTGTTGCCTGTTCTAGCGAAACTATGAAGTCATGCATTATTAGGAAGTACTGATTAAAGAAGAAGAGGAGGAGGAGGAGGAGGAGGAAGAGGCTGGTCCAAAATATCTCACTAAATTGATGTGATTTCCCCCACTGCCTACGGCAGCACAGGCAGCCAAGGATAGCTGGGGGTCTGGAGACCCACCTAGTCTATCTGCTGTGGGATCAACTACTTGCACTGTTTTAATAAATGGCTTTATTTCAGTTTTTATAAAAACATAATGAAGAGCCGTCATACAATTCATCTCCATGTAGCTTACATATTCCAGCTCCCCACTACTAGATGCTGCTGCAACTGACCCAAACAGCTGTGGTAGGACCAGCAACAGAGACTGTGGGGGGCTAAAGTAGAGGGGGGTAGTGAGGTACATGGGTGCATGGTACAGAAGAGTTCTGGAGCTGGAACTAAATCAGCGTGGTTTTTCCTAACTGCAATTATTGTCAGTAAGCATATGTACCCAAGGCAGGGCCTTAAAACAAGAAATCTTCTGAATCTGCAGGTCCTAAGACATCTTTCCCTTGTTGGCGAAAAATATTTTCCCTTAAAATGGTAAAATTAGAACCGTTCAGAGCTTTGAGAGTTGCCTTAGACTTTTAATTAAAACTCTGTAAGCCCACTAAAAATAATTAGGCACTAAAAATGCATTCGTTTTACTCTGAATTCCACACATATTCCCAAACTATTACTAGCTCTCACTTGAAACTCTGGTCTTTCCAAATCCAAAGGCTGCGATATAAATACTGGCTGTTGCCAAGCTTGTAATCTAAGCTGAGCCTGACTGAGAAAAAGTGCTTGTGGGCTACACCAAGAAATCCCAGAATGGTTTGCTTTAAAAAAAAAAAGCGAATCTCTTGTGAAAACTTCAGTGCACATAGATAAAATACCACACACTGCCTATGTACCCTCCCCCCCCCCATCTTGTTTCCATCTCGACATACAGGGAGAGCCTAAGATTCAGCCCTGACCTTTATTACTTTAATTTATTTATTAAAAAACAAAACCTTTCACCTTTCAGATGTTTTTGTTCTCCTAAAATAGCTCATACAATGCTATATTCCTCTTTATTTTTAGCAGAGAAAGAAGAGAAAGCATGCTTTTCCCATACAGCAAGGCACAGATATAAACATCAACACAGATGCTCTGTGAGAGAGAGCTGGGCTTCTCAGGCACTTGATCATTAAGGAATGCACCAACTGTTTTAGATAATCTTGTGCCAGCTCAAATTCTGCTCCACACTCCCCTCTGGGAGTGGTCAGTCTTGTCCTGCTCCTAATTTTTCATTTTCCTCACTCCTCCAGGCTTTTCCCCCCCTTCTTCACGTCAAGAATAGAGGGGGAAGGGGTGCACTGTGCAGCAAAGAAAAGAAAGGAAAAGAAAAGAAAGGAAAAGAAAAGAAAAGAACATACTTCCCCAAACAGAGCAAAACTTTGAGACAATTAACCCTCCCTTCTTCTTTCAGATAAATTACTAAGTATCAAATGCAATCTGTTTCCTTTGTTTACTCAATATGAACGATTTGTAAATGACTCAAGGATAAAATTCAGAAAATGTCGTTTTAAATTAGAACCATTATAAACATGCTAATGATTGCTCAACTAAAACATGCAGGATCAGTGTGAATAAATACATTTAGTTCCCTGAGAAAATACAGTTGTATTGCCACAGAACTATTTGGACATTATATGATTTACTCCCAGAAAATGTTGATTCCATGAGCATTGTACCAGGCAAAATCCATTGGGAGCTTTCCAAAATGTCAGCACAACTGCTTAGATTCACCGTCTTGGCACATTAACAGGCCAAAATTATATTTTGAACCTGTCAAAACAAAATGTACATTTCATTCTTCTCCTTTATCTTCCATTATGGAATGAATTTGTATATTATATTTCCCTTATTCACTTAAATGCATCCTCCTGAACTATTTACCTAACAGTGTTGATAAGCAGCACTATTTCACATAACCACCATTTTCCTCCCAAGAGAAAACTTAATTCCCATTATTTAATTTCCAGAGTAACCTGTAATGTTGGAGAAATGTAGCCTCAGAATTCACAAAACAGCAATCAATGATACTTGGATAAAAAGAGGGCACAATTTACTAGCAATTCTTGAGCAGATGAATACATGAATTGACACTTTCAGCAAGTACTGTGCATCTAATTGCTCTTTCCTATCATATATCATATTTCTTAAGGTACAGTAACCAAAAGAATTTATAGTATCTCCTATTTTAAGAAGCCAGCATGCTTACTGAGTCCTTAAAGATTCAGCTATATCCATTGTTTCTTTTAATAAATAGATATTAACTTCCATGATGACACAATATAGTTTACGTCTATGAAAGGCAACATAAACTGGTTCATGTTATTTTTTATTGCCATCGGCTCTGCACTAGGATTTATGCTCTTTCAATTATTTGTCACTTTTTCACAAAATGTCTCAAAGCAACTTACAATGTAAAAACAAAAGAAGTAAAAAAAAATTACACATATAGGCATTGTTGCAATCAACCATGGAATTATTTTCTAAGAAGATAAATTTAATAATTCAAACAGTGGATTATTCTCTTCTTCTGAAACAATAAAACTCACATCGTAGGGGGTTTCCCTAGAAATATTAAGCCTCCCCCCACCTTTTTACTGTAAGTGTGGCACAACCAATATGTTTACATATTTTAAGATCTTATGTTACCATGCTACCCATGGCATGCCAACAGCTGGTGAGAACATGCTCATTTCAGCAGCACGGGCTCAGAAAGATGTGGGGTATACTCATTCCACCACACCTCTCAATACACCTCCCAAGAGAAGTGGCTTATGATTGGTCCGGGTTCTCTGCGCTCCCTGTGATTATCCTAGAGTCACAAGGTCTACAGATATATTGGTATTATGTCAAACATTTCCAACACTGGCTGCCCAAGAGAAGTTGAGGATCCCATGATTGGCTGAAAGTTATAGTGGAATGATCCCAGAATGACAGGGTGGCGGTCCTTTTCCTCTTGGAGTGCACATTCACAAAATCTTAAAAAGCTGAGCAGGAAACACACACATCATCATCATCATGGTGCACCCCAGGGTTCTGACAAAGGGAAACTTAAAAGGCTAGGAAACACACTAAATAAAAATACACAACCAGGTATCAGGAAATATAATTCTTAATGTTTGGAAGAAACCCATCACCCACCTCCCACAAATAATACCTTAAAAATATAAAAACACTTACTATGAAAAAGAATGCCTAAAGTGGGGATCCTGCCAAAGGTTTCCTTTTGTATGTTAAAATATACAAAGGACAACATAATAAGCTCTTGATTTGAAATTACTTCAAATGAGGATAAGAAAGAATGAAAACAATAGCTACAATCTCATCTTTGTTTATAGTTTTTCAAGGTCTCGTCAGCTCATAAGTGGAGTTCTTACCAGAACACCCTGGCAAAATTATCCCTTCACCTCTTCTGAAAAGTAGACATGGTTTCAAGTGCCAGGACATTATTATAGCACTGCAGAAAAAAACTGCTTGCTATTAAGGTAAATGCTGCAGGCTTTGAGGTGCATCATTACAGAACCTGAGGTATAAAAGGAAAAAAGGACGACTGCCTTTTAGAACTCAGAATTTGGTCCTTTTAAGATTACTTCTCACATTGAAATGCACAGGTGTCTTTCATAATTCTCAGGAATCATGACAACATATACATATGAAGATAATGCCAAAACTGTCACATACTCTAATAAAGACAAGACATGCATGTGTCACAAGTGGGAATCTGAGCTTGAGAACTGTGCTCAGTAAATGCTATGCCTATGGCTGACATTTTGCTGCCTGAGGCAAAGGACAGGATTGCCATCCCCCTCATCATTCCAGAATGCAGAAGCCCAGCAGACTGGCAGCTGAGACAGCATCTTAGTATGCACCTAAGAGCAGCAGGCTAGCTCAGGGGGCACAAGGTAGACCACATGACGTACACAGATCTCTCTACCAGCACTTCATTGCCACTCACACTCTGCTCTGCCTGCCGCTTGCCTGATTGTCAATTCAAGCAAATGCTCAGTGCAACATCAGGATGCAAGCAACACATGGCCAGAGTCATGGCCAGGGCTGCCTGCCTCTCTGCCTG